>NC_140520.1:13070000-14342500 GCF_964339955.1 Pipistrellus hanaki | reverse complement strand
AACATCGATGAGAGAGAGTCATTGATCAGCTGCCTCTTGAGGAAGGGAGAGAGATAGAGAGTTAGAAACATCAGTGAGAGAGTCATCGATCAACTGCCTCTTGCACACCCCCTACTGGGGATATGCCCGCAACCAAGGTACATGCCCTTGACCGGAATCGAACCCGGGACCCTTTGGTTCCCAAGCCGACGCTCTATCCATTGAGCCAAACCGGTCTCAGCTGAAATATCTTTTTTTTTAAAAAAAATATATTTTATTGATTTTTTACAGAGAGAAAGAAAGAGGGATAGAGAGAAACATCGACGAGAGAGAATCATTGATCAGCTGCCTCTTGCACACCCCCCACTGGGGATGTGCCAGCAACCAAGGTACATGCCCTTGACCGGAATCGAACCTGGGACCTTTCAGTCCTCAGGCCAACGCTCTATCCACTGAGCCAAACCGGTCCCGGCTGAAATACCTTTTAAAAATGTGTGACAAGAGTCTCTCTTCACAGTACAATAACAAAGGGAAACGTTAGCCTGACCGACACTGACCTAGCACACTGACTGACTGCAATTCTAAGGAGAATGCATCGTAGCATGAGCGCCTACTGGGCTGGAGCTGCTCGGGTGCAACAGGTTTGGATTTGCTGTTGAACAAACCCCCAAGTCCAGGGCTGAGGACGTGCTCTGGTCTCGCCACAGGACCTTGCAGAGTGCCCGCTGTGCCAGCAGCCCGGGGCCCGGAGGGACTCCCAGCACAAGGGGAAATGAACGATGCCCAGGGCACACTGTTCTATAGGCAAGACTTGGACATGCATTGCCGTGGGCGGGACAACCAACCGGCAGGAAGGACTGTGGGAGCTGCAGGCCTTCCCCCCGATGACGAGCACCTATTCCACGCCGCTGACGCTGGCAGGGCGGCGACGGTCCCCCGTCTTCCTGCTGAGGACACGGAACCCCCAGGGTCACGTGCAGGGGGTCGTCCCAAGTTCTCGTGATGGGGGAACAGCAAGCAGAGGAAGGATGTGGACCTGGGCCTTCTGGCTCCCTCCTGTCCTTCCCTGCAAGGAGACTATATATGCTTTAAAGTAGGATCAGGAAATGTGTGGAAAGAAAAACATGCATATTTTACCTTTTTTCAACCTAGAACATTTTGTTGCAAAATTTTAAGGATCTGGACAAGCTTTATCAGATGATTCAAATGCCTTATTTCTTTTGTTGCTATTAATCCTCACTCTAGGACATTCTTCCATCGATTTTTATTTTTAATTTTTTTAATACATTTTATTGATTTTTTTTATAGAGAGGAATAGAGAGGGAGAGTTAGAAACATCGATGAGAGAGAAATATCAATCAGCTGCCTCCTGCTCATCCCCCCTACTGGGGATGTGCCTGCAACCAAGGTATATGCCCTTGACTGGAATCGAACCTGGGACCACTGAGTCCACAGGCCGACGCTCTATCCACTGAGCCAAACCAGGTAGGGTCCTTCCATCGATTTTTTAGAGAGAGTGGAATTAGAGAGGAAAAAATGTCACTATGAGAGAGACACATTGATTGGCTGCCCTCCTGCCCACCACCCACCCGCAGGGATCCATCTAGCACATTCATGTTGGCCCTGAGTGGAATCAAATTCATGATGGTTCAGTCCAGTCGGTGGGCCTACAGCTCTACCCACTAAGCCAAACAGGCTAGGGCACAAAAATCTTATTAATAAGAGACCACAGGTATCTGGAATGTGGGCAAATCCAAGGCCCATACCGTGACAAGCAAATCAAAGATGTCATTAGAATCAAGTCTTGTTTGGCTCAGCGGGAAGAGGCCTGAGTTCAAGTTTTGTTCTGTCCCTGGGTAAGATATAAAACCTTGGCTCCAATGCAGTCTCTGGAACCCAGCAAAACCACTCCCGTCTTTCAAGGCCCAGCTCTGATGGCCACCTGTGCGAAACCTCCCCAGATTCTCTCCCACCCCCACCCCCACCTCCAAGAGAGGTAGTGCCTGGTCCCGGTCTTCACGATTTGGGAGTTGCTTCTACAATAAGGTGACCAGATGTCCCGATTTTCAACCATTTGCCCCGCGTCCTGCGGCGTTTTCAGAAAGTCTTTTTGACGCGGGGCAAATGGTTGAAAATTGGGACTGTCCCACCAAAAGCGGGACGTCTGGTCACCTTATTCTACAACCTCTTCCCGCTAGAACAGAACTCATCTTCGAGGGCTTCGCTAGCGCTGAGCCCAGCTCTCTCTTTTGCCAGGAACCAGCAGCACAGAGAACGGACATCTACCCAACGCACCAGGGACGTGGCCACTGCGTGCCACAACCCCTCTGCCACCTCCTGACTACCAAACTCTTCCATAAGGTCTGCAATGAGGAGCAAATCTCCCACGTCCCCGGGGCCACCGACTGAGCACGTGGAGGTCCGGGGCAGACCTCTGCGCGCGCAGCGGCCCGGAGAGCACCCCCCCCCCCCCCCCCCCCGGCCCCGGCCCCGGCCCCGGCGCCCCGAGCACGCGCTCCCGGTGGGGATGGAGCAGAGGGCGGAGGGCAGGGAGACACGGCGGGAAGTCGCCCCTCCTTGGCTGAGTAGAGGCCACGGCGCGAGCGCCCCGCGGGGCCGGGCCGGGGGAGGGGCGCCTAGCTAGCCGCTCCGTCCAGCCGGGCGCCGGCTCCTCCCGCCGGGCGGGCACCCACCGGCCGGGGGCACACAAAGCCCGCTCGGCGACATCGGCGATCGGCTCCCCGCGCCTGGTCGCCGCGCGCCGCCAGGGCGGCCTCGGATTGGGCGCCGGGCGGCGGCAGGCCGGAGCGTCCGGAAGCTGCGCGCATCGAACCCGGGCGGGAGGGGGCGCGGCGGCGGGGGAGGAGGAGGGGCGGGGAGGAGGGAGGAGGGAGCGGGAGCGGGGACCGGGCGGGGGGGCGGTGGCGGAGGAAGAGGCCTCGCGCCGCCGAGGAGGGAGCAATTTAATTTCAAACACAAACAACCGCACGAGCGCGCACCCACCGCCGCCGCGCCGCGGAGCGTCGCCCCGGATCCGGCGCCCGCCGCCCCGTCCGTGCGGCGCGCGCGGGGAGACGCCGTGGCCGCGCCGGAGTTGGGGCCGGGGGCCGCCATCGAGGCGGGGGCCGCGCGAGGGCCGGAGCGGAGCGGCGCCGCCGCCACCGCCGCCGCCGCCGCCACCGCCACCGCCACGCGCGCCAACTTGGGCTCGCGCTTCCCGGCCCGGCGCGGAGCCCGGGGCGCCCGGGGCCCAGCCATGTCGCGGTCCAACCGGCAGAAGGAGTACAAATGCGGGGACCTGGTGTTCGCCAAGATGAAGGGCTACCCGCACTGGCCAGCCCGGGTGAGCAGCGCGGCCAGCCGTCCGGTCCCTCCCGCTTCGGGCGCGGGTTGCATAACGCCGGGGAGGAGGGTGCGAGCGGCCCGCGGGGAGGGTGGGGGCGGGGGTCCGAGCCCCGGACGTGTCCCCCGGCGCCTCCGAGCCCGCTCGCGGGTTATATAATGGGGAGGCGACCTCGCGGTGGTGGGGGCGGCGAACCCCTGGCCGGACGGCGCCCGGGCGCGCGGCGTGGGGCCTCGAGGGCGCGGGGCACTGTCCGGCCGGGCTGTGCGTGCCCGGCTCCGCTCCCGGCCCCCGGGAGGACTCCTGGCGGCTTCGGACCCGCCGCCTCGGTTCGGGCCGGTCTTGTAACTCCTCCCACCCCTTTACCCCCCTCCCACCCCCGCCCAGGCGCCCCTTAGGGACCCCCTTAGACACCCCGCTCCTTCATGGATCGTTGCCCCGAGCTCTAATTCCTTCCTGGGTTAAATGGTCCCAGAAGGACATCAGTCGGCCCAGGAAAGGAATAGATGGAGGCGGAGTTCGCTCCTGGAAAACTTTGGTTCGGGGCACCCTTTAAGAGGTCTGAAGTTGGGAGGGTCGAGGAATGGCTTTGGGGGGGACACGGTGCAGGAGGGGATCTCCCTGGTTCGGAAGTTATCCGCCTTCTTCACTCCTCATCCCCCCACAGAAACGCCTCCATATGCTGCCGACTTCCAATGGGGTCCCGAGGGTGCATGGCCCCCCGGTGGGGCAGGGGAGTCCACTCCATCCTGCCCCTTCGTGGAGGCTGGAGGCCAGGAGACGAGGGTGGAGAGCCCGGGTGGCTTCTGCACCTCCCCCCACCTCCTGCCCCCACCCCCACGTGAGGCTCGCGTGCCCCAGAGGCCCAGTCTGCCATGTGGTGGCTCAGCCCGCCAATATGCGGGCCCCTCCCCCCCTGTCCAGCACCTGGCCAGGTGGGAGGGTGGGGCCCCAAAGTGCTGGGTTTGTGGTCATGTCTCCCCCCTCCTCCCCCCCAGGACTGAGGCAGGTGAAGCAGGAGGGAGGAAGGTACCAGAGGGAGCTGGAGGGGTTTGGGGATGCCACAGGGGGCAGTGCCCCTGGCAACTTATTTCAAAGTCGGTATTGGGCGGCCTTGGCATTCGGCGTGGGTGACCGGAGTGTAGGGCTGGTGTGGAGTGAGGTCCAAAGGCAGAAAGGGGGGGAGGGGGAGGGCATCTTCTGTGTCAGGGGGCCACGTGCAGAATTCCCTTAAGGCTGTGGTTGCTCTTCCTGGCGGGAGTCTGTGTGTCTTCATCTGGCCCAGATCCTGCTCTGAGCTTAGGACGTTACCCCAGGCTCCCTGGTGACCCGTTCAGAGTGTCAGGCCAACTTCGGGGCCCCTCTGAGGAACCCAGAAGACCCTTGCTCCTTCTGGACTCTCTTTTGAGGCGTCTGCCTACTTCCACATGCCTTGAGCTCCTCGTTTCCGGAAACTTGTAGGTGCCTGGCCTCTGGAATGGGAGGGAAGTACTCTCCCCGGCTCCGGGGCCTCCTAGAGGACTAGGGGGGGAGGCAGCCCCACAGGGGCCTTGTGTGTGCATGTATGTGTGTGGCATGTGAACACTCATGTACTTTACCCTGCACCTTTGATCCAATTGGCTTCTTGGCCTGGATGCCAAGGCCCTGGTGGGCCGGGCAAGAACCTAATCCAGGTCTTGATTGCTCTGCCCGCTGGGGTGGGACAAAGTCCAGAGCCAGGGCTGAGGCCTGGGGAGGGGTTACAGCCGGAACGCGGGTTCAGAGAACCCCTCAGCACTGGGGACGAGGGAAGGGATCAGGAGAGACACAGCTGGGCCTACATGGAGGCCGGGAGGACTGTAGGGTTTGGGGGGCCGGGGTAGTGAGGGCAGTGCCTGGGGCTGGGGATGCCATTTCTTCTCTTCCACTGGCCTCCAGGCGGAGGGTGGGACCCGCAGCAGAGCCTCTTCCTTTGTTGATGCCTGGGCCTCGCAGATAAAGTCAGGGCTGGGGGAGGGAGCCCAGACCTGGGTCCCAGAGCTGGGCTCCGCCCTGTGCCTGTGCTCTGGCTCCTGACTATCGCAGCAGCCAGGAATGTGACCACCCCTCACATGTGGGGGGAGGGGCACTGCACCCAAGTTAGTTCTGACCTGCATCCCCCTTACACACACACCACACACACACACACACACACACGCCTCCTCACCAGCCCCTGGATGTGGGCTGAGTCCCCAGAGTGGCCGGCCCCTCCTGAGAGGAAGAGCAGGGACCCCCCTCCGCTGTGGTGAGGCCACTGTGGCCTTTCCTTCTGGGTAGCGTGGCTGATTCTGGGCGGTGCTGGGAGAGTCTGGCCAGAGGGCCACGTGGTAGGCCCTACCTGGAAGGATGGTGTGACTCCATCTTGACCTTCTCCTTTCCCTCCTGCCTGACTTCTCGGGGGATCTCCCAGCACTTCACAGTGAAGCTCCAGGACTCAGGGGTTTCTCTCCCCACCCCCTCCCCCCAGGTTCCTTCCTCCTCTCTCCCTGTTTCACCGCCCGGACGACCGAACCTGAGCAGCCAGAGGGCCTCCCTCCCTCACTCCTCTTTCCTCCCTCGGCCCCTCCCCCACGCCAGGCACACTACCTTCTCTTTTCTGCCTCTTGGGTTTGCCACACTTTCCCGGCCCCAACTGTCTCCTGCCCCAGATTTTCCGGTTCCTGGGTCAGGTGGGGCCCGGGCCCTGGGTGTGGTGGTTAGAGCCCTGGCTGGCAGGCACCGTGGGCCCGGCCTTCCCTGCTGCCTGCCTCTGAACTGCCCAGGCCACCCTGGGCTGGGTCTGGTCTGAGGCCTCTCCCTCACTTCTCACCTGGGAATTTCCCATCCCTCCTCATACTTCATACTTCAGGTGGACAGGGTTTCTCATGCGAGGGCCTGGCCTGAGGAAGAGGAACTTGCCTGGGGTCTGGGGTCTGGGATGGCAGAGAAGGAGCAGAGCCCGCGCCCCGGTTGGGCCAGGGGAGGGGGTGCCGTGGGTCTCCAGCGCCCATCTGGCCCCACCCGCCCTGACCCACTTACCCTGGACTCACTTGTTGAGTCACAGCCTGGATATAAAGATACAGAGGCACCGCCTGGGAGACTGTATTGGGGTGCAGGCGTTCTCAGAGACCTCCGAGCATCTTCCAGATGCTTCCAGAGGAGGGCCGGGAATTCCATTCCGTGGAAAGAATGTGCCTCCTGGCCCCTTCCCCACAGGTGTCCACACACAAGGTGCGGCACGGGGGGCGGGGTGAGCCTCTGGGGGCAGATGCCCTACTGCCCAGGCCCTGGTCTCTCTCTTCTCTAGACCCACCTTCTCTTTGGCTAGAGGCCAGCGGGGCAGGTCTGTCGGGTGTGCCTCATTGTCTATTTTTAATTCCTAGCCTTTCTTTTATGCCTCTCCCACCCCTGGGGTTGGGCAGCTGTGGCCTCCTGGGTCCCGTCACACCGGTCAGCGACTTATCTCCAAGTCGGCCTTCCCAGGGAAGAGCCGAGTGGCCGGGGAGCTGCTTTGCTGTTGCTGTGCTGGAGAGACCTCGCCCCACCCCCTCTCCTAGCCTCAGTTTCCCTCCTCACCACGCATTTCCTAGGAGCACGCTCATGCCCTGGCCCCGGGGGTGGCCCTGAAAACAGGGAGCTAGCTCTCAGCAGGGACCCTCAGACCCCACCCCTGCCCTGTTCCCGGTGGGAAGCAGCTTAGGGAAGGGGCTATTGTTGCCATTATTGTACCGGCCTCCCGGGATCTCTAAGCCCTGGGGCTCTCAGTTTGTGGTGTGTGTTTTTGTTTGTTTGCTTTTTGCTTCTCCCTCCCAGAAGAGGGTGGGGAGCTAGCTGGTAACTGGACCCAGGTGTCCTGCTGGGGACGGGATCCTCTGCCTCCTCCACCCCCAGCCCTCGGCCCTAACTTCCTGAGAGGCCCAGGCTACAGCTTAGAGCTCTCCCCGGGCCCCTGCAGCCAGGCTCCGGGCCGGTGGGTGGGGTGTGTGTCCGTCCCCTCCTCCCCAATCCGGAGAGAGGGCCTGGGGGAGGGGTGGCCACATTCCTGGCTGCTGAGTGGCCCCGGGGGGCGGGGTCGGGTTGTCATGGCGATGGGGATCCTGTGTGTTTTGGGAGGGGGGCGGCGGGGGGAGCCTGTGCCTCTGCACCTCCTGCGTTCGCACCTCGGAATCTCCTGGTCACGGGGAGGGCCCGGCTGGCGCCCGGCCTTCCTGGGGGGAGGGACTGGACCTCTGTCCCCAGAGGCCACAGGGCAAGGGGAGAAGGTGCCCAGGAGCTTGAGGGCTCCGTGTCTGCAGCAAGATGCCCCTCAGATTCGTGCCCCGGGCTCCACCCTCTCCCCTGGGTCAACGTTAGCACATTCCCAGCCTCCCAGCTTCCAGGTCTCCCGGGCCCCCAGGTTCTCTGTTCCGGTCCTGGTGCGTTAATCACAGCCTTGGCCTGCCTGCCTGTCTCTTTCCTATCTGCGCCTGGGCCCCGTCAACATGGCCACCTGGCCTCTGTCCGAGGGAAGCCCGGTAGCGGAGCTGCTGCAAGGGCTGCTGGGAGTTGTAGTTTCTCCGCAGTTCAGCTTGGCCTGGGCTTCCTGATCCGGGAGGCCGGCTGGGCCGCTGCCTCTGCATTTCCCAGCCCCCAGCCCTCTGCACGCTCACCACACACTGCTCCAGCGCCCAGGACAGGCGGGCTATTTCCAAGCCCTGGCCCTCACTGACTTGCCCTGTTACTCGGGCAAATAACTTTTCAAAGTGCTCCCTAGAAGCCTGTTGTGGGGTAGAGGGGGGAATAGTCAGCCCCTTAGCCTCCTCACCCCTCCGTTATTACCAGAGCTGTGTGCTTTATCTATAATATTTCAGAGGCTCATTCAGCAGCCTTTACTGCGCACCTCCTGTGCACTAGGCACTGCAGGGGATAAAAACAGACCTCCCTGATGCGGGCATGCGTAGTCCTCATAGACAGTAATTAGGTGGTAACACGAGTAGCTAAAATTGGAATTGTGAAGGAGAGGTGCTAAGAGAGTTTTATCTGGGAAGCTGACCAGGTTGGGAGAGCGGGGACTTCCTGGAGGAGGTAATGACAGGGCTGAGGTTGGAAGCTGGTCAGTCCTAAGTGAGGACAGGAGGCTGAAGGATCCGTCTGACCGGTTACGGTCCTTTAGTTCTCACAACCCTGAGCCTTAGTACTATGACTGTCTGCATTTTAAAGATGGGGAAACCGAGGCAGAGAGGTGCCATAAGGTGCCCAGCGTCGTACAAGTATTGGTGGCAGCATGGGATTCAGACCTTGACGTTCTGGAGAAGAGTGACAGGCTGATGAAAAGCCATTGGAAGGTTTCCAGCAGAGGCAGGGAATGTTCACTGGGAGCCAGCATTTCAGAAGGCCAGCCCAGTGGGGAGGGTGGGTGGTAGTGGGGCAAGAATGGAGACAGAAAGGACACATGCTGTGGTGTAGTCCAGGCCAGAGGAGACCGTGTTGGCCAGGCTGATAGCAAAGATGAGGAGCGTGCAGACAGGATTTGGGCCTCTGAGGGCAGAATGGTGCTGTTTGGTGTGCGAAGGAGAGGGGTGACTTGACTCCAGGGTTTCTGATGGGCTCTCATGTCTGGCTTTGTTTGAAAAGTTCCCCGGCATCATTAACCTTCTCCCTCTGACCCTCCTTCCCAGAATAATTCCCACACTGCCTTGGTGGTCCCCTGGGTCCCTCTCAGTCTTACCCAGAGGCCAGCAGCCCCCCAACCCACATCTGCAGCTCGGACCTCCAGCTCAAGGTTCCTTCTCTCCTCTTGCAGATTGACGAGATGCCCGAGACCGCGGTGAAGTCAGCAGCCAACAAATACCAAGTCTTCTTCTTCGGAACCCACGAGACGTGAGTGCGGGGCGGAGGAGGGAGGCGCGGGCAGATGCCCCGGAACGGGTGGGGCGGGGCCCCTTCCCGTCGGGCAGCGGAGCTCAGAGGCGGCGAGGGGCTCGAGAGCACAGCCTCCCCTCTCTCCCCAGGGCATTCCTGGGCCCCAAAGACCTCTTCCCTTACGAGGAGTCCAAGGAGAAGTTTGGCAAGCCCAACAAGAGGAAAGGGTTCAGCGAGGGGCTGTGGGAGATCGAGAACAACCCTACCGTCAAGGCTTCCGGCTACCAGGTGAGCTGCCAGCGGCCCCGGAGACCCCGGAGAGAGGGGCGGCCAGGCCCCGGCACCCCGGGCCCGAACAGGATGCTTAGGACACCCGGGGCTCTCCCAGGAGCAGCTCAGAGGGCAGAGGGGCGGGGTACGGGTGCTGATGTGCGGTGTAGCTGTGAGGCCAGGGGGCAGGAACAGGATGGAGGCGGTAAGTGGGGAGGCCGCTGCTGGGCCCAGGAGGAGGGTAGACCTTGGCCTTCACTGAGGCTTCCCGGAGGAGGTGCACGTGAGCCGGGCAGGACGAGGCGGGAGGGCGGGGCGGGGGTTGGCGGGGAAAGGGTCCTAGCTCCCCCTGGGAGAAGTTGACCCGAGGTTTTGCCTCCTGCTCCAGCCCTCCCCCCTCCTGCACAGAGCCCTGCCTGCCCGGCCAGTGGGTTTACCCCGGGGCTAATCCGACAGAGGTGGGTCTCAAATCACTCGTGAGACTGGGCACCTGGGTGGGGGCGGGGGCGAGGCGGGAAGAGGAAGGAGTGAGCGGCTGCGGGCGGGGCCGGGGGAGGGGGCCTGGCGCGGCCGTGCCACTCAGCCCCCGCCGCCCCCGCCAGTCCTCCCAGAAGAAGAGCCGCGTGGAGGAGCCGGAGCCCGAGCCGGAGCCCGAGGCCGCGGAGGGCGATGGTGACAAGAAGGGGAACGCCGAGGGCAGCAGCGACGAGGAGGGGAAGCTGGTCATCGACGAGCCGGCCAAGGAGAAGAACGAGAAGGGGGCGCTGAAGAGGAGAGCGGGGGACCCGCTGGAGGTAACGGCCCTCCCTGCGCCCGGAGCTGGAGTCCAGCCTGAGAGGGGCCCGGCCCTGGTCTCGGGGAGGCCCTTGCTGAGAAGCAGGGGGCCGGGCAGGGACTGGGGTGAAAGGAAGGAGCCTCTGGAGGAAGGAGGCGGGGCCCAGGCTGCCATCCTCCCTCTGGAGCCTCAGCCCCCCTCATCCATCTCCGCCAATCCCGCCTAGGACTCCCCGAAACGTCCCAAAGAGGCAGAGGACCCTGAAGGGGAGGAGAAGGCGGTGGCCAGCGTGGAGGCCGAGCGGCCCTCCCCTGTGGAGGTGGAGAAGAACAGCACCCCCTCGGAGCCCAGCTCCGGCCGGGGGCCGCCCGAGGACGAGGAGGAAGAGGCTGCCAAGGACGATGCTGAGGCCCCGGGCATCAGAGATCACGAGAGGTGAGCGAGCCCTGGCCGGCAGCCGGCGAGGAGGGCAGGAGGGTGTGCGGCTGTGAGCCTCTCGGGAGCCGGGAGCCGGGGGGACTTTGCCGGGAGGTGGCACGGGCTGGGCGAGGGCAGGCCAAGGCCTCACCATTAACCCTTCCCCCTCCGACCCTCCTTCGCAGCCTGTAGCCACCAATGTTTCAAGAGGAGCCCCCACCCCGTTCCTGCTGCTGTCTGGGTGCTACTGGGGAAACTGGCCGTGGCCTGCAAACTGGGAACCCCTCCCCGCCCCAACCTGCTCTCTTCCACTCACTCTCCCTCCCCGAGCCCAGTCCCTGGAGACTGACCTGGAGGTGGCATGCCGTCCGGCCCCTGCCTCCGTGGCGCCTCCATGCCTCCACACTGCTGGGATCTGAGTCAGGGCTGTGTCTCTGCTCCCCGGGATGGGATGAGGCCGGTATGCCCCTCCCTGCCTGGAGCTGTGTCCCAGGGTTTCTGGACCCGCTGTTCTCATCTCCTTACACCCTTTTGCCCCTCCCCCAGGCACTCTGGGCCTCTGGGTTGGTTTGGATCAGAGTCGGGAGTAAAAGGGACGGAGGGTAAATAGCGAGGGTGGGCTTCTGGGGCCTGAGAGGGACAGTCCTCAGGTCGGGGTGGGGAGTGAGCAGGAGGATGGCATCGTCTTGAGCTCCTGTCCCTCCCTCCGACACCTGTTCTCTCAGCCGCCGAGATTCAGGGGAAGTGGGACAGCGCGCGGGGAGGGACTCCCTCGGTGATGGATAACTCCCACTTTCCCCTTTGCTAATAACCCGGGAGTTCTATGAGTCGTAGTTACTCATCAGAAGGGTTTGGGCTTCCGGTTGTTTGGTCCATGGGCTGGGCTCTGGAGGGCTGACGTCACCCCGCTTCCATGGGAGTGTCGGGGGGCAGCGTCTCCGTTAGACGGTGGGCCAGAGAGGTGGTGCCCCGGGGAGGTCCCTAGCCGCCCTTTCCCTCCCCCCACAGTGCTCAAGGCCAGCCTGCAGTCACAGGTCACCCAGACAGAAAGAAGACACATTTTTTAGGAAATGTTTTTAATAAAAGAAAATTTAAAAAAAATTTAAAGATCCCTATCCCTTTGTGTGGCCCCCACGCTGCTCCTCTTTTCCTCGCTGTGGCCCCCGTTTCTGAGGGGCCTGGGAGGCCCCCTCCCCTCCGCTGGGGCTCGATGGCGTCCCTTCTGGTGTCATTTCCCGTCCACTCTCCCACCCGGCTCCTCGGCGGTCACCAGGTCGGGCTGCACCCCTCCGAGAGGACAGGGCAGGGAGTGTGCGCTCCAGCCTCTGTCTCGTGTCTCTGCCTCTCCCATCTCTGTCCCTCTCCCTCTCCCTCTCCCTAGGGCTCTGACGAAAAATTGCTGACTGTAGTTTAGCTCTGAGAACCGTAGACTATTTCAGTTCTAGGAAAATAAACCTGTTGATTACTACATTGGATTCTGACTGATTTTTTTTTTTTGGGGGGGGGGTAATTGAAGAGAGGGAGAGGGGAAGGGGAATACAGATGATTTCCAAATCAACTTTCAGATTGAGGTAAGGGTATCAGCCTCTCCTTCATTCCCAGGCTGTTTAAAATATCCAAAATTCCGCATGAAGGCAAAGGCACAGAACACACTATTTCCTTTTACTTCTCTTGCCCAGTCACTGTTCAACACAGGTTTCTCCAGAAGCACCTGAAAATGTTTTAAAAAGAAAGAAAAAAGTGCCCAAGATGGAGGGTGTAGGAGTGTCAGTATCAGTCCAAGCCCAGGATGGCATTTGGTTGGTTGTAGAAGTAACCAACACCCAAGAGCTAGGTAAACAGGCACCTTTCACTGGCGATAGAGGCGAGGAGGTTGATAGGGCGGGATCGTCGCAGGTGGATTAGATCACAGATCACATGCGGTTCCTTCCAGATTTGACTGTGACTACTAGATCTTTGGCTGGCATGGAAGGGCCCACGTCACTCCCTTCCTTTATAGAAGACCTACGGCAGTTTTTTAATCGGTCTCGCCCGCCTCCAGCAGAGAAGGGCGTGTGGGAAGAGGATTACCTGTAGCCTTGCCAGCAGAGGGTGGCCCTCTGCTTTAAATTGGAAGCCACAATCTAGAAAATGGAGCCAGGTCTCGACTACAATTCCCAGCAGCCCACACGGCATGACCGGGAGCGTGCCAGGTGCGGCAGCCGATCCCGCTCTGCCTCCAACGTCCGTGGTGCTTCACAGTGAGCTTACGCTTCCTAGATTTCCCACCCGACCCAACTTCCTGTTTCAGCGGACTACAACTCCCAGCATGCAGAGAGGCTAGGTCGCTTGAACTTTCGCTCTACGCTACGGTAAGACTACATTTCCCAGAAAGCCGAGGAACGGGCGGGCGGGACTTGGGGCCCCACGTGCAAGCGGAAGGGCCGCGGTGCCACGGCGAGTGGAGGTGAGTCCGGCGCAGCTTGGGGGAGGTTGTCAGCCTTGGGCTCGTGGGGGAGGTGGGTGCGGTAAAGGCCTGCCTTTTCCCGGGCTGCAGCTCAGTGGTGTCGTCTGGATTTGCTCTGCACCGGAAGCTTGGAGCGGGTGGGTGCTGCGGCTGCTGGGACATCGCCCGCACTGGGATGGGCTGGCGGGAAAGCCTTTGGAGCTAGGGCCTGAAGGGCAGACGGTCCACCAGGCACTGCCTTGCACGGCGCTTTGCTGTGCAAGGGGCTCCAGCCACGCCAGGGTATGGAGGGGGAAAATGGAAAGGATCCGGGAGGGGGTGGGGGCTCGCTTTTGGGATCTCCTCCCAGAGCTTCAGATTTAGAATGGCTGAGGCTAAAGGACTAATGCAGGAGTCGTGGGTAAAACTACACATGATTAAGAAATGCAAACGTTATGGCAAGGAACAGGTGGAAAGTAACAACCCTCCCAAACTGTTCCTCTCCCCCAAAACTTGAGTTATTTCCTAATTCCTTCCAATAAATGTTTATCCCTGTACGGGAATATATGTATATATTTTTTAAGTTACCCAAAAGGGATAATACTATTTACATTATAAGTACTAAAATAATTTGACACCAACAACCCTGTGACGTTTTATGGGTGATGAAACTGAGGCTCAGAAGTTAAGTTGCCTTGGGTCACAGAATAAGATGATGGTGAAGTAGGAACTAGAGCCTAGATCATCCAGAGATGTGGATGCCATGACAGTGCACTGTATTTGTACCTGGAGGCTAGGCTTCATTCTTAGCTCTAAAACAAGATTAATGCTACCTCCTTTCTTAAATGATACGATACAGGAAAGCCCTTAGCATGGCACCTGGCAGGTAGCAAATGCTCAATAAACAGAAGCACTTAGCCCTGACCAGTTTGGCTCAGTGGATGGAGCGTTGGCCTGAGGACTCAAGGGTCCCAGGTTCGATTCCAGTCAAGGGCATGTACCTTGGTTGCGGGCACATCCCCAGTAGGGGGTATGCAAGAGTTTCTCTCTCGCCAAAACCGGTTTAGCTCAGTGGTAGAGTGTCGGTCTGCGGACTGAAAGGTCCCGGGTTCGATTCCAGTCAGGGGCATGTACGTTGGTTGCGGGCACATCCCCAGTAAGGGGTGTGCAAGAGGCAGCTGGTCGATGTTTCTCTCTCATCGACGTTTCTGGTTCTCTATCTCTCTCCCTTCCTCTCTGTAAAAAAATCAATAAAATATATTAACAAAAAAAAAAGAGTTTCTCTCTTATCGATGTTTCTCTATCCCTCTCCCTTCCTCTCTGTAAAAAATCAATAAAATATATTTAAAAAACAGAAGCACTTATTTTTGCCTTCAGTTCACCACCATGTTGATTTAGTTCATCATCTAAAGTTGGGAAGCTTACAGTACATAGTTGGGAAATTTAGGACACAATAATCCTAGAGTCTGGCTCTGGTCCTTTTCTTTTAGAAAAGGAGCTGTCTTAGGAGTAGTCTTTTCCTGACCAAAGATAGGAATTGGAAGTAATGTAGGAACATTTTAATAACAGTTTTTACCTCTGTTCCCTGTTTGTTAGTTGTACTTGAATAACTGCCTGTTTTTTTGGCCTTATGCTAGTGTTTTGTTCCATTACCTGTTTTCTTTCAATCCTGCTGTTCGTGTACTTAGTAACTTAAAATATATATATATAATTGACTTTTTTTTTTTTTTTTACAGAGAGGAAGAGAGAGAGAGAGAAACATTGATCAGCTGCCTCCTGCACACTCCCCCCCCACCCGAGGACATGCCCGCAACCAAGGCACATGCCCCTGACCAGAATCGAACCTGGGACTCTTCGGTCCATAGGCCGACACTCTATCCACTGAGCCAAACCGGTCAGGGCTAAAATATATTTTTATTGATTTCGGAGAGGAAGAAAGAGGAAGAGAGAGAAAGAAGCATCAATGATGAGAGTCATGTATCAATTGCCTCCTGCCCGCCCCACTCTAGGGATCCAGTCCACAACCCGGGCAAGTGCCCTTGGCTAGAATCGAACCTGGGACCCTTCAGTCCGCAGGCCGACACTATCTTCTGAGCCAAACCAGCTAGGGGTTAATAACTTTTTATTGAGTGCCTACTATGTGCCAAGCTCTACTGAGATCTGTTGAATTCAGGAGTGAGCTAGATAATATGATTCCTGGCCTCAGTGAACTTCTTGGGCTTTGAAGTCAGATGTGTGTGGGTTTGAATGCTGATTCTCCTGCATAGTAGCTTTACAACCATGGGCAGGTCAGTTAACCTCCCTGGATCTATTTCCTCATCTGTAGACTGAAGGTAATACTCTGTGGGGAATTCAGCGAGATGAGGTCCATTGAGCAATGGAGTAAATACTTACAAAAAAATCCCTTCCTTTGCTTCTTTGTCCCCTTGTTTCTGTCCACCTGTCTACTCCCAGAGCTGACTCGGAAGGTTCTGGGTCTTTCCCTGGCCAGGGGACTTCTCACAGCCTCCAGCCATGCGTCTCTCAGCCCTGTTGGCCTTGGCATCCAAGGTCACTTTGCCCCCCCACTACCGCCATGGGATGAGCCGCCCAGGCACCATGGCAGCCAAGAGGAGGAACCCCCCCGGGAGCAGGCGGCCCCCCGTGGTGGTGGAACCCATTTCTGACGAAGACTGGCATCTGTTCTGTGGGGACAGGGTGAGGACCTCGGGAGGGGGGGAGTGGGGGGGGCGGGGACAGGATCTTCCTCCCTGACCCTCGTGTCTTGCCGCAGGTGGAGATTCTAGAAGGCAAGGATGCCGGGAAGCAAGGCAAAGTGGTTCAAGTCATCCGGGAGCGCAACTGGGTGGTCCTGGAGGGGCTGAATACGGTGAGTGAGGAGTGGGGTGCGGGTGCTCAGGAAGCCTGGCCGTCTCCCTGTCAGTCAGAGCAGCACAGGGCCTGGTGCTCGCCGAGGGCACGGGGAGGCCACTGAGCCTTTTTCTTCTTTTTTTAAACATATTTTATTGATTTTTTTTACAGAGAGGAAGAGGGAGGGATAGAGAGTTAGAAACATTGATGAGAGAGAATCATCGATCAGCTGCCTCTTGCACACCCCCTACTGGGGATGTGCCCGCAACCAAGGCACATGCCTTTGACCGGAATCGAACCTGGGACCCTTCAGTCCGCATGCCCACGCTCTATCCACTGAGCCAAACCGGTTTCGGCTGAGCCTTGTTTTTCCACGTGGACTGGATGCGCAGAGCTGCGGTAGGCAGTTTGCTTTCATTCCCTTTGGTTTCTGATGACCCCCTCTCTTGGACAGCATTACCGCTATATCGGCAGGACCTCGGATTTCCGAGGAACCATGATCCCTAGCGAAGCGCCCTTGCTCCACAACCAGGTCAAACTCGTGGATCCCGTGGACAGGCAAGCGTGTGGGGTTCTGGTCTGATGGTTTCCCTTCGTGTGGACGGTGGTGGTTTGGATGCTCTTGTGGGACATGACCCTGTAGGCAGTCCCCGTACAGAGGCAGCAGTGGAACCAGAGGGCGGCCTCAGTGTTTGCAGCCACTGAATGTTAGGTTTCAGAGTAGCGGGGAGCCCTGGCTCCCAGGCCAGGCTCACCTCTTCCATCCACTAGGAAACCCACTGAGGTGGAGTGGAGGTTCACCGAGGCAGGCGAGCGGGTCCGCGTCTCCACAAGATCAGGAAGAATTATCCCCAAACCGGAATTTCCCAGAGCGGATGGCATCATCCCTGAGACATGGACTGGTGAGGCTGGTGATGGACCGGAGGATGGGGGGAGGGGGATAAAGTGGGAATAGAAGATGTTAAGACCTCCCACTTATCTTCCTTCCTCGATAGATGGCCCCAAAGACACGTCAGTGGAAGATGCCCTGGAAAGGACCTACGTGCCCCGGCTGAAGACCCTGGAAGAAGAGGTGATGGAGGCCATGGGGATCCAGGAGACCCGGAGGCACAAGAAGGTCTATTGGTATTGAACCTGGGGGGCTTCTCCCCCTCCGAGTCCTCGCCTGGAGGCCGGGCCACATCCTCTTCAGACATCAATAAAGAGCCTGGTTCCTCCTCTCCGCGCAGCTGCCGTCTCTGGCTCCCCTCACCCCATGTACCTGTTTCGGGGGCTGAAGGAAGAGGGCGTCTGGCCCAGTGTCACTGTGGAATCTGGAGTGGACGTTAGTACCCTAAGGTGGCCTTCCCAAGGGGCAGGGCTTACAGAGGCCAAAGGGAGAGAGGTCCCTCCAATGGAGACCTCCGAGCAACCGGAGATGCCGCCTGCTCTGGAGGGCAGAGGAGTGGGGGGGTGAGATCTGATGATTGCACCTCTGCAGGATCTAAGGAGGGAAGGTGCACATGTCCTTTTCTATACTTAGTGGAAGTGGAAGGGAAATAAATATTGTAATTCTTTTTTAGTAATCCTCAACTGAGGATATTTTTTCCTTTGTTTTAGAGGGAGTGGGGGAGGACACATTGATATGAAACACATATCAATTGATTGTTTCTCACAAGCACCGAGGCAGGAGATTGAACCTGCAACCCAGTTACGTGCCCTTGACCCTTTGGTGCGCGGACCAACACTAACCACTAAGCAACACTAGCCAGGGCAAGATTTAAAATTTTTAATACGTAAGTTAAAAATAAGTTTATACATAATATTACAAATATAACACATGGAGGGAGGGTACGAAGCTGGTCTGTGGGACACCATGATTCCAGGAGGATGCAGGGTGCTGCCTCTGGGTAGAGTGCAGACTGCCGCCCACCATGGCAACCTGGGCGGGTTCGGATGGGGTCCAAGATGCGCCTTTCCTCAGCGGGCATCAGCGTCTTCCGTCTCCAGCACAGAGAAGGCCGGGCCCAGCGGCCTCTTGGTAGCCACCAACACCAGGTTTCTGGGGGAGAGTTCCGGGCTGAAGATGGGCAGGAGCTCGGAATGGAAGCCTGGGAGAAAGGCAGGACGGCTGAGAAGGGCAGAAGTGAAGCCCACTCAGCCCCACTTCGTGCGGAAGCTGCAGGCAGGCACTGCTCTTCCCCCACGGCGGCTCCCGGAGACTGAGGAGAGCCGGTTCTCCACCAGAACACCGGTGCCTGAGGTGCTGACTTGGGAGAAGGCAGTCCTCAGTGCTCCTGGGGCCTGAAGGAGGAACCCCACGACCCAGCCCCCCTGGCCCTGGGTCCCCACTGTAGGCCGCCCTCACCCTGCTCCTGGAGGTACAGCAGCCGGTCCAGCAGAATCAGCGTCTCCACCAGTGGGGCCAGCAGCAGGGCCAGGCTGTAGAAGGCGACCACGCGGTTCTCCTGGGCCTGCTGGGCCTCCAGAGCAGCCCGGCTCAGCGGCAGCTGGGGATCCAGCCCCACCCGCTGCAGCCCCCGCTGGATGTACCTGTGGGTCAGCCACACAGCACCCAGTGGCTTTAGAGCCTCCGCCTCCCACTCAAACTGTCCACTCCTGCTTTATTCCAACTCTGCTTGATTTGCTACCCCAATTTCTATTTTCCTTTTTGTTGTTAATTGACTTTAGGAAGGAAGGGGAAACATGTGACAGAGATACATTGGTTGATTGCCTCCCATACTCAGCACGACTGGGTGGGGATCAAACCTGCAAATTGCGCATGTGCCCTGACCGGACCAGGCCCAGGGCCTGCTTTCCGCAGCCCTGCGGCACATCCCGGTGCACAACCCTCCAACCTACCGAGCCACACCATCCAGGCAGGGCCTCATTTCCACTTTTAAATGTTTCTCTGGCTACGAGTTGTCTATCCAGTAACAAATGGATCCAAAAATGTATTTTCAGCCAGACCTGTCCAATTACTTAGCCATATTCTTAAGATTTAAGAGTCTTGATAGTCTACTGGTAAAAGAATGACAACTCCCTTTTAAAGGAATGCTGAGAAGCTGCCCCAGTCAGAACTCCATCCCTCCCCGGCAGCATTCGCTGCACTAGGACTTGCTAACACGCGGGTCGGGGTCGTGGGAGGGGACTCGGACCTCCAGCGGGCTCCCAACACCCCTCCCCCCAACCTCCTCCAGCCTCACTCTTCAATCTTGAGCTCGTGGGCCCTGGGGATGCCCTGCACGCCTGGCCGGCGGAGCTGGGGCCGGACGTGCCGGATGACCGTCTCCAGGGCTGCGCGGTAGCAGTGGGTGCGGAGGCCGGGGCCTGCTTCCTGCAGCCGTTCGGCGTAGTCCTCCAGGGCATGGCAGGCCCCCTCCCGCAGCCGGTAGGACAGTTCGCAGCCGGGCAGCATGGCCACCCACCGGCTCAGCGGGTACCCGCCGGGGTCGCTCAGCTTCATGTAGCAGCAGCCCACGGAGGCCAGGGCCGCCACCTCAGGGCAGGACGAGAAATGCCTCAGCAAGGCCACACTCAGGTCCCCACACGCATGGAGCCCCGTCAGCAACAAGCGGGCCTCGCTCCGAGGGGAGGTCTCCAGCGGGAGCAGAACCTCCTCACACAGGGTCCCGGGATCTACCCACTGAACCACATGGTGCGGGGAGTGGGGAGAGTGCGTTTGCACCACCTGCAGAGGGAGAAAAGGACAAGGCAGCTGGGAAGCCTGTTTGCTGTCCCCTCGCCGCCTCAGGCTGCAGGAGGGGCCTGGCCTCTGTGCTCCCTCCGGAGGAAGGAGATGGAGAAGCAGCTGGGGCACCGGGGAGAGCTAGACCTTGAACCAGAAGGGATAAATGATGGATCTGTCATAACAGCCAATTTTTCATGCCTGAGTCCCAATTTCCTCTTGTAATGAGTCTAATACCCGACTGGCCACTGCACGGGGGGTTGTGAGATGGCCGGACCCGTGCGGAAAGCACTTTGGGCCAGAGAGAGCCTCTAAGATGCGGAGAGGCTGTGGCGAAGGGAAACCTGGGGGAGGGGGAGCGGAGACAGGGACCACATCACCTCAAGCTGAAACACTTGAAAGAGGGAATCTAGCCAGGCAGACCCCGCCGCTGCAGTAAGGGCAGGTGTGGTACAGGGTTCCGGTTCAGGGTTAGGGTTCTGGAGAAGGCCGCACACAAATGAAGAGAGACTAGGAAAGTATTAATTTGGCGATATTGGGGGCCTGGCGGGAGCCCACCTCTAGTGGGAGGACTACCGCCTTGCTATCCCTTTCATTAAGGTTATGGGATACACCCATATCCTTTAGGCAGGAAATTCCAACCATCGCCAATCAGCAAGCATTTCCAGAAGAGTAACAGGTGGAGGCTGCTCTAACTACCAAAGTCTCCACTGAGCAATGATTAGCTCCGACCTTTCGGAGCGATGAGGGTGGACCGGCCTCCCGGCACATCTCTGTATTAGTGACGACGACCGGTTTCCAGCAGGCAGGCCTACCTGCGGGTTCCTCTTCTCCTCTTTCTCCAGAGCCTGCAGGACCTCCCGGTCCAGGCGCTGGGCTCTCTGCACCAGCCTCTGGTCCCCTTCGATGCTCTTCACCCTCAGCCCTAGCCCCAGAGACATGAAGCGGGAGAGATGACCCTGGAGTCGTGAGAGGGAGGGTAGAGACAGCCCTGCTCAGTGCTCTGATCTGTCACCTCTTCCAGGCGCCCCCGAGGCTTAACTTCTACCGTTTACTTCTGTCACTCCTTGCGCCTGCCCCCCTGGGGCTGGGCCTGACCGCCTGCTGCCTTCCAGCTGTTCTATCCCCACGACTCAAACCTCCAACACCCTCCACACACACACACACACACACACACACACACCACAACAACAACAACAACAACAACAACAATAAGAACGTTAGGGTCTGTCTGGCTCACCTGGCCTGAGCCCACATCCACAACCTGGGTGCAACCTGTAAGGTCACTCAGCTTTCTCACCAACTGAAAGAGAAGGGAGCAAAGGTCCCGTGGCCGTTGGTTCTTGATTCCCGGACCGTCAGCCATAACGAGGGTGGGGAAGGTTAAGCCGGCAGAGGAAGAGGGGTAGCGGGTGCCATGGAAGAGGGATGCTGACTCTGGGCTCAGGCTGCTCTCACTCCTCTGAGGTCAGTGATTCAGCCTCCCCAAGAGCAGAAGGAGCCCCTCTGTGAAGCCAGGCACAGATTAGGGAGGTGCGAACACAGGGATAAAACAGTGACTCAGACAGGGCTACCAAGCAACTCAGCAAAAGGATGAAAAACAAAACAAAAACCCACAAATCCCCCAAACCAGCATCCGGCTAGGATTTTGGCATGCCTGCCAAGGAAGGGAGGCAGGTCACAGAAGGCGCCCACATCTCTCTAACCCACTGGCTTCAGGCCCCAGGCACGGCCTCACCTCGCCCAGCCGCCGGATCTCATGCTGCTTCTTGGGCCGGACGTGTTTTCGGAACGGAGCCTTCAGTCGGGAGCTCTGGCTCGGGTTCTCCCGGAACTCGGAGGGGGTCTGGAACTTAGGTGTCCGGGTGAAGGCCAAGGCACGGGCTGTGGACTTCAGGGCCAGCAGGGTGAGTGGCCACACGGACCTGTACCTGAGACAGCCCGGCCCAGAACCCCAGTGAACAGTCCCATTGTGTCCTGGGGGCACCCGTTTACAACCCAGGAGTCCCCTGGGAGACCCTCTGAGCGGTGACTGGCTACAGGGTTCAGGGCCACGTCCCCCAGCAGAGGGCCCCCCTTGCCCATACCTGACCACGTCCCCTTCCCCAGGCGTCCCCAGCAGCAGGGTGGCCAGCTGTGGTGGGTCCAGTCCATCCAAGGCATCCTGCCATGAGCGAGGGAGTGTGCCCCACAGGCTGTCTGTAAAGAACTCCTGCAGAAGGGGAGGAGCAATGACAGGCTACTCATTCCCGTTCCCGTTCTCTCCCGCCCCACTCTCAACGCAGCCACTGGCTGCAACCAGCAGGCACCGACCACGCATCCGAGTCACCTCCTCCCTAAAGCCCGCTCCACCCCCACTCCTTCCTCAGAGCCGACTGCACTCCGAGCACACCTCTGCTTTTAGCAACGTCCCACTTATTTGTCTGCTTTCTCCACTCAACTGCATGTGCATGAACCTCAGGGCAGGGATGGTGATTCTCACAATCCCATCCGTAACACCCAGTGACTAACAGGCGGCGTTAGCATGTTACCATTCAGTAACATACCCGTACACATGTCAGACACGTGATATGCCAGAATGTATTTCTATTCACTCACTTGTTGAACACAAATTCTGGAGTTTTGGGTATGCACCACATAGAAGGAAGGAAGGAAGGAAGGAAGGAAGGAAGGAAGGAAGGAAGGAAGGAAGGGAGGAAGGAAGGAAAAGAAAAACATCCTTGGGTGTGGATAAAAAGAAAGAAAGAAATCAGGCCGCTGGAGGTACAGTATAGCGAATGTGGGAGAGAATGAAATGCGATAGGATTCAGAGACAGCAGGGGAAAGATCCCGTAGGGCTTCACATGTATGACAGATATTGGTAGAGAGTTAGGATTTCATCAAATCACCTAGGAAGCAAGGACTGCCATGATCAGCCATGATCAGACTTTTTTTTTTTTTTTAATATATTTTATTGATTTTTTTACAGAGAGGGAGAGAGGAATAGAGAGAAACATTGATGAGAGAGAATCATCGATCAGCCGCCTCTTGCACACCCCCCACCGGGGATGTGCCCGCAACCAAGGCACATGCCCCTGACCGGAATCAAACCCAGGACCCTTCAGTCCGCAGGTCAATGCTCTATCCACTGAGCCAAACCGGTTTCGGCAGACTTTTCTTTAAAGAGATTAACATGGCTGCTTGTGAAGAGTTGATTATGGAGGGGCTGAAGTAAACAGAGATTAATTAGGACGGATCCAGAGGTGATGGTGGGCTGGCCCAGGACGGTAGCAACGAAAAGGGTGAATTCTTACAGGTGGAGCCCACAGGCATTGTTGAAGGATGGGACTATAGATCAGCAAAGGAAAGAGCTGAATCAAGAATGGAATAGGGGCCGAGGGATTCAGTGGATGCTGGTGACACTAATATATCATCTCATTTATTCTTTACAAAGACCCTCCCAACAGGAGTCCATTTTACAGCTGAGCAACCGGGGCTAGGAGGAATTCTCACGTCACACCTATGTAAGTTAACACAGTAAGGGGGGGCGGGCAGGATTCTAGATGGAACCTGCCTAATTCCAAGGCTTAAATTGTCCATTACATTACAAAGCCAGGAATTGATTCAAAGCGTGGATGAATGAACTTGTGTTCTGGGAATGCCTCACGTGTTCCTAGGACAGTTCAATGAAGCTGCAGCATGCATTTTATTACTATGAACTTGGAAAAATAATCTAGATAGTGGAAATATTAATGTTTGTGTCATCTGCAAAAAAAAAAGGGGGGGGGGGAGAATCTTCCCAGTTTTAGCCCCTTCAGAATCCTCTCCCTGTCGTGGGCACCGAGCCCAGCACACCACCAGGAGCACCCCGTCCCCGAGCCCGTGGCCTCACAATGATGTAGGCGTCCAGGAGGGGCCGGTAGAGAGACAGGACACGGGTGAGATCCACAGCCAGCTGCCTCCGCTCCTTGAGAGAGAGGCCCCGGGCGGAGACGCCTGGCATCGGGGTCCAGTCGGCGGCCCCTGGAGCGAGAACGAGGCGAGGAGGGAAGCGGGGTCAGCACCACGCGGACCCAGGACCGGACCCGGGCTGGGCTCAGCTCTGCAGGCGGGAGGAGGAGAAAAGCGCTCTTCTCCTTTCCGTGGGCCGGAAACGCTCCTTCCCCGGGTCCCAGGTGGAGGCTTAAGGCCCGAGGTGTCGTCCTGACATCACAGGTCGCGTCGTTCACAGCGCAGGAGACAAGCGGGGTGGGATGCCCGACTGTGACGCCACAGAGGCGGGCCGCGGCGCCCAGGCCCCGCCCACCCAAGCACTTCCCGCCCATCCCGGAAGTGGGGCTCGGGGCCCTAGCGCGCGGCCGTCGCCGTCGGTCTCGGCCTCCCCACACCTCCGAGTTGTACCTCCGCGGGGCTAGAGGGGTCCGGAGCGCACCCCGCCCTCGCCGCGCTGCCGCTGCTCTCGCACCCGGACTGCCTGACCTCGCTCCCGGGGGCTGGGGTCCTACGACCTCTGGCACGTTCCACCCCGCGCCCGCCTGCCTGCCGGACCCGGGCTCTCCGCCAGCGCCCATTTCCGTTTCCGGTTCCTAGCGTTTCCGTTCTTAGTGGGCACGTCTGGGAGGTAGGTCGGTGGTGATGGTGAGGAACGGGCTTCTTGACCGCCAGAGTGTGCTCGCCGGCCTCGGCCTCCCCTCCCTCCCCCCCACTCCCCGGCTGCTGTGTGTTGTTGGTAAACGGTCCTTTCTTGGGAGAAGAACGTGGGTGAGAAGCACGTGGAGGTTGCCTCCGCCCGGAAACGGGGCAAAGGAGTACCCGGAGGTACACCTGTTGGTGGGACCGGCGCTGGAGATGCCTGGCAGATCTAGATGTCGTCTCCGCCGCACTCATCACTGGTTTCGAGTGTGCTTAGACGCCCTCCCTGGGCCGGTGTAGAGCCCACCTATTCTGGCTTTCCAGCTGGTTGGCCCTCCAACCCCCTCCGTTTACAAGTGGGACAGATCTAAAGAGGGGGGATATGACTGGTGAATTATGGGCTTGTCTCAGACAGAGTCCTTCCGTCACTTGACATTATAGATTTGTTCCCCCTCTATCTGATTGCTCTGACTTACTTCCTACCTTGAATCCTATGGAGATGGGTCTTACTCTCCCAGGCCTTTGGGATCTGTTATCAGGTTCGCTTTCTTCCCCAGGGTATCCTTCCAACCTTCAGATGCTGGCCTCTGGGATTCAGCAGAGGATGAGTCCTCTGTCCTTTCATTGGTGAGCCACTCTTCGCAACTGCTCTCCTAGCCAATCACCATCCTCATGTCTACCTTACTCCTCAACCTGGATTTTGGCGAACCTCCCCCGAAAAAGACTTCGGAAGGGAATGCCAAGCACCAAAAATTTGTCAGGAGGCGGCGGTTCTTAGAAAGGAGAGGCCTTCTCAATAAGAAAAAACAGCCCCCTAACAGTGTGCCTAAGGGGCACTCAGAACCCGCAGAGAAAGGGGTTGCTCCGCAGGTGGATGGCACCTGGGACATTTCTCCCCTTCCAAAGAAGAAGAAGGCTGCAGACTCAAGCCGTGGGTCCGAGCCGACCCCGGACAAGAAAGCGTCTGTGCCTTGGCTGACCCCTGCCCCTTCACAGAAGACTGGTTCTGTTGTGGCGAAAGCAGATTTGCTGGAGGAGTTCCAGAGCTCCCTTCCAGAGACTAAGAGCCCCCCAACCCGCCCTCAGAAGAAGGACCCCCAGAAGAACCCTATTCAGAAGAATACACCCCATAACTCCGCCCTGGCTCCCTCAGAGAACAAATGCTCTGGAGCATCCCACAAGGCACCAAGGAAGATGGTGGCGATTGACTGTGAGATGGTGGGCACGGGACCCAAGGGCCATGTGAGCTCCTTGGCTCGATGTAGCATCGTCAACTACCACGGGGATGTGCTCTATGATGAGTACGTTCTCCCGCCCTGTCCCATTGTGGACTACCGCACCAGATGGAGTGGGATCCGCAAGCAGCACATGGTGAACGCCACGCCCTTCAAGGTCGCTCGGGGCCAGGTGAGAGTCATGGGGCGCCATGAGAGCAGCCAGGTGGGCGGGGAGGGGTCCAGGGGAGTGTGGGCCGTGTTGGTGGTAGGAGAAGGCAGAATGTTTACGGCAGGAGCTGGCGATTATTTGTGTAACTGGAACAGGTAGCCTGCAGTGAAGGGGATAAAAGACACAGGGTTGATGTGTCAGATTTTTAATTTCTCCCGTTGAGCACACCTGCTCATTGTAGCTCTGTGCTGGGAGGACTGGGAGGGAGCACAACACATGAACAGGAGAGGAAGGTGAACCAGGGGAGGCCTGCAGAGGGCGCCCTCAGTCCACCGCTTTGTAATTTCAGCTTCACATTCTTGGCTTCTAGGCAGCCTCCTCGGTTCCAATGATTGCTTATGTGCCAAAACAGTCCGTTGGAGGAAGCTTATCAGAGGTGAAACAGTGAAGATTTTTTTTCAAACTATAAGGGAAAGTTTAGTTAGGAATTCATGGAGGTGAAGAAGTGAGTGTTAGAAGAAATGGGCTCAGAAAACAAGTTCTGAGTGTGCTCCCAGGAGGGGAGAGCCCCTAGTCTTCAGAACGACCTTGAAGAACATCCTCTTCATTAGGGGCACAGCTGAACAAAGGCTTGGGAGAGGCAGGAGGTGGGGTGGGTCTGAGACAGCAAACCCACTCAGCTTTAACAAGGGCTATGTGTTGAAGTTCATGCGAAGTAAAGGTGTTGGTGGACAATAAACTGGAGGTGAAATCAAGAGCAACTAAATACTTAGTTGATTACACTACACCTGGTTTTCATCATGAATCACTGCCCAGTGCCCAAGCTGGATCTGAGCTAAGGTCTGGCCCCTCTCAAGAGGGAGGCCATGCACTGATTTTTCTAGGACTATTGCTCTTGCTCACAACCTATTTGGAACTCCGTTTTGGAATGGCCTTCAGAGCCCATGGCATAGTTTTTGGTTGTCCTCACTGGTAGTATGTCATACTTTAGGATCCTGGAGTCATGGGAAGCTATTTGGTTTCAAGTCTGGTGTGGATAAGTTTTCTGAACAGCTGGTAAATAAATACCCTTTGGTTATGAGCAGGAGGAGCTATACCACAGTGAAACTGACTTTCAGTTAAAACAGCACAAGCAAAGCTGAAACCCGTTTGGCTCAGTGGATAGAGCGTCAGCCTGCGGACTGAAAGGTCCCAGGTTCGATTCCGGTCAAGGGCATGCACCTTGGTTGAGGGCACATCCCCAGTAGGGGGTTTGCAAGAGGCAGCTGATGGATGATTCTCATCGATGTTTCTAACTCTCTAACCAAGGGGTCCCTAGTTCAATTGTAGATCGGGCACATGCCCAGATTGCAGCCCGATCCTCAGTCGGGAACTGAGGTAGCCAATTGATGTCTCTCTCATCGATGTTTCTAGCTCTCTATCCCTCTTCCTTCCTCTCTAAAAAATAAATAAATAATAATAAAACATTCGAAACAAAATAGCACAGGCCTGGGTCTCCCACATCCCTCTACAACCTTAGTCTGTAAGTGATTCTTTTTAAAAATATATATATCTTTTTATTAATTTTAGAGAGAGAGAGAGAGAGAGAGAGGAAGGGAGAGAGAAACATCTGTTACTCTCATATGCACCCTAACTGGGGACCAAACCTGCAATCTAGGCAGGTGCCCTGACCTGGAACTGAACCAGTGACCTTTCCACTCACCGAATGACGCTGAATCATCTGAGCCACACTGACTAGGGCGATAAGTGATTCTTAATCTTTTATGGTTTGTATACCTTTTGAGAATATGATGAAAGCCATAGTCTTTCCCTGCAAAAAACTGTGTGTGCGTGTGTGTGTGTGTGTGTGTGTGTGTGTGTGCCTGTAATTTGGGGCTTCTGTCACCTCTCTGGAACCCATCATTGACTCCCTTTGTCCCAGCCTCTGCCTAAAGTCAGCATAATGATAATGTTTAAAGAACTTCAAGTAGCAAGCCAGCACTGAACTATATAGTTACATAAACATCTTGAATGTGAGTGTGATTTAAGACTGTAGCAAGTTAATCTATCATTGGAGTGGAAATTGGTGAGAAGGTAAGGATATAAGTCCAAAAAGGGTTCCACTGAGAAATACCTACTTTCAGGGAAGGGGGGTTCGGGGACTGGGTGAAAGAGGTGAAGGGATTAAGAAACACAAATTGGCAGTTATAAACCAGTCATGAGGATATAAAGTGCAGCAAAGGGAATGTAGTTAATGATATTGTGATAAACTGTGATGCCAGGTGGATACTGGAAATACCAGGCAGAACACCTTGTAAAGTATATGATTGTCTAACCACTATGCTTTCATTTGAAACCAATACAAAATAGTATTTTTAAAAAAATATATTTTATTGATTTTATACAGAGAGGAAGGGAGAGAGAGAGTTAGAAACATCAATGAGAGAGAGTCATCGACCAGCTGCCTCCTGCACACCCCCCACCGGGGATATGCCCACAACCAAGGTACATGCCCTTGACCGGAACCGAACCCGGGACCCCTCAGTCCCCAAGCCGATGCTCTAACCATTGAGCCAAACCGGTCCCGGCACAAAATCGTATTGAAAATAAACTGTAATTGAAAAATAAATATAATACACACACACACATAGTACCTACTTTCACTTTGTGGGGAGAAGGTAGATTTTATGTGAAAGAAAGCTTGTGGGAGAGGGCATTTCAAGGAGGAAGGAAGTGGGCACTAATGGAAAGAATCTGAAAGGATCTAGGACCACAATGGACTTTTAGGATGCAGGGCTCCACCTGAGTCCCACTTACCACCTCTTCCACCCCGATTTCAGATCTTGAAGATACTCATGGGGAAGATAGTGGTGGGACATGCCATCCACAATGACTTCAAAGCCCTTCAGTACTTTCACCCCAAGTCTCTCACCCGGGACACCTCCCACATCCCTCCTCTCAACCGGAAGGCGGACTGCCCGGAGAATGCGACCATGTCTCTGAAGCACCTCACAAAGAAGCTGCTGAACCGGGACATCCAGGTAACATCTCCCCAAAGGCTGCCAGGCCCCTGGGTTGCGCACTGGGGGGCCCTCTCTTACTGCCTCTCCAGGCTCTGAGCCCAGAATTCCTTTGTAGAGAAATCCAGGCAGGCTGCCCCCCTTACAGGAAGAGCTTTGGGCTAAGAGGCCCATTGATCTCTCCATGTGTACCTAAGGATAATAATTCCTGTTCGCTTCCAGTGTTCCAAATTGTACTTGAGAAAGGAAAAAAAAAACAAACCAACAGTAAGTGGGTATAAAACCCTAAGAAACTAGGAAAGCAGGTAGTGGTGATGGTCTAAAGACCTCAACGTGGATGCAAGGACCTCTGAGCTATTTCACATCTTTGGCATTCAAGAAAGGGGTGACCTGCCTGGTAAGAGGGTATAGACGTGTCAGAGAGAGTTAAGGAACTGGGGGAAATGGAAGACTTAGAAGGCCTGGCTATGATCTAGATGCCTTGTCTCTACAGATTGTAGAAGAACATGGCGTTCACATGTTGCCAGAGAAAGGATTGAGGCAGATAATAGCAGACTTCCTAGGAGTTGAACCCTTGAAGTTAAATAAGGAGTAGTGTCCTACCATAGTTCTACCTTTGCAGTCTACTAGCTCTACAGGAACAACTGCTTATATAAGGGGTTAGGAGGAGCTGGTAGGGAGGGGGGGAAAACAACACTTTTAAAAAAATCTTTATTGTTGAAAGTATTGCATATGCCCCCCCCCCCATTGCCCTCTCCAACTCTCTCCCCCGCGAGCCTTCACCACCCCGTTGTGTGTGTGTATGGGTTATGCATATAAAACACCACTTGCTTATAGCCCAATGCTTTCCTCTTCCTCCTCCATTCAGGCTGGAAAAAGTGGGCACTCCTCTGTGGAAGACGCTCAGGCCACCATGGAGCTGTACAAGTTGGTTGAAGTTGAGTGGGAACAGTTGCTGGCCCAGAATTCCCCTAAAGATTAGCAGCAGTGGGGACGGCGATGAAAGGAGAGATGGCAGTGGACCAGTGGACGGCTACCCGCTCCGCACCTTGGAAGCTGAAGTTGTTGGGGGGAGAGAGGCTCTACCCCAGACTTAATATCCACTGAAATCTCTCCTCAGGTGTTGTGTTCTGTGTCCGGCTAAGTATCCCATGGAAGGAGGAAGTTTCCATGCCAGCACCCAGCCCTCTACTGTTTACCTCTTATATGGTGCTAACCACAGGCCCCCGCCTGCTTTGTTCTACTTTCAAGGGCAGGGCATACTGGGAAATTTAGTCTCCCAAACTGCCTTGTCCAAGGGTGTTGTATGCCTTTTGTTCTCGAGTGGTTAACAGCACCCCTTTTCCTCTCAGAAGTACCCTCGTTGGATGATAAATTATATAATCACATTACATATCAGAGTCTACATCTAGTTTGTGTCAGGATATTGCCTGCTTTTTGTTTTTTGGGGTTTTTTTTTGTTTGTTTTTTAATATTTTTTATTGATTTTTTACAGAGAGGAAGGGAGAGAGATAGAGAGCCAGAAACATCGATGAGAGTCATCAATCAGCTGCCTCCTGCACGCCCCCTACTGGGGATGTGCCCGCAACCAATGTACATGCCCTTGACCAGAATCGAACCCGGGACCCCTCAGTCTGCAGGCCAATGCTCTATCTACTGAGCCAAATCGGTTTCGGCTGGTTTTTTTTGTTTTTGTTTGTTTAATATATTTTATTGATGTTATTACAGAGAGGAAGGGAGAGGGATAGAGAGTAACATTGATGAGAGAGAGAGACATCAATCAGCTGCCTCCTGCATGCCCCCTACTGGGGATGTGCCCACAACCAAGGTACATGCCCTTGACTAGAATCTAATCTTAGACCCTTCAGACACTCTATCCACTGAGCCAAAAACGATCAGGGCAGGATATTGCCTGCTTATCCCACCCTGACTTCCAGAGAAGCCATCCTTGGTGAGGTTTAGTTCGTAGGATTACAAGGCAGTAGAAGTAAGAGTGTGACTTGGAAGTCAACTTTTATGATTTAGGAAAGCTATCTCTTCCCTAAAGCATGAGAGGATTTATTTAACTTAGATCCCATTTGGTAGGTTAAAAGATTTAAAATGTTTAAATGGTCTTAGTCCTTTTTTTAAAATTTTTCTGTCAAGGGTAAAAATTTTATTTTTAAATATATTTTTTATTATTGATAATATTACAGATATCTCCTATTTCTCCCCTTACCCCTGTTGTCCTCCCAGAAGTTTTTAGTCTTTTACTTTTCTAAACCAAGCCTCTAAAAACTCAGATTATTCCCTTGATAAATATTTTTCCTGATAAATTTTAATAATGGAAAAACAATTATGTGGTGTTTTGTTTTGTTAGAGAGGAAGGGAGAGAGAAAAAATCATCAAAGTGAGAAACATCCATCAGTTGCCTTTTGTATGAACCTTAATCAAAGATTGAACCCACAACCTGGAACTGGGGATCAAACCTGCCATCTTTCATCGTATGGGACAACACTAACCCACTGAGCCACCCAGCCAGGATGTGGTGTTTTCTTATTAACTTTACATTAAACTTTTGTCACGGGTCTTGTAGGACTATAATTCTGTAAGGGGGTTCAGGGTCTCTGGGTGGCACTAACTAGGCCCGTGTTTGCTGGAAATCATGGGGAAGCACTGGCCAGCCTTTTGTGTATGTAGCCCATGTGCTCTGGCACCTTGCCCTCACCCTTACCACATGTCAAGGACTACACCTCAAATCACACCCCAAGCCATTAGAGTGGAGTCCTGTGACCAGGAAAGTGGCTTGGAGAATGGGCACATGGCAGTGATGGGGCAAGAGAGGAAAGGTGCTTGGTGATGCCAGCCTGGTTGCTCCTGCTAGCTCTTCCTTGGTAGTTCACACCCTCATTTTGGGAAGGTGAGTCACTGTCTTAGGAAATGCAGGCTCCGTATGTACACCAGTACTTGTGCCCTCCTGAGTGGCTGGTTTGGCTCCAGGGACCAGAGTCACAGTCATGGCTGCTTGTAGCAAGGAATTTGCGGCCGCACAGACTCGACATGATCTTGTCACGCCCTTGCTTCAGGATCTGCTTGCACAGGCAGCTGAGTTCTGAGCAAGTTGATTCCTGCTGAGCCCAACACGAAATGTCCATGACACCTTATAAAGAGGTGCCAAGTGTCCTATACATTAGGAAAGCCACACCCCAAACTGGGAATACACGTGAAAGCACATTACATTGTGCTTACATATGCATTACATTGTGATCAGAAAACTAGGAAAATGTCAGTTTTTAGAGTACCTGTTGGCTGGAACAAACCTGCCTTTGTGTGTATCTTAGTAAAGTAGCAACTGGCTTTTATGCTTCATCCTCTCACCCCATGTTCTGAAGGTCCCGGGTGTCTGTCTAAGGTTGGGAAGAACTCAGTCTTACTTTGTTCACCAGGAAGAACCTGGGGGGACTAAAGGACCTTACAACCATTTCCTCACTTTTCTGTCTGGTCAGAGCCCAGCTTGCCCTGCAGAGTGCCTGGAGATGGCCTGTCCTTCAGTCCTCTTCCCTCTCCACCTCTCTGTCCCCAGGATCCTGGCTTCAACTGGTAATAGAAGAGCCCCATTGCAGAATGCTGTCCCAATCTCTGTCAACAAGTCCTGTTTGGCAGAGTGGACCACATGCATGATAAAACACAAGCCCTTCTCATATTCTCTTCATGGCATAATGATGTTTTCTAATGCTAAGAGGTCCCCTACTGCAGGTGAGCATGGGACAGGGCAAAGATTGAGAACTGTTTATGCCAAACATAATAGCCTAAAGCTATTAGTGGTTCTCAAAATAGGAAGGGGGCCCTGGCTGGTTAGCCCAATTAGAGCACTGTCCTAACACACTAAGGTTGCAGGTTCCCAGGTTAGGGCGCACAGGAATCAACCAATAAATGCCATGGGTAGGTGGAATGGCAGGTTGAAGTTTCTCCCTCTATCTCTAAAATTAATTTTTTTTAAAAAGTTCAGATGACAGCACTGTTTCTCCACCTTAAAGAATCAGGGGTCTAGTGAAGGCTCCAAGGAGGAATCATTTAATTCCTAGTTTAACAGATAATTACAGCTGACAATAGGAAAGATCAACAGTTGTGTAATTATGAACTTGCCCCATGGCATATTAGCCCAAGTGCAAGTTTAGAGAAGAGTATCTGTGTATGCAATATGCCAGGAACATCAATGAATACCCTATATCTACAGTCTGTGTCTTATTCACAAAGCACTTTCATTTACCTATACTGTAAGTCCACCAAACAGCTGTGTTGTCATAAAAAACGTACAAACCTGTAGAGACTAGGAGATTATTTGAGCCAAATAGACAAATTCCAGGAAGCAAAATCTCAATAAATTGAGAAAATGCTCCTAAGAATGTCAATTTTACAGCTTATTTTTTTTTTTAATATATTTTATTTTTTACAGAGAGGAAGAGAGAGGGATAGCGCTAGAAACATCAATGAGAGAGAAACATGGATGGGCTGTCTCCTGCACACCCCCCACCGGGGATGTGCCTGCAACCAAGGTACATGTCCTTGACCAGAATCGAACCTGGGACCCTTCAGTTCGCAGACTGACGCTCTATCCACTGAGCAATACTGGCCAGGGCTTTACAGCTTATTTTATACATTAGTATCAAAGGAGGAGACATAAGGGCTGGGGGTTTACATGAAATTCATTATAGATAGAGAGAGAGGAGAAAGCAAAGGGGAGGGGATCTCTGAGATTATATAAAAAATAAAACTTTTACATTGGTGGGTAGAAGATAGTTGACATTTACAGCACATGGAGACTGTACACAGGGGAACAAGATAACGGTGAGAGATTCTGTAGGATGCTCTGGTGAGGCAGGTATCCCTGAGATCTGGAAAAGGAGATTGACACTCCAAGGGCATGTTATCTTAGATGCAAAAAGACAACAGATGGGCTCATTTAAGACTGACCTCGTCGCCTTGGCTGGTGTGGCTCAGTCGGTTGGGTGTTGACCCATGCACTGTAGTTCGATTCCAGGTCAGGGCACATGTCGAGCTTTTGCTGGCTCCATCCCCAGTCAAGGCATGCAAGAGGCAGCCAATTGATGTTTAACTCTCACATCGATGTTTTTCTAAAAAAATAAAAGATTGACCTTTGTCAAGGAAGCTACAGTCCTAGGATGTGACTACCGCCAAGACTAGCTTTTGGTTAGGAATTTTTATGTTCAGACTCCCCTGTGTGGTTACTTTTGGTCTCTCAAGTGATAAGCCCCTTCTCTCCCTGCCGATTGCAGGCCTCCCTGAGCTTGTCAGGTTTAGTGTATGGCCCCCTTTTCACCCACATCTGTAGAGAGTAACAGCAAGTTACCTTGTTTGACATTGGGTTTAAGTTTGATTTTACCCCTTGCTAAATTTGTGACATCGTCACTTTGCTTCTTGGAGCCTAATGGTTCTAGCTTCAAAATCCTGGGTTTCTTTTTTCTTTTTCTTTTTTTTAATTGATTTCAGAGAGGAAAGGAAGAGGAGAGGGAGAGAGAAACATCAATGATGAGAGAATGAGAGAAAATCATTGATCATCTGCCTCCTGCATGCCCCTCACTGAGGATTGAGCCAGCTACCCCGGCATGTGCTCTTGACTGGAATCGAACCCAGGACCCTTCAGTCCACAGGCCGATGCTCTATCCACTGAGCCAAACCAGCTAGGGCCTGGATTCTTTTCTAACCCTTCATGTTTAACTGATGATTGGCAACTCTTTATTGAGTGCTTCTCTGTGCCAGGCACAGTGCTAACCCCTTTAGGTTCGTTTTCCCATTCTCTGTAAGAGAGGGGGTGGTATTCTAATTTAACAGCTGAGTAAACCAAGCATGACAAAAGGTAAGATATCTTCCCCAGGCCAAATAGCTGGAGGTTGGTGGTGCTGGCACTCAGACCTGTCAAGTTTGCCAGTCTGAAGCCTCTGCTATTAACCGCGCCCTACTCTGCTATTAACACATCCAGGCGGCATCTGGTGAGACTTGGAATCCTTCCACTCAGATTTTTATGAAGTACCTGCCATGTGCCAGGCATTTTGCTAGGCACTAAGGGGCATAGCGTTATCTTTGCCCCCAAGTTGCTCACAGCAACACGAGAAGAAACAGGTCCTGCCCACGTTCACTGAGAGATCGGAAGCAGGGACGTGATAGGATCCAATGTGTGTATTAGGGAGATGACGCTGGCAGCAGTCAAATGGAAACCGGATTGAAGAAGGGCCAGGAAATGAGTTCTTGTTTGACTAATTTGGATAAGCAATGACGGAAGCCTGAACCAATGAAGTGGGAAGATGCATGTGAGCATCACTGAGGAGGTAGAATCAACAGGCCTCGGAGATTAGGGCAGGAGGACGAAAGGTAGACTCAATATTTTTGAATTAACAGTGAACAGACAACCATGGGGCCATTCACCACAATAGAGAATACGGCAGGCCGAAGAGCAGGTTTTCGAAGAAGAAGAATTGGGGATTGATTGGGGTGACTTTAAGCTGCAGAGAGCCAAAGAGAGAGACCCAGCCAGCAGCTGGATACCAGCCTGGAGCGTAGCAGAGGCAGCAGGTGGTCTAATCGGGGGCAGGTTAATTTTACACACGAAGATGACCTTTGATGTAGTTGGTCCTGAGCCAATGTTTAAACCAGAGTTGAAATCTTTGGTCTTTCAACTCTCAACCAAGTTCCTGCACACACTGGCTTCGCAAAGAGTGCTCAGGGAGTGCCCGTGGGGACCCACGTGTGCTTGGGGATGGAGACTTGCTGGGTTGCATGCTCTCTGGTTATCAAGGCAGTAACTGGATAGGTAAGTGACAGGTAGTGGGACTGCAGAGGGGAGGGGTCGAGGGAAGCCAGGTCTCACTCCCCAGCCCCACCCCCACCCCACCCCCCGCACCAGTCCTTGGCATTTGCGAATTCCTACGTAGACCTTTGTTCTGGTGTCTTCTCTGTCCTCCCATCGCTTAACTACGCTGACTTACTGCTCTTGTTTCTTTAATATGTATGGCTTCTGGCCTTCTTTAGGGACACCATCAACTCTGCTTTCTTTGAAAGAATATATATAACACATAGGATTTTGAGAGGCAGGGCATGGGGGGAGAGAAGGTGTTTTAAAGAATTTGGCGTGGAAAAGCAAGCATACCTTAATTCTCTTCCGGGCTCAACCAAATTCCATTCTGTAATGTTTAAAAGCAAAGCTTTAGAATCAGACAGACCCACGCAGCACGAGGGAAGCACTTGCACAGTGTGGGCTCAGCCATGCCTCTCCTCTCCCGGGCCTGGGCACTGAGGGCTGGGCTCTGCGCCTGTGACCTGACCCCTCAGCAGCTCCTGTGACCCGACCCTCAGCAGCGCCTGTGACCTGACCATCAGCAGCGCCTGTGACCTGACCATCTGCAGCGCCTGTGACCTGACCATCAGCAGTGCCAGGAACCCGACTTGTCTGGCATCCCTCAGCCAGAGGCAACTTCCCCAAAGGCCAGGCCCTTCATTTCCTACCACCCGTGGAATCCTGTTTGGTGGCCTCTTTGGAAAGACTCCATGAGCGGGATCCAAACCAGAGCCCAAGGAGGAAGAAGGCAGATGCCCTTGCTCTGGGAGCTGGGGCCCACACCCAGGACCCACAGGGAGGCGGAGGCAGGTAATCCAGCCTGACAGCTTGAGACCGGAGGCCGGGCTGACAGAGGGGTGAGGAAGCTTTCCTGAAGGAGAGGAGGTGGAGCTGGGAAGGAGCAAAGGGGCCCCGGGCTAGGGGAAGGTAGAGTATTCTGGAGGCTTCCTCAGAGGCTAGAACCGCGGGCCCCCAACCCACCTCTGCCCGCTCTCCACTCCAAGGCAGGGACTAACTCTCCCAGCTGTGGAATCAGCTCCCTGAGTCTCCTGGAAGCTGGCCCCAAGGGGTCAGGGAGCATATTAGAGACCATGATGCCCACAGGCAGTGAGGAGGGCCCGTCCCAGAGAGGATGCTTCCCTATAGGTTGTGAGCTCAGTGGGAAGAGGAACTAACTAAAAACCCAGACCATCTGGAAACCTGTGGCTGACAGCCCCAGAGCTTTGGGCTTTAGGAGGTGTGAAACCATGGCCAGGAGATTGGCAACTGTGAGGTCCAGGGGCTGCTGTCTCCTTAGATCCCCCCAGGGACATGTCCCTACGGACTCCCTGGTGCCAACGCTCCCACTTGGGTATGTTTCCCAGGCTGGCAGAGGAGACACAAGGCCAGGGAGGCTGGGAGCGTCTGGGGCAGTGCGCCTGCTCAGCCCGGCTAACCGAAGTCCACAGGTGCCGGCCCAGCGCCCTTGGGGATCCAGGCGGGCTGAGAGGCCCTGGTGGCTGGGCTCGGGTAGGGGGTCCTGGGCGGTGGGAGGCGGAGACTGCTCAGTCTCTCTTTGACAGCTAACATTTTCCAGAGCTGGCGCCTGCCCGCAGGGGAAAGGAAATCGGAGCTTCCCACCTCACACATCTTTTTCCCATTTTGTTCGGGCTGCCCAGGGAAAGCCATTAGGGCTAGGTCAGCCCGGGGCCTCCCCGCCACCCATCTCTCCCGTCTATTATAAGGAGGGGCTGGGCTGGGGGGAGGGGGTCACTGGAAGGACAAGCCCGAGCCCGCCTAAGGGGCCAGACTCTGAACCCATGGCCCTTCTTAATTCCCTGCCCGCTCATGATGGAAGGGTGGGGGCAGGGGCCAGGAAACTGAGCTCCTGGGACCTCTCTTGCTCTTCTTAAATCCCCCTGCACCCCTAATTCTGTCTCTAAGGAGTCTGGCCCTCTGGCCCCAAGGGCCAGGCAGGGCCTGGTCAACAGCAAGAAGGGGCCTGGGGTTGGGGAAGCTGGTACTTCACTCCTGGGGCTCCAGCCTCCTCCTGGAGCTGCTAGCACAGCTGGATTCCATCGGCCCCTAGGAGCCGCCGGGAGCAACCATTGTGTCTGGAAACAATGGCTGCATGTGGGGCTGGAGAGGAGGAGAATAAAAGCCCTCCAGAGCCTCGCAGAGGAGTTGTCCCCCAGCTGCCTGCCCTATCAGCCCCTCGGGCCTGGAACCCTCCCGGCACCAACAGCGAGGCAGTCCATGGCCCTCTTTTTATCCCTATCCTGCACCCCTAATTCTGTCTCTAAGGAGTCTGGCCCTCTGGCCCAGGACCTCAAAGCTCAGACCCGGGACCCCTCAGTGTCTCCTGGGGGACATTCCCTTTCCCCCTTCCCTCCTGCCTCTTCAACCCCGGAGTCTGGTTATCCGGCCCAGGGCCCACCTTCTGCAGTTCAGGCCAGAGGAGGCACACCGCACACACCCAGTCTGCAGCCCTGCTGATTCATCTCAATGAGGAGAGGGGTTCCTGGGGCCCCTGCAGTCTCAGAGAGTGGGAGAGGTGGCATCTGGGCGAAGGCTTGGGCTCCCTAGGCCCAGCGCATTGGGCAACCGTGGCAGGCATCTAGGCTAGACCGCAGGCTGTTCACCACTGCCCCCGGGTGCCCGGCCTGCCAGACTTGTCACTGCTACAGCCTTCTCCCTCGTGCCCTGGACTGCCAGGGGTTAACAGGCTGGTGCAGGGCAGGAGGTGGGATGGGCAGAGGAGTCTGGCCCGGTCACTGGATCATAAAAGACACGAGGAGTTTAACCGCAGGTCATGTTGCTGATTGACTCCTCCATCCAGCAGTGCTGCCCTCGAGGGGAGAAGGAGCCACAGGGGGCCAGGGTCAGGCCCAGGTCTGTCCAGCTTTAGATGTGGACTGCCCCCAGCGGTCCCAGCCACACGAGGTCCCCCTCTCTCCCTGGAGGTTCTCTGAGAAGCAGGGAGGCCAGGAGAAAGGGGGGTCAGACTGGTGCCTTTCTCTGTAGTAGGAAAGGAAACAGCAGGGGCCTGAGTGGGGAAAAAGATGACACCCCCTTCCCCCTGCCCCGATGCCCACGGGCAAGAAGCACCAATCTGGGCAAGGAAAAGAGAAGCAAAGACCCCAGGGTCAGCCGAAACCGGTTTGGCTCAATGGATAGAGCTTCGGCTTGGGGACTGACGGTCCCGGGTTCGATTTCGGTCAAGGGCATGTACCTTGGTTGCGGGCATATCCCCAGTAGGGGGTGTGCAAGAGGCAACTGATCGATGACTCTCATCGATGTTTCTAGCTCTCTCTCTCCCTTCCTCTCTGTACAAAATCAATAAAATATATTTTAAAAAAAAAGACCCCAGGGTCAGAGAGTAAGGTCAGTGCGGCAGCTGCCAGCACCTGTTTGGGGTCTCCAGGCTCTTCAGTGACTACCTGTGTACTGCCCCTCACTTCCCACCCCCCACCACCTCCCCACCTCCCGACAAGAGGCCAGGAGAGCCATGCCCACAACCAAGGTACATGCCCTTGACCGGAATCGAACCTGGGACTTTTCAGTCCGCAGGCCGACGCTCTATCCACTGAGCCAAACCGGTCTTGGCCAAGGGCCTCTTTTAAGGGACAGAGATTCAGTCTAGACACATCCTCGGTCCATTCATCCCCACCTCCTTTTGTCTCCCTTGCTCTTCCGTTGGTTCAGCCTGACCTGCTCAGCGTGCTGGCCCAGCCCTGAGGAGAGCGTTGGCAGCTGGAGCTGGGAACCGGGCTGCAGAGCCAAAAACAACAGAGGAGCCGCCTGGCTGCCTCGCCTAGATGCTGCGCAGCCCGTCCCTGGTCTAACTGTAACACCTCCTGCTGCGGCTTCTTCCCCTCTGTGGTTCTGACCCTGCCGGGCCGCACCTGCTTCCTTGGCCAAGGCCTGGAGCTGGGCCTCGAGGTCAGCCTGGTGTTCTCTGAGTCCGGCTGCCCATGCCTTCCCTAGTCCTCATGGTCTCTCCCCAGCACCCAAAGGCTTCTGGGAAGTGAGTTGCCTATTCTCTGGATCTCTGGCCCCACCTGCCAGCTTGCACGTCGGCTTGCAGGAAGTTCTTTCTGATCCCATCCATCCTGCTCCATGGCAATTTTATTTGGGAGAGGCAGAGCCTTATCAGATTTGAAAAGGGCTGGGTCCCTGGATCCAGGGAGACAGGGATGGAGCCTTCCCATGGTATGGAGGGAGAATCAGACCAGGAGGCAGGACGCTCAAGTCCACACTGTGCTACGTGAAATACGAGGGTTTAGGCAGACCTGGAGACACAGGGTTCCAGCCCAGCCATTCCCAGCTGTTGGGTCTGATGGAATAATCGAATCAACGCCCCTCCCCTGGGAACTGACCTTTAGGCCACTCCACCATGGGCATTCCCTCTCGCTTCCATCACGTTCCATTTGCTAAGACCACATTCCACTTGCTAAGACCATTATCCTTCCCCTCCGGACCCTCTCAGGACCCAGACCGCCCAGGAAAAGCCCGCCTAGAGTCCTTTAAAACCTCCGGCTCCCTGTCCTGGGTGCCGGCGCCATTTTGGGGCTCAGCCCATCTGGTCTCCAGATGACCTCATAAATTCGTCATCCCTTACCACTTCGGCTGCAGGCACTCTTCCTACGGCCACCCGGACACCAACTCCTTTTTTCCACTCTCAGACCTTCCGCCCTCTGTTCAAGCCCTGCCTTCTCTGCTCTCCCTACGAGGAGTCCCAGGGCCTCCGGGCCCACCCCCACCTGGGTTTCATTTCTGCATGACTCCCAGCCAGCAAGCTCCCTGACCCAGCAGATGCAATAACACGGCTGGCTCGGGGCGAGGCCCGTCCACAAGTGCTGCATTTGGCCAGCGCTTCTCTTTGGCCCCAGCGGGGGGTGAGGGTGAAGGGTACACGACTCTCCCGCTCTTCCCACTCCTCCCCCCACCCAGCCTCCAGGGAGTGATGGAGAGGGGCGGGGGCCTCTCCTTTTCCCAAGGCCCAGACCCCTTCACCGAGCACACAGTGTATCCACTCTCCCTCGCCCTCCTCCCGCCATGCAGATGCCTGCTATCTCCATTCCTTCTATCGCAAAATCAGCCGGTTTCCTCTCAGCCGCACTGCAATGGGGCAGTCCTAGCACGTTCCTTTCCTAATTCTCTCTCCAGCCTGAGTCTTCAGATTCCTGGGAGAGCCCCAAGAGGGATATGGCGGAGGCTCCATGAAAGGGGGAGCGGGTCGCCCCCACCAGGTCTGGTCGTAATTAAAAGACCAGCGACATGGGGAAATTCCTTATTGATCCCGGCCGGAAATTAGAGCCAGTTGTTTGGGACTGAGCAGCCGATGCTGACTAAGCTCCTCCCCATGGCCAGGTCCCCTGGCTCCTCTCTCCTAGGCTCCCCGACTCTCCCGTTCCCCTTCCGTTAGCCCCATTTCCCCTTCCCACCCCCACCCCGGCCGTCTCATCCCGTTCCCTCTCCTTGGCTCCCTTCCCCAGCCTCTTCCCTAAGCTCCGCACCCACCCACCCCGCCTCACCCCTGTGCTTTACAACGGGTTAACGGGGCAGCTAGGGGCTGAGACCTCCAGCCTCGCTTGCTCAGCACCCTCCTCCAGACCCCTGGACCACCCCCCTCAGCCAAGGTTGGGGTGCAGGGGCTGGAGCCCAGGCCCAGAGCTGCCAAACCACAAACACATCTGGAAAAAATTCCCTTCCCAGCCTGACTTCCCTTTGTCTTCTGTCTTTTTGGAAATCCTGGCGGGCTTGGAGGGGGGGGGGGCGAGGAAGTCAAGGGAGGGGAGTGGGCCCAGGCCTCTCTGCCCCCACCCTGGGGAGCTCTGTCCAGTCTCCTCAGTGTCCTCAGCCAGACCACCTCCCTCCTTCGCCCTACGGTAGGTCCAGGCTCCCTGGTCCAGGGGATCATCTCCTGGGCGAGGTTTTCACATCCCCAGTTCCCAGGCTTGTGGGGGCGTGGGCCGCCCCGCCCTTCTCTTTGCAGAAGGCTGCCTATTGAGCAGGGGACCGGCCTGCTCTGGCTGGGGGCTCGGGAGGCTGGCGGGGAGTGGAGATGGGCACAGTGATTTGGGCGGAGGAGGTAGGGGGCGGCGAGGGGGAGGGAGGCAGTGGGAGTCTGATTTCAGCCATGTTCCCTCCCTCTGGCTGAGAGCCCGACTTCACTGTCAGAACCTAATCCCTCTCCCTTTACCTACAACACTGCTGGAGCCCGGGTGGGGGAGGAGCGGGGGCAGAGCGCGCAACCCCGGGGCCACACAGCCCCCAGGGACCCCCCTCCTTGCTGCCACCTCTGCTTTTGTCTGTCCTTCCTCGGCGGTCCCTCGTTGCTGCCCTCCGCCTTCCAGAAGCCCAGCCCTCCCCACCCCAACACAGGCACCTCCTCCAAAACCAGACCCCTGAACCGGGCTGAAGCCTCCAGCTCCCTCCTTTCAATCTGACAAGTGTATTAGGTACCGCTGCGCCCGAAGTCCCTTCCACAGTCCACCCTCCATCTCTAGGTCATGTCCCCTGCACACCCATCCTTCAGAGTCCCCTCCTTAGGGCGCAGAGGCTCCGCCCCGCAGTGCGTCCCCCAGGCCTTATCCTTTGTCTCTTGGGGGGCCTCTGGACTCCCCCCAGCGAAGGCCCCCCAACCCTCTGCACGGGTCCAGGGCTCAGTCCCAGAGCCTGTCCTCCGCCCCACCCACGGCCACGCTGGCAGGGAGAGACCAGGGCTGGACCAGATGTGGGGTTTCTGGTCCCCGCCTCGGAAGGAGCTGGGAGGCCGGTCCGGGAAGGGGGGGAAGGGGAAGGGACGCGCGGGCTGCGGGGCCCGGTGCCACCTGAGCTGCAGCGTCGTCCCCCCGCCCCGCGCGGGACAGACCCGCCCGCCCCGGCCGGCATCCCGCCCGCCCGTCCCTGGGCTGGGGCAGCCTCGGGGCTCCAGCCCGGCCCCCCTCTCTGCTCCCCGGTCCCCCATTCCGCTCCCCGGCCCTCTCCGTTGGGGTCTCCGCGGGGAGCCCTGCCCTGCCCCCTCCTTTGATCTCACACTTCAAAGCCTCTCCCCAAGGGGCGGCCGCTCCTTCCGCCGCTTTACGGCTGAGAACGGTGACACCTGAGCCCCCGCCCCGCCTCCCGCCCGGGGCGCCGGCCGCCTCCCCCCGCGCCTCCCGCGGGCGCTCCCCGGGTGCGCGGGGCCGGGCGGCGGGGAAGGCGCCTCCATAAAGCGGTCGCGCCAAGCGATCGGCTGTGACCTCTGCCCTCCCTGCCTCCCCCCTCCTCCGGGGGCGCCTCCTTAACCCTTCGGTGCCCGCCCTGCCCTGCGAGAGGGACCGGGCTCCCCGCGCCAGCGTCCCCGTCCCCCGAGGGCACCGGAGCCCCAAACCCGGGGCGGGGGGAGGCAGCCGCAGGGGGTGCTGCCCGCTCCCGGCCCCTGCGAATCCTCCCAGCAGGGGGCGTCGTTGCTTCAGGGAAGAGCCTACCCAGACCCCCCGGGAGGGGACCCCTAGCGGGTCTCTGAGCTCGGAGGGGTCCCAGGGGTCCCACTAGGGCTTCCCTGGAGCCGAGCGGGGGCGCGCCTTTCCTCCTCCGGCTCCCGCTCGCCCGCCGGGATCGCCCGCCGTGATGCCTCCAGGTTCCGACCCCGAGGAGCTGGGGAGACCTGGGGGACCCGCCAGACAGGACCCTGGGGTTCGGACTGCAGGACCTGAGACCCGAGCATCTGCGCCCCACGCCCCCCTCCCCTCCATGTCCCCCCCTCCCAGGCGGAGAGGCCAATCCCAGTCCCCGCTCCCAGTCCGCTCCCGCGGGGCAGGCGACCTCGGTCCGGGCAAACCCTGTTCCCGCCCCCGGGGCCCGCGGGGCGGCGGGGGGCTGGGGGCGGGGGGCTGAGCTGCGGGGCCCGGGCTCGGGGCCCCCCAGGTGGGGCGGGGGGCGGGGCGGGGGAGGGGCCACCCCGGTTTTTTTCCCGGGCGCAGGGGCGGGCCCGCTCCGGCTATAAAGGCGGCCGCGCGCCCCGGCCGGCTCCGGGTTGCCCTGGGACGCGTCCTGCCCCCGCGCCTCCGGTCCGGCCCAGGCGGCGGCGGCCACCTCTCCTTAGACGCAGGGACTCGCCGTCCAGTGCTCCGGCCGAGGAGCCAGCGCCTCCACCGCCACCATGCCCAACTTCTCCGGCAACTGGAAGATCGTCCGATCCGAAAACTTCGAGGATTTGCTCAAAGTGCTGGGTAAGGAGATTTTTCAAGGGCCGGGCAGAGGAGAGGGGGTGAGGGAGTATTCGGAGGTGAGAGTAAGAAAGGAAGGGGGGTAGAATCAGGACTTAGGAGGCTAAGTCCCTCTGCATCCTCCCAAAAAAGGGGCCTTCCCGCTGGGTCCGGGGGCGCTGGGTCCCGGGGTGCTGGGCCGGGACACCTAAACCCTGCTTCCCCTGGCGGGGCGCCCACCGGTGCCGGCTCCCGCAGTGACTCAGCCCGTGAATCAAGCAGAAACCAGAAGCGCGAGGTGGGTGTCCCTTTGGGTGGGGAAAAGGGGCTCTCCAGTCCAGAGGCTGCGAGCCCTGCGTCCAGGCAGGGAGCCCGGGCCCCTACCCCCCACCCCATCCCCACCCCTCAGCCCCTCCGAGACATTCTGGCCTCCTCCCCTCGTCCCCACTGGTAACCCAGCCGGCTAGTTCCTTCCCCACGTGCTGCTCTCCACCCACCAGGTGATCGCCAGCCCAGCGCCCCCTCTCCCCTCTCATTCCCCATCCTTCCCCCTCAGCACTTTCCCCACTCTGCTGCCTCCTCACCCCATCTGTGAGACAAGTATTTTCCTACAGCGAGTTCCAGAAACCTAAAATTGCTCTAGATAATTATCACTTTCTTCGATTTCAAGAAATGGCTTTGTGTGGAACGCACCCCCCCCCCCCCGCCCCCTTTCCCCAATCTGTGCGCTCCTCTCCCTTCTCCCTGGATACCCCTCCAGCCCAGCCCGCGGTGCTGGCCAAAGGCAGCGAAAGCTGTGCCCGCAGAGGGCTCTGCCCAGCTCTGTGTGCCCTCTGTCTGGGAAAGGGGTGAACCCCAGGAAATGGCTGGAGGGGGCGGGCGCTCTGGGAAGAGATGGAGATTCCTTAAGCAACGGGGGAGCCACCGGGGGTGGGGGGAGCCCTGGAGCCACCCATTTCAGGACGGAACAGAGAAAACCCAGTTGGGCTGGGTGGGGAGGGGCACCTGGTGTGGGGCCAGGAGCCGTAGGGGTGAATCTGAACCTAGGATTCAGAAGGGTCCAGAATGTTATCGGAAAAGCAGGGGTTTCCAGCATTCCTTGCTGTCGGTTTTTCTTGCAGTCTAACCACAGGACTTCCAGTCATGTCAGTCTTTCTTGATTTGCCCTCGCTGCCATGAAAGACCAAAAGGCTAGGACACTTCCCCTCCCCAGCTCCGGATTTGGCTGCTCTCCCCAGCGGATGAGGCACCCCCAGGACCCCGCTGGTGGAGAATGAGACCCAAAGCCCAACCCCGTTGTCTGTCTATCTTCGTCTGTTTGTCCTCCCTGCAGGGTGTCTCAGAGCCACGTGCCCTCCTCGGGTCCTGCTGGGAGACAGATTGAAAACAGACCCATTAACACGGTCCTGAGTCAGCTGAGGTTGGCCGAGGCCGGCCCGCTCCATGGGCAGCAGAGGCAAGCTGGAGGGGCGGCTCCCCTGAACCCAGCAGCCCTGCCTCCACAGGAACCTCAGTCTCTTCTCGCCCTCCTTCGCCCTCATCAGGGTCCCTCTCCTGGGAGGGATGCTCAGGGGCCTGGAGGATAACTGTCCGGTGCAGTGCGATGGCCAGGGCATGGAGGAGGCTCTGCTCCTGTAGCAGGAAAGGGGTGTTTGAGACCAGGCTGGACTTTCCAGGCCGCAGAAGAGTGCAGGGGCCTCAGTGCAGGAAGATGGAGTGGGACGTGCCCCCTCTCCCCAGGCAGCTGGACCTGGGACCTCCGCCATTTCTCCCGGGCCTGAGGCCAGCCGTCAGGAACTGGGCTCCTGAGGGCCAGGGCACTCTCTCCCTCCCACTCCCTCTTTCTGGCCCAGAGAGGGTGTGCCGTGGTGCCAGGGGGAAGAGAATTGTTTGTCTCGGAACCCAGGTCTAGAGGAGGGAAGGGAGTTTGGGTCGGATCAGGGGCCGGGGAATCCCGCTCACCTGGCCCAGCCCAGCTTGGCCCCCTCCTCCCCACCCATGGCTTCTCTGAGGGCTTCTGCTCCGGTCAGGGCAGGAGGCTGGCCAGGCAGAGTGGTGTGAGGTTAGACCTGGGCCCTGGCCAGAGGTGCCTCCCGGCCTGCTTCTCTTCTGTCAGGGGGTGCTCTCTCCTGGCTCCCCCACCCCTTTTTATAAAGGGGGAGCAGAGAGCAGGGGCCCAGTCTGGGAAAGGATATGCGGACAGGCACGGGGACTCTGAGTGAGGAGCACTTACCACTGAGGTGGGAAGGGAGATCCTGGAGTCGGGGACACATCAGGGGAGGGGAGGGCAGTGCCCCTTTCTGTCCCGGGAAGGGCGAAGGGCAGGCGTGGGAGCTCCCAGGAGGGCAGGTGAGCAGCGTCTGGTGCAGAGAATGCCTGCGCCCCGGCTGCTCCCCTGCCTTCCTTTTATCAGTACAAGCACCAGCAGCAGCAAGACCAGCTACTGTTCCTTAAAAACGCAAAGGTGTGCCTGGCGCTGGGTGCTGGGTCCCAAACACACCCACCTCATCCCACCTGCCAGGCTGTGGAAGAAGCTATTGTCTCTGCTGTACGGTTGAGCAATCTGAGGCTCAGATGAGTTAAGCCATCGGCCTAGGGTCACCCAGCCCACAGGGCGGCTGCACCAGGTGGAAATCAGGCCTAATGGGTCTCACTCCGGAGCCTTGAGCTCCCCAGCTGTGGCCACCGCTTCTCCTGCTGGGAGTCCCTGCCCCCTCTCATGCTGGGGAGGGAGACAGAGAGTGGGCAAATGAAGGTACCAGACAGGGGAAGGGGTAGCACAGGGCGGGAAGTAGGTCCCCACCTCCAGTACTAAGTGGGGAGGGCCGAAACCGGTTTGGCTCAGTGGGTAGCGCGTCAGCCTGCGGACTGAAAGGTCCCGGGTTCGATTCCGATCAAGGGCATGTACCTTGGTTGCAGGCACATCCCCAGTAGGGGATGATTCTCATCGATGTTTCTAACTCTCTCTCCCTCTCCCTTCTTCTCTGTAAAAAAATCAATAAAATATATTTATAAAAACAAACAAACAAAAAAAACAAAACAAAGTGGGGAGGCCTGGCCTGGGAGGGTGTGTCCTGCACATGGGCAGCGGGGAGGGCACAGAGGGTCTCCAGTAGGGTAGACAAAGGGCCAACAAGTGAGGTGGACAGAGCCATAGTAGGATGCCTGCTGGGTGAGGGGAAGGGGAAACCTGCCCCTGAGCTGAGTCCGGGGGGGAGGGGCGAGTGGGGGGCTAACCTAGGACTGCTGATCCTCCCAGGCGGGTGGCTGCTAGGACCAGGATCCTTAAGGGCAGGCACCGCCTCTCTGCCCTCTTCCCTAAACCCCACCATTCATGGGGGCTGCACCCCCTGCCCTGTCCTTCATGAACTTTCTTGGAAACTAGCCAGTCACGGGGCGGGGGTAACACAGGGGTGCCTAGAGGACCCCCAAAGGCGAGCCTGTCTCTCCTCGCAGGGGTGAACGTGATGCTGAGGAAGATCGCCGTGGCGGCTGCCTCCAAGCCCGCGGTGGAGATCAAGCAGGAGGGAGACACTTTCTACATCAAGACCTCCACCACCGTGCGCACCACGGAGATCAACTTCAAGGTCGGAGAGGAGTTCGAGGAGCAGACCGTGGACGGGAGGCCCTGCAAGGTGAGACCTCAGGATCGTGGCTTCCATTGCCCTGCCCCTCCTGGACCCCCTTCTTTTTCTAATGGAGGAAGTCCCTCAGTAGCGGTGGTGGGTAGAAAGGGGTACATCTCCTATCTCTCTTGCCACCTGCCCCCCCCATGGAGGCGCGGCTCACTTGGCCACGCCTCCCCTGCAGAGCCTGGTGAAATGGGAAAGCGAGAACAAGATGGTGTGCGAGCAGAGGCTTTTGAAGGGAGAGGGTCCCAAGACCTCCTGGACCAGAGAGCTGACCAACGATGGGGAGCTGATCCTGGTGAGTCCGGCCTCCTCCCAGCGAAGCCTAAGCCCTCTGCCACCTCGGGGGATGTTCTGGGGCACTCCGGGGTGCAGGGGTCCGAGGAGAGTCCCGGTTGGTCTCCCGCGTCCTGCTGGGGCTGCTGGGAGGTGAGCAAGCTGTCCCTGTCCACACAGTGCCCTCCCGCAAATGAGAAATGGCGCCCCCTCTGAGCGGAACAATGGCCGTTCATTGAGGTGCCAGCAGCTCTCCAGGGGCGCTCCCTGGCTTCCGATGAGGATATAGGGCAGACCCCTCCGGCTCTGGTGCCATCTCCCCTCCGGTGATGCCCAGGCATTTGGGGACCAGCTTCTGTCTGTTGGTCCTGAACCAAGACGCAGATTTGGGCCTAGAGACAGAGTCCCTTTGTTCAACCTCCTCCTCTTCCCCAGCCACAGGGCCAGGGCCTTCCCAGCTAACAATGACCTCTGTCCTCCTTCTGTCCTCCTTCCAGACCATGACGGCCGACGACGTTGTGTGCACCAGGGTCTACGTCCGAGAGTGAGTGGCTGTGGGTCTGACAGATGCCCCAGCCCCTCCCCGGCCCACGCTCCTGCTTCCCTGCCCTGTGGGCCTCCCTCCCCCTTCCTTCTAGGCTAGCTCTCCCCTCACCCATGCCACTCCCTGGGCGCTGGGATGCCTCCTGCAGGGGCTCTGCTTTTTTTTTTGCTTTTTTCTTTTTGCCCCTTCTCCTCTCCCCTATACCAACAAAGAGGGATGGATTGCAGGGGCCCAGATCACCCACTTTGGAATCACTCCCCTCACCCCCCAAATAGGCAGTCCCAGCCCCAGCCCAGCCCAGAACCGTCTCTTTCGGTGAGGGGACCTGAGGGCCTGAGAGGGAAAGACAGCCCTCTGGCTTCTCCTTTGTCCCTGTAGCCTATACAGTATAGAATATTTATTGGTTAATTTTATTAAAATGTTTAAAAAAAAATACAACCTGTCTCTGGCTCATTGGGAAGGAGATGTGTGGGAGCTGAGGTTTCAGTGGCAGGGATATGAGTTATGATCCTTCCCTTCATTATTCTCACCACCACCCCTTCCTTTGCTGCTGAATCTATGAGCATCACCCCCACTTCCCCTCCTCCAACCTCCTTGGTCCGCCCCTCCCCCCCCACTTCCAAGGTCACAGGGCCTCATCCCCCTGACCTCTCCGAGGGCGCTTGACCCTGAGAAGCTGATGCCTATCTTCTCCCACCGTCTCCACAAAGGGACCCAGCTTCCTCCTCCTCCTCCTCCTCCAATTGTTCCTTCTCTCTCCTCCACCCCCAGTCTGTGGGCGACCCCAGGCCTGGCCTTGGCCTTGGCCTCCCACATATTCCCGATGAGCTCATCGGTGCCCCCAGGCTGGCCTTGCTCCTGCCCTGATCTCTGTGTCTGAGACAAGCAGGTCTCTGCCTTGAGATCTTTCACATCCCCCTTCTGCCCTGGCTCCTAGCTCTCCCAGGCCCCTCGGATCCTTCTCCCACCCATCTTCCTGAACCTTCACACTCAAGTACATAACTTCCCAAATTCCAACCTGATCTCAAATGCCTGCCCTCCTTCCCAGGCCACTGCCCTGGGCCAGACCTTGTCCCCACTCACCAGGTTCCACACTGCAGTAGCTTCTCACTGGCTTTCCTGTCTTCTTTCCTTTATCGTGGCACGAGAAAGGGAAATGAGCACAGGTGTTGCAATAAAAGAGTTTTGGATCCTGGTTCTGCCACTTGCTATTTGTGTGACCTCAGACCGGTTAGGTGCTCTGAGCCTTAGCTCTTCGCACCGCCTGAAGTGGCCTCTCCCTGCCTCCATGCTGCTGCCAGTGGGCAAGCTTCACAGCCTCTGTGTCAGCAGGTGAGCTTCCTCTCCCTGCAAGACTAGCTGCCCTGGGGCCAGGGCCTAGGGGAGACCACATACTGCAGCTGAGGGCAGAGGGTCAGGGCCAGGAAGGTGGGGAGACAGAGTCCAGAGACTCCTCAGAATGTGGGGTGGGGGAGGTGAGGGGTCCTTCCATTTATTCCTCCAACGGTCACTTCCTGTGTGCCTCCTAGGAGCTAGTACCTGCCAGGTGCTGGGAACACAGATATGAAAAAAGGGACAAGATCTCTGCCCTCATGTGGCCTGTAAGAGGGAAACACCTTCAATGGAGAAATATAGACAATTAAAAAATAAATGCACCAATAAACAATTGTATATTGTGCAGGTTCTATGAAGGAGAAAGGGGGAGCGAGCATGTTAGCCTGGGCTGGGCGGAGATGGAGGAAGGGGAGCAGGTGTTTTGGAGGACAAGCATCTAAGGGAGGGGACCCTCAGCACCTGGTGGGACAAAGCAGAGGAAAAGGTGCTCTAGGCACAGGGCACAGCAGGTAACGGCCCTGAGGACAGGCTGGGCTGTCAGGTCCTGTGAGAGGTGCAGGGCGCCTGGGGCTGTCAGGGGCTGGACTGACCTGGGGGCCACAGAATTTCTTATTTTATTCTAAGTGCAATGAGAAGCCACTGCAAGGCTTTTAAAGGGGAGGGGGCATCCCATTTGTGGGTTTTTTGTTTGTTTTTGTTTTGCCTTGCCAAAGCACAGCCTCCAAAAATTAGGTTGTCTCCCCCCAAAAAAGCAGTGGGAGAGAGCCGAAACCGGTTTGGCTCAGTGGATAGAGCGTCGGCCTGCGGACTAAAGGGTCCCAGGTTTGATTCCGGTCAAGGGCATGTACCTTGGTTGCGGATGGTTGCGGACACATCCCCAGAGGGGGGTGTGCAAGAGGCAGCTGATCTGTGTTTCTCTCTCATCGATGTTTCTAACTTTCTATTCCTCTCCCTTCCTCTGTAAAAAATCAATAAAATATATTTTTTTTAAAAACAAAACAGTGGGAGAGAGAGAGTCTACATTTGAGTTTTTAAGAGGCCCCTCTGGCTGCCAGTGGAGTCAGAGAAAAGGGGGAGCGAAGGGAAAGCCAGCAGGAGGCTGGTGAGAGGCTCAGCAGGGGTTGGGGGCGCAGAGGTGGAGGGTGCAGCCTCAATGATAATGACAGACAGGAGGGGAGGGGAGTGAGGAAGGAGGGAGGAGGGAGGTGTCAAGGTGGCCCTGGGCTTCTGTCAAGGGGAGTGGTAGTATTTTCGGAAATGGGAAAAATAAATCAGGCCGGGCTTTCTGTTTGCTGTCATCCAGAAGAACCCTAACTCCTGGGCCTGGGCCCCTGCTTCCTCTCTTCCTCACCTCCTCTCTTCTCACCCACCCTGACTCCAGCTCTGTCTGACCTCCACCCAGAGTGCTGGCTCCCAGCCTGTCCTTCCCACCTTCACTGACTCCCTCCCCATCCTGAGAGACCTTTCTTGGGGCCCCTGCCCAGATCCTGGCTGGAACTGTCTCCAGGCTGCTCCGAGCACCTGCTCATTTCTCTGCCTAGCTTGTCTCTTTCTGGAACCAAGACGTTGAGAAAGGCAGAGAGAAGAGGCAGGTCTCTGTTTCTCAGGAGATCCCAGAGGGCAGGGCTGGGTCTCCCCCATCAGAGGGGGTGGGGGGTTCCCTGTAGGCAGGGCCTTTCCCCTTGGCTCTGCTTCTCCGGTTCCTCCTTGCCCGGAAGCCTGAGATGACAAGGAAATCACTGTCCTGAACCCACAGATTGGATCAGGGAGGGGCGCCTCACCCATCGGATCCAGCCTGGCCCGGCCTTGAGAAAGTCCCTTCAGCCCGGGGCCGGGTGGCTTGGTGGATCTGAATGTCATCCCAAAGGACACCAGAAAGGTCGAGGGTTCCATCCCCAGTCAGGGCGCATACGGGGAGGCAACTGATGGATGTTTCTCACATTGATGTTTCTCTAAAAGAAGTTAATAAACACATCCTCAGGTGAGGATTCAAAAAAGGCAGAAAAAGTCCCTCCAGCCTCCCTCCCCACCCCCACCCCCCTCCTGGGCTCTTCTGCTTCCCGGGTCTTCGTTACTCAGCAGCTCCTTTGGAAGGAAATGCACAAGCAGCCCAGCCCCTGCCGACGTCCTGCACATCCTGTGCGGGTTCCACGGGCAATCTTCTCGAAGGTCCCAGCTTCTCAGAACCCAGCCCCTGGAGGGGGACAGGGCTCAGGCAGAAATATGCCCAGGCCGCGGAGGCCCAGGCCAGGAAGGCAAAGGCGCGGGAGGGGGCATGTGTGATTCTGCCCCGGGGTTGGGGCTGACAAACACGGCAGGGGCACCAGCAGGCACTGGGAGCGTCTGTGCCACAATCTGAGGGAAGCAGGTGCCTCCGAAGCACACGCTCCCTGGTCGCAGGAGCATGGAGCTCAGGCAGAGGAAGGCCTGGTGACATCAAAACCAAGAGGCCACGTGGTCACGCGCAAGGAGTCACGGGAGGACGGAGGAGGGGCCGCGTGAAGATTGAAGGGGTGTGTGCAGGAGCCCCCAGAAGCTGAGGAGGCAGGAAGGACCCTTCCCTGGAGTCCTTCCAGGGAGCACAGCCCCCAGACGCCCTGATTTTAGTACAGGGCTGTGCACGTGTTCCTGTTGGTTTAGGCCGGTCTGCAGCCATCGGAGCAGCAGCCTCAGGAAATAGAAGCCTCCTTGCCCCTCTTTGGAGGCTTTGGCCAGGTTTGGGGGACAGCTGAGCCCTGTGCCCCAGCAGGGGAGACCCCTAGACCTCTCCCTGCAGGCTCCCAGGGGGATCCATCCCTGTCTGTGTCTCCGCCCTGTCTCCTCCCTGGGCTCTTCCGCAGTGACAGCGCAGTGGGCACACCAGGCAGGCTGCTTGGTGGGAAGCCCAGGCCAAGAGGCTCAGAGGCTCCCTGCTGCCCAGCCAGCCCCCAGCTGCAGGGTGAGGCAGGGCGCTCCTCAGCCCCGCCCTCACCTCCCGGGCCTTCCCCCAAGGAGTCCAGCTGGGGCCTGGGCCTGGGCTTCCTGGAGCATCTGGGTTGACAGGAGCCCACAACTGGGTTGCTGTGTCCATATTCTAGATTTGAAGACTGAGGCTCAGAGAGGGGGAGCAGAGGTCCCTACCCCCATCCCTCCTCCCCCTCAACTCAGCCCTGCTCACAGGTGGCTTCCCAGCTGCCTCCCGGTTGCCATGGTGTCGGTGGAGGTGGAGGGGCAGATTTCTGGGAAGCAATCCCGAAACACACAGCAGCTGGCCCCTCCTTCCTCACTCCCTCTCTCCATTGTCAAAGCATCTGTTTGTGCGGCTGGGCCAGGGCCTCTTCTAACCGGGAGCAAAGGAGGTCAGAAGGCAGAGGGTCCAGGGAGTGGGTTCTGGGACCCCAACCTCACCCAGCAGATTCCCTGGACCCACAGTTCCCAGGCCAGGCAGGCTGCTTCCTGCCTCCCGCCTTCGCGCATGCGGTTCCCTCCGCCTGGGATGCCCTTCCTCAGCCTTCAGGTCCCCGCGGCTTTCACTCCACTGGAGATTCTTCCCCGAGTCCTTGGGGCTGCCCTGCATCCTGCACCCACCGCGGTCACAGTGTTTTCGTGATGATGCTCTCACGGGGCGGTGAGGTCTTGGGATGCTGGCTTTGCCTTTGTGCCCCAGCGCCTGGCACAGGCAGGTGCTCAGTAAATCAGGAAGAAAGGAGGGAGGGAGGGAAGGAAAGGAGCACAGAAACACCTCTCATGGGATTGGAGGGGACCTGGGCCGTGAGCACCTGGCACAGCCTGGGCACGGAGCAAAGCCGCTCCCTTCCTGCCGCCTCCACTTGAGCCTGGGCTCCAGCACCTCTGCCTCAGCCCACTGGGAGCCGGCTCAGGGGTCCTCTCTGTACCCACGGGCCTGTGTCTGTTGTCCGTTTGGGGGCAAGGCCATCACACCAGGATGAGGACGTGCACTTGGCTTCATCGGGAGCTCCGTGTGTTTGGAGAACTGGGAGGAAGGCCTCCATTCTCCCAAACCCAGGACCATGCATTTCTAGGCCGAGGGCTGACCTTGAGCAGGGACTTCAGAGGGTTTGCACACTGAGTACTCTCTGCAAACCAAGCCTCACCCGATGGCCATGACACACAACAGAGGGAAACGAAGGCACTGGGAGCGGCACCAGAGTCCCCTTTCCCCTGTAGCTCAGGGTCCCGGGGAGAGGGGGGTTGGGGTTGGTTCTGGCGGTGGGATGGGGCGGCCAGGGGAGAGGGGGAGCCCTGGGGAGAGTCCAGGGGCTGACATTCTAACTGGTACAGAAGGGCTTCCGCATCGTCAGAACTGCGTGTCCATGCCCGTGTGGCTGGGCCAACGAACTCACCCTTCACCGCGAGCAGTCAGTCCGCACAGACAGAAAGGAAAGCATGTCCTCGGGAAAAATCACAATGGCTTCAACCTTTAATGTTCTCGGGTTTTGTTTTGTTTGTTTGTTTTTAATCTGGAAGGGATATTGTAGGGGAAGTATCTCTTGTCTAGAGGAAATAGTGATATGAATTCAGCCATTCCATCGACTTCTCTTTTCCTTTTGTGAAATTCAAGTAACATTAAATTTAAAGGTGTATCCGGAAAACAAACAAACAAAACCCCAGAAATTCAGGGCGTAGCTGAGACCTGAGGAGAGAAAGCCTAGGGGGAGCCCGGGGCCCAGAGGGCTGTGAAGCTTCCAGAACCCACGGGCAATTCCATGCCTCTGTGTATGTGGACCGAGAGCCAAGTCACAGGGACCCACATGGGAGGGCCGGGCAGAGACAGGGCGAGAGAGAGGGAGAGATGGGGAAGGAGACAGGGGAGAGAGAGGGAGGGAGGGAGGGAGGGAGGGGGAGGAGACCCAGACCAGAGAGGAGTGGAGGAGGGGGAAGAAAGGGCCCCAGGGGTGTGGGGTCAGAGGAGAGGGGGTCTGCCGGTCAGGCCCTCTGACCCCAGGTCCCTACAAAAGGCTGCCCGAGGACCTCCACAGGCACAAGATGGATGGGACCGCCAGGCCCTTTGTGGTGGGAGGGGGAGGGACTGGCGGCGGTGAAAGGGAGCGGGCTCTGAGCCGGTCCTCCAGGGTCCCTCACCTCTCATTGGCTTCCATTTCCCTCCCCGCGGTGACCTCCGCAGCCTCCCAGAGTTAGTGGGGGATGGGGAGAGCCTCAGGGGGGAATGGGGAGGAGGGGAGGGGAGGAGGAGCGGCGTCCAACCAGGTATTTCTCCTGGCTGGGCCAGCCACACCTGAGAAAGATGGGGGACAGCGTGGAGGGACAGGAGGGACCTGGGGGGCGGGGGCAGTCACTTAGTCCATATAGAGAGTGAGTCAGAGCACCCTCCCAAGGCGCCAGAGTTGTGGGTTTGATCCCCAGTCAGGGCACATGTAAGAATCAACCAATGAAAGCATTAGTGGATGGAACAGCAAATCTCTCTCTCGTCCTCTCTCTGAAATCAATCAGTCAGGAAAGCGAATCAGTCATGTGCAACTAAGACTCCAACACAGCGCCTCCGGTGGCCCCAGCAGTGGCCACAGAGACTATGGTCTGAGTGCCGGTCAGGGTCCCCCGCGGGGTCCTCCTCCCTCTCCTCCAGCCTGCCACTGCCCTCCTGACCTCTTGGCTCCTTCCTGCCCCCGGCCCCTTGGCACTGCCAGCTGCCAGTAGAGAAACCAGTTCTGTTTCTGCCGCGGATAAGGATCTCTGGGCTGGGCTCTTCCCAGGCGGTGGCAGAAACCTGGCAGGCCAGCAGCACCCCCGCCCCTACCCGGGCTGCCAGGGCCCTTCCTGGAGACCCACCGAGGCCTTCTCCTTCCTCACGTCTCTCCCGGTCAGCACCACCTCCTCAGCCCCTGGCACACCCCTTGCCGTGGCCTTGGTCCCCCGCCTCCCTCCCCTGCCTCCCAGGGCCTTGTATCTCCCAGAGGGGCCCTGAGGCGCTCCAGTCCCCGGAAGTCTCCAGCCCCTTCTCTTCCAGGGACACTGGGCCCTACCGAGCCCCTGGCCCAGCCCATCCCCACCGAGGATCCATTCTCGGAGGTGATGTCCGTCCCTTGGCTTTCCATTTGTTTCCCATCGGTCTGCGTGGCCTGCCCCCTCTGCCCTCCCAGCCTGCCCCTGGCTCCCACTGAAGGGGGAGGGGAACACAGGGCTGACCCCACTTAACCCCAGCCTATGGACTCCTCTGGAGCCATCGTTCATTTCCCAGGGCATTCTGGTCCCTTTCCCATCCCCCGGAGCTGCAGGCAGTGGCCCCTCGGATGCAAAGGGACTTTGAAAGGCCAGCTCCTCCATTCTTCTGCTTCCCCGCGGCTGCCTGACCTCTGCCCCTGCCCGGTGGCCCAGAGACTCAGGCCGCTCCTCGTTCCTGTCCCCGCCTGCCGTGGGGCTGGCCAGGCTCTCCCAGCCACTCGCAGGGCCGGCCAGGGCTCCGGCCACATGCAAGGAGCAGCGAAGGTCCAAAGGCAGAACGAAGGGCAGCCCTGGCAGCCATCAGGGGGGACCTGGGGGTGCCCAGAGGAGGAGGACTCAGACCTCAGCGCCTACCTCCACCCCTGGGAGTGAGCAAGGGTGACGAGCCGGGCTGGATCCAAGCAGGTGACCTCGGCTGGAGCGGCCTAGCCCGTTCTCAGCGATGAGCCTCCTTCTGGCCATCCCAGGGATGGGAATCCTGAGGCCAGAGGACAGGGTCCCCAGAGAAAGGGCCCTCAGGGATCATCCCTCTCCTTCGTTCCCGAGGAAACTTAGGCCCACCAAAGGGCGTGGCTTGCCTGGGGGCGGGGTGTCACTGAGGTGTCAGGGACAGAGAACTCACTGGTGACATGACAGGGCTGCCTGAGTTCCCCACAAACCGGCATGGTCACATGACTGTCAGCTGGATCCCTCCAGCCCAGCAAGGGCAGCAGGTTCACCATCCATCGCTGTGGAGAGAAATGTTAGTTCTCCCATCGACTAGCTCCATCCCTCAGCCCGGAGTGGGCCGAGCCTGGGCCCCGCTGGCCCTCTCATTCTGAGGCCGGAACAGGTGCGGGCGCTCCAGGTTCAGGTGGGGATGAGGGGCTAAGGTTTCAGCAGGGGCCTAAGGCCCGGGAGCCTGCACCCAGCGGGGAGGAACACGGAAGGAAATTCTTTGCAGGGGTGGGGAACCTTATTTCTGCCCGGGGCCACCTGGATATTTATAGCATCATGCTTGGGCCATACAGAATTATCCGCTTAAAAATGAGCCTGCTATATTTGGTCAAACATTTAATGAACTCACCCCTAGTGCCTCGGCAGGGCCAGACCACGTGATTCCGCAGACCTTACGTGGGGGCCTGTGGGCCAGACGTCCCCACCCCTGCCAGAGCCTTCACCTAGCCCCGCACCCACGTCAGCTATATGAGTCCGCGTAGAAGGAGAACCAAGGCCGGGTCACTGCCTTCCTGGCCACCCTGGGCACAGGCGTCCTCACGGCTTTCGGGGGCCTATAAAGGCGGGACCTGGCCCTGGGCAGAGGGGCAGCTTTTTTTTTTAATATATAAATATATTTTATTGACTTTTTACAGAGAAGAGGGGAGAGCGATAGTCAGAAACATCGATGAGAGAGGAACATCGATCTGCTGCCTCCTGCACACCCCCTACCGGGGATGTGCCCGCAACCAAGGTACATGCCCTTGACCGGAATCAAACCTGGGACCTTTCAGTCCGCAGGCCAACACTATCCACTGAGCCAAACCGGCTTCGGCAGGGGGGCAGCTTTTATTCCCCTGACTAACACTGAGGGAGCACTGGTTATGTGCCAAACACTGTGGTGAGCCGGGCGGGACCAGCGCAGTCCCTGACACAGAGCCCTCATCCGTCCTCCCGTCCAGCGAGGAAAGAGTCAGCAGTCACAGAGCTCCTGTCATGTGCCAGGCATGTCGCCCCCCACACCTCTGCTCCGTCCAGAGCCGGGACAGGGCCTGCTAGGCCAGCCCTGTGGGACCCGGCGTCCACGGGGGCCCTCTCTCACCACCGCCAGCCTCTGCCGTCGGGCTGCTCGGCTTCCGGGCCAGCCCCTTTCCTCATCGCTGTGCACAGAGGCTAAATCTTTCAGCGAAACTTTCCTGTAATTGTCCCGTCATCAGGGCTGGACCCAGAAGCCAGCCAGGGAGCGAGCCGCGGGAACACAGACAGGAGGGTGAGGTCATCCCGTCTGGCAGCCTGTCTCAGGGCAAGAGCATGTACTGCAACCCCGAGAGAGTCCGAGGACTCAGCAGGGAAGGAGGGAACCCCCCTGCCACGACCTTCCCATGGTCCCCGTCCTCTCCTCCCTCCGGGAAGTCCTCCCTGAGGGCTGACTCGCTGCCTCCTGCTGCAGCGTTAGGTCCTCAGGAGGACTGAACCCAGGAGAGAGGCCCCTTTCCTCAGTAGGCTTCAGGGACCGGAAAGGGGAGGAGAGTGTGGACCAAGGGGGGCGCTTTCCCCGGCTCTGTCACCTTTCCTTTCTTGTTCTTCTCTCCGCCCCTCATTCTCTCCCTCCCCTCCTCTCTCCCCAGTCGCCTGGCTGGAGGCCAGCATTGTTCCAGCCTGGCTCCCGCTCCCTCCTCCTCCCCTCCTGGACCCCTCTCTCCAGCCAGCCCACCCGCAGGCCCAGGCCCTGATGCACTAGCCCCAGGCAGGAGGGAGGAGGGGAGAGAAGGGGGGAGGGGGGCCACTGGAGTCCCACCCTCTGCTTCCCCATCACTCGGCTCTCCTAGTCCCCACGGATGGCCGCCACCCCAACATAGAAAGCCGGGAGCTTGGGTTACTCAGGGCTCTGGTTATTTTTAATGCCACCAGCTCAGAAGATAAATTTACCACCCCTTCCCCCCAGCTATCCTGGGCACCCCTTCCCTCCTCCCCCACACAGATCCCCTTCTTCCAGTCTCCTCAGACTTTCCTTGCCTCGAATCCTCCTCACATTCCCTCCTCACATTCCCTCCCCCCGACCCTGGACTCCCCGCAGGAAAACAGCTTGACTCCCCAATCCGATAGGTGAGGCGGAGGTGTCCTGGTGTCCTGGTGTCCTGGCTCCACCTAGTGCCTTCTGGAGACATCGCAGCCAATAAAAGGCCCTTCGATGGCCCAGGCTGGGGCAGATAGGTCTGCCTCCTTGGCCCCAGCCTCCGTCCTGGGTCCCACTGTTACTAGAGCAGGGAGGGGCTGGTGAGAGAGAGCACACTGCCTCTTCTTCCCCCTCATCCCACTCCACTTCTCTTTGATCCCACAATGCAAGCAAGTTCTTTCTGGAATTGATTCCCAGGCCTCTTGTTTTGGCCCAAAGAACCCTCTGGCAGTGATTCAGAGCAGGGGCTGCAGCCCTGGGGAGGACAGAGAGGGACAGACCCTGGGGTCAAGATGTGCTCTTCACTCCTAAACTGTTGGAGTCCCCAGGACTGAAGAAGCCACTCGGACGGCTCCAAAAAGGAGTCAGCCTGGAGCGGGCAGCCGGCCTGGGCTCCAGTGACAGCACATGCCCTCCACCCGGGGGCAACCTGCTCTGTCCCGAGGCAAGTCTTACAACTGTCTCCTCTGGGCTGGCCTCTGGGCCCCATCCTCTCCACCCCTCACCCTGGTTCCGTTTCCTGGGTCCACGTAAGGAAAGTCTGGGCCCTTCCACCCTAGAACTCTTCAGACCCTTAAGATGCCCCAGCCTATGAATTTATTTTCTGATACTCCACGTCCTTTATCAATAAAGAATTATATCACACACAGAGGAGTGCCACTCCAGCACCCTTGCCTCTCCTCCTCCTCCCCAGACAGAATCACAGTGCTCTGTGATTGTTGTCATTATTTTGTTTTTCAACAATATTTTGCACGCATCTCCAAAAACCACGTTGTTGTGCAGGGTTTGGAATGCTTCAGAAACACATCTGCTGTGCATGTTTCCTGCAGCTGCTTTCCTTCGCAACACTCTGGCCTCGAGCCTCATCTGACGTGCTGAACGAACGAAGTTTTGCTGAACGAACACACTGCAGATTGTGAAAGGTTTAAAAACCGGGCAGTTCTCCGCCAGGGCACATGCCTGCGTTGCAGGCTCAATCCCCAGTAGGGGGCGTGCCGGAGGCAGCAGATCAATGAGTCTCTCATCATGGATGTTTCTGTCTCTCTCCCCATCCCTTCCTCTCTGAAATCAATGAAAATATTTTTAAATTAAAAAAAAAAAATACACACACACACCAAAAACACATTATAACAGTCATGACCAAGGACAGAACCCAGTGAGACAGCCCAGGGCCCTCCTCGGCTTGCTCATGGATATCTCTGGGGACATCTACTGAACTTTGTATCCACTGCTGTTGTGTCACATGACCCACATGTCCTGGGCCCAGAGACACCGGAGTGCAGCCAAGGACTCACAAAACCCCAGTGACCCAGTGCAAGTGCTGGGGGAGGAGAGGAGGCCTGGCCGAGGAGTGCCTGCTGGCCCCCAGGCAGGGCCTCATTTTTTAAAAAAAAAAAAATATATATATATTTTATTGATTTTTTAAAAAAATATATATTTTATTGAGGAAGAGAGAGGGATAGAGAGTTAGAAACATCGATGAGAGAGAATCATCGATCAGCTGCCTCTTGCACACACACCCCTCGCCCCCCACTGGGGATGTGCCCGCAACCAAGGTACATGCCCTTGACCAGAATCGAATCTGGGACCCTTCAGTCCGCAGGCCGACGCTCTATCACTGAGCCAAACCGGTTAGGGCTCATGGGTTGTTTTTTATTATTATTATTAAAATATGTTTTTATTGATTTCAGAGAGAAAGGGAGATGGAGAGAGAAAGAAACATCAATGGTGAGAGAGCATCATTGATCAGCTGCCTCCTGCATGCCCCACACTGTGGATTAAGCCCGCAACCCGGGCATGTGTCCTGACCAAGAATTGAACTGTGACCCTTCTGGTTCATAGGAAGACATGCAACTACTAAACCAAGCCGGCAGGCTTAATATTCTTTTTTGTTGTTGATAGTATTACAGACGAGCACCCATCACTGTTGCTGTCACATCACCCAGCTCCCCCAGGGCTGGGACTGAATGCTGACACGTAGTAGGTGCTGATTAACACTGCAGCACTCAGCTGGGTTTATGGGAGCAGAATTCCTTCCCTGAGATCCCCGGTTTCATTATCCCTGACTCTCCTCCTTGGCCCTGCTTCCCTTTACTCTGCATGTCCCAAGTCCCACAGTCTCTCACTCCCCAGGAGGAGGCCCCCTCCTCCCCAGAGGCCTTCCCAACGACTCCCACCCTCGCTGAGCTCTCTGCTTCCTGAAATGTGGAAGCATCAAAGGGAAATGTGAAGGACTAAGTCAGACAATGTAAGTAAAATCGTCAGAGCGTGGTTTGGGACGTCACCACAAACGCTCAATCTGGGCGGTTGTGATAAAGGGCAGAACCACCGCTTCTTCTGCTTCCTCTTCTCGGCCAGGCCAGTAGGCCACCAGGGGGCGTCCTCTGCCCAAAAGTCCCAGACACCTAGGCCAGGATGTGGCTCCCTTCCCTGAAACGGGGAGGCCTGGACGAAGCAACGTGAGCCTGGGTTTTGTGGAAGAGCAGTAGGAAGCTGGAGGTGAGTCATGGGGAAAGTACCCTTTCACCTGCCTTTCTATTTTCTGACGACACAGAGGCAATGGGGTGTGTGTACATTTGCAGTCTCCCACTACAACGTGTCTGTTCTTTTCCCCCAGGCAGTGTCTCTCTGACTCTCTTTGCAATTTTGCCTTCTAGTATTTTGGGGTGGGGCGGGGGCCCATTTGCAATTACAAAACACACACACACACACACACAAAAAAAAAACCATGGGATTTCCATCATTGCTCCCATTTTATGGATGAAGAAACGGAGTCTTAGAGGAATTCAGTAAGTGATACCGTTCTTGGGTGAGCTGAGTAACTGAGACTGGAATCCCCTCCCAGGCCCCAATGCCCTGGCACCTCCTGGACCGCTAGTTCTGTGCATAATCTATCTTATTTTTTAAAAATATATTTTATTGATTTTTTACAGAGAGGGAGAGGGAAAGTTAGAAATATTGATGAGAGAGAAACATCAATCAGCTGTCTCCTGTACACCCTCCACTGGTGATGTGCCCCCAACCAAGGTACATGCCCTTGACCGGAATCGAACCTGGGACCCTTTCAGTCCACAGGCTGACCCAATATCCACTGAGCCAAACCAGTGGGGCCATAATCTACTTTTATCAGTGGTGATGACCCTTCCTCACGGCCTCCTCCCTCAGATAGCCACCACCCTGGGACCAGATTCTCCAGGCATGGCTTTTCCTTTAAAAGTCCCATTAAAGAAGAAGAAGAAGAAGAAGGAAGGAAGGGAGGAAGGAAGGAAGGAAGGAAGGAAGGAAGGAAGGAAGGAAGGAAGGAAGAAAGAAAGAAAGAAAGAAAGAAAGAAAGAAAGAAAGAAAGAAAGAAAGAAAGAAAGTTCCACTTTCCATCTGGCACAGCCGGAAGGAAGGAAGGAAGGAAGGAAGGAAGGAAGGAAGGAAGGAAGAAAGAAAGAAAGAAAGAAAGAAAGAAAGAAAGAAAGAAAGAAAGAAAGAAAGAAAGAAAGAAAGAAAGAAAGAAAGAAAGAAAGAAAGTAAGTAAGTTCCACTTTCCATCTGGCACAGCCGGCCGCAGGGACAGACGGAGGAGGCCCTGAAGGGGTTAAGGCCTGGGCCCCGCCCCCGCCCCGGCCGGACCGGCGGGAGTATGAATAGCCGCGCTCCGACTCCCCACTCCCAGCCGCTGCAGCCGCTCCTCGCCCCGTCCTGTCCTGGTCCCCATCCGTCTCCTTTTCCCTTTCCTCCCAAAGGGCTCAGAGCCGCCGGCTTCTCCCGGTGCCCCGCGTCTCTCCATCTCCGGCGGGTCCGACGTGCAGGATGGAGGGCTGCCTGGGGGCGGAATCCTTCCAGATGTGGGAGCTCAACCGCCGCCTGGAGGCCTACCTGGCCCGGGTGAAGGCGCTGGAGGAGCAGCACGAGCTGCTCAGCGCCGAGCTCGTGGGCCTCCGCGCGCGGGCCGGGGACGCCTCGTGGCGGGCCCGCGCCGACGGCGAGCTGGCGGCGCTGCGGGCCCTCGTGGACCAGCGCTGGCGGGAGAGGCACGCGGCCGAGGTGGCGCGCGACGGGCTGGCGCGGGAGGCGGAGGGCGCGGCGGGCCGGTGCCGGCAGCAGCGCCGGGCCCGCGAGCGGGCGGCCGAGGAGCTGGCCCGCAGCCGGCGCGCGGCGGAGGCGGAGGAGGGCGCGCGGGCCTGGCTGAGCGGCCGGGCGGCCGCGCTGGAGCGCGAGCTGGAGGCCCTGCGCGCCGAGCACGAGGAGGAGCGCGCGGGCCTGGCCGTGCCCACGGCGGCCGCCGCCGGGCCCCCGCGCCCGCCCCGCGCGCCCCCGGCGGCGCCCGGCCCGGAGGTGGAGGAGCTGGCGCGGCTGCTGGGCGAGGCGTGGCGCGGGGCCGTGCGCGGCTACCAGGAGCGCGTGGAGCGCATGGAGGCGGCGCTGGGCGAGGCCCGCCAGAGGCTGGGGCACGCGGTGCAGGGCGCCCGCCGGGGGCACCTGGAGCTGCAGCAGCTGCAGGCCGAGCGCGGCGGCCTCCAGGAGCGCAGGGCAGCCCTGGAGCAGAGGCTGGAGGGCCGCTGGCAGGAGCAACTGAGGGCCGCTGAGAAGTTCCAGGTGAGGAGGGGGGCGCCTGGGCGAAAAGAGGCTTCGAAAAATCCCCTGGGGACTCAGAGACCTTCTGGGGAAGGGAGTGGGTGGGGGTGGCTGCCCATTCAGGGACCACTTCTTAGAAGACTCATAGCTGGTGCCAGAGGCCTTAGCTTAGACTTTCAACTCCCGCTAGAATAGGGAGGAAATGGTAGGGGTCCGAGCCTCTCAAACCAGACCGCCTGGAAGGGCAGACAGCCCAAGACGGGTGTAGCATCTCCCCACTCTGATGGCCTCTGGGCCCCTCCCTGGACTCCCCTGCCACTGGCAAGATGCCCAGGACGTTCCTTCTCAGTGCTGCTGAGCCTCGTGTCCTGCTGCTCAGAATCTTCAAAGTTCCTAACCGCCCCCGCCCCCTGACTGACAGGTGGAGGTGAGGGGCCCTGAATGAGGGACCAGCCAGCAGCCTTTGTCCCATGTCCTGGCTTCTTAACTCCCCGTGCACATTCCAGAAGCCTGGGACAGCTGCTCCCCCTCACGAGGCACCAGCCGTGGAGAAAACAGCTCCCCTCCTGGGCCAGACAGAGGTCTCCCCACGGCCACCTCCCCAGCCCTCCTCTCAGAGGAGACAGATTCCAGAACGTGTGGGAAGCAGAGGGGGTAGGGGCGAGGAGCAAAAGACAGTGATTGGGCCTGGGGCAGTTTTAGCTCCCAGGGCTTCGGGCTCCAGGCTTCTTGATTAATCGATTTTCCTTCTGCTTCTCCTCCCACTCCCCTCTCCTCCTCTCCATAGCCATCTCCTCCCCTCCCTCATGTCCCCCTTCCTGTGGCAGTTGAGTTCTGAGCAGCATGTGCAATCGTTTAATCAGCATCCTCAGAGAAGGAGCCCCGTGGGGAACGGCCTGTGCTCCTCTGGAGTCTCCAGAAGGGGCTCTCTGGGCAGGGGTGGGGTGGGGTAGGGAGGCAGGGTTCTGCTCCACAGAGAAGTCAGGAGCAGAAGGTGCTGCTGCAGCAGCCAGGGGGATGCAGGCTAGTCAGCAGGCAGGACCCTGCCCTTCACTGACCGCCTCTGGCTTGCTCTGCAGCTGGCCGTGGAGGCCCTGGAGCAGGAGAAAAAGGACCTACAGAGTCAGATCGCCCAGGTCCTGGAAGGTCGGCAGCAGCTGGCACGCCTCAAGATGTCCCTCAGCCTGGAGGTGGCCACGTACAGGTACAGGTTGACCCCGGCCCACCCAGAGGAGGCAGAAGGGCCTCAGCTGAAGGGGTCCAGAGCCATGGGTGGTAGCTGCTCTGCCACCACCAGGTTCTGTGACGCTAGGCTGATCCCTTTCACACCAGCGTATTTCCCACCTGAGCCCACTGAATCCCCCTATGGGCTCAGGACTGGAGAAGTGTCCTGTGCCCAAGAAACCCCCCAAGGAGAGGTGATATTGCTGAATAGGAGAGAGGGCTGGGCACATGTGGGGCATCTGCATCCAGATTCTTACCCCAGGGGGCTGAAAAAGCCCTATCTCTGGGTGTATTCTCACAACAAGGAGGTACGTTCCTTGGGCAGCCCCAGAAAGGAGGACCTGCAGGGGTGGGTAGGTGGCACTGGCTTGCACTGGCAAGTCTCCTTGTCTGGAAGATGGAAGATGGGCTGGATGACCTCCAAGGCCCCTTCCATCCTGAATGTCGTGGGGCCTGATTACTCTCAAATCCTAGTCCCTGGGCCCTGCCCAGCCCTTCTGCTAGTCACATTTCCTGCCCGGGGAAAGGCTGAGACTCAGGGGGTGCTGCTTCTCTGGCTGTGCGGCCTTGGGTAAACTTACAGCCTCTTCCCGGAAACTGACCCGGCTGGCTGAGGGTTCAGTGACGGAGCCTGCGGAAGGGGCTCTGCTACCATGAAGGGCTTCGTGTACTAAGCTCCCTGGGAGGGCCAGGGTTAGGCAAGCCATGAAGACAGTGCCCCCAGAGTCCACAGACAGACAAAGGCAGGGGTCCTAGGGCAGGCTCTGGAGGGGAGGGGAAGCAGGGCCCCGAAAGGAAGGTCAGTGAGGAGCCAGGGATGAGGAAGGGAGTCGTTGCCTGAGCTCAGAGGGCAGGATGCTGCGAGGGAAAGGATGGCGGTGAGACTGCAGACAATACTAACTGGACCAGAGATCACGAGGAAGAGCTGAGAGCTGGTGTTCGGCATAACCTGTGGAACTGATCTCCTACTGGTCTCTCCTCCTCCATCCCCCTGGGGTGCTGAGGCAAGGGTATGAGCACAGAGACCTCCATTGAGAGGCCTGGGACCCAGAGCACTTAGAGATCCCAGGATGAGGGCCTTAACCCTGGTCACATCACTGGGGGAAGGGTCTGGGGAAGGCTTAACCTCCGGGGTGTTGAGGCCTGAGAAGGATTTAGATGAATTCTTTTATTTCTTTCTGTGACCAGCTCCTGGGGCCCCGGGAGAGGAGGAGGAGGGAGCCTATCCCATGGGAACAGCCTGAGAATTCCCACTTCCCCCGGGAAGCCCCTCCTTAGACCCTCCAGATGGTGGCGGGGACAATGGCACCATTAGCATGAGAATGGACACCACACACAGAGGATGAGGTCATTAGCCCGGGGTGGGGAGGGGTGAGGAGGGGGAGCTATATGTGGAGGGGGGGTGTACATTGTGCCTGCTGTGTGGGAATCTGCTTGATGTCTGTGAGCTCATCATCTGTGTGTCCCAAGTATGTGTGGGATGCTCCGTGACCCAGTGTGTGATGTCTGGACTTGTGATTATGTGATTTCATGTACACAGCCAAGTCTCACCCCACCTGTGGCTTTCATGTGATAGTGCGAAAAATGAAAAGGAAGCCTGCAATGTTAGGGTTTTGTTTTCTTTTTTCTTAATATATTTTGTTGATTTTTTACAGAGAGGAAGAGAGAGGGATAGAGAGTTAGAAAGATCGATGAGAGAGAATCATCAATCAGCTGCCTCCTGCACACCCCCCACCGGGGATGTGCCCGCAACCAAGGTACATGCCCCTGACCGGAATGGAACCTGGGACCCTTCAGTCCGCAGGGGTTTTGTTTTCTTATATTATTTTTTTCTGGCTGGTTTGCCTGCTGGCCTGTGGACAGAGGGCTGACCCAGCTTTCCCTCCCTCACCCCCCAGGACCCTCCTAGAGGCTGAGAACTCCCGACTGCAGATGCCTGGTGGCGGGTCCAAGGCTTCCTTCAGCTTCCAGGGTAAGAGCTGGGGCCAGGCTCCCCCTCCTCCAAACTGTACCCTTTTCTGCTTTCCAAACCCCAGAGCAATTCCTTTCCTGAGAGGCGCCAATCTAAGTCTCCACTCCTTGGCTCCCAACAACCCATATAGTAGGAGGCAAGGATAGGGCCCGTGGACATTCCTGTCGGAAATAGTAACTGCTCTGTGCCCCCCCCCGCCCCCCCCGCCAGTACATACTGACACCGTTTCTTTTCCTCCATCTTTCCAGACCCCAAGCTGGAGCTTCATTTTCCTGGTACTCCAGAGGGCCAGCGTCTGGGACCTCTGCTCTCTGTCCTCAGCCCTACTCCCCTCTCCTTGCCCTTACCTGACACTCTTCAGACACCTGTTCCAGCCTTTCTGAAGAGCCAGGAATTCCTCCAGGCTCGTACCCCCACCTTGGCCAGCACCCCTCTCCCACCCCCAGCTCAGGCTCCCTGCCCTGTGACAGATGGAGAGATCAGGGCCCAGGATGCCCCTCTCTCTGTGCTCCAGCCAGAGGTTGGGCGGCAACCGTCTCCACAGGCCATGAGGGCTGAAGCCAATGTAGCCATCCCTGCCAGCATACTGCCAGGACCAGAGCAGCCTGGGGGCCAGCAGCTAAAGGCCAGTACAGGCCAGTCCCCTGAGGACCATGCCTCCTTGGCCCCACTCCTCAGCCCTGACCACCCCAGTTTAGAGGGCAAAGATGGAGAACCCCGTGAGACTAGAGCGTCTGGCCAATTTCAGAAGGAAGATGAAGGGGAACTGGCAGAGAAAGAAATAGCCATAGAGGTCAAAGTGGTAACCAGCCCGCAGCAGCAAACACAGCAAGAAGAGGGGGACCTGGACAGGAAGGAAATCCAGGGCTCCCAGGGTCCTTTGGAAAAAGAAACTCTGAAGTCTCTGGAAGAGGAGGGTCAAGAGCCACTGGTGTTTCTGGAAAAACAGAGCCAAGAGACACTGAGACCTCTAGGGAAGGAGAATCAAGAGCTATTGACGTCTTTAGCAGAAAAGGACAGGGAGGCAGTGGGAACTCTAGAAAAAGAGACTCTAGAACTATTTAAGCCTGTAGAAAAAGAGGACCTGCCGACATCGCAATCTCTCGAAGAAGAGAATCAAGAACTAGTGAGGTCTCTTGGAGATAATCTAGAGACATTTTTATATCCAGGGAAGGGAAATCGAGAATTAGTGCAGTCTCTAGAAGAGGAGGACTTTGAGTTCTTGAGCGCTCCAGAAAAGCAGAATCAAGAACCACCCATGTCTGTAGAAGAACAGGACCAGAAAACACTGAGGACTCCAGAAAACGAAAGTCCTGAGTCTCTGGAGTCTCTCGAAGAGAATCAAGAGTCCCTGAGTTCTCAAGAGAAGGAGAACCAGGAACCACGGAGGCCTCTAGAAGGAGAGGACCAGGAGACACCGATGCCTCTAGAAAAGGAGACTCAACAGCCACTGGAGTCTCCAGGGGAAGAAGACCAAATGACATCGAGACCTCTGGGAGAGGAGAAACCAGAGCCACTGAAGTCTCTTGGAAAAGACCAGGGGATAGTCAGACCTCTTGAAAAAGAGAATCAAGAGTTATTAAGGTCCCTAAACGAAGAGTGTGTAGAGGCAGTAAGATGTTTAGAAACAGAGAATCTAGAACCGCTAACGTCTGCAGGAGAAGATCTGGAAACAGTAAAGTCTGCAGAAATTCAAGGGCCATTGTGGTCTCCGGAAGAAATGAACCTTGAGACCATGAAACCTCTACAAAAGGAAATTCAAGAATCGCTGGGGTCTGTGGAAGAGAACCAGGAGTCAGTGGAGTCCCTAGAAAAGGAGAACCAAGAACCATTGAGATCTCTGGGAGAATGGGACCTAGAAAATGTGAGATCTCTGGGAGAGGTAGACAAGGAAAGTCAAAAGTATCTGGAAGAGGAAGAGAACTTGGAGAAGGGAGAGAATCAAGAGTCGCTGAGGTCTCTGGAAGAGGAGGGACAGGAGCTGCTGCTGTCTGCAGATCAGCAAAGGTGGGAAGATACGGTGATGGGGGGCCAAGAACTGGATCAGGAAACGCCCTCTGGGAGGGCAGAGGCGGACAATGAGGATGAGGCAGAGCTGGAGCTGAGGGAATGTGATGGGAAGGAGGGATCTGCAGAGGAGGGAGAACCGCAGTTGCCTGTCGAAGGAGGAGCCTGGAGCACAGGTGAGGGGCACCCAGGGAGCCCTGAGCCCAAGGAGCAGAGGGCTCCAGCTGAGGGCACCAGTGGGGAGGGGGTTGCTGAGGGCCTTCAGAAACCTGAAGGGCAGCCAGAGACCTCGGGGGCCCAAGGCCTCCACGCGCCCTGGGGAGTGTCAGAGGTGATAGAGCCAGGACTGGAAAATGAGAATAAGGCCCCAGGGGGTGGCCGAGCCTCCCCAGAGGTCACCTTGGGGTTGGAGGCAGCCATGGGTGAGTCTGCTTCAGGAGCTGAGCAGGGACTGGAGCAGAAGATGGTAGGGTTGGAGGACCCAGGCCACCTGGCCAGAGAAGAGGTGATGGAGCCAGTCCCGGGGGGAGAAAGTTTGGAGGCGAAGAGCGTGCAGGGCTTGGAGGGGCCTGAGAAGGACCTAGAGGAGGCAGCTGCTCCGGAGCCAGAGCTGCCCAGGAAGAGCAGCGACTCCCTGGAGTCCCCCGGGGCTGGGGAGGAGTTGGAGCCTGAGGTCCCCTCCGGAGAAGATGAGGTGCTCCCCGCTGAGACCGTGTGCCACGATGCAAGTGATACCCATCAACCCAGGCTCCCGGGGTCAGAGGAAGCTGAGGAGGACGCAGAACCAGTACTAGGGTCGTCCAGCCCAAGGCCCGCTGAGCCCTCGTCGCTCACCCCAATCCCTGAAGCTGCCCCTGGGCCCCAGCCCCTAGCAGAGGGGAACCAGGAGGCGGGCTGGGGGCTGGAGGGCAGGGCTGAGGCCCTGGGAAAGGTGGAGGGTGAGAAGGAGCAGTTGGGTCCTGGGGGACTCCCCGAGGGCCTCCAAGATGAGGAGGAGGAGAGCAGAGATGAGAGCGAGGCTGACGAGCTGGGAGAGACCCTTCCTGACTCCACGCCCCTGGCCCTGTACCTCAGCTCCCCGGCCGCGTCCCAGTGGGAGCTAGCTGCAGGGCAGAGGCCCTCGCCCCAAGGGGAGGCCAGAAAGGAGGGATGTGACTTTGCTGTCCTGACCCCTGAGGGCCATGGGGCCCACTCAGAGGAGGAAGAGGAAGAGGAGGAGGAAGAAGAGAAGGAGGAGGAGGAGGGGGAGGAGGGGGAGGAAAGGGGAGATGAGGAGGAGGGAGGGGGAGATGAGGAGGAGGAATGTGGCCAGGACTCGGACCTGTCAGAGGAATTTGAGGACAATGTGGGGACTGAGGCTTCTGTCCTTCATGGGGACCCCGGGGAACTGATGGAACCTCTGGGCCAGGTATCCCAGGTGCCCCTGGAGCCTGCAGCCTGGGGTCAGGATGGGGAGTCTGATGGGTTTGCAGATGAGGAAGAGAGTGGGGAGGATGGAGAGGAGGAGGAGGAAGAGGAGCAGAAGGAGCCAGCGGGCGGGCAGTGGGGGCCAGGGCCCTCAGTGGACAGCCTTCCTGCCATGAGCAGCCCTCAGAGGGAGGACCTCCTGGGGTCTGAGGCTGTGGATGCCAGCATCCCCTGGGATGATGGCTGGAGGGGTGCAGCCGCTGACCCCCCTATGACTGCCCAGGAGACTGAGTCCCCAGACAGCACGGAGCCCTCTGGCTCCGAGGAGGAGTCTGAGGATGCTCCCTCGGAGGGGGAGGACCAAGTTCCAGGCCCTCTGGGGACCCTCAGCGGGACGGAGGAGGACACCCCTGCAGTCAATGGCCAGGGCCCCAGCTTGAAGGATGAGTTGGAGCATGTGAATGGGGGGCTGGTGAATGGGGTGGGGCAGTCTGAAGGAGCAGGGCAGGGGAAACGGGAGGCCCTTGAGGGGGACCCAGGGGAGCCTTTGGAGGAGGAGGAGGGGGAGGAGGAGGAGGAAGGGAGTGCCCTGAAGGCCCCGTGGGCCGGGGCTTCTCTCCATCTGGGCCCAGGCCAGTTCCTGAAGTTCACCCAGAGGGAAGGCGACGGGGACTCCTGGTCCTCGGGGGAGGACTAGAGACAGTACCCGTCCTGCACTTAGGACTCGAGGGGGGACATGTCCCCACGCCCCTCCCTGCTCAGGACCGGCGCCTTAACTTATGGCCTCCCAACCCGTGTTTCCGCCCAAGAGGCCTTCAGGGCTGGCCAGCGCGAAGTGAGGTGCGGGAAGGGGACCTGCTGCTCCGAAAATGGAGGCCCCAGGAACGAAAACCAGCCGCTCAGCCCCTGCAGAGGGGACACCATGCCTGCCCTGGCCCGTGAGGTTCAAGCCAGCCGAATCCCTATAGGACTAGGCCCCTTTTCCTTGCACCCCCTTTCCTCCCATCCTTTTGGCTGGAAAAGGCCTGGGCCCGGCGGCTCCTCCGAGAAGAAGGTGGCTGTGGTGGCCTCTGGGGGGTGTTTCACCAGCCCTGCCCCTCCTCACTGTACCCTCATGGGATGTCTGTCCGGTCAGTGAGGGGTGCTCCTGTATCCTGACGCCCCATGTCCCTGCCCTGTGTGACTGCCCTGCCCTCTCTGCTTGAATAAAGTAACGCGTCCTCCTACCACGCCTGGCTCTTTCTTCCCCAGTTCAGGGGGTCCTCGGGCCAGCACAGGAGCTGGGGAGACCAGGAAGCATCCGGAGATGCTGGTGTTGGGGAGGGGCTGGTTCCTGAGGCCTCATGGGCCCCGCAGTGCAGACGGACTAAGGCTGCAGGCAGCAGCGCTAGGAGCCTGGGGAGGGCTGGGGGTCCCGATCCAGGTGACCTCAGTGCCTGAGCATGCAGGCTGTCATCCCCCGCCCCGGGGCTGATTACAGGGAATGGGACTTTGCCACCCCCGCTCCTGCCTGTCCTCCCCGCTCCTGCCCCTCAGTGCCGCCAGCGTAATAAGCCCCTTTGCCCCCAAACCCAAACAGCTGTCTGGCCTGTGATGTCTGTGTGGACGGGCTGGGCCAGAGGGGGTGAGAGGAGGGAGGCCTGCTCCGCTGTAGCTGGGCTTGTGGCCTCGGGTCAGTGTGTATTCTCGGACTGGCCACACCAGAGGGGCGCTGGGCTGGGTGGCGTGGGGGGCCTCCCAGTGCAGGAGAAGCAGGAGGAGGGCCAGGGGAAGCCGGAGGGCTGTGGCTTTGACCTTTTCGTAGCTCCTTTTTTCACGTGCTGAAGCAGGAAACACGCAGGCCAGACGGGAGGAGGGGAGACCCTGAAGGGGCAGGGCTGAGCAGAAGGGCGAGGGGCTGAGTGACGGCGGGGTGGACAGAGGGCGAAGGTCACAGCCACAGCTTCCCTCCACCCACCCCTTTCCCGGGTCCCTGTGTAGGGCAGGGAGGGACCCGAGGTTCCTGGATTGGGTGGGGCCTGAGGTCTTGAAGTCTGGATACCCAAATAGAAGCCCTCCCGGCTGGGAGCAGCGGGGAAGGGAGATCTGGCGGCACCTCTGAACAAATACCCTTGGTGGGGGAGGAAGAGGGGCTGCCAAACAAACGTTCCGCATTTGGAGACAATCCGAGTCCGGGAACAGGCCGGGCGCCTGGGAAAGATGACAGGATGAAGGCTCCGCCGGTCTGGCCCCCACGCGTGTCCTCTGGCCAAGGCGGGGCGGGCAGGAGGAGCCTGACAGAACCCCACTGTTGGTCTCTCTGCCCAGCCTTTTCTCCTCCTCCAGCTAGGAGTCTCTGTCTCGGGCGCTCAGGCCCCATTTCACAGTCCACCCTGCCCTCGGGGCCCAAGATCCGTCTGCCCTCCCGGCAGCCCAAGCCTGCACTGTCCCTCCTGTACTCCCCACGGACAGGCCCTGTGTGGCCCTGCCAGCCTGCCAGGCGGGAGGCCAGCACCTTGGCATCCCGGCAAGTGAGACCCACTCCCTCCCTGACCCTCTGACATGACACAGGAGCCCTGTTCGTGGTCTCCCCGGGCCCTGGGGCACCCCCGCCTGGGCGAGGGGCCAAGGACAGAGGCCACACCAAGAGCAGCCCTTCCCTGTGCCTGGGTGGACATCCTGTCCCACACACAGGTCCCTGGTCCCCCACAGAGTTAGCCAGACCGGCTGATTTTTTAAAAAAATATGTTTTTATTGAATTCAGAGAGGAAGGGAGAGGGGGAGAGAGAGAGAACATAGATGTGAAAGTGAAACATGGATTCCCCTACCGGGGATGGAGCCCACAACCTGGGCATGTGCCCTGACTGATGCCCAGTGAGTTGAGGCACACTGGCCAGAGCCAGGTTTGCATTTTAAATAAAGTCATCTGGCTACTGTGAGCGCGGCCTGGGACAGGCTACGTGCTTCAGGGAGGCTACTGCAATAGTCCAGGCGGGGGAGATGGTGGCGGGGGGTGGGGGTGGGTGGTGGTGGTGGTGTGAGGGGAGTGGGGGGGAAGGAGGCTCAGGGGAGCAGAGTCTCAGGACTGGGGATCCACTGTGGGAGAACTGGGGCTATGGCAGTGGAGCTGCCAGGGTGCTAGCCGGGGCGGCTGGGAGACAGTGGCCCCATCTCTGAGCCGGAGAATCCGGCAGGCAATGGTGAGCGCCTAGAGAGGCTGCTCTGGGGGAGGGTGTGTGAGGCTCAGGACAGAGGACCAGGCTGGAGACAAGAATTGGAGGGTTGCTGAAACCGGTTTGGCTCAATGGATAGAGCATCGGCCTGTGGTCTGAAGGGTCCCAGGTTTGATTCCGGTCAAGGGCATGTATCTTGGTTGCAGGCACATCCCCGGTGGGGGGTGTGCAGGAGGCAGCTGGTTGATGTTTCTCTCTCATCGATGTTTCTAGCTCTATCCCTCTCCCTCTTGGAAAAATAAAATAAAATAGAATCGGAGGGTTGTTGGCTTCAAGATCCCCCATACAGAGCCCCCAGGGAACTCCCGCCAGCAGGGGCAGGGGGAGAGAGAACAGGAGGACCAGGGGACATGGCACCCGGGGAGACCCTGTCACTGTAGAAGCCGAGGCCTTTGTCCAGCCCAGTGCTTGGGGCCCCGGGGTGCTCGGTGACTGTGGATCGGATAAATGAGCTGATGAAAGAATGAGTGGCTGATGGACTGGGACAACAGGAAGCCCTCGGGAGGGCGGGGTCCCTCCAAAGGAGGGGATGGGGAGGCTGCACCCTCCCGCCAGCAGCGGGACAAGTGGGAGGTTATTCTGGGCCTCCTCTGGGTAAACATAGCCTCTGAGCGGGGTGGGGGCAGGCTGGGCCCCCCCAGGTGGCTTCCTCATTTGTTTGGGGCACTTCCTTATAAGGCTGTGCAGGCCGAGGACCATGGAGGGTGAGGTCAGGGCTGAGCGCTCCATTCAGCCAGCCCGATGCTGTCCCTGTTGTCCCTGCGGCTGCCAGAGTCTCAGAGGAAATCAAAGGCTGAGACTTTGGGCCGCAGCCAAGGAGCTCCGAGTGGGGCCTCTTAAAGGGCCCCCGAGCCTTCCCGTCTGCTGTGGGAGCCCAGCCCAGGGCCAGGGAGAGGGTGTCCTTCCAGGGTCCTCTCGGAAGGTCTTTCCGGGGACCCTGGTTTTCCCATCGGTACGACTGGCTCTCCCTCTGAAGCTCCGGGCAGCTCTGACACCCTGGGGTCCCACCTTTGTCCCTCCTGCCGCAGGGTCTGCCCGCGTGCTCTGATCTCTGGAGAGCAGACTCACTCGTTGCTTCCAAAGGCCCTGGTTCCTCAGCTCTCCTCAGCCCCCCTTCTCAGCCCCTCTTTGGGGAACCAGCTGCTGCCACTTGACCCTGTGGTGTCACAGCTGCTGTCAGCAATGCCATCCTTGCTAGGCAGGGAAGGAGGAATGTGATTTAATTTCAGCTGGAATGTGCCCTCGGAGGCTGCCCAGAGAGAGGGGAGGGGAACAAGCTCAGGAAGCACACGAGGGCTCTGGGCTGGGGACGAGGCTCTGGGCTGGGGACGGCTCCTGTGTCCTGTGTCCCGTGGGGGAGGCTAAGTTCCGGGGGGCGGGGAGCCGCAGCAGGATGGGTCTTCAAAGCCGTGGGCAAAGAAAGGGCTTCTGGGAATGTCCTAGTCCACAGGCCCCCTTAGGAAGGTAGGAGAGTCCCCTCACCCGATCGGGGAAGGGTCGCCTGGCTCGGCGGCGGCAAGAAGAGAGACAGAATGGCCCCGGGGAGGCCCACAGGCTGCAGCGGAGCTTGGGGAACCTTCTGAGATCTCATGCTTTCGTTCACCCTGGGGGCCCCATTCCCTCTCCCCTCTTCCTTTTTTTTAAAAAATGTTTTATTAATTTTTTACAGAGAGGAAGGGGGAAGGATAGAGTTTGGAACATCAATCAGCTGCTTCCTGCATACTCTCTACTGGGGATGTGCCCTCATCTAAGGTACATGCCCTTGACTGGCATCAAACCTGGGACCCTTCAGTCCGCAGGCCGATGCTTTATCCACTGAGTCAAACTGGTTAGGACCCCTCTTCCTTTAATTTTTTTTTTCTTTTCCAAAACCAGTAGGGGGTGTGCAGGAGGCAGCTGGTCGATGTTTCTTTCTCATCGACGTTTCTAGCTCTCTATCCCTCTCCCTTCCTCTCTGTGGAAAATCAATAAACTATATTTAAAATTGATTTTAGAGAGGGAGGGAGAGGGAGATAGAAACATCAATGATGAGAGAGAATCACTGCAAGCCCCACACTGGGGACTAAGCCCGCAACCCGGGCATGTGCCCTGACCGGGAATCGAACTGTGACCTCCTGGTTCATAGGTCGATCCTCCACCACTGAGCCACACACACTGGCCCCTCTCTCCTCTTTGTGACCCAGCACCCCAACACCAGGCCGAGCTTGCCTCTTTGCCAACATTTCACGAGCAGCAGACTCTGCCTCCTGCTCCCCACTTCTTCCCCAGGCCCCTTACTCCAGGCTCTCCTGATGTCTCTCCTACCACCTAACACTGTTCTGGATGCCATAGCACCAATCCCTCTCGCCCCAGAGTCCCAGTCCTACAGCCCTCTTCCCCTAAATCTCCTCCTCTCCCGGCTTCCAAGTCCCCTCCCTCCAGGCCCACTCACCCTCCCCACCCCCATGACTCAGCTGTGACTCCAGAAATAAACTCAGGCAGGAGCCAGGGGCCACTGTCGAGGAACCATGTCCCAGCAGCTGTGGGCTCAGCTGCTGCTAAGCCGGAGCCCCAGGGCCCCAGGAAGGCTGGCGGGAGACTTCAGCTGTGGGTCGGTGGGGTGGTGCCCCGCTGGCTGGCCCTCTCCTGGGCCCCCACCCTCCCTGCTAAGGAGAGCGCTCCTCCCTGGCAGCCTCACTCTCTCTCCACTCATTCCCCTTCCCCGTCACCTCTCCTCTGTCTTCCACCTCCTTTCCTCCCTCCTCCCTGGTCTCTTGGTGTCTCCTGGATCTCTTCCTTCTCCACTCATCTCCTTGGTCAGAAAGTACGTACACTCTCAGAGCTTCCGTTCACCCTGATGGGGAACTGAGGCACCAGGAAGCAGCCTGTGTCAGGGATACTAAGAGTCCCCAGCCGAAAACGGTTTGGCTCAGTGGATAGAGCGTCAGCCTGCGGACTCAAGGGTCCTGAGTTCGATTCCGGTCAAGGGCGTGTACCTTGGTTGCGGGCACATCCCCAGTAGAGGGTGTGCAAGAGGCAGCTGATAGATGACTCTCTCTCATCGATGTTTCTAACTCTATCCATCTCCCTTCCTCTCTGTAAAAATCAATAAAATATATTAAAAACAAAACAAACAAACAAAAAAAACCCTAGAGACTAAGGAAGGACCCCCAGGAAGTAAACACAGGGGCCTCAGAGCCGCCCTCCAGGCGATTGAGCAGAGCCGAGTCTCACAGGGAATTCTCTCACATCCTCTTCCTTCTCCCTCTTTTTTCCTCTTCTCCCTCCCACGCCCTTCCCTGTGCTCTGCCCTGAATCCTTTCGTCTTCCTTCCCGGGAGGAGGGAGATTGCTGGGAGCAGGGGCGGTGGCAGTGAGATCAGGGGAGGAATAGGAGAGGGATCTGACTGCAGCCCCCAGGACCACCCCCCCCCTCACACACACACACACACACACACACACACACAGGGGCTGACAGGCGGCATTTTTGGAAGTCCTCGGGAGCTGCCGTGTCACAGCGGCAGCCTGGACAATGGGCCCTTTTCCTCCCTGTGCCCGGCAGGCCCACCCAGCCTCAGGGTGGGACAAAGGCCCCAGTGAGGTCAGGGCCGTGTGTGGGGTGGGGAGGTGGGAAGGGATGAGATGATGGGTGTGGATCAGAGCAGCCTGGGGCGGGGGGCGCTGGGGACCCTGGCAGTTGAGGACCTTGGCAGGCCCAGGTCACTGGGCTCTCGGGCTCCTCTGCAAGGCCCAAGCCCTGACCTCCACCCATTTGTTCCAACGCACCCTCTGACCTCCCTCTTGTCCTTCACCCCCAGGGGACCCTGTGGGGGACCTCACGTTAGACACGGTGGAAGGCTGAGGGGTGAGCCACATAGCCAGGGGCTTGAGGTCTGGGCTGTGTCCTGGAGGCAGAGGCAGATACAGGGGTAGGTACCCCCACTCCAGCTTCCCAAAGAGAGATGGACACTCCATGAGGGTTCAGTTCCCTCTCCCCAGGCCAACACAGGCCCCTTTCTCATCTTCCCCCTCCCCGGGCTGGGCCGGGGCTGGGCTCTCTGCGGGGTGCTGAGTCACCTGGTCCAGCTCCCCCTTCCCCAGGAAGCCCCACAAAGCCAGAAGCTTCCGTTTCAGGCGGCCAGCCCCAAGCAGCCCGGTGTCCGGAGGGGAGGAGGAGGACTCCAGTCCCAGGACCGCTCCTCCTCCACCGTCAGAGAGATGGCGGACCCCTGCCAACGGCTGTGGGAGGCTCAGTGAGAATGTGTTGATTAAGAGGCTGGGACCCGCCAAAACTGGTTTGGCTCAGTGGATAGAGCATTATTAGCCTGCGGACTGAAGGGTCCCGGGTTCAATTCCGGTCAAGGGCATGTACCTTGGTTGCGGGCACATCCCCAGTGGGGGGTGTGCAGGAGGCAGCTGATCAATGTTTCTCTCTCATCGATGTTTCTAGCTCTCTATCTCTCTCCCTTCCTCTCTGTGAAAAATCAATAAAATATATTAAAAAAAAAAAAAAAAGAGGCTGGGACCCCACAGCCCCTTCCAGCTCACCACTGGGGTCTCTCTGGGAAGCACAGCTGCTTTCTAACCTCCATCTTGTGAGGACACAGCTCCAGAGAACCTCCTAAGAACCCAGGGACAGACACTGCCCTCTCAGCCTCCTCTCCTCGGGCTGCTGTGTTCCAAGGCCCCCACCTTGGTCTGGATCCATCATGATTCCAGCTAAATCCCATGGCTCGCCTAACACGACAACTGGAGGGTACTACAGGATAAGGGGAGGGGTCCCCCACTGAGGTCCCTAAGTCATCCTCTTCCCTGTAACTCCTTAAGCAACAGCCTTACTGCCCCGCTGTGCCTGGCCGGGTTGTCTGGGGAGGGCAGAGGTGGACAGGTGAGCGCTGGGGTGAGGAGGAGTGTGGGATCTCAGAGGCCAGCTGGCTGGGGTTTGTATGCCGGGTGGGGGCGTCCAGGGATGGCCGAGGAGAGCCCGTTTTTCTGGGTCTCTCCCTGTCACTCTCAGCCTCCTGCTCCTCTGATTCTGCCTCTGCCTCTGTGTCTTACAGGTTTTAGTAACTTGCACGCGTGTGGTTAAATGTGAGGATCTGCAGCAGGAAGGTTCACCCCCGACATGGAAACATCATGGATGGCATCCCGACACACACTCTACCATAAGGTATAATTGTGTGTCTCACACACACACACACACACACACACACACACACACACACACACACACAGCTGGTCATTCCCTCCCCAGTTCTCAGAGTGACCTCACCATCTCAACCTCCGCTGACTCACAGTCCCCAGGCCAGCTCAGGCAGGCGGAAGTCTTCCCCCCGTTCCTCCCCCCTCCCCCTCACTCCAGCCAGCTGCCAGACTTCCTCACCAGGGACAACAGGGGGCGGGGGGCGGAGGGGGAGATGTGAGCGGGTGACACCGCAGCCCTCTCTGGTGTATCCTAAGGTCCGAAGGCTCCTCCCGCCTGGCTCCACTCACGCATGTGCACACAGCGCCCTCTGCTGGCTACAGCCTGTGAGACCTGCAGGTCATTCCTCAGAGCCCAGCCCACAGCTGGGCCGGGGATCCCTCCTCTGCCCTGATCACGTGCCCCTATTCCTGCATCTGGGCCTTTTCTGCTAGAAGTACGCCATCCTGCAATCTAAACCCAGACCTGATTCCCTTCACCCTCAACCCCTGCCCAGTGGACCCCTCAGGACCTCAGAACTGGGCACCTCTCTGCTTTCCTCTCTGGGCCCTCAGCTCCCGCCCAGCCTGAACTCATCCAGGTCTGTTTGAGCACTCTGGGCACACCAGCTCCTTTCTTTCTTTTTTCTGTTTATTGACTTCAGAGAGGATGGAGGGGGAGAGAGAGAGGGAGAGAGAGAGAGAAACACCAGTCATGAGAGAATCACTGACCGTCTGCCTCCTGCAAACCCCCTACTGGGGATGGAGCCTGCAACCCAGGCATGTGCCCTGATGGGGAATCCAGCTGTCACCTCCTGGTGCATAGGTCGGTGCTTAACCACTGAGCAACACCTGCCGGGCTCCAGCTCCTTTCAATCACTCTTACGCTGTCCCCTCAACCCCTGAGGGCTCCTTCATTCCATACTTACTGGGCACCTATTCTGTGCAGTCACTATTCTATCCCCTGACCTCTCTGACCTTCAGACACCAATAAATGCAGAAGGCATATTTATCCTGTAAGGCTCATCCCAATCCTCTCTCTCTCTCTCTCTCTCTCTCTCTCTCAGAAGCATCAAACTTGCTTGGACTCAAATGCAGCTTTATTTCCTGCTGGTTTTACAGGTATGCCATCCTGAGAACTCATTCTCTTAGAGAATGAGGGGACACAGCGGACCCCCCCCCGCCCCGGGGAATGGAGGGGACAGGATGGCTGGCAAGGAGGGGGCAGTTGAGGCACTTAGGGACAACTCAAGGCCCCGAGGGGAAACCTGATGCTCGGTGTGGGGGTGAAAGGGCCTAGGCTGGTCGGCAGCCACCCAGGTATTTCCCAGAAGCCCCTTAGGCAGGGTCACCTGACCTCCAGCTCTGCCCCCCTCACTCCCCATGGTGGGCCTGGGGGCAGTGCCGGGGGCAGCAGTATCCATGGCCTTGCTTCTTAGGGAGCCGGAACGGGGCTGGAAGGAGGGGTCCAGCGCCCCAGTCGCCTCCGCTGATGTCCTTCTAGGGCCTTCGTGGGGCGCAGAGCTCGAGACTGGGGAAGACACACACACACACTCACCTTCACCCTGGGCCCTCCCCGCTTCTCTTCTCAGAGCGCCCTCTGGTGTTCTTGCTCCTTGATGCCTGATCGCATCCAGCACTTGCCCTGGCTCAGCCTGAAGGGCCCAGAGCGTGGCCCAGAGAACCCAGAGCATCCAGCCCTCCTGCCCCTGGCCCCAGAGAGCGGCAGTGCCTGCTCCAAGGTCACATCGCCCGTGACTGGCAGAACTAGGATCGGAGCCCAGTGCTGCTGTTGGTCAGTCCCCCCGCCCGCCTCCTCCTGGCACTCACAGGCCTGGGGGGCACACAGGAGATCTGGGGGGGCTCCCAGCGCCCACTCTCTTGGCAGCGAATCAGGGGCTGGTTGCGCTGGGCCAGCCCCTCCAGGCAGCGGTAACGCAGCACCGTGTCCACCTCGTAGCGCAGCCTCGGGCGGCCGAACAGCCGAGCCAGGGGCAGCTCCGGCGGGGACCCGCAGGACACTGCAGGGCAGACACAGTCAGAAGCTCAGAGCCTGGCTCGATGAGCGACAGTTCCCAGAACGGGGATGAGGAGGAGAGGAGTGGGCCTCAAGCGGATACAAAAAAGAGCAGGGGTTCTGGGTGGACCCATTAGTTTGTTATCCCTCCCGCCCTCATGGCCCTTTCACCCCACACTGAGCATTTCTGGTGGAGCAGTTTTGCTCCTCCTTCTATTTGCACAGCAGCCCCAGCGCCCCGAGCCCCCGCCCCCTCGCCCTGACGCCCTCACCCAGCCCCATCTTGCAGGTGTAGGACAGGTGGTAGTTGCAGGGCACGTCGCTCCATTGTCCCTGATTGTGCCACACCATGACCACGCAGTTCTCTCCAGACAGGAAGTAGCTGTCCGGCTGCCCAGGGTTCCAGTTCTCATAGAGCTAGGGGGTGGGGGTGGGGGAGGAGGAGGTGAGGAGCTCCAGTACTGGAGACTGAGAGGAGTGCCTTTAGAGGGCATGGGGGGCGGGGGGGGGGGGAGAGACACGGCCGGCAGGGGCACAGGAAAGGCCGGGTTAGGGGGATGGGGAGTAGGGGACCCCAGGGGAAAGGAGAGATCAGGGGCTTTGGGAGGAAGGATAATGGCAACCAGAAGAGAAGCCAGGGAGGCACAAAGATGGGAAGAGGACCCAGGGGAAGGAGCCAGAAAAGGGAAAGGGAGGGTTGGGGTCACTGTGGGGTGGAGGCGGAAATGCTTCGAAGAAGCAACCTAGATAGCTCGAGAGGCGGCGGGAGCCTCTCACCAGGGGCACGCCGTCTGACCACAGGAAATCGCCTTCGATGGTCCTGTCATTGAGCCCAATCCACTGGTACTCCCGGTATCGATCTGGGGAAGAACCGCAGGGGAGAGGGGTGCAGTGAGCGCCGCTGCCAGCAGGTGGCGACCGTTCCCCAGGATCCAGCGGGCGGACAAGTCCTTCCGGCCGCCCAGGCTCCGCGCGCCCCTCTCTCCAACAGGGGTACGTGGGCCTGGGGTAAAAAAGGGGAAACTCTAGAAAAAGAGTAGAAATGTTCACTGAGGTCAGAGGTCAGAGTCGGGGAGAGCAGGTGGAGGTAGGAGAGCAGGGAGGCGGCCCCTGATGCAGGCGTGTTCCCTGCTCTAACCTCAGCGGCCTCTGCCTGAGCCCCACCTCCCACATGCGGAGTGGGGAGGAGGGAGAGGAAGGAAACGTGAACGAATAGAATGAGGTGAACCGAGTAACAAGTACCCGGATTAAGGAATGAGGGGTTAATGAATGAGCAAGCCCATTAATGAGTTGGTTACTGAGGGAGAGTGAGTGACAGCAGGTGCAGGCCCCCTCCCTCCCGCCCGGCCCGGCCCGGCCCACTGTTGACGAAGCGCTGCTCCTCGGGCGTGCTGATGCTGGCCAGGTGCGCGCCGTACATCCGGCAGTGCGTCTCCGCCTCCTCCCAGCTCCTCCGCGTAGAGAAGTGCTTGTAGCAGGCGCCCTGGAAGGCGTCCCAGCCCGGGCTGCAGAAGCGGAGGCCTGGGCGCAGAAGGGCGGGCAACTCATGGGGGTCGGGGGGATCCGGGAACCCCAAGGGGCCTGATCACCTGGAAGGGGGTCCCACCACCGCAGCCTGAGAGGGTGGGGCTGGGGGCAGGAGGAGGACGAGGCCAAAGAGCTAAGAGGGAAGGAGAGGATGGCGGGGAGGGAGGAGCCTGGAGGAGCCCTGGTGCTGGGGACCTGGATGCCTCCCTTCTCCGGGGGCTAGGGGGAGGGCTGGGAGCCCCAGCCTGGGTCTCTGCAATCCTCCATCCTGGAGAAGAGCTGTACGCTCGCCTCCTCCCAGGAGAATGGAAACGGGCCTGCATTGCCTCCAAATGCCAGAAGCATGCAGAGCAGTCCTCTCTCACAGAACCCCGAGAGAGGCATTTTTGGTTCCACTTAACAGATGAGGAAATTGAGGATTGGGACCTGACAGGTTCTGTGATTTGCCTAGAATGGGATTCATCAGGGGCAAAGCCCAAACCAGTGCCCTCCCTCCTTCCTCTGGAACCAGCACCGTGTGGCAGGTCCAGGCTTCAGATCACCCCCCCCCCCCCCGCCCCAGCCCAGTCCCTCAGACGCACTCACCGACATCGCACAGGTCCCCCCCATAGCCAGGCAAACACAGGCACCGGACCCCCTCCTCCTCCTCCAGGCACGTCCCGCCATTGTGGCAGGGGCTGGGGACACAGTTTCCTGAGGGGGGGGGGAGAGAAGTGAGGTGTGTGTGGGGGGAGCAGGGAAGCACAGCTCTGCTGCCCGAGTCCTTCCGGAGAGGGTCCCGAGGGTCCCCAGCCCCAATCCCCTTGTCCTGGGAGCTAAACAGCACTCGCCACGTTCTCCCTGGAACCTGCCTCCGGTTAGAGCCCAGCCTGCATTCTGGATTGTTCTCCAGTCTCTGGGGCCCCTTGAGGTCCCCCACTTCAACTTCGGTTCAGCTCTGTGCTGGCCATTGCCATGCCCTCCAGGGTGAGCCAATCTAACAGGGGCTGGAGGAAGCGGCAGGGCGGCCTGGGGATCCAGCCCCACGCGGGGGACCGATGGGCATGAGACTGGACTGTGGTCTGGCTCCCAGCCCGGCTGGATGGCACTGGGCCGGCCATTTCCCTCTCCGGGAGTTAGTCCCCACCCCCTGCCTCTGGGTCAGGTCCAGAGCAGTTCTGTGCAGTCGAACTTGAAAGTGGAAGAGAGTCCCCACAGCCACTGGGGTCTGATATTGGGGGGTTTGGGGGGGTTCAGATGGGAGCTAATTTTCCTCCTCTGTCCACTGGCGCTGTGAATGAAGATCCAACACACTCCCCTCACTTTAAGCCCTCCCCTCCCCCTCCCTCCTTCCTCCTGTCCAGGCTTCCCTTCAACCCTCTGGTTCAGGCTTTCTGCAGATTCCTTAGCCTAGAAACCCTTCCGCTCCATCTTGCACCCCTCCTTCTGGCTCTCCTTCTCCAGGCAGCCAGTCTCCTTCGACACACACGTCCCTGAAGGCATGCGATCCCTGTCTGGATCCAGCTCCACCCGGCCAGGCCAGCTGCCTTCTCCTCTGTACTCCATGTGGGGGTAGGGGGTGCCTGGCTGCCTAGCATGGGCTGCACCTGGGTGCTGGAGGAGCTGTCAGAGCCCACTCTTTCTGGTCCTGCTGACCCAAGGGAAGATAACCGCACAGACTGACAGCTCGGGGCAGGGCTCTCAGCCCTGGGCAGTGAAGCCGTCCTCCAGGCCGGCGGTCACCACTCACTGGTGGCGGGCAGACCACTGGTGGTCCGTGAAGTCTGAAAGGTTGGCTGTGGCCACGGCATCCACCCCTAGCAGCCAAGGCCAAGGCTCACATGCTTTCCTCTGGCCCAGGATCCCAATGCCATGGGGGGGAGGAGATCCTGGAGTTGACTCAAAAATTTTTTGCTGTGGTGATCTAGCTGTTTGGGGTAAAATGAATCAGCTGTTCCAGCGCCATTCTCCCTGTCATTCCCCCTCTGGCCAATAGTTTTACCCAACCCCCAGGGCGAGTGGGGGAAGGGAAGATGTTTTATTTAACCCTTTAAGCACCGGGCCCCACAGAGGGTAGGAGTCCTGAACGGCTCCCCATTCCTCACATTTTCCTGCTCTTCCTGTTGTCCTCTCTCCAGCCCTCCAACCCCGGGGGATAGAAACTCTCAAACTTGGTCCCTGATGCCCCACCCAGACCATAGGCTCCTCCCAACCCTCCCCCCCCCCCCAGCCCTACCCTCACCCCACCCCCACCTCCAGCTAAACCTGAGCCAGGACAGGCAAATTGGGGTGAAAAAACTCCTCTTGAGACTTTCTGGTCTTCCTTCCCCTGCCTCTTTGGACCCATCACTATAAGGACCAGAACACTGTTCCTTCCATCCTGCCACAATGGCAGCCCGGGAGACTTCCCTCAACCTCCAACCTCCAACCAACAACTAGAACCTTCTTCTTCCCACCAAACCCCTCCCCACCCACTAGCGCTGAGCTCCACGTCAGCTGGGAGGGAGCCAACAGTAGAAATGTGTGAGCCTGGATGTGATGCAGAGACCCCTAGGCCACCCTAGGCCATCCAGGGGAGGGGGTCCTGGGACTGAGAGCATCCAGCCTTCTGTAGGGGTCTCCATGGGGAAGCTCAACCTTCCCTGACCAGGTAGGGCTTCCCTCAGACCCCAGAAGCTCACTCCCCATTCCCCCGCCTCCCACATTCCCTCCCTCCCCTTGTCTCCTGATCTGTGTCTCCTCCAGCATTTGGGACTTTGGCATCCTTTGGGTGTAGGGAGAGTGAAAGCATTCTCCCCAAGGGGTGGAGGGCGTCATTAGTGTAGGGGTTAGTGGAGGACAGGAAGGTTGTGGGGGTAGGAGGAAAGTTAGATACCATCCCCCTGCTGAGATGCCAGGGGAGGGGCATGGGCTCTGGGTCACCTGGATGCCAGGGAACCACATCTAGGCTGAAAGGGGCTTTTTCGTCACTACTCTGTATATGTGCCTGTGTATGGGAGCCATTGAGATGGACCAGAAATGAATACAAATGCACACACATACACACACATACACACACTCCCCCTAAGAGTGGGGGAGAAACCTCCCAACACTTGCACAGACTGAAGGACAAGGACTTTTTTTCAGTCGGATTTGGGATCTCAGCAGTCAGGAAGGAAAGTGGAGACAGGCCTGAGGAGGACAGGATGAGAGAACAGCAAAGGGCTATTAGATGGCTAGGACTGGGTAGGTTTAGGCAAAAAGACAGAGAGAGGGGGGGGGAAGGGCAATGGAAGGGGAGAGACAGGGAGGAGAGAGAGAGAGAGAGAGAGAGAGAGAGAGAGAGAGAGAGAGAGAGAGAAAGAGAGAGAGAAAGAGAGAGAGAGAGAGAGAGAGAGAGAGAGAGAGAGAGAGTCAAAGAGAAGCATCGAAGAGTTACCCATGACATGGATCTATGGAATGCAAAGGGCAGACAGCTGGGGGTGGAGACAGTTTGGTTATAAAGCAGTTTAATAGAGATTTATTTCCAAGGCTTGTTTTCCATGAAACAAATGAAAAAAATACTTCACAGAAGTAGTCGCTTAAGGCTCTGTGGGATTAAGGGTCTCCTGGACCCCAGAGGGTGAGGCGGGGGTGGGGTCCCAGGCTTCCCTGATATCAGTGGGAGGAGGCTGGAGGGGTGGCACACAGGAAGAGCAGCGGGAGACCGGCCTGGGCCGGGAAGAGGGCAGCCGGTGATGAGGGCATCCTAGAGCATGAGGCATGAGGGTGCCCTGTGGGGCGGTGAGATGTGAGTCACAGGTAGAGAGCCCAAGAGCAGGAAAGAGTCTGAGGCCGTCAGTGGTGGGGCTGGGGTGATAGAGTGCGAATTTCAGAAACAGGGAGGGGGCCTTAGGGTGGGGGTCAGGGTGTTGGGGGTCATAGGGTGTTGGCGAGGAATCAGAGCTGGGATGGAAGTCACAGGACAGGGTACCCAAAATAGGAAACCCACAGGGAGAGGTGGGTTGGAGAGTAAAAGCAAAGGACAGGAGATCTGGGGCGGCGGTGGTTAAAGGGCTGCAGGTGAGGTGACTCAGAGTTGCAGGGGGAGAACAAGGAGGAGGAGAAATAGGGAAGCTGAGCTTTGGGCAAAGTTACCTGCTGAGGGGGCCACGGCCACTCCACCATGGCTGGTGCTGTCAGTGGGCAGAACGGGCTGGGCCTGCACTGAGGTCCCTGCTGGGACAATTCTTCCAGAATTCTCTTTGGAGGGGGCCTCCAGCTCCCTGGTACCCCCAGGGGCCTGCGTGGCTGGTAGCAGAGCAGGAGCATCCTCGGAGCTCCCTGTCTCCTCACTCTCTCCTCGAGGGGCCTCCGACAGCTCAGGACCCACCGTCTCTTCCCCCACCTCTCTTGCCTCAGTGGGAGTGAAAGGTGAAGCAAGCTTCCCCTCCCTGGGAGTGGGCAGAGTCTCAGTGGGTGGTCCTAGGACCCTGGGTGGCCTGGGGGCCTCTGGCTCTCCGTTGGGAGGTGGTGAGGCGCCAGGGTGCAGGACTGCCGATGACTGGGACGCCTGGGAGAGTGAGTCCTCCAGGGCCGGCTCACTGGGGAGAGGGACTTCTGGGTCCGGGCTGCTGAGCTCGCTGGGCCAGGCCCACAGATCCTCATCCTCCACATCCTCCTCCTCTTCTTCCTCCTCCTCCTCCTCCTCTTTTTCATCCTTGTATTTCTCTTCTTCCTCCATCGCCTTGCCTTCCTCTTCTGATGACTCCGTGGGAGGTACAATGGATTGGGGTTCGAATTCTAGGCAAAGCACAGATGGTTCAGCACCAGGGACAGCGCCCGTCAGAAGACAGAAAGGGGAAGGAAAGGGGGAGGAAGGGGTTGGAGGGGAGGGGGGGGCGGGGGAGGGGACGGGGGGGGGCGGGGGGGGGTGGAAAGAGCCTGCACTGGGGAGGAGCTGTCTTTGCTCCAGAAGAACTGCAACAGGAGCTGCAATGCTGAAGGCTCTGTGAGCTGTCATTATCCCAAGAAAACATGGCCATTGCATCTCCCTCTCCTGGTCTGTTAAAATTCTCGTCTAGTTTGGCTAGGTGAGGGAGAGAAGAGACCAAACAAAAGAGGACTATCCTTTCAGAGGGAAGCACCTTAGTCCAAACAGCTCTAGACTCAGAGAGTTGGGAGTGGAATTTTCTGGAAAGGCAAATATTGGAAGAGGAGTAGGTGAGATGCCTTGCACCACTGAGCTGCTGAGAAAGGACAGCTGGGCTGATGCCCCCCATATCTCATGCGCAGACCTCTCCTGGATGAGGGATCTGCATTACCTTGCAGGGTCCTGGGGGCCTCTGCTGGGTCTTCTGGAGTGGAGCTCGCACCTCCTCCATCCTCTACGATGGGAATGGAGTAGATGGCTCCTCGGGACTCACTCTCCACAGCTTCCCGGGGCAGCTGCAGCTCCTCCAGGGTCTCTGTCACCGTTACAATGGCCTCCAGTCCGTCAGAGGATGGGTCAGAGGATGGGTTGGAGTCCTCAGGGATGGTAGAGGGCTGGGCAGAGTCTGTTGAGGGAGTTAAGTGCCACTGGGGGTGTTAAACAGATGGCTCTGTCCTCTCAGGCCACAGCCTGCATGTGAGGGTGTGGGGTTAGACTCAGAGGCCATGGAATTCTCTCAGTCCTCTCTCATTTTCCCTGTGGGGCACCCATGGGGCCACAGAAGCACCCTAGGACTTATCACTTGTCCCTCAACCATTAATCAAGTGCCCAGTGTGTGTCATGCCAAGCATTCTCCAGGGCATCGAGAATACAGCGAAGAGCAAAATAGCAAGCTTCCTGTCCACAAGGGAATTGTATTTCAGATAACAAACAAATAAACATGTATTACAATGTTAATACAGGAGGGAGTGGGATGGGAAGTACTACTTTATATGGAATGGCAAAGAAAGGCTCAGGGAGAGAGCTGCCCTTGAGTAAAGGATGGAGGTGGGTGGACAGAATGGCCTCTGCACCTTGGGTTTGGGGCAAGGTGTGAGGGAGCTCAGCCATCCCAAGACCTTTGGAATGGAAAGGGACAGGCCACCATAACGACAGGAGAGCTGAAGGGCACAGGACAGGAAGGACACTCAACAGGCAACACCTGAGGATCTCAGCACTGAGACAAGAGCGCATAGGCGGGAACAACCCTACCCTTCGGGGTCTATTCCCTTCAAATAACAGTTCTAGAATAGATTACCTTGTCTCTAGGGAAGTGAACCAAGAGAAGAAAGCCAATGAGCTGATGGTGGAATTGGGCTAAGAAAAGCCCGCAGGGCCATCTGTGCTCAGCCGGATGAAACAGGACAGCCTGTCCTGCTCTCGTCCCCTGCTCCAGTGAGCCTTGCTAATATAAGACCAGCAAACTGCCCTAACAGGTTTGGCTCAGTGGATAGAGCGTCGGCCTGCGGACTCAAGGGTCCTGGGCTCGATTCCGGTCAAGGGCATGTACCTTGGTTGCGGGCAGATTCCCAGTAGGGGGTGTGCAGGAGGCAGCTGATCGATGTTTCTCTCTCATCAATGTTTCTAGCTCTCTATCCCTCTCCCTTCTTCTCTGTAAAAAATCAGTAAAAAAAAAAAAAATTTTTTTTTAAAGACCAGCTGAGACCGGTTTGGCTCAGTAGATAGAGCGTCGGCCTGCGGACTGAAAGGTCCTGGGTTTGATTCCGGCCAAGGGCATGTACCTTGGTTGCAGGTACATGCCGGTGGGGGTGGTGCAAGAGGCAGCTGATTGATGATTCTCTCTCATCAATGTTTCTAACTCTCTATCCCTCTCTCTTCCTCTCTGTAAAAAATCAATAAAATATGTTAAAAAAAAAAACAAAAAAAAACCCCAGCAAACCTGTGCCCTGCATGCCTCTGTCCTCCACCTGCTCACAACCATAGTTATCTCCTCTTGTCTCGCTCCTCCTGATTCAGTTCCTCTCTCCATTTCTCCCCAGAATGTGTTTGACATATAATCATAATCAGTGCATAGAAGTGTTAGCTATCATCATCATCATCATTACCACCACCACCCCTGTTCCAGGAAATCTTTTCAGATGGACCTGTCTTCCTATCCATCCCCACATCCATGCCAGGTCAAACATGTCTGGGGACCAGTCTCAGTGATAATAATCCTTGTCTTTCAGTCTCCATCTTGTTGAGAGCAAGCTATCTTGTCTTCCTTTAGGCTGGGGGCTTCCACAGCAAGAGCTGTGCCTTCTTCTCACATGTCTGCTCCCAGCCCTCGTACCAGTACTGCAGGCTCACCATGGGAGCAGGGACTCAGACACCTGACAGCTCCTCCTCCCTGGTGTTCAGTCACCCTTAGCCTGGGCCCTGGGCCTCTGAGGGTCCCAGGCACTGCTCCCCCCATCTCCCAATATATGATATGGGCAGGAAGCCATCTCTACATCCAACTATCCTTCAGGACCTGCTCTCTGTGGGTGAACCTGTGTCTGTCCATCAATATTTGGTGGTTAAAGATATGACACCTTCAAGCTGAAGGTTCTGGAAACCCCTTTGATGGCTCTTAAAGGGCATTTGGTTAACTGAGATCGAATCATTCTTTGGATTCAGAGGTTGTCAGTCATCTCTGCTCTGCTAATGAGCTGGCCAGAAATGGAAACATAATTGGTGGCCCAGTATGGGAAAGGCAGTTTTGAAACTGGAAGAGCAGGCATGGGTTCCTGATGTGGAGGGAGGTGGGAAGATACAGAGAAGTGAGCGCTCCTGGAGGCCCCATGGCCAAGCCAGAGGCTGTGGCCAGAATTCGAACCCTAGCGACAAGCTGAGCATCACCAAAGCCTCCTTCCGGTGGGAAGACCAGAGCTGGGGCGGGATTTCCGGGCTGCTCTGTCTCTGTGAGGTTGGTCTCCGTTCCTGCAGGAAGGGAGCTCACCTCTGAAGCAATAGACGTTGAAGCGGCTGTGCTTGTTGGGGAAGCCGGTCTGGTTGGGGAAGAGGAAGAGAGTCTTGACACCGGGCAGACCCCCACCGCAGCGCTGGCTGGGCGTGACGATGGGGTAGCGCACACTGCCGTCGGCCAGCCAGCCCGGGCTGCAGCGGTCCAGGCCGCCGTCCCAGGCTGCGTAGAGCTGGCCCGTGGTGGCGATCTCTGCTCCTCGCTCCCGGCAGTATGCCCGTGCCTCCTCCAACGTCAGCTTGTCTGGGGGGGCACCCAGGAACAGCTCTCCTGGGAGGGCAGAGGAGGCTGGGTTACCAGGAAGTTAGTAGCCCCTTCTACCCTGGATTCCAACATGGACCATGGGCAAGCCTCTCTAGGCCTCGGTCTCCTTCTCTGTGCATGGAGGCAATGATCCTGCTTCCTAGGACCAAAGTCTGCATAGGAGCTCAGGGTGGGTGTTAGTGCTCAATGGGACCTAGCCCAACGTCCTCGGGCTGCAAAAACGGAAACAAGGCCTAGAGATGCTAAGAGGCAGAGGTGCACAGCAGGTAACAGCAGAGCCAAAGCACAGACTCAGTCTCCTGCCTTAGGCTTTGACCATGAACTTGCCTCTGTGACAGTATTTGGAGGGAGGGACATGGATTGTTTCCTCCCCCCTAGGCCCCCCCCCTTAAACACATGAAGGGCAATAAGGTCCAGCAGAGGCCCCAGGGGCACCCAGGGGCAACCCTAGAAAAGGGGCTTGTCCCTTGGGAGCCCCTCATCCCCAGTCACCATTCAGGTCCTCAGCATAGCAGTAGACGTCATAGAGGTCACTCGGGTCCACCAGGCCATAGTTCCGGACCCCGGGGAAGCCATCCATGTCGCCATAGCAGGCCTCTCGCGGAGTCTGGATGGGGTACCTGGGGGTGGAGGACAGACGCCTTCACGAGGGAGCCATCCCACAGTGACCCCAAATCGCATTGCCTTCCATGCAGCCTGTTGTCCTCCCAGCTCTAGGGGGACAAACACCCCCGGGGTGGATCCTCACCCATTCTCTGAAGACCAGCTTCAGTCCCAGGAGGCAGGGAGCCCTGCGAGGCCACCTTGAGGCAGCAGGCAGCCCTGGCAGAACCGGAGGCTCCAGGTACCTCAGAGAGGACCAGAAGCCCCTGGCCCACAGCCCCGGCTTACCTCACCGTCTGGTCGGACAGCCAGCCAGCGTCGCACTGCTCGTAGCCCCCGAGGTAGGCCGCGTAGAGCTGCTCCGGGGTGGCGATGCGGGCCCCGATGTGGGCACAGGCCTCCTGGGCCGCCGGGAAGGAGAAGGCGTAGCGGGCAGAGCCCTCCCGGTAGAGAAAGACGACCCCTGAGGGGCAGAGACCACTCCTGGAGGCATGGCCGCCCTGCACACCCACCTCCCCTCCCCCTTCTTGTCACACTCATCTGTCCACACAGGGGAAAGTCCGAATGGCACTCACTGGGGAATGAGGGGCTTACATTAGACTAGGGGTAGCATTTCCTCCACATGAGAGAAAGGCGGTAGCAAAAGCCTTCCCAACTCAGTCTGTCTTTTTTTTTTTTTAATATATTTTTATTGATTTTTTACAGAGAAGGAGAGAGAGGGATAGAGAGAAACATCAATGAGAGAGGAACATCGACCAGCTGCCTCTTGCACAGCCCTTACTGGGGATGACCAGCTGCCTCTTGCACACCCCCCACCGGGGATGTGCCCGCACCAAGGTACATGCCCTTGACTGGAATCAAACCTGGGACCCTTCAGTCCGCAGACCGATGCTCTATCCACTGAGCCAAACAGGCTTCGGCCCAACTCAGTCTGCCTTCCAGGGGTTTGCTCCCCCCTGGGACTGCGGGGTCCCTGAGGGCTGGAGTCCTTCCCTCCCCTTGGGTTCCTTGGGAACTGCTCCTGGTCCCCGCTCCTCACCTTTGACCTTGACCTCCACAGCGTCGCTGCTGTCGTCGATGCCATGCTGGACCTCGCAGCGGTAGATCCCGGAGTCGTTTGGCCGCAGCTCGCTCAGCGCCAGGGACACGTCGGTGAGTGAGGCCGGGTAGGCGGGCAGCGCCACGCGGAACCGGTAGGCCTCGCTCACCTTGACCCGCAGCCCCCGCGCCACCAGCACCTCGGCCTCGCGGCCCCCGGACAGGAAGGTCCACTTGACCCGCGGGGAGCCCGGCGCCGCCCGACGGCCCGGCGGCCGCGAGGAGTGCACGTGGCAGGGGATGGTGAGGGCGCCGCCCAGCACGCCCTGCAGCGGCGGGGCGCCCGTGATGCGCACGCGGAAGGCCCGGTCCTCTGTGGGGGGACCAGCAGGAGCTGCACCCCGGTTCCCAAGCCCTGCCCCCGATCCTTCCCGCCCCACCCAGGGCTCCCCGGCCTCGCTTTTGGGTTTTCTTAAACCGTCCCCAACAAGCTGGGCCCGGCCCCCAGGGTCCTGCAAACCCACTTCTCCATCCCCAGATGGGTCCCCAAAGTCTCCCAGAGTACCGCCCCAGGGTCTGTGGGCTCCACCCACAGTCTTCTAGCCCCGCCCCTGCGTCCTACAGTCCAGTGCTCCAAACTTCTGTCTGTTCAGACTCTCTCCCAACTCCACTTCTGTTCTGCCTCCCAGCCCTCCCTCACCTGACTTCCCCAGCCCCACCTCAAGTTTGCACACCCTTCAGGGACCCACACCTCATCTCTCTTTTGCAAAGGGTCCCAGCCCAGACCTTTCCCCAGAGTCCTCCAAATTCCATCTCCTCCTCCCTGAGCCCCCCCACACACACACACACGCACACGCACACGCACACGCACACACGCTCACGCACACGCAAGCTGGAAGAGGGTGGTGAGGGCCGAACAAGAGGGAAGAGGCAGGAGACAGAGAAAGTGACCCCAAGCAGGTTGCTTACCTGAGCTGTCCCTTTCCAGAGCACCGGCCAAGGCCTCAGGGACCCCAGCCAGGGTCAGGGCTGCCAGCAGGGACAGGAACAGGGGGGCCATGCTGCAGACTGACGGGGACTTGGGGAAGAAAGATAGGGTTAGCCCTCGCTGGTGTTGCTCAGTGGATAGCGCGTGGGCCTGCACACTGAAGGGTCCCAGGTTCGATTCTGGTCAAGGGCACATGCCTGGGTTGCGGACTCGATCCCCAGTAGGGGGCGTGCAGGAGGCAGCCAATCAATGATTCTCTCTCATCACTGATGTTTCTATCTCTCCCTCTCCCTTCCTCTCTGAAATCAATACAAATATATTTTTAAAAAGAAAGATAGGGTTAGACCTCAGGCTGGACTTACCACGGCTCCCTAACATATCCACAGGGACTCACACCGGGCCCGGGAAGCCCACTGCCTCCGCTCGCCACTACCTCTGTGTCTGATCCCTGTCTCCCCATGAAGGTGTTCTTTAGAGCTGTTGCACTGGTGCTAGTGAGCTCCCTGTCCGACTTAAGGCAATTCCCGACCCTCTCTGGGCTTCTGTTTTCTTGTAAAAGCACCATTACTACCACCGCACCGTTTGTGATGAGGCTGTGTGCTTTGAGAACATTTATATTCTAAAAAATAAAAAAAATAAAATTAAAAATAAAAAAATCCTGTACAGACACCCAGAGCCCAGCACACAGTAGGGGCTCAATAAATGCGTACAGCATATAGCATGAACGGTGGGTACCATATGCCTGTAAGTTCCCTCTGCCTCTCCCAGTGCCAGGCTCCTTCTTTGAACCCAGAGTCCTCTCCCCCCACCGTACCCCTCCAACTTCCCTTCTTCTCCCTTCCTCCCTGTGTATCATAGCCACCTGGCCTCCCCTGGGAGGGCCTCCTAGACTGAGCCCAGGCAATGTTCAACTTCTCCCCAGTGCACCCCCTCACTGGCCTCTCTCCACCCCACCACAACGTATAAGGAAACCCTTCTCTCTACTCCCCAGCACCTTCCGCCCCCTCCTTGGCTGCCTTCTCTTTTCTCCCTCCCAGTCTTTCCTTTCTGTCTGGCACAGGCTTTCCCACCGGATCTCCTGGCTCAGAAACCAGCTGGGACAAAGCCCCTGTCTCTGCCAGGCTGGCCTCCATCCAGCCTCTCCCTCCCCCACCCTAGCCCTGGGCCGGGAGGTGGGCTGAGGGGGGTGGGTGAGACTAAGTGGAAGAGGCACTCCCTCCTGGCCTCGGCTATCAGAAGCTCTGGGAGAACCCAGACCGTTCCACTGAAGATCTCAAAGCACTTCTGCACTCACAAGGGGGGTGGGGCTGTAACGTTGAGAAATGGGGCCCAGAGAGGGACAGGGCTGACCGGGAGTCCCCATGTGTCCCCGTGTGCCCCTAAGAGGGAAGGCTGCGGAGGAGCCGGTGTCATCGTCATCTTTGAGCATCAGGCTGAGAGGACCACGAAAACCCACGTCTGCCGTGGAACCGACCAGTGGTGGGCAGGAGAGGCGAAGGTTAGGCTGCAGGCACGACTCAGGAGCGCAGGCCTGTCTCCCCTGGCTACTCACTCCCACTTCAGGCCCATTGTTCCACCCGCTTCTCCCCCACCTTCGTACCTGCGCCCCTTTCCCAGCCTGAGCTGCTGAGATCCCTGTCTTCTCCCAGAGTCTCCAGAGGATACGTCCCACCATGGTGAGCCTCTGCTCCCCCCTCCCATCCCCCACTGCGGGGGCATCATTTCCTCATGTCAGAGCTGGGGGAGGAGGGGCAAGGGTCAGCCGCCCAGGGCATCGCTCTGACCTTTGCTGCGGCCAGGTCAGAGGTGCTGAGATCGGCTCTGGGCACAGGGGCATCTCGGGAAGACTGTTTTCTGGAGTTGGAGGGACCTTTTCGGATGCACAGCCAGCGCCTTCGGTGCTGAGGAGACTGTTGACCGTGCACTTGAGCTGTGCCAGGTCCTGGGCCCGGCGTTCCCTGGAGCCCTCCCTCCCCTCGCTCTGGGCCGGAGCTGCTCACAGACCTGGCTCCCGGCTCTCTGATGGGCGCCCCAGAAACCCATATAGTTGGAGCCATTCTGGGACCAATGCCCTGGGCCGCGCTCCCCCACCCCCACCCCACCCTTTGCCTCTGTTTTGAAGGTGGGAGAATGAAGGGAGAATATCTGAGGCTGAGGATCTGGCTGCCCTGGAGCATAGAAGGTTCCCCACCCCCACCTCTAGCACTGGGAGTCCCCGATCAGAGAGGATGGCCCTGGGTGCATGGTTCTCACAGTCAGAGAGCTCTGCCACCCCACCCCACCTGCCAATCACACCACACTTGGACTTCAGTCCCTTCTTGTACAGTCCCGAGAAAACTTAGGCATCCCTCATCAGGCACCAGTGCAGACCCAGGGATCCAGGCCTTGCCTTCTCCACTCCACATACTCCCCCACCTCCACTCCAGCTTCTCATCCTCCAGAGCAGGACACACCCTTCCATCCCTAACCTCCAGAGCTCAGCAGTCTTCCTGTCCCTTCCCCCGATGCCACGCCGCCCCTCACTCCCGCGCGCTCTCTCTCCCGCTCCAGCTTCTGGATTTCTGCCTTGGTTTTGAGTTTTCCCAAGCTGTTCAGGAAACTTTCCCCTTGTTACATTATCATTCCTCTCTGACCATGGTCCTCCATCTCCCTCCTAGGCTTCATAAACCCAATTCACCAGGCATGTGTGTGTGTGTGTGTGTGTGTGTGTGTGTGTGCTCCATGCTGAATTCCCACCAGCTGGCATCCAAGGTCTGCTCCATGGGAACCGAGCTCCCATGCTCAGCAGGATCAGCTGGGCTGCACAGGCCAGAGCTTGGGTCTCCGCAGGAGGGAAGCTCTCAGCTACCCTCTTAGCGGCTGTGTGAGCACCAAGAGCCTACACAATACAGCCAGGCCTCAAAGGGCCTGCAGGAGTAATTGCAGGAATGGTACAAATAGTCCTATTTACTGGAAGCACACGTAATAATACTATTTAGCAACATTACCAGATGAGCTACTGTGTAGCTCCTCCTCATATAAAATCTGAAATATAGATGATGCTTTTGTCAACGGCAAGATTAGTCATAACAACACAGGCACTGGTAATGCTGTGAGTGGGTCTAGCGGTAATTATCCCTTGATTTTACTGGTATTATCTGGAATAGAAGTTATGCAGGTTCTTTTTTTTCAATCTCACCCACTGATTTTAGAGAGAGAGGAAGGGAGAGAGAGAGAAACATTGATGGGTTGCCTCCCGAACACCCCCACGGGGGAAAGAGCCCACAGCCTAGGTCTGTGCCCTGACAGGAAATCCAACCGGCAACGTTCTGTTACTTGGGACGATGCTTCAACCAAATGAGCCACCCAGCAGGGCAAAGCGATGCAGAGATGAATGATGATAACAAAATCGATGGCAAAGTTCTCGGTCCTCTTAGAGCCAGGTGGGCAGAGCTATTCTGAACATACCTGGGGGAAGGGGGGAATTCCCAGCTCCTGGCAGTTCTAGGAAGGAAAGCAGGAGTGGTACCCACCGAGGTATAACCTTGTTAAATGCCTCCCAGGCATAACCTTCCCTTTGAGAAAAAAACAAAACAACAAAAAACGCTGTTTGGGTGTTGCCCCCATGAGGAGCCCGGCGTTCAGGGAGGTCACCTAGCTTGGCCAAGGTCACAACAAGTAAGCGCCCGGGTGGGATTCCCGCTCCCAGGGGCGCCGGGATCGCCCGCTACAGCGGCTCCTACCGGCCGTCCCGCGGGCTCCGGAGGAGGGACCTCCCGGGAGGGAGCGGGGGCTGACCGCCCGGGACCAGGTCGGCACAGCGCGCAGCGGGGAGGGCGCGAGCACCCGGAGGGGCGTTCCCGTTAGCCCGGGGACTGGGGGCTGCGGGCCCCACAGGGAGCAGCCGCGGGGGTGCCGGCGGCGGAGAGCCAGAGGGTGGCGGGGGCTGCGGGCGGACCGCGCCGGAGCATCGGGGGCGGCGAGCTGGAAGCGCTGGGACCTCCGAGGCCAGGGCTGCGGGGAGGGTCGCTCCCTCCTCTCTCTCCCTCCCGGGTCCCGGGCCGGGCTGCGGTCGCGCTCACCTCCTGGGGCCGGGGTGCGGCGCCGCGAAGTTTGTCGCCTCCTCCGGGGTCTCCGCCGGGTCCGGGCCCGCGGCTCAGGTCCTGCGTCTGCGGCGGCGGGGACTGCGGCGGAGGCTGCGCCCGCAGGATGCTCGGGAGAGGGCGCCGGCCCGGCGCCGCACAAAACCCCCTTTCTTCCCCCCGGTCCCGCCCTGCCCTCCCCGGGCCGCCCCCGCCCCCTGGCCCGGAACGCGGGGGGCTCGGGAGTCACGGGACCCGCTGCCTTCCCGGCGTCGGTTCCGGGCGGCAAGGACGCGCGAAGTAGGACATCCTTCTGGGGATGGAGGCCGAGGCCGGAGCGGGGAGGGCGGGCAGGAGGGCGGAGGGACCAGGTGATGCTGCCGCCGGAGGGATGGCAGTCAGACGGCCGGAGGGACTGGTCAAGGGGACGGGAAGGGGACTGGCGCTCGGAGAGAAGGGAAGAGGAAGACGAGAGAATGCGAAGTTTGGCTCCTAGAGGGACTCCACACACACATCTAAGAATGGGGGAGGGAAGCTCTGTTTGGGAAGCCGGGAGAAGTGCAAAAAGACCTTAGGCACCTCCCTGATTGCGTTATATATATTTTTTTAATTGATTTTTTTACAGAGAGGAAGGGAAAGGGATAGAGAGTTAGAAACATCGATGAGAGAGTCATCGATCAGCTGCCTCTTGCACACACCCTACTGGGGATGTGCCCGCAACCAAGGCACATGCCCTTGACCAGAATCGAACCCGGGACCCTTCAGTCTGCAGACCAACGCTCTATCCACTGAGCCAAACCAGTTTCAGCCCTGATTGCCTTTTGTCTCCTGTGGTGCTCGCACTCCCTACACGGAAGGGCAGCTGACTTTGCAGCTGGAGGGATGAGGTTGGACAGCAGATTCACGGGTTAAGCAAAGCAAGTCAGAAGCTCTCCAGACGTGGGGGAGGGGGAGAGGTGGGGTGGGAAGTGGCGCTGAGAACGGCGTTACTGCTCCTGCAAACCAATGTGCGAAGTGCAGGGCTTGCCGGGAGCCAGAGGGCCCCCTGGCCAGGGCTCTGGCAGATGAATGTGCAGCCTGGTGCCAGGGGGTGGGCCTTGACGGCTGCCCAGCCACTGGGGACGTCTCAGCGGCCAGAATACCAATGACAACCTCCTCCCAGCTCCAGGGCCGCTGCCTCTCTCCTCTTTCCCAGGCTCCCTCCCCGCCCTCCTCTTTCTTCCCTGCTGGGACTCCAGGCAAAGCCCCTGGCACCCACCGTGGGCAGGACAGCCAGACGCCGGATTCTCTCCCCGTGTACCAGCACCAGCGGTCACATCAAGGGGAGTTTGTCTGAGGCTTTGATCCCCAGAATCTTCAGCAGCAACCCCCAAAATCCCAAAGAAAGCGAGGTGCCGTGCGGGCAATGCACATGCAGTCTAAGAGCAGGTTCCTGTCCTCCCACCTGGACTGCACCCAGGTCCCTCCTCTGTGGAAACCTGCCTTCCACCTGACGTCCCAGCTCCCCGATCCTTGAGGAATTCTGGCAACGCCCAGAGACGTATCTCCTGTAGAGACAGGACCTGGGATGGAGGGCGGTACAGTCCCTCAGTGAGAGAGATGCCCCGGTCAGGGAGGTGAGAATGAAGAGGACAGAGCAACGTGCTTGGGATGGTTCAGGGAGGAGGACACTCAGTTTATTGATTTCATTAAATAGATGCTAACTGCGTGTCCACTACGGACCAGGCACTAGTTTAGGCCTCGGAGGGTGCTGTCCCAGGTCCTCTAGTGGAGAGAGGGCTCTGAGGCCTTTGGGACAGATCCGCACCTGGTGGCCCAAGCACCTCCCCTGGCTGCTCTCAGACCTTCTGTCCCGTGGGACAGGGTCAGGGGGGGTGTGCACATCAGCCGGACCCACGGGGCTCTTCTCCACAAGGGGCTCCATGGGGCAGGCAACCAGATGGTTGGAATGCGATCCCCGTGGTGGCGCCCATGTAACCGTAGCTTTTGCCTCCGGAAAACTTGTCTGTGACCTGGGAGGACAGAGAAAGGACCTTCCTCACTACCTCGCCTCGTGCGCCCTAGAGGTGCGGGCACAGTGTGGTGCCCTGGGGCAGTCCAACCTTCACTGAGGCCAGCAGCACTGGGTGGGGACCAGGGCTGGTAAGAGACAGCCTGTTCCAAGAGGGAGACCCCTAGTGGGAAGCAGACAGAGTGAGAGAACAGAGCAGCTGCTCTGTGAAGGTCTTGATGAGAGCCAGGATTTGAGTCATGGCACTGTTTTGCCCTTTGCAGTGGCAAAACCTTGAAAAGGTTTTAGTTCCTCTGAAACGCTTCTGTAGTAGCATCTACTGCTCTGGGTGCCATCTACTGCTCTGGGTGATGTCTACTGCTCTGGGCTGGGTAAAGGAAGCCCCTGGCCCACACGTCAGCAAAATCTACTTCTTTTCCTTCCTCTACTTCTCTCTCTCTCTCTCTCTCTCTCTCTCTCTCTCTCTCACACACACACACACACACACACACACACACAGCCTAATCTCCAGATCTCCTGGCCAGATAGTGGGCCACTCCTCTGTGAATGGGATGGGGGCTCAGTATTTGAGAGAGAAATCTTTTCTTGAGGATTTCCTAGGGGAGGAATAAATACCCCCCAAGACTTCCCCCACATTGCCAGCTCTAACGATTCACACTGAAGTCTAATCATACTTGGAACTGGCAGTTTCTGATCAGGGACTTTCTTTACTGTCTTTACTTACATCTTCACCCATAGCCACGTGACCACCCTCCCGTCTCTATTCACTTGCTGAGCAGAGGCAAAAACCAAGACCTGCCCTTCCAGGGCTCAGAAAAGCAAACAGAATCAACGGAAGCAGGAAGAACCCAAGTCACAGTTCAGGTAGAACCACTGGCCCAGAAACAGGAGGAGACTGTCTCAGGTAACCTTAAGTATCTTCTGAGACCAGAGAGGTGAAGTGACTCTCTAGGGCACATGTGTCAAACACAAGGCCCGCGGGCCAAATCCGGCTGGCCAGGCCTTGCAATGTGGCCCGCACCGCGCTGTCATCACTGCACTCCGCTGTCAGTTTATGACATTGTCAGTTTATGACTGTTCAGTAAACCATTCGGCCCGCGATTTAGGCTGGATTTTAGATTTTGGCCCCTTCTCTGATTGAGTTCGACACCCCTACTCTAGGGTCACACAACAGTAATTGACTGCCTGTGACCAAAATGAAGTCTCCTGCCTCCCAGGGCAGGGTCTTGCCAGGACCTGAGCTGTCTCCCTCAGGGGAGAGAAAGCCTGGGAGAGGGAGAGAAGACAGAGAGGAGGGAGAGTCGGGGAGCGCTCCTCCCTTTTCCACGTGCAGCCCAGCTGGCTCGCCTCCCAGCCTCCTGAGCCCTGGGGAGCTTTCCAGTCTCTCCAGATGAAGACAATCAACCTCCTGCCTCTCCCCTCCAGCTGAGGTCACGGCCCAAGCTGAGGAAACAGAATCTCCCCTCCAGGTCCAAGATCTCCCATCCCCAGAGCATTGCATCTGCAGTGTTAGCCTTGGGCCTTCCTCACTGGATCCCCAGCCACCAAGGCCCCTGGAGGAGCCTGTCCTGCTCCCACTTTCCCAGGCGTGGGGGTGAGGGCCCAGGCAGCTCTTCTCCGAGGCCCTGCGTGTCACACAGGCACCTGGGAGCGTGCGGGTGGGGCCTAAGGGGAGGATGGAGGCCGTGCGGAGCGCTGGTACAGCTGTGTAGGGAGAATGGGGCTTTGATAGCGTCTGAAAGGGGCCAGGAAGCAGGGGCTGCTGGCCTAGGCGAGGGGGTGGCTCCTAGGGCTCCTGGAGCTGAAAGAGAGTGGGGGTGGGAAGGGAAATGGGGCTTGGGGGGCCAGTGGTGATGCCTACAGACTGAACAACCCCCACTGTATGATCAGGAGCCGCTGTCCCCTGAGCGGACAGACCCTTGCTTTGAAGGATGCAAACTCCTGTGTGTAGAGGAGACCACCTGTTCCATAAAGGACAGCTGAAGGTCCCGGAAGGCTCGACCCTGAGTACAACCAAACGTGCCTATTGACCAAAAGCCCCTTCCCTCAGCTCCCTGCAGTCCTGTCTCTGGTTCCTGATGGGGAAGACCATTCACTTTTCTTTTAAAATATATTTTATTGATTTTTTTACAGAGAGGAAGGGAGAGAAATAGTTAGAAACATCAATGAGAGAGAAACATTGATCAGCTGCCTATTGCACACCCCCTACTGGGGATGTGCCTGCAACCAAGGTACATGGCCTTGACCGGAATCCAGCCTGGGACCCTTGAGTCCGCAGGCTGACGCTCTATCCACTGAGCCATACTGGTCAGGGCGACTCTTCTATGATGCTGGGCCAGCTATTATCCGCTCTGAGCCTCAGTTTCTTCACCTGTAAAATGGCACTAACACCTTGTTTTATGGTTTTGATTAAATAATTTAAATTAACTTTAAATTAAACTTTAAAAGAATGAAAGTGCTTCAATCCCTTAAAATCTAAAACTTAAATGCATCTAATTATATATGAACTTGGAGGCAAAGCCACTCAGAAGAATTTTCTGATTATAAAACTCAGCATTTTTTTTTTAAACTCAGCATTTTTACTATACATTTCTAAGAGCAAAAGAGCCATGGAGAAATCTTTATGTTGGCATTACTATTTTTGAAAAGTTCTATTTATTATGATAAAGCAAATAATTACAGTAATAGTTTTTAGAACTAAGATTTGCAGCTAAGACTGGATTGGCTCAGTGGATAGAGTGTCGGCCTGTGGACTGAAGGGTCCCAGGTTTGATTCCAATCAAGGGCATGTACCTTGGTTGCAGGCATATCCCCAGTAGGGGGGGGGGGGGTGTGCTGGAGGCAGCTGATCAATGTTTCTAGATCTCTATCCCTCTCCCTTACTCTCTGTAAAAAAATCAATAAAATATATTTTTTAAAAATAAAAAAGAACTAAGATTTGCAGTATAAAAGAAAATAAAAGTTAAGCAATAACTGCTAACCTTTCATCTGAATTAGACATAACAGCATGAACTCATGATGTGTGTGTGTGTGTGTGTGTGTGTGTGTGTGTGTGTTCTGGAGAACAGTTATATATAACAGTTTATAAATATTATTTGTGTATACAGTTTATTTAGGAGCAGTAACAACCTGATAACAATCAATATGTCTTGTGCCCAGACTGTAGTCTTGAACTTTCCCCTAAAAGGAACCAGAACGCTGGAGAAATTCCAGGCCTGCAGCAGGATAATTTTTCATACTTGAGAACTCAGGTCAAGTTCATGTCAAAAGGACCCAATAGCCAACTTGAGAATGACTCCCACTGGCCAAACAACTTTAGCATAAAGATGAATAATGACTGTAGGAGATGGAGACATATCAAATAATATAAAAAGTCAATAAGTTCATAATGCTACTAAAACATGAAATCACTGGTCACCTTTGGACATTGCAAACTCACGAATTTGGAAATCCATAGGGTACAGCAGATCCTGTTAGTGCCCCTGCCCATGTCCTCTTAGCAGTGACCTCCACAAGCCAAAGGCTGCTGACCGCTGAGGATGTTTTTCCCACTGGGGAGGGAGGCTTGGCCTAAGAGCACGGTGAGTCAGAGGTCCCAGGGGACTAATGCCTCTGAGACAGCGTGCGACCAGTGGCAGAGGGTGAGTTGGTAGGCGAATCGCCAGCCCCCTCACCTCTCGAGCAGGACCTGTGAGGCCAGTTCTCCAGTCTCCAGCTGCCCAGAGTCAGAACCTGTTCAATTATTTGGATTACATATTCAATTATTTATTAGACTCCTTCCCTTCCCCGTCTCACTTTCCAGATTTATTAAGATCTGGGAACTTGCAGGCCCACAAAGTCATGAGCATATGTGGGTGAGCACAATATTCCATTTGAGCTGAAACCGGTTTGGCTCAGTGGATAGAGCGTCAGCCTGCGGACTGAAGGTTCCCAGGTTCAATTCCGGTCAAGGGCGTGTACCTTGGTTGCGGGCACATCCCCGGTAGGGGGTGTGCAGGAGGCAGCTGATCGATGTTTCTCTCTCATCGATGTTTCTAACTCTCTCTCTCCCTTCCTCTATGTAAAAAAAATCAATAATATATATTTGAAAAACAAACAACAATAAAAAACCACAGCACATTTGTGATTGGGAATGAGCACGCTCAGAGGGCGCATGTAAGCTGCGTGAGAGGGAAGCCAGGCTCCATGTTGCTTGTCTCTATTGCAGCCTTGCCTCTCTCTCAGCTCACCGTATAGTTAGTTTTATGGGATTTCTCTGTGGTCATACTCCCGAGGAGGAAAAAGCCCAGGCCTGCTTCTTGGATGGGTCACTCTGATATTTTGATGTGAACTAAACATGGACTGCTGCCACACAACAGACCCACTTAGGGGTGCCCGTGAAAGACAGTGCTGAGGGAGGATCCTCCCAGGGGGTTTCAGGCAATACACTGGCCACCTACTTTGCTGTGAGAGAGGGGATTTGAGGGCAGTATATGCATGAACCCTTGAGCAGTGGCAAATGGCTTTGTTGGTTGGCCAGGGGCCAGGAAAGGGTAAGACTGGAAGACTGAAGATAAGAACGTCTGGGGAAGAGCTATAGGGGTGGACGTACAGCAGTAGGCATTGTGTCTTGTGGCAGTACCATTAAAGAACATTCACTGCAGAGGAGACACTGAATAGCCAAGGGAACAGGAGGATTCTGGTGGGTAACAGCCAGCCTCTGTCCTCCACCATGCCAGAGCTTGCACAATGGGCCATGAATGGTGTAGCTGTGCAGCAGACACGGAGACTATGTGAGGGCTCAGCAGCAAGGGCTCCCTCTCACCAAGGCTGACATAGAGACAGACACTGACCCTTCCCCATGGTACCATCCCTTAAGGAGCCCCACCAGCCACTGGGCAGCATGGTGAAGGAAATGTGACAATGGGCACAGGACCATAGTCTCCACTGGCCCCTGATACACCACATCACCTTGAAACTGCCAGTCTGATAGTCCACTAGCATGGTCTCTCTACCACACATCTAAATACCAGCTTGGGCCCAGGTGGTGTTGCTCAGTAGTTGAGCATAAACCTATGAACCAATGACCAGGTCACATACTTGAGTTACAGGCTTGACGCCGCCCCCCCCCCCGGCCCCAGTGGGGGGGTGTGTGCAGGAGGCAGCTGATCAATGATTCTGTCTCATCACTGATATTTCAGAGGGATAGAGAGTTAGAAACATCGATGAGGGAGAAACATCGATCAGCTGCCTCTTGCACACACCCTACTGGGGAAGTGCCTGCAACCAAGATACATGCCCTTGACCAAAATCAAACCTGGGACCCTTCAGTCCACAAGCTGACGCTCTATCCACTGAGCCAAACTGATCAGGGCTCATCACTGATATTTCTATCTCTCTCCCTCTCCCTTCCTCTCTGAAATCCACCAGCTTGAGGAAACATCCTCTGGGATTGGGCTACTGGCCTTCAAAATACAGTATATATTTTGAATAAGTGGCCATTGTACGGTGCTGTATCCCAGACAGCTGGAAATTATGGGTCAGGAACCAGGGTATGGAAGTGGAATACTCCTTCACAATCAGCCCATGGTCCATGTGGGGAATTTGTGCTTCCTGTTCCTATAAACGTAAGCTCTGCAGAATTTGAATCCCTAGTTCCTAGCTGGGAGAGGGGTCTACCAGGAGTCACAGTAAGGGTACCACTAAATCTAAGGCAACAGCAGCCGCTGGGTCATTTTGGGTACCTCATGCCAACTGACCGACCAGTAGACAAAAAAAAAAAAAAAATTATACTTACAAAGACATTTGGTTTTGGTTATTCCATGTCCAATGGTGATCATGAGCAGGCAATTGCAGCAATGTTGGTCTCTCAAGGGCATGGCAATGAAAGGCTGAGGCCTTCAGGATGAAGGTCTGGGTTTTTCCATTGTGAAAACACCAGAGACCAACAGAATTAATTGTAGAGGAGGGAGATGCTGAATATTGATTACAGCCTTGGAACCAACTGCAGCAACGGTTATTGTAGTTTGTCCCACTAGCCCTCCCGTTGCAAGACACTTTTTTAAAAAAAAATATTTAGAAACTGCCATCAGCCACCGTGCTGAAGAACCAGTGACAGGACAAAGTGAATTTGACATGGGACCACACATGGACCTGAGCACTGCAAAGGGTGGACTGTAGATATGACCCAGGTTCTTCAGCATTCACCTCTACAAAAAGGCTCTGGGTGAGCATCTGTGACTCTGCCTGAGGGCTTTTCCTTTTCTTTTCTTTTCTGGCTGTGGGAACATGTTTGAGCACAGGGCTAGCCTGGAATACTCGAGGGTTAATGCCTCCAGAAGCAACCCTAAATCTTCCAACAGGAAGTTCCCCAATGATACCCTAGTTCCATTGCCCCTTGGGTGGGATTCTCTGAGACAGGTTCTGCACTGTCTTTCAGAATTCCCCCAAAGGACTGAGCCTCAGTTCCTCCACCTGCTCTATTACACAGCGTTCAATGGCTTCCTTCCCTTTCCTGTCTCAGTTCTCCACTCCTCTACAGTGCGTCTTAGCATGACCTTGAACTCAGTTTTATACTCAAACTACTTGTACTCAATGCCTTTTTAAAAAGTATACATTTTTATTGATTTCAGAGAGGGAGAGGGGGAGAGATAGAAACATCAGTGATGAGAGAGAATCATTAATTGGCTGCCTCCTGCACACCCCACACTGGGGTCTGAGCCCACAATGTAGGCATGTGCCCTGATTGGGAATTGAACCATGACCTGGTTCATAGGTCAATGCTCAACCACTGAGCTAGCTGGACGCAAACAACCTTAATTCAACATCTGCTTTTAGGGAACCCCACTGTCTTAGTCAGTTTGGGCTGCTAGAACAGATGACCATAGATGAGGTGGTTTTTGCAACTAACATTTATTTCTCACAGTTCTGGAGTAAGCAGATCTGGTGTGTGGTGATCGCCCACTTCCCGGTTGACCTGCAGCAGCTTCGCATTGCATTCTCACCTTGTGGAGAGCAGAGGGAAGAAGCAAGTTCTCCTGATTCTCTTCTCATGAGGGATCCACCCTCTGGACTTACTTCCCAAAGGTCCCACCTCCAAACACAATGGCTTTGGGGCTTAGGATTTTAACATATGAATTAATTTTTGGGGGGAGGAAGGGAAGCACAAAATATAGTCCATAGCAGCTATCTAAGAAAAATGGAAGAGAATCAAGCATTAAGCTTACATTTTCTGAATGGGTTATATGTCAAGGTAGCAAAATAGTTGATGAGGGAAATTCTCCTTTTTATTTTATTTTTTTTTATTAAATATATTTTATTGATTTTTTACAGAGAGGAAGGGAGAGGGATAGAGCGCTAGAAACATCGATGAGAGAGAAACATCGACCAGCTGCCTCCTGCACGGCCCCCACTGGGGATGTGCCTGCAACCAAGGTACATGCCCTTGACCAGAATCGAACCCAGGACCTTCCAGTCCACAGGCCAATGCTCTATCCACTGAGCCAAACCGGTTCCGGCGAAATTATCCTTTTTAGATGATTATAGAGTACAGCTAATAAGTGAAGGAGGGATGACAACATTAGAACATCTCCATTTTGTACTCCTAATGAAATAATGGCTCTCGACAATGATCATCAGTAGGTATTTCATAAAAAGCTAATGGGGGTGAGTTGGATGGTGGCCACAAAAAGATATGTCCACATCCAAATCCCTGAAACGTGTTTTTAAAAGGGTCTTTGTGGATGTAATTCATTACATGAATTCATTCCCAAAATTCAGTTAACGGTTTTGAGATAAGATGGGGGAGTGTGGGGGATACCAATGTGTCCCAGAATCTATACTGCCCTCCTTGGTGCTTGTGGTAGACTTGGGTACTGCTGCTGCTACCAAATAGTATTTCCAATTTTGCTTCTGGGCCAAGGTGACTGCTCTTTTCCGCTGCCTTGCGACTGAGTGGGGCCATGTAATCCGTTCTGGAAAACTGACTTGTGAACAGAAGGGATGGGTGTCCCTCTGGGCCATAGCTATTATTTTTTACTTCTGGCATAGTTACTTACAGCATTTGAGATGGTAACTACTCTATCAGCCCGGGTCTCTGAATAACTAAAATGAGAAGACCCACTCCCTTGTTGACCATAATGTACATGTAGCCTACCTAAGTGAGAAATTTTTATTTTAAGCCACTGAGACTTGGGGTTTGTTTGTCATTGCATCATAAGTTAGCTTGTTCTAATACAATGCCATACAACAACCAATCTTACAAGCTACCTGCTAGGAACCTGAATAATAATAATTGTTCTGCGTCGGTCTGCGGACTGAAAGGTCCCAGGTTTGATTCCGGTCAAGGGCATGTACATTGGTTGCAGGCACATCCCCAGTAGGGGGTGTGCAAGAGGCAGCTGGTCGATGTTTCTCTCTCTTCGATGTTTCTAGCTCTCTATCTCTCTTCCTTCCTCTCTGTAAGAAAATATATATATATAATTGATTTTCTATATATATATAATACAGATTATTCCTGTGGTTTCTTAAATCTTTTTTAAAATATATTTTATTGATTTTTTACAGAGAGGAAGGGAGAGAGATAGAGAGATAGAAACGTCGATGCGAGAGAAACATCGACCAGCTGCCTCTTGCACACCCCCTACCGGGGATGTGCCTGCAACCAAGGTACATGCCCTTGACCGGAATTGAACCCAGGACCTTTCAGTCTGCAGACCGACGCTCTACCACTGAGCCAAACCGGTTTCAGCAATAAAATATATATATTTTTAAATAATAATTTTTCTATTATTGCTATTATTGTTATAATAATAATCATTATTATAGTTACCACTTACTGAGTGCCTCCTACGTGTAACAGACATGTACTACCCAGTACAGGCATTGTCTCAATTCTGCTCACAGCAACCTTGGAAGGTATTAGCCAATGACCAAGACAGGAAAATCAAAGCTTAGAACTAGCACAAATATTTCATTTGCTATCTGAGTGAGGGTTATTGAAAATGCTATTCTTTGATCATTCTCTGTCCCTTATACAAATTATCTTTAACAATCATAGCAAGAACCGTCCTGGAATGCATGTTTTTGTGTATAAAATGCCATTAAAGAGTTCATGACCTTTGCTCCTGTCATTACTATTCTCTAGACCAGGCTTTTGTGGTGCAGATAGATTGCTTGAACAGTAAAAAATAATATGTATGAAAAATGAATTAATGGCATTCGAGTTAGTACGTAGAGTTGCTGGTATGCTTCCTTTAGCCAGATGTTAAGAATGCTCCGGTCCAGCTGCCCCTTTTCCCTGGCGGCCATGGTGGTGGTGAGCGCTAAACCAAATGCACAATCACCCCCAGTATCAGCCCTGTGGGACGTGCTGGTGTGTTTGCCGCCTCCTCCTTCCATGGGCTTGATTTCCCGTTAGTTGTAACAAAGGTATAATTTTCCCTTAAGAGTAGTCCTGAGAACCCTTCTGGGAGACTGGTAGGATACAAACACATTTAGAGATATTTTTAGGTCTCTCTTTTTATTTGTTCTGTGGCGGGTATGAAGGACTAGGGGTTGGATTTAAAGTAATCTTAGGTGAGTTTGTGGCGCCCCCTAGCGGTGCTTGGAGAAACACCCTGGGTTCTCCGCGTCTGTACCGGGCTCGGTAAGCTCACAGTCCCCAGCTCTGTTTGGGGCTCTCCTCGCCATCCCCTCCTGCAGGCTCCTCCTAAGCGGCAGTAGCCCTCCATAGGCGCAGTCTGCACGCTTTATGAGTTCATCCCCCTCCAGCTTCGTCCAACACAAAAACTTCCCGTTATTTTATTGCTGTATGCAGAGGTCAGTTAATGTCCCCTGGGCGCCCCTCCCACCCCCTGGCAGTGGCTGCGTTGTCTGATGGGAGCACGAGAACCGCCCTAGGGCCTTGATCCGCAGGTCTGGGGGTCGCAGCTACACACCGCCACAGGGACACCACCACCTCCCTCCCGACACCCGACCCGCAGGAGTCCCGGGAGGCGGGTCCGGAGGGGCTGCTCTTCGTCTGGCGGGAGGAGAGGCTCGAGGGAAAGGGCAGCAGGAGCCCCCGCAGGACTCGCAGGCGTTGTCGCGCGTGCGGAAGGCGCCCCCGGATGCTGAGCAGAGGGTCCCCTACTCGGAGTAGCAGTAGGTCCCGTAGCTGGCCTGCTGGGGCTGCGGGAAGCCGAAGCTGCGCACGCCGGGGTCGGGGAGGCCCCCGCAGCGCGGCCGCGGCGCGGCGATGGGGAAGCGCACGCTGCCGTCCGCCAGCCAGCCGCCGTCGCACTGGTCCAGCCCCGAGAACTTCCAGGCCGCGTACAGGTGCCCGACCTTCGCCACCTCGGCCCCGCGCCGCCGGCAGGCCGCCTGGGCCTCAGACAGGGTCAGCCGCCCGGGCACGAAGAACACGCGGCCTGGGGACGGAGCGGGTCACGGACGGGCCGGGAGCAGGGCGTGCGGGGTGCAGCGGGGATGCGGGCTCCCGGCGAGGGCGAGGCTGCGGAAAGCGGAAAGCCGGCCGGGCTGGGTGGGAGGCCTGGGCAGGGGCGCGGGTGGGGTTGCGGGAGGCGGGCTGGAGCGAGTGGGCGGAGCGAGGCGGGGCCAGGCCTCGAAGAGACAACCTTGCGGGTGCGGGTCCCCAGCCCCAAGGGTTTCACTTTCCCCGCCCCTATCAGCCAGGCCCCGCCCCCACCCGCCAGACTCCTCCCCGCCCCCACCCGCCAGACTCCTCCCCGCCCCCACCCGCCAGATTCCTCCCATCCGACAGACCCCGCCCCCATCCGCCAGACCCCGCTCATCCGCCAGACCCCGTCCCTCCCGCCAGACCCCGCCCCCACCCGCCAGAACCCGTCCCATCCGCCAGAACCCGCCCCATCCGCCAGAACCCGCCCACCATCAAGACCCCGCCCCACCCGTCAGACCCCGCCCCCGGCGCCGAGCTCACCGCCCCTCACCTGCCTGCGTGGAGGTGAAGCAGAAGGCGTCGTAGCGGTCGCGCTTCCGGTCGCGGGTCCCGTAGCTGCGGATCCCAGGCCGACCGTGGCCGCCGCACTGAGCACGCACGGTAAGCACAGGGTAGTGCACGGACCCCTCGAGCAGCCAGCCCGCGTTGCACCAGTCCAGCCCCTCGGTCCACGCTGGAGGGAGACGAGGGATTAGAGGCGTCCTAGGCAGGAGCCTGACCCGGATATCTGGGCCCCGTTAGCCCGGAGGGAACCCAGGCGGTGCCCGGGGCCGCTCACCCTGGTACAGCTGGGCGTAGGTGGCCAGGCGCCCGTCCTGCTCCTCGCATGCCTGCTTCGCCTCGTAGTAATTGAACTGGTACCTGCCCCGGCTGGGCTGGTACGGAAACACCACACCTGTGGGGTGGCAGAAGGCCTGGGGAGGGCGGGCAGACGAAGGAAGAGAAGGAAAGGCGGAGCAGCCTAGCCCAGAGGGCGCGGGAGATGCTGAAGGAGGAGCCCAGGGATCCCCGAATTCGGCCCCGGCCCTCTCCCCCGCCGGAGAGGAGGGGCTGGAACCCCGGGCCTCACCCTCCAGGCGCAGGGTCAGCGTCACGCTCTCGTCCTCGATGCCGTTGATGAGCTCACAGCGGTAGCGGCCCTCGTCCTCCAGGCGCACGCCCGCAATGACCAGGGAGGCGTCTAGCCGATGCCCCCTCCGCATCCTGGCTCGGCCCTCCAGAGCCCCGTAGCTCCGGGCGTGCAGTCCGTTGGTGATGAGGATGGAGGTTTGCCCGAGCTCCCCGGGCTCCACTTTGCTCCAGCGCACCTTGTAGCTGGGAGGCAGGGTGCCCAGGATGCAGGGCAGCGTGGTCGTGGCGCCACGACGAGAGTGAATGACCTCGTGGATGGGGGGCAGGAGGTAGTGGGGGCCCCGGTAGGATGCTGAGCAGAGGGGGCCACAGTGGCAGGAACCCCCTGACCCCCACTGTGCCAAGTGCCCATCCAGACCCTGTTCCCCGGCCGGCCCCATTCTCTCCTCTGCCCACTCAGCAATCATCTCACTCCCTGGGCACCTCCAACGGTGCCTTCCCCACTTTCCCCACACCGGGCGCTTCTCTCCCACAGACTCCGGGCGGGAGCTGAGATCTTACCTGGGTCCCCGCGGGCTTTGTGGGAGGTGGCGAAGGCCCCCAGGAGGAGGAAGTGACAGAGTGTGGGGAGACTGAGCCGGCGGTGCATGATGGGGAGTCAGCCTAGCTGGGTCTAGAGGCACAAAGGGTGGGCATTCTTTAGGACTAAGGGAGTGAGGACAGGGTGGGGAAAGCAGGGGTGGAGTAAACTCCCCGCAGGGATTCCTCAGAGGGACTGGGCAGTAAAAGGGGGCTTATGTTCATGGCAAAAGGAAAGGGGGAGGCGAAGGGGGTCCATAGCAACCACACCCCACCTCTGCCCATCCTTCTTCCTCTCTCCCACCCGCAGTCAGCAGGTCCTCTGCCTATCTATCCCCTTCTCATCACAAGGGCCACTTCCCAGGTTTTGCCATCTGGATTGTCCGCTCCAGTCTCTATCCTCTCCCAGCACGCATGACCATCTGAAGCCGGAGTAAATGTGTCCTGCTTAAGAGAGTCTCTCCTTGCCAAAACCGGTTTGGCTCAATGGATAGAGCGTCGGCTTGGGGACTGAAAGGTCCTGGGTTTGATTCCGGTCAAGGGCATGTACCTTGGTTGCGGGCATATCCCCAGTAGGGGGTGTGCAAGAGGCAGCTGATCAATGACTCCCTCATCGATGTTTCTAACTCTCTATCTCTCTCCCTTCCTCTCTGTACAAAATCAATAAAATATATATTTAAAAAAAAAAAAAAAGAGTCTCTCCTTGTTGCCCTGAGAACAAAGCCCAGTTGCTCTGTGATCCAGTCTCTCCCTGCACTCGGCTACCCGTGCCTTCTGCGCTGCGCTCCACACTTGGACTTCTGGCTCCAAAATAGTCCAAGTTCACGCTCACCTCTTCACGGACATCAGTTTGGGCCTCACCTCCTTTGGGAAGCCTTTTCTCTCCCCTCCCCACCCCCGCCCAGTTCACCACACTGGTCCAACTCCCCCGCTGCACTGGATTGGGGATTTCCCCCCCTTAGGGGTACTTTTATCAGCAGCTAAGTCAGCAATGTGAGTTTGAAATACATATGTATATGGAGTAAGGTTTCCAGGAATTATAAAGTTACAAAAAAGATTTCAAACATAGTTGTCTATTTCAGTAGTTCTTTTCTCCTTTATTATATATCTTCATCACCTTGATATTTATTTTGAAAAATGAGGACCCCTTAACCTAGTTTTATTCATTTTAAAAATCTGATTCCTCCACTTCCTAACTGCATGACTTTGAACAAATTACTTAACTTCTCTCTGACTCAATGTCCTGATTAGTAAAATAGGGATAACAATGCACACCTCCCTTACTGAGAAGTTGTGAGGATGTGAGGAAAAATAACATACACAAACTGCTTAAAAGAGTGTCTGCTATGTCATAGTGCTGTGTATGTGTTTGCTCATTTCTGCAGCTCCCAGCACAGTTTCTGGCATACAGTAGGTGCTAAGTTAATATGTGTTGTGTGTTGAATGAGCTCGTATGCAGGACTTCTGGGAAGGAGAGGTGGGACATGGTGAGAGGGAGGAAACACTGAGGAGGAGCCAGAAAGCTTAGGACCTGGCTCCATCTTTCTGCAAATGGAGATCAAAGATGACCTTGCAGAAGGAGAAATGGGAGTTAGGCACAGAAAGGACTTCCCCATGGCTAACAGGAAAAGTCTCTGGGACAGGGACACGAGCAAGAAAATCAGTTCAGTCCAGGAGAACCTGGTAAGCAGAGTGATAGTGGGGACAGACTCACCAAGGAACTAATAGTAATAGCTGTCATTCACATGCCTGAGCCAGCTCTAAGCACTTTACTTTCATATTCACACCTGCCAGCAATCCTACAAGGTAGGAACGATGATTGAACCCCATTTTATATACTCACACAAAGGTGCGTGCATTTTAGTAAACTTGAGTGGAGTCAAATAGCTTGTAAGAGGAGGGATTTTCTGGGATTTGAATCAGGGTCTGACTGACCCTTCATTTCTTAATTGACTGATCTATATTTCTGCATTTTAGATCAAGTGCACCCGCATCTTCACACTCCTCACAGAGAAAGAGAGAGGCCAACAGCAGCTCCAGCACTTACCTGTTACAAGCTGGTCTCTTCGCAGAGATGGAGGGAGCTGGGACGGGCAGCTTTTTGTCCTGCTGGAGGAAGAGGCTCTGGGTGAAGGAGTTGCCACTGGGAGGTCCAAGCACCTCAGAGCCCTGGACTTGGGCATCTGGTCAGTGCAGTCGCGCCTTTGCACTTTTGAGCTCACAGGAGAAGCCGAGGGTCCAAGCACTCCACGACCCATTATTTCTCCGAGCCAGGCTCAGTGGCCCAGGTCCAGCCCTGTGACCAGGCACTATATCTGCAGTGCTCACTGCCCTGGGCCCAGGGGAAGATGCTGGTTGTGGGATATGGGGCAGGGACGCATTCAGGGGTGTGGAGAAGAGGAGGCAACCAGAAATGACCGCCTGCAAGAGTACAGAGAGTGAGGTGCCCAGTTCATCACGCTCTTGGACCAGAGCAGGGTATTGATGGGTGGGTAGGAGGATGTTGGACCAATAGGCATAGGAATGAGGCCTGCATTTTTCCATATGGGCTCCTGATTCATCTGCAGAAAAAGGTGCTGGGCCGACAATCTTGGCTTCATGGGCACTAACTCCTTAATAGGCCAGAACTTAGAAAACCCAGAGGAGCAGCGGTGGGGAATGGAGCACCCCTCCCCTCCTCCTTTCCCCAGCGAAGTCCTCACCTCTGCCCTCCGGTGCCTGGGTGCGCATCACCTCCGGGAAGAGGCTCTCAAGGTGGGAACCAGCTGCTTCGAGAAACCTGACCCCTTCTGTCCAGCCCCCCATCTGTCAATCTGTCTGTCCTGTCCTTCTCTGTCCCCACCCCATCAGAAGCACAATTCCCCATTGTCCCCGTCTCTCCCCCATTGTTGAACAACAGGGGCCCCTTTCTTTGTCCTCTGGGTAAAGGCAATAAACTGTCAGCAGCTGGGGATGTGGGATGTAGGACCGGCTGGCACACCCCACCGGAAGAAGGGTCTGGGTGGGGGTGGGCTTGGCACAGGAACTGACATCCCCGAGGAGAACAGAAGGAGATGGGGGGCAGAGAATGGTCAGTGAGAAGGTTGAAATGGGGTCTCCTTCCATACTGTAAGCTTCGAGGCTTTAGAGCACATGTGTCAAACACAAGGCCCGCGGGCCAAATCCAGCCCGCCAGGCCTTTCAATGTGGCCCGCACCGCGCTGTCATCACTGCACTCCGCTGTCAGTTTATGACATTGTCAGTTTATGACTGTTCAGTAAACCATTCGGCCCGCGATTTAGGCTGGATTTTAGATTTTGGCCCCTTCTCTGATTGAGTTCGACACCCCTACTTTAGAAAGAGCTTGTGTGAGGCTGGGCTCCGTAGAGGGCAGAGTGTGCGGTTAGAGTTACAATAGGGGAGATGGAGATTACTAGACTGCAAGGAGGATTTTTCTGTCCCCGGGAAGGGACATGAAATGGGAATGTCTGAGGCGGGAAGGATTTGGGAAGCTCTCCAAGACGGTGGTCATGTTATTTTTTCCCCTACTTCCCTACCTCCTCTTTCAGCAGAGGTGCATAATCTTAAAGTTCTCAAGGGAACTTACCTGGGTAGAAATTCATTTCTCTCGAGTCTTTCTTGTTAGGAAGTTTGTTTTTTTCCCCTGAAGTCTAAACTCCTATTGGAGTTCAAGCTCATTTTAAAAACCTTCCTAAGGCAGTGTAATTTACAGGCAACAAAACGCACAGCTCAATCAACGTTGATATGTGCACACGCCCATGTAATTACCCCGCTCCCCCATCAAGACATAGAACCTTTCCAACACCCAGAATAAGCAAGCACATTTCTGTTTTGTTTGCTATCAGTGCAGAGGGTGGACTCCCTCCATTAACAGCCATTTGGAAATGTTCTGAGCTTCCAATTGCCTCTCAGCCTTCTTTCATCTCTGCTGAGCAACCATGCACCAGTACTTCTGTGTTTCCGAACTGGAGGGAACTTTGGGATGCTTAGTCTCCTGGGTTACCAGAGGAAGAGGAGGTGGGAGGGGAAGGGACTTGCCCAAGACCGTGCAGAAGGCAGCTGTTGAGTCAAACCTAGAACTTGCTGCTTCCCCCCCTCCCCCCCCCCCCCCCCAGTAATCCCTCGTCCACTCCTCTCCTTGGCCCTCCATGTTGGAAGAGCTCCAGGGTTTTGACTGTAGATCTAACAACAAGAGCTCACCCCCATGGACTTGATTGACTGTCTTTTCCCTTCGGCTCCATCCCTGTTTCTAAGTCCTCCCCTCCTCTCAGAGTGGACAAACAAAGAAGACAAATAACCGCTGTCTCCTGGGCCAGGACACCCTGAGCCAGTGCATCTGATTGGCTCCCACCCAACTCAGACAAACAGCTTCCCACAGGGAGGGGGCGGGTCTAAAGCACAGGCTCCCAGCCCGTCCTACCACCACTCCCGGGCTCAAGCCTCACCCACCGTCCTTTTCCCCCAAATCACTTCAGGACTGTGGTTTAGACGTCTCTGATAGGTAAGTCCATAACCGGCTGAGTTTGGCATGGAGGTAAACCTAGAACTGTTTGATAGATGCCAAAAGAACCGTTTCCGGATAGAATGAGAAAGGAACAGACCAGGAATAAACATAGTACGTAAATAGTTAAGCTATTTACGCTAACATAGTGGTTAGTGTGCTCAAGGTCACTTTCATTCTCAGTTTTCCCCAAGGCACTGCAAAGTAGGAATCCAGTAAGACCCGCTTGGGCTTGAGTTGGCAGCTTTTCACTGAATTAGCATCTTTTAAAGAGAGAGTGTTGCCGCTTCTGCTACCTACTGACCCACATGTGTCAAACACAAGGCCCGCGGGCCAAATCCAGCCCGCCAGGCCTTGCAATGTGGCCCGCACCGCGCTGTCATCACTGCACTCCGCTGTCAGTTTATGACATTGTCAGTTTATGACTGTTCAGTAAACCATTCGGCCTGCGATTTAGGCTGGATTTTAGATTTTGGCCCCTTCTCTGATTGAGTTCGACACCCCTATGTGGAATCATCTAGAACAAGCATGAAGTCCTGACATCACAGGCTCAGCTTTACCCGCTCCGGGCACATTTGGCTGACTAGTTTTCTTGACCCCTGATGATGGCATGATCCCAGTTTATTACTGGGAATGTCACATGAAGGACTGGAAGATTTGGCAAAATGGCACTTTAGGGGGAAAAACAGGGAGGGAACAGTGCCTGACGCATGCAACACACTCAATACATTTTGGCCCTTATTATTGGGGGTGGGGAGAGACACCGAAGAAAATAGAATCAATCAAAACAGACACTAACTGCTTGATTTTAAAGGATCACCTGATTTTTAAAAATACATAAAAATTACACAAAAGTCAATGTCCCACTTTTTTTTTTTTATAACAAAAGTAATACCTACACATAGTAAAAAAGATTTCAACCACTACTAAAGGGGTAAAATAAAAAGCAGAGTGCTCTTTCCTTCCTTCTCACTTCCACCTATAACCATTAAACCATTGTTAAACTTCTCTCTGTCAGAAGTTTTTAAGACTCTACAATTCCTGGCTGGTTTGGCTCAGTGGATAAAAGCATTGGCCTGGGGACCAAAGGGTCCCAGGTTTGATTCTGGTCAAGGACAGATGTCTGGGGTTGCAGGCTCGATCCCCAGTAGGGGGCAGGCAGGAGGCAGCCAATCAATGATTCTCATCATTGATGCTTCTATCTCTCCCTTTCCCTCTATGAAATCAATAAAAATATATTTTAAAAAGACTCCATGAGAATGCAGATAAGTAGAAACATACTATATGTATTTATTCTTTTTAAAATTTTAGAGAGAGAGAAACATTGATTTGTTGTTCTACTTATCTATGCATTTATTGATTGACTAGAGGCCCAGTGCATGAATTCATGCACTGGAGGGGGTGGTCCCTCAGCCTGGCCTGCCCCCTCACAGTCCAGTAGCCCTCAGGGGTGGAAAGCAACTCAGTGATCAGAGGAAGGCAACACCCCCATCACACCTCTGCTGCTGCCACTGCCAGCAGCGCAAGCCTTGGCCAGCCCTGATTACCTGAGCCTCGGGTGGCTCTGGGCAGCTGCCATACAAGGCTTGCCTGTGCCTTGGGCCAGCGCTGGGTGGCTGAGGGGACTGGGGGACTCTGGAGGCCCGGTGGAACTGAATGGACTGGGTATTGCCATCTTGTGGCTATGGGCACCACTATTGTTGAGGGTGTGACAGACGATTAGCATATTTCCTCCTTATTGGCTGTGGGTGCCACCATCTTTGTGAGGGCATGATGGTCAATTTGCATATCCCATCTTTATTAGAAAGGATTCTTCTATGCATGTGCCCTGACCAGGGATCTATCCTGCAACCAACCGAGTTACCTGCTCAGGTTCCATATATTCTTTTTAATTCAATTGAAATCATATCATACAAACTGTTCCCTATCTTACTTTTTTCACCTAATAATATGTTTTGAGAATTTGTCCTATCAGCACTTGACATAAAACTTCATTTTTTTTTCATCTGCAGAGTATTCCAATGAGTGACTATAGCATAATTTATTTAATGAGATGCCTATTGGTGAATATTTAGGATGCTAGAGGTTGTGACCATTAATCACCAGGGAAAAAACTGAGTCCATAACTCGGAATGGCCGTCAGGCCAGGCCTGTGTGCACCTTCCGAGAGCCATATCCCGCAGCGGCCTGCTGCTTCTGTCGATACATTTATCCTGGAAGGCAGCTTTTATTATTCTATCTCCTCACCCCCAATTAGGGATTCGGAAGCTTGGGAATCGGGAAGCACTGGGTCCAAATGGATGCTCAAGCCTCCCACTTAACACCTTGCAGGTGGAAAAACACACACACACACACACACACACACACACAGATTTAGGTTCCAGTCTCCTCACTCACATGAAAGGACCAAGCTATGACCCAGCCGATGTGGCTCAGCTGCCTGGAGGGTCACCCTCTGCACCAAAAAGGTTGCAGGTTCCATTCCTGGTCAGGGCACCTACCTAGGTTTCGAGTTTGATCCCCAGGTGGGACATATACGGGGAGCAACCAATGGATGTTTCTCTCCTACATCTGTGTTTCTCTCTTTCTCTCTCTCTCATTTCAAAATCCATAAAAACATATCCTTGGGTGAGGATAAAAAAAGAAAAAGAAAAAGAAAAGGCCAATCTAAGACATCCAACTCTTTCACTTGAGGAGCTTTACAAATCAGGACTCCCCCTTTTCTGCAACCTGAGTCTCACTGAATGTTACTGGTCTGGGATGGATATTGTCTTCGTCCTCCAGGTTGCTGTCATGGGCAGCCAAAGCCGAACCCACTGAACTAACCAAAGAGAGGTGATCAGGGAGCTCCCCCAGCCCCAGAATGACCACCTGACACCCCCACCATGAGTGAGATACCCTCCAAGCACTGGCCTCAAGGAGCACAAACCTATGATGGGATTAATGAAGTTGATGGGATTATCTAAATTTAACAGTTAATTGTAGACAATTTAACATACATAAAATCATTTTTAAAAATTATCTTTGTTGTTGAAAGTATTATAGATATTCCCTTTGTTTTCTTTCCCATTGACCCCCTCCACCCTGAACCCGCCCCTTCCAGGCCTTACCCACACTATTGTCTGTGTCCATTGGTTATGCATATATGCATGTAAATTCCCCGGTTCATATCTCCACATAAAATCATTTTAAAAAATAAAAATTCCCTAGCTAGTTTGACTAAGTGGATAGAGTATTGGTCTGCGGACTGAAAGATCCCAAATTTGATTCCAGTCCAGGCCACATGCCTGGTTTGAGGGCTGGATCCCCAGTGTGGAGCATGCAGGAGGCAGCCGATTGATGGTTCTCTCTTATCATTGATGTTTCTATCTTTCTATACCTCTCACTTCCTCTTGGAAATCAAGAAAGATTATTTTAAATAAATAAATAAATAAATAAATAAATAAATGCTATTCCTGAGATCCACGGCAGGTGGCGAAAGAAGACTGCATTACCACTCAGACGCTCTAACCACTGTGCAACCAACCAGGGCACTATGTGGCATACTGTATTTTCTAACTAAAATTAATTCTATGGCCGAGACCGGTTTGGCTCAGTGGATAGAGCGTCAGCCTGAGGACTGAAAGGTCCCAGGTTCAATTCCGGTCAAGGGCATGTACCTTGGTTGCAGGCACATCCCCAGTAGGGGGTGTGCAAGAGGTAGCTGATCGACGATTCTCTCTCATTGATGTTTCTAACTCTCTATCCCTCTCTCTTCCTCTCTGTAAAAAATCAATAAAATATATATATTTTTTAAATAAAAATAAAAAAATTAATTCTATGGGCGATAATTTATGGACATAAGGGAGTATGACACACTGAGCAATCATGATAAAGCTTTACTATGAAATGGCAGTTTTCCTTTTTTGAAGTTCCAGGAGGCGTTAATTTACCATAACTACTGATATAGGGAGGCAAGTGACGGATACTTTTTTCAGGTTTTATTATAGTTCTTGGGTGGCTCGGTGAAGCCTAGGAACAGTTGGGGGGGGGGGAGGTGAGGATGCTTTCTTTGCAGTATCTTCTTTCCCTTTTCTGCCTACGGCCAGTCCAAACCCCTCATTCTGGCTTGCATTCCAGGATCCCACATCTCTCTCCATGCCCCACCCCTAGACTCCTTCAGTCCCACTTAGGATCCCAACTTTCCCCGAATAGGTGCTCCTGAAGTCAGGGCTCGTGTCTTATGCACATTTTATGACCAGTACCAGAAGGACAGGCCCTGGCACACAGGTGTCAGTCAAAAATGTTTGCTGGACCTGCTGAAACCTCTAATCTCTAGGCTTTTATCAATAACTGTGCCCAGGAAATTCACCCCAACTGTGCTACCTCCTCAGCCTCCACCAATATCTAGGGCGCACTCGATGCTTTCCCCTAGCGTTTTCCTTCCCGGTATTCGTGCCTGGGGCTGGCTCAGCGTTGGACCCACAGCTGTTTCCAGCATCTCAGCAGTAAGTGCCCTGGTCGCTCAGACACTGCAGGTGGGCAGTGCGTGGCCCCGCCCCCAACCTCCGGAAATGGGCGCGCTCTGGGGCCGAGTTTCTATAGCAACCACACCAGCCAATGGGCCCTCCCCGGACAGTTTCTCCTGGAGGACCGGGACTTGGGTTCCCGCATTCGTCTCTATGGTTTCGACAGCCTAGAAGGACCAAAGCCGTACTTCCGGGAAGGCGGCGGCTCACCAGTCAGACCGGCACATGCTTCCGCCGGGAGGACCCGCGGTGACGGTAAGGGGCTGCTGTCCCCTGAGGGGCGCCGGTTGGAGCCCGGGCCCTCGAGAGCAGTGTCATCCAAGTAAAACCGCGGCGGAGGCGGAGGGGGCTGGGATTTAGACCTCAGAGGAAGGAGGCCCAGGGGAGAGGTAGCCGGCTCTCAGATCCGCTGTAGAGAGAGAGGCCCAGGACCACTAATCCAGAAAACCGGTTGGCTGGAGAGGAGACAGTGCCTGAAAGTGTGCTCGCAGCCTTCCCAAGGACCGGCGCACAGCCTGCGACCTAGTCGCCTCCGTCCACAGGTGTCCATGGTAAGCCACAGCAATCCCCACCTGTGCCGTTCGTTCAGTTCAACAAATGGCTGAACGCGTTCTCAGGTCCTGGCACCGAGGCTGGGGGATAAAGCCCGGCTCTGACTGCGGGGCGTATTGTCTCGAACGACCGCGACAAGGGACCGGCAGTGGTAATGCTGCAGAAACCACAGAGAGCTGTAAGAGACTGAGGAATGTGGTCATTAACGCCGGCCCTGGAATGCCTGAGACCCTGGACCCAGTGCATTCCAGTTATTTGATTTGGGCAAGTAATTAAACCGCAGTGCTATTTCTTCGTTTGCGGATTACAGAAATACCATGTCCTAAAAGGGTTATTGGGAGGATTAAATGAGATAATTAATCTATGTTAAGCAATTAGCAACAGGCTGTCATAGAGTAAATGCCTAAGTATTATTATTACTGAAATTTGGGAGCTGATAGGTCATAGATAACTTCTGAGAAGAAGCAGAGTTTTGAGATGGCCTTAAAGGCTTCAGAGTTTGAATTTTACTTTGACAGTATTAAGAAGCATGATAGGGCCTTTTCTTCACTCAATGCTTTTCTTTTTTTTAAATATATTTTTATTGATTTCAGAGAGGGAGAGAATCATTAATTGGTTGCCTCCTACAAGCCCCCTACTGGGGATTGAGCCTGCAATCCCGGCATGTGCCGTGACCAGAATGGAACATGAGACCCTTCTACCTGCAGGCCAACACTATCCACTGAGCCAAACTGGCTAGGGCTTCATGCAGTGCTTTTCTGTCAAGACTGTCAAGGTACCTGCTAGATTTACAGGTAACCGTTCTTCACAGTAGAAATGTGAACAGAAATGTGAGTTATTCTTAATCTGCTATTTTCAAACCTAACCAGACTGGTCATCATTTTTTTTTTAAATGTTTTTATTGATTTTATAGAGAGAAGAAGGGGGGTGAGGGATAGAATTGGCCATGTCCTGCATGCCCTCTACTGGGGATCGAGCCCACAACCCTGGGCATATGCCCTGACCTGGAATTGAACTGGTGACTTCTTGGTTCATGGACGACACTCAAACCAGCTGAGGCACAGTGGCTGGGCTTGTCATCATTCTTAAGTCTAATATATAATGTTTAGGAGGGGTGACTTAATGATGTACCTCAGCCTGGCTGGTGTGGCTTCCTACATGCACCCAATCAGGGCCAGGAATCAAGCCTTGACCAGAATAGAACCCGGGATCCTTCAGTCCACAGGCGGATGCTCTATCCACTGAGCCAAACTGGCTAGGGCAATAACAATTTTTTAAAAAGAATATTATAATTAAAAAGTTATAATTAGTTGGGGATGTGATAGAAAGAGGGCCACTTTAGAGTCAGGCAACCTAGGCTCTTATTCCAGCTCCATCTCTTACTAGCTGTGTAATCCCAGGCAAGAAACACGGGTTTTATTTTCCTCATTTGTGAAGTCATGATAATACCTAACAGGACTGTCAGGATTAAATGAAACTAGAATATGGGTAATCCACCTGTTGTGCATTAAGTGCTCAGTAAGAGTGTCCTTCCTGAGCTGGACAATTTCAAGAGGAGTGCTTGAACAAGACGGAAAACTGGGCAGTGGGGAAGAGGTGTGTAGCGCCCCCACTGAAAGGCAGTGTAAATGCTAGGGCATAGGTATAGGATATGGGTTCTATTAAGTACTGTTATAACTCAGGTTAACAATCGTCTCACTGCTTTGTTCTTACATGGTAATAAACATGGGAGAAGTTTTCATGTACTGGCAGAGTGGGGACTGCACACAAGCTGCCTGGGTTTGAGTTTTACACACAATTAGCTGTGTGACCTTGAGCAAGTCATCTAACCTCTTTAGACCTCAGTTTCCTCATTTTTAAAATAGAGATAATCATACTTTTCTGGAGGTAAAGTTCAGAAAATCTTCCTGGGGTGGGAAGATTAAGTGACATGATTCATGTAAGGCCTTAGCACAGCCTGGCATGCGGTGAGCTCTCCCTAAGTGTAGGTACTTTGTGTGTGTGTGTGTGTGTGTGTTACTTTTTGACATGTTGGCATTGACCTCTCTGTGGTTAGACAGGGAACTCCTCGAGGACCAGGGCTCCTTCCTCTGTCTCTGCCTCAGTTTCAGGAAAGAATTCTCCTAAGAGCAATCAGGATGGATGTGATGTATGATGGCTCTCTCCTTTCTTCTTAAAGGGATGATAAGTGACCTTTTCTTCTCTGGTGAGAACCTGAGGACAGGGACTCTTTTCTCACCATGAAGGCCACCCCGGAGGTTAGGAGTCATGGGATGAAGTTTGCTGAGCAGCAGCTGCTAAAGCATGGATGGACTCCAGGTGATCCCCATGGGTACCTTCCACATGGCCCCAATTCCCTGCCTATCCTCTGCCCAAGGGAGAGGCATCATCCTGGATTAACCCTATGCAGTCCACTCAATTGGAGGAGGAAAACTAGCTTAAAGGGAAATTTGCAGATTTCTGACTTTTCCCAAAAAGGGGAGAAGAGGAAGAAATTTGACAGTGGGCATGAAGAAGTGGTTGGGAGCCTGGGGCAGAGGGGAAGAAACACGACATCTCTCCTGAAAGAATTATAGAGGAAAAGCTCGGGCTCAGGTAACAGCAGGGAGCCTGAGTGGAGAGGTGTCAGAAAGAATGGAACTCGGAGGGCTTCCGAGAGTGGTAGAGCTTGCCCAGTGCTACCAGTGGCATGTGTTGGAGTGCCTTGTGAGAGCCTGGGGCAGGCAGAGTAAGCTCAGTCACTCACTGTCTTCTGCAGGCAAAGGCCTGGGCCGGAAGGAGAATGGCATCACCCAGGCCCTCAGGGTGACGCTAAAGCAGGACACTCACGGGGTAAGACTGGGCAGGCTGAGGGGGGTATGGATGGGGGAGAGCGGGAACTGTTAGGACAGGGAAGTAGGTTCAGAGTTCATGCTTCTTTCTCTGGCAGGTGGGACACGACCCTGCCAAGGAGTTCACAAACCACTGGTGGAATGAGCTCTTCAACCAAACGGCAGCCAACTTGGTAGTGGAAACTAAGCAGGTATGAATTCTAATAGGAGGCGTGGGAAACATGAGGGCCTGGGACATGTGGAGGCGCGGGAGCAGGGGTCCGTCACTCACTCACTGAAACTCCCCCACAGGATGGAGTACAGATAAGGCGCCTTTCTAAGGAGACCACCCGCCATAATCACCCCAAGCCCAACATGCTGTATCAGAAGTTTGTGAAGGTATTGGAGGCTGGGGGTGAGAGGGTTTATTCTTTTCCTTTCTTGGGGCATGGACAGTTGCCTTATATGCCCTACGTATTCTCAGGATTGTCCTAACAGTGGGATCCTGTGATCAAACTTGCTGTTGCTTCCTAGTAATTAGACTGCCCAGATCCTAAGCAAGAATTGGGGCGGGGGATGGGGGGGCACAACTACGGAGTGGATGGTAGGGCATAGTCAGGAGCTGCCAGAGTGGGGCAGGGAGGGGATGCCCAATTCAAAGGACTTGGCAGTCAGACCTGAGAGATTATCTGGTCCGTTCCTATTTTGCACATGGCCACAGGTGGGGCAAGAGGGGCTTGCTGAAGAGCCTACAGTTGGCTAGTAATGGCAGATAGAACTGGAACCCAGGTCTTCAGACTCCCACCTACTAAGCATGTCAATAGAAGGGAGCTAATATTTAATGGTCACCATCTCTTTCTTATTCCACTCTGTATCCTTGGCCCACAGTTAGTTCTCAATCTGGTCAAATAAAGTACTGTACATAGGTGTTGGGGATGGGGGAAAGGTGCCATCTTTATTGCCAAGATACTTGGACTATATTGGGATGCCCACCCGGGAGCACTTGTCCCACTGTGATGGCCCTTTCTCCCTGCTCGGGCCCACTAGCCAGGGAGGCCAGGGCTGCTCTCCCCACCTCCCACAGCCCTTCTCCTGCCCGTGCTGAGGTATGCAGCTCGGTGCACCTCTCTGTGGTCTGCAGAGAGCGCTATTGGGGGCTGGCAAATTGGTGCCTCCGGGTGTGAGTTCCTGGGGAGGCTTCCGGGAGGGGAAGGGATAGCAGTGGTGTGTTGTGGGCCTTGTCTTCCTAGACTGCCACACTGACCTCAGATGGGGAGAAGCCAGACAAGGACGTGGAAAGCTGCAGTGATGACAACCAGGAGCCCCAGCCTCCAAAAATGTGAGGCTTCCTTTCAACGCCGGGGCAAGTGGGAGGAGATGCTGCAGACCTCAAGAGGAAGGCCCAGGTCTAATAAAGCTTGAAGGGGGCTCCTTCGGGGCGAACTGGGTTGAACTAATCCTCGTAGCTCCTGCACCTGGCAAAGCGCCAGGTCCTGAACAGCATAGAAGGAATGTTTCAGAGGGGAGGAGAGGTCAAGTGTTCCCACCAGATCTGTTTGTAATCTCTCATCTCCCCGCCCCAACCTCCACAGTCTGACTGATGAGATGCTGCTCCAAGCCTGTGAGGGTCGAACAGCGCACAAGTAAGCAGTTACTCGTAAGCTCCTGGGTCTCCCTTTTCTCCCTGTCACAAGCCTGTCCCTGAGGATGGCCGATGCCACTTCTTGACTTTTTCACCCCAGGAACGTGATTCATACGATCTGCCCCTATCTGAAGCTGCTTTAAGATAGCTCCTCCCCTACCAGTTTCCCATATAGTCTCAAGAATTAGGCTTTTTCCTGATGCCCACCCTCTGACTTTGACCCTATTTCAGGGCTGCCCGTCATGGAATTACGATGAAGGCTAAGCTTGCTCGTTTGGAGGCCCAGGAACAGGCCTTCCTGGCTCGGCTCAAAGGCCAGGACCCTGGAACCCCTCAACTGAAGACTGAGAGCAAGGCCCTCAAAATAAAGAAAAAGAAGCAGAAAGAGGAAGAAGGGGCTACAGCAACTGAAAGGAATGCAGACAAGGAGTATCCAGAATACGCTGACCAGAGCATCAGGAAAAGCAAGAAGAAAAGACAACCTCAAGATAAGAAAGAGGGGACACCTGTAGAGGAGGAAGAGGTCGCAGAAACAAAAGGGCTTGGGGAATTAAAGAGCAGAGAACAAACTGACTCATCCCCCAGGAAAAGGAAGAAAAAGAAGAGGCAGCGCCATGAAGAGGAGACGCGGGGGGTCTTAGGTAAGGGAGGAGGTAAGGAGGATGCAGGTGGCATCAGAACAGGGAAGGTAGAGAGCCGAGCACACACTGACTCACGTAGCAGAAGCAAGAGGCAGCAGTGCGAGGAGGAGGAAGACTTGGACATAGAGGATGAGGAAGCTGAGGAAGCTGCTGCAGATGGTGGGACCAGGGAAGCAGAGAGCAGAGCGTGCGGTGATAAGAAAAGCAGAAGCAAGAAAAGACATCGGCATCAGGAGGAGGGTGTCTTGGACATAAGCGATGGACATGAGGATGGCTGCACTAGGGAAGCAGAGGGCAGAGCACACCCTGGCTCTAGCAGCAGAGGTCAGAAGAGGAGGCAGCAGCAAGCAGAGGAGGAAAGAGCCACAGGCAGCACTGACCAGAGAGCCAAAAAGAAGAAGCGGAAGAAGAGAGACTGAAGGTCAGGTGCGGGTGTCCTCGATCAGTTTCTTTCCAGGAGTTGTTGAGGCCTCCTGCACCCTCCCAGTGAGGAGTCCTTCCCGAGGAGGACCAGCTCTGGACACCAGCATGCTGAGAGGAGAGCGGTACACCTGCCTTAGCTGAGGGAACGGGCTCCTTCCCCTTTGCAGCTCCTAACCCAGAGGTCATGAACTCAGATGCCCATCGGAGCCAGGCAGCCCAGGGACAAGGAGTGCTGGGGGCGGTGGGAGTAGGAACGCAGGTCCCTTTGAGGGGGCATCCGTGCTGAAAGAAACTAAACATGTTGACTTATGTGATATGCCTGGTTCTTAAATATTGTGACGCTAAGGAAAACATACAAATCCCGTTCTGTGAGCTGCTTTCTAACACTCTGCCAAATGAGTCAATAAACGTCAGCTTGGGCTCCTAGCCTGTCCAGCAGTCCTGACCGGCATCTCCATTCCCAGCCTGGGAAGGTCCTAAATACAAATTAAGTTTCCTTGGCTCCTTTGAAGAAATTCCTTCTGTTAACCTTCTGGGGTCTTGCTACGTTGTTGCATGGAAGGGGAAAGCTAAGAGAACCTCATCCAGTGTCCTGTGTCCCTAAGGGGTAAGAATTATGTGTGTATAAAGGACAAGCATTGCGAGACTTCCAACATCTGAAAGTCAGTATTTAGTGCCCCAAATGCCACAGCAGCTTCTCTTGCTTGTTCTTCCCCAAAGAGGACACCATATCTCCAGTGTTGCAGGCCACCCATTAACCTTTACTGCCAGGAGAGCTTTCAGGTTCCCACGGTTCTGAGAGAGAGGCACTGAGTCTTTATTGGGAAGAACAAATATCTGCCTTCCCTCACTGCAGACGGTATACACACTCAGTGTCGGGGTACGCTGGCAGATTCAGCTGGTACTTCTTTTCCAGAGCACGTGGTACGAAACGGCCCCCCAGGTAGTGGTAGCGACCAGTGAAGTGGGTGGCAGACTTTTTAGGTGCAGTCAGGGAGATGAGCAAGTCTGGCTGGATCCCTCCAGGGTTTCCCTTCTCCACATCCCATCCTGAAAAGAGGACTGTATTCAGGAAGAGCAGAAGAGGCCAGATGTCTGTCTAGTCTTCCAAACCTCGCTCTACCCTAGTCCTAAAGAAATGGGGAGCCCCAGTTAGGACTGAATCCTCACCTGAGGAATTGGAACCCTGGAGCTCCAAGTATCCCTAGGCTTTGGTCTCTTGGAGCCAACATGCAAAGGGTACTCACTCCTGAACTCTGCTCCCAGCTGTATTCTGCACCTCTACACTCATTTTAGACTTGGTTCGAGCCTTGGGTCAAGAATCAGGATTCCTAGGTACCTACCTCAAAACAGGGCAGGGCCCCTATCCCAACCTCCTTGAACCCAGCACCTGAGGGAATGTCGATGCTGGCGATGGGCACAGTGAGTCCACTCAGGACACTCAGGATGCTGCGGAAAGGCTCCCGAACATCTCCCTTGAAGCTGAAGCCAAAGATGGCGTCCACCACCAGCTCATATAGCTCATCGATCACACTGGCCTGTGGTGGAGCAGGAAAAGTAAAGGATGTCAGAGCCAGCAGCTGTACAGAGTTCTTAACAGGAGAGGGCTGTCCTCTGTACCCACAGAGGCACAAATACAATTTTGTCTCATTCACATGATATTCCGAGAATTAAGTGCAAGTCGGTCCCTGATTCAGGTCAAGTTGAGTCCAGACACGAGTTCTGCCTGCCTGCCTGCCTGCCATTGGGGAGGCTACAGTGCCAGAGAGCCTGAGACGAAGTCGGGAGGGTCAGGTTCTGGTCTCAGCTTTGCCATGATCTGGTCTGTGACTTTGGACAAACCACTTTCATCCATAAAATGTGTTCAAATGTTTAAAAGCCCATCGAGCTCTCAAGTTTCCCACCCCCTAAATCCATGCATCTGCAGAAAGGGTTTCGGCATTGACTTCGGCTCCTAAGATAAAGTGTTGACTGCATCCTAGGGGAAGAGGAATGACTACAGAGCGAAAGGAGTAACCAGGGGAGGTGAAGGGGAAAGGAAGCTTTATTTCTTTTTAAAATACGTTTTTATTGATTTTAGAGAGAGTGAGGGAGAGAGAAACATCAAGGGGATCAAGGCAGCAGTGCAGGCTTGTACCCTGACCAGGAACCCAGGGACTTTGGTGCATGGGAGAGAGTTCAAACATCTGAGCCACACCGGCCAGGGCCAGGGGAAAGGAAGCTTTAGAAGTGGTGATGGGGACTCGTAGAGCACACCTTGTGGAGAAGGCTCTTACACTGCTTCTATTCAAATAACAGACTTTAGGCACCTTCTGTGCCAGGCACTATCCTACCCTCCAAGAATTCAACATCTAGAGGAAGATAACGCAGCTGAGCTCAGCCTAGAAACCTGAGGGCAGCAGAATACAATGGTTATTATGGAGGAGAGCACTGAACTGGAGCCACCTACCTCCCGAGGCATTTCTTCAAGGAAAGGGATGTGCATTTTCTGACACTGGGTCACCAGGGCAGTGAAGAGTGGCTTGTTAGGTCTTTTGGGGTAATAGATGGTTGGCTGGTAGCCCTAGGAGGAGAGGAAAGGGGTAATTCATGCTCAGACCCTAGAAACCTTACAGCCTCCCCACAGCCCTCCACATACTCACAAAGAGTTTGAGGTGTCGAGCACAGACCAGGCCATCTCCTCCGTTATTCCCAGGGCCACAGATGATCAGGACAGTAGGGGGGCTCCTGGACATTGACGTGGGGGGATATGCCTGAAAGGCAGAACCAGAGGGGATTCAGAGTAGGTTTGCGCCAAACAGCCCAAGCTCACCCCAACTGTCCCACTCCGTTGGGTTCAGGCCAGGGAGCCAGGGGGAAGAGTTGCACCACCGACCTTGGCAATGGCTGTAGCACAGCTCAGCCCAGCCAGCTCCATGAGTTGGTCCACGCTGAACTGGTACTCCTTAAACAGCTCCTCGTCCACGGCCTGAGCCTCCTCCTGGCTGAGCAAACCCCTCTGCTCAAGGGCCCGGTCTCGCGGGCGGCACAGCGCCCCAAGCCCCGCACCGCAGGGAGAGCCCTCCGCCCGCACGCCCGGCCGGAGCCCCGCCCGCCTACCTCAAGTACTTCACCGGCGCGCTCGCCATGACCTCCGGGTCCCCGCGGCCACGCGAGATCAGCCGCTGCGGCCCCCACCAGGGGAGCCCCGCGCGACAGGCGTTGGCCTGGGATCTGACGCGCGGCAGGCGCGACCCCGCCACCAGCAGCCCAACCCCGAACAGAGACCACAGCCGGGACATCCAGCTCGCGGGGCGCGCCCTCGGCCCTGCCCGCCGCCCCGGCGCATGCGCGGCGCTAAGTCCCGCCCCCGAGCGGCGGGGGAGGGACCACTCGCCGGAAGCGCCTGGAGGCTCCCGCCCGCTTAGCTGCGCGCCCAGTTCTTCAAGTTTAGCGTGGCCGTGAGCCCGGGTTCCCGCCCTACCACTAACTGAATGGATTTGGACACTCCGAGTTTCAGTTTCCTGTCTGTAAAACGGAGTAAGGTACACACATTTCCTAGGGTGGCAATGCATGCAAAGCGCCGACGGGAGCGGGGACTTAGGACTCAATAAATGAAGCTAGTGCCGAAGGCGGATCGACGGCCTGCAGACTGAAAGGTCCCCGGTTCGATTCTGGTCGAGTATCCTGCCTTCCTCCCCAAGCTCCACAGAGCACTATATTAGCCCTGGGCTACTGATATGGGACAGGAATAGAGTTCTCGATGGATAAAGGCTCTGTTATGGTGGCTTTTGTTATACAATTGGTGAAACTAAACTGCATTCTAATCAAGACAAAATAATATACTCCATTTACGTAAGAAAGATTAACAGATGTGTCCCCAGCACCTACTTATGTGCCTAGCACATACTGGTAGTAGGTCCTCTACAAATATTTATTTATTTTAAATATGTTTTTATTGATTTAGAGAGAGAGAGAAAGAAAGGGAGAGGGATAGTGAAACATCTCTGAGAAACATCATTAGCTGTCTCCTGCCCGCCCCCTACTGGGCATCCAGCCCGTCGTCCCATGCACCGAGAGGATGCAGATTTGATTCCTACTCACACTCTTGGCTCAGCAATTTATATAATATTTAATTAAATTACAAATTACAGTAACACATACAACCAGCATAAATACATTTGTTGTCAAGTAAACAATGGCTTAGCTGGGGGAGTGGAACTGCCCAGCACTGCAGGAGAAGGGACTCACTACCAAGGTTAGAATCACGGCTTCTCCGCTTACTAGGGTGACCTGGGAAGACAAACAACTTAGATTTCTTTGCTCTCTATTCCTCACTGTGAAAGGGGATTCGCCTGTTGTGATTAAAGGAGAAAATAGTTGTGAAGCACTTAGAACCATGTGTGGCATGTGCTAAGTGATTAAAAACCCATATTTAATATCATTGTTGTGGCTACTGGCAGCCGTTGTCCCACAGGCTACAGACCTCAGGGGCCTGCATCCAGCCTCTGCTGTTTCATGGAGGAAGTGGAGTGCATTGGTTGGTTAAGCTGCACCTTCTATCCTATATAATAAAAGCCTGATATGCTAAGTATCCAGTCATCTGGTACTCTGTTCAACCAATCAAAGCATAATATGCTAAGGATATGCTAAGGCTGCTCAACCGCTTGCTATGACATGCACTGAACACCAGCGGGAAGACACTCCGATTGGTAGGTTAGATTGCTGCTGGGGTCTGGCGATTGGGACTTAGCAAGATGGGCCAGGCATGCCCTGGAGCCCTCCTATGGCCCCTCCCCAACTGGCCAACCTCCTCTCGTCCCTCCCTAGCCCCAATTGTGCACGGTGGGGAGGGGGACATCCCTCGGCCTGGCCTGCACCCTCTTGCAATCTGGCACCCATTGAGGGATGTTGGAGAGCCGGTTTCAGCCTGATCCTGCAGGCCAGGCCAAGGGACCCCACTGGTGCATGAATTCGTGCACCGGGCCTCTAGTAGTATTATAACCCCACTTCCCATATGAGAAAATGGAGGTCTGGAGAGTCATTGACTTCAAAGCCTCTTGGTCAAGAAGTTATAGTTTTTAGAACTGGAAAGAGCCTAAGTGATCATGAGGTTTGGATCCAGAAGGAACACTCCATTTCCCTTTTCTCTTTTGCCTGTTGAGTCCAAAACTCCCAGCAAGGAGCGAGCAGCCTCAGTGCTGACACTGCAAAGCCCTTGTCCAGCCTGCTCGGGAGCCCACTTGCTGTCTGTGTTGTAACCCGCGTTCATACAGCACTGGACACCTGGGAAGAGTCTTGGTCCCAGAAACCCCTCAAGTGTGTATGTTGGGGAGGTACTGCTGAGGCCAGTAGGGTGGGGTCACATGATCATGCAGAAGCCAGATGTGGTGGGTCTCCTTGGTGGGTCCCTGCTGGAGGTTTCCCTGGGCTGTTGGAATGACCTGAAGGAGAGAGGGCAGGGCTTGCCAGTGGGAGTGGCTATGGACAGAGCAGAGGCAGCCCGCCCTGACTCTAGCTTCTGCTGCCCCCTCTAGCCCTTACCTCTGCCGGTGGGCTGCAGAGCAGTAGGGAGGAGATGGAAGCTGCATGCCCCCACCTTCAGCGGGACTCTTCCTTCCTCTGAGGTCTACGTGCAGGAGGCAGGGGACACGCCAGGCCTCCTGAGCTGGGTAAAAGTCGTTCAGATTACTAAAGAGCAAAGACAGAGAGGCTCAGGGCACTGCATATTCCCAGCACCGTTCCATACCTTCCCCCAATTTAACAGCAGCCATGTTCCATTAAAAGGTCCAAAGTCACATCCTCTCCTACTCCCTTTATCACTCTCCAGGTCTCCTCCCTTCCCCCAGGGACCCACTCATTGGCTTGGGGGCCACTGGGTACCAGGATGCCAGAGCACTCCATTGGGAGGGGAAGCGAGGGGGGACTTGGTCTCCTAATGGGAGATGGGCCCTAGGTCCAGGACCTTGATGGAGAGGGACAGACACATTCATTGTAGGCCTCTCGGAACCAAGAACCATCCTGGTGGAAAAGAGAACTCTGGAAGAACAAGGAGGGAGGTGTGAGGGAATGTGTTGGTCACACTCAGGACTATGGTTCCGGGCAGGTAAGATTGAGGAGCCGGGGCCCTCTAGTGGATAGACATGGGAATGACTTGCAGTGCCTGGAAGGAAATACACCGAAACGGTGTCAGTGAATCCAAGTCAGCAAATAGCAAGGATCTCTGCTGGCAGATTTGGAAGCCTTTGAGGGAAGAAAATAGTAAATAGCAAGGTAGGGTAAGAGAAGCTCCAGGTACCTGGCACCTAGTAGGCTTCCAGCAAACCCTGGCGCTCTAAGATGCAGCTCTAGAAGGTAGGAAAGCTGTGGAAGCAAGGAGGAAGAGGTGATTCAGAAAGAGCTCGGGGAAATGGGCCAGGGTCTTGAGAGGGAGCAGAAATGGGGGTGGGCCTGGTTTGGGGTGTAGGCCTGGGGTTGGGGAAGAGAGACAGTAAGAGGAAAGAAGAGAGTGGGGAGAGTGCTCCCCTTCAGCCGGGACAGCCTACCCCTGCTCCCACGCCAGTCCCTGCACAAGCCAACCCAGTCCCAGGGAACTCTCACGAAGCCTTCTTCCTCCTTCTCTTGGTAGCCCTCCTCCAACACTTTGTCTTTCCACCCACCCACAGGTCTGTAGGGTCAGGTAACGGGGCCGAGGGGCACTCAATCAGGTGCCCTCCTTCCTGGGTATCTATGAGCTCCCCCAGCCCCCACAGCACTGCTGCAACACCTCCCAATACCCCCAGAAGCCACACCCACCCCAGAAGCTCCGCCTCACCCCACGCACCTGTGCTTTGCTTCTGCTGGGTTTCCTCCCAGTCTGGCCAGAGTCCCTGCTGGGCAGGTCCCCCCTGGAGGCTGAGGCATCCCCTGAGCTGAGATCTGGGCCTGAAGGGGAGTAAAGGGAATTCGTTTCAGAAAAAGGCTGAGGATGTGCACATGAGTGCATGTTCCCTCCAGAGACTTGGCCCCAGAGAGACAGAGAAGGGCCAGAGCCAATGCCACAGGTCTGAGAACCTCACAATTTCAGGGCGAGGCCTGGTCTTCTGGCTGGAGTCCCCACTAGCAACTATCATGTTAGAACTCAGGCTCATGGACTGTCAGATGTGGCCAGGGCCTGGCCCCCACCCCATCCTGCTTGCTTGAGACCTCCAAAAGCGAAGTCACAGAAAGTTGGTGGCCACCTTTGGATGGAACCTTAGGTCCTCTGACTCCCAATCCAGTCCTCTTTCTGTACCAGGCTGATTTAATATGTATTTATTCCTCACCTGAGGGCATGCTTAGGGAGAGGAAGAGAGGGAGAGAGAAACATCAATGTGCGAAACAATCATTGATTGCCTTCTGTACCCCAGCCTGCAACCCAGGTTTGTGCCCTGGCCAGAAATGGAACTGGCAACCTTTCGGTGCACGGGACAATGCTCAAGCAATGGAGCCGCTCTGGTGGGGCAGGCTAATTCAATTTTACTTGCAAATTGTAAATAGGGTGTCCTAGTCTTTAAAACAAGAGGAGACATGCCCTGGCCAGTGTGCTCAGTGGTTGGAGCGTTGGCCCACGTAAGGAAGGATTGCGGGTTCGAGTTTTGGTCAAGGCATGTGCCTGGGTTACAGGTTCAATCTCCGCCTGGGGTGTGGTGGGAGGCAACCAATTAATGTGTCTCTCTCATATTGATCTTTCTTTTTCTTTTCTTTTTTTTTTTTTTTATCCATAGAAATTATATTTATTGTTAACATTACTGAGTGTTGATCATATATAGAAATAATATGCTACATAAGTACATTCCAACATCATAGTGAGATAATGATCTTTCTTTTTCTTTCCTTCCCCCCCCCCTCCTTCTCTTCTGCTCTCTAAAAATTTATGGAAAAACTATCCTTGGGTGAGGATTAACAAAAAAAAGAAAGAGAGAGAAGGCATAAAACCTATGAAATAAATGTAATAAATACTAAAGTGTAATTTCAGTTCCTGGGATGGGGGTTTCCTGAGGATATTCCCGAGGGTGAGGGAGCAGGCAGTTGAAGAGGCTGAGGGGTGGAGAGCCAGAGGAGGAGCGTAGGGGAGATCCAGGAGAAATGGCCCCGGAGAACCGGCGGCGGGGGAGAGAGGGACTTCCTTGGACCACTGCCCCCACCCTGTGGCCCTTCTAAGAACTGCAGCCGGAAACTTAAGACTCCACCTCCTCCTTGGTGTGGCTCAGGGTCCCTCACTGCACTGAGCTAGTCACCCTGGTACAGCCCTAGTGCTGGACACATGCCACAATCCCCCGCCCACCTCCCACCCCCGGCGGCCTCACGGGAAAGTGATACTTGTACCTGATGCTGCCCAAGGGGCACGCGAGCACAGAAGAGCAGTCAGGCGCAGCATCCCTGAGAACATCAGCTCTGCTTACCTTACCTCTTCCTTCTCCGGGTAACCTCCCCCCGCCCACCCCCAGCTCCTGGTCTCGGTGTCATCTCACCGGGGAGGGAGTTGGGTCCAGCCCACCCTGAGCCAAGTGGGTCTTCATGGCGTCCGCCAGCTTGGCCACCAGCCGTTCTCGCACAGAATCTGGCTCCTTCTGGGGAGAGGGAGGAGGACGGAGTGATGGGGAGGGCCGGGCTTTGAGGTTCTCTGGGAATTGGGGAAGAAAGACACAGGAAAGCGAGCAGGGAGGGGGGTTTGTCTTCCTCCTCTTTTGCCCCATCCCCGTGCCTTTGCCGGGGTCCTGCCCGGAACTGGGGACAGAGACAAGTTCTTCCTCACCAGAGTGTCCTGGGACTCAGCACACATGTGCCCAGTGCATGTTTGATGGGTGAATGAATGGTACAGAGAAGACCAGACATGAGGCAGGCCTGTTAGCCGGACAAGGCTTCCTGGAAGGCTAACAGGAAGAGTGAGATTCCGGGAGGGGAGGTCTCACCTGACACTGGGCCAGCGCTTCCTTGTAGTACTTCAAGGCCTGGTCATGCTGCCCCAGCCTGGCTGCAGCAGCCCCCAGTCCCTCGCAGGCCTGCCACTGCCCCTTCACGTCCCCTGGGGGAGAGAGCCCGAGAGGTCCTTCCTTGGCTCCTACCTTCAACCCTCCCCTCCAGAGGCACTCCCCACCCCTAATCCCGCTCTGCTTTCTCCCCCACCCCAAGGACTCTCAGCCTTTGCTCCACCACCCACGCCACGCCACCCGCGAACCCCCTGGCACTCACCAGTGTCCTGGGCAGCCTGCAGGGCATGCAGATAGTTGTCTCTGGCCGCCTTGTGGTCCCCCAGCTGGCTCAGTGCAAATGCCAGGCTGCCAAAGCTCCGGCCTTGCTCCCACCGCTGCCCCACAGAACCTGATGACAGAGCCCCCTCCAACCCACCCCCAATTCTAAGAGGGGCCTTGGCCACTGGGGTATCAGGACCCCCCCCCCCCCAACAACCAGAACAGTCCTCAGCCCAAACACACCTTCAGATGCACCTCAAGGCCCAAACTTTCAGCACCCAAATTCAGCTGCTCCTCAGTCCCGAGTTTTGGCCTGAATGCCTCTCCCTGGGTTCTCTGAGCCACGCAATGGTCTTGTGAGGCAGGCGAGGCAGGGATTACTAGCTCTTGCTTCTGCCCATTGCTGCCTTCCCTTTCCTAGGCCTCAGCCTTTGGGCCCACAACCCTCTGTCCTCTCCGGCTAGCCCGTCTCCTGCATCTCCAGCCGCCTGCTTCTGGGCTCCCTGACCCCATAACCAGTCCTACAGGCCCATTCACTCTTCAGCCTTTAGGCCCCTGTGGGGACCCCTTCCTTCGTTCTTTCGTCTCAGTCCCATTCCTCAGCCCCTGGCACTCACCGTGCAGGTCAGCAGCTTTCTGGTGAAACTCACGGGCTTCCTGATAGTGGCCAAGGGCATTGTGGGCCATCCCAAGGTTCCTCAGCACCGTGGCCTCCTCTCCTGGCCCCCGGCACAAGGGCAAGGCCTGCAGGAAGGCCTCGACCGCCAGTGGGAACAGCTGGAGCTGGGAGTAGCCCAGGCCTAGGTCGTTATAGAGCTGCCCTAGAAGGCAAGGCCAGGGTCACTGGTAGCCGGGTCAGATGGCAATACGGATGAAGCCCCTGTCCCACCTTCAAAGCGTCCCACCATCCCCTTCCCCGGCCCCCAGAAATGCCCCTGCTCCCACCCCACCAGGTCAGATCCCTCACGTCTCCGACCACAGGCCTCACCGAGCAGCCGCCGCTCAGTGCTCATCTCCGCCAGCCTCCAGCTCTCCTCCAGCACCTGCACCACCTCGCCCACGCCGTGCTGCCCGCTCTTCAGCATACATCCTGCCGCAGCCCCCAAGGCCAGGGCTGCAGCCCGGGGCTGCCCTGCTTGGGCATAGGCCTGGCTTGCTTCCTGCAAGCACTGGGCTGCCAGCTCAGGCTGTCCCAGAGCCTGGTAGCAGGCTCCCATCTTTGCCTGGGCCTGCCCCTGGTCCCCGAGCGGCTGGTAGTGGCCCAGGGCCCTGCGGTACCAGGCCACAGCTTGAGGCAGGTTGCCCAGGGCTTGGTAGGCCAAGGCCACATTGAAACACTGGTCACCATGACACCTGCCCTGCGCCTTCTCTTCAGGTTGGGCTCGGAGGAGCAGCTCGAGGCCTCGGGCTGGGTCCCCCGTCTCCACGTAGGCAGCCCCCAGGTTGAAGGCACAGGCCCGGAGCATCGGGGTATCCCTTTCTCGCGAGGCCTTGGAGGCGAGGAGGAAGGCCCTCTGGAAGCTGGTCAAGGCCTCGTGGTTCTGGCCAGCCAGGAGGGCCCTGTGGCCAGCCCTGGTGAGGACTTGGATGCGGGCCTCATGCTGCTGGCACTTCCTTTTCTTCTTTTTCTCCGTGGAGCCTGGGGGCTCGGGCTCAGGCTCTTGTGGGGTATCCTCAGGGTTTGGGGAAGACATAGCACTGACAATGGAAAGCACAGGGTTCAGTCTGTCACCCTTCGCTGCCTCCAAAGCAGGGTCCCTCCCGGGCAGCGATTTTCAACCGTTTTCATTTCATGGCACATGTAAACTAAACATGTAATCACTGAGATTCTGCAGCACACCAAAAAAATGTATTTTTGTCATTCTGACAAAAAAATAAGTATGATTTTGATTCATTCACACTGGATGGCTGCTGTCACTGTGTATTTGACAATCTAAGGGAAAGAGATCAGTGCTCTAAAGATTCTTGTGGCACACCAGTTGAAAATCACTGCTCCAGGGCAATTCAGCTCTGCCCCTGCCCTGGTGTGAACCTCAGAGTTTTAAGAATTTCTCTCTGGCCCTAACCGGTTTGACTCTGTGGATAGAGCGTCGACCTGTGGACTTAAGGGTCCCAGGTTCGATTCCAGTCAAGGGCATGTACCTTGGTTGCGGACACATCCCCAGTAGGGAGTGTGCAGGAGGCAGCTGATCTGTGTTTCTCTCTCATTGATGTTTCTAGCTCTCTATCCCTCTCCCTTCCTCTGTAAAAAAAAAATCAATTAAAATATATATATTTAAAAAAATTTCTCTCTGCCATCTGACTTTGTTTCATCTCTCCCATGGGCACCATATCAACTCTCTCTAATGTCCCGACAAATTCTTAGTCCTCCTTCCAGACTCAGTACGAGTAATAGCTTCCTTCAGAAAGTCCCCTTCCCTCCACCAACTGGGTCCTTCTACACCCCCATAGCACCTTATGTCTTTGGTGGCATTTTTCACACGGGGTTAGAGTTGTTAACTTTCTTGTCTGTCTCTCTTATTAGATTTGGAGCAACTTGAAGGGCCTGGCACATAGTAGATTCTCAGTAAATATTTATCACATGAAATAAAAAGGTTATGGAGATGAATGGTCTGATGGTTGCACAATCTGAGTATACTTAATGCCACTTATAATGGTTTAAAACTATAAATTTAAAAATATATATTTTTATTTATTTCAGAGGGGGATAGAGAGATAGAAACATCAATGATGAGAATCATTGATTGCTGCCACCTGCACGTCTCCTACTGGGGGATTGAGCCTGCAACCCCAGCATGTGCCCTTGGCTGGAATTGAACCTGGTACCCTTTAGTCCTCAGGCTGATGCTCTATCCCAAACCAGCAAGGGCTAAAACTATAAATTTTATGTTATACATATTTTACTATAATAAAAATGTTTAGCGAATGAATACCATAAATGAATGGATGAATGAACTGAATACACACAGGACCTCTCCTCAATAATCTCTTCCATCCTGTGCCTCCACATACACCCATCCACTCGCAATTCTAGGTGTTCCCGCTGTCTAATCTCAAGTCAGTTCAGTGAATATCCAGTGACCTCCTGCTATGTGCCAGGAGCCATAAAAGGCACTGGGGTCACAAAGCTGAAGAGGCTATTGAATTGGCAAGGAGCCAACTTCCAGGAATGAGAATTCTGTCTCTATTCTCTCTTTTAAAATAAATTTCTCCTGCTCCTAAGAATACCTAGGAAATCTGCCTTTCAGGGCCTTCATCCCTGAGGCATTCCTGGCTATCCTCACCAGGTTTTTGGGTCCCAGCCGTAGGACTCCTTACCTCTTTTGATCTTCTCCGAAGCCGGCTTTCTGGAATGGTCCCTCTGGCTTGGGTTACATCCCCTAGCTCCTTGCTCAGAGCTCCCTCGAGTTACCAGACAACCAGGTACCGCCCTCCACTTCTAGGGAATTCTTTGATTGACAGCTTAGGTACCCTATCTTAGTGCTGAACCCTGCTGGTGCTTGTGCACAGAAACTTGAATTTGAATTTCATTGCCCTTCCTGCCCACCTGCAGAGACACCCTCAAGTCTCTCACTTGAAGCAATGAATCAAAGCATCATGAGCTTGTTACTAGTTACAACTTCTAAGATCATCTCTCTATTCCATACCCTCATTTCAGAGGAGGGGACCAGGCTCAGAGAGCAGGCGTGACTTGCCTGAGGTCACAAAGCAGTCATGCAGCTGGGATTAGACCTCAGGTTTCCTGACTCTGGGCTAACTAGCCAAGGGTCGTTTTCACTAACTATGACTGCAAGATTTAGTAAGGCTGGAGCTGTCCCAGAAGGGAACCCTTTCCCTCATACATACACGGACTCACACACACACACACACTTAACACACGACTTCTGAGTGGTCGTTCCAAACCAGAAGTGTTCGGTGGGACCGTGGTGGCGGTGAGTGCAGTGGCGGACAGCGGGAGATTCAAACCTTTCACAGTTGGGAACAGGGTGAGAGGCTGATGGTTAGAAAAGGCCTGGCGGTGAGAGGAGCCTTCCTGTCCCCAGACTCCTTTTCCCAGCTCCAATGATCTGAAACCTCCAAGGTCTGCTTACTGAGAGGACAGCAGGCCCCAGGACAATGGAACCCACTACCCTAATTCACCAAGGCGCCTGCATCAGAAAGCACGTGTCCTCATTGTCCGGGAAAGGCCTCTTTTCAGTAGTTAGGGCTTTGCCAGAAACAAAGTTGTAAGGCAATTGTTGGGCTCACCTGTATTTGCCTGTCAGCCTTTGCCAAGTGCGTGCTGTGCCATGCCAGGGGCAGGCTCTCCCAGCTGCCTGCGGCTTCTGCCCCAGGGCTGGGCCTTCAGAAGCATCACAGCCCATCCAGAACCAAAGTGCAGCTCAGTCTGTGGTTGCCTCCACAGGCTTCCCTTAGGGAGAGAGGATGATCCAGTAACGGGACAGACAGAGTAAAACTGCTCTCTCCAAGGTTCTCTAGACCTCTGAATGATCTAGTGATTATTTTCTGCGATCATTTTCTTGTTTGATTTCCTGCTGTGCCTGACATAACTTTGCAGCTCTCTCCTTGCTTGGCTTCTGTGTCCCTGACTCTCTTTCTCCTGATCTGATAACTTCTCTGTCTCCTTTTCTGGACTCTCTGTCCACCTCTTAACTGTCAGTGTTCCCCAACACTCTGCCCTTTGCTCTTTTCCGCCTTTATATGCTCTTCCACAAACATTTTATTCACCCTCTGGTTTTAACACCACTGACAAGCTAATAATTTCTAATTGTATACCTCTCAATTTAGCTTGTCCAGGCAAAATTCCTAGTTCCTCAAATCTACCCATTCTATGCTCCTGCTCTCCAAGCTGGAAACATGGTAGAAACCCACGACTCCCCCCTCTCTAGCTCTCAACCATATTGGTTCTACTTCTGAAACCCTCTCCTCTGCAGTCTCATAGCCATAGCCTTGAAAATGGTATAGTATATAGTGGTTAAGAACTCAAGCTTGGAGGCTGTGGCTGGGTAGCTCAGTTGATTAAACATCATCCCAATATGCCAAGGTTGTGAGTCCGATCCCCAGTCAGGGCACATACAAGAATCAACCAATGAATTCATAAATAAGTGGAACAACAAATCACTTTCTCTCTCTCTTTAAAAAATCAATAAAAAAAACCAAAAAAAAATCCATAACAATAAATGAATTTGAAAAAGAAAAAGAACTCAAGCTTAGTGTTGGACTGAGTTTAAATCTTGGCTGTACCAGTTTCTAACTGTGTGACAGTTCTAAGCCTCGGTTTCCTCATCTATACTGTGAAGATCAAATAAGATGGTGCTTATAAAATGGCGCTAAATATAGTACCAACCTATAATAAGCACTCAATGCATATTAATGTGATGGTCTATAACTCTGGTATTTGAGACCACATCTCTACTTAGTTCCTGTTTCAAGCTCCTGGTCCACTGGGGTGGTGGAAACAATGTGAGTCCGTTTGGTTTGCCTCCTCTTCTCTCCTGAGGTAGAGTCCAAGTTAGGGGAAGTATGGGTGCTAAGACTTAAGAGGGGAGGCCCATCTGGTCTTTGGCCACCTATTTGCTCTCCACTGACATCTCCTTTCTTCTCATCTGCCTAGCCTTTCGGGCTCAGGGACCTCCTCACGACCAGAAGAGGGAGCAAGTTTTCTAGGTACTTCCTTTCTGGCTGGGTTGGGTAATTTCTGCACAACAGGCTAAAGCCACAGCTGCCTGGCTGGTTATGCAACTGTTCCTTCTCAGGGTCCTGTGCTCCTCCAGGCCTTCCCAGGAAGCAGGGAGTGGGATCTTTATCACCAGGAGCCACCATCATCTAGATTCTCCCTATATCCCTCCTCTACCCCCTCCAGTGCTGGTGGTGGAGGGCATGGGGGGAGGGGGGGGGGCGGAGCGCGGTGCTTCTGGTCTCAGAGAATACTCACTCTCTTCAAACCCCCATCTCCCAAAGGGTTTTGTCTCAGCGCTGAGTCTCCTCTGTTTCTCTGAAGGTTTGGATAGTGTTTTTTTTCCCCTTCACATTTCTCCCCTGAGACTCTGAACCTAGGCTGCCTAGCTGCTTGAACACAGTATGGGGAGAAGGGCAAAAGTAGAAATACCAGATGGTAATATATATATATAAAAAAACTAACAAAACATTTTTTCAGTATAGTTGTAGTTATAATTGTTTTTATTTGTTCAGACCCTTATTTTCTCTCATCTGTGCTGTTGCAATAAACTCCCAATTGGTCTCTGTCCCTAGCCTCACTTCCCTTCAAGCCTCTGCTGCAAATCTTGGTAAAATATAAATCTGGCTCTGAGCTATGTCTACAGTGTTTTTTGGCACATGACTGCTCCCCAGACCATGGTGCCCACGGGCCTGCAGGATCTGGTTCTGTGCCTCTCTCTTCTGGCTTACTTCCTGCATCTCCCTGGCTGAGCTCTGTTCTCCTATAAAACTGAACCGATTTTAATTTCCTGAACTCACCTCCTTGCTTTTGCACATGCTGTTTCTATTGACTGAAATTCCTCAGTCTCTTAAATCCTTTTTAACTTTTCAACCCAAATCAGCTGTCACCTCCAGGAAGTCTTCCTCTCCTTCACGGCTCTTTATTACAGCAGCTAACTCTTATCCTTTGTGTATCACTGACCTCTAATTTATTTGACTCTATGTTTGTCACTCATTCCAGAACAGCAAGCTTCGTTAGGGCATTTCCTGTGCTTACTTATCTGTGCACCTACACCACCCAAGCAGGTCATCAAGTTAGCGGGATCAAAAAATACAATAGGAAGCGGAGCGAGGTTCATGAACATACTGGGATGAAATAATAAAGGCGAGGGCAAGGGTAGGGGCTACTTAAGATGGTTTAGTAACTAAGGAGCCCTGGAGGAACAGCAACCCAGGTATCGCTTGGAGGGGAGCACAAGGGCGGCGCGCCTCTAAACTACAATCCCAGGGTTCCCTGCGCGCATACCGGAAGTGCTCGGTGGGACTTGGTGACGGTGAGGTGCTGTGGCGGCGCGGCGGGAGATTCAAACCTGGAGAAGGAAAAACATGGAAGGGAGAGGCGCGGGCCCTGGCCGGGCGGTCTGTGAGTGTCAGCAGTGGCCGAGGAGGGCCCCGCGGCGCTGTGCCCCCTCAGGGACGCCGTGGCCCTGGGAGAGGTTGGGGCGGGGCTGGGCGCGGGGTCTCCCAGTCCAAGGCCGGCGGGGCTGAGTTCAGTGGGGAGGGAGCCCTGGGTCCGGACTCCCGCGGGCAGGAATGAAGCCCTGAGCAGCAAAACTTCCCCGATTTCTGTGCTTACAGAGGGTTTTCTCCCTTATTCCCAAGTTCTAGGGCTCCTACAGCTTGAGAAAATGTAGGTAGGTGGTCTGGATGACACCTTACAATTCAGCAGTTACTGATGGCTGCGCTGCTTGTGAGGCGCTGCTAGGGGACTGGACGCTGGAGGGGGTGGGGGTGAGGGGGGAGAGGTGAGGGAGACTAGTTTTGCCACCCTAAAATATGCCTTTTGGGATATTGGTTTTAAGCTAGTTATTAAGGAACACAAGACTCAGAAAGAACCTATGACCCTCTCTCCTTACCCACTTGAAGAATTCCGAAAAACTTGGTTAATATATAAGCTAATGGTGATAGAGAGAAATCCAGTTAAGCCTATTTGTTGAATTCCCTGTGTGTACCCTTGTTTCTGGGTGGCCCAGCAAGAATTTGTTTACCACATGTTTGCTCTTTTTCATCTACCCGTGACTTACCTAATTTCTGTTTGCAGTCCCAGACATATAAGCCTCAACTGCCCCATGCCTCCTTGGGCCTCATATTCTTATGGCATGTACATCCATAAGAAACTTCTCCTGTTAACCTGTCTCGTGTTAATTTGATTCTTAGCCCAGCCAGAAGGACTTAGAAAGTGGGAGGAAAGTTGTTTTTTCTCCCTATAGGGGCTCCTTGGTTTTTTGAAGCCTTTTCCAGACAATGCCTCTCAATGCCTCTCAAACTTTAGGGTGTCAGAACTATCTGGGGAGCTTGTTTAAAATGCAAATTCATGAGCCCTATCCCAGAGCTTTAGCGCCAGTACGTCCATGAACCACACTTTCAAAAACACCGTTTTAGAAAGAGACGGGGATGAGAAGGATGGGGCAGCAGAAAGGTTTCCAGCAGACCTCCTGAATAAAAGGCAGCAGTTCCTCCTTCCTCTCCATTGGGATTAAAAAAACAAATTCCATGTCCACCGATGTTGAAGGAAAGCTAGCTCCAGACATGAGTAGGGCAGGAAGACTGATACATATTTATTTAGACTCTGTGTGTACAAAGCCCTGCCCATGTCTCATAGTCCTCGATTCATAACTCTGAGATGATATCATTCACTTGCTGGTTTATTTTCCATGCTTAGCAACCAACACTTATTCCTTATACACCCCATTGGAGGAACTGATGGATTTCCTGCAGTTGGCTGGTGCTTTCAAATTTGAACATGTGTGTGTGTTTTAACTTGCTTAACTGCCAATTCAAATAAGCCCTGCCCCTCTCCCAAATAATTGCAGGATATACAATATAGAGAAGAAATATGATAAAGAGTGGGAATGACATTAGGTACTGAATCAAAGACAGATTGAGTCCAGCAGGTGTGGCTCGGTGGTTGAGCTTTGACCTGTGAAGCAGGAAGTCACTGTTTGACAGTTTGATTCCTGATCAGGGAAAATGCCTGGTGGTTTCTGTCTTGGTCCCAGTGGGGGGAGGGGGAGGGCGGGTAGGAGGCAACCAATCAATGATTTTCATTGTTGATGTATCTGTTTCCCTCTCCCTCTCTGAAATCAGTAAAAAAATAAAAAAATAAAAAAAAAATAATAATAAAAATATATATATGTATACACACACACACACACACACACACACACACATATACACTAGAGGCCTAGTGCACGAAATTCATGCTCTTGGGCGGGGGGGGGGGGGGGGGGGCCCTCAGCCTAGATTGTGAGAGGGCGCAGGCCAGGCTGAGGGACCTCACTGGTGCATGATGGGGGCCAAGGAAGAAAGCAGGAGTTGGGGAGGAACTACAGGAGGACTCTAGGACGTGTCTGGCCCCTCTTGACCAGACCCCAGTTAACTTACCGATCAGAGTGTCTGCCCTCTGGTGGTCAATACATGTCATAGCGAGCAGTTGAGTGGCCTTAGCATATCATTAGTATATTATGCTTTGATTGGTTGAGTGGCTGACCAGATTACTGGACACTTAGCATATTAGGCTTTTATTATATAGGATATAATGAAAAGACATATCTAATTTTGTATTGTCTTCTCTAAGGAGACCAGAGGGATGAGGGAGAGAAGGAAGAAGGATAAAGGGAGGCTGTGGCTAAGGCAGACTATGAATGCTGTCTCTTTTAAGGGAGCCCCTATTCTTGAGTTTGGGGGTCAGAGTATTGTCTGCATTTTATTTAGCTTGGAGATTATTTCCTCCTCAAGTGACCTGTACCAAAAAGGAGAATAAAGATACCTTTGGGATCTTTTAAAATTCTTTGTCCTTCCACTTAATCCCAGGTGAATGGCCTTTTTCACGTGTTTCTCTCCATTGAAATGCCTCTTTGCCCTTTTCACCTGTTCATTAAGATTCTACTCAAAGGTAGAATCCTTGGCTTCTTCTGCTTGTATAAACCATACATGGGCTATAATCACACTTAACATATTAGGCTGAAGTTTATTTACTTATTTATTTATTTAATATATTTTATTGATTTTTTACAGAAAGGAAGGGAGAGAGATAGCTAGAAATGTTGATGAGAGAGAAACATCGACCAGCTGCCTCTTGCACACCCTCTACCGGGGATGTGCCCGCAACCAATGTACATGCCCTTGCCCGGAATCGAACCCGAGACCTTTCAGTCTGCAGACCGACGCTCTACCACTGAGCCAAACCGGCTTCGGCTATATCTGTATTCTTGAGAGTAGTGGTCCCCTAGCCTAGTGACTGACGTCTAGGAGGCATTGACTGAATGAGTGAATGAATGGCCGTTGCATGATGAGCCCAGTGGGCTCTGTTAACCTAGCCTCAGGAAGAGTACTGAAGGAGGTTGACACAAGACAGTTCTTGGAGAACTGAGAATTAATTAGGGAAAAAATAAGAGGCTAATTTGCCAGCCAAGGAGGGATCTGGATATCCCAGCCGGGAGGTCCTGAGAGAAGGTCCATGTAGACTCAGGAAGGAGGAGGTTAGAAAGACTGACGAGGAATGGGAGCAACGCCTCCGATACAGGCCAGATCCCCCTCATACAGGGTTCAAAGGCCGCCCTTTCGCAGGGTGCTGACTAGAAGAGCTTTCCTGGCTGGGAGCAGAAGATTGGAGTTGGGTTGTGCTGGGAGATGGGAAACATGTTTGGGAGATGCTTCTGGTCTCTGAGCAGAGCTGCCATGGCCTCTGTGTAACGCTCCCTTCGTTGGCCTGTCCTGCCCTCCGCAGATGAGCGCCTCACCGCTGAGGAGATGGACGAGCAGAGGCGGCAGAACGTTGCCTATCAGTACCTGTGCCGGCTGGAGGAAGCCAAGCGGTGAGCAGAGGGGCTGCCTCTTTCTGGTCTCCCTTTCCTACCCTGCCCACCCCAGGCACCTGCCCCCAAAGCAAACGCAAAAAGACAAGAGTCCATTCTGTGGGAAAGGGAGAATTGAAACAGCATCTTAAAAAAAAAAAAACAAAGTCTTTATTATTTTTGACTTTATAGTTTTCAGTTCACAGTAAAACTGAGAGGAAGATACAGAGATTTCCCATATACCTCCTGCCCCCACACATGCCCCATTGTCAACATTCCCCACAAGAGTGGTACATTTGTTACAATTGATGATTGATGCAGCTAAACTGACACATCATCATCACCCAGAAGACCCATTAGGACTTCCTGTTGGTGTTGTGTGTTCTGTGGGTTTGGACAGATGTTTAATGGCAATGTATCCACCGTTATTACCAGATCCTCTGTGTTCCACCTATTTGCCTCTCCCTCCTCTTCAACCCCTAGTAACCACTGATCATTTTATTGTCTCCATAGTTTTGCCTTTTCCAGAATGTCATGTTCTCGTAATCATATAGTATGAAGCCTTTTCAGATTGGCATCTTTTATTTAGTAACTAGGGGCCTGGTGCATGACATTTGTTCATGGGTATGGTCCCTAGGCCTGACCTGCGATCTGGGCCATCTTCCCCAGCTGCCTGCAGCTGGCCCTTCCCTATGCCACCACCCACTCCCAGTTCCCCATTCGGGCAATTGGGCAATTGGAGCCTGACAGGCAGGGGGAAGGGACCTAGAGGTCGGCCGTCCCCGCCCACTCGCCAGCTCCACCCCTGCCATGGGTTCCCCTCTGTGTGTGGGGTGACTGGCGGGGCGGGGGCCATGGCCTGGCACTGCCCGCATTCCCCACCACCCGCCCCTGGTTCCCTGTTCGCCATTGGGCGATCAGAGCCTGCCGGCCAGGGGGACAGACCAGACCGAGAGGTCTCAGAGTGACTGGTCGAGCAGTCGTTCTGGTGGTTCCACCGCCAATTTTCATATCACCCTTTCGTTATATAGGATGTGCATTAAGATTCCTCCGTGTCTTTTCATGACTTGATAGCTCATTTCTTATTATCAATGAGTAATACTCCATTGTCTGGATGTACTGTACCAGTTTATTAATCCATTCCCCTATTGGTTGCTTACAAGTTTGGACACTTATGATTAAAACTGTTATAAACATCCGTGCGCAGGCTTTTATGTGGACATAAGTGTCAACTGCTTTGGGCAAATATCAAGGAGCATGACTGCTGGGCCATGTGGAAAGAGTATGAATGGGGTGGCTGCCAGGGCGGGTGAGAAGGTGCTCCCGCGCTCTTGTGCTCTCAGCTGGATGGAGGCCTGCCTGAAGGAGGAGCTGCCTCCCCCGGTGGAGCTGGAGGAGAACCTCCGGAACGGAGTGCTGCTGGCCAAGCTGGGCCACCGTTTTGCACCCTCCGTGGTTCCCTTGAAGAAGATCTACGATATGGAGCAGCTGCGGTACCGGGTGAGGAACAGCGGTCTCTACCTTTATCTTCTTCCCCTCAAGTTGCTCCTCCTCAAAGCTGTGAGAGTAGAGTGACCATATAACGTATTGTCCAAACCTGGATACTTTTTGAGTATGAAAAGAGTGCTCCTAATCACCACAATGGGACAACAGGTATCAGTTGATGTTTCCCAGTCAGGCAGTATACGGTATCCTTAGCAAGGGACACTTGATAGTTGGGTTTTGAGATTCCCCCTAGCATGAGAATTTCCAAGAAGACTTTTCTTTTTTCTTTTTTCTTTTTTTTAAATATATTTTATTGATTTTGTACAGAGAGGAAGGGAGAGAGATAGAGAGTTAGAAACATCGATGAGAGAGAGTCATCGATCAGCTGCCTCTTCGATCAGCTGCCTCTTGCACACCCCCTACTGGGGATATGCCCGCAACCAAGGTACATGCCCTTGACCGGAATAGAACCCGGGACCCTTCAGTCCCCAAGCCGACGCTCTATCCATTGAGCCAAACCGGTCTCGGCTCCAAGAAGACTTTTCTACCTACAGTTTGTGTACAGTTCGAGGCTGGTGGACTTTGCCACCTGAAGGTACTTCCTGGGCACAGTGCTCCTTCCCATGCCCTGGCCAGCCCAACCTGCCCCCTTCCCATCCCAGTTCTGCACTCGCCTTTTCTAGGAAGCCTTACAAGATTGTTAATCCCACCCATGTGCCATCCTTCTCAAATATCCCTCTGGGTCACCCATTCCTGGTGATTCCTGTTGCTGTGTGTTTCTCTGTGTGGGAAGATGGGGCAGGACCTCTGGCTCCTCCAGCCACTTGAATCTCCAGGCTGTGGTCTTAGCTCTGCTCATAGGGGACTCTGACAACGGTGGCAATGGATTCTCTTCTCTTTTGTTCCCTTTCAGGCAACTGGCTTGCATTTCCGTCACACAGACAACATCAATTTTTGGCTCTCTGCAATAGCCCACATCGGTCTGCCTTCGGTAACACTGGGCCTCAAGATTGGGGTTCATCTTTACTATTCACCAGTGCGCACGCGCGCCCCCCCCCCCCCCATGCATATCCACTTTATCTCCCTGGGGCCCTTTAGCCTTCATCTCCATGTGTTTTCTATTTTAAATATATTTTTATTGATTTCAGAGAGGAAGGGAGGAGAGAAATAGAAACATCAATGATGAGAGAATCACTGATGGGCTGCCTCCTTTGCACCCCCTTTTGGGGATCGAGCCCACAACCTGGGCCTGGGCCCTGATCAGGAATCCAACCGTGATCTCCTGGTTCATAGGTTGATGCTCAACCACTGTGTCATGTCGGCCAGTCTCCATGTGTTTTCTAAGCTAACTTAATCTAAGACTTTAAGTTCTTGGGGCTGTGTGTCTGTGACTGGGTCTTGGCGTAGTATGTGTCACTGTAGCCTTTTACACTGGGCTGGCTGTTGGTGGTTGGGGGGGACTGACCTAGAAGCCCCAGGCAACAAGGAGCACACTCCCAGGTTGGAGAGGAAGAGCCATTCCTCAGCCCCCTCTCTCCATATCTGGTGGTGCTCAAAGGTGCCCTGTGTCAGTAACTGCTAGTTTCCCCTCCAGACATTCTTCCCAGAGACCACGGACATCTACGACAAGAAGAACATGCCCCGAGTGGTCTACTGCATCCATGCACTCAGGTGAGAGACCCCAAACTATCAACCTGATTGCTCTAGGTGGCTGCAGCCAACAACTGACAGCAGCAAATGCTGTAGCAGGAAGGATGGAGGGTAGACCATGGGGAGCACATCCCAGGAGAGGAAGGTTTTAGATCTGTGTGTTTGTGTTTAGATGCGTGTGCATGTTTGTGGGACACTTATGCATGACCTGTGTGGGTGAAGGAAAAGAGCATCCAGGGAAAGGCCTTCAGCTGGTGACACGTGACCCATAAGAGCAATTTGGTGTGAATGATTGACCAGTGCCTGTGTCCCGCCTGTCATCACTTCCTGGCTTAATTTCCAATGTCCTTTCAAGCCTCTGTGTCTTAAATCTCTTCATTATGCTCTTCCCACTCTCCATCTCCATCCGGTGACCCGCTATTGCTATCTGCCCTTACCTGTAAAGCCTTCCCAATCCCCAGATCTCCACAGCACCTTGTTACTCTTTTATAACAGTTACCTTGGGCTGACTTCCAGCAATCTCTTTCTGTGGATTGGGGGTGACTTGAGAGCAAGCATTGAGAGGTCTTCATCCCCAGGTCTCCTGCAAGCCCATGTGGGCAGCATGTCAAAATGAATAGGTTCCAATGCTTTCCATTCTTTCCCAGTCTATTCCTCTTCCGGCTGGGATTGGCCCCTCAGATCCATGATCTATACGGGAAAGTGAAATTCACAGGTAAGCCCAGTTCCTTCCCAACCACCACGGTTCTGGGCCAGCTCCTGGGGGTTCTGGGCCTGATGGAGGACACCTGTGGTATCATTGCAGCTGAGGAACTCAGCAACATGGCCTCTGAACTTGCCAAATACGGCCTTCAGCTGCCTGCCTTCAGCAAAATCGGGGGCATCCTGGCCAACGAGCTCTCAGTGGATGAGGCTGCAGGTAGGGACTGGGCTCTGCTCGGCTGAGGGTAGGCTCGGTGAGAATGGGAGGACTCTGAGCCTCACAGCTCTCGGGTGGATTCAGGATACCTCTCATCCTGGTTTGCGTGGCCTTTGTGGATGGAAAAGGGATGATGTCAGAGTAGCTTGCAGCTGGGCTGAGTGTGTTCTGACCTTGATTCCGTGGCCCCTACCAGTCCATGCAGCTGTTCTTGCTATCAATGAGGCAGTGGAGCGAGGGGTGGTCGAGGACACCCTGGCTGCCTTGCAGAATCCCTGTGCTCTGCTGGAGAACCTTCGAGAGCCTTTGGCAGTCATCTACCAGGAGCTGCTGGCCCAGGCCAAGATGGAGAAGGCTGCCAATGCCAGGAACTGCGTAAGGAGGAACCTTGGAATGCAGGGGCTAAGAAGCTGGGTGGCTTAGAAAACCTGAGTGAAACCAGGACTCCTGTGTGTTCTGTTTCTACGTTCCAAAGTTGCTTAGAGAAACAAACTTGTCAGTTATTTTAGAGAAATAGGAGAGGAACTCGGGAGAATAATGAGAATTCAAAAGATAAGATAGGAAAAGAGGTTCTGGGGGAGAGAGGGGAGATGGAGCTTCAGTGAGGGCTGAGAGAGAGAGACTCTGGAATGTAGAACGGAATGAGATTGGGCTGGGGATTCCAAAGGTTGGTTTGACTTAACTGTGTCAGTGCCAGAGGGTTGGACCCCACAATTTCCCCAGATTCCTCCCTACCAGGTTGACTTTTGGCCTTGGGAAGGCCTCCAGAAGAAGAAATAGGTATAGACAGGGAGGAAGGAGGAGGGGAAATTGGAATCGGCTTTCCCAGGTTCCCCTTGCAGTGTTGTATTTGCAGAATGATGGAGAAAGCCAGGACATCTATGACTGCTACCTAACTCAGGCGGAAATCCAGGGCAACATCAACCATGTCAATGGTAAGAGAGATGGGCCGGGAGGGCCGAAGGGGAAAGCTCCCAGGGTGAGCTCCTGCATCAGGAGGTGTGGGATGGTTCTCAGGCCAGAAGGCCCTATGGCCTCAATGGGACCAACTCTCATCTCAGGGAAAGATCAGAGTCAAGGCAGTGTGTGCTCTACTTTACCGCTATCAGTATCTGTCAAGGGGGCTCATGTTGGAATGAAGATTCATAGAGAGGACCATGGGGTCTTTCCAGGAGGGGATGTGGAACATGGATGGGGAGGAGATCAGGGCAGGAGGGGTGGGCTCAAGGTCTGGGAAAAGCTGTGCAGATCAAGCTGCAGAATTTGGGCTGGATTAGTTGGGCCCAGGAACTCAGGAAGCAGGAGGGCGGGTAACTGGGCCAGGGGAAGAGGGCAGACTTCTAGGGCTGGGCTGGGGATGGGGGCAGGGGGCTTCCCCACACTGTCCATTATGGAGTCTTGTCTTTTCAGTCCACGGGGCTCTGGAAGTTGTTGATGATGCCCTGGAACGGCAGAGCCCTGAAGCCTTACTTGAGGCCCTTCAAGACCCTGTCCTGGCCCTGCGAGGGGTGAGGAGAGAGTTTGCAGACTGGTACCTGGACCAGCTGAGCTCAGACAGAGAGCAGAAAGCACAGGTCAGGCTCCGTCTGTCACCTGCTCCTTCCTCTGACTGTAGGGTGGGGAGGGCCTCATACTTAGGTATCCCCTCTGTCAAGTCTTTGTATCCAGTAAGTGCTGACGACATGTTTAAGTCACCCCAAAGCTTAATGGACTAGCCCCGTGGTCGGCAAACTGCAGCTCGCAAGCCACATGCGACTCTTTGGCCCCTTGAGTGTGGCTCTTCCACAAAATACCATGACCTGGGCAAGTCTGTTTTGAAGAAGTAGCATTAGAAGTTTAAGTTTAAAAAATTTTGCTCTCAAAAGAAATTTCAGCCAAAACCGGTTTGGCTCAATGGATAGAGCATCGGTCTGTGGACTGAAAAGGTCCCGGGTTTGATTCCGGTCAAGGGCATGTACCTTGGTTGCGGGCACATCCCCAGTAGGGGTGTGCAGGAGGCAGCTGATCAATGTCTCTCTCTCATCGATGTTTCTAACTCTCTATCCCTCTCTCTTCCTCTCTGCAAAAAATCAATAAAATATATTTTAAAAAAAGAAGAAGAAATGATATATATAGTATAATTCTCTTAAAAAAAAAAAAGAAAGAAATTTTAATCGTTGTACTGTTGATATTTGGCTCTGTTGACTAATGAGTTTGCCGACCACTGGATTAGCCTGATCAGGTTCTGTTCTCTGATAATCTCCAAGTGACTGGGGGACCTAGCGGCAGTTCAATAGGTAGTGTTAGGCTCCCTGACTGCTGAATTGGGACCTCAGTTTAGTACTCTCATTGTCAATGCTGTTGACTTTCTCCCTGGCACTATTTATATTTGTGCTGCCTGTGTTGTTATTTCGGATGTTTGCTGGGTAATAGGTTGCCAGGGGTTAGAGATGGGTTAATACGGACAAGCGGTGGCAAGGACGGTGGGTGACTGGGTGGGTCTAGGAGCTCACGCTGACAGCTCCTAAAGCGTGCTCCTGGCTCCTGGAGGGCTCTTTCTACTGCTTCTCTTCCTCTTCCAGGAGCTGGGCCTCGTGGAGCTTCTGGAAAAGGAGGAGATTCAAGCTGGTGTGGCTGTTGCCAACATGAAGGGCGATCAAGAACAAGCCAGTGAGTCCTCTCCAGGCTGAGGTCTGGCCCGGATGTATCACAGGCTCTTGGAAGAGAATCTCACCCTCTGCCAGTTTCTGTAGCGCGGGGCAGACTGCTGCCTGGTGTTCCATCCTGGCAAGGCACTTCTCTCTTCTCCCACATAGTGTGCCCTGTTCCTGGTGCTGGGAGGGACACTAAGATACGTTCAGTAAGGCCTTCGACATAGTGGCAGTACCGCACCAGGCTGTCCTCCCAGGGGAGGCAAACTTCCAGGCATTTTGATGGTTTCAACTTGCTATCGTTCCTTTGCCTCCTGACATGTAGTGATCTCCCTGATGCAGTGACAGCAATGCACTGTGGGTGTTTTTGTATCCTTCTTTCTCCCCAGTGGCTTGTGTGCTCCTTGATGCCAGCGCCCATAAGTCCCAGTGTTTCAAAGCTAAAACCACACTGATGCACCATGCCTCCTTTTCTGCTTACTCCTGCCCTTTACTGCCCAGATGGCTCCACCTTGGAGCTGGTTTTTTACTACTCTGTTTTGTCATCCAGATTTGATCCACCCTGAACCCTTTGACTGACTCATTTTCGTCATGCTCGTAGCTTCCTGTCAGTGTTATGCTCTCCACCTAAAGCACTCATCTCTGCACGGCAACCACTCCGTGTTACCTGCTGAGCTACTCAGCTTCTAGTCCTCACACATTGCTTCTTCCAGAGCCTCTTCTTAAAGTGATCCACCCCCATTCCTCCTGAGCCTTTAGAAACACATTTTGAACCTAGCAGAATAGGTCTCAAGAGTAGCTACAAAGCCATTACCGCTCGGAGGTCCCCAGCAGACCCTAATTGGCCAGGAGAGGTGACACGGCTCCGAATGGCCAGCCCGTGCAGCTCTCCTGTCCCTCCCTGCAGTGCTCCAGGCTGTGCGGAGGATCAACAACGCCATCCAGAAGGGGGTGGCAGCTGACACCGTGAAGGAGCTGATGTGCCCTGAAGCCCAGCTGCCTCCTGTGTATGCCTTTGCCTCGGCAATGTACCAGCAGGAGCTGGCCGTGCTCCAGCGGCAGCAGCAGGGGGTAAGCCCCAGAAATGTGGGGATCAGGCCGTCAGCCCAGAGCACCCTCTGAGGGTCCCTCAGGGGCTAGTAGAGATTAGGGGAGGAAGGAGGGAGACCAGGCTTGCCCCCCTGAGTATAGTATAATAGTTACACCGAGCAAAAACTGTTTTACACACTCGTATATTCCTTCAAAGAAACCTATAAGGTAAGTATTTCCATTTAGAGATGAGGAAACTGAGGTGCAGAGGTTAAGTACCTTGCCCAACATAGATGTGACTGGCGATGCAGAACGAATGCTAAGCTCAATGTACTGGCAGCCCGTGCTTTGAACAGCTCTGCTGCCCCACTTCACCCCCGTCCATACAGCTGCTCTGAAATGGGGTGATGGGGCCCTTCCTCAGGGTGGCGGGCTCTTCGCAGTGTGTTAGCGGGTCTCGGCACAGACACAGGGAGGGAAGAGTAGGTGATGTAAGTGGAATAGGACTTCAGACCAGGGAAATGGAGAGAGCAGAGCTAGTAAGTCTGGGAAGGCTTCCTGGCCGAGAGGAAGAGAATCATACGTGCGCGCGCTCCCCCCCTCCCCCCAGGCTTTTATAGAGCATCGACTCCAGGCTTGACTCAGGAAGGGCACAGCCTCAGCACAGGAGATTATAGTGATGCAAACATAGTGACTAAGGTTGCGGACTTTCAAGCCAGGCTGACTGACTTCCATGTAGCTCTGCTACTTCCAGCCTCGTGACCATATAGTAAATGGGACAGTGATATATTTCATGAGTTAATATGTGCTTAGGAATGAACATGGCATGTAAGTGTTAGCTGCTGCTATTATTATTATTATTATTATTATTCACGATATTCTGTCTGTAGAGGACAGGAGGGTGCTCCAGACAGAGGGAAGAGCATAAGCAGATGTTTAAAAAGGAGGCGGACTGGGCAGGGAAGTGGGCCGGGGCCTTTGGGGGTGGGGGGTGCAGGGTGGCGGTGCCCACCGTGTCTTCCTGTCTGAGTGCCCGGGTCTCAGTGCAGTTCTCCGTGTGTAGGAGGGACCCGAACGGAGCTGGTAGAGCTCATGGGTTGAGTGTGGGCTCTGGAATCGGGCAGATGGGTTAACTTACATTGCTTGATTATGGGCTCATCTGTGAAGTGGGGATATTAATGATACCTACCTCATGGCTTGTCATGAAAATTAAATGATAATATGTGTGAAATACTTACACATTGAGCACACAGCCAGCATTCTCAGCTATTAAGTAGGAGTGTTAGTGAATGGGGTGTGGGATAGAGACCGGGAGATGGCAGAGTCTTGGGGGCAGGATGGCAGGTGGGCCCCTGGCATTCACCCCTCCCCTCCCCCGCCTCCCCGTTGTAGGAGCTGGGCCAGGAGGAGCTCTTCGTGGCTGTGGAGATGCTCTCCGCCGTGGTCCTGATTAACCAGGCCCTGGGGGCCAGGGACGCCAGCGGCGTCTGGAGCGGCCTGGTGAGCCCCGCCACGGGCCTGGGCGAGGTGGAAGGCGAGAACGCTCAGCGGTGAGAGAGGGTCGGCCCCGTGTTGAGAGGGAGGGGAGGCGGGATGTGGGACTAGCCTTCGGCGTGGTGGCCTGTTCTCCCAGGAGTGGTGGGGCACCGTCACCCCCCTCCTCCACTTAGTCACTCTTGCGTCGCAAAGATTTGAGTTCCTGCTCGTGTGCCAGGCCCTGTGCTACGTGCTGGGAAGCCACAGTGAACAAAACGAAGTTTGCTGTCCTCAGATTTACATGTTAGGAGGGGAGGCAGATAAAAACCAAACCCGTCAGATGATTGGAAGAGAGGAGTGTGGTGAGAATGAAACAGGACACTGGGTAAGGGGGGGTGTGGGAGGGCAGTTTGTCTGTTTCAGAGTGTGGTTACGGGAGGCCCCTTTGGTAAAGGGGTCATTTTGAGAGGGACCTTCAGGGCATAAGTGAGACTATCAGGGCACAGGCCCTAGAAGTGTACTTGGTGTATCCGGAGCACAGCAGGAAGCCACCTGGCAGAGCAGAGTGAGCACAGGAGAATGGTGGGAGATGGAGCCACAGAGGCCAGCTCAGCAGAAGTGGCTCAGGGGTTGAGCATCAACCTATGAACCAGGAGGTCACAATTCAATTCCCAGTCAGGGCTCGATCCCCAGTGCGGGGTGTGCAGGAGGCAGCCAATCGATGATCATCTCTCATCATTGATGTTTCTATTATTCTCCCCCTCCCTTCCTCTCTGAAATCAATAAAAATATATTAAAAATAAATAAATAAAAATATCAAAAAGTAGCAGAGGCCAGACAACTAGCTGTGGCTTTCACTTCAGTGAGGAAGGAAGGCAGAGGAGGGTTTGAACGAGGAGGGAGGTGATTTGGATCCTCTGGCTGCTGTGCTGAGCATGGACTGCAGGTTGGAAGGGGAGAAGCCGGGAGACCTGTTAGACCTCTGTTGGAGTGATCCAGGCAGAGGCGATGGAGGCTTGGCCTAGGCCAGTAGCCGGGGAAGTGGTGAAAAGGAATCAGATTTGATATATACATTGACAGTTGAACTGCATATGTAGTGGGTACGGGATGTGAGAGAGAGTGGATCCATATGACTCCCAGATTTTTGGCCTGTGCGGCTGAAGTGGATAATTTCTGAGAGGGAAGGGCTGTGGGAAGCACAGGTTGAGCAGGGGGATCAGGAGGTCAGGTGTGAGCTGGGGGATTTGAGGTGCTCATCAGGCATTCACACGGACATGCCAAGGGGGCAGCGGGGGCTTATGCGTGGGCTTGAGGCGTGCTTTGGGGAGTGAGGAGAATCTGGTGCTTCAAGCCATGAGATGAGATGAGGTCACCAAGGGAGAAAGGAGGGCTCGAGGCTGAGCCTGGGGATACTCCAGTGTTGAGAGGTCACGGAGGGACCAGCAGAGGAGGCTGCGAGTAGCGGGTGAAGAGAGAAGAGAACCAGGAGGCTGATATCCTGGAGGCCAGGAGGGAAGTCGGTCGGGAGTCCCCCTGATTCTGGCTGACGGTGCCCTTGTTGCTCGCCTGCTGCCAGTTACTTTGATGCGCTGGTGAAGCTGCGACAGGAGCGTGGGGCGAACGGGGCCTTCTTGAGCTGGAATGACTTGCAGGCCACTGTGAGCCAGGTCAACGCCCAGGTCCAGGAAGAGACCGATCGTAAGTGGAGCCTGGGGCAGGGGGAGGATGGCCGCTGCGGGGAGCCCTGTCTCTTAGCCATAGGTCTGGGCCCCCGCCCACCTCGCCCTCTTTCCCAGAGGTCCTCGCGGTCAGTCTCATCAATGAGGCTCTGAACCAGGACAGCCCTGAGAAGACCTTATCCGCCCTGCTGCTTCCCTCAGCCGGTTTGGAAAATGTCAGCCTCCCTGTCGCCCCTCGGTACCATCTCCTCCTCGTGGCAGCCAAAAGGCGGAAGGCCCAGGTGAGGTTTGGGCTGTCTGGGTTGGTCATCAGAGCAGGAAGGACATCCCTTGTGGATAGGACTGTAGCCAGTATGCATCATGGGACAGTCCCTTCTGGGGAGGGGGTAGGAAGGGTGTGACCTGGCCATGGAGGAGATGGCCACCAGACGCTCTGGTTGCCAGCACAGCAGTGAGGCCTTGTGCGGGGACAAGCACAGGCCTGGGAGCCAGAGAGCTGGGTTAGACATGTTCTGCTCTGACATTAGCGACCATGTGACCTCTAGCAAATCTCTAATGACTCTGAGCTCCGCTTATCCTTCTACATAATAAGAGCTAATATGCTAATTAGACCAAACAGCAGAACGACTTACCGGACGAAGTCAGGGCTGCGAGGGCCAAGTCCCTTGCATGAATTTTGTGCTTCAGGCTTCTAGTTCATCTATGAAATACTACATGCCCTGGTCCTACATACCTCCTGGAATGGGGGTAAAAATAAAATGAATTAAAAAATGTGGCACTTTGTGTGGTAGAGAAGGTTGGGAAGGAGAAGGTAAAGGTCAGGATCGGATGGGCCTAAGAAGGCGTGAAGCAGGGTAATGGGGAGCAGGGCAGGCAGGCGAGTCTCCAGTGTTGGCTCTCTCTGGACATGGCTCAGGCATTGGGCAGGGAAGTGAGCTGTTGACAGGGTGGTGGGTACTGAGGTAAGTGTGAGAGTTCTGGGGATGCTGTGGCCAAGCTGAGATGATGTTGGGGGGAGAAGCAGGGAGCAAACCTGAAAACAGGTGGAAAGAAACCTGAGGGCAGCAGTCCCACGGGGCACAGGCCATCCCTAAGCAAGGCGGGAGGAGAGCAGGGGTGACTGCTGTCCCCGTGGCTCCCAATGTCAGCCTGCAGTGGGGGCCCCTGGGCGGCTGGACCTGGGAACCAGGGAGACCACCTGGGCTCTTCTATCTCTCAATTTCCCAGGGGACAAGGGATCCGGGAGCTGTGCTGTGGCTGGAAGAGATCCGCCAGGAAGTGGCCAGAGCCAACCAGGACACACACACAGCTCAGAGGAGTAAATGGCCGGGCAGGGGGCAGCAGGGTGGAGGGGAGGGGAGGAGCTGTGGGCTCGGCAGGAGCCCAGATAACCAGGGCCTCCCCAGCCACCTCCATCTCCCTTTCAGCCTCTTCGGGGAAGTGGGCTGGAATCAGAACAGAAGGGTTGCTGCTTAGACCATAGCTTGGATTTCCCAGCAGTCACTGGGCAGGACAACCTCAGGGGTGGAGAGTGCGATGTCTCCCCATTGCCTCCTTCTATGCGGCACTTCCCCCCACAATGTGAGCATGTGAAATCAGGTGGGGGCCAAAGAGGTGTACTATTCGCTATTGTACCCATCAGCCCTGGCTATAGAGCGTTTAGTCTTGAGTGTAAAGAAGTCCTGGTTTTGAGGAAAAATAGGCAGGATCAGTGCCAATAGACACAAACATGTTAGCTTTCAGTGTCTGGAGTCCCTTTGTCCATCTGTCTGTGAGTGACTGGAAGGCAGGTGCTGCATCTACCACCTCCACTTCTTGGACTTTATTTTCTTCCTAAGAAACTGTTCTGGGGTTCTGTGCCCATATCCTGGCCTTGACCTTCTGTACCAGCTGACTTTTACCCAGCTCACCCTACGCTGCCTCTCCGGGAAGCCTTCCTTGACTGCGGTCTTTTCTTCAAGCACAGCTGTGTCTGCATCCATCCTGGGATAGTCCCTGTCTTCTCCATCACACGGGGTGTTTCTGTGTCCTCCTCCGAGTCCCTTACCGGTGGGCAGGACAGGGCCCATGGGGAGGACTTGGGGAAGAATTGACCAGGCCTTTCTGATGCCCTTGCCAGTGGCTCTTGGTGTGGCCGCCATCAACCAGGCCATTAAGGAGGGCAAAGCAGACCAGACAGAGCGGGTGCTGAGGAACCCCAATGTGGCCCTCCGAGGGGTGGTTCCTGACTGTGCCGACAGCTACCAGCGAGTCCTGGAAGGCGCCATGGCAAAGAAGAGGCGCCCAGGTAATGGCCCTAGCCTGACCCCCTATTCTCAGCCTTCCTTAGCCACCTCTTGCCTCTACCGACCTTTCTCTGCTTACTTGGCTCCTGCTTAGGGGACACAGCCTTCTGGGTTCAACATGACATGAAGGATGGCACCGCCTACTATTTCCACCTCCAGACCTTTCAGGGGACCTGGGAGCGCCCCCGGGGCTGCTGCCTCAACACCTCCCACCTGACGCGGGAGGAGATCCAGGTTGGCGGGGCCCCTGCAAGGGAGGAGACCATGGGTGAGGGATCCCCTGCGAGAGAAGCTTCCACCCACCGGCTCTCTCTTCCGCCTCCACAGTCAGCCGTCACCAAGGTCACTGCTGCCCACGACCGCCAACAGCTCTGGAAGGCCAACGTCGGCTTTGTCATCCAGCTCCAGGCCCGCCTCCGCGGCTTCCTGGTTCGGCAGAAGTTTGCTGAGCGCTCGCACTTTCTGAGGACCCGGCTCCCAGCCGTCATCAAGATCCAGGTGCTGGGTTCTAGCTTTCTCCGCCTTCAGGGCCTGAACTTATCTGAGCTTCGTGGTTCCCTCTGACTTACTTAAAAAAAAAAAAAAATATATATATATATATATATATATATATATATATATATATATATATATAATTTATTTTTAATTTATTTAATATTTTCATTTATTATTTATTATATTATTTATTATTTAAAAGATATATATATCTTTTTATTGATTTCAGAGAGGGAAGGAGAGAGAAAAACATCAATGATCAGAGAGAATCATTGATTGGCTGCCTCCTGCACACCCCCTACTGGGGATTGAGCCCTCAACCCAGGCGTGTGCCCTGACCGGGAATCGAACCTCTACCTTCTGGTTCACAGGGCGACACTCAACCACTGAGCCATACCAGCCGGGCCCTTGCTACTTCCTTTTTGCTGAGTGGGTTTGGGATGGTCTTTTGGCCTCTGAACATACTGGTGAAGAGCGTGGATTAGGCCCTAGACCACTTGGGTTTGCATTCCAGCTCTCTCCCTTGTGACAGGTTACTCCTGCTGTTTCTTCGTATGAAGAACAGAACCTGAAATGGTAGCACCACCTTAGAGGGTGTAGTGAGGACTCAGTGAGATGATATCTAAAGTGCTTTAAATTAGTGCCTGAGTTTAGGTTACAGGAGGACTTCCTGTTAGAATAGGAGGAATGAAGAAAGGCAGTGGTTAAACAGAAAGAGGCGGAATAGCTCTTAGGGAAAGAACTTCTGCCCTTTATCTTTAGTCGGTCCTTCCCAGTCTTATTCTTGCAAGAATAAGGGGGTCTGGCCTAAGTCCTGGGAGAGAGGGGGAGGTGGCACAGAGCCTTGGGCCCCCTGCCTTCCAGCTCTGGAGAAAAGAGATTCAGAAACGAGCCTGCTTGGGTGTGAGACTGTAACCTCAGGCTGGGCACTTTACAAGCCAGGAGTGATGGGAGCTGAGCAAAGAGAGACCTCCCCAGGTAGATGCGACCTGGAGGGCCTCATGGAGGTGTTGGCAGTGTAAAGATACTTTATTTAATGAACATCTCTGAACGCCTGGCATCTGCAAAGGCTGCCACTGGGCACTGGGCAGGGGTGGGAGATGGGTGTGAGACAGCTCATTGGTCACTGGAATACAGCTGACATTAGACGTTGTGATAGTAGAGGCAAAAAGACAACCTCAGAGCATCCCAGATGCACAGGCTGAGACTGGGAAATGGCCCTCGATTATGGATTATGATGTAGGGCATGTGGGCGGTAATTGAGAACTCAGGCTTTGGAGTCAGAGGCTGGAGTTTGCCTCCTGGTCCTATTATTTCTGGGTCCTGTGACCTCGAGCACCTTAGCTCAGCCCTCACCAGCATTCAGTTTCCTCGTTCATTATGATGGCAGTCATCTAATGTGAGGATTAGGTAGGAAAATTACATGTAGCACACCGTTCAGCAGGCGCTCCATCGGTGGTAGCCATTATGAGCTGCTATATTTCAGGGCATCAGTCCCAGAACTTGATACAGAACCTTAGTCATCAACATTTAGTGAGGTCTGAATCATAGGGATTCCTCCTATGAGCCTGGGCTGGAATTTCACACCAACTCTCCAAGGAGCCAAAAAAAACCACATGGACAGTGAGAGGAGGACAGGCATTTGCTACCGGTGCTGGTGCCGTCAAAGTCTGGCCTAAGCCCTGGGAGATAGAGAGGGGGAGGTGGCACAGAGCGATGGAGAAAAGAGATTCAGAAACGAGCCTGCTTGGGTGTGAGACTGTAATCTCTCCCGAACGCTCTGGCCTTGGTCAGGACCCAGTCCGAGTCCTAAATTCCAACAATCCAGGTTGCGAGGCCCCCGGTTAAGGAGGAGCCACTTGTGTCCTTTACTCGGCAGCTGTCCAGAGGGTATGCCAGGCAGTACCTGAGGTGGGAGAGGAAGGAGTGATGAGGAAAGACATGAAAATGGGGCCTCCCGCCGAAACCGGTTTGGCTCAATGGATAGAGCGTCGGCTTGGGGACTGAAAGGTCCCTGGTTCGATTCCGGTCAAGGGCATGTACCTTGGTTGCGGGCACATCCCCAGTAGGGGGTGTGCAAGAGGCAGCTGATCGATGACTCTCTCTCATCGATGTTTCTAACTATCTCTCTCCCTTCCTCTCTGCACAAAATCAATAAAATATATTTAAAAAAAAGAAAAAAGAAAATGGGGCCTCCGGGGTCACTCCAGCCAAGCTGGCTCTTACATCCTGTCCCAGCAGAGGGGCAGTGCAATCCTTAGGCTGGGGAAGGCCTGGCCAGGAGAGATGGCCTAGAGAAGGGCTGGGAGGACATTGGCTGAAGGGGATGCTCATAACCCACCAGACGTCAGCGTTATCAGTGGTAGAGTGTATGCCAGGGCTGGAGCGCCCGGGAGGAATTTGATTGGGCCCTAAAGGAGGAGGAATTTCAGAGGGTAGAGATAAGGCTGGAGTGGGGGGTGGAGGGAGTGGTGGTGGTGAGGCGGAGCATAAGCAAAGATTCAGGGACAGAAAATCATAAAGCATGATTAGAAGAAAGTGAAGTATCTGGAGCGGCTAGAATCCTTAAGAAGGTAGAGACCAATGAAAAATTCAGATGGGAGTGTGGGGTCAGATGGATGAGAACTTCTGGGAGCTTCGGGGCTGAGAGAGACATAGTCCAAGTGGTTCTTTAGGAAAATGAGCGTCACACAAGCTTGGGGTGAAAGGGAAGAGGCCCCTGGTAAGTAGACCGAAACAGAAGGGAGCCGTGAGATCTGTGTCTTAGAGACCAAAGCGGGTGTGGTTTATGGAGGAGGGAGGTCACTTGAACCCTTCGTAGCAGACCAGTCATGGGGAGAGGCCATTAGACTGACAGCTGAATTACTGGGGACCTCGGAGGGAAGATTTACTTAGAGCTGCATGGTGTAGTTGTAAAGAGAAGTGTGAGCTGAGAGTGTCAGTGACCTGTACCCACTGGTAGAGGTGGAGGGCACGCAGCTCTGTGCCCGTGCACACTTCACACCCATGCCGCCGTGTGCCTCCAGACGGTGCACGTGAGGGCTGACGGGGAGTGTGATGTCTGTGGGTGGGCTCAGTGCGTGGGTGAGTGTATCTGGGGAGGACATGGTGCATGGTTTGCTTAAGTTGGTGAGTAGGTGTGTGCTTTATTAATTTCTTCTAAGCTTGAACCTTAGTTACGTTTCTGCGAGGAGGTGTTGGTGAGCATGGGTACGTGTGCTTGGTTGTATAATGCGAGCTGGTACCAGGGAACGTGGCAGAGGGCATGGCTGGCTTTGTGCCAGTGGCTGGCCTCCCCCGTGAAATTCGGAGTTCTTGGGGAACAGGGCCAGTCTCCCCGTCTCCCTCCACTCTCCCTAGAGAGCCCAGGACAAGCTTGTCTATAAGCCTCTCAGGCCAACAGGGAGCAGGCAGGGTTAATTCTTTTCTCTCCTAACGTGCAGGCTCACTGGCGGGGTTACAGACAGAGGAAGGCGTACTTGGAACGGTTGCAGTATTTAAAAGCAAACGTCGATGCCGTCATCAAGGTAGCGGGCATGCTTCGGCCAGGTCCCTGTCCCTCTGGAAAAATCCCCCGAGGGCAGTCTTTCAGCCCTGTCACTGACTTGTGATCTCGGGAGGTGGCTGAAGTGTCCTGGGTCTGAGGGCAGTGTGTCTCCTTCCCCAGATCCAGGCTTGGGCCCGGATGTGGGCAGCTCGGAGGCAATACCGGAGGCGACTGGGCTACTTCCAGAAGAATGTGAGTGTCGTCCTCCTCGCCCTGTCCCTATTCCCAGCCGTTACCCCGGAAACCAGGGCGAGGGCGGTCAGTGATCCCTTTCCTGTCCGTGTTCACGGCAGGTTAACGCTGTGGTGAAGATCCAGGCCTTTTTCCGAGCGAGGAAGGCCCGGGACGACTACAGGATGCTGGGTGAGCTGCCCGGCCGTGCTCTGCGCCGTGAGGGAGCTGCCCGGTTTCCCTCCTCTGTGTCTGGTGTCTTGGCTGCGCGAGTCTGGTGGTTTTCAGGGAAAATGTCACCCCACCCCACCACTTGCAAAGTGGGGTCCTGGCGAAGTTATCGGGCCCTCTGAGCCCTTTCCTCTCATTGGCTGCTGCTGTCCCAAACCTCCAGCCTGCCTTAGGGCCTGGAGTGGGCAGGACAGTGAGCAGATGCCCCTGGCTTGGGGCATCCCCCAGTTTGATGAGAGAGACGGGGATCCCCCCAGAGTCAGGCAGGTCTAGATACTGCTCCTGGGGCTGCACAGCAGGTAAGGGGGAGGTACAGGTTGTCTGCAGGAATGTTGAATGGGTGTGGTGACAGAAGCCGCCCTGCCCACCCCAGTAGCAGAAAGCCTGCTCACGGGACAGCTCCTCTGATCAGGTGCATTAGATTCCAGGCTCTCATTATCTTCCTGTTGCTACCGCCAAAGCCACCCGGAAAGAAAAGGACCTTCCTTAGGCTGATAGGTGAAAATGAACTTGGGATGAAGGATGAGAACAAGTTAGCTCAGCAGAAGTGGGTAGTAAATCGGAATAGGTGGGCCCAGAGGTATCATCCGAGGGAGCTGGGGCTCTGACTTTGGCGTGGCCATCACTAGGATAGGCCCCTATTGGGGGTGAGTCCACCGGCATGGGAGGACAGCTCGTCCTCATCATGCCTGGTTAAGGAGGAGGTCAGGGACAGGACCGATTGGGAGGCTGCCCATTGTCCTCCAGCTACAGGCAGAACCACAGGGGGTCTGGGGCCTGTTGGCTGTAACCAGATGGGGGACTGAGGGTAGCATGACTAGGGTAGGGGGTGGGTGGTGAGCGCATTCTGATCCTGATGCCTCTTTCCTTCCTGCCAGTCCACACGCCCCACCCCCCGCTCAGCGTGGTGCGCAGATTTGTCCACCTCTTGAATCAAAGCCAGCAGGACTTTTTGGCTGAGGCAGAGCTGCTAAAGCTCCAGGAAGAGGTGGTCAGGACGATCCGGTCCAACCAGCAGCTAGAGCAGGACCTCAACCTCATGGACATCAAGATTGGCCTGCTGGTGAAGAACCGGATCACCCTGCAGGTGAGGGGCCTGCCCCGAATCCGGCTGCTTCTGGAGCCGTGAGAGTGACACTCTGTGGTTGCCAATCCGCTATTGTTAAGTGTCTGGATTTCATCTCCTTGCTCAGGTCCCTGGTCCAGGGGTCCTCTGCCCTCGTAATTTGTTGGACACGTGATATAGTAGAAAGAGCATTGGACATGCAATTGGAATGCCTGGCTCTGCCGATGCCAGGCACTGTGGGCTGGTGATTAACCTCTGAGTCTGTTTCCTCGTTAGTAAAGTGGGAATAACGAGAGGGCCCACCTCACCGGGCCAAATGTAGAGATAGATAGCTCCTTAAACTCTAACTTACCATACAATCACGCAGGGGTGGGATAGAAATGGTATCTCCACTTAAATTTGTATAACAGTCCAATAGGAACTAACAGGGGAGCATTTTAGGTCTTGCTTCCTGGTAATTATTATCAGTTTTGGTTCAAATAAATTCAAAAAAGAAGAAGAAGAACTAACAGCAAAACCAGTAGACATGCCAAAGTCAGTTTGGCTCAGTGGATAGAGCATCGGCCTGCGGACTCAATGGTCTCAGGTTCGATTCCGGACAAGGGCATGTACCTTGGTTGTGGGCACATCCCCAGTAGGAGGTGTGCAGGAGGCAGTTGATTGATTTTTCTCTCTCATCGATGTTTTTGACTCTCTATCCCTCTCCTTTCCTCTCTGTAAAATAGCAATAATATATATTAAAAAAAAAAAAAAAACCTAAAAAAAACACCCAGTAGACATGATGCCTCAGCCTGGCAACCCAGTTCTCTCTGGGGACTCACCCTGTGAGAGCAGGGGTGCCAGGTGGAGTTTTGGGGCAGAAGGAGGGGCCCCTCCTCACCCTAGAACTGCTTAGCTCCCTTGGCTCACGCCTTAAAGACCTTGAACAGCAGAAAGCCCTGGTTCTTCCAGCCGCTGATTCTAGACCATATGTTCTGTGCTCCGTGCTGGCCCGGGCTGGTTGTGTCATCCGCTCTCCTCCCCACCTCCTCCCTTTCCTCTCCCCCCGCTCCCCCGCAGGAGGTGGTCCTCCACTGCAAGAAGCTGACCAAGAAGAACAAGGAACAGCTGTCGGACATGATGGTTCTGGACAAGCAGAAGGGACTAAAGGCGCTGAGTAAAGAGAAACGGCAGAAGCTAGAAGCTTACCAGCACCTCTTTTACCTGCTCCAGGTGAGCAGAGGACTTTGGAAGGAGATGTCTCCACCATCTCCTGAGGCTCTGGGACCTTGAGGCCTGCCAGTGCTTTTGCCTCCGTGTGAGGTGTCCTTTCCCATAGTCCTAATGCCTCCCCCTCACCCCCCGACAAAGGGACTGTTCCTCCCATTTGTCTGCAATGCTTCTGCACCCCTGAGAAAACGTGACAGCGCTTTCTCCATTCCAAGTTCTCATCAGGAAAACCGTCCTTTCTCTGATCCTGGTCCTTGAGGTTCGTGAGCAGTCATGCCCGTCTCCCCCATTGCTTGCAGACTCAGCCCATCTACCTGGCCAAGCTGATCTTCCAGATGCCGCAGAATAAAACCACCAAGTTCATGGAGTCCGTGATTTTCAGTCTGTACAACTATGCCTCCAACCGCCGCGAGGCCTATCTCCTGCTCCAGCTGTTCAGGACGGCGCTCCAGGAGGAAATCAAGTAGGTTTTCCGGATGCAAAGGAAGGGGAAGAGCACAGGTTAGGAGATGCCGCTGTTGGTTCCTTCACAAGGCAGCCATTTGTTGAGGGTTGAGGCTAGAAATGGAATCAGAAGACCTCTTTTCTGTGCCTCCCGTGGAGTGGCTGTCAGACATCTCCTAGGATAGCACAGCAGGAGGACATGGGCTGACACCTTCGCACAAAAGATGAGCTGGAGATAACAGGTCATTTCTAGGAGGAGGGACACCGGAGCAGGCTTCAAAGAGCCAAAAATCTCAACAAGGAAAAGCAACTGTTTGTCCTACACAGGCAGGAGGCCAGCTTCAATGACCTCTTGAACTTCCTCCCATAGGGCAAAGGTAGAACAGCCCCAGGACATGGTGACAGGCAACCCAACTGTGGTGAGGCTGGTGGTGAGATTCTACCGTAACGGGCGCGGACAGAGCGCCCTGAGGGAGATCCTGAGCAAGGTAATCCAGGACGTGTTGGAGGACAAGATGCTGAGCATCCACACGGACCCGGTGCACATCTACAAGAGCTGGGTCAACCAGACCGAGGCCCAGACAGGGCAGCGCAGGTGAGAGGTGGGCAGAGGACAGAGGGAGAGCTCTCTTTGATCTGCTCTGTCTTGGGCCCCACGGGGGGAAGCGTGGGTGTGCTTTGAAGGTGGCATGTAAATGAGCATGCTGATTATTCAAATGCAACACCAGCCCTATAGGTTGAAATAAGGTAGCCTTTCAGACCTCCTTTGGTAATTACTGTGGGACTGACGCAAATGACACTGGACCTGGTGTGCTTAACATAGAAAGAGCAGCACAGATGAGTTTGCAGATTTGTCTAATTGCTGTGTCAGTGCCGGTGAATGATATGTCAGATTTGTTAGGAGTTGGGATATGGACTCCTTATTGATAGGGGTATAGATGAATATCCAGATTTATGATGAATAGGCAGATGAGATAGTGGAGAAACAGGTTGGCCTTACAGAATGGAGGCATTACTCAGATGCGTAGGTACTAGGGAAGGGAGCCATGGAGGAGGGCAGGCAGTGCTGGTGGCTTCTCGCGGTGGCGCACAGGCCCTGGCCCAGCTTTCCCTGTTGCTCTGACTGCCAAAGCCTAAGTGCCCGCAGCCCTGGTGTCCTCAGTTCCTCTCGGGAGACTTCCCACAGGCCCCAGGTTCTCCGTTCTCTTCTGCACTTTTCCACCTCCCGTGGCTATTCCAGCCCTTCCTTTACTTTCCACTCACATGGACCCGGTCCCTTCTGAGTCCTTTTCCTTATTTTGGCCAGATCCCCTGAAGCATGCTGGGCGGCCCTTAGCACGTGTGTGCATGCAATCCTGTTGTTAGATGAAGAGCTTAAGGGAGAAGACCTTAGGAGGAGAGGCCCTGGGAGGGGGACTCTGGCCGATACCTTGTCTCTCTCTGCCCACAGCCACCTCCCCTACAGCGTCACCCCAGAGCAGGCCTTGAGCCACCCTGAGGTCCAGAGACGACTGGACATCTCCCTTCGCAGCCTCCTCGCCGTGACCGACAAATTCCTCGTAGCCATCATCTCGTCTGTGGACCAAATTCCGTATGTGCAACAGCCCGCCCCGCCCCGGCCAGGCTGTGATGGGAAGAGCAGAGCAGTCCTGAGGGGTGGGCAGGACGAAGGGATGTGGCTGGGGGTGCCCTAGGGCTTCTAGGAGGTGCAGGGAGAGAGTGCACAGACACCCTGCCAGAGGCTGAGCTGGAATCCAGACGCAGGTCTGCATGTGGCCTGTCAGGACTCACTGGAGCCACAGAGGAAACATCAAGTGATTATGGGGACATATTATTGTATGTATGTTCTTCACAGGCCCGGTGGGAAACTGAGAGCCTAGTGGGTGAGGGCCCTGGTCTGGGGTTACGGACACAGGGCATGAGGGAGGGACAAGACCCAGAGATGTTTGGGGGAGGGCATCGGGGAGCTGGCTGTGGAGGGTCCGTGCTGGTGCTGAACTCCGGTGTGGCTGAGCCTGCAGTGGGGGGCACTCCTGCCCCGCTGCTCTGAACTCCGGGGAAAGGGGCAGGAACACAGCTCACCAATTGCCTTGTCCCCAGCTACGGGATGCGATATGTGGCCAAGGTCCTGAGGACGACTCTGGCAGAGAAGTTCCCTGACGCCACGGAAAACGAAATCTATAAGGCAAGTGTCTCTCCTCCCCAGCCGCTCGGGCTGTCCTTTGCCCCAGTGAACTAGACTGAGACAAGAGGACAAGAAAACCCTGTCCTCTAAAAATGTACGAAGTGAAATGGACCCTGGCTTACCAGCAGGGCTTCAGGTGGAAGACGGACAGGCAATTAGGACATGAACTGACGACCCTAGACTTGTCGGGAGATCTGGGTTCTAGTCCTACCTCTCCCTCAAGTTTGCTGTGTGACCTTGAGCAAGTTGCTGGCCTGCTCTAGGTCCTGGTGGGCCTTTCTAGCCCAGTGAGCTGGGCAGGTGGGGCTGGGCTGCCAGGGCCGGGCCCAGGGCGCTGCTGAGATGTCCCCTCTGCCCTCAGGTGGTGGGGAACCTGCTGTACTACCGATTCCTGAACCCCGCGGTAGTGGCCCCCGACGCCTTTGACATTGTGGCCATGGCAGCGGGCGGTGCCCTGGCCGCCCCCCAGCGCCACACCCTGGGGGCCGTGGCTCAGCTCCTGCAGCACGCCGCAGCGGGCAAGACCTTCTCGGGGGAGAGCCGGCACCTGCAAGTCTTGAACGACTATCTGGAGGAGACGCACTTCAAGTTCAGGTCTAGAGTCCTGGCACCCTGCTCCTCTCCGTGCCCTTTTTCTCCTCCTCCGAACTCACGTCCCACTTCCCGTCTCGGGAATCCACGAGGAAGAGAGGCATGAGATGAAGAGAATAGTTGTGGGCTGGAGGGGAGGTTGTTGGAAGCACACCCCAGGGGAGGGAAAGAGGACTATTGAGGAAGTGGTTTGGGGGGAATTGGGAGAGAGGGAGGCAGGACAGAGAGAGGGTGGAGCTGAGACTGGAGGTCAGAGCTGGCTTGGCCGGTCACTGGAGGGGGCCAGAGGCCCAAGGAGGTGCTGACCCGCCCCCCCCCCGCCCCCCCCGTGGAGATAGGAGGTTCGTCTGCCGAGCCTGCCAGGTGCCCGAGCCAGAAGAGCGCTTCGCGATGGACGAGTACGCGGACATGGTGGCCGTGTCTAAACCCACCGTGTACATCACCGTGGGGGAGCTGGTCAACACCCACAGGGTGAGGGGCTGCACCTGGGGGGTCTGGGCAGGCGGGCAGGGCTGTGGAAGTCCACGATGGGTGGGGGGCTGACCCTTGCAGGCTCAGACCCTGCCTCCATGCCGCAGCTGTTGCTGGAGCACCAGGACTGGATCGCTCCTGATCACCGTGACCCCCTCCACGAGCTCCTGGAGGACCTTGGGGAGCTGCCCACGGTCCCTGACCTCGTCGGTGCGTGCTGGGGCCAGCTGGGGGCCTGCAGGGAGGGATGGACAGGCAGGTGAGCAGGGCATGCTCACCTGCCCTCTAGAGTTTTTGTGCAGCCAACGATGTGTGCCAGGAAGCTGGTTACCCACTCCTCCTCCCTCTCCCTCTCATTGGGAGGTGGACACGTGGTCACAGACTGATGCAGAGAGGGTGGGAAGACAGTAGAGACACATGCCATCATATAAGTGGCCAATTAAGTCCCATGAGCTAGCCCTGTCCGGTGTGGCTCAGTTGGTTGGGCATTGTCTCGTGCACCGAGAGGTTGCCAGTTCAATTCCCAATCAAGGCACCTGCCCAGGTTTCAGGCTCAGTCCCTGGTGGGGGCGTGCAGGAGGCAGCCAATCGATGTTTTGCTCAGGATTTCAGGAGTTATGGATTGGGGTAGACAGAATGGAGGTGCTGACAGATAGGAGAGAGCTATGAGCTCTAGGCTCAGGGAGGTACAGCTGCGGAGACATGTCTCCAGTGACACAAGGGTGAGCTCCCTGGGTAACAGCCCTCCCCTTGGTGCTCGGGGTTGAGGTGCCGGGATCAGTGTGGGAAAGCTTCCTGGAAGAGGGGTGCGTGGAGCAGCGTCTACTGTGACCCTGTCTCTGCGTGTGGATGTGTTTGCTTATCTCTCCCTTTTCTCCCCCCACCTCAGGGGAAAACGTAGCCGCCGACGGGAGCGTGGATCTGAGCAAGCTGGAGCTGTCCCTGACGCTTACCAACAAGTTTGAAGGGCTGGAGACGGGCGCTGAGGATACCAGTGCGCGGAGCCTTCTCCTGAGGTGAGTGGGCGTGGCCACGGCCCCTGCCCCTGAGCTTTCCCGCTCAGGCTAGTAAAACGGCCTGCACAGAAGTGGCCAGTCCACCTCCCTCCTAGGCTCTCCTGTCCTCTTCTCCCTGAGCCTAACGCATTCCCCATACTGCCGCTCCGCTGCCTCCCCCGGCAGCCAGCTTCTGCTGAAGGCAAAGGAGGGGTTAGGACATTGGCAACAGCAGACCTTTGTGTGTGGTTGTGCTGTCGATCCGATGCTTTTTCATGTTATCATTTAACCTGAACAACGGGCTGCTTCCCAGTTGCAGAAAGAAACTCGAGGTTAAGCGATTGGCCCAGAGCCGCACAGCCAGTTGGTTGTGGAGCTCACGGTTCTAATTCCTGTTGTTGCCAAGTGATGGTCCGACATGGGCCTGGAGCTTGCTTCCCCCAGTTCTGCAAAAGTGAGGGAGGCCCTGCCAGTGTGACTCAGTGGTTAAGCGTTGACCCATGAACCAAGAAGTCACCAGTTCGATTCCTGGTCAGGGCACATGCCAGGTTTCAGGTTTGGTCCCCAGTAGGGAGGGTGCAGGAAGCAGCCAATTGGTATTTCTGTCTCTCTCCCCCTCTCTCTCTGAAATCAATACAAAAATACATTTTTTTTTTTTTTAAGTGAGAGAGGGCCGGAACTGGTTTGGCTCAGTGGATAGAGCGTCGGCCTGCAGACTGAAAGGTCTCAGGTTCGATTCCGGTCAAGGGCATGTACCTTGGTTGTGGGCACATCCCTGGTGGGGGTTGTGCAGAAGGCAGCTGGTCGATGTTTCTCTCTCATCGACGTTTCTGGCTCTCTATCCCTTTCCCTTCCTCTCTGTAAAAAATCAATAAAATATATTTTTTAAAAAGTGAGAGAGGCACTGAAACCGGTTTGGCTCAGTGGTAGAGCATTGGTTTGCGGTGGTAGAGCATTGGTTTGCGGACTGAAGGGTCCCAGGTTCAATTCCGGTCAAGGGCATGTACAATGGTTGCGGGCACATCCCCGGTAGGGGGTGTGCAGGAGGCAGCTGGTTGATGTTTCTCTCTCATTGACGTTTCTAGCTCTCTATCTCTCTCCCTTTCTTTCTGTAAAAATTCAATAAAATATATTTAAAAAGTAAATACTGTAAAAATAAAAAGTGAGAGAGGCTCACAAAGGGCTGGGCTGGTCTTCGGGCAGAAGAGGAGCTGAGTCACCACCTCGGTCTCCCCGCCAGCAAGGCGGCCCCTCATTCATTCACCTGGAAACCGGGGAGCTGGGTGCTTGGCTCTGTCTTGCCATCCACGGCCTTGCAGCGGGGTCAGGCCAGGGGTGGACACCCAGCCAGAGCCACCAAGAGGGCGGCGGTGTCCGGTGCATTGAGGGCTGAGGGGAAGGACACCTGGGTTGGGAAAGGTCTCACAGAGGAGCAAGTGCAAACTTCAGCCAAAAAACTCAAAGGCAGACACTTTGTGGGAGGGCCCCGCAGGCAGAGGACACAGAGGTGGAAGAGCACAGAATGTTCCCACGGTGGTAGCACTTCCTGCACCACAGGGTCTCCCTCCTGGTTGCCTTCTCCTCGCACACTCCCCCTCGCTCTCCTCCCTCCCTAGTGTCCCTGGCAGCCATGGTGCTAGGCGGGGCCCACTTACTGTCAGCTCTCTAGCTACCCCACATCCAGACCCTTCCCCTGCCCCTCACCTTTCCCCTTCACCCCTCTCCTCCTGCAGCACCAAGCAGCTACTGGCCGACATCATGCAGTTCCACCCTGGGGACTCCGTCAAGGAGATGTTGTCCCTGCCAGTGTCCAGCTCACAGGTACTGTATTGTTCGTCTCCACCTCACGCCACCGGCACCGCCAATTCCTCCCCCGGGACCCCACCCATAACCTACCACAAGCAGACACCGCTGCTCGCCAGTAAGGAGAACTCTGGTGGGCCAAGGCCTTGCCCCTGACCCCAGAGACCCACAGGCTGAGAAGAGCAGCCCTCGCTGTGGGGAGCCTCTGGCTGCAGAGTCCGGGGACTCCACCTTCCTCCCCGCTCCCCGCTGAAGCAAGGGTGAGCTCGGCGGGACACCAGCCCCTGACCCCAGGCCGGTGCTGGGGGTGCCAGGAGGCGGTCTGGGCAGGCGACCTGAATGCGGGCCAGAGGCTGGTGCTGGGCCGAGGGGGTGGGCGCTTGGAGGCTTGGAGGCCGGAGAAAGTGGTAAGAGGGTGGGGGGCCAGGGGCCGGAGTGAAGACTCAGCCAGGGCTCTCCAGAGAGCAGTTGGGATGGCGGTAGAGGCACGTCCCGGCACCCAGGACAGGAGGGAGATGCCCCAGACACCCTGGCACATCACAGCGCCCGTGTTGGGAAGTCGCAGCCAGTGTCTGTCCGGAGTCCTTTCTGCTGTACTTCCCTGGGGTCTCCCGTGAGCCTCTGCTCTCCCCAGTGACCCATGAGGCTTCCATGTCTATGATGTTACACCTCATGTTCTTCACAGGCCACCCAGGAGCTGGGCTCTGGGGGCCGCTCCCGACAATGTCCCGAAGTGCCCCTCTGCTGCTGGGGCCTCTGGGCCTGCCCTGGCTGGGGGACGGACTGGGGGGGCCAGACAGACCTTAAGGCAGCATCTGTGCCCCCAGGAAGCAGCGCACAAGCGGCTGATGTGCTGGCGCCAGGCCTGTGAGGCCCAGAACGCGGAGCCCCTCCGGCACCGCCGCTCCCTGAAGGCGGACGCCCTCCTGCCGCTGGCGGAGAAACAGCGGCGTGCCCTGCGGAACCTGCGCCAGCTGGAGGGCCTGGGGCTGGTCCGCGCCAGCGATGGCTACCAGGGGCTGGTGGACGAATTGGCCAAGGTAATGGCCTGGGCCTGGGGCAGTGTGTGTGCGTGTGTGTGTGCACGTGTGTGTGTGTGCATGTGTGTGTGTGTGTGTGTACACGTGTGCTTGTGTGTGTGCATGCACACATGTGCATAGTATTGGCACCTCAAGGGCAGGCCTCTCCCTGGGAAGTGCCCACCCAAAATCGTCACCACCCAGGGGAAGGCCGCTGGGCCTCCAAAGGCTCCTGTTGGAGAGAAAGGGCTTAGACTTGGTCAGGGAAGGAGGTTTGCGCGCAGCTCTCTTTTCCTGAGAATCAGGAAGCCTTGAGACAGTCACTCCTCAGCGGGGAAGGCCATCCTCTGAAGGTTTGGGATGGCATCCTTGAGATTGTCCCCCTCTCAGGAAAAGTAGCCTTGGAATCTCCCTTGTTATTGGGCCTGGGTCAGGCCTTGAGGCTCTCCTGCCAGGAAGGGCCAACACCCCCTCCCTTCCCCCCCCCCCCCAGGACATCCGTAACCAGCGCCGGCACCGGCAGCGGCGGCAGGCAGAGCTGGTGAAGCTCCGGGCCACGCTCCAGGGCCTGCACGCCAAGACCAGCTTCTACGAGGAGCAGGGCGACTACTACAGCCAGTACATCCGGGCCTGCCTGGACCACCTGGGCCCCGGGTCCAAGTAGGTGCCTCCTTCTTCACATGTGACCTCTCACCCTGCCCAGGCTGACCTTTGCCCCGCTCTCACCAGCTGGCAGAGGGGCATTCACTCCAGCACAGCACAGCCCCTCCTCACTCGGGCCTTTGGTCTCCCCTGCAGAGTCTTGGGCTCAGGTGCAGCCCCTCCTGTGTCTCCCACCAGTGAGAAGTGTCCCTCAGGGTCTAATTTCCTCCCTACCAGCCACAGAAAGTACACTGTCTTTAGTGCCGAGGAGTTTATTGGATTAATTCTCTGGGGCCTCTGTTTAATCAGGAGTTCTGGGAAAGGGAAGAAGCAGCTGTCTCTTCATTACACTGCGGCCCAGCTCCTGGAGAAGGGTGTCTTGGTGGAAATTGAAGATCTCCCCACCTCTCAGTATGTTTCTTCGGAGGGCAGGAGGTCCTGTCCCGTTATCTGGGGGTGGAGCCCGGGCTGGGCTCCAGGTAGGAGGGGAGGAGAAGGATGGTCCTTGCCTTGAAGGAGCCGTTGGCATGGTGGGGAGGTCGGCCATGTCCACACAAAGTTGAAGGCAGTGGGCGTGGTCAGGCACAGTTCTAGACACCCCACGGCCTGCCGAGGACCCTGGGAAAGGTTCCCGGGGGAGAGAGCATGTGATTGGGGCCGGGCAGATAGAGGCAGGATGGTGACCAGAATTAAGATTGGGACAAGACAGAGCTGGGCCCTGGGATGGCAGAGGGGAGGGCTGGGCTCCGGGTGGCAGAGCACTGCCCGGGGTGAGGAGCCGTGGGTGGGAGAGTGGGACTGTGACCCTGGAAAGAGGCAAGAGCCCCCATCTTGAATCCTGTTCCTGATATAGCTTCAGAAATGTGATCTTTGACATCAGTCCTGGAGATGAGGCGGGAAAGTTCGAAGTGAATGCCAAGTTCCTGGGCGTGGACATGGAGCGGTTCCAGCTTCACTATCAGGTGAGGGGCCGCCCTCACGAGCCTCAAGACACTGGCCAGGCTGTAGGTGCGAGCTCATGACATGGGCCGGCCCCAGGTGACATCCGCTCTGTTCCCCACCCGATCGGCATCGCGGGTTCCTGAAGAAAAGGGAGGGGGTCTTTGCAGACCCCCTGCCACGCATCAGGAGAATGACTGGGCTGGCAACGTCAGAAGTAGGATTACTACTTGAAGCCCTATGGCAAGTCAGGGACTTGGCACGTTATCTCGTTTAATCCTCTCCACAGCTCTGAAGCATTATGCCTGTTTTACAGGCTCTGAGGATAAAAGGTTAAGAAACCAGCCTAAATCAGAGACCATTCAGGAAAGCAGTGGTTTTAAATCCAAATCTTTTTGCTGCCCTGGCCAGTTTTGGTCTAACAGTGGTTAGTGTCAGACTGCTAACTGAAGGATCGCAGGCTCGATCCCCGGCATAGTTGGAGTGCGTGAGGGAGGCGACCAGTGGATGTGTCTCTCTCACATGGATGTTTCTCTGTCTCCCTCCCTTCCACTCTCTCTAGAAGTCAATGGAAAAAAATATCCTTGGATAAGAATTAACAAAACAAAACAAAGAAATCTTTTTGTTCTGCTGTTTTGGCTTTTATTTTACTTTTTTTTATTTTATTTTTTTATTGATTTCAGAGTGGAAGGGAGAGGGAGTGAGAGATAGAAACATCCATGATGAGAGAGAACCACTGATCAGCTTCCTCCTACACATCCCTTACTGGGGATCAAGCCTGCAACCTGGGCATGTGCCCTGACCAGGAATCAAACCTCGACCTCCTGGTTCTTAGATCGACACCCAACCACAGAGCCACACTGGCTGGTTTTTTGCCTTTTGAATGAGAAAACTGGTTTCAGACCCCGACTCTGCTGGAATTGACATTTGGTCATGTCCCAGCCTTGGTTTCCTCATCTGTGAAGTGAGGTGCGGTGGCCAGTGCCCCTGGATGACTGTAAGTCTCTGAGATGTTTCATAGGCTGGCGGGCCGCAGTAAAGAACCTTTAACCTCTCCTCCCTGCCCCTTCCCTTTCTCCCAGGACCTCCTGCAGCTCCAGTACGAGGGTGTGGCCGTCATGAAACTCTTCAGCAAGGCCAAGGTCAACGTCAACCTCCTCATCTTCCTCCTCAACAAGAAATTCATGCGGAAGTGACAGAGGCAGCGGGTGCTACCCAAGCCCTTATTTCGCTGGATGCTTTTTCTTTTTTTTAACACTCACTCACTACTCGGCTTCCCTGCAGACACCCAGAGCTCAGGACTGGACAAGGTTCAAGGAGCCTGCACCCCTTCCCTGGCTGGAAGGATTTGTCTACGTGGCCACAAGCGGGGTCTCTAGTTGGCTAAAAAGTCAGCCTTGCCCCAGAGTCTGGCTGTGCGACTTTTAAGTCCCAGAACCCCACAGTTTTCTAGATGGTGGGGCGTGAGCCTAGATGGGACAGACCCTGCCCTTTGGCCAGGGAAGACAGCTGCACTGTGTCCGCTGCTGCCCTCCTGTGGTCACCCCAATATCACACGCTCTGCACTTGCATCCTTATTTCCTCTCCCTTCTCTTCAGTCCCTAAGGCCAGGGCTGGGCTTCCTATCCCTACTGCTTCATCAGCAGGGGGTGTCCCTGCCCTGCTGGAGCCCAGGCCAGTCTGCTGCTATGACGCCCCACACCCTCCAGCCTCCCCCTCCCACCCCGGAGGGAGTGGACAGTGCTCGGTAACGCCCACGGGGAGCTGTGGCTGTTATCCTCCAGGGTGGCATCGGCAAGATGACCATTAACCTCAAACCCCACTCCTTTGTGTATGGGCTGTTTTACATGTGGGTCACTAGGGTATTTATCTTCTCTCCCAGGCTTACACTTTGGATGGGGGTTTTAATTCTTTCATCTGTTTGAGCTCAGAAAAAATATTCCTCATTTCCCTTATTCATGCCAATATTTATGCCAGGCTTTTATGCCTTGGGTTTTAAGTCACCTGAGGTCAAGGGCAATCAGATTCCCACCCATGTTGCAGACCTCAGTATTTCAGCTTCATGCGGTTCAAAGAGCGGTCTTTCCCTGAGAGCCTGAGATTCTTCCACGGCAACTTTAATAGATCTGCCGTCTTGTCTCTGCCACTCTCTCTTGTCCCCACATCTACCAACTTCCTGTCCCTGTCGCCCTTCTGATATCATTTTAATAAAAGCAGCTATTACCTCACATCCTCTGTTCCCCCTTATTTCATTTGCTGCAGAGCAGGCCTCCATGGCCTTGGACAGATCTTTCCTGCAGCCTCCCCACGCCCCCCCGCCTGCCTCCCATGTGGGACCACTCTGCCCGCCTGAGCTTGGAAAAGCTTAATGAGATGTGGCATTTATGCCACTCTTCCCTCCCCAGGGGACAGAGAGGAGGAGCAAGAAATTCTTAGGTTTCGATTCTGCCATTCTGTTTTTATCAGCCACTCTGGAGACGAAAGCCAAGAAGAGGAGAAACCAGTCTGGGCTCCACCCCGCCCGCTTTGCACACATTTCCAGCGGGTTCTTTTCCGGAGCCGCGGGTGACAACACCGAAGGTACTTGAGCGGCAGCTCCGTAGAGATACCCCCTCCCAGCCCCCTGAGAGAGGGGACAGGGCACCCCTGGTGGGCCCCCACGTTGGCGTGCTGAGCCTGCCTCCCTGCGCTCATCCCATCATGTCACTCGGGATTTGTCTCGCTGTCACATTCAGTCTGTCACATCCTCTCCCCCTCTTAACATGTCACGGCAAATGCTTCAAGTGCCGCCCTGCTCTGGGTGACAGTGACACATCCCAGTGGAGCCAAGTTTCTACACATGATCAGTCATTAGAACTCACACCAAATGACTCCCACACCATCCCACTGGGATGCCCCCCACTGTCACATGACCCCGGCCCCCTACATACGGCACATACAGGAATGTCACCATCGCCGCCCTACGTCGGGCCTGTCGTAGACTGACTGGGACGTTTGCCTAGACGGCACCTCTACAAAGGTGCGCGGTCACTATCTTTGCTTAATGGAATGCAAATGAGGCAAGTAGGGTTGGTATCTGTCCAAGGTGACACGGCTGGTAAGGGGCAGGGCAGGGCTTTAAATTCAGGCCCAGCCACTCAGAATTTACATTCCCCCGCATTTTCCTCTGAAAGAAACATTTCCTCTTTCTTCAGCCCACTCTCTTCCGAGCCTCCCCCGACTCCTCCCCCGCGAGTGAGTGTCCCCGGGGAGCGTCCGTTTATCAGCGTCCTTTCCTGACCTCCAGCGCCCCGTCTGAGAGGCAGGCGCTGGGCTCCTGGGGGTGGGAGTATCTGCTAGAGCAGCCTCTTCGGAGGACAGTTTGGCGAGATAAAAGCTGTAAGTGCAGGGCGCCGGGGCAGTTCAATGGGGAAGACTAGCCTTCCTGCCACATGGTGCTGCGACAACAGGGTGTCCAACCACGAGAGAAAGAAGTTGGACCCCTACCTCACCATTGACAGACATCCCCATAGATCAAGATGAGTTCATCAAAATGGATCACAGACCTTACCTAGGAGCTAAAACTGTAAGACTCGGAAGAAAACATAGATACAAATTTCCGTGACTTTGGATTAGGCAATGATTTCCTAGAACACTAAAAAGCAAAGTGGCCAAAATAATAGTATTTTTTAATAAATTGGACTGTGTCAAAGTTAAGAATGTGTGCTTCAGCTTGGCTGGTGTGGCTCAGTGATGGAGCATCGACTTATACGACCTATGAGCCAGGAGGTCACAGTTTGATTCCTGGTTAGGTCACATGTCTAAGTAACCTGCACGCACCTCAATCAGGGCTGGGGATTGAGCCAGCAACCAAGGTACGTGCCCTTGACTGGAATCGAACCCAGGACCCTTCATTCCACATTCTGGCTCTCTACCCAGTGAGCCAAATGAGCTAAGCTCACTTTTTAAGGAACAAAAGCTTCTAACACCCTTCACTGAATTTTCTTGGGGGTTCATCTTTTTCTCCTGCATTTTCCCTTTCTCTTGCCTCTTCTTCAGCTTTGTTTTACTTTTCTGGCACTAACTCCGCCCTAGTCCATTCCTCAGGAACCACTTCGAGGTGCTCCTCAGCCACACCAGGTTCAAGCTGTTTGCCGTCTCAGTCCCAGCCTTGCTGATTTTTGCAACCTTTGTGCTACAACGTTGCGATGGCTGATATACATTTTTTGGCTCTGTTACAATCTTACGCAACTACCATCATATATGCAGTCTATCCTGGATCAAAAATTGTTATGTGGCGCCTGACTGTATATTACAATGTTTGATATTTGCATATATTGCACCACAATAAGTCTAGTGAACAACATCTAGTGATTCCTACACAGTGTTACTATTTTTTTCTTGCGATGAGATGTGCTTCTCAGTCTTGAAGGTATGCATTCAAATCACCCATGAATCCTGTTCAAATGCAAGTTGTGATTAGCAGTTCCGGAGTCGGTTGAGATTCTCGGCAGTTGTCTCCCAGGCGATGTCCACACTGAGGGGTCAGTGGCTTGCGACCCCCAGAGACTGCAGATGACCCCTGCTTGCTTCTCTAACTTTCCCAAATGTGGTGGAAGCTCAGGTCTAGAGTTTCGAAAATCTATCTTTCCCTCTCTTAAAGATTGGAGCCTTCTATTTTTACCTCCCGTCTTTTGACACCTTCTATTCTCCAAAATTGTGCACAGACCGGGGGCAAGGCCCCAGCACCATCTGTGCACGCTCTCCGTGCTGCCGCTGAGCTTCACCGGCTGAACAAATTCTCCCCCTTCCAGAACTTCAAAATCTCCTCTTCCCACTTTAAATATCCGCCTTAGGAGAGAAATAGCAAGAAAATGCAAGTTGGGAATTGTGTTCCTTTTGTCTTCTGTCACCAGGACTCTCCTTTCCTCAGCGGAGGACTCTTTTTGATACTCTTTCTTGTTCCAAATATGACCGGCCTCCCCCTGGCCCTGGCCATGAGAAAGAAAACTCAGATGTCCCATAAACCTCTGCTTCCTGTACTATACCAACAGGTTGGCAACCCCTTGCATTTGCTCTTGGTTACGTGCGGTCCTCTTGTTCTGTAGGGGATGGATGGAGAGGGGCTTTGTTGCAAGGCACCATACATACATACATACATACATTATGTACATTATCTACTGTAATCTTTGCAGCGCTTTTATTTTTTATGTCTTTATCCTTACCCTAGGGTATGCCTTCACTGATTTCAGAGAGAGAGAGAGGGAGAGAGAGAAAAACATCAACAAGAGAGGGAAACATCGACTGGCTGCCTCCCACACGCACCCAGACTGAGTATCAAACCTGCAACCTAGGTACGGTATATGCTCAACCAACTGAGCCACACAGGCTAGGGCTTTGCAGCACTTGATCGGCATTGCCCTCACATTGTCACTGAGGACACTGAGGCTCAGAGAGGATCAATGACATGCCTCAGGCCCCAAAGCTAGAAATGACTGAGCTTTTGTATGTGCCACTTCCACGTCGCATCCCACCGGAAGGTCTTCAGAGCCCATGACGGGCCTGGCGCTGTCATCGCCTATGCAGGGGTCCTCAAACTTTTTAAAGTGGGGGCCAGATCACGGTCCCTCAGAGAGCTGGAGGGCCGGACTATATGAACTACTAATTCCTACTGTAACACCTCGGCTGCGCTCACTGCCCAAAAAACCTGGCGGGCCGGATCAGACTCCCCTGGGGGCTGCATGTGGCCCGCGGGCCGTAGTTTGAAGACCCCTGGTATGGTAACAGTGCCTCTTCTGGAACAGCTCCTGGTGACCCGCCTGGGGCCCTTCTTGAGGAGCTCTCACTCTTTTCAGAAATACATCTGGGGGTTTACTTGGTTTGTTGTTATTGTTTCATCATAGACGTGCTTGTGGGTAGATAATGCACCATGAACATTCCTATTAATGGAAACCTTTCAGTGTTGGGATCCATGCTTTTAAACTTTTTATAAAAAGGTCAGAAGCAATGAATCCATAGCTAAATGGAACAACAGATATCCCTCCCTTCCTCTCTCTCTAACATCAATAAATGAAAATGATGGAATTCAGTGGAGGAGTACTTCCGCTTTGCGAACACAGACATCCAGGCGGGTGTGGGCCCCCCTGCCAGGCCGCCTCTCCTCTGTGGAGACTCGGTCTGACTAGGAGGCTGGTGCAGGTTTCAACCACTTTTCCTCTCTGGCCTCACCAAGATGCCACCCTCAGGCCTTTGCCTCTCCACAGAGGCTCCTGCCTTTTAGCAGATGGGGCAGGCCCTGGACCCCCCTGTCACTCTGTGACAGATGCTTAACCTGGTCTTTGGTTCCCTGACCTCTGTCCCTGCCAGTCCTCAGAGACAGTCTGAGGAGTGCCGCAGGCACGTGCACACACGGCACTCTGAGAGAGGACCGCACACTTCCTCATTCTGTGCCTACCGAGCGATGGAGACAGCCTCCTCTGGGACTGTCTTGAGGAAGGTGGGAGAGGGAGCCTTGAGCTTGGTCCACCTGCTCCTTTGTGCCTCTCTGCCTCTGAGTGTTAGGTACCAGGTCCCCTCCAATGCCCTCCAGGTACGCAGACTTTGGTTGCTTAGCAATGGTGTGCCTCTTCCCAGACCTCAGCAACTTCCCTGGCAGCTCTAGTAGCAGCCAAAGCAGGGAGAGCCAGGCTAGAGCTGCGCCGCTGCTGCCAGGGAATGTGTGGGGACAAGCCCCCAAAGAGGCCCAAATGTGGAACCCCAGGTTCCTTTATTTATTTAAAAATATATATTTCATTGAGTTTTTACAGAGAGGAAGGGAGAGAGATGGTCAGAAACAACTATGAGAGAGAATCATTGATCAGCTGCCTCCTGCACACCCCCCACTGGGGATGTGCCAGCAACCAGGTACATGCCCTTGACCAGAATCGAACCTGGGACCCTTCAGTCCGAAGGCCTACGCTCTATTCACTGAGCCAAACCGGTTAGGGCCCAGGTCCCTTTAGGACTCTCAAGGCCCACACTGACTCTTGGAAAGTCCTGCCATGCTGCCCTATCCCCAGCTCCTGCCAGATTGCTGGCTCCCCCTCCCTCATTGCGCTTCTCAGTCCCAGGTGTCTGCCCTGGGCTCTGGATCTGCCCCTGTGGTCTCTCCTCTTGCCCCTGTCCTTTTGCCCAGATTATAACTCCAGCTTCTCTTTGGCCCTTCCTGTTCAGACTGTAACTTCCAGTCTCCTCTTCACTAACACAGCCCCCTTACACACCACCTCCAGGGGTCATGATCCTACGTCGCCATAGCAACCATGATACACCCCTTGTTACCATCTTTCCAGGAAAAGCCTGTGGTGGTAGGGGGTCCTGAAGAGGCCCCTAGGGGAACCCTGCTTTCCTCGCCGAGCCTGCCCCGGACTTTAGCTTCAATGGAAACTGACCTTAGGCTTCTGGCAAGCGAGAGGCCCAGGCCCGGCAAAGGAAGCAGGCCCTTCCTGCTGCCCTCTCTCCGTCCTCTCGGCTGCAAGATCAAAGTCTTCAGGAGAAGCCTCTGATGAGGCTCACATCTGACGCCAGGAACCTGCCAGCCCCCAGCTGACAGAGTGCCCTCCGTCTCCCTCTCTGTGGCCCCTGACCTGACCTCTTTACCTGTACCCCTTGCCACCCCTCTGCCTTAGCCCCTGATGCTTGGGTCTGACGATTGTCTCCGGGTTAAGAACCAGGACAGCCCGGCCAGCGGGGCTCAGTGGTTGAGTGTTGACCTATGAACCAGGAGGTCATGATTCAAATCTGGTCAGGGCACATGCCTGGGCTGCAGGCTCCATCCCCAGTGTGGGGCATGGTGAAGCAGCCCATCAGTGATTCTCTCTCATCACTGATGTTTTTATCTCTCTTTTTCTACCCCTTCCTCTCTGGAATCAATAAAAACATATTAAAAAAAAAAAAGTAACCAGGAGGAGAAAGCAGTCGGCAAAGAGACAGCTGAGAGGAGATACAGAGGAAAGAGATGAGTGGAGCTCAGCTCCCAGGTAGGATGGGTTCGGAGAGACGCTGAAATGAGGGCAGGAGAGAAGCGGGGGACGGGTGGTCTAGATTCTGCCTCCCAGCAGAGGAAGCAGGCAAACAGCAGATGGAACGGAGGAGGCAGGAGGCCGGACCAGATGACCTCACCCAAACCCTGTTGTCTGCTGCTCTTGCAACCTGGCGAGACTCCCGGCTCTCCTGGGTCCCCAAGTAGGAGAGCTTTTTATAGTTCACTCCCCAACTTGGGTTTGAATAATTAAACAAGATGGACAGAAATAGCAACTGGTCGGCAAAAGCTGTTATTTTGGGGTTTTCTGGAACACAGAATGCTCCTGGGTGGCAACCCACCCCTGCAGGGGGTGGAGCCGGCATCAAGGCCTACGGGAGGTTTCTGTGGGGGAAACCCACCTGCTTCTCTCCCTCAGCCCCATCCCTACCCTGGCCCCCCAGGAGGGTCTCACGCTTCTTTCAGGTCTTCAAGGGAGGAGAGGACTCTTACCGCCTCTTGCTCCTGGCTCCTCCCCGGCAGGAAGGCCCTTCTGTTGTCTGTCAGCCCTGGTACTTCAGAGATGGGGACAGATACTGACAATGAGATCAACCAGCAGCTGCAAGACAGGCTGAACCAGGACGAGGTGGCTACTGATCCTCTGGCCGAGAAGCTGGAACCAGGTTTAAGAGGTGCTGTGCCTCCTGCCCCCACTATAACATTGGGAAGCTATGGAGGGACTGAATGAAGGTTGGGGCGGGTGGGGGGAGGCAGAGTTGGAGAAAGGAATTGATGGGGGACAGACGAGGCTCCAGAAAAGAAAAGGCCAGAGATGGATTCCTGTCTGACGGAGAAATTTAAAAGGGCAAGAAGCTCCCCTCTGCCTGCTCCCTCTCAGTGTCTTGTGTCCCTGGCAGGAGCCCAGCCTGGGTTTCCTGGGACAGGGTTTCAGCAGCTGAGCTGGGGGATGGGGAGAGTGGGGAGGCCCCCTCAGGTCTCCACTGCGGGCCAATCATTTGCAGCTTCTTTGCATAATACTTTTTGTTCAACCACAGAGATTAGGGCCTCACCCCAACTCCACCTGAGGCTCTGCTATAGAGCTTAAAACCGGGGCACAGCGGGGACATTTCTAATGTTCTCTCCTTTTGGTTAACAACTTCAGGGGTCAGATTTCAGGGAACACTGATATCATTCATTCATTCATTCATTCCTGTTTATTCATTCAGCAAACATTTAAAAATATATATATATATTATTATTTTTTTTTTAAAATATATTTTATTGATTTTGTACAGAGAGGAAGGGAGAGAGTTAGAGAGCTAGAAACATCGATGAGAGTCATCGATCAGTTGCCTCTTGCACACCCCCTACTGGGGACATGCCCGCAACCAAGGTACATGCCCTTGACCGGAATCGAACCCGGGTCCCTTCAGTCCCCAAGCCGACGCTCTATCCATTGAGCTAAACCGGTCCCGGCTATATATATATTATTGATTTTTTTACAGAGAAGAAGGGAGAGGGATAGAGAGCTAGAAACATTGATGAGAGAGAAACATCGATCAGCTACCTCCTGCACACCCCCTACTGGGGATATGCCTGCAACCAAGGTACATGCCCTTGACTGGAATCGAACCCAGGACCCCTCAGTCCGCAGGCTGACACTCTATCCACTGAGCCAAACCGGCCAGGGTTCAGCAAACATTTTATTTTTATTTTTTAGAAATATATTTTATTGATTTTTAACAGAGAGGAAGGGAGACAAATAGAAACATGAGAAATTGAGAGAGAAACATCGATCTGCCTCCTGCACACCACCCGCTGGGGATATGCCTGCAACCAAGGTACATGCCCTTGACTGGAATTGAACCTGGGATCTTTCAGTTCGCAGGCATCTATCCTAAGCCAAACCAGTTAGGGCTCAACAAATATTTAAAAAGCACCAGGTGGTATAAGCCTCCCACTGTATTGATGCTGAGAATAAATTAGTATAGCAAGGTCCTTGACTCAAAAAGCTCACAGTTCAGTGCGGGAAATGGCCATCTTAAAACCTACTCCCCACCAGTATTGAGTGCTTGCTATGCAATAGATATCACACAAGAGCTTCTCAGAAATTGTCCCATTTAGTCCTCACAGCAAGTCTATGGTCTAAACAGCATTGGCCCCATTTGACAGTTATTAGAACTAAGAGAAAGAGACTTGTCCAAAGTCCCTCAGCTATATAAATGGAATTGGAACACAGGTGTGCTTGATTCCAAGGTGGGTACTTTTAACCTCTGTCCTGTGGTCTCTAATGCATGGAAGGAAGATGCAGGTTCATTAACTGCTATGCGTGAGTGTTCAAAAGAGAGTAAGATTGTCTTTGGGTGTGGGTGTATGTGCAATGCATGCTCAGTGGGGCAATCTGGGAAAGCTTCCTAAAGGAGGTGGATTTGTACTGGGCTCCATTCGTATCTCCTACGCGAGTTGTTCTTAGTGCTGGGAATTGCAAATGAGCAAAGTCCTTAGACGTTCGGGAGGAGAGGCTGGAATTGTAACGGGGCTAGTCTTCAATGTTGGGTCTTTTTCACCCTCAGAGTTGTCCTGCTCCTTCTGGGTCTCTCTCCTAGGCTCAGCCTTCTGGGGAACACAGATGGACGTCGTTCCTAATGTCTACCCTGCATCTCTTCCTGTTCCAAAAGGTTTTCCCACCTCCCTTTACATTCCCCTTTTTCAAATCCCACAGCAGTAACCGGGCAGACCCAAAGCCTCTGGCCCTTTAAGGCCACCTTCTTCCCCCCACGTGCCGTCTGGTTGGGTTGGCGACGCTGACGCACGCGTGACGTCAATGGCAGCTGGCGCGGTCTGGGCACGAGGAGCGAAGTTGGGATGGGGGTTGGGGGGCGAGAGTCAGAAGGCGGTCATTTGCATTTAAAGGGGCCGTTCCTGGGTTAGTGACCAGGACTTGAAAAGAAATGTGTACCGGGCAAACTTTATGTCCTGGACCTACGGGTAAGGAAAAGGCGCGACACAGCCGAAGTCGCTGGTGACTGCAGTTTGCGCTGTCAATTATGTCCTTCCGCGTAAAGGGGAAATAGTCCTTCGGTGCCCCGGCTGGAAGCACGTGACCTGGAGGGGGCGGATGGGGAGGGGAGAGGGAAGGAGGGAGGAGTTGGGGAGACGACTGTCAGGCTGCGTTTCAGCTGCCCCCACCCCCACATCCTGCCCACCCTCCTGCAGCTGCCACCACATCCTGCCCAGGCAACTGAGGGGTGAGGGGGGGCGGTGAGCGGGGGACGGGCACTGACCTAGGACGTGGCTGTGGAACCCCTTCCCTGCCCCTTTCAATTCCAGGGTTGCGCCTCTGCCCTTTGCCCTGGCTGGCCTACCCTCTGGCGCTTTGGGGCACAGCTTTCTGCCTGGCCCTTACTCCTTCTCTCGCCCCCCCCCCTCCCCCGCTCCCTTACTCCCGCCCACCTCTGGCCTCTGGGACTTGTCCCAAACCCAAAATCAGAGCCCCATTCCTGGGCTAGCGCAGCTATCAATGGACAAATGCAGGTGTTCAATACAGTTTTTATAATTTTAACCTAGATGCAGTTACACAAACACACGCAGATTCATATAGCGGATATTTGCTGAGCACGGTCCATGCCAGCCCCTGCAAAGCCCCGGGAGACCCAAATTTGAGTTCAACTGCTGCCCTCAAGATGCTCAAGATCTGGTGAAGAAGAATAAATAATCAAAAACAGCACAATAGAGTGTGTACTGACGGAGGAGATTCACAGAGTAGGAAGCACCATGCACAGGTGGACACAAGTCCACATGAAGAATGTGTGCCCAGAAGGACCACCAGTACTCCTGCCGGTAGCCCTTTCCCTCACAAGCAGGATGTAAGATGTGGGGAGAGAGTGGAGCCTTTGCTAGGATCATTGGAGTGATCCACCCGATGGGAGAGTTTATACGGATGGAGGTAGTGGGTGGAGATTGTTCACATGCTTGTGGGGAAGGCAAGAGGGGCCACCAAGCAGCCAAACAGGCTTGTACAGCCATAATGGCTCCCCAGAGATATGGAACAATGGGCAGGAAGAGCAGCAGCTCTTGGGGGTGAGGAAAATCTTTCCAAATTAGGCTGAATTGGGGAGGCATAGGTAAAGGGAGCTATTGATGCCATTTAGACTTAGGAAGATGATACTGTACACACACTTTGTAAGACTTTGGTGGATGTCTCTCTGACTGCTGGGGGAGAGGGGGAGTTAGAGCAACTTTGGGCTGTTAGGTGACTTTTCTCTAGGAAAGATGGGTTGGTAGCCAGAGAAGGAAAAAGGAGACCCGAGCTTCTGAGCCTGCTCAGACATTTTCCGCCTGGAGGGTTGTGGGACGGGTAGTCTAGGGGCTAGAAGGAAAAGATGCGGTGAGTCACTTTCAGGAAGTCTTTACTATAATCTGATTTCCAGCAACATAACTCCCTAGATCCTTTCTTATCCTCCCCAGAAATCAAGACCTCATGTTTGTTACTTTTCCTTTCCCATGAAGTTCTCTCTCTCATATATATATTGTATATATATCCCTCACCCTCTCCTACATTTATAAATTCTATCCTCACCCTCTCCTATTCTGTTCTTTAGTGAATTATCATTTCAGACCTCAGGGTCCAGGACACTCCATCTCCTTTCCTGAGCTGACACCACCTTTAGTTTCTCCCTCCAGCTCCGGGCCCTTTAATACCCTCCCAGGTGACTCACCTTCCTTCCCCATTCCTTTGTTAAGGACTCAACATTCCAAGGCAGGAGGACCAATTGGCCAATCACAGCCCTGGCAAGCCTGCCTCTGGCTTAGATCAGCGGGAGCTGTGGTCGGTGGGAGGCTCAACAGACAGATCTATAGAATTTGGGAAGGGGGTTTCTGGGAATGAGCCCTGGGCAAGAATTTGTTCAAGGGCTGCTAATGTTTTTGAGAGAATCTTTCCAGTAGAGCTGGGCTAGAGAGGTATCTGGCTTGCAGAATCTCAAAACTGGAGGCTGGCAGAGAGCCCCGCTCTCTAGGTCCTCTGGGAGCTTGGCTGCCCCCTGTCCACTTGTGTTTTCCCCCGCTGTGATTTGGGACCCAATGGTCTGAAGGCTGAGTTCCCAGGCCTGTTCCTAAGAAGTCTTTTTCAGCAGCCCTGGATCTCTCCAGTCTCAACATTCTGCTTTCCCGACATCGGAAACAGCCGGAAAATAAACACCCTGATGACTAAACGGTTTCTCCAGCTAGAGCTTGGGGAAGCACTAAAAATAGAGGCCACAAGTGAGGGGAGGTTCCCCACTGGGGGGGGAGGGGTCACTTTCCCATCCTGCTCGGCCACAGCCCCAGGCCTGGCATTAGGCTCTGTCCTGAGTCCTTGGGGACAGGACGGGTGGGCTTCCCTTGCCTACCCTTTCCTGGCCGGGGCGACTCTAACATCTTCTGGTGCTGGGGCCCCACCTCCCAGATATAATGGGGGACTGAGAGACTGCATTTTGGGACAAAGTGGGATACTTTAAATCAAGTTTCCTGCCGGGACCGGTTTGGCTCAATGGATAGAGCGTCGGCTTGGGGACTGAAGGGACCCGGGTTCGATTCCGGTCAAGGGCATGTACCTTGGTTGCGGGCATATCCCCGGTAGGGGGTGTGCAAGAGGCAGCTGATCGATGACTCTCTCTCATCGATGTTTCTAACTCTCTATCTCTCTCCCTTCCTCTCTGTATAAAATCAATAAAATATATTTAAAAAAAAATAAAAAAAAATTAAATCAAGTTTCCTGAAGGAGGGGCCAGATGGAAGGGTTGGAAACTGAGGCCGAGAAAATAGGAGCCTGCTGGCTCCCTGTCTTAGGACTTTTTTTTATACATAGTTTTGTTGATTTCAGAGAGAAGGGGAGAGGGAGAGAGAGATAGAAACATCAATGTTGAGAGAGAAACACTGATTGGCTGCCTCCTGCATGCCCTCCAATGGAGATTAAGCCCACAACCTGGCTATATGCCCTTCCTTGACCGGAATCAAACTTGGGATCCTTAAATCTGCAGGCCGATGTTCAATCCACTGAACCAAACCAGCCAGGGCAAGCCTCCAAACCTTTTTTGCAGAGCAATTCTACTGAGCTTGTCTCCTTTGAGACTTTGTATGCGATAATGGGTCTAAAGGGGGTCTTTGCAGTCCAGCCCTTGAGTTGTTATAATGCAGCATGAAGTACTGTTCTAACCAATCTAATGAACTAATTTAATCGTCACACCAAATTTATGAGTTACGTACTATTACCACCATCTCCAGTTTTATCCATGAGGATCATGAGGTACAGGGCAGTTAAATAATGTGTCTCTGTTCACAATTAATAAGTGGTGGGGTAAGGCTTTGAACCAAGGCAGCTTGACTATTTCAAAGTTGAAGCTTCCACTCACTGTGACATGCCACCTCTCTCTGTGCATGCTAGTCTTTTTCAGCACTTAACCCAGAATCCAGTTTTTGTCCAGTAAATCGAACCCAGCCAGATAGAAATCAGGGTGTATGAAGAACTGAGTGCCCTTCTGTTCTGCAAGGTTCTCTGAGATCTAAGTCAAGATTCCATCATTTCCTCAAGCTCGGGTAAAAAAGCAGAACTTAAGACGTAACAGAGGTGCTGGAGAGGAAATCTGGCTGGTATGGCACCCACACTCCTGTTGTAGGGCATGTAAAGATTCACCACACCCTGGAGCAACCAGGAATTCTTAATTTTTTTTAAGAGCTACTGCTGCTGCTTTAATAAGAAACTTTTGGGCGTTTCCTATCCCGTAGTTGAAATCAGGGTCCCGCCCCTTTAAATTGCCCCCCTTGGCTGTAAGTGCTCCGTGGCCACAGTCACTGGGGATTAGGTCACCCAAGAACTATGAGCTGTCGCTTTAAATTGCTGGGCGTCTGCCGAGCCAGGCCGGCAGGGAAGGGGTCTGTCACAGGTAGAGGGAGCAAACGAGCTCCCTGAGGAACCCCCAGGAATGCATGTGTCCCTTTAAGTGAGCTTGGGCACACAGTCAGCGGGGGAGATGAGGGGATCTTTTCTTCACTTCACGTCTACCCTTAATTTATCTATTTAGACTCCCACCTCCCAACTCTCCTGGGGCTCGGGGGGAGCTGCCGAGGAGCGTGTGTGTCTCTGCCCCTCTCTGCGCACAGCGCCTCCCGGAAAAGGACCTCGCTAAGCGCATGGCGGCAGCAGCGCCAGGCAGCGGGCCCGCGAGCTCCGGGGGCCACCTCCGCCGCGGGCCGAACCCTCTAAAGGCCCCTGGGTCTCGCCTCCCCACTTTGCCTCGCTCCGTCCCTCCCTCCCTCCCGGCCGGCGGAGGGATCTGCCGCTCGTGGTGCTACAGCCTAGCTTGGTCAAGCCGAGGGGCGGGGGCTGACCCGGCCCGGCCCCGCTGGCCAAGGGAAGCGAGGGGCGGGGCCGCGTCCCCGGTCCCGCCCCCGCCGGGGCCCCGCCCTTCGACACCACAAGTCCCTCCCATTGGCCCGGCGCCTGTCCATCACCGTCGTTTCCCCGCCCCTCAAGCTAGGCTGAGCAGTGCCTACGTCGGCCTTGAGTCCCAGGGGCTGGAGGAGTTACCTTTGGAGCCCGAAAGGAGGAAGGAAGCAAAATATCAACACAGCGGAGGCGAGTCGGGTGTTCGGCCCCGGTCCCCCGCCTAGCCCGCCGCCCGCCCGCCCGCCCCCCCCCGCGCCCACGACGGGGGTCCAGGCCCCGCGGCGCCGCCCAGAGCCCGCGTGGACACCAGCCTCATTTGTTATTCCCCCGCCCGGAGCCGCGGCTTCCCGGTGTTAAAGATACCCCGGACCAGAAGCGAGAGCTGCCCCTCCTCAGTCGTGACACCCCCCTTCTCCCCAGCGGGACCGGTGAGTAGAGAAAAATAGTGTGCCTGTCGCTTTAAGAGGCCCCCTCCCCCACTCCGCCTTGGGGTTGAGGTGGAGGGTGGTCCCGGCTGTCCCCCCAGACGGGGTGGGACGGGGTGGCCCCCTGGGCCGGTAGGAGCTCGCGGAGCGGGCTGTGTTTTCGCGCGGCGTCGGTGGGAGGTTGCAGGGGGGACTGTTTGTGTCGGGGAGCCGGCTGTGGGGGGCAAGGGGGGCGGTCTGGGGGGTCGGGGTGGGGACGGGCGGCTGGGAGGCGCGCCGGTCGGTGGGTGTCCGGGGGCTCCGATGGTGTCCGTCCGAGTGGCCTGGGGAGGGAGGCCATCCTCAGAGGGGCCCTCCGGTGACAGCCGGGAGCGACTGACATTTTAACAGCCGGCCCCCCCCCCTCCCCGCGCCGCCTGTTCCCTCCTCCTTGGCCCGAAATGGTGCAGAAGGGGGCCTGGGAGGGCGGCGGGAGGGCGGGGGCGGGGGGAGCCGCAGCTGTTTGGGAAGCGGGGGAGGGAGGAGAGATGTTGTTCAGATGACACCGGGGTGGTGGGTTGGTGTGTGTGTGTGTGTGTGTGTGTGTGTGTGTCCGGGCCCGGGTTTTGCCGGTGCCTATGGAGTTGGGACGCAGAGTCACCACGGAGGTGGACACGCAGGATCCTTCCTCGGGACCTCCTAGTCCGCTTCCGAGAGACCTCTGATCTGGTTTGTCATCAGCCCCAGCTGGAGAACCCCTGGCCAGAAGTTTGCAGCTGTGCAACATCTGGGCAAGAGTTCTCCAGTCTCTCTCCGTCTATGGCCAGCTGATCTGGGCTCAGAGTGGGGGGCTAAGGGGATAGTGTAGAGGCCAGCCCCCGTCCTTTAAGGTTTGGGTCTCACAGAGATGGGGGACAGGGCCTCCCCTTCCCCAGGAATTCAGACTGCCCTCTTGGGAGCCTCCTGAGGTCTCTGAGGAGAGGAGGGCTGCAGGCTGGGAGCAGTCTTGGAGCCACTGAGTAGGGTATCCCGGGTTTGTCCAGACTGGGAAGCGCTCTGTGAGTCCCCTTAAGTAGTGCATTGTGGATGGGTTGGGGGAGGGTACAGTGAGTGGATCCTGTGTCCCCTACCCTGTGGCCAGCCTCCCTTTTAAGGTTTCCTTATAGGCCTTGTTTTGGGGGTGGGGTAGTTGGGGGGTGGCCCTCCTCTCTCCTCCCCTCCCCATCCCCTCAGAGGGCCTCCTGGGCATTTCAGGTGCCAGCCTTGACTATGGGAAATTTGCCATCTGGGGCAGTGACCTTGGGCTGCTCTGGCCTGGAGATAGGAGGGGAGCACACGATTGAGTGTTTTGAAGTTAGGGAGCTGTCCACCTCCTCCTCCCCTCCAAACCCCCAGCAGGGACATCTCAGGGGCCACGGAGAACATCAAAAAGGCACATGTCATTGTTCACACACGTCCACCCGCCTGTGGCCAAGGGTCACACCCGCTCCGGGTCTCGGCCTTTCTGTCCCAGCTCCCAGGGCCTGCCTGGGAATGCATTTCCTTCCTGCGGCTTCCCAGTGCTGGGCAGGACGTGGGGGTGGGATGGAATCAGTGTGAGATGGCCGAGGACCCATCGCTATGAAGTCATTGGGGGACACTGGAGCTTATGTATAGCTCTTTCCTCCCCTGCCTTAGCACCGGTATTTGGACCCTTGGGTCTCGGTAGTCATGTTCTCATTGTCACTTCCCTGTCCCCAACACACCTGGTGTGTGTGTGTGTGTGTGTGTGTAACTAAGATCACACAGCAAATCTATGTCAGAACTTTAGTCCAACCGCCACTCGACTGGGCATGGATGGCTTCACAGTAGGAAGAGCCCGAAGGAAGGGAGACACAGTTCTTGTTCTCGGAGGCCCTGGTCCAAGGAGGGAAAGAAGCAGGACCCAGTCAGGGAGCATCATAATCCTTATTGGGGGTTGGGGGGATGGGAGGCTGGGCTGGAGCTTCTTCTGTGTGCTGTATCCAGTGCCTGGGACAGAGCGATGGAAGACGTGGAGGGACGGCGGGGGCTGCCCATTGCTCACCCCACTCTGTACCTGCTGCCCTGCACTGGAGGGGCCTGAGCTTCCCAGCTCTGCCTCTCTTGGCTCCTGGATCCTCTCATCAGCTGGGAGATATAATGGTCTTTCTGGCTGCTGTTATATAATCTCTCTCCAGCAGGTTTTTCTTTAAAGAAAAAAAAACAACAACCCTCACTGGGTCTTTTTTGGGAGGTGTGATAGGGGAAAGATGGCGAGTAGACTTGCAGGGGGGAGATGGGGAGACCAGTAGCAAGGAGGGGTGGTTAGACAAGGGTTTAGACCCTCTTTGATTGTTATCTAGCCCCTCCCACCCTCCTCCTCTGACTGTGCCCTGGAATGGTCTCTTCTGCTGTGGGTGTTCTAGTCCTCTGCTCCTCCTATCAATCTTCTCCTTCTGGGCAGCTTGGTCCTGGCCCTCGCTGGTTGGCACTGGGTCCGCAGTCTCAGTGCTTACCTCGGCGCTGGCCTGGTGTGAGTGTCAAACACTTTTCCACCCGTTTCTGTGTCTCCATGGGGACAGCGGGGGGTCAGGGACAAATGGCTGGGTTTACCATTTTCCTAGCTGTATTTGGAGCCAGGCCCCCTGCTTCTCTGCCCCCCCAGTCCACAGGGCGGTGGCCTGTGGAGAAGATGAGTCAGTGAGGTGGGTAATGGAGGCCTCCACCTCTCGGCCACAAGTCAGAGTTGGGGTCCACTGGGTTCTAGCAGTGAGGATGAGGATGAGGATGAGATGTCCTAGAACCCATCACTGGGGGTTAGATTCTGGTCCTGTGGCTCTGGTGGCAGGTTCTCCCCACCCATTGGGACCGAGGCTGGAACCCTCCAGGCTTTCTGAGGCCAGTTGGTTTGAGGCAATTATCTCCCTTTTACAGGGAAGGAGGCGACGGTGGTGGGGGCAGCATAACCTCAGCATCACTGTAATCACTGGTGGCTTTTATGGGCCAGTCATGAGGTCGGAGTCCGGCCAACTGTCTGTCCTTCTGTCCCAGTTTGGTGACTTACTCATGGGGGGAGGAGGAGGTGTGAGGTGCTGGTGGCCGTGCTCTGGAGGCTGGACACCCTGCCCTGTTGTGGCTGACGGTGCCCTGTCTGCCCACAGCTGCAGCGGGCAGGGTGGAACTCAGACCTGGGGAGGAACTTCCCGGTGCATCTGGTTGTTGGGGAGACAGCCGGCTCTCACTCCTTTAGGGAAAAGGAGATCCCAAAGCTCTTTCTGCGCTAGTCGCTCTCGGTGGCTCTGCGGAAAGGCCTTGAACTTTGGCCTGGTGGGAATGGTGCAGTTCGGCTCCTGGAATATTTATTTTCATTTCTCTCCGCCTGCCTGGGGCTGCAAGTCTTCTGAGGAGAGTTTATCCTGGAGTATGGGGCCAGCTGGTGGACCCCTTTCCTCTGTCTAGCAGGGGGGCCGGGTGGAGGGTCCATATGCCCAGATGCACCTGGCAGGTCCACAGCATCTAGTGGCGCACAGGCACGAAGGTGTGCGGTGCCTACACGTGGGTGTGTAGCACCCACAGAGCAGCTGCTGCCCTGTGGGGGGTGGGGGGTAGTGAATGGCAAAGATGATTAAAGGATTGGAGACTGGGGATAGGGTGGTGGGGGGAGAACCGGAGGTAAGGAGATGAAGAGAGCTCTGAAGAGAGGACTGGAGCATGAGGGATGGAGGTCAGACTACACACACGGGCAGACCCAGAGGCTGGCTTGTGGGCTGTGGAGCCCTGGCTGACTTCCATCACGACCCCTTCCATCCCTCCCCTCCCCCACTTCCCTCTCTGTGGCCCTGGCTTAGCCTGTCTGTGACCCTCACACTGCTTGGTGTCCTTGGATAAGGAGTTTCCCCCAGCCTGTGGTGACCAGAGCCCCTGGGTGTTGTGGTGGTTTCTCTCTGGTTTCTGCTGCCCTCCCATTCATTCTGAGAGCCCTTCCACCCTGATGCAGCGAGGCTGTATCTGAGCCCTCAGGCCTTTGGGGCAGATTCCTGGTTTAAGTAATCTCTGAGGCCCTTTCCTGAGGCTATGGCCACCACCTCCCTTCCCTGGAGCCTCGCCGTGCTTCTGGCCAGGCATGAGACAGGGGGATGCGTTCGGGAACTCTGCACAGGACCCCGAGAGTCTGGAAGTGGGGTAGGGGTGGGTGTGGGGCAAGGAGGGTGGCTGTCTGATCTCTCTCTCTTGCTGTATGCTGGGAGGGGAGGGACTTGTCTGGAGCTCCGGCCTGCTGCTGGCCACACCCAGGTGGGACCATATTTACTCATTTAAACTCACCCTCCCAGGAGGCTCTGGGCCCAGCCTGGTCACCGGCCCTGGCTGGGTGCCTCTGGCTGGGTGCTCTGGCCACTCCCTAGGAGTCGGGCAGACCAGGGAAGCGTATAGAGGAGCTTTTTTTTTTTTGCCTCTGGTCAAGAGAGCTTTACCCCACTCACCCCGTTTTCCAGTACACTTTTGGAGACCAAAAAACTAAAACTGGTTTAGGTCTTTGGAGACTGGAGGAAGGAAACTTCCCTTTGTCCTATCCCTGTGTGCCACGCTCTGTGCTGGGCATGGAAACATATGAAAACTTGTTTATTTCTCTCCACAACTGTTTTCCACAGTTCGGAGACTGCATCAGAGACTTGCTCAGCCTCTCCCCGGCGGAAGGCTAAGTAAGGGGCTTTGGTCTGAGTGTTACGGGGGGTTCTGCCTTCAGGGAGGGCAGTGGGATGGGCGGCCAAGGGAGGCCTGGAGAAGGAGGAGGATGTGTGGAGGGAAGAGCAGGCCTAGTGGGATTCCCTGGCAGGGGCAGAGGATGACGTTCGGTGGCGAGTGGAGAGAAGGTGCTTTGTGTCCTGAGAAGGTGTTGTCTTCTGATTGAGAGAGCCCCCAAAGCTGGAACTTAGAAAGGAGGTGTGTCCTTTTCCCCAGACATCAGGGTTAGCCCGGCTTGGGACTTGCCAGCTAAGGCACCTACCCAGAAAGTGGGGCGGGAGCCAGCAGTGTCCCAGTAGGGACTCGGTGTATGTGTGTAGGGAGCAGGTGAGCAACTGAAGAGGCCCTGAGGGGACCAACAGGCCTAGGGCTTAGCCTGACCCTGGGGGAGTGGGGGCGGGGCTTGGGAACGGAGTGCTCCCCAGCCAGTTGTCTCCGATCTCAGAACCCTTCCACTCGTCGCCCCCTGAGCTTTCCAGTCCTTCTAGATTCATATTCTTGATTTCCCTGCTCCCACCCTGCCAACAAATACTTGGGGTTGAGGGTTGGGAGACTAAGAAATAAGAGAGAGCTCGACCCCATTCCTCAGGGAAAACCTGCTGAGGAGGGATGTGTGGGAGAAGAGGTGTTGGTCTCTTCATGGCGTCTTCCCACTGCAGTTGGACCAACTAACTGGAAGCAGTGGGATGGAGCCGATGACCTCGAACCTCGAGTTTGTTTCCTTTAAAGTAGGGGTGTCGAACTCAATCAGAGAAGGGGCCAAAATCTAAAATCCAGCCTAAATCGCGGGCCGAATGGTTTACTGAACAGTCATAAACTGACAATGTCATAAACTGACAGCGGAGTGCAGTGATGACAGCGCGGTGCGGGCCACATTGCAAGGCCTGGCGGGCTGGATTTGGCCCGCGGGCCTTGTGTTTGACACATGTGCTTTAAAGCATGCCTGTGTGATGTATTTGGTGAGGGATAATGGTTGGGGGTAGAGCAGGAGAAAGGCTGATTTTGAAAAGGTGCTTCAGGCCTTTCCATTTACATCTCTATTGACCTCTGATCCCCTGTCCTCCAGCCCCCACAGCTGCCTGCCTCCCCGCTGATTCCCCTATGCGTACGCTGCGGCAGGCAGGCCCGTGGGGCCCCTGCTGACTGTGTGGGAACAGGTGTCTGGGACCGGCTGCTCTCGCTCGTCTTGCCCACCTGTCAGCCCAGGGGATAGGGAGCCGATGGGGAGGGGAGAGGAGGAACCTCTTGGTCCTCTCACTGCTCCCTGGGGTGGGGCCCTGGTTATAAAGCACAGCAGAAGGACTGAGAATAGATCACAGACAGGACTTCCCACTTAGAGGAAGGATAGCTCCAGATCGTGGCAATGGCAGAGAAACCGTGGTAGGCAAGGGTCCTCGCTGGCAGACGTCAGAGGGGTCTCTGCACATGTCTTCGTGAAACAGCGAGAAGCTGGGTATCGGTGAGGAGCATGAATTTGCATAGCTGTGTGCAGGTCCCCTCCCCAGTCCCCCGCCTTCCTGGGCCCCCCTCCATCTGGCTGGGCATCTTAGCCTCACCTGGCACCTTTCCTGAAAGCAGCAAGCTAATCCTGTAAGAGCCGCCTGGCTGGCCTTCTCAGCAGGCCCACGCAGCTGTGCTGCCTGCCCTCCCTTGCCAGGGGCTTAGAGGACTGTCCTTCCGAGTCAGAAGGAGACCCGGGCGCCTCCCTGAGTGGCCCCTTTAAATCCTCTGTGGCTTCCCTGGGCCATGATTTCTCTAGGAGGATTTGCGTTCCCTGATTGGATTGGCCTCTTTCGGGCCCCCTGTCTGTAACTGTAGGTGGACACATCACCCTCATCCTCCACCTTTTATCAGAATTGGCGCTGTCCAGTCCGAGGGCCCAGGCCTCAGCGCCCCTCCCCTCTCTGCCTGCTCTCCCTGTCCCAGCAATGGGGCCTGGCTCTTCCTCCATCTGCTTCAGTCAGAGGAGTCCAGGCCTTGTTCTGTGGGTGGGAAGAAAGGGTCTCACAGCTTTAAATAAGGGGCCAGCCACTGCCCTGGAAGAGAGTGCTCCTCTGAGACTGCCTGCTTTTCTCCACGTTCCCCTCTTCAGCCTGCTCTTCCTTTGGCCAGGGGCCCCCATGCCATAGTCACCCCCCGCCCTCATTTCCATGGGAAGTCCCTCCCCTGGTCTAACCAACAGCCCACCCGCTGCAAAGGCAGGCAGCCCAGACCCAGCACTGGTATCACTACGCTCACCCCAACGGCTCTCCGGCTGACCCGCCCCCCAAGGTCCCAGCTGCCACTTTCACTTCTGTCTCCTGAGACCCCAGAGGGAAGTGGGGTGGGGAGGTGGAAGGTGACACACTAACCGTCCCAACTGCCCCCACCTCTCCTCATCTGAGGAGAGGGCTGGCCTGCGTCCTGTTCACTAGTCTCATTTAGGTGACTGAAATGCAGGGCAAGGGTTGGCTGTAGTGAGAGGGATAGAGGTTAGATAGCAGGCAGGACTTCCCAGGATTGGAGACCACTGACGGACTTCATTGTTTAGAGGGTGTGGCTGAAAGTGTAGAGGGTATAGCTGGGCAGCAGAGGTCAGTTTGACCTCCTCCTGCTCCCATTGGTTGGAATGTAATGCCTGGACCTTCATGCCTTCCACGTGTTCCCAGCTGTCCATGCTTGGTTAGGTGGCTCCTAACTAAGCAAATTTGAGCCCTAGAGACTACTTAGAGGCCAAACTCTGCTCTGGAAAGTCCTCTCTGTGGTCTTGCCTCTCTCTTGGTTGCTGTACTAGCTATTTCCTCTCATTTGGCACCCTTGGGAATGGGTTTTTAAAACAGGGATAGAGGTAGAAGTTTGCCACCCACCTCATCCTCCTGCTGCCCAGCCTCTGCACCAAGGAGAATGGAGCTTTCCCCCTGGGGAGCTGCAGGGCGGTTGTGGAGCCAGCACCCACCATCTCATGAATCTTTTCAAATTCCTCATGACTACACCTCCCCTGCCCCACCCCCCACCTCCATCTCTACCTTGACAGGGGCCTGGACAAGACTGGAGGACCTAGTTGGTTGAGAGCTGTAGACAGTACAGGGAAGGGGGGTTATTTATCACTTCATGAATGCTTTCGGGAGGAGAAAGATGGGCCTGGAGGCCTGAGGTACCGGGAACTCCATTTGGGAGTCCCTGAGTGCCTAGTTTTGGTGGGTGGCCCAAGACCTGGAATGAAAAGTTGAGCTTGATAGAATAGGTGAGACACTAGCAAATTCCCATGCAGATGTGAGGTAGTGAGTCATTACTGATCGGCCTGCTGGGGTAGAGCATGAAGCGAGACTCAGGCTGGGGTTCCAGAATTGGCTCCACTAATGACCATGACAGTGACCTTGGGCCAGTCACTATTCAATACCCAGAAGCAGGGCCCAAACCCTGGTTCTGATAGGTATACCATGTGAGGGAGGGATTGGGATGACTGAAGTTGCCCCCAGGGCATCGTGTGCCTCAGCTGGCACCTGCCCTGGCAGACCATGAGCCTCGGTTAACCCTTGGCCATCTATTGTGGGGGTTGCTGTTCAGAAAGCACGTCCCTTTTTAGCCTCTTCATTATTTTCTCGCCTCCATATTGCTCTTCCCTCTTTTTTTTTTTTTTTTTTTTTTTTAAATACTTTTATTGATTTCAGGGAGAGAGTCAGAAAAATCAATGATGAGAGAGAATCACTGATCGGCTGCCTCCTGCATGCTCCCTCCTGGGGATTGGGCCCACAACCTGGGCATGTGCCCTTGACTGGAATCAAACCCAGGACTCTTCAGTCCGCAGGCCTACGCTCTATCCTCTGAGCCAAACCTGCTAAGGCTGCTCTTCCCGCTTAAGCTGGAGAACCGTGGACCCAGACAGGCTCTCTCTGCTGTTCCCTCCCCATGGACTCACACAGTCCTGACTTTTCTTCCTTTTGGGCCTCTCAGAAGAGCACAGGCCTGAGTGCTCAGGCTGGAAGGGCACGTGGGTACCTAGTCCACTCCACCCATCCATTGCACTGGCCAGTGGGTGCGGCCTGGAGGGAGCGGCGACTTAATTCAGGATCACACAGTACTCAGTGACTTAGGGCCAGAGCAGGCACTGGAATTCGGTCCAGAGCCCCCCATATTTCCCTGGGATGCTGCCCCCCAACGCTTTCCTACAAAATTCAATCTCCTGTTGCTCCCAGATTCCTCCTGAGATCAGGCTGGGTGGCTCCGGGAGCTTGCAGGGGTTTGGGGGAGGTTTGGAGGAGCCAGCCCAGAGGCCGGAGCTGGGGTAGGAGGTGTTGGCGCCAGGGAGGGCAGGCTGGCTGCTGCCTCCACAGGGAGACGTACAAGCTCACAGCTGCCGCAGGAAGGATGAGAGCTAGACTACAGGAAGGACAAGCTGGGGTGGGGAAGCAGTGGAGGAGGCTCAGGAGACAGACCCTCACTGGAGAGGCGTCTCCTGGGCAGAGAACAGGATGACCCCATCCCAGGAGGCTTGCCAAGGAGAAGAGGGCTGGAAGCCCAGGGTGGGGCCAGGGAGCCTTGTCCAGCGGAAACCCTCCGGAGGGAGGGCTTTCAGCCTTGCTCCCACACTGGATGCTCCTCCTGGCAAGTCAGTTCCTGTCCCTTAAGCTGGGGCTGTAATGCCCTGCCTCCATTTGCATTCCTAGGGTGCCTGGGACCTGAGACCACCTCTGCCGCAGGCCCAGCTTCCCGGGACCAGCCCTTTTTCCCCTTCCCCCCAGCCGCCAGCCCGCCCCCAGGTCCCTTGTGGGTGAGATAAAATTAGCTCAGTGCCCAGGCTAAAAATAGCCCCTGCCCAGCCCGGAGGCTGCCGGGCTGGGGGAGGGGAGTTCCCGAGGGAGGGGAAGATGGTGGGAACCGGGTTTGGGGAGTGAGCCTGCCAAACTGAACTCTGAAGGGAGGAGGATCAGGGGTAGAGGCCTGCTTGTGTCTCTGAGAGCAGATCGCCTGTGCCTTTTAGAGTAGATCATATAGAACTCAGCGGTGAATGCAAAGAGACTGCCACGTGGGAAAGGATGGGGGAGACGGAATGGAGCCGGCAGTGGTGGGTGGGGATCAGACAGGGAGGTGGGGGTGGGGTGAGAATTGGGCTTCCAGGAGGGGCCTTTGCTCAGACTTTGGAGAGGGAATGCCCCATTTCAGGACCCGTACAGTGTCTAAAGAAAAGGCTCCCTGTCCAGGGGCTCAGCTCCTGGTGCTGGGGGGGGGGCGGGGGGGAGAGACTGGGTTCACCTTCCTGCCCATCCTCCAGAGCTTCCTGCCTCTGCTTCCCGGGAGCAGGCTCAGAGAGTGGCTGGAAGGTTGTGAGCCTGGGCTGGGAGGGAATGGAGGTGGTAGCCAGGGATTGAGAGCCCCTGGGCCTTGTGCTCACCTCTGCTCACTCTCAGGACCTGCCTGCCCTCAAGGGTGGACATAGCCCAAAGCCTCAGGGGCAGAAATGCTCCTTCCAGCAGGGGAGGGGGGAGCGGGCCCAGTGCAGGCCCCCAGGGCCTCTCCCGCCCTCGCCCAAGGGGGACCTGCCCTTCTCTGTCTGACTCTTGGCTGGACTGTGAGTTTTCCGAGCAGGAATGGTGTCCTGTTGAATTACACCTACGTGCCAGGCCTGACCTCAGGGTCTTGTCTCGTGTCTACCCACTTATCTCCCCACCTTCCCCTCTGTCTGCTCCTGCCTCCCTCTCTCCTAGAGCCCTCTCCTTGTCTGCCTCTGCTCCACACTTAACCTTCTTTCTGGCCTCTCTACCTCTTCTCTGTCTCCTTTCCTACAACTGTGTGTCTGTCCCCCTCTGTGCCTGCCTCCCCCACGCCTCCTCCCTCATTAGCGAGCAGGCTGCTGGAGGCCCCCTGACTGTGGGGGTGATGGGTGGATTGGATTGCCACCCCCTCCCCCAGCTCCTGCTGCTTATTTCATGCCCTGCAGCCCAGCCACAGGGAAGGGGCGGGAGGAGGGATGACAGCTGTCTCCAGCGCCTCCTACCTTCCCCTTCAGTCCACAGCCTGCCGCCCTGGGCAGCCTGGGAGGGAGGGATAAAAGGCCCACCTAATGAGAACGGCCTTTCTCACTGTGCGGAAGAGCAGGGCCGAAGCCACATTGCTCTGTGACGGGCTGCTCACTCGGCCTCTCTGGGCGTGTTTGCCTCATTTGACCGGTGCTGGTGTAGCACTTCTGAAAGCAGGTGCCTTGCATTTTCTCAGAGCCTGTGGGACAGAGGACACATCTGGGTGGAAGGATGTGTGTGGGGGGAGGCAGGAACTCCCCTGACACTAGCCATTGGAAGGCACTTACTTCTGTAGCTGCCTGGGAAGGCCAGTCCTGCTGCCACTGTGCTCCAGGAGCCAGCCCTGACCGCTCCCCTGCCCCCACGGCCCGAGGCCATCCTCACACAGGAACTGAGATAGCATCATTCTGAAACCCCGAGAATAGTCTGAGTATTGCTCAGGTACCAGGAGGTGTTACACTGGAGGAGGCTGAGGCCTGCTACTTCTCCCATACCCCCTCCAAACCGAGACCCCCTTTAGGGTACATTTTGCATATTATCTGCACCTCATTTGCATGTTAATACAACCCACGTGTTCCTCTTGGGTCTGTAGCACACAGCTTGGAAAAATGGCTGTCCATGGGATCCTTCGGGATCTCCCGCGTCTCAGGTCCCTCAGCCCCTCCTCCTTGTCCAGAATGTTGTCAGCTGAGCCTCCCACCCTGCGTCCTCTCTGCTCTCCGCTTACAAAGGCTTCTCTGCAGCCCAGCTGCCATCCTTCCTCCCTCTTTGCTCCTCTGTCTCTAGGGGAAGGCTCTGCCTCTCCCTGCCTCACTCCCCACGCTGAGCAGGTCCACTCTGCCCCATCCTGTCCTGCCAGCACTGCCCCCGAGGGTGAGTCAGAAGCAGCTGGAGACCTCCAGAGGGTGCTTTTGGTGACACAGATGCAGTCAGCCAAAGAGATCATAGCTGTGGCCTGAGGTCAGGATGGGCCAGGCCCTGGGGCCATCAGAGCAAGAAGGCCATCCTAGCTACTCCCCCACCCCTCCTATCTCCACGGCAGCCCTAAACCCTCCCAAGCTTTGGGCTCCAGGAGAAGCAGCCCAAAGCCAGTTCTCCTGGGAGGGCTTCCTAGAGGAGGAGCAGGTGGGCAGGAGAAGAGGAATGGGGCCTGGGCAGGCCAGGGAGATAAGGCTCACATCTGGAGAACAGATGCTAAGGCCTCTGGCTCCTGGAAGTTGGTTAGGTAATTAGGTAGACTGCTAATTAAGGAGGTCCAGGTGTTCATTAAAATGCCGCTAATTGGTTAGGAGAGAAGCTTGGACAGGATAGGCCTCTATACCTTCGATAGGGTCAGTTTAGGGTCCTCGGTGCCCATTCCGGCCCCAGCCACCCCTCTTCCAAAGTCAGGGGTGAGTTCATGATCTTGTCCCAGATCTTGTCCCTACGGCTCTGCAGCAATGTAGCATGGAGAGCAGAGAGGGAAGATTGGTAGGACTGAGCCTGCTTTGTAGGAGGGCTCCTGGTTAGAAAGGAGGAAGGACTGCCGAGGGAGGGGCAATGGGGAAGGGCCTTGACAACATGGAATTCTAAGCAGTGCTTTGGGGGACTGGTGGGGATAGGTGTTGCCCTCCTGCTTTTCCTGTCAGAGGGTGTTGGATGGGTCTCTGTGGCTTCCCTGTCTTCTCAGCCCTGATCCCTCTCACATCCTAGCTCCCCCAGCATGAGGCGGGGGTGGGGGGGGGCGGTATAGGAGATCAGCCAGGGAGCTGGTTGCCAGGCGACAGTTGCCTAAGTAACCCCATCCTCTCTATCTCCATGTGCTCAGGGCTGCTCCTTAGAAGACTTTCGAGTCTCACCCTCTATACCAGCCAACCCAAGGGTGGAGAGGGTTGAGGACTCTGATGGCAGAGGTGGTCGGAAGGTAGGTGGTTTCCAGGCGGACAAGCTTCAGGTGCAGCTGGGAGAGGAAGGGTAGCTGGTCCTGCAGCAGGACTGATGGAAAGACCACAGAGGACTTCTTACAGGGTCACAAAGATGAAACAGTCCTCTCTTCTTTTTCAACAAATATTTCCTGAGCTGCTCCTTTCGGGGGCTAGAGTGATGAAAAAGACAAATGTGGTTCCTGCCCTCAGGAAGCTTGAGTCTCACAAGTGAGGCAGGCATTAAATAGAAGCACAGAATTATAATAATTTAGAGCAGTGGTCGCCAGTTGGTGGTCTGCGGACCACTGGTGGTCCGTGAGGTCTGAAAGGTTGGTGGCCACTGATTCAGAGACCTAAGTGCTAGAAAGAAGAGAACAAGATGTGCTGAGAGTAAACAATGGTGGAACCAAAGGAGTGATACTGGCTTGCAGTAATTGCCTTTCTGAGTGTCAGGAAAGCTAAGAATGTTCTCTCCCAACTTGGAGGAAGACATAGTATTGGCCACACATTGACAGAGGTTACATCTCAACAAGAATTTGCTTGTGAACAAAGGGTGGTGAGAAGGAGACATAGTAGAACGGGAGGGGAAGGGCAGTGAGATGCTATAAGCCAGAGGAATGCTGGAGTGACTGCATTTACCAATCTGCATTGGGGTCTCCAAAGCAGGCCAGAGAATCCTTTTTATTTATTTATTTTTTACTTTTTAAATATATTTTATTGATTTTTTACAGAGAGGAAGGGAGAGAGATAGAGAGCTAGAAACGTCGATGAGAGAGAAACATTGACCAGCTACCTCTTGCACCCCCCCCACCGGGGATGTGCCCGCAACCAAGGTACATGCCCTTGACCGGAATTGAACCTGGGACCTTTCAGTCCACAGACCGACGCTCTACCACTGAGCCAAACCGGTTTCGGCGAGAGTCCTTTTTAAAAAGCTCTCTTCTTGCCCTGACCAGTTTGGCTCGTAGATAGAGCATTGGCCTGCGGACTCAAGGGTCCCAGTTTCTATTCTGGTCAAGGGCATGTACCTTGGTTTCGGGCACATCCCTAATAAGGGGTGTGCAGGAGGCAGCTGATTGATGTTTCTCTCTCATTGATGTTTCTAGCTCTCTATCCCTTTCCCTTCCTCTCTGTAAAAAACCAATTTAAAAAAAAATATATATATATATATATATATATATATATTAAGCCTCTTCTTAGCCCCACTCCCCCACCTTCAGTGTGCTCTCCTCTCCTCCCCTGCCAGGCTCTAGGAGATGTAGCCTGTGGATTGCACTGGGAGGCAGGGGAGCTGAAATCTTTGGGCTGGAGACTTTGTACAATAGCAGGGGTTTGGCGGAGATTGGGGTTACAGGCAAGGAATGGTGAGGGGACAGAGCAGTTCTGGGCCCAGGTATCTTGGGGCCACTCAGGGTTGACTGGGCTTGTGAGGGCCACAGTGGGAGGCCCAGGTCCCATGGAGCAGGTTGAGAACAAGGGAGAGGGGACGAGAGAGGGGTAGAGGGCCCTTCCAGGAGAGGGAAGGGAATTCCACTGCTTTCTGAAGATATAGACAGAACAGAAGCTCTCTTTCCAGCTGGGCTAGGGAGGCCTGAGGGCCAGGCCTGGGAGTGGGAAAGAGTGGAGAGGAGTATTCCTGGCTCCTCCCGAGTGCACCGATTCCCTGCCTTCCCTCCCCCACGCCAAGATGCTGAGGCTGAGCCTCAGGCCCTGCTGTGGAGCACGGGGGACATGGCTGAGTGGAGCTAAAGGCTCAGCCATTGGAAACGAGGGCTGGGGCCGGTTCCTAATTATTGGTGTCTGTTATCAAACCCCTCTCCCCACCTCTCTGTAAAAATCCTCCCTTGGCTGCAGGGGGCTCTCTGACAGGGGTGCTGTGGAAGGGGAACTCTGGAGGGAAGTGCTGGGTTTCTATGGTCTGGGCTCCTCTCAGGACCCAGTCGGAGAGGCTTTAGAAAGCATGACTCCCATCCTAGCTGGTTTGGCTCAGTGGATAGAGCGGTGGCCTGTGGACTGAAGGGTCCCAAGTTCGAGTTCAGTCAAGGGCACATGCCGGGGTTACAGGCTCAATCCCCAGTAGGGGTGTGTGCAAGAGGCAGCCAATCAATGATTCTCTCTCATCACTGATGTTTCTGTCTCTCTCCCTCTCCCTTCCTCTCTGAAGCCAATAGGAAAAAATATTTTTTTTAAAAGGGAAAGAAAACACGAGTCCTATGCTCACTGCCCCCTCCACCATCTCTCAGAAGGCTCCATCTCTGATGAAAAGACTCCTGAAATCAAAGAGTTGGAGGGACCCTGGGGTTAATTCATGCCTCCGGCTCCCAAGGGCTCCCCCAGCCTGTTGGGGCGCTGCCCACACCGGAAAGCATGCACCTTTTCAGGCTCAGGCTGAGCCCTCATTCCTGTGTCCCCTCCCATCCCAGAGTATCTCCAGGATTGTATAGTTCAGGGGCTCCGTTTCCCATTCTGGCTCTGGAATTGGAGCTGTTCAACCGATGGGCCATGGCGGTTTACCCAATAGACGCGCTGAGACAGAGAATCCCGCCTGGTGCCTGCGTCCCCCTGGCTTCCGGCCGTCTCCTGCGGGTACGTCCGCAGGCTCTGTGTTTTCTCTTTGTGCTTCAAGGTGAACAAGGTTGGGGAGCACTGTTCAGATGAACTTGGGTTCTAGACTTGGCCCATTCCTTTAGAGTAGGAATCAGCAAACTGTGGCCCATGCTTATTCGTATAAATCTAGTTTCATCAGAACACAGCCACACTCATTCATCTGTGTGTTGTCTACAGCTGCTTTCATGCTACAGTGGCAGTGTAGGCCTGCAAAGCCTGAAATATTTAATATCTGGCCCTTCACAGAAAAAATTACCAACCCCTGGTCTAGAGGGGTGGTTTGTTTGTCTGTTTGTTTGTTTATAGCAACAGAACCCTTCAAAAAAAGTTATAGGGTTAGGCCCACTGAGTAAAATGGACTGGTGTGGAAGTGGTAGAAGAGATAGGTGGTCTGCAGCCCCAGCCCCACTCTGGAATACCAGGCCCCAGGGCTTCGTGAGCTGGGTTTGAGGATCTCTGGTATGGTCTTTGTGGTTTTTTAAGATTTTAAAATTATTAAAATTTTAGAAAATATTAGTTTTTATTGATTTCAGAGAGAGGAAGGGAGAGGGAGAAACATTAATGATGAGAGAAAATCATTGATCGGCTGCCTCCTGCACGGCCCCTCTCCCTCTCCCTCCCCCAGGATGGAGCCTGCAAGCCAGGCATGTACCTTGACTGGGAATGGAGCTGTGACCTCCTGGTTCATGGGTCAACACTCAACCACGGAGCCACACCAGCTGGGCTAAATTAATTTTTAGAGAGGAAGGAAGGGAGAAGGAGAGAGAGAGAAACATAAATGTGAGTGAGAGTGAAACATCAATTGGCTGCCTCCTATATGCCCCCTACTGGGGATTGAGCCTGCAACCCATTCATGTGCCTTGACTGGGAATGGAACCAGCAAGCTTCAGGTGCACAGAATGATGCCCAACCAATTGAGCCACACTGGCCAGGGCTCTGGTATGTTCTTGATACAGGGATGCAGAATCACTCCCATTGTGGCACCAGGTAAACTGCCAGCTGCATGGACTTGGCAGGTGTGTTCACGCAACACGTTCTCACAAGAGCTGCTGTTCTGGCCAGAGGGACAGCTGGTGAGCCCAGGTGTCTCTGTTGTGGGAGAGGAAAGTGGCCAGGATGTTCTCTGAGACCCAGACCCTTAGAAGTCAGGGAGCTCCATGTATTCCATCTGACCTGGAACCTGAGGGCAGCGGTGACGGTACGGAAAGGTCTGGACCAGAGTCCTGGGCTCTGAGAGTGAGGTCCAGCTTGTGCCTGGCTGTGGCATGCCGTCCCCTCAGGTTGCCACCCTGTCCTCATTTTGAGGACACTGACAGCCTCTCCCAGAGGTGCTGTGGACCTGCCTGTGTGCCCAAGGAGCAGGGCTAAGGACTGCTAGGACTGACTGTCTTGCCATGACCTTCCCCTCCCAGGAGGCTGTGCAGAAGGTGTCCTGCAGACCATGAACTGAGCGCTGGTCCCAGACCGTTCATGAGCACAGTGTGAGGTGTGCCGAGACCTGCCACCCAGCGATCCCCTCCCCTCCCTGGCACTGAGGATCCCCGGAGAAGATGGGGAGGAAAAAGATTCAGATCCAGCGAATCACTGATGAGCGGAACCGACAGGTGAGGAGGTTCTAGGGCCACACAGTGTGGATGAGGGCAGGGAGCTGGCCTCTGCCTCTGTTCCTTGCAGCCACTCCATGAGGGCTTCCTGCAGGAAGGGTCTCTGAAGGCTATTATGGAAGGGGAAGGACTGAGGGGGGGACAAAGAGGAGCCCCCACCTCCTTGCAGCTGTTAGAATCCTGTGTCCCAGAGCACCTGCTGCTGATGCAACCACACAAACTTATGCCCAGGAGCCCTGCCCAGAAAGAAGGCAAATGCCCTGGGCATGCCCCCTTTCCCAAGATGAGTCCTTCCCTCTTCCTACCCCAGGGGAAGAGCCAGGAAGTCCTTCTCTTCTCCTTCCCTGACCTCGTTATAGTCCCCAGAACAGAGATGTGGAGGTTGGTGCACCCGGGTCCTCGGCCTTCAGTGAGTTAGCTGTGGGCTGTGCCGTGGCCATGTGTTGGCAGAAGGATGCTGGCCGGTCTCTTCCTCAGGCCAGGGGCTCCTGAAAAGAGCTGTGTCACTGAGATGGGGCTCCCAGGAAGGGGCTGTGTCCAGCTGCCTGTAGTGGGGACTCCTGGGCAGGCCTTGACTGAGCCCAATCCGGCTGCCCACCCCCCCTGCAGGTGACATTCACCAAGCGGAAGTTCGGGCTCATGAAGAAGGCGTACGAGCTAAGTGTGTTATGCGACTGCGAGATCGCGCTCATCATCTTCAACCACTCCAACAAGCTGTTCCAGTACGCCAGCACGGACATGGACAAGGTGCTGCTCAAGTACACAGAGTACAACGAGCCGCACGAGAGCCGCACCAATGCTGACATCATCGAGGTGGGCCCACGCACCGGACCCCGCCCACCCCGGCCTGCCACCCAGCGTCACGTGCCCATGCAGCACGCACCCACGGGCCGGGCCTGCCTGTGCATGCGCAGGGGTACACCTGCCCTCGTAGCTCCTCACCTGTGTGCACCAACGTATAAGCCCACGTCCTCGCACACACACCCTAGCTGAGGAGGAAGGAGGGGCAGTGAGTACATGTCAGGTGTGGCTGCCAGCCCAGCCCACTCCCACTGCGGCCCTCAGAGTCATTCTTGTCTGTCGGGCGTGACGTGATCTCTCCTCCATCTTTTCTCAAATTCTCTCTCTCGGTGTCTGTCTCTCTCCCTTCTCTAGCTTTTGGTCTGCTACTGCATCCCACTCTTTCTTTCTTTGTCTCCCTCTTTGTTTTCATCTCTCCTGCTGTCTCTGTCCCTTTTTGGGTCCCAGAGCCCTATGTTCTGTTTCAAAGAGGGCTGCTGTTGTGAACTGTTGAGAGACATGGGCTTTGGCGTCCAGTCCTGGCCTTTACTGGCCACATGACCTTGGCGGATGGGTTGGCCTCCCAGAGCTTTGATGCTCATCCACCGCCACGAAATGGGGCCAGAGCCTGCTTTGAAGGGTGCTGTGGGAATTGGATGAGACGGCCCAGTTCTTCTCCTCACACAAGGTATTCGTGCCTTGGGCATAGGAACTTGTGCGGATGGAGAAGGATGCCTGGGAAGGCACAGGCCTGCCTTCCTGTAATGAGACTTTAACTCAGAGGTTTGGAGGAAATGCCCTTATTTTTATATTAGAGAAAACAGCTTTCCTCGGGACCAGAATGTAAAATTTGCATTCATTTTAAAGACAAAACAAGTATCTATGAAGATGTTTTGATCCTTGAGAGGGCAGCTTTGAGGTCTACTCCAGACCCACCAGGTATGTCCTTGCTTTATGGCCACACGTGAGAGGCTCTGACCTTGGGCAAGGACAGCACACGGGGTGGCACATGGTAGGAGCTCAGTCGATGCTAGTTCCTTTGTTTGCCGTTCGCTCTCTTGTCTCTCTACCTCTCTGTCTCATTGCTGTTTCTCTCTCCTCCATCTTCTAAGCAGAGCCCAGGGATTGAGCTAGGCAAAGCCAGCCCCATTACCTTCCCCTGGGGAACGCTCCGAGCCTTTGTGCAGAGCTGGTCAGGGGTGGTAAGGCAGGGGTGGCCAGGGCACCTCCACCCAACCCCCAGAGCCCTCCCCACCTGTCACCCAGAGGCACATGTCTCTGCACCACGTGGGTTCTCTGGGCCGCGCCCTCCTTCCATGTGACCGCTGCATGCTGATGCCTCCCCACCAGCCGCATCTTCACACAGGGCCCCAGAGGGGAGGTGGCACTGAGGCACTGGGCTGGGGAGATGCTGGGACCCCTGAGGAAGGAGGTTGGGGAACAGTTAAGGGCTGAAAGAACCCCAGAGAGGTGGGTGTGGGAGGACCCTGACCTCTGCTGACGGTAGCGGTGCGGTTACAGACCCTGAGGAAGAAGGGCTTCAACGGCTGCGACAGCCCCGAGCCGGACGGGGAGGACTCGCTGGAACAGAGCCCCCTGCTGGAGGACAAGTACCGGCGCGCCAGCGAGGAGCTGGACGGGCTCTTCCGGCGCTATGGGGTGAGCCCCACTCACTCTCTCTCTGTTGGCCCCCCTTCCGGCCCCTTCCCCCAGGCGCTGCACAAGAAGCACAGGGAATGTGAGAGCCCTGAGGTGGACGAGGTGTTTGCCCTGACCCCCCAGACGGAGGAGAAATATAAAAAGATAGACGAGGAGTTTGATAAAATGATGCAGAGTTATAGACTGGCCGTGAGTAGTAGCATGGAGGAGAGCCTCCCCGTGGTGCATGGTGTGGCTTTGCGCCCCGCCCGCCCTGGCCCTCTGCTGCCTCTGATGGATGTTCTGCTCTGAGCCATGCTGGGGCTATTGGTGATTCCTAAGGAACCTCTAACCTTGGTGATGATAAACCTGTGACCCTCGCTGAGCCTCACTTGGATGGAGCATAAGCCAGGAGAGGCCTGGAGTGTCCCCCTCACCAGCAAGAAATGTGTAGATGACAGGAATGTAGGAATTGCCGTTGTCCGGCTCTTTTGTGGGGGAAGGCCCCCTGGGGCCTGCTCTGACACCCAGGCTCAGATGCTTAGTAGCATTGTTCAGGGGAGTCAGAGACTGTTAAAGGGAAAGGCAGTGCGGTGGGTGAACACCTACTGTAGGCCAGTGGATGAGAAACTGCAAGTGGGATGATGCCCAGACCCAAGTGCAGGCCTGTAACAGCTGTGTGTGTGAGTTTGGGTCTGTACTCAGGGCCTCTAACCTGCTCCCCGTGTGTCCTGCCTGGCTGAGGACTAACCCACCTCTCCTAGGGGCTCCAGGTGTCCCTGGTCCTGTCTGAAGTGAGCTGAGCCTTGTCCTCGTTCTCTGGGCCAGAGCTGGATCCAGAGCAGTCCCACCAACGCGCTTCCTTGGTGGGAGTGGCAGGCAGGACCCCAAAAGGGCCCGAGGCAGAGAGATGGAGCTGCTGGCCCTAGACTGAGTGCACAGCCCAACACTAGAAGAACCCTGGCCCGCTTTCCCAGGCAAAGTGGGCCCCAGGTAAGGGGTCACCCTGGCCTGACCCTGCCTCTCCGTTTTCTGTCTAGTCAGCTGTCCCGGCCCCCAACTTTGCCATGCCTGTGACAGTGCCCGTGTCCAATCAGAGCTCACTGCAGTTCAGCAATCCCAGCAGTTCCCTGGTCACCCCTTCCCTGGTGACATCATCCCTCACGGACCCACGGCTCCTGTCCCCCCAGCAGCCAGCACTGCAGAGGAACAGTGTGTCTCCTGGTCTGCCCCAGCGCCCGGCCAGTGCAGGTGAGTGGGCCGTAGGTGGGCAGGTGAGCTGGAAATGAGGCGTGACGGCGACTTGGGATTCCATTTTCAATAGAGTATTTCTCTTCACCTGCACAGCATTCTCCCATTTATGTGGCTCCTGAGGGAAGGAACTATGGCTCCTGTCCTGATTAGTCACCAAGACTTCTGGAGGGAACGTCTTGTCAGCTCATCACGGTTCTGTTTGTCTTCCAGGGGCCATGCTGGGGGGCGACCTCAACAGTGCTAATGGAGCCTGCCCCAGCCCTGTTGGTGAGTACCGCTGCCCTTGCCGGGGGCGGGGGAGGTCCTGCCCAGGGGTCCAGGGACAAAGGAGGACCTAGATTACAGGAGAAGATCATCCCAGGGCCTGCATTGGAAGATTTCTAAGCCCTGAGATTTTTTTTGTCTGTAGCAATGATTGGTGTGGACCTATAGGCTCAGAGTGTTCTGGACAAACTGTTGGATGTCAAGTTTTTCCAGTTGAGCAGGACATCTGGTTGGGATCTGAAGGATGGGACTGTATCTTGTATTGCCAGTGGGCAATAGGCACAGACTCACACGCATACCTTACATACATACACATAGGCATTCTCACTGATGGAAATACCAGACACTAGATGTGCACAGTGTGTACACGTCTATAAGTCCCAGAAGAGAGGCACACATTCCCCACCCGGCAGCTGACAGTGCTCCTGCCCGTGCTGTTGTCTGGCTGGTTACTATGACTCCGAATGTCACCATTGACGTCACCCTGACATTCCTGCCATTCCCGCAGTGATCTGGGAATTGGGATGGAAGCAGCCACACACTCACAGAGCAGCAGTGTGCTCGCAGGCAACAGAGCAAGATGACACTTCTGATTGTGGTTACCCCCAGCCTCTGGGCTTTAGAACCCCTCATTTCAGCACCAAGCACTAGCTTGTTGGCAGTAATTGTGTATGGGGTTAGGAGATGGGGGAAATGAGTGAATACGCTCCCTCTCTAAGGAGAGGGCCAGACAAATGCCTGCAGACCTTAAGGAGGCAGCGATACTTGTGAGCCCTCAGGCCTGGCATGTGGAAAGTGGTGAGGGCCCTAGCTTGGCTTCTAGGTAGCTATGTGGCCCCACAGAAGTCATTAATACCTCTGTCAACCAGGCCCTTCCGTAAATAGGACTAATGATACATGTCCTGACCGCCTTGAGGGTTAGTGTGAGGATTAAATGAGATAATATGCACGTGAAAGCCCCAGGTAGGTTGTGGAGTATGTCATTGTGCTTGTTGTTACCAGCCTAATTATGCTGGAGGCTGGGTTATCAGTCCCCCTGCCAGGAACACCACCACCACTAGTGAATGGTCCATCTTCCCCAGAGCTGAGGGATCTTGTCATGGGCTCATCCAAATCACCGTATCCCCAGCTCACTGCAGAGGGAGCGGCCTGAGTGGCCGATTTGCCCTGGTGAGCAGAATCCTAACTGAGGCCCAAATTCCAGGCTGCCACCCCTTTTCCAGCCTGGGTCGTGTGGGCCCGGTCAGAGGCAGGTAGTGAGATCACTTCCTGCCCGTGGGTACCAGGAGGAGAAAAGATGGGGGAAGCTTGGCTGCAGAAGAACCTCTTGAACATTGTGGTTTCCATTTCTAATTCTTCCTACCAACCTCATATCTCCCACCACCCAGTCCCATCACACATAGCTCAGAGCCAGGAGGATGAACCAATGATTCGGTAGGAAAGGGTCTTAGGGGAAAATCAGAGAGCTCAGTACCCACTCAAAGCCTGGGCGTGGCTTTGAGAAGGGCTGGGTGGCCGGAGTAATGGCGGCAGGGGGTGGGGGTGGGGCAGTTAACAGGGCTGAGGGGTGGGTCCATGTTTTCCTTTTGCCCTCATCTCTTCTCCAGGGAACGGCTATGTCAGTGCTCGGGCTTCCCCTGGCCTCCTCCCTGTGGCCAATGGCAACAGCTTAAACAAGGTCATCCCTGCCAAGTCTCCACCCCCACCCACCCACAGCGCCCAGCTCGGAGCCCCCAGCCGCAAGCCCGACCTGAGGGTCATCACTTCCCAGGGAGGAAAGGGGCTAATGCACCACTTGGTGAGTGGCGGTTCGGACGGAGTGAGGGGCGGGGCGGGGGGAAGGGGGCCTGGGGAATGGGAGCGTGGAGGGAGGAAAGAGCCGATCTCCAGCGGGAGGTGTGAAGGTTACCCAGCAGTTAGGACTTCCCAAGAGAGATCACGAAGCATGGCTGGGAAGAAGTCCCAGAGGGCTTTACACCAGGTTGGGACACAAGTACCAGCCTGCAGGGCAGTAAAGGGAACAGGAGAGAGAATGTTCTGTAGCAGGAAGAGGTCCGCCATCACAGCAGAGGTTGGGAGTTAGGTGGTGAGGATTTCCTGGCTGATGGACTTTGGGATGTAGCGTCTTGTGGAAATCCGTCAGGGCAGGGAGAAGCTCTGTGCTGCTAGGCCGCAGAGCCTTCCTGCTCCGGGCGGAGGCGGGATGCTGTGGGGACAGCGTGTGAGGGGAAGGTGGAGGCCAGAGACTGAACCTTCCCTTGGTTTTATTTCTGCTCCCAGACTGAGGACCATTTAGATCTGGTAAGTGAGGCTGTGAGATGTTTGCCGTGGCTTTGAATTCTGGGTCATCCCCTTGCTCTGTGGCCCCCAGCATGGAATATGTGTGTGCCCCTGTCCTTTCGCCTGTGTGTGTAGTGTGTGTTGTTTATTTGGTTGTTTGCCGGGAGCTCCAAGCAGGATGCAAAGGTGGATGGGGCAGGGGGCAGACATGCATGTGTTTGTACATGTGTGTATGTAGCTGTCTTCCTGTGATGTTGCATTCATGCAGGCACACCTTTCTCTGTGTGTCTGTGCGTGTGCCCGGGGAGTGGGCTAGGCCTTGTCCCAGGAAGCCTGGATGAGGCCCTTAGACGAGAAACTGGGCTGCACTTGCCCTTCGACTCTGCTCAGGCCCACCACGTTCTTGGCACGCACCCTGACCAGGACCAGCGCAGGACCTCATAAAAGGGGTGCCAACCAGACAATAAGTCATTTTCCAGGGAAGCCGAGACTTAGGCGAGGCCAGAGGTGTCGTTGGTGGGGGGCTCCCCCTTTTCCTTCTGTCTCGTGCTCCCTTCTGCACAGCCGCCTCACAGGCACTCAGAAGCTTACCCAGCCGCTCTTCCTCTCACACACCTACACACTCACCCTCAGCCAGGACGGGGCGGGGGCTTCTCCCTCCCCAGTTCCCTGAGGGGAGGCCAGTGAGGCTGGAAAAGGCAGGCGGGCTTTGGCGGCCAACGCGGCAGCAGTTTCGGCCCCAGCGTGGAGTTGGAATAAACAAGTGAGTCAGCAGCAGATGGAGCTGACAGCCCCACACACGTGTGTGCATACACGCAGGCACACGCATTCCGTCACAGATGCCAGCATGCCTCTCCCCAGGCATGTGCTGCTGTGTGATAGATGGAGAGCAGACTCCAGAGGCATCAGCCAGGGGAAGAATGGCTCTCCCTTCCCTCCTCTGCCCTCGGAGAGCTTGGTGCTGGGCCACAGGGCACGCATTCCTCTGTGTATGTAGGTGTGAATGGATTTGTGTGGCATGTTTCCCTCTCTGGATCTCTGAATGCAACAGCATGTGTTTGTGTATCTCCGGGGCCTCTGCTGAGGCATCCCACCTGGGCCTTGGGACTCGGAGACCCCAGGTTGGCCTTGGAATGGAGGGTCAGGATCATGCAACCCGCCTCCCCACCTACCACCTCTTGACAGACAATTTTCTCCTGCAGAACAATGCCCAGCGCCTTGGGGCCTCCCAGTCTACCCACTCGCTCACCACCCCAGTGGTTTCCGTGGCAACACCGAGTTTACTCAGCCAGGGCCTCCCCTTCTCTTCCATGCCCACCACCTACAACACAGGTGAGTGTTCAGGTGGCCTTGGGGCGGGAGGGACCAGAGAGGGGACACGAAATATTCTCTGGGGACACCCTAATCGGAGAAAGGCCATTGATTTGGGAGAGCCCTACGTAATTAAGGTTGCCAGATTTAGCCAATAGAAACATAGAATGCCTAGTTACATTTGAATTTCAGGTAAAACAATGAATAATTTTTTAGTATGTCGCACAGACATTCTTCTATAAAATATGTCCCAGGATATACTTATGCTAAAAAATTATTCATTATTTTGTCTGAAATTCAGACTTAACTGGGTATTCCTTATTTTTTAATTTTTTTGTTAATCCTCACCCAAGGATATTTTTTCCATTGATTTTTAGAAAGATTGGAAGGGAGGGAGAGAGACAGAAACAGAGATATCAATATGAGAGAGACATATCCATTGGTTGCCTCCCTCACACACCCTGACCAGGACCAGGGATTGAACCTGTAACCCTTCAATGCTTGGGCCAATGCTCTAACACTGAGCCACACCGGCCAGGGCAAGGGTATTCCTTTTTTTTTTTTTTTTTTTTTTTTTTAATATAACACCTAATGGAGAAGGGAAGCCCTGTCCTTAGGGAACCTTCCATTAGGAGAAGCCAGCACAGAGGTGGGCTGAGCAGATGATTCAGGCCACCAGGGCTGGGATGTAGGGAGGCAGACATGGTCAGTTCCGTGAGGCTTGGAGGAGAAGAATGAAGAGATGAGGGAGAGGAGAGAGAAAGAGGCTGAGAGGGCAGAGGGAAGGATTCATCCAGGTTCCAGGAAAGGCCACTGGAACTGCCTTGGTGGTGAAGCATTAGGGGAGCAAGGAGGAGGAAGACGGAGGAAGGTTGAGGAGAGAGGAATGAAGACATGAGCGAGACCTCGGTAGAAGAATTCAGACAGGACACTCGGTGCCCAGGCCGCTCCTGGGTACCCGGAGCTGTCCTGGCCGGTGTCGCCCACTCACATTCTCCCAGGAACAGCCTGGGACACTCTCAGCCTTCCTTACAAGCTGCAGTGTCGGGAAGGGCTGCCCACAGGGAAATGTCGTGTCACTTTGTTTCAGGCATGTGTGTGGCTGGGAACCTGGCCTGTGTCCCTGCTGTTCCCCAGGTTCTCTGACCTGTGAGTGGCTTGTGTGAGGGCTGTTTTGTGATGAGATGAGACTAGATCAAAAGACCCTTCAACTTCACTCCCCTCTCCAAGCCCCATTCCAGAGTTGAAGCACCCTAGGTCCCAGACATCAATATAAATCTCACCTCTTCCCCACGTGTATAAATCCAGAACCCAGCCCTGCATGTAGGAAAGCCCCTTGGGGCGGGTAGGACAGCTGTTGCGGAACCAGACTCTGGCATGGCATCTGTGTCCAGATTTTATCACGCCGGTGTCTGTGCAGCCTTTGTTCCCATGTGTTCCCCCATGCGTGCACGCACTCTCCGTTTGCCATGTCCTCGGGCGGTTTCAGAGGGTACTGCTTCAGATGGCCCAGTCCCTGGGGCCAATCTCTTCATCTGTGGGAATTGTGAGTGGACAGGAGGTCTCTGAGGCTCGTCCAGCCCTGCCAGCTGGGGCTGGGCCTGGCTAGAAAAACCAGTTCCCTGAGGACAGCCAAGGGTGGTTGGCATAGGGCAGCACAGACCACTTTTCAGGAGCTGTTGTTTTTTTTGGAATCCCAGGGCGGTGATTTTCTGCCATCTTCTCGGGGCTCCTGTCCCTCTGTGAAGAAGGAAGGAGGTTAGTGGGTGTCCGTGAACATCCACTTGGGGCAGGTGCTCAGCAGGCCAGACGTTGTCACTGTGGTGAGAGAAGATGCTGATGCTGGGCCTGCCCTGGAGCCCTGAGAGAGGTGTGCGTGGCCTCCCTCACATTCTCTCGGCAGCCATGGCTGCAGGAGTAGTTTCAGCAGCAGGGTATCCAGGTGACTCCAGATGCATAAACAAAACCCCCATGAACACATTGCTGTTGAGTTGTTCACTGTGCAGTCCTAGTTCCCAGTTCAGGTCCCGGCTGGGGGTGATTTGGCCATGGTAATGTCTTTGTGAGGGACAGGCCTGGCCCCTTGTTAACCCTGGCTGCAGAGGTCTGGCTTGTGGACATGCTAGGAGCAGGCCCAGTGCGTTGCCAGATGACCTGCAGGCCGTGTTCCTCTTAGCTAAGAAGAGGAAAGCCTTTTGGAAGGCCAAGGCTCCAGGTGATGGGGCTGGAGCGGGCTGGAAACTGAGGGACTAGGGGTTGAGTCTGAACCGTTCACTCGCTGAGGGATGTTGGGCAGGTGACGCGCTTTTCTGTGCTTGGCTTCCTTGTTTATATAAGGAGTGTTTGGAATAGTCGGTCCTAGGGGCCCCTTTCTGCCCTTGCTCTGCTTTTTAAACGTAAGCATCTCAGCTCCTGGCTAACGTTAATGAGGCCAGCGGCAAGCATGGACCGTCTCTCTAGGGTGAGATTTAAGTCATAAAGAGGCCTGGGATCTCGTCTCTGCTCTGCCGTTGGCTTTCTCTGTGACCCGGGGCGTTCCTCAAACTCGAGGCTGCAGTCACCTCCTTTGTAAATTAATAATAATAAGTAAATCTTTTGAGTATTTACTATGTGCCAGACACTGTTCTACATGCTTCATGTGTGTTTTGTTGTTGTTGTTTTGTTACTTTTCACCTGAGGATATTTTTTCCATTGATTTTTAGAGAGACTGGAAGTGGGGAGAGGGAAGAGAGAGAGAGAGACATCAATGTGAGAGAGAGACACATCGATTGGTTGCCTCCTGAATACACTCCAATCGAGGCTGGGGATTGAACCTGCAACCCAGGTACATGCCTTTGACGGGGAATTAAACCCGCAGCCCTTCGGTGCTTGGGTCGACGCTCTAACCACGCAGGGCGTGCTTCCCTGTGCATTAACTCAGATCTCCCAACAGCTGTGTGACACAGGCAGGGTTATTGCCTCCAGTTTATGGAGAGTAAGTAGCTTGCCCAAGGTCACATGGCCTATAATGGAGGTAGCCAGGAAGTTTGACCTCATCGCTCATGCCTGTGACCTTATTGCTGTGTGGCACAGATAAAGCTGCCCTCTAACGACGGGGCTGGCGGGGATGGCCCCCGAGGAAGCTTGGTGGTGCCGGGCTGCTGTGATGGGAGGAGGGGCGTGCGTGCCCTCCCGCTCCCACAGTGCAGTCCCCTCCTGCTCCTGAGGGAAGACATTTCTGAACCGTTCCAAACAGGATGCATCACGAAGCATCACAGCGCAGTGTACATTGTGAAACATCTTGTGCTCTGTTTGTCCTGTGACAGAGCAAATATCACCGCTTCTTTATTGAGACAGAAATTTTAGAAAAGAGCAGGCAGCATCTCCTGGGGAAACTGGTCGGCACCTTGGCCTGCTGTGCTGCCCCACCGTTTCCCTCCCCGCCCCGCGGCTCTCGCAGGCGCTTCGGGGGCAGACGTGCATCCTCCGTGTTTACGTGGGGGCCCGGCAGCTCCAGTCTGGCTGCTGCTTACGTGTTGACAGTCGCTAGCAGACTCTGGACTTTATAGAAGGTGGAATGGCCGTTAGCAGTAGCTTGTTTCGGACGCGCTGTTCACCTGGTGTTTGATCGCCCTCCCCTCCGCCTCTAAAAGGCACTGAAGACGTGGCAGTGGAAGAGATGACAGGCATATATTAGACCTCCCCTGGTTTTTTACCCTTCTTCTCATTAATTGACATTCTGAAGTGGTACCTCACACAGTAAACTTTTAAAAAAAGTTAAGCACTATTTAAGAAGCCACCTCTTGCCCTCCCAGTGTGGCTCAGTGGTTGAGCATCAACCCATGCATCAAGAGGTCCCTGGTTCAATTCCTGGTCAGGGTACATGCCCCGGTTGCCACCTGATCCCCAGTAGGGGGCATGCAGGAGACAGCTGATCTGTTTCTCTTTCCCCCTTCTCACTCTCCCTTCCTATCTCTCTAAAAATCAATAAAAACATATCATAAAAAGAAAGAAACCATCTCTTTTCATCCTATTTAAAAAAACTAAAAAAACCTAGCACCTTAAAAAAAAACATAAACACAGACAAAAACCCCAGCATCTTATGGCTATTACAATTTGCATTTTTTGAACTGGGAGTGCCGGGCCAACTTCCTGGGTTCCAGTGGGTTTTGTGATTGTTCCCTTCTATCATTAACAGCTCCTTCCCTCTCCACGTTCCTCCTGAGGTGCCGCAGCCTTAGTCCTCTCCCTCCCACCGTGGCTCATTCTCCCTCTCCCCACCCGGCAGATTACCAGCTGACCAGTGCGGAGCTGTCCTCCTTACCAGCCTTCAGCTCACCTGGGGGGCTGTCACTAGGCAATGTCACCGCCTGGCAGCAGCCACCACAGCCCCAGCAGCCGCCCCAGCCGCAGCCTCAGCCCCAGCCGCAGCCACAGCAGCAGCCACAGCAGCAGCCACAGCAGCAGCCACAGCAGCAGCCACAGCAGCAGCCACAGCAGCAGCAGTCCCACCTGGTCCCTGTGTCTCTCAGCAACCTGATGTGAGTCCCTGGGGATCCGGCACATGTTTGCGAAGGGCGGGTTGAGGGTGGGGAAGAGGAGGGATCCCTTTAAGTTGTCTGTCATCAGCAGACAGCATGGGAGGCACCAGATGGCAGTCCTGATATCCCAGGCACAGGCCCGAGCCCCTCCCCCAGCCAGCCGGGGTGGGGGTGGGGGTGGGGGTGGGGACCCCCGCACTGTAAAAGATGACACGAGATAGAAAGAACTAATTAAAAAAAAAAGAGAGAGAAAGAAAGAAAGAAAGAAAACTAATTTGACTTCTTTTCCTTCTTTTCCTTCACTTGGCCATCTCTCTCCTGGTCTCTGTCTCCATCCTCTTGTCTCTTCCTCCCCCTCTCATCCCCATCCCCCATCTTCTCCCATTCTCTGTCCTCTCGCTCTCTGTTTTGTCACTCACCTTCTCTCCTCTGTTTCCTTCCCCTTTTCCTGTTACCAGCCCTGGCAGCCCCCTGCCCCACGTGGGTGCTGCCCTCACGGTCACCACCCACCCCCACATCAGCATCAAATCGGAGCCTGTGTCCCCAAGCCGCGAACGCAGCCCTGCGCCCCCCCCTCCCGCCGTGTTCCCGGCCGCCCGCCCTGAGCCTGGCGACGGCCTCAGCAGCCCAGCCGGGGGCTCCTATGAGACGGGGGACCGGGACGACGGACGGGGGGACTTCGGGCCCACCCTGGGCCTGCTGCGCCCAGCCCCCGAGCCCGAGGCCGAGGGCTCCGCTGTGAAGAGGATGCGGCTCGACACCTGGGTACTGTAGCATCACCCCTTTGTCTGCCAGTGTCTGCTACACCCAGGGACTGCCCCGTGTGCCCCCAGCCTGTTCTATCTCCTACCTGAGAGGCCTTGTGGCCAGCAAGCCCTTCCGTCAGCCCTTCTGGGGCAGCACCATGCCCTTTCACCCCCACCAAAGGCCCATCTCTCACCCTCCCTCCAGCATCAGTCCTGCTCGATAGCATCGTCCCCTCAGAGCTGGCCCTGCCGCTAGTCCCCGGCCCTACAGGGAGAGGGGCGCGGGGGACACATGCCCTGTAGCCCGGGCCCCCCCTCACACCCCCTCCCCCATCTCCTCTCTTCACAGACATTAAAGTGACGCCCCCCACTCCCCTCCTCTCAGCCTCCCTGATGAAGAGTTGACAATCTCACCGCCCACCCCCTGTCCTGGGCTCCTCCCGCTTGACCCCCACTTCCTTTCTTGTGCTCCGTGTCCTGTTGACGGTTACATTTGTGTATAATTATTATTATGTTATTATTAATATTATTTTTTTTTAATTTGGGTTCTCACTTTGGAGAGGGGGGTGCTCCCATCCCCTTTCTGCACCCCCGCCATTCTCACCGGCCGCGGGAGCTCCCTCTGCGGGAAGGGGAACACTTTGCACGTTGCACACATATGCTGCAGGAGGGGCGGGGGGGCTAGTGGGCTTTCGGGAAAGGACAGGTGCCGAGCCCTGCATGCGGAGCCCTCCCACCCCGTCCCCCAGATAGTGGGAAATAACCAAAAAAACTACCAAACGACAAAACCCTTACAACAGACTGAAACCCCAAAGCTGGCGTGATGGTGGGTTTGTGTGTCAGGGGAAAGCGAGGAGGAGGCTCTGTAAAGGGTGTCTGCCTCCGGGCTGTCCCTGCGGCCGTAGGCACAAGGGGCAGAATGCCCAGGCCCGGCCCCACAAGCCCCTGCGCGCACACGGCACTCGCTCACTGGTTCTGTGTGAGCTGTACCTCCCGGGTGTGGGGGTGCTGGCTGAGCTTCGGGGCCGGGAAGGCTGCCTAGGGATCTGAGGCTGCGGGGAGGCTTGGAGGGAGTGCCCCTCGGAAGCACATTTGGAGAGAAAGAGCCATGAGGAGAGAGAAGGCTGAGGAGGGACAGGGCTGGGACAGGGGTGAGTCAGCATCCCTTCCCTCTCCCAGTGCTTTCTCTGAGACACAGTGCAATAGCTCCCCAGCCCTCGGTGGACACCAGCACAGTAAAGCTGGCCACAGCATGCAGGGAGAACTGGGGAGAGGAACTTGAGTGAGGTGACGAGGTGACGAGGTGAGAGCGGGTCTGGTCACTTTGGGATGCCTGAGGACGGAACCCTTGCGTCCAGGGGGCGAGTGTGAGTGAGGGGACTTGAACTTCCTTGCACGTACATTTTCCCAGAGGAGTGGACGTAGGGATGGGTGAGAGGATGGGAAAGGAGACCGGAGGTCTGCAGAGGCCTGCCTCCCTTCTTTCCTCCTTGGCCCTTCTCCCCGGCCCTCTTCCTAGCTCCTGCTCCTGCCCCCGGATCGGCTCCGGACCCCACCTCCCTGTTCTTGGCGCCCTCATTGTCTGGCTACCTCCTGTCCCACCACCCCCAGGCCGAATCCCACCTTCCCTCTTGGCTACTGTAATTGTAAATAGCAACCTTTGGAAAAGTTAGCAGTGTAACAGTCCAGGAAACTGTTGTTTTTTTTTGTTGTTGTTGTATTGATATGAAATGAGATTCTATTTTTGTCAAAGTATATTGTAATAATAATGACTCAAACGCCCGTACTGTACAGATGAGGTTCTTCTGCTGTTGTTCTTGCTCCCCTCCCCCAGCCCCCAGTCTGCCTCTCTCTGCGCCTCCCCAGGTCCTGAGACCTCAGGCAGGATGACAGGTCAAACTGGAAGGGGCAGGCCCCACGCCGTGATCCACACCACCCCTCACCCGAACGTGCGTGGGCAGGCAGACTCCTTCAGAGGCCCAGCTCCTCTGCCCAAGGGTGTAGCACTCCCTGGGGGTTTATCCCGGTGGGAAAGCAGAGCAGACAAGGCCCAGTTCTGTGCCAGGTGACTATCTTTGCCCACCCGTAGGGCCCAGCCACTTGCAGTATCCCAACACGAGGCGGGAGGAGCCAGGAGCAGAGGGGGACATGTGGCTTCACATGTACCTGAGTGTATTCCTAAGGGCATCTAGTGTTTGTATGTCCAAGTATTCCTTTGTATTTATGTGTGTGTGTGTGGTTGTGTGGGTCTTTGAGCCTGTTTGGGCATACACATGAATCTTTGTGCGAATTAAGCTCTGAGGGCATCTGTGTGTGCGTGTGTGCGCGTGTACGCACGTGTGTGTGCGTGTGCGTGTGTGTGTGTGTGTGTGTGTGTGAGCACGAGCACGTGCCTGGGTATGTGTTTACAGAGGGACAGGTGGCTGTTGCAGCCACATAGCCCTGGCTTCCAGCTCCGTGACCCTCCTCCCTGAGCCCCGCTCCCTTCTGGCCTGCTCCTTCACCTGTTCGCACCCTCAGCTCTGATATTTTTGTCCTCCCGTCAGAAAGAATCTAGCAGTTGGCCCTCCCTGCCCCTCCCTGCCTCTCCCAGGCTCCTCGCACAATTGTCTACCCGGTACCCACACCTTTACAGCCCCTTCCCTGCAGTTTACCCTTTTCTCACCCCAGTCCTGCCTTCAGGGTGACGCTCAAGCTCCTCTTCCTCCCTGAAGCTTTTTCCTCACCCGATAGTGAGCCACCATTCCTCACCCCTGAACCCCTCCTGCCGGCTGGGCGCACGGCATGGCCAATCTTCCTGCAGGCTCCTAGGGGGGCTTTCAGGAATCGAGACTCACAGGGCCATGAAAGAGGAGGATGTGGTCGTGTGGGTGTGCCTGGCTCTCAGTAAATGCTGAATGAGTGAGTGGTGAGTGGATGATAGGTGCTCATTGAACATTGAACGACTGGCCATCTCTTCTCAGGCTCTTCCTGCCATCAGCCTGTCCACCTTTCTAAGCTGAGGTCGGCCACCATTAAACACGGGGTGGGGTGAGGCCCCTGCAGTTCACGGTGCAATATTTACCAGTTTTGCCCTCTGCCTTGTAATGGCAAACCTGGCTTTTGATTACCACGTGTGGATGTGTGTGTGTCCTTTCCTCTCTATCCCTGGGGGCAGGGCGTGATTTGTGAATGAATGTGTGACGTTTCTGCAATTCAGTATCCCAAGATTTCTCTTGGGGGTAGGGGCTCCTGGCCGGCCAGAAGAAGGGTCCCTGGGAACCCAAACCTCAAGTGCAGACTTCATTCTCCCTCCTCTCACAAGCCAAATTCGCCTCCACCCACTCCTTCCTCTGAGTAACTGGGCATTTGCCAAAGTAATCACTGGAGTCATCCAACACTCCTCCCCTCCCCAGGTTTCCCACAGCTTTCAGGGACAGTGGGCAAGAGGGCCCCCCACCCACCCCAGCTGAACACACCATTTCCTCTCTCCCCAGTAGTGCACTCAGTACAGTGAGACTGACCCTGACCCTCCCCCAGCCCTCCCCACCTTGGACAGGAAGGAAGTTATGCACCTTCTCTTGCTGATTATTTATTTGTTTGGAGAGACAGAAATGATGTAAAAGTGTATCTAGAAATATCTATATCTATATATTTTTAACTGACTCTTTGGAATCCCCTGGGGTGGGGTGGGGGGTGGATTTGGGCTTTCGCGGAGGGGAGGAGACACGGAGCCTGGGAACTCCTCTGCTCTCCCCTCTGCCACCTCTCCACCCTCCGGACAGCTGGTAGAAGGAATGGGATTTGTATTGGGGGAGGGGCGCTGGAATGTTATATGGAGAATCTGGATTCTCTCTGTCTTCCCCATTCAAGTCCCAGAAGGGAGGAAGGGGACAGGGCACGGAGGTGCCTCACCCCCAAACCCGACAATCACCCACACTCCTGGGGCTCCTCCTGGGTCCTGGGCAGGGCGAGTCCAAGTGTGTGGCTGTTGATTTGTTTTCAATATTTCTTTTTGTGCTGTATGGTGATGCTTTCTTAGTATTCTACACAATAAGAAAGACAAAGTCCTCGAGATTCTTATGAGTTTTGTTTGAAAACTCTTTCACTATATTTGTTGTAAAGAGGTTTACTATTAAAAGAAAAAGAATACACGTTTCTGATACTTTGGCTTGGGTTCTGGTTTCTCTGGTGCGGCGGGCCGAGGAGGGAAGGAGGGGCTGTGTGGCCCCCCGGGGTCAGAGGCCAAGCGTGGCGGCAGTGGGAGGAAGTGGGGGCACTTTCAGGGGACTGGCGTGGGGTTCCAGCTGAGAGTTTATCCCGGGTGCTCTGTCAGAAGCAGAGGCAGCCCCAGAACTAGGGAGGGTTGTCCTGTTAGGAGTCATCGGAGGGGTCGTGGGATCTGAGAGAGAGAGAAGTTCCACTCAGGCCTGGTCAGGAGCAGGGTGGTGTGCAGTGAGGGAGCCGCCCGGTAGCGAACCTTTGGCCACTGAGAACTGTTCCGTGGCAGCAACTTGCCCAGGCGCCAGGTTAGGCACAGTGAAGTCCACCTTCGCCGGGGTCCCACCGGGCTCCCTCCGGTAGGGGCATCTGCCCTTCCCCGCCCTTTTGAAGCACCAGCAGTGCCAGGGAGCCTCTCCCTACCCCCTCACAGATCCCAGAGGGCCTCCCTACCTGGTGCCTTAGGGGCAGGTGACTCTTCCTCCTGCCTCCCCACACACACCCTGCACAGCTATGTTTGGGCTGGTGCAGGGGCTGTGGAGGGAAGTGCGCAAGGCGTGGCTGACACATTGGGCCACTCCTCTGTACCAGGCCCACGCTAGGTGCTGCGGAGGCAAAGATGGAGTGTGAGACAGGCCGGTATACAGTGAGAGAGAGGGGCTTCCAAATGCCTAAAACCCACACTGCACAGCTAATGCTTTAGCGGCTGCCTATGCAGGCTGGTGCAAGAGTACATGGAGTCAGGCAAATTGCAGAATGTCTCTGTGCCTTGAGTTCCCTCATCTGCAAACTGCGGTGATCTGCCTTCCCTCCCAGGGTCACTGCCAACTTCACCTGGCTTCTCCCTCAGCTGGGGCAGAGCTGACAGGCAGCTGAGCAGGAAGTGCTTAGGAAGACACCGTCCTCCAGACCAGGCTCCCCTCTGGCTGCCCATAGTGGCAGCCTCCAGGGTGACATCCAGTGACCTCAATGCGGTACTCATACCGTGTGTGGTCCTCCCACAGTGAATCATGGTTGGTATGTGTGTCCAGTAAAACTTCCAAATAAAGCTGGTACATGGTTCTCCACGTGCTTTCCCTGCCCGGGGAAGTATGGAGGCACACCAGAGCAGCCCGGATGGCTGAGCTGCCTCCAGGTGTCCAGCACACGGGACTGTGTGAATAGAAAACGTGTTAAGCCACAGAGGTTTGGGTGTTGTGCCTGCAACAGAACCTATCCTGTCCTGACTAATGGATTATCCATTCGCACTCGGACAACCTTGAAGCTCCATCTACTGATAACCCTGTGGTGAGGTCCAGATCTCAGGACCTGACATAGTCCAGCACTGGTTCGGCTCCTAGCTCTGCCATTTACAGCTGTGTGGCCCTGAGTATCATAATCTCCCCAAGCTGCGGTTTCATCGACTGTAAGCAGAGCTAGCAGCTGCCCGTTTTCTCTAATCCCCGCCTCCCCTTCTCCAATCCACCCTCCTGTCTTCGGCACAGTTCTGACCATCTAGCACCTCAGGTTCTCTGCTGCTCACCACACCACATGAAACCCCAACGGCTCAGCCTGGCTCCCATGGCCTCCAAAGAACCAATACAACCTCTTTTCCAGGCTTAGTCCGCACAACCCTGCTCACAGCCCTTGGACTCTGGACTGGACAGGCAGCCCAGTCCATTCCTGGATAGATCCTTTGTGTCTCCATTCACGTCCTTCTTCTGTCTGAAGTGCAACAAACCTGTACTCTGTAAAGTCCTTTGTGAGGCACTGGGGATATAGAGAGGAGCGAGGCCCCTCCTGCCTTTCAGCAACTCACAGTCTAGTGGGGACAAGAGCCAAGAAGCCTTGAGTCAGAAGTCTGTGTTCAGTGTCACAGAACGGATAGGAGCAGGCCGTGGGATCAGAGATGAGACACACCCAAATCCAAGCCAGTGGAGATCAGGGAGTCTCCTTCGAGGAGGTGTTTGGGCTGAATTTTGAAGACATGGTGTATCCTAGGGAAATGAGGGTAGGGAAGGCATTCCCAGAAGCAAGTAAGATATGGAGAAAGAATGGTGCCTTCAGGAAATCCAGGACTGTGGTGCAGGTTAAAGGAGTAGCAGATAAAGCTGGAGAGGTAGCAGAAACCTCACTGAATGCCATAATCTGGACTCCATTCTGCAGAAGATGTTGGTCACCAAAGGATTTTAAGTAGAGGATGGACGTGACCATGTTTGCATTTCAGAAAGCTCCTGCCCGCACACGTTCCCTTTCAGTGCTGTAGCGAACCAGCTTGAAGGAATGCAAAACTGAGGCCCTGTCATGGTCCTTTACAACTGAGAGGAGGAATTGAGTAGATATTTGAGAGGTAGAATTACAAGACTTGGAAATTGCCTGGCGAAGGAAAGGGAGGAGGGTCAGTAACTCCCAAATTCGTGCTTGGAGTACTAATGGATGGATGGTGGTGCTCCAGTGACTCCAGACAGGGCTACCAGGCATCTCCTGAGATTTTAGACAAACTGAGTTGGAAAGAAGGGCAAGCACAGGGGTACATTCTTGGAGGCATGAGGAGAAGGGGTACTTTGCTCCCCGGGGTAATTTCAGGGTTAGGGGTGGTGGTCAGGGTTGTGGGAGCCTTAGGAAGATCTGGTTCTAAAGGCAAGACACCTGGTGCAACCCTAAAGGTAATTTGTTTTCTCTTGATAAGGGAAGATGACACTTCTTTACCAGGTACCTGGAAGATGGACCTCTCCATGCCTCAGTTTCTTCCTGTGTAAGTGGGCTGCTGTGAGGTTTAAGTAAATGATACATCTAAACGAACCTAAAACCATTCCTGACCCATAATAAGTGCTCAATTGTGTTATTTTTATGTCTGCTACTTGTCAAGGACAAGAAAATGAATGAGCTTACTTGGGTTAAGAAGCTATCTGAAACCCTGCCTTACACCCCTATTTCAATCTTTGTAAACTTTCCTGTTATCCAAGGTTTACTCCTACAACTTTCCCTCCGTAAAACTTTTATTCCCCCTGTCCTACCAGCTGGCTGTATTACTTTTCTCTAATGGGGTGTTAGGATTCTGCCCCCTTCATAGCACCTGCCTTGTTTTTCCTGAAAATGTACTAGTTTCAATTTTCTCTTTAAAATTGGACTGAAAACTCCAATTTAAAAAGCGCACTGCCTCATCCCTTTCTGTGTCTGGCTCGGTGCCTGGCACACAGTACGTGTCAGACTAAAATGAGGTAACGCATGTAAAAGTGCACTTTGTAAACTAGGGAGTGCTACAAACCTGAAGGATTTTTTTTCCTTCGAGGGCGTGGTGACTTTCTGCAGCTTCTCTTGTATTTTCCAGCTCCAGGAGCGCCAATGAGTCTGAAAAAGTGTGGGTTCCAGTTTCCTGGGTTTCACTATCAGCAGCCCACTGAAGAAGGGTTAGCTCTTGCTGGGCTCCTACTCCCAAAAGAGGTAGCTCTTGGGAGGCAGGAAGCAAAGGGTGGATTGTGTTTGTTCCAGCCAAGGCGGCCAGGCCAGTTCCCTTCACCTCATGTTCTTCTGACTCACCCCTCCCTCAGTCCCATGGGCTGAGTAACTTTTCCAGCCTTGTGATTGTGGAAACTTGTTTCAGGAACATCTAGCAGATGTCACAGGGGCATAAGGCGACCCCACCCCAGGCTCCAAAGTGGTGCCCCTCCTGGAGCCCATACATACTACGTGTCTTGACAGACTTGAAAAGGATTCTGTGTTACTGCCCAGCCAAGGCACAGGGCCGAGTCTAGAACGACCCCAGCGTCTGTTTCACAGTTGGTAAACCTGAGGCCCCAAAGGAAGAGGAAAACTCAGGCTCTTCCCAGGGCGCCTCACGCTGTTCTGTTCCTGGAAAGATCCAGTTCCAATCAGCCTGGGGGCCCAGGATTAATTGCTTCCAGGATTAAGTGATTTGTATTTAACACCCTTCCCCTTTGCTTTGTACTCGTTTCCACGTGTTTACAGCTCTTGGGCCTCGTTCGGCAGCTTGGTCTCGTAAAGTGCGGTCCGGACCTCCGCAGCGTGGCCGCCAAGAGTCACTCCTATTTACAGCGCATCCGCCGCCACGTGCCGGATGGAAGCTGGTGACTGCGCCTCCGGGGGGGGGGGGGGGGACCCCGCCCACCGGAGGGTCACGCGCCCGTCCTCCCGGTCACTCCCCTGAGCTGAGTGGCTGCTGGCGCCTGGTCCTCGCCACCGGCCAGGGATGGGCGGGGACGGCGGAGCCGTTCAGAACTCCATCTAAGGCGAAGGGGGAGCAGGGAGGCGGCGATAAAAGCACTGGCCAAACCTGCCCCTCCTGACCGCAGGGTCCCAGGGGGCAGAAACCACCATTCCCCGGCGCCTCGCAGTGCCTGGCACGGCAGGGCTCAATAGTTGGTTGGCGCCTCCCCCTCTGACACTGCCAGAAGCAGAGCCGTACCCGCCGCCCTTCACACGGGCCCTGTCTCTCCCCAGTCACCCTCCGACTGCAACACGACAAAGAAGGCAACGGTTTGGCGGCCGGGAGCCAACGCTGCCGAGCCCGCGGCCCGCGCCGGGACAGACCCCTCCATCCGTCGGCCCACAACCACATGGGTTCGACCAAGACCCTATCCCACTCCCAGTGTCCCCCGCCGCGGGGCGTGGACCTTGAGGCTCATTTCATTGGCTCTCCTGGTGACGGATGGGCTCGTCAGCCAACCGGAGCCTGGAGAAGACGCATGCGTACACAAAGGACTGCGCCCCTTGAAGGTGGGGGGAGGGAAGCCCGGCGAACCAGTTTGGGCTGGGTCTCACCAAGACCTAGCGGAGGAGGCGCGCATGCGTGGACCTTAACCCCCGTCTCTGCCCAGTTTGAGGGGCAGACAGCGCCCCCTGTCTTCCCGGTAAGTTTTCCCAGAAGTCTCGCCTCCGTCCACGCTCCGTCAGACCTGGTTCTGCGGGGAGTCTCCCACACCGGTCTCTGCCCCTGCCCTGAGGGACGGCACACCGTCCCCTAACCCAGCCTGAGCCATTCGCGGGGCTCTTTGTGCAGAGATCCCTCTGGGCCAACGATAAGAGGAATATTCATTTGAGAAAGACACTTCTCAGTTTACCAAGCATTTTGTTGATCTAAGAAACATCCAAACCTGTGGAGAAGTTTAATGAGTTTTTTTTTGTGTGTGTGTGTTTTTTTGAGCCAAACTGACGACATATGCTGGAGAGAAAAATCTCACATGCTCCAGAGAATAACAATTTTTGCAGCTTTTTAAAACATTTGAAATGAAGAAGTGGGAGAAAGGGGTGGGGGGTGGTGGTGGTTATAAGGTGGTTAACAGGGTTACTCCCTTGGAAAGGCATTACTTCTGGCATCTCAAAGGGCTGTTCACCCAGAATCTAGGTCCTAGATGCACAAGAAACGATGCACAGGGCTGGACTAAAACCTTTCCCTAAAGAGGGTATGGGCCTGGAACGTGCCCACCCGCCGGAACATGCCCACCTGCCATAACCTGCCCAGTTAGGAATTTACCTCAGATCACAACTGTGGGATTACTTTCCATAGAACCCCATTCTTCATTCCTATGTTATACCCATTATCTCAGGAGCTCCTCACAGGTAGGTTAAAGAAGGCTCAGGAAGCCGAAACCGGTTTGGCTCAGCGGTAGAGCGTCCGTCTGCGGTCTGAAAGGTCCCGGGTTCGATTCCTGTCAGGGGCATGTATGTTGGTTGCGGGCACATCCCCGGTAAGGCAGCTGGTCGGTGTTTCTCTCTCATCGACGTTTCTAGCTCTCTATCTCTCTCCCTTCCTCTCTGTAAAAAATCAATAAAAATATATTTAAAAAAAAGACAAGCTGCTGCCTCCCTGCTCCCCAAGGAGTTTGTCTAGTTGAGGTGATGACACTTAAAGATAGAGAAAAAGTGAAGGTACAACGTCAGGCGTTTTTCATATAAACATTGAGTGCTAAGGGGAAAAGATCACTATGTGCTTTTGTGATCTGAGAAGGCCACGCAAAGAAGATGAAGCTTCAGAGTATATACTTGGATTAGATAAATCTTAGGAACATTTTATTGAATGTAAAAAGAAACCCCAGAACGTAAACATTTGAAATATTTTTTGTAAATTTCAAAACAAGCAAAACTAAACAACACATTCTTTAGGTGTGTATGAGAAAACGTTTTAAAAAAAGAAGAGGAATAATAAATACAGAATTCATTAGTAGTTACCTTGGAGAGAGGCTGGGGATGGGATGGGGAAGAACAGGTGGATGCTATTGGCAATGTCCTAGTTATTGGATTAAAGGTAAGTTTATGGGCACTTTATTATTTTCATATCACATATAACAATGATACTTTTGTATGTATAAAATGTAATTTAAAAGATGAGAGTGGAGCCACTCCCCACCCCAATTATGTATTACACAGTTGGAGACAAGGGTTTAGATAGCCTTACCTATATTACACTTGGTTTCCAGAACACGTCTACACATATTTATCAGTTGGTCTTCAGAACGACCCTTCAAGATGTTATCTTCATGTTAGAGATGAAGAAACACAACTGGAAGTTCCTTAAGGCCAGTGAACAAAGACAGGAAAAGGTGGGAATGCAGAAGGCCAGTGGGGAGCCCTGAGCAGCTAAATCTCCAGTCTACCCAGCACTGTGCCTGCAGCAGAGAATTTGGTCAGTAACCATTGGTTGAGGGGTAAGCGACTGAACTTACTAATTACTTGGGTGTCTCAGAGGAAGACAGCTGTCCTGAGAGTGGGTGAGGACCCTGCACTGTAGCTGGCTGACCACTGTCAGGAACAAGAGTACTAGTCGCTCTTTGGGTAAAAGTTGGATATAGGTAACCTCTGAGGCTCTAAAGTTTATCAGAGATGGAAGACAAAACCAGTTAGGATAATAAGGCCCTCTACCCAGACAGCAGAAATAGTCACCAAAGAAAGGCCTGGGTAAAAGAGACATTTTAAAGTCAATACGATCTAGGGCCAGAATATGTAGGAGGTATGCTGTAGTTGTTGTGTGTACTGTTGTATGTTGTTGTACGTGGCTATTGGATGTTGATCCATCCCAACTGGAAGAATGGTTGTGTGCCCTGGCCGGCGTGGCTTAGTGGTTGGAGCATCAATGAGGGGTCCTGGTTTGATACTTGGTCAAACATATACCTGGGTTTCAGGTTCAATCCCTAGTCCCGGGTTAGGGCACATGTGGGAGATAATCAATCAATATGTCTACATTGATGCTTTCTCTCTCTCTCTCTCTCTCTCTCTCTCTCTCCCCCTCCCCCCCTTCTCTTTTACTCTCTCTAAAAAGCAATGGAAAAGTATCCACAGGTGAGGATTAACAAACAAACAAAAAAGAATGGTTGTGCTACTGACGAGGTAAAACAAGACAGTAGATGACATTTATTCAGAAATGCCTAGCAGGCAGTTGGCAATACAGGATAGTGCTTAGGAGAAATAGAGCTGACGCAAACTGAGATGTAAGAGAAGAGGCACTGGAGTTTGAGCTAAGACTGACTTGTAGACCAGGCCTTGTCTTTAGCAGTGTCACTTTGGACACGTCCTTTTGAACAAATCACTTAATCTGTTGAGGCTATTTCCTCACATATTAAAAAACATACACACACACAACAAGAATGTACCAAATCTCCTCAAAATCTAGTTAAATCTACTCATATAATAAAATAGTCAGATATCCATAACTGGAACTTTGTTTTCTTCTGTTGTCTCATATCATGTTCTTTCTCCATTATATGACTTACCTCATCTTACTTCGTGTGCTTTGCACAAAGTAGGAGCTCAGTAGATATGTCTTGAATTGCACAGAATAGTGTGGTGAAGTAGAAAGACTATCACTTAATCTCTCTGAGACCTAAATTTCTTTCTTTGTAAATTAAGCAAGTTCATCTTTAAAGTTCTTTTGAGTTACAGAATTCTGTTACCCAGCTGTGTTGATTGAGAGGACTGAACTATCTGATCTCTAAATTCCTTCCCAATTCCAATATTCAATGATTTTATAAAAGGAGACTTTACCTTGCTTAGGTAGTCCCCACAATCACCAGATCTCAATCCAATTGAGCATTTGTGGGACGAAGTTAAAAGAGCCATCAGGCAGCTGGTTCCACAACCATATTGAGTTGCAAGTAATCTCATAGAAGTGACAGTTGAACAAGTTCTCAAAAAGTAAATGTGTAGAAGAATATTAAGAACAGAAATAAGCAGCTGAAACCGGTTTGGCTCAGTGGATAGAGCGTCAGCCTGTGGACTGAAAGGTCCCAGGTTCGATTCCGGTCAAGGGCATGTACCTGGGTTGCGGGCACATCCCCAGTAGGGGGTGTGCAAGAGGCAGCTGGTCAATGTTTCTCTCTCATTGATGTTTTTAACTCTCTATCCCTCTCTCTTCTTCTCTGTAAAAAAAAAAAAAAAAAAAAATCAATAAAATATATATTTAAAAAAAAAACACTAAAAGAACAGAAACAAGCCTGGCTGACATGGCTCGGTGGTTGTCCACCTATGAACCAGTGTGGGGTGTGCAGGAGGCAGTTGATCAATGATTCTCTCTCATCGTTGATGTTTCTATCTCTCTCCCCCTTTCCTCCCTCCCCTTTCCTCTCTAAAATTGATTAAAAAAAAAAAAAAGTAGGCCATGGTCTGTGGGTAGATTTTAGTTTGACTGATTTGATCCATTCTTGTTAATCCTTCAGCTTCCGCATTCCGGGCTCTGTCAGGTGATCTGCTTCTGAAGGAAATTGCCCTGTAGGCGGGAGTCATTCCTGTGAGCTGGAATAGATCAGAGCTAAGAAGAGAGCTTATGTTTCCATTGGATTCCGACATAAAAAAATTTGCCTGCTTTTACCCTGTCAGCCTATTCCGAAGGAACAGAAGGAAACCACGTTCCCTGCTTTGGAGACAGACAGATCTGGGTTCAGGGCCTGGCCCCACAGCTTACTACTCTGAATGACTCAGCACAGGGACTTAATCTCTCTGCAGAGTCTCTGCGAGTTCTGAGGAGTCCGTACAATGCAAGTAAAGCACTTAGAACAGTGCCTAGCAAAGATTAGAACTTAATAAATGTTAGTTTTATAGTAATAGAAGGGATAAAACCAATTCAAAATGGGTTTTATCTATTTATACTTTAATAAGAATGTGCCCACCATTCTGGAAATTCACATCAGTGCAGATTAAGTGACACTGCTTGCTTACCTCTTTGCCCAGCCCAGCTCAGCCCCTCCAGCCCCTTTTCTTCCTGTCCTCGCCCCACTCTTGGGGGGGCGGGGGTGCGTGGGGCCCGGGAGGCGACGACGTTGCATTAACCTGGCATGACCACTGGGAGGAGCATTTGTGCCACAGAAGGAGTTCCAACTCTGCAGGAGTAAGAGTCCCCTGTGTCCAGACCACCTAACTCCAGTTTGGGGTATACTGCTCTATAGTGTAGTATTTGTGTGTTTGTGTGCGTGTGGGGGGTGTTGTTTGTTTATTTGTTGTTGTTTTTTGAATCCTCACTCAAGGATATTTTTCCATTGATTTTTAGAGAGAGTAGAAGGGAGAGGGAATATCCATGTGAAAGAAATACATTGATTGGTTGCCTCCTGCAAGAGCCCCGACCAGGGCCCGGGATGTGGAAGAGCCTACAACGGAGGAACGTGCCCTTAACTGGAGTCAAACCTGAGACCCTTCAGCCGCTCTATCCACTGAGCCAAACCAGCCAGGGCTTTAGAGGACATTCTCCATGTCCATCAACCTCCTCAGGTTGGAAAGCCACTCCTAGGGAGAGATTGCAGAGCCCCTTGTCTCCACTCCTGCTAGCAAAAGGAATGGGTTTGAACCACAGCTAGAGGGAGTGGATTGGAGTTACCTGTAATACAGAGAGGAGAAAGGCTGAGTCTCTTTAAACAGGGTGAAAGGGACAGAGGGCAGCCTAGAAACCAGTGGAGGGATGGGGAAACTTGCACCATGATGGGCCAGAGGGAAGGCTTAGTCTATTTTTGCCAAAAGATTAAGCTAATAGGTGAATAAAAAGTGAATGTGCTGTGTGAATGAATCTGAGTGAATGAACGAAATGTGGCTCCTCACTAGGGTGAGGTGTGCTAAGGTTTGAGGACACCAGGTGGCAGCATGAGACAACAAGCCGAGAGAGGAGTGCCTCTTCCTGGCTGCGAAGGGGCACCTCATTGGTATTCGCCTGAACTGCTGTTCTCTGCAAAGGCTCTTTCAAATTATGGCCCTCTCTCGAAGGGGAGAGACACAGACGCAGGCAGGGGAGAGGGAACCTGAAAGGGAGCCAGAAACATATTATGATCAGCTGCACCCTGCACACCCCCTACTGGGAATGTGCCCACAACCAAGGTACATGCCCTTGACTGGAATCGAACTTGGGACCCTTCAGGTTCCAGCTCTCAAAAGGGTATAAGAAAGAGGCAAGTTCACCCTAGCTGGTTTGGCTCAGTGGATTGAGTGTTCGACTGTGGACCAAAGGATTCCAGGTTTGATTCCAATCTAGGGCACCTACCTTGGCTGCAGGCTTCTTTACGGCCTGGAGAGGAGCCTGTAACCAATCTCTCTTTGTCTTTTCCACTCTCCCTAAAAAAGTTAATGGGGAAATATCCTTGGGTGAGGATTAACGACGAAGAAGAAGGAGAAGGAGAAGGAGAAGGAGAAGGAGAAGGAGAAGGAGAAGGAGAAGGAGAAGGAGAAGGAGAAGGAGAAGGAGAAGGAGAAGGAGAAGGAGAAGGAGAAGGAGAAGGAGAAGGAGAAGGAGAAGGAGAAGGAGAAGGAGAAGAAGAAGAAGAAGAAGAAGAAGGGAAAATTTTGGAATATTGAGGATAAATCTGGATTAGGTTAAGGAACATTTAGATAGGAGCCCTGATTGGAGAAAGAACTGGTGGCAGGGGTCTTTTTTTTTCTTCTCTCTTTTTCCCCCCCAATCAAATAATGGAAACCTGAGAAAGTTACTGCCTCATCCATTCCTACCTTCCTACCTCAGGACTCCTCAGACATCTCTCCTCCAATTTCCCCATGCAGAAATCAGGCCATCTAGATCACAGGAAACTCAATATTATCCTTCCATCAAGTATTGATTCTTTGGTAGAGGAAGGAAATCTCTGCCAAAATCCAGGGGCAACTGAGTAAAGCCTCACCTCAGCCAGGAAACCCTGGAAAGCGACCGCAGTCCCAAACAGGGAGTTGATCTTTACCACCAGGATGCAAGTCATGAGCAAGTCCCAAGGGAAAGATCCCCGCCTTCTCTTTATCTTCAGTTTTACAACTTGGTTTTACAACTCCATGACCAAATCTCCCTTTAGCACTTCCATCCCTCCTGCTGCTCTTCACCATCTTATTTTAGCAGCCATCCACAGAGGTGCAGCCCACTCCTGCCCCTCCCAGTTTTTTTTGTTGTTGTTGTTTTTGTTTTGTGTGTGTGTGTGTGTGTGTGTGTGTTTTTCTCTTTTTAAAAAAAATTTAATTGATCTTTTACAGAGAGGAAGAGAGAGGGATAGAGAGTTAAAAACATCGATGAGAGAGACACATCGATCAGCTGCCCCCTGCACACTCCTTACTGGGAATGTGCCTGAAACCAAGGTACATGCCCTTGACCGAAATCGAACCTGGGACCCTTCAGTCCACAGGCTGATGCTCTATCCACTGAGCCAAACCAGTTTCGGCCCCTTCCAGGTTTTCTTTTTTTTTTTTTTTTTTTTTTAAGCACAGTAGAACCAAGGTCTTCTTATTCTGTCTTTCTCTGTCCTTGGCCTATGACTCCCTGGTCCTTCCTGTGTCCTTCAGACCTCACTTCTTCCCATGCTTTCCCCATCACTGAACTCCTGTAACACTTACTGTCTTTATAATAATGTATAGAAAGCACTTGAGCCCTAGCTGGTTTCAGTCAGTGGATAGAGTGTAGGCCCGTGGACTGAAGGGTCCTGGGTTTGATTCTGGTCAAGGGCACATGCCAGGGTTGCAGGCTCACCTCAATCCCCAGGGGGGAGCGTGCAGGAGGCAACCAATCAATGATTCTCTCATCATTGATGTTTCTATCTCTCCCTCTCCCTTCCTCTCTGAATCAATGAAAATATATTTAAACAAACAAAAAGAAATAAAGCATTTGAAACAGAACACAGTATCAGCCATTATCATTGCCACTTCTAACCATCTGCAGTATTTTATAGTTTACAAGGAATTTTCCATGCATTGTCTCATTCACTCATCAAACAAATATTAATCAAATGCCCACTATATGCCCAGCACTCCTCTGGGCACTTCATAGAGAAATAAACAAATGAGCATGATCCCTGCCTTCACAGAACTTCCAAGGAAGTTGTAGTTTTCTGTTTAAGCTGACATAGCCACTGCTTTGTATTAGAATCTTGGCACTGGGGAGACATGTTAGGACTGGCTAGTTCAAACACTTAACCAAACAGGAATTCCTTCATCTACATCTCTGATGAGTGGCCACTCTTAACCTAGCTTTCTCTGCATTTGGTCTTTTCCAGGTATTTGTACATTCTTCTTCATGCCAACCCTAATCTGCTTATTTCCATTCACTGCTATTTCTCCTGCATGATTAAGTAAGTCTGCCCCTCTTCTCACAGTGGCCCATTCGATAATATTTATTTATTTATTTATTTATTTATTTATTTATTAATGAGAGAAGAGAGAGAAAGAGGAAGGGGGGAAAGGGGGAGAGAGAGAGTGACATTGATGATTCGTTGTTCCATTTACTTATGCATTCATTGGTTGCTTCTTGTATGTACCCTGACCAGAGATGGAAACTATAACCTTGGTGTGTCAGGATGACACTCTAACCAACTGAGTTACCTGGCCAGGGCCTGGCCCATTAAATAATTAAAGACAGATACCATGTCTCAGGCATCCATCTGTGTTTTCACAATGTTTTACTTTTGAGGAGTCACTTTAAGTATTTCTCATGTGTTAGGCACGCCTTTAACCTCACCGTGAACCTTGTGCAGTCAGTAGCGTTCTCCTTTCACTGATAAGGAAATCAAAGATGAGACGTGTACAGTAACCCCCACTGGCCACACGCCTTGTGGATAGCAGAGCCCCACACTGTTGGGTTTTTTTTGGCTAATTATCTTCTCCTCTCCTGTGTCAGTATCTCACTTCAGACGAAACTTTTTCACAGAACAGTAATAGTTTTCACCTTTCTTGATCTTGATGTGATTCCTCTGCTCATAGAGCCAAAGACACATTCACTTTAAGCCGTTATATCATGTTATTGACTCACAAGGAGCTGTAGTTACCTAAATGTTGAGGTCTTCTTGAGAAGCATTCTCTCTTGTCAAGTGTGGTCTCTCACATTTTCTGTTTTCCCCTACATTCTGCAGGTCCGGGTCCTGTCCAGTCAAGGACTACCCAGCTCATGCCACCTCCTTAATGAAAACTTTCCCGGTTCCACACTACCCCAAGCGAACATGATCTTTTTCTTTCTCCGTAGAATTTCTATCTCATTCTCTGAGCACATACCGTGTTCTGCTATGTATGCCAGTAACTTGTGTTCTTGTCTTCACTTTTTATTGATTTTTTATTTTATTTTATTTTATTTTATTTTATTTTTATTTTTTTTACGGAGAGGAAGCAAGATGGATAGAGAGTTAGAAACATCAATTAGAGAGACTCAGCTGCCTCTTACAGACCTCCCACTGGGGAAGTGCCTGCAACCAAGGTACATGCCCTTGATCAGAATCGAACCTGTGATCCTTCAGTCCACAGGCCGATGCTCTATCTCTCCACTGAGCCAAACCAGTTAGGGCTTGTCTTCACCTTTTAATCAGGGCATAAACCTCACTCCCCTGTGTGTTTCTTAGTGCCTTATACCTAAAGGTATCCAGCAAACACTTGTCAAATGAACACATGTTGTGATTGGGATTCATACTTTGTCCCTGAACATACAAATGCTTCACACATCCCTGACATCCCTGTTCAATTTCTTGAGTGAATCCTTTCTAAGGTCTCCGTGGTGTGGGGCTCAGTCCCTGCTGGATCTCGCACAGTTCCTTGTATGGAGCACCACCAGGAACTGTAGAGATCTCCTTGATTTTTCACAGCAGTCCTGTGAGCTGGGCATGGTCTCTGTTTTACAAGTGAGGAGATGGACAGTCAGAGACCCAGGATCCAGACCCCAGATCACATAGTGGGTAGCAGAGCTGGGATTGATTCAAAATCACATCTTCCTGACTCCTGTGACTGCGCGGCTCCTGTCGCTCTGTTGCTTTTCTAAAGTAAAACATGTGCCCCCTCGGAAGACCGGGTGTGTGGGGGGCAGTCACCCCGCACAGACAGCTGTTTGGCAGAGCTGGGGGCAATCTGCAGAGGATCGGACAGGCTGCTGGCACCCCCTTTAAGTTCTTGAGCAGATTAGAAAATAGCTAAGAATTGTGGGTAAGGGACAGGATGGGACAGAAGTGACCAAGACAGAGGAAACTGTGGGAAGGGAGGGCTATTCTTTGTGTGTGAAGTTCTCTTTCTGCTGACTCCCTTTTGAATAACTTTTATCTCCTGTACATCTTGGCTCCAATGCCACCTTCTCAAAGGGGCATTGCCCCTCACTCCCTCACCCTGGTTTGTATTCCGTTTCTTTCCTATGGCAGTTATCACCTTTTACTGATAACTTGCACGATCTCATTCCTGAGCCTGATCTCCATACGCTTCCCAGGTAGCTCCCCCACATTTATGAAACCCTCATAACAAATCAGAGGACACGTGTGAAAAGCCTCTAGAATAAATGGCTCTTAGATGGAGTCACATTAGTGTTTATGTGGGGTTTTGGGTCCTTTTCCCCAACAGTTCTGCCGAGGGAGGGAGGAAAGTTAGATGTTAGTAATTTTTTCCCTAACAGTCACAGGTGGCGGGAACTCGGGAGAGACTAGAGAGAAAGAGACCAGAAATGAGCTGGGGCTAAGGTGGCCTCGGAGCGGAGAGGCGGCAGGACTGTGGGGCGAGGAGCAGCCTGTCCCACACCTCCGCAGGGGGCTGATCCCCGGAGACCCCCTGAGCCCCCGGCCCGCCCCTCTCCCCAATTCCCATCAGCGCAGGCTCCCCAGAAGAATGCAGGTCAGGAGCGTAAGCGACCTTTCACACCTCAGACAAACTAAGTTTGTTTTCTCCCTTTCTGTCCCGCCCGCAGCGGGAGGGAGGGGGAAATGGGACGGGCCTTGTCCAACTTTCTCCGGCAACAATGCCCCAGAGGAGCCGAGGTGGAGGGAGTAAAGGATCTATTTATTTTGGCTCAGGAGGGACAATGTAAGCAGATGGTCTTTGATGGGATTAGCGGCGTAATCTCTCAGACCCTGGTAAATTGGAAAATGATCCATTATATTCCGCAAACCTTTGGCGGCTTCAGCTTCTGGGGAGGGAGGGGCCGGGCTGGGGGGCACCTTGTTAGAGAGGATCCCCCTCTGGGAGCAGGCAGATCCCGCAGCGCCGAGAGTTTGGGAAGAAGTTCGTTAGCGAGTGATGCAAACCCCTCTCTTCTGGGAGAACACAAGACTCAGAATTCCCCTGGGCCCTCTTTTCCCTCCCTCCCCCTCCCTCATCCGGGGGTGCTGGAGCTTCTTCCCTGCCACCCCTCGCCCCAACCCTTTCCATTCCCAGGGCGTTCAGAGAACCCTTCTCTGAGAAAGAGCTGTATTGGGCCTTCTGCCTGGGCAGATCAGAAAATTCTCCTTAGACTCCCAGTTATATTCCTGCACTGGCATCTCCGTCCGCTTCCCACTCCAGCCCCACAGCTCAGTGGGCCCTCCACGCTCCACGTGCCTAAAAGCAGGCAAAGAGCCAGGAGGAGGAGGAGGACTAGGTGAACTGCACCTGGGGCAGGGATTAGGGCAGAGGGAGAACTGTGAAAGGGGCGGTGAGGTGATAATGAACCACTTTGCCAACCGCTCCCTCCTCTTCACTCACCTCCATCCTCCAGAGCCCAAGTGCCTCTGGGCCTGGGGGGGGTGGGCATCCCCTCCATCTGGAGGATCTGGACTGCTGGGTTGGGGGCATATGGGAGACCCATTAGGATGAGGTGTGGTGCAGAAGGAGGCACTGGTGTAGTTGGATCATATAAGGCAGTGGGCGGCAAACTCATTAGTCAACAGAGCCAAATATCAACAGTACAACCATTGAAATTTCTTTCGAGAGCCAAATTTTTTAAACTTAAACTTCTTCTAATGCCACTTCTTCAAAATGTGGTATTTTGTAGAAGAGCCATACTCAAGGAGCCAAAGAGCTGCATGTGGCTCGCAAGCCGCAGTTTGCCAACCACAGATTTAAGGTATTTCCAGTATGTGTGATATTTTGCAGCTACCCATCACTTTGTGGCTTATAAAGAAACTGGTGTGCAGGGTATCTTCAGATCTTGCAGCAGTTAAGTGAGGGGGGCATTTGAAAAACTGGAGAGCAGGGGCAGAGAGGATACGTGACCTGCCTAAAGTCACCTAGGTCAGTGACAGCTAGGAATGACATTTAATGTCATTATGCTGTGAGATCTGTTCGTGTCGATAAATGTTGGTGTAGCCCTGGCTGATGTGGCTGAGTTCGTTGGGGATTCCAGGAAAGGGCACATGCCTGGGTTGTAGGCTCTGTCCTGGGCAGGGGCCATGCAGGAGGCAAATGATCCATTTTTCACTCGTATTGATGTTTCTCTGTCTCCCCTCCCCATTCTCTCCTCCTCTTTCTCCCTCTTCCTCTCTCTCCCTCTCTTTCCCCCTCTCTCTAAAAATCAGTTTTAAAATCTTTCAAAACTATATATGTCTAATTTTTTAACTACTGCACATTTTATTTATTTATGTCAGCATTTAAATTGTTTCTAAGACTTTATTCTTACAGCCATTCTTGAACAAGTACTATCTGATTGGAATTGTATCAAATGTATAGAATTAACTTGGGGGATTAAAAAATAAACATAAACCGTCTTAACATGTAGTTATCACCATTCTCTGAAAATAAATATACAAACAAAGAAACTGGGAGGGAGTGAACAGGTAGGAAGGCAGCACAAATTACTCAATTCCAAGTAGAAGTTCCAACACTTTTGAGTGCGTTAACTTTCACTGTAAGAGATGTAGCAGGTGGCTGGTAGAGAGAGACTCCAGGAGGAATGTGACTTGGGTGGTATTTTATTTCAGGCTATTTCAACGAACTGAGGGATATTTTATTTTATTTTAGTATAATTTTAAAAGAGAGTGGCACTTTATTGTTGTATATTTGTTTATTGGAGGTGATTTGAGGCTGACACCGATTTGTAGATCAGAAAACAGGAAGGCACATTGGAAAGGCAGCAAGCTACAGTCAGTCCCCACTTCTCAATGTCCCCCCACTTTTGATCCCCCCCCCAAATATGAAAAATCAAAAAATCGACATGACAGTTCTAAATAATAAAAAAAAGGCTACGTGTTCTTGGCCCCTCTTTCCTTCTCTCTCCGCTGCCTTCTCCTTGGCTGGCCAGGCTCCCCTCTCAGCGCCCCTGGGTTACTCATTGCTCAGCCCGGGGCTGGGGTCCGGGGCGGCGGCGGGCGGGCGGAGCCGCAGTCCCCGCTCCGGGCGGACCGGCTTCCCCAGGCGCTGGCGGCGCGGCGGACACGGAGGCGCGTCTGCTCGGGCCTCGTGGCCGTGACCGCGAATCTGCGGAACTGACCCGCGAGGCGGCGGGGCGGGCCGCGCGGTTTCATTGCACAGGAGGGCGCGGCGGCGGCGGCTGTGTCCGCGCTGCGGCCGGAGCCGCCCGGGACGACCCTCCGCGGGGCTTTCGCCGGAGCCGGGTCGGCGGCGCTCGGCCGCGCTCCCGCCCTCGCCCCCGGGGAGGTCCCTGCGCTCGGCGCCTCGGAGCCTTTTCGTTTGTACTTTGTTTCCTTGCCTTTCCTGTAATCAGTTTAACATTTTACATATCGTTGGCATGTTTCCTTTTTATGTCATTTAGCGTCATTTTATCTCATGTGTTCACATTTGTTTCTTTCCAAATGGATCTTCCCCCCTCTGTTTCCCATTCTCTCCTTTCCGCCCGCTGGGTACCTCGGCTCCTCTCTTGCTTCATTTCCCTCCGGGGCGCACATGGTCGCCCCTCTCTCCGGGCGGCGGAGCCCGGGCAGCGGGCAGCGGGAAGCGGGAGCGCCGCCCGGAGCTCCCGGACCGGACAGGTGGGCGCCCTCGGGACTGCGGGCCGGTTCAGCCTGGATTGGCCGGGCCCAGGGCCAGACAGGAGGACAGTTCTACACACGCAGATGCCCCCGGGGCCGCAGACTATGGTCCTCGAACCCTGAGCCTCGCAGCCAAGTCAGGGGTGTGCACCCACAGCACGCAGGGACGAACACTGAGACCAACAAAAGTCACACATGCAGGCCCCAACCTCACACACAGCACAGCGTGGACATACGCACAATGGACATACATGTGACTGTAGTACATACACCCCAACCCACACACATGATGGCACGCTGCAAACAGACATGACCCCACTCGTCAGTTTAGGACTGACACCCTCCGGCGGTCAGTGGTGACCTTGCAACAAGCACTGAGCACTGGGGCGATGGGAAGAGGACCCACCTGCTTTCACCAGGGCAGCCATATGCACAGCCACCCAGAGCTCAGTACCTCTGCACAAGGTTGCAGGGGCTTCAAAGATGGGGGATGCCAGCTGCTTGTTTAGCTAAGGGATCCAGCCCACGTCCAAGAGCCTGGGCCCAGAAATGAGCATCAGACCTAAAGAAGCCATCGCTGCACCAGGAAAACTGCGCGGCGTTAAGAGCATAAAGCAGGCGTGGATGTGTGTGCCAGCCTGTATTCCGGGCTGCGTGTATCACACACAGTTCTGGCGCCTGGCCAGGTGCGTGCACGGAGACCGTCATTTCTGTGGAAACGAGCAGAGGGGGGGATGTATGTGGTTCCAGGGATAAAAGTAACACGTACATACAAATACCAGCACAGGTAACAGCACAAACCCAGGGGGATGGGAAGTCGAAAACCTCTCTCCAGCTCAGGGTATTGTCATCATCAAGCTGGCGCACTGGCTCGGACTCTGTGATGGGGTCTGATCTCCCTTCCGGGGCAGACATGATTGCTTGGTGTCATGGGAGCCCTGTGGGGAAAGGCTGGTGTGTCAGAGAGCCACACTGATATATCATCAATCCACCAAAAGAGTGATTTTGTCAACTTTAGGTGGGGGGACTCTGGACTGCACCCCTGAAGTCCTACGTCTGGAAGGTGCCATTGGCAGTAGCAGAGCAAGTGGTGGCCAGATACGCCCGCCTGATGGTGGGCACACAGAGACCACGCCGCAGCTCCTGACAACCGCTGGGCAAAAGAGGCAGGAAGTGTGCGGTCCCAGATGTCCTATTGGATCGCCAGGGTGATTCATTTTGGAGGCGAGAAGAGATATTTATGTGGGCTTGGAACTCGGCTGTTGTCCAGGAGAGCCACAGAAGTAGAAAAGTGTATAGCTCAGAAGAGAAATGCTGATGAGTCCCCATCATAGACTGCCTGGCTGAGGGGAGGAGAAGAGGCAGCCCTGGGACTGGGAGCGGGTGGGTCCATTGTCCAGACGAATCCAGCTGAATGCAGAGGGCTGTGCCTGCTGAAGCTGCCAGAACTCTGGGCTGAGTCTGGCTGAGGCTGGGGGAGACACAGGCAGAAGTGAGGGCCACATCCCAGGTCCTTTACGTGGGATGGAGAATGGCAAGCATGGGGGCTGGCTGTCAGTCTGTCTGCCTTGTCCTCGACTTGGGTTCTGGTGCCTGTCAGCCCCTTTCTCTCTCATTCTTGTAAGTCTCAGTTGCTGTGTCTAGGTTTCTCACTCTGCCCAGGTTGTCTCTTTCACTGCTCTGGGCTCTTTGACTCTTCTGAATTATACAGCCACAAAGAGACCTAGCCAGACCCAGGAGCTGATACAAATGCAAATGCATATCCTAGACGCATGGTCGTTGGTGATAAAGCCCATTCATCTTGCTGGTCTGTATATATATTTATGTGAGCACATTTTCCACTTCTTTGTAAAAATCTAAATACAGCCTTGAAATTTCGTGTTTGGCTGCTGTCTCTTTGGGTGTCAGTGTCCATTTCTCTCAGAGACCCTTCCCTCTCCTCATTATACCAGGCACCAGAACAGGCCCTGCCAGAGCATTGGCAATCCCCCCTGCCCCCTATATTGCCTTCTTTGAAGTTTGCCTCAGGCAGTTTGCCAAAGGTGTTTTGGGGACAGAGAAAGCTGGATAGCCACATTGCAAGCGGTACCTGGAGAAAGAGATATTTGAAGCAACAGAGATACATCTTGCTCTTAGGGGCTTTGGTGCCAGTCACAGAGATTCCTATCCACCTGGGCTTGGAAGCCTCCTCTGCGTGGGGTGGAGGGGAGGGTATAGATGAGGCTCTGAAATCCCAGGAGCTGGTTCATGGCCACCACCGAGAGCCACCAGGATGCCATGCAGCCAGGCAACTCAGCAGGGCAGTCCTGGGAACAATAGGAAGGAAAAGCAGTAACAACTCTCACAGCCCTGCTTCCCAGCCCTGCAGGACACGGAGCTGGAGCGCCCAGACTGGACAGACAGCAGGCAGTCCTGAGGGAGAGGAGGGCTCCTGCCAGGCCTGGGGGAGAAAGGAGGGCAGAGTCAGACTTGGTCTGTGCAGTTTGTGCTCCCCTCGTGGTGCTTGGGATGAAGATGGAACCAAAAGCCTGCGCCTGAGGTCCCTGACCTCTTCGTAGGTGGTGGGAAGGGTGCAGAGAGGTGCTAGTGTGGGGCGGGCTGGAGTCACACACCCAGCGATCCCGGAGCGCCCACCGCTCCACTTCCAGACAGACAGAGCCTTGTTCTCCCCAGACCTCCATTCTTTGTGCCTCTCACCGTGTGTGTCTGCCGCCCTGTCTCTGGCTTCTTCACTCCCCTGGACTGTGGGGTCTGTCTCTCCCCACCTCTGTGACTGCTTCACAGCTTCTCTGGCTTCCCCTGCCTCTGTTCTCAGGTCTCTGTCTCTCCATCACCCCACCACCACCACCACCTTTGTTAATTCAAAGGATTCTCACTGAGCCCCTCCCCAGTCTTCCCAGAATAACATTGAGTGAAATGAGCGACAATCCGCTGGGAGGTTTCTCCCTGTCCTTCTCCCCGCAGGCCCCGCTTCAGGCCTACAACCCCCTCTTACAATGTCAGATAATTGCTGGTGTGCAGCTCGGAGGAGCCGGAGCTGATACCAGGGAAGGAGGGGGGAGAGAAATAAATAATAATCTGCTTCCATTCAGTGGATATAGGTTACCTGATTTGCATATATGCTAATGATGCTATAATTACCCTGCTGTTCTGGCCTAGGATCAAGTTCTATAAATACATAGAATAGCAGAGCTAGGCCTACCAACACCACTGCCAAATTGTACAGTGCGTGTCAGTATACACGTGTACACTTCTGTGTACTCTGAATGCAGGCCCCTCTCTCTGTTAGAATGCACCCCCTTACAGACCCCAGCTCTCCTGGCTGTCAGAGAGCCCTCCTGTGTGTTGAGGCAACCCCAAGGAAGGAGGAAAGAGATGCCTGAATGAGGGAATGTGCTGGATTATGTTGAATTCTTAGTATTAAATATCCTTATGAATAAGTTATTAGTATTTTTTAGGGAAATCAAAGACTTTCCCAAATTATCAAATGAGTTATTATTACTTGAATGCCAGACACACACACACACACACACACACACCCGCTGCAGGCCCACACTTTGGGGGTGCAGGTTGGGAGATAAGAAGAGGACCCCTCCACCTCCTAGGCCTGTTGAGATGTTTAAGAATGCGCTGTCTGAGGGGAGAGGAAGTGGACTCCCCTTCCCCAAATCACCCCCATGCCTTAGCCTCCTAGCACTCTCCCCGCTCGGGACCAGGGGAGGTGCTGGTGGAGTCGTGCAAATTTTTGGATGATGGTGCAGAAGTGGGTAGGAAGCTTGGAGGAACATAAAAGACGCAATCCACAGCTGTCTGCTTTTAATTATAATTATCCCCTTTTGCTTCCTTTCTGGCTAATGAAGGGGGATTTAATTTTCCCCCCTCCCTTGCCTCCCCCTCCCTCGTTGCCCTAGAATTGAGAAGTGGAGTGAGTGGAGGGTCCTCCTCCCCTTCCTTCCCATCCCCTGGTTACTGGGAGAAAGGCAGCCTGCAGAGGGTGGGGACAGTGTGAAGAGATTTGCAGGAACAAAAGGACAGGTTTGGGTTGCTGGACACGTCCCAGAGTTGGAAAGACACACACCCCCCCCCCCTCCATTCCACTGGCACCCCCTCCCATCAGCCCCACCGCTCCCTAGACAAGGAACTCAATGTCTTCCAGCCGGTGAGAAAGGAGCTGAAGGGAGTCCTGGTCTAGAGGGAAGGGGGAGGGAAGGGGTGGGGAGCTGGGGTGCAAAATTAGTCTCAAAGGATCTTTATTTCTGAGCTAGTGAAGCAGATGTAATCAAGGGGAGAGCAAAATAATCATCATGGGAGGAATGAGGGGCGGGGGAAGCTGGGGCTGGAATTGGGGGACTGGGCCAGGATGGGGGGCAGGGAGCCGCGGGTGAGGGCAGTCTGTTGCCTTCCCTCACCTCCCCAAAGTCTTCCTACTTGGAGGTGGGGAAAGAAGGATCAGGTCTACAGACTCTGACCTTAGCCCTCAGAACCCCTCTCTCAGAGCTTAGTGATGGCCAGGCCAGAAGGTGGCCGGGAAGGCACCGGGGAGCAGAGAGCCCCCGCCCCAGCTGGGGGAGGGGGTGTGGAGAGGGAGACTGAAAGCAGTGGGGGAGGGTGAGAGAGGGGAGCCCGCAGAGACTCAAGTGGCCTCCAGGTCTGTGGGACAAAAGTTGGAAGGAGATTTGTGTATGGGAGAGGCGGGGAGGGGGCCTTGGGGAAGGGACGGGTTTTGACAATGAACTTGAGACAAACTTCATTAGCATGCAGGCCTGCTGTCTGTCACCTCCAACCCAGACTGAGTTCTCATGCAGGCCAAGAAGAGTGGGAGGGGGAAAAGGGAGGGCTGAGGGTGGGGATGAGAGAGAGAGAAAAAAGACCAGACCATTGTAACCGTTCTGGGCCCCAGCTTCCACCAGCTATCAGTCTGGCCCTGGAAACCAACCCCAAATTGCTCTCCCTCATCTAAGAACAAGATAATTTATCTCCTACTTTGAATCTGTGGTCCCTCCCCTCCTCTTGTCTAGACTCTCAAGCGGTGGCCTTCATGGCCCCCTACCTTGTCCCCCCACTCCAGCTCCCAGCCTTCCTCTTCCATTGTCACTTTCTCCTTCGCAGCTAAGAACTGGATCTGTGATTAGTCGAGCTGACAGGGGCAGGGAGTGGGGGGAGGTTTGGGAAGGAGGGACTGGAACACTCTGAACCTCCAAATGGCACGTTTTGCCCTCCATCGCTCTGTGGCATTATCCACTCCACTCCCCGGTGAGACACACTCGGCGTGTAACATGCTCTCAAGTTCCCGGCGGATGAGAACTGGACTGAGACGGGGACCGGGCGTTCCTGTTGCACCCTTTCTCTCGCGTCCTCTGGGACGAGGGTGGCCTGGAGGAACAATGGCTTCCCTCAGCCCCTCATCCTGCCGCAGGTTAGAAAGGCAGAGGGAGGAGGTGGACACGGTGGAGATGACAAAGACCCTTCCCACGCAGGAGGGAGAAGGGAGAAGGGAGAAGGAGGGGGCTCATCATCGGAGTGTTATTTTGGTGGCAGTGGTGTCTCCAGACAGGGTTTTTTTCCTGCCTTTCCAGGGAGATCAACAAGAGAAAGAAAGAGGCAAACGGAAATTCCTGAATGGAGAGACAGATGCGACGTCATCAGAGCTGCATCCTCCCCTCGGCTGGAGGCTAGGAGCCCGGGGAGACGCTGTCCAGCAGCGGGGGTGACCGAGCAGTCCGCCCTCCCAGGACCTGGTAAGTGACCGTTGGGGGGGGGGGTTCTTAATCCCCTCAGACACCTGGGCTGGGGGTGGAGTGGGGCAGAATCTCCTAAAATAACTTAGGCCCCCCTACCCTTCCCATTTGCCCTCCGACTAATGGAGGTGGGTACAATAATGACAGGAAGGAAAGGCTGAGAAAGGTGTAGGGAGTGAGCAAAAGAGACGAGGCAGGTGTGTGTCGAAGTAGTTGGCAGAATGGGGTTTCCCCTCCTGCTTTGGGGGCATCTGCCAAGGCAGCCAGCGGCCCTGCCCAGCCAGTCCAGAGTTCCTCTCGGCCCCCCTCCTTCACCTCGCCCTGGCCCACTGGGAGACAGCTCACTACGTTTGTCAATAGGATTCGGGGGCTTTAGGGTCACGGTGCTACTGATCCTATTAACCTGCCCCGCCCTCTGCCCTTCTCTCCACAAAACCCGCCAACATCTTAATGCTCACCCCGGAGGAGAGGCAGGCAGGCAGATGGAGGAGACGGAGGAAAGAGAAAGTGCTTCAGTGTTTGGACTTCTGGCCTTCGCTCGCTCTGGCTCATTCCTCTGCCCCAGCCTCAGGTGTTAGGGCAGGACCAAGGCTGGGGGTCTGGGGGATGGGAAGAGAGGAGCCACATTTCCAAAAAGAGTGGAGACCAGAATTAGAAAAAGAAAAAAAAAAATCCAAAACCATTGTATAGGAATTAGTTTCGTTTCACCCCCTCCTCCCTCCTCCTCTACTTTCCCCATGAGCTGGCAGCGGGGAGAGGAGCTGAGGGAAGCTCACAGGCCAGGCAGGTGCTTCAGCTCCAAGGGGAGAACCCTCTCTAGCCCTCATCAGACCCGGCTGACAGCGTTTGGTTTTTAATTTTCTTTTTTCAAGAAAAGCCAGAGGATAGAGAAAGAAGGCACTCTTCTCGCTCCCAGACCCCAGCCACAGGGTGCTTTCTGGGAGATGGGCTGGGACCATTGTGGGGCAGTTGGGGGGGCGGGGAGACACGGACAGACTACCTTTGGTAACCCAGAGCCAGATTTCTGGGCTAGGCTGAGGCTGCCAGACACCAAACATACACACACATGTTCCCTGCTCCTGGGCACCACCTTCCCCAGGGCATTGTGTGTGTGTGTGGGGGGGGGGGGGGGCAGAGATAGGAAGGAGAGGAGCTATCGCTTCAGGAACCTATGACTTCCTTATTTGGGTGGAGGAAGGAGCTGGAGGCAAGTATGCTTGTGCCTGTTTTCTAGCAAGTCTGCCAGTTGGGGACGGGGTTGCTCCTCTCTTTGGTATGAAATGGATGGGCTGGCAGAGCTGAGGCTGGGGGTCAAGAGGGTATTTGTGGGTGTGAGGAATGGGGAGGGGACATTCAAAGCTTGGATTTGAGGCTTATCCCTGCTCCCCAGCCCTCCTTTTCTCTGATTTCCTCTACATGTAGTCAGGTTACCTTAACTTTACCAAAAAGTAGTGTGGAATTGAGTTTGAGGTAAAAGGATTCTCTCTCTCTCTCTCTCTCTCTCTCTCTCTCTCTATATATATATATATATATATATATATATATATATATATATATCTTTCTCCTCTTAGAATTTTAGGATCTGGGTCACCCAACATTAAACACACACACACACACACACACACACACACATACACACAAAACCCTGCTTTGTATTCACCCGTTTTGTGTAATTGAAAAAGAGGAGAAAAGAGAGAAAGAAAATGGATAGACATAGAATATGTCTTTATGGATCCTTAGCGATATGCATGGAGAGATGATAAGTGCATAGGTAATGACAGAGATGGGGGAGAAAGCTAGAGACACAACACGATTGACAATATCTTAGCTACATAGCACTTTACAATGGACAATGCAATTAGATCTAAACAGACAAAAACACACCCCTGGCCCCAGATCCTTCCTTCTGTCCTGAGCATGATTTCTGCTGGCCACGGACAGCAGAAATCTCTGAAGAAGTAGTGCCCACTGGACAGAAGATTTAAGTCAGAAGGGCCACAGCACCCCCACAGGCTCAAAGCCCTGGACCGAAGGTTTAGATGGAGGTGGAGGGAGGCGATGGTGGAATCCTCCAGGCAAGGTGGAGCTGGAGCTGGAGAGGCCCTGGCCAGCCGCCTTGCCCTCCCCGCATGTCGAGGCTTTTCTTGCTTGGCTATCTCCCTGTGCAGCCTCGAACTCTGGCAATTTAAGAGAGGAACTTAGACTGTCTAGGCTCTAAAAATATAAGACTGGCGGGGGGGGGGGCGGGGGGAGAGTTGGTGAGAGAAAGACGGGGAAACCAGGGATGCTAGGGGGGAAGATTGGTGTCACTCAAAGGACTTTAACCTTTGCATTCTCTCCCCTGACAGGTGCTGGGCGTCCGAGAAGCCTGTTTCTGGTGTCATCGTAGGTTTGGGGTATTTACTTTCTTATTTGTTTGTTGGTGAGGGTGGTGTGGGTGTGGAAGAAAAGGAAAGCTGGCTCTGTGTCATCTGTTTTCTCTTGTTCTCTACGCCCTCTCTATCCCACCCCTGTCTCTTCTAGCTTTCAGCCCCTGGTTTTGTTCTACTCTGATTGTAGTAAGACCTTATAGTCACTGCCAATGGGAATGGAACAAGGCGGCTTAGGAGTGAAAGGCCACCCTGTGATGGGGGGGGGGGGGAAGAGAGAGAGAGAGAGAGAGAGAGAGAGAGAGAGAGAGAGAGAAGCGTTGGGGATCCAGGGAATTCTCTGGCCTTCTCTCACAGGCTCCTGAGGGAGGAGATGAAGGCCAGTTGCCCATGGGGAAGAAGGGAGCAGAGATACCTGTTCATGGCTGACAGAGGAGAGAGAGGAGAGGAGCGTGGCTTGTGGTGAATAGGTACTAAGGAGCTTAAAGCACTGTGAGTGGGGTGTGTGCCAGCGTGTACGCATCGGGAGGTGGTACTGCTGGAAGTATCTGTGGAGATGTATGTACCCCGACCAGGGGTCGACCGAACTCAGCCTTGGGACATCAGGTTGACACTCTAACCAACTGAGCTACCTGTCCAGGACTATTAATTCTTTAATTATCAAGCATCTACTATACTTAGGCATGTGTTAGATACCCTTGATTTGAGTAGCTATGAAATCGCCTCTGCCCTTGAAGGGCTGTCTCATTTGCTACCTGAAGTTTCTTTTTTGAAACCGGAGCAACACGGTTTACCATACAAACCCATCCCAGGAGCATGACGGTGGGCAGTTTTCAGTTCTTCCATGTCTTATCACTCCATCTCCATGGGAACAAAGACAGATGCCCTGCTTACCATCATCCCTGAGCAGGAGTGGTGGGCAACTGGTTTTCCATCCACCCAGACAAAACCAGTGACTTCATCGGGAATCTGGATAGTGAGGGGGGTACAGTGCAGAGAGCACCAGGACAACTTAGACTCATTTCTGTTTTCTTTTGTGGGGGCCGCCTTAAATCTGACTTCTGTTTAGGCTGAGGGACCTCTGTAGAAGTCTAATGCCACAGTAAGGAGCAGGGGGAATCTAGCTCTTTATTGGGGAAATTTCTGTATGTACCCATTTTTCTCTTGACCTTGGCTTTGAGGAAGTCCAGTTTAGTCTGAATTTCACCAATGGGAGTGGGGGTGGGTCTCCACTGGGCAAGGAAACCTGTCGTCCCCCTCTCCCACAAACATATAGCTGACAGAGAAAGGAAGTTCCCACTATCCCACTGCCTCTGGCTACACTGTCTGGATGGCCCAGGCCAGGCTGTGGGGCCGTGGAAATAAGATGGGATGCCACAAAGGGCAGGAGAATCGGCTGGAAGTTGGCGACAGAGAAGAAAGGGGACAATGTTAGCTAGCAGGACAGCCAGCTCCTTCCCACAAGCTGGCCCCAGCCTTCCAGGCCCTGGGTCAGGGGAGGAGCAAGGGAAAAAAAGATTCCCTTAAGGAGCTTTTAAGGGATCTTGTGGGAGGGCACATAGGGAAGTCTTTGTAGGGGAGTTGGTGGTGTGTCTGGAGAAGGGTAGACTCCATTTAGAATTGCCAGAATGTCTAGAGATTAGTGGGTACCCTATGAAGGGTTGTGAGGTGATGTATGGGACATGTGTGAGGTTTGTAGGCACAAAGGGGAATGGCAGAGGGGGCTTATAGTTCCTCTGGGGCCCGGGATGGGGGATGCACTTAGAGAATACATTGAGCAGCATCCTAGAGGGATAGATACACCTTCAGGGACCCCGGTGCTCCCTCCCACAGTGTTCCATTCTGAGCTGGAGGGGCACCTGGGAGGGGCAGGAGGAAACAAAGTAGGGAGTAGACACTTTGGCTCTTTCCTTCCCTCCCTGCCGTGGGCCGGTGTGCTCCCAGTGCTGGGAGGGTGAAAGACCCACCCTGTGGACGCTTCTGAGAAGCCTTTGCCTTGAGTAAGGGCCCTGGGGCGCCGTGGAGACTGGCAGGGGAAGAGCTGTGCCACACACAGACCTGAGAATGTCCTAGACTGGGGGATCGGGCAGATGCGTCTGGGAGGGAAGCACTCAGTCCCTGGGCTTTGTCCTGTTTTCAGTGTCCTCTACCTCCCAATCCCACGGCAGTTACCCAGACATTCTCCAGCCTGTGAGGGAGGCAGCAAATGAAACCCTCGGCCACTGGCTTGCATCTAGCCAAGGCAGATAGCCTTCAGGCTCGGCTTTATGGCTTTGTCCCAGACTGCTCAGAGGTGGGCCCTGGGATGGGCAAAGCAATCCGGCCAGGCCTGGAGGCCAGACCAGGGGTCCTCTGGGGTGCACCCTGGTTGGTGTAGTGTTCAAATATCCCTGGTGATAGGAGCAGCCATTATTATTATTATTATTATTATTATTATTATTATTATTAGAGAAGGGCCAACTACAGTCAGGGAGTTGTAAGCTATCTTAGGACCAGGGATTCAAACTGTTCCCTGGTGGGCACAGAGGCTCGGCTGGCTCTCCAGCAGAAAGAATCCAAACACCGCCTGCCTGCGTGCTGGCGTCACCGGGCTCTGATTCTCTCAGCCAGATGGGGAGCCGGGTCGGGAACCTGAAACCTTGCTGGAGAGGGATCCTTCTCTCGGTCACTCCAGCTCTCCAGACACCCGGAGGTGGAACAGGGGTGGGGGCCAGGCCAGAGGGATGCAGGCGCACGCGGTAGAGGCAGTAAAGGAAGCCCTCCATGACTAAGTCAAAATCTGCAGGGATTGCCCACGCTAATGCCAGCCGGGATCCCCCAGCCTCTCCCACCTGGGACTTTGGTGCTGTGAACAGGTCCAGGAGCTATTCTCCTTTCTGCCGGACGGAAAAGAAAGCCGAGCTCCTATCAGACTCCACGGCTCCCAACAGGAGTCCCCAGCTTCCAGAGCCCCTCACTGTTTGGGGTTGGAAACCAACAAGAAAAGTTTCTGCCCATCCTGAAAGATTAGGGTGACAGTCTGGGAGGAACCGGAACCCGAGAAGCACAAAGAATGTCCCAATGGGAGGAGGCAGGCAGGGATAGTCTCCAATCATCTGGTTGTCTTTTCCACCTTTGAGTCCTGGTCCTGGTGCGGTGTACCTCGGACCAAAATGGAAAATGTAAGACCTGCAAAAAGAGCGAGCTGCAGAAGGCAGTGGATTGGAGACGGCAGGCAGGCGGGTGTTGGAGACGAGAGAGGCGGCAGGAGGTTGGGAATCAGCACGCAGACATAGGAGTCCCGCCCCGCCCCCACCCTGTTCTCTTGGGGTGGGGCGCCCCAATTGCGCTCTCCGGCTCCAACTGGGAAGGGGTGGGGCGGAGCCAGAGGGGCAACCAGGCGGTGACGTCATGCTCGGCGGAGCCAATCAGAGGGCAGCCTGGGGAGGGAGCGTGAAAGGATGAATGAAAAGTCCGGAGCCGGAGCGCGCTGGGGCCAGAGCCGAGGCGGAGGCTGAGGTGGTCGCTGGGGAGGTGAGACGCGCTCTTCCCGGCTCCCTCCGCTCCGCCGAGGCTGGGGTTCGGGTGGGGGACTCCGCCCCGGCGCCTGCTGAGCCCGGGGACCCAGGACCCAGGGCCGAGGCGCTCTGTGGGCGGGAAGGGCCCGAGAGGACAGCGCCCGAGAGCACGGATGGGCACCTCGGGCTCGATGTAAGTGGCCTGGCCGGCTCGGGGCCGAGAGGGGCGAGCGCCTCGGGATCCAGAGCGCCCGCCGCCAGGGGCCGGCCGAGCCCCACGCCTTTCTCGGGGGCCCCCGGGACCTCTGGACGATGCTCGTTCCTGACCGAAACCCCCGCCACCCCCCAGAGCACCTCTCACCCAGGACCCCCGGCCATTCTCGCCGCCCTGGGTGGGTTTTGGAGCTCGAGATGCCAAGCCGCTTTCTGGGGCTCGGCACCCCTGCCCCGCCCGCCCTCCCCTCTCCTCCCCGCACCCACCGCGGCCCCTTCCCGGGCGGGGTCTCTGTCCTCTCCTCTCTGCCCTCTCCTCTCCGGGAGGGACTGGCTTGGGAACCCCTGGGTCGCCTCCCACCCCACCCCACCCCATCGGCTTCCCGCTTTCTGGGTCGCCGGGATTTCCCTGTTTCCTCCTGGGGCGCCTCCGGGGTTTTACCCTCGGGTTTCGCGGCCGCTGGACTCAGCCCTCTCCCGCCGCCTCAGCCAGCTGGGGGGGGGGGTGGTCGCGCTCCCACGGCGCCCCCCGCGCAAGGTCGGGCTCCCCGAAGGCCAGGCTCGGGCCCCGGGTGCGCCCCGGGTCTCCCAGAGGAGGGCAGTGACGGCCGTGAGGTCCGGAGGCCTCGCCGGCGCCTCGGTCTTCCCGGTGTCCCGGTGTCCCGGGTGCTGCGAAAGCCGCGGTCCCCTCCCCGGGCTCGGACTCCCACTCAGGCCCGAATGCGGAGCGGGAAACGCGGCGTCGGAAGCTGGGGGGGGGGGGGGGGCGGGAGGCGATCCCCGGACTTCGGGGCCACGGCCGTCGTGCCCTTTCCACGCCCTTTTCGGTCTCCGTGGCGTCTGTGTCCCCGTGACTCTGGGTCTTTCGGGCTCGGACTCCGTGTCCCTGTCCGCCCCCCACCTGCACCGGGTCCCTCCGGGGCGGGCGGCCGGAGGCGCGGCGGCGGCGGCGGCGGCGGCGGCCAGGAGGCGGGGTTGGTTGTTATCTTTGGTTATCTAGCTGTATGAGTGGTGTGGAGTCTTCATAAAGCTAGATAACCGAAAGTAAAAATAACCCCATACACTACGCCGAGGGGCGGGAGCGGGGGAGGCCTGAGCGGGGTCTGCAGCCGCGGGGACCCACGGCCGGAGGAGGCGACCCGAGGACCCTGCGGCCCGCGAGCCTCGAGACCACCGGCCCGGGCCCGGCACCTCCGCGCAGGTGGGAGCCGCAGCCCGCCTCCCTGGGGCCGGGGCCTGGGACTCCCCGCGCTGAGATCGGGCGCAGGAGGGGCGTGGGGCTCTCTCTCTTTGGGGCTGGAGCCTCTCCTGGCAGTTTGTGGACTGTCCGCTGCCGGGGGAGCTGCTCCAGGGGAGGGTCCGCTGGAACCGGGCTGCACCCGGGGCTCCGGCCGAGCTGCCCGCGGGGTGCTGGGACAGTTCCCGGCGGCTGCCCACAGCTGGGGCAGCGGGGGAGCTTTTATGGCTCCCTGAAGCCGTACAGGTCTGTCCAGCTTGGCTGGGAGCTGAGGGTGGCAGAGTGGAGGTGGGGCTGGAGGTGCCGGGTGGTGGGGCTGCTGGAAAGGAGGACAGAGTGGCCGGGAGCAGCCTGGGTTGCCGGGAGTGAGTGCGCTCAGCCCCCTTGTTTCCATGTCCTTCCTCCTCACACCCAGGACCTGAGTCTGAGGTCCTGAAAAGCTTCTCACGCCAGCCCTGTCCTTACTGACCAAAGGGCTGAGGTGGGGTCTTTCAGGACACCCTACCTTCTCATCCTCTCTCTCTCTCTCTCTCTCTCTCTCTCTCTCTCTCTCTCTCTCTCTCTCTCTCTCTCATCTCCAACAGCAAATGGCCTTAAAGAGCTCAAACACAAAGGAATTTGTAGCTTAGTAGTTATGCTGCAAGGAATTAGAGATTAATCAGGGTCATTCCTGAAAGAGTCCATTGATCTGGCCTGACCTAAATATTTTAGGCAAAAGGGTGCTCAGGCGCAGTGGAGAGGAGCATGGTCCAGAGCCATTTGGTAAAATAAAAGCAAACGTGGCCACAGCCAGAAGGAGCCCCCTCTGCATTCATTCCCTCTCCGGGCGCCACCCCACCCTCCTGGCATTCCAGCACGCGGGGCAGGGCAGTGAGGAGGAAACGGAGGACAGGAGAGCTGGACAAGATGACTTTGTGCAACTCCAGCTTCCCGTGTAAATGTACATTTTCCTCCCAGGAACAGACTTTGAAGGCAGAAAATTATTAATTATATATTATGTGGGAGAAATATTGGGAATTCCAAACTAAAACTATGGTGCTTCAGAGAGCCTGGAGTACATGTTTTCTTCCTCCAGAGGATTGGAGGGAGGGGAGATTAATGGCTTCTTGCTTTTTCAGCTGTTTGGAATTGGGGGGGAGGGGTGTTGTGTTTTGAGGGATGCAGTGGGAGATAGGATTAGGGAGAAAGGGAGCAGGTTGGAGGAGGAACTGATAATCCTTAATACCGCTCCGCACTTTCAGGTAACAGTGCTCTGCCTGTGCCCCTGGCTTTGATCCTTCAACCCTATACGGTGGCTGTTCTTACTACCATTTTACAGATGAGAAGCCACAGGCTCCATCCAGTGAGGGGCTATGTCACTCATTGGTCTTAAACCCAATGCTTTCTCCGCTGCCCTACACTTGCCTGTGAGAGGGTCTGGAGAGGGTGGGGCAGGGGGCTGAGCCAACGAGGGAAGAGGGAAGGTCCATGCAGATGCAAGCCTGGTGGTGACCATGGGCTGAAGGGAGTTGGCCTATGATAAGATGCCAAGAAAGATACCCCCCCCCCTTTTTTTTTTTTTAACTTCTCATGTAGTCTGGTTTGAAAACATGGACTTGGGATCTAATGAGGCACATCCACATGAGACTTAGAACCTGTATTATTAAGCACAGTGGGTTTAGGTGATGTTTGTTATTAGCACATTTGATCACAGAATCTCTAAAGGAGAATAGGAAGCCCAAGGGAACTGGTGGGCTACAAAACAGGTGTTGCAGTAGAAAGGGGGAGTAGAGGTCAGGGTGAGGGTTTTTGTTTGCCTTAGGTGTGCCTGCAGGGTTGGGGTTGTCAGAATGATGGGTGACTGCTTATGAGCTATGTGCGTGTGTCTGCCTATGAGGGAGAGATGCTGACTGGTGTGTGGCCTCGTGTGAGTTTGGGTGTGCGTGATCCATGGTGGGCAGGAAGCTCCACTGTGAGATAAGAATGCCTGGCTATGCACAGGTGCAAAACCACTAGAGGAACAGACACTCTAAGATCGGGGAGAGTGGATTTACCAAATGCAGACATCACAGTGACAACTGAGTCCTTCCCCAAACTTAATTCAAAACAGTACCTCCTCCAGGTAAACCCAGGACGGGAACTGATAGAATGGGGTGCACGAAAGCTGGGTTGAAAGGGGCTGGGAAGGGCCTCACCAGTTACCAGTTATGAAATTTTTTTCCTTTGTATCATAATGCTTCTGTCTGTGTCCAAGAATATTTAGTTATATTCTTCAAATCTTGCAACATCCATCCATTTATTCCTACTGGAAATCAAAATCTAAGCTGGTTTCGTTATTCATTTCTGTCCTCAGCTCTTTATCCCCAAACCATCCTATTGAATTCTGAGTCCAGGAGTTCAAAAGTTCAAAGGCAGTTTCTTCCTAAGCATCTGACTCAAGTTTTGCATGATCACTCATATCCTCATCCTAGGATAATTCCGTCCGTCGTGTCCCCCCACCCCCCACCCCAATTTAGACGTTGAAAGGGCCTTGTTGAAATATCCTTCCACAATCAGCAAGCCTGAGGAGGGACAGAAATAGAAATAGCAAATGTGACTCATGCAAAGTCTGTCTTCAGGAGCCATAATTTACACAGATCTCTGAGCCTCAGATGGATGTTTGTATAATGGGGATGAGAATGTATATACTTGGGTTGATGCATGGAGCAAATGGAGAATTCTTTGTGGAAGATCTTATAGTATGTTATGATACCTATGGGTAGAGAGTAATTCTTACATGGCAGAAGGGTTAAAGGCTACAGTTTGAAACGACTCTTTGAAAGCCTATGATTGGTCTCAGAGTGCAAAGAGGACGGCTCTTTGGCATATTCTTGACTGAGGAGCTCAAAGCATTTAAACTGGAGGGAGTTTATTTGCTTTTATAGCTTTGGGAGTCAAGGAAAGACTCCTAGGATCTGGGTAGGCAATGTCTAAAGCCTGGGCAGGGGATCCGCAGCCGTCCTTGGGAAGCCTGTTCAGGGAAGAGGCCGGAGTCCACACGGCAGAGTGGCCATGGTGTTTTTCTCCTTACTGGATCTTACCACTTGTCTGTAAGAGTACTTATGATTGGTAAACTGACTTATGTAGATAGATAAAGTATGTGTGAGTGACAATTCCAAATTTTCCCATTAAGCTTCTAGAATTACTAAAAACACAGTTTATTAAATTGAAGGACCGTTAGGTGGTAGGTATAATTGACTAACCAAGTAGAGACTCCCAGCTGAATTCCCCAAATTGGTAACCCACCAGAGAAGCACCAGCCCCCCTCTGCATTCTCCATCTGTAAGTCATTCTTAAAGTCTGCATTTTCCAAGGTTTGGGAGTTGGAATACTGATGCTTCTTTAAAAAATATATATATATATATATATATATATATATATATATATATATATATATGTGTGTGTGTGTGTGTGTGTGTGTGTGTGTGTGTGTGTGTGTGTATATATATATATATATATATATATATATAATTAATTTTTTACAGAGAGGAAGGGAGAGGGACATAGAGTTAGAAACATCGATGAGAGAGAATCATCGACCAGCTGCCTCCTGCACACCCCCTACTGGGGATGTGCCCGCAACCAAGGTACATGCCCTTGACCTGAATCAAACCTAGGACCTTTCAGTCCGCAGGCTGACGCTCCATCCACTGAGCCACACCGGTTAGGGCCATGCTTATTTCTTTACCTCCTTCCCATTACCATGTTCTGGGGACAGGTGGACCTTTCCACCTTCTTCCCTGTGCTGTTGAGATCTCAGATCTGGAGCTGTGGGACTCTCTCACCCAGAAGCCGGTATGCCAACTTCCCTAGGAGAGAAGAGATTTTAGGTTAGAGATTTAAAGTCTTTGGAGGGAAAGAGGAAACAAAACTATAAACATATTCTTGGAGCTTTGAGGAGAATGAGGAGTAGGGTTATGGAAGGTAAAGGCGAGTGGGTGCTTGTTGACACACGAGAGAGGTAAGAGAGAAGGGGAACCTTCTTTGCCACCCAGGCTCTCCCAGGACTCAGAGTGGTACCCCTCCTTCTCCTGCCCTAATCCCCCATTAAGGCTGCTCTGAATTTGTTATGACAGCAGCTGAAGGCAGCTGAATTGCTGTTTGCTGTGTCTGCTAATTGGGCTGAAGGGTTGGAATCTGGACACTGAAAGAGACCATTGTTGCTGTTTACCTTCTACAACTGCCTCCCTGGGGACCTTCTGGATGAAGGGGAGCAGCATGCCCTTATGTTCCTTGCACCCATTCCTGTCTCTGCTCAGGACTGGGTGGTGAGACAGTTCATCTCATTGCCTTGGAGTGGTGTGGGCTTTCACAGCACAGAAAAGACAAGCCCGCCACCTGAGTCAGTCACCAGGCCAATGGGAGAGCTAGGAGGGGGGTCACGTGCCTGTCTTCTTCCCTATGAATTCCTTCTTCTTCCATAGCTTTGCCTCTTCCTCTACCTGAGAGGCTTAACCCCTGCACTTTTAATTCTGCTTTCTCCCATGACAGTGATTCTCAACTTGGTTACATACTAAAATCACCTGGGGAGCTTTTTAAAAAATACTGATATTTGGGCTCAGCTCCAGACCAGTGAAATCAAGAGTATCTGGAAATGAGGCTGAGGCCCCAGTATATTGTATAAAAACTCCCTCGGTGTTTCTAATGTGCAACTAGGGTTAAGAACCACTGATATACTAGTAGGCAAACCCTACACACACACTCTCTCTCTATTTCTGATCTTCTCTACCTTTCCTCTCAAGCTCCTGATACCTATCCTATTATACAATTGGGCGGATTGTGTATCTTCCTCATCTTTATTACTAAATTTCTTGTAGGAGCCTTAGAATTTAAGATGGAGTTTAGAGGTCTGTACCCTGTCAATTATTTCTACCTGAGCTCTTCCCCAAGGACAGGTACTATGGTTACATGTCCTTGTGAATTTCTAGATAGGGTCCAGGTGAGGATGGAGAGAATCCAGGACACGGTAGTCATTGTGGATGGAGGGGTGGGAGGTTCAGAGTTTCCCTGACTTTTATGCTCTTCCTTCCCCAAAGTAGTATTGGCAAGCTGGAGATCTTCAGATAAGAGAAACTTTTCCCAAGAACACATTTACTCCTTTCCTTACTGTCTCCGGGTGTTTCTGCTTTTTCTTTTTCCCTCCTTTTAACTTCTCGCCTGGAGTGGATGGATGCCCCATCACCCTCCCCACCGTCTGTCATCCACCACCCACTCGTCCATCGGAGCCGCCTCCAGCACCACGGACAGCTCCCGGGCCGGTGAGTGAGATGGCTGTGGCTGACCCCTGTTGAGAGGGTTAGGAGGGAGTCCTTCTGTCTGCATGAGCAGATATGAGACTCTGGCTTTTTTCATGTGTGGGATGTGTTTTCAGGCAGCTCCGGAGTTTCAGGGAGGAGAAAAGGCTGAGGGTAGTTGGCATTCCATCTCCAGGAAATAGAGTTTGTCTGCGTTGGGGAGTCTGAACGACAGGGACTGTGAGAGCAGTAAGAAAGATGAGAATTAGATGTCAGGGAGGATTTGACCTAAATTCCTGTAAGACATAGAGTGAGCTGATCAGGTAGAGTTAAGCTGAGCTTTAGATGTCACCAGCCCTATGTCCCCCGTTTTACAGATCCCCAGAGAAGGGAAGAGGTGTGACCAACTCTGCTGGTGAGTGGAAATGCCAACTCCTGGCCCACCCATGGTGTCTGGTGCCTCTTTGGGGTCTCCCTGCTCTAGTTGGATGGAACTGTCCTAAAGCTGGCAGAGAGCGCTCACAGGTTGCCCCTTACAAAAAAGGACAGGATGCACATCTGGGCATCTGAGATGTCCACACAAGCCAGGAAGGGGTGCCACTGGCTGCCATCTCTGTCTGAGAGGCTTGGAGGGGGAAGCACAGGGGAAGGCATACCTAGCAGTAGCTGGCAAGCCCATGAGAGAAAAGACACAGTGGCAGCCATCTGCCAGGGCACAAAGACCAGAGGATGGCCACGGGATTCTCCAGAGGCCGGCAAGAGTCATGCAAACTGGAACAGGGCCTGGGAAAGGCCCTTCTGTGTGCTCCAGCCTGCTCCCCCAACATCGTGAGCCGAGAAACAAAGAGGCCATTCTCTCTAGGATTTGATGGCGCCATCTCCGGCTGGCAGTGCCAGGTGGTGGGGGCACCAGGGGGTGTCAATCTATTATCCCCCCCCCCCCAACTCCTAGGTCCTCTGGGGCTGGATGTTGGGGAGGTGGGTGTTTCATGCTATGTTGCTATGGCAACCTCTCCAACCCTCACCTTCTAAAGCACAAAGAGAGACAGCTTTTACCCCCCACTCCCAGGAAGAACCTGGGTCTGGTCGGGAATCTTCCCTTGGGAATCCTCTTTCAGATGCACCGCCATGATGTGCATAGGCGTCACCCTCTTTTCGGCACCCGGAGCTGAAGGGTGGGAAGCTGGTGAATCAGGAGTCTCTGGGCAAAGCCGTGCGAGTGAGCAGGAATCCTTTGTACTGAGCCCTCTCTCCCCGCAAGCTCTCCTAGCCCTTACCTTCGGCCAAGGCCGTCCCAGGCCTTCCCAGCTGAAGCCATGGGGCCTCGGCCTATTCTCAGCCAGAAGAGAGGAAGGAACACCCCACCGCCCCAGCAAGCCTCCAGGCTGTGGGAACAAAGAGGAGGGGGGTCACTTCTGCCATCTTCCATCTGCACCTATCCGCCATTACTCATTAGGCATTCTGCCCCCTCCTTCCGCTCGTTAAGCCTGATTTGCATAGATTTGCATAATACAACTCATTTGCATTCCAGGAGGCTTGTGGTAGGAGCCAGGAAAAAGGGGGAGGAGGGTGGAGGAGAGAAAAGGGGAGAGATTTTGTTTTCATCAAAGTGTGTGTGGAGTGGGGGGCAGTGGCAGGAAGAAGACAGAAATAAAAACTCACACTACTTTCTTTCTTCCCTTCTGTCCTCCCTCCCAAGCTGGACTCAAACACCGGGAGATGCCAAGGGGCCGGCTTTTCTGTCCCTTTTTGTCTTGCTTCCTCCGGTCTTGGCTCCCCAGCCTGGCCCCCCACCTTGTTGGGCTCAGGCTTCAGAAAGAAAGAGGCAGGGGCGGGAGGCGAGGCTGTGGGAACGGAAGCAGAGGGAGGCCGCCATCTTAGGTGACTGGCGCCTGGGAACCGGCCTCCTGACAGGTGCGGGCCGGGAGCCAGCCCTGGAGGGTGGACATGAGGGAGGCGAGATTATACGAAGGACTTCCTGCTGGATCAGGAATGTGAGTCTTCCTGTGAGTGGAATTGGGAAGAGAGGATGGGAGAGAAGGAGGGAGGGAGAGATGAGGCGTGGGGGTGCCAGAAGAGATGGGAGCCTCACATGAGAAGGAACAGGGTGGGGGAGAGGCCTCTCCATGGGGTCCAGTTCCAGACATCCCCTGGGAGGACCGTGGGCCATGTACGAAGTATGGGAGGAATCAGAACTAGGTGTCAGCGGCCGGAGGAGCGCTTCCTCCTGTTGGACAGGCAGCGTCATTGCCTGTTTGAGGGTCTCTCTGGGGCCGTGAAGGCCGCCGAGTCCTTGCAGTGAAGCTCCAAGCCTTCCCTCCACGGCCCAGCAGCCTGGCTCCATCGTCATGGCTCTGGTGAAACCGCCTCCTCGGGCCCAGCAGCCTGTGCTCAGGCCTGGGGAACCCCATGGCACATTTCTTACTGATATCCAGACGGTCTTCTCCTCTGGCCTTCGGTTCTTCTCTTATGCCCCTGATCGTCTTTTCTGGGCTCCATGCCTCGGTCCTCCTGGCCAACCATTCTCCATTCAAAAGGGCTCCCCAGCTTCCACTGTGAGGTTTTCTCCTCTCTTCTCACTGTCAGTCACTTTTATCACTTCAGCCTTCATTCCTGGAGGGGGCAAAGGATGAGTGATAAAAGATAAAGGGGGTGGAGGGCAAGGGAGGTGCCAGTCTAAGGAGTCTGAGGAAGTGGGGGGTGGAGAATAGAGAGCGTCCTTGAAAGCAGAGTGAGGGAAGAGCCCGGTGTGTTAGGGACTAGAGTGTCCAGCGAAGGGAACCTGGGCTGGAGATGGAGATGGAGGCACAAGTTTGGTGACGAAGAGCCTACGTGCTCCACCAGGAGGGCTGGGCTTGCTGGGGGTTCTGGGAAATGAGCTGACACACTCAGCGATGCTGGATGCAAGGTGTGGCTGGGAAGCAGCATATGACCCCTCCTGGGAGGGTCACGGACACCCCATCTAGCTGCTCACTGAGCCCAAACCCCGACCAGGCCTTGACTGGCTCTCAGCTAGTTCAGACCAAGTGAAGGAACATATGGAAATCCTGGGAGCTAGTAAAAGTCTCTGCTTCCGCACTAGAACTCCCCCCCCAACACACACACACACACACACACACACACACACGTGCACACACGCACACACGCACACACGCACACACGCACACGTGGGGGAGCTCTCTGGAGAGAGGTGGAGAAGCCAAGATTGGCCCCCAGCACAGTGAGTGCCCTAAGATCAGGACAGGGGACGGGCTGCTGGGGACTGGAGAGAAGAACAGAGAAGTAGGCTTCAGTCCTGGAAACGTCTGGAAGAGGGAGTGACAGAGAGGGGACGGGGCATCCAGGGCTGGGCCAGGGCTCTGAGGGGATTCTTCCAGAGAAAGGGGGTGAGAGGCGGAGAGACAGCTGAGCTGATGATCTGCCTGTTGCTGGGCACGGAGGTGGAATGTAAGCGGGGAATGCTGGCCTCGGCCCCGCCCCCAGGCCCGGCCTCTGCACAAAGACCTCTCTGTGAGTGGCCCTGTCAGGTGAGGGGGCTTAGCTCCCAGGGGCCCTTTGGGGGTGCAGTGGAATGGGTTGGAGAAGGGAAGGCCTGAGGGGTGGGCTTCAAGCTTTAGTGGAGTCCAGGAAGGAAAGGAAGCTGAGACCTGGCCATGGTCTCACAGGCACAGTGGACTCATTCCCAGACAGGCTCCTGTTCTGCTTCAGTCAGAGCCCACAGGCCGCCCCCCCCCCCCCCCCCGGCCCCTTTCCTGCCAGGCCTCCGCAGACTCCCCGGCCCACACATGCTTCTGAGGCTGATCCACTCTGAGTCTCTCATCCTCACAACATAGGGACTGTTTCATTCCCCCCGCCCCCCCTCCTGTACAGGGCTCCCTCTCCGGGGAGGGTAGAAAGGCAAAGACTGATCACAGCTACAAAGGAGCCTGTGGCTCGGTTGGTTGGAGCATCATCCCATTTACCGAAAGGTTTCAGGTTTGATCAAGAAGCAACCAATCTATGTCTCTCTCTCTCTCTCTCTCAGCATATTCTCAGGTGAGAATTAAACACACACACACACACACACACACACACACACACACAAGGACTCCCCAGACACCTCAGTTCCACTCCCAATCTTGTCCTCCCAAAGAGGCTTTTCCCCTTGCCGGCCTGTATCACTGATTGCTGATCTGAACTATCCTACAGGTGCCCCAACCGGAGATCAAACCTGAAGCTTGGGCAGGTGCCCTGACCGGGAATTGAACCTGCAACCCTTTGATGCATGGGACAGTGCTCTAATCAACTGAGCCACACCAGCCAGGGCAAGTAGGTTTTGCTTTTTGACTCAAATCAGACAGGCTGGTTGGGATACACATTCTGGCTTTCCTCCCTTACGAGCAGGTACCTTAGACAAGCCACCTAATGCCCCTAGCTTAGCTCCACCGTGCTGCGGGTCGGAGTGAGTGAGTTTTATGAGGCTGCGGGTCAGATGGGTAGGAGTGAATGGGTTTTGTGAGGCTGTGTGCAAGTGTATAGTGATGATTGTAAATACGGAGGGGCCATGGCAGGGAGGTGAGGACCATCAGGGAAGGTTTCCAGGGTTTGGAAATGAGGGCACGGCTCACTGGGTGCAGCTCGTGGCCAAGGGCACTGGACTGGCTGGGGTGCCCAAGTGGGTGAGCCTGGATTGGGAAGTGCATTTGTTTTTGTTTTTGTTTTTTTGTTTTTTATTTTTTAAAAGCTGCACACTTACTCTGGCTTTTTTCTTTTTTTTTTTCTCTTTATTTAAAAAAAATATATTTTATTGATTTTTTACAGAGAGGAAGAGAGAGGGATAGAGAGTTAGAAACATCGATGAGAGAGAAATATTGATCAGCCCCATATACACACACACACTTCCTACCAGGGATGTGCCTGCAACCAAGGCACATGCCCCTGACCGGGATAAAACCCGGGACCCTTCAGACCGCAGGCCGACACGCTATCCTCTGAGTGACGACCGGGTGGCAGACTCCTTGACCACAGCTTCTTCCATCCACAGGGAGAACTCCCCTGGCCTCAGGTAAAGGCTGTCCAGCAGGCCCGGGAGGGGACGGGGCAGTGAAGCTCAGATCCCCCACTGCCCTGACCTGCTCCGCTCCCTCCCTGCAGCCCGTATCTCAGCTGACCATAGGGAGCCGGCCAGACTGGCCTCCACTGAGCCTGTGCACCATGGTGTCTCCAAGCCTTGCCGCTCAGGACCCTCTCAAGTCCCTGATCTTGTGGTTCCTCAGCATCGTCAGGAGTGAGCTCAGTCCAGATCCCTCAGCCATGGTCCAGGGAGACTTCACGCGGGAGTGGCTTTTGTCTCTAAGCAGTCATCCCTTGTTGTACCAGCCAAGAGCGGGGAGGACTGGTTTTGGCATCGTCAGATAGCAGTGGGGCCTTTGGCTCTGGAGGGAAGGGGCAGGCGGAGGCTGGCATATGGAGGGAGAGCCCTGGGCACAGGGGACATGAGCTTCACCCGGCTGGGGCTGCCTTCTGCTGGGTTCATCCATCTGGCACCAGCTGGCTTCCCCACGCTGCCCTGCAACCAACCAGACTCCTGCTGTTGCCATGGCAATTGGCTGCCATGGTACACTCAGGGCACTACCTCATCTCTGGAGTTTCCCATAGGTCCCTGAGGAGGGGAGATAGGTCTTCGGGGATGTAGCCCTCCCTCCTGATATTTATCCAATGGGAATCTGTGTTAATATGTGATTTGTATTATTGAATATGGCTGGGAAAGCAACGATGAGGTACGATTGAAGAGGTCCCCACCCAATTTCCTGTTTCTGTGACAGACTTTTCCTCTTTCCAACCAGGAAGTTCTATGATCTTGCTTATTTCTATCTTGGGAAGTCCTTCCCAATGTCTAACCAGGATCTGTACTGTTGACACACCAGTTCTGTGACCCTGGGCTTGACATGACTGATTTGAAAGGTAAGGAAGAAACTGCCACCCAGCTTCAGTCACTTGTTTGGGCCTCTGCAGAGAGTCAATGTCACCAAATCCTTGGGACTTTCCCTTCCTTGCCTCCATCTTCACCCAAAGAAGGAAGAGCCAGAGACCCTGGGAGAGTGATCTTCTCCCGGGGTTCGGGGTGGGAATGGGGGGCCTTGGAAGGCACACTTCGTCTCGCCTTTGGGAGGTTCCAACAGGGCCCGGGAGAGATCCTGGGATGGTGAGCGTTTGCCCTCCCCCTGGACTCCAGCAGAAAGGAGAGATTGGTCCCTTGGCCTGAAGGGCGTCTGCACTGGCACTGAGCAGGCCCGCGCTGGGAGGGAGTCCGGGATGAGGAGCAGGTGGGGAGAAAAGGCCATTCTCAATGAGGAAGAGTGGGCTGCAGGGAGGGGCTGGGGTAATTTATGATGTCATTGTTCCCCACCCCACTTCCCCGCTCCCACCTCTTTCCAGACCTCCGCTCTGAGCTGTTGCTAGGAGATGCTGGCTCAGTCCGGGGCTGGGCGGTGGAATAGGTGGAAGCTGCTCCATCTGGACTCCTCCTCTTCCTCCACTGGGGTGGGGAGGGGGGGTCCTTCATAGACCTTCATCCACCACCCTTCCCCAGGCCCTGACAGGCACCAGTCTCTTTTGCTGTTGCCCCAGTCCAGCCGATCAGTGCTGGGAGGGCTCCAGCAGCCTGAGAATCTGGAACAAGGAATGGGGAAGGGAGCTGTGGAGGGAGAGGCAGGCAGGGGCAGACACGCCCGGAGGAGTCAGGGGCACAGGCCACAGAGAGCCCAGGTTTGAGGAAGACCAAGTCCTTACCTCTGGGGATGGGAGGTCCGCCTCACCCAGTGGCAGACCTCCCATCCCCACCCCTTCAGAGTATGGTCAAGGTCAAGGTTAGGGGCCTGGGGCGGGGCCTGGGGAGGGAAGGAGAAGGTGAGGAGGGAGGAGGGAAGTAAGTTTGGAAAGTCGGAGTCTGGGCGGAGGAAGGTGAGGGGATCGGATCTGACGGGCAGTGTCCGCGTGGCTCAGAGTCCCTCCTTTCTGACATTCTCTCCTCAGGTCTTGAAGCCCTTGGAGAAGTGAACTGTGGGGCCTCCAGAGCTGCTGGCTTCCAAGCCCAGACGGCGCAGGAGAGGAGTGACTTCCCCACAGCCCGGCATCGGACTCCTGTTTCCTGCAGCCCCCATGGGGTCCTTTCCTGGCACAGCTCCCTACAGCCCAGGAAGGAAGGAACCGGCCTTGACCAGGCGCCTGCTTGCCTGGGTAAGCCCTTTCTTAGCTATCCTCTGGGTCCATCTCCCAGAAGTCCTGAAAACCGGGCGATATCGTCCCCACTTTACAAAGGTGGGAAGCAAAGCCCCGAGAGAGACATGCTGCCCAGAGTCATAGGAACCGCAGGTTGGGCTGGGCTTCCAACGGGGCTTGTGGATCCCAGAGCCAGGCTCGCTCCCTCCCTTCCTGTGCTCACTGCCAGGAGAGTGTGCTCCACACACAGGGAGGGGCTGAGGACAGGGCAGCAGGGAGGCACACGGAGTGGGGGGAGGCTGGGATGGACTTCACAAGTTCTCAGGGGAGGGGTGAGGCCTGCTTCTCAGGTGCAGGGCTGGAGTGTGAGGGATGCTCACACACTGCTTGCTGGCGGAAGACAGGGCTGGAGCAGACGCCACAGGAGCTGTGGGAGTCCCCCGACTCCTCCCAGGTTGGTCCCGGGCCAAGGGAAGCATGCGTCCTGCCTCCTGAAGCAAGTCCCCCAGGCCTCCACCGAGTCTCTCACCTGCTTGGCATCTGAGTCTCCACCCTGGCACCCCTGTGCCCACAGCCCCGGGTGGAGCACCTAAAAGAGGTGCCGAGAGTCAGCTGCTGTCCTGGTGGCCCCTTTGTCCAGGGACCCTCCCACCCCCTTCCCTTCCCTGGAGGAGGAGAAGCCCTTTCAGGGCCACTGGACACTCCATGGAGGTTTGCCCTCTGCCTCCTCCTAAGGTCTCCATCCAAACACTTTTTCACTCGACATTTTTTTCTTTTCAGACCAAAGAGAAGAACCTGCTTCACCCGGTGGCCTGGGTTTCCTCGAAGAAGCCTTCCTGGATTGACGGAACGATGAGGCTAAATTCTGCTAAGTTGACTGCCTCCTCCAAGAAGCCCTCGCGGGGGATGGAAGTGGGAGGCACAGCCCACCGCCCGGGAGCCCCTGGGATAAGACTTGGCTGCACCCTTGCTCCTGTTCCATCCCATCCTGGTTCCTCCTGTGCCGTCTGAACTGAGATTCCTGCCTAATAAAGACTTTTGACCACTGAACAGCAGTCCTAGTGGCAGTAGATGTCCCTGGACAGGGTTTGGAGGGGAGGGACTGAATGAGAGGAGGGCAATCCTGGGCTCCCTCCCTCTAGGAGACCAAAGCCAGAAGCCACCATTGCAACAGGAGAAAGCCAGAACTCCATGGTGGGGCAGGGGTGGGGGAGCAGCCACCCAGGGGTCCTGGGGAGAAAAGGGCCGGTCTCCACTGAGGGAGGATCTGGTCAGTCCCAACTCGGAGCAATGGCCTAAAGCTCCCAGCCAAGGAGGCCCCTCAACGTCATCCCGAGAACCAGGAGAATAGGGGAGGTGGGCTGCTTCCTCGGAGTGCCTGTGTGGGAGGTCACCGGTGGGCGGGCCTCTGTCTGCTTCATGGAGAGTCCCTCAGATATGTCCTCCTGGGTTTGACCTGACCACAAAGAGAGAGCACCCCTGTGCCACGGCCCACCCACTCCTGCTTCCTCCCTCAGTCGTGATAGAGGGAATGAGTGTGTCTATCAGGAGGAATGCAGGTGAGAGAGCAGGCAGGACTTTTCAATAAGATCTTGAGAGGGAAGCGTCAGGGGCAGGGGAACCACATCAAGAGGCTGGGCCTGTGCTCTCGGTCCCATTTCCCCCAAAGCACATCTGTGTCCACAGCTTCTCCAGTAGACAGTCCTCTCCCGCTCAGCTCCTGCTCAGACTGCCACACACTTAAAGCTCTCCACCACCCTCTGAAAAATCCTTCCTCTCGCCCTGGCTGGCCAGTGTGGTTCAGTTGGGCATCATCCCATGCACTGAAAGGTCACTGGTTTGATTCCTGGTCAGGGCACATGCCCAGGTTTGGGCTTGATCCCTGGTAGGGTATCTTTAGGAGGCAGCCACCCCATGTTTCACATCAATGTTTCTCTCCCTTTCTTTCTCTCTCTCAAAAAAAAAAAAAAAAAAAAAATCAATAAAAACTCTTTAAAAAATAAAAAAAAAGTCCCCTTTCATCTAATGGAACAATGCTTCCATGGAAAAATAGTCTGAATCCTGGAATTTTTCTAAATAAAAAAGCTTATGATAATACACATGGTTCAATTCTAACAGCACAAAAGGGAACATGTCTCCTTCCCATCCCTGTCTCCAGCCACTCACCTGTCCCAAAAGGCAACCACTGGTTCCTGTGTCTTCCCTGAGATACTCCACAGACATTCAAGAATGTGTCTATAATCCAGCTAGTGTTGCTCAATGGTTGAGCATCGACCCATGAACCAAGAGGTCACCCAGTCATGGCACATGCCCAGGTTGGGCTTGATCCCCGTTAGGGGGAATGCAGAAGGCAGCCGATCAATGTTTCTCTCTCACCAATGTTTATATCTCTATCCCTCTCCCTATTTAAAAAAAAAAAAAAAAAAGTGTCTACTCTCCCATTTAAACATTTAAACCTTTTAGCTCTTCTAGACCAGGGCTCCTAGCCTAAGGTCAAGATGTGCCTCGGTTGGGGGGCGGGGGGCTGGCTGGCATCTGCTGACATTGCATGCAGAACGCTGGCTGGCACAGTAAAGCCACCTGGTCTAGCCCAGCTCCCATTCTGCAGAGGAAGTGAGGCCAGAGAGGGGAAGGTGGATACCTACCAGGAGAAGACTCTCACCCCAACCTCTAAGCCCCACAGGGCCCCCACAAGGACAGTGTCTGGGAAGGCTGATGAGGCCTAGGAAGCAGCAGCCAGGAAGAGGCAGCTCCATGGCGTCCTGTGGCTTATTGAGGGGCTGGGTCTCAGGCTCTCCAGGCCCAGGGGTGTCTCTGAGGTCCCCAGTCCTCCTTTTAGGACCTTTCTGCTGCCCAGCCTGGCAAGGACCCACTGCGGACCCTCCTCACCACCACCCATCCCTGTCCCTGGGGACCAGAGGTGCATGGAGACAGGGTCTGGCCTGGGGTCAACAGGAGGGGCGTTGCCCAGGATGGCCTCCCCTACCCCCAGCTTTTGTTTGGACTCCAGAGCCCTCCAATCTGGCAGTAGTGACCGGGGGCAGCCCTCTGCCTCCACTAGTGGCCCCCTCCAGCCTGGGAAGGAAGGCCCCTGGGGAAGGAGCTGGAGCAGGCGCAGGAGGTGGAATAACTCCACTGAGCACAGGAAAAGAAAGCAGAGCGCCAGCGACAGAGGAGCGACAGAGCGTGGACTGCCTTTTGGAAAGAAAAACGCCGGGACCCGGCAGGGGCAGACGGGTGGGGAGGGACCCTCTCCAGACACAGATACCAGGAGGGTCCGCTTAGGAATGTGTGGGAATGTGCTCTCCCCGTCCTACTGAGCCTATGTAGATGAGGCCTGTCTCTATGCAAATGAGACTGTCTGTATGCAGATGAGGAGAGGGCATTCTCTTCCAGAGTTACCATAGAGCCACCTCCACCCCTTCCCATGGGGCCCCAGCTGCCGGGCTAGTGGGAAGAGGCCAGGCCTGGCGAGGGGCAACTGGCAATAGGTTAGACCAGTGGTCAGAAAACCGTAGCTCGGGAGCCACATGTGGCTCTTTGGCCCCTTGAGTGCGGCTCTTCCACAAAATACCACGTGCGGGCACGCGATTGAAACTTCGTGGCCCACACACAGAAGTTGGTTTTCGGTCTGGGGGAGTCTATTTTGAAGAAGTGGTTCTAACGCCAACCACACTCCAGGGGCCAAAGAGCCGCTTGTGGCTCTCGAGCAGCGGTTTGCCGACCACTGGGTTAGACTTCGGGAAGGACTTACCAAAGGAAAACGGCTGAGCATTTGAAATGAAATGGAATGAAATGGAAACTGCTGGGAGAGTCAGGCAAAGAAGATGGGGGCAGACCTCATGCACAGGGAAACAGGCAGACTGGCCCGAAGCTCCGGGAGGAAGACAGGAGTAAGAAGAACTTGGGCTGAGCACCCACTTCCTGCCAGTCCCCCACCCAGAGCCTTCCACTCGCAGTTGCACTGGATCCCGGAGCTGACCGGGCAGGGCTTTCCCAGGTGAGGCCCAGCCGAGCTCACAGGCGCACCGAGGACACCTGGTTTGCCAATGGCAGGGCCCTGGCGGACTCCGGGCCGGCCACAGTGTAGAACTTTCCTGCTTCCTGGCACGCTATGATTGGAGCAGCTCCTCCTGACTGGAAGGGAGGTGCGTGCAGGTGTCAGGGACTGGGAGGCAGTGCCTGGGTGAGGGTGTGGATACACCCCAGGGGAGGTCTGGCCGCATCTCGCCCAGACAGGGCCTCCCCCGCGGGCTGAGAATTGGCAGTGGGAAGTGGGATGGAGTTGGTGGAGAGAGCTGAGTGGGTAGGGATCCTGAGGGGCACAGCAGGGCTGGGAAGGATGCCAGGGGTATTACGGTGGGGAGCACTGAGGCCCGGAGAGATTGGGAGGGTGACCCTCCTTGCTCAGCAGATCCAAACTGGGCCTGAACCCAAGGCACTGGGCACCCCGCCCAGGCCCCCTTCCTGGGAGTGTGGAGCCTGGGAGTCGGGGTGTCTTTGAGAATGGACTCTCCTCTTCCTCAGTGGCCCCAGCCCCCCACATCCAGTGGTGCAGCCAAGGCCTTTGTGGGGAAACCATGGGGAAGAGAGGCCCCTTGTTGTCCCATTCATTGTGCCGGAGGCTCAGCCATGCCAGGCCCCCAAGACGGCTGGGCTCTCCTTCCTGGGGGTGCTCGCCAGCCGGCCCCGCCCGCGGCCGCTGCTCATTCCCCGGCCCTGTCACTTCCTGGAGCCTCGGGGATTTGGCCCTGGTCCCAACTGAAGGATGGCGGGGAGCCCTGGTCCCCGCTCCCCCACCCCCTGCGCCTCGCCTTTTACAAGCTGGCACCAGAGTCGTGGGAATGCTGGACAGCAGCTGGGCACCGGTGCCCGGCTCTGCCCACCCCCATTCAGGCCGACCTCAGAGAGGGGAGAGGAACAGGCCGCTCCACACAAGCCCCTCCAGGATGGGGCCCGAGAAACCCTTCGCACTAATTATGAATCCGGGGACAAATGAGACATTTGCAAGTCAATTAGTGAAAGAACTTTCCCAGGAAAGAGCTTGTCTTCCCGGCTGGCTCCAGGCGGGGCCACATACCGGTTCATCTTGTCCCTCCTCCCACCTCTGCCCAGCTCGGTGTGGCTGCCGGTGTCCGCGGAGGGCTGGGATGAAGGAGAAGCTCCGAGGTCAGCCGGAGGTCATTACCGGGCTGCCCCCAGGAGGCAGCCTAGCAGGGCCCTGACCTCAGTCCCACCTGCAACAGAACCTGGTGGCTCCTCGACAGAATTGCCAAGGCCAGTGGGCGGCAAACCGCGGCTTGCGAGCCACCTGCGGCTCTTTGGTCCCTTGAGTGTGGCTCTTCCACAAAATACCACGAGTGGGCACGCGCATACACTGCGATTGAAACTTCATGGCCCTTGCCAAAGCCGATAGGCCTGCAGACTGAGGGGTCCCAGGTTTAATTCCGGTCAAGGGCATGTACCTTAGCTGCGGGCACATCCCCAGGGAGTGTGCAAGAGGCAGCTGATCGATGTTTCTCTCTCATCAATGTTTCTAACTCTCTATCCCACTCTCTTCCTCTCTGTAAAAAATCAATAAAATATATTTTTTTTAAAAAAAAGAAAGAAAGCTGAAACTGGTTTGGCTCAGTGGATAGAGCGTTGGCCTGTGGACTGAAGGGTCCCGGGTTCAATTCCGGTCAAGGGCATGTACCTGGGTTGCGAGCACATCCCCAGTAGGAGGTGTGCAAGAGGCAGCTGATTGGTGATTCTCATCGATGTTTCTAACTTCTATCCCTCTCCTTTCCTCTCTGTAAAAAATCAATAAAATATATTATAAATAAATAAATAAATAAATAAATAAATAAGAAAGAAAGAAAGAGACTTTGTGGCCCATGTCAGAAGTCGGTTTTCGGCCTGGGCGAGTCTATTTTGAAGAAGTGGTTCTAATGCCGCCGACCACACTCAAGGGGCCAGGGAGCCGCCTGTGGCTCTCAAGCCGAGGTTTGCTGACTACTGGCTAAGGCAGACAGCTGGCCTGACGGGGTGGCCTGCGTGGAGTGACAGAAAAAGAGAAGTCACTGTGAAAGAGCCTGGGGAAGGTGCTTGCTTCCCAGAGAACACAGAGAAAGCAGGACAAGAGGAGACGTGTGTGTGTGTGTGTGTGTGTGTGTGTGTGTGTGTGTCTGTGTGAATGGTCCCGGCGTCTCAGCTCGACTATGGGAACGTCAGGTGGACCGGCTGCCATCTGTGCATGAACTTGTTCCTCCCGGGGCTGGGGGCCCTGAGCTGGGAAAGGGGCTCTCTGCCTGCCGAGGGGACCTCTTAATTGGGGGAAGAGAGGGCGGGGAAAGGGCTGTTGGGGCAAAAGCCCTAGAGCCAGCCCCACCATCTGAAGAAGATTAAGGGATTGTAATTAAGGCATGTTTGAGGGACTCTGAGCAGGTGGGTCGGGGCTGGTGCTAACGATCTTATTGCTGCCTTTATGCCTTTATTTAGCCGGAGCCTGCCGGGCTGCTGGGCTTGGTAATAAGTGGGGTGGCCTTTTAAAAGGAGGATGGCTGGGAGGCGGAGCTGAGGGCCCAGGAGCGATAGTCTTTTATTTTTATTTTCTTTTTTTTAATTTCAGACACAATTTTAATGTTACTTGAATTTCACAAAAGAAAAAGAAGTTGATGGAATTGCTGGATTCATATAAATATTTCCTCTAGACAAGAGATACTTCCCCTAAAGTATCCCTTCAGGATTAAACACACACACACACACACACACACACACACACACGCACACAAAACAGCGAGAACATTAAAGGTTGAAGCCATTGTGATTTTTCCCGAGGACATGCTTTCCTTTCTGTCTGTGCGGACTGACTGCTCGCGGTGAAGGGTGAGTTCGTTGGCCCAGCCACACGGGCATGGACACGCAGTTCTGACGATGCGGAAGCCCTTCTGTACCAGTTAGAATGTCAGCCCCTGGACTCTCCCCAGGGCTCCCCCTCTCCCCTGGCCGCCCCATCCCACCGCCAGAACCAACCCCAACCCCCCTCTCCCCGGGACCCTGAGCTACAGGGGAAAGGGGACTCTGGTGCCCCTCCCAGTGCCTTCGTTTCCCTCTGTTGTGTGTCATGGCCATCAGGTGAGGCTTGGTTTGCAGAGAGTACTCAGTGTGCAAACCCTCTGAAGTCCCTGCTCAAGGTCAGCCCTCGGCCTTGCAAGCTTGCGTGGTCCTGGGTTTGGGAGAATGGACTCCTGGAAGGCCGGGGAGGTGAGGGCGGGGCTGGGGAGCGCCCTGCCTCATCCTGCAGCTGGGGGCTGGCTGGGCAGCAGGGAGCCCCTGAGCCTCCTGGCCGGCGTTTCCCACCAAGCAGCCTGCCTGGTGTGCCCACTGCGCTGTCACTGCGGAGGGGTCCAGGGAGGAGACAGGGCGGAGACACAGACAGGGATGGATCCCCTGGGAGCCTGCAGGGGGGGCGCCTAGGGGGCGGGGGTCTCGCTGGACGCGAAGCACAGGGCTCAGCTGTTCCCAGAACCCGGTCAAAGCCCCCCAAGGCCGGGTCTGTTTCCTGACTGCTGGCTGCTGCTCCGATGGCTACAGACCGGCTGCTGCTCCGATGGCTACAGACCGGCCTCCACCAACAGGAACACGTGCTCTCCCCGTCTGGGGGCCAGAGTCTGAAATCAGGGCGCCTGGGGCTGTGCTCCCTCGGAGGGCTCCTGGGCCAGGTCCTTCCTGCCCCCTCAGCTCCTGGGGGCTCCTGGGGCTCCTTTGCTGCTGGCCCCCTCCCTTCACTCTCCCCTGTCTTCATGTGGCCTCTCCTCCACCCCCTCCTCATCCTCCCGGAACCCTACACCGTGTTCAGGTGGCCACTCCCGGCTGTCCACGTGCCCTGCCCCTGTTCACGTGCCCATCGTACAGGGGAAGCTACCGAGGCACAGAGCGGGCGAGTGGCTTCTTCCTTCGGGTGCACAGCGGTGGGAGGACAGAGCTCAGAATGGAACCCTCGCGCCCAGAGCCTCTGTCTCCTTGACCTGTGACCTCTGGGTAAGCGGCCATTGGCTCTGATGGGCTCCACCCTTCCCCTCACCCCCCCTCCGTCCCCAGAGGACAGGGGTCCTGTCCTGGCACCAGAGCCCCGGGCCGTGCTCTGTCCCTCCGTCCCTCCGGCCGGGAACCCCGGGGAGTCCCGCTGCTCCGGGGCGAGGGCCTTGCGAGGAGAACGTCCCGCCTCCCCTCGCCGTCTGTGGCTTTGACTACAAAGTGCCATGATTTTCCCGTCTGGCTCACGCCGCCTGCCTCTCCTGGCAGATTTTGTTTTCCCTTGAAATGAAACCGATTCTGGTCTGCAAACCAGCAGACTCTGTGCATTCGCTCTGTGAGGGGTGGCCCTGCCCCGGTGCCTCCTGGTCCAAGTGCCCGATGCCACCCCACCTCCGTGGCCGCATCTCTCATCCCTGGGCCCCCATTCAGCACACGGCACCCCCAGCGCTCCCCTGCAGCTCCAGGGACCTGCGGAGCCCGGGGCCCCAGCCGGCCACCAGTTCCCCAGGTCCTGCCTGCAGCCCCAGGCCCGCAAACCAGCCTGGGAGGGGCGGTGGGGATGGGGGTTGACAGAGGGGTGCAGACACCAGGTGGGCACTCCGCCCCACACCCGACTCCCCTCTCCCCGGAGGAAATGCCGAGAGCACACAGTCTGTGCTGATATCAGCTCCTGGAGGGCTCAGCCTGCGCATGCGGCCACCAGAGGGGACCCGTCTGCAGGGTGGTAGCAGAACAGCCTCCCAGGGCAGCTGGGTGCCCACCTGGCCCCAAAGCCATCCTTCAGCTCCCCCTGCCCCTTCTGAAGGGGAGCCAGGTGTGGTTTCCGCCCAGCCCCGCTGCCTGGCTTGGGAGGCCGCATGGCGGTCGCCCTCTGCTGGCCAGTTCCTGTCACTGCAGAAAGTAAGAGTCACCCTGCCCCCCAGCCCGTGCCCACCGGGAGCCCCCAGCACATCCTTCCATTCCACAGGGCAGAACCAGGCTGGGCGCTTCCCTCCGCCGGGATGGGGCAGAGCTGGACTGGGAACCAGGTCGGACTCTGCAGCTGACGTGTGTGGTCCCATGTTCACAAACCCAGGGGCCCTCTGTGCCTGTGTAACTGCGGCTGTATCACCAGAGGCCCCTTCAGGGCCCAAGCTGGGACGTGGCGGCCAGGACCTGTCCGCAGCCTCAGGGATTGGAGCCCTCTGCTCCTTCCTCCACACGCTGCAGGGACATCCCGCCAGACGCTCTGTTCAGAAATAAGGGGTCCCTTGCCTCCAAATGGGCAACCGACTCAGGCCTGCGGGTGTGGAGGCAGCCTCTGGGCCGGCTCCCAGTGGCTGAGGCAGAAGGTGCTGGAGCCCAGGCTCCAGTGGAGGCGGCAGGAGGGAGTGGGCTTTGCTCGGCTCAGGCTTAGCACCGAGCCCGGTACCAGGTGCTCAGGGTCCAGCCGAGTGGAAGTCTTTTTCTTCACTTTGGACACCCCAACTCGCAGTCACGTGCCCAGAGCGGCCCTCCCCACGCCCTTCCTGAGAAGCCAAGATTAGGCTGGGGGGCACCCTGAGTAATGGCAGGCCTGGAGAAGACTTTTTGGGGCCCAGAATGAGGAAAGAGAACACACGGGTCTGCGTAGACAGGGGACAGTGAGCCAGCATCTGGCCCTGGGAGGGGGACGGTGATGGCCTGGCTGCTCCCTTACCACATCCGAGGGGCATGTGTAGGTGTTCACCTGGCGACCTAGGGGACGGCGGCCTGCGCTTCTCCGCAGAGGCCCAAGGCCCAAGGCAGCCTTGCTGCCCAGCCCCACCGTGGGCCCTGCTGGGTCTGCTGAGCGTTCCCTGGTGGGCCAGGCCCCTCTCTGCACAAAGGCACCCTGCCCTTCCTACCCCTGTGTGGCCGAGCTGAGGCCGAAGGAGCTCCGAGTGCCTGGTCTTAGCATTCTCATCTGCAGAATAGGGGCATAAACAATAGCCTTCTGCCAGGGCCGCAGGGGAAGTTAGATAAGATGATGGATGGGAAGTGCTTCGCACACAAGCACACACCAGCCTGCTGCCGGGCTCATGAATGGCGGCCGCTGTTATCGGAGTTGTTACATGGAGGGACTCCGGGAACATGCCAGCCTAGGGCAGGCTCCTCATTACTGCCCCGGCCTGGGCTAATGAGGCCGCGGTAATGGCCACTCACACTGCGGGCCTCCGACAAAAGGACTCGGTGGTCCTGGATGAGCCCAGCGAAGTGAGAAGTGAATGGGGCCTAATGTGACACCTCAGGGCCTGGGGGCTCAGCCCGATGCAGGGGCTGGGCCTGGGGAGGACCCTCCAGCTGAGGCTCCAGGTGCTGAGGGACCACAGGCCAGAGACCCGGGCTGAGAGGCCACCTTTCTCCTGCTTCGAGGTGGGTCAGCCCAGAGCCTTCGGACACAGCCCTGCTCCCTGGCCTTCGCTGACGCGGCCTGGGCCCCTCCAAGCGCCAGGCGGTGCTCCGTGTGCTGGGCGCCCGCCTGCACAGCAGGCCCGGGACCTGTACCTCGGGAGGCCAGTGGGGAGGCAAACCGGAATCCAAACAAAAAATACAGTGAGTGTCGGATGGTGAGAAATGATCTGGAGAAAAAGAAATCGCGGAAAGGGACATGGAGGCAGGGGTCGAGCGAGGAACTGCCATTTAAAACAGAGCTTAGGAAAAGCCAGATTCTTTTTACTTTCTTTTTAAAAAATATATATATTTTACTTTTTTTTTTTTTTTTTTTTTTTTTTAACAGAGAGGAAGGGAGAGGGATAGAGAGTTAGAAACATCGATTCAGCTGCCTCCTGCACACCCCCAATTGGGGATGTGCCCGCAACCAAGGTACATGCCCTTGACCAGAATCAAACCTGGGACCCTTCAGTCAGCAGGCCGCTCTATCCACTGAGCCAAACCGGCTTGGGCTCAACTCTTTCTTGTAAGAATGTTTAAATAGGTGCAAAAAAATGCTCGGCGGCTCAGTGGTTAGACCGTCAGTCCACACACTGAAGGGACCTAGGCATCGGGGCTTTCTGCCCTGGGGAGCTTCCTGGCTCCGCTCACATCTGCAGACACACCTGCTACGCTGAAGCCAATCTCCTTTCAGGGCAGAGGGCGAGATTCCAGCCGAGACCCGAGGAGACGAGGAGGCCAGCGGAGGAGGCCAGCCCTGCGGCGACGGGAGGTGAGCGTTCCAGGCCGAACGGCCAAAGCCTGGCCGGTGTTTGAAAGGCCAGGCTCTCCGGCTCTGCCCCTGGGGCTGCGGAACCTCACAGGAGCCTCTGAGCTGCCCGGAGCCAGGTTTGTGACCTGGGAATCGGGCTGAGGCCCTATCTGCAGGGCATGTGCAGGGGTGGAGGAGAAGCCCTGTTTTCATAAAGGGGAGGGTGCGGCAGAGCCCCCGTCCCGCAGGCAGGTCTGGCCCGAGAGAAACTCGGTGAGTTGGTGGAGATGAGACAAGACCCGGCGGTCTCCAAGACCAGGTGGAGGTTAGGGCGGGGCCAGAGAGTGATTTCCGGAAGGCTAGGCGGGGACTCGGTCTAGTCGCCATAGTGACGGGGAGGGCTGGCCCACCCCTCACCCCCACCACCCACCGTGGATGGGCCGTGGGGTCCCAGGCTGCAGAGACAAGGGAAGGGCTGAAGGCTGAATGGCCAACTGTTCTCGGAGAGGCTTGGCCCCCGATAAAGACCCTTATCGCCACCTCCACCTCCCTCCCAGGGTGATTATCACCCAGAGGGCCTTTGGGGGGGGGGGCGGCAAAGAGCCCTCCATTCCCGTCCTCCAGGCGGGATAACGGGCCATTCACACTGGGACCCCAGCCCACACCTGGGCTCTCAGGCAGCCCCGCAGCCCCATTGTCCCAGCCGCCGGGCCGGGGTGTCCCTGGCAGGGAGGCCGGCCCCCAGCTGGAGCCCTCCTGGCCCTCCCCCAGCTCTCCAGCCGTCTGGACGCCATTCATCCCACAGCCCTCCACCGAATCTCCCTCCTCTTGAAGTCCTCGCAGGGCAATGGGAAAATGGGAAGGAATAATTAGGAAAACCATTAGCGTCTCAAGGCCCATCTGAGAGGGATTAAAGGATTAGAGCCTTCCCACCCAAATCTCCCACTTTAAGGTTGTTGCGCGGGTTTTGTTTCCAGGACGTTTTTTTTCTCTCCTTTTCCCCTGGGTTGGGGAGACTGGAGCCTTGGTGGACCTTCCCTCAGAGCTGCAGATAAAAGTCAGGACATTGAAGTTCGGGCGGAGAAAAATGAAAGCGGGGGGGGGGGGGGGGGGCGGGCTTCCCAAGCCCTCCGGCCACCTTGGGCCACTCCTGGGACGTGAGTGGGTGGGGGAGGGGGGTGCAGAGGCCGGGCCGGGCGGGAGGAAGCCCGGACAGGCCTCTGAGAGCCAACCGGCTCCTCTGAGGGCCAGCCCTGCTTGCCGGGCCACCTACCAGCTCCTTGGAGTCCTAGCCGTGGCTTCTCGGCCTCTCTTGCCCTGATTAAGTCCATCTGAGGCAAACTGGGACAAGGGCCGTTCATCCTGCTCTGAGGGCAGAGGCCGGGGAGGGGCGGGCACAGGGGGCAGGGGCGTGAGGGGTGAGGGGTGAGGCACCTGCAGAGGCGCAGCCTCCTCCATCAGAGGGCTTAGGGACCGCCCCGGGAAGATGTAACCGCTGGGACCTTTTGCTGATGAAAGTACTCCGAAGGCCTGGCACCTCGTAGGTCCTCAGTCACTGTGAGGGGCATGTTCTCCTCAGAGGCATCATCCCCTTTCTCCAGAGAGTGTTCCACAGTCCCCCTGAATGGTCCCCTAACCGCTGGAAACATGAAAACCCTCCATCGCCTGGCTGAGGGCAAGAGGGAGCGGAGGAGGTGCCAAGAGCTCTGGGGGCTGGAAAGCAGAGATGTGCGTTCGGGTGCTCACCCCAGTTCTCCCTGAGTCTTCCCAGGCTCCACCCCACCTGCCCCGAAGGTCCTGGGACGAGAGATGCCTCATCGCTGGCTCACACGGTCACACACACGCACACACACACACACACACACACACACCGGCCCTGGTTTCAGTCTGGGGTCCCCAGGAGTGAAGGTTGTCCTTCTACTTCTCCAGAAGAAAACTCAGCTAAGTCCCCCGGAGCCTCTGAGCCTGTGCCTGGCAGGGCCGGAGGCCAGAGGGCAGGCCTGGCAGGGGCAGCCTCCCCTGGTGGAGGCAGGCGGGTGTCACCGTCACCCTGGCACAGGTGGTGGGGGTGACAGGTGCTGGCGGCTGCAGCCAGCTACCCATTGATGATCGAATTTACTAATGGTCCTGATTAGCAACTGCCAACAGGAGGCCCTGTGCTAACCCCAGCAGTAATCGAGGCTTGCCCTAACTGGTTTGGCTCGGTGGATGGAGCGTCGGCCTGCGGACTGAAGGGTCCCAGGTTCGATTCCGGTCAAGGGCATGTACCTTGGTTATGGGCACATCCCCCGTGGGTGGTGTGCAGGAGGCAGCTGATTGATGTTTCTCTCATCGATGTTTCTAACACTCTATCCCTCTCCCTTCCTCTCTGTAAAAAATCAGTGAAATATATTTTAAAAAGAATAATATAAAAAAAAGAAAAAAAATAATAATCGAGGCTTGAGGGGCGTGGCCAGGAAGGGTGGCTGGCTTGTCCACACAGTGTCCAGTGCCGGGCCCGGGCACCGCAAAGGCCGCCTGAATGGCTGGAAATGAGAAGAAGGGGGACCCTACCCCCTACCCACCCCCGTTTCCCTCTGAGGGTGCCTTGACCCTCCAAGGACACGGCCACCTCGGATGGCGTTGGGTCGAAGTGAAAGGGGAGGGTGGCAGGGAGGGAGGCCTCCGTCTGGGCCTCGGAGCCGGACGCAGCCGGGGGGAGAAGGCGAGGCGGTAAAGCCCAGTGCAGTGAGCTAGAAGGGATTGGGAACAAGCTCCCAGTGTCCCCGCCGCATTCCTGCTCTGAGGAGACGGAGATGGATGGGCTGAGCTGGCTCACACAGACCCGGTTTCAGTTTGGAGTGTGTGTGTGTGTGTGTGTGTGTGTGTGTATGGGGGGCGAGGGGGACAGTTTCTCCAGCTGAGGACTCTCCTGCCAAGAAGAGCAGGGAAGGAAACACAAGTTTAAGAACCCAGACAATGCCGGGGCACAACAAAGCACTTCCTCTCCAGCCTCAGCCCAGCTGGGCCTGCCTGGGTCCGGCCTCAGGACCAGGCCCCGCAGAGCAGACCCAGGGCCCTGCAGTGCAGCCAGAGGGAGAGGGCCGCAAAGGGGGCAGGGGCGGCGGGAGGTGTGCCCTGGGGTCCAGGCTGCGGAGGCCCAGCCCTGTGTGGAGACGTGTGAGCATGGGGGTTTGTCCCCTTTCTGAGGTGGCTGTCAGGGGTGCATTTCCATGAAACTGGGGGGTCCAGGTCAGAATGCTTTGAAGCAGAGACCAGCCAAGAGAGCAGGAGGGGACGAAGCTGCAGGAGGACCCCTCCCGAAGGTGGGCAGTGGGCAGAGCGCCGCAGCCTCCCTGGCACCCCAGCCCAGTCCCCTGGTCTGCCTTTACGTCCCCCAATGCTCCCCCAGGCAGCCAGGCTCTGCTGCCCCCCACACACACACTTCAACCCTGCCCGCCAGGCTCTGCTGCCCCCACCCCACTTCAGCCCTGCCCGCACCCCCAAGACGGACCATGGCCCCTGCTCTCCTCCAGGAGCAGAAGGGGAGGGAAGAGCTCTGCTCCCTGGAGGGCTGGGCCAGCCAAAAGGGGAATAGCTCGCAGGTAGCTGGGACCCGCCTCCAGGAAGACTGCCGGCCCTGCCAGATCCTCCCCCTCCTCCGTCCTCCCTCCCTCAGCCCCTCCTGCCACGCTGGGCCGGAGACCTGGGCTCCCTGAGGCAGGTGTTGCCCTGATTGGTTTTGTCCCCCTAAACCTCCATGGGTCCTACAAGCATCCCTGCACCGCCTCCGAGACAGCGTCTCCCCTGCGTGGCCTCTGCCGCCCTTGACCGAAGTCTCCACGGCGTTTAGAACAGAGGGACTGGGTGCTGCACTTGCTGGGGTTCAAGCCCACTTCCTGGGGCTCAGCCTGACCCCTGTGCCGCCCAGAGGCAGGGGCCGGGGCCCCAGCGGAGAGGGACCTGCCCTGAGCACAGAGCGCCCTTCCCCGGCCAGGCTTCTCCCCGGTGCGGGGCCCGCAGCTTCTGTGGGGGGGCACAGGCTCCTGGGTGGGGGTAGGCAGAGGGACTTGCTGCTTTCCCCACACACACACACACACATCATTGGATACGTGCGGTCCAGTCCTGCCCTGGCTGGCTTTCCTTCACTGGTGGCGGACAGCAGGGAGACGGGCAGGAAGGCCTGGACTGGCCTTGGGCTCAGCGTAAGAGGATCCCTGGGCATCTGAGCAGTGACAGCCCGCTCTGGGGAAGCCAGGGGTGTTTGCCTTAGGGCAGTGGTGGGCAAACTGCGGCCCACGAGCCACATGCAGCTCTTTGGCCCCTTGAGTGTGGCTCTTTCACAAAATACCACGCACCCTAATTAAGTTGATAACAATGTACCTACCTATAATAGTTTAAGGTTAAAAAATTCGGCTCTCAAAAGAAATGTCAGTCGTTGTACCTGCTGATACTTGGCTCTGTTGACTAATGGGTTTGCCGACCGCGGCCTTAGGGTTCTGGAAGGGAACTGGCTCCAGGGACCTGTGAGATTCCACCAGCTCAGGCTGCGTGAAAAGGGGACGGAGACTGAGGGGGGGCGTGGTCAGCAGGTAGGGCGGTGGGCAGAGCACCAAGGAGGGACCAGGTTTAACGTCCAAGAGGAGGACCAGGTGGCTGAGGGCGTGCGGGGCAGTGAGGCTGCGGCCCCCCAGGTCCGGCCCTCCTCGGGGTGCAGGCGGACCGGTGACCGGCGCTCCTGGGCCCCGGCCGGCCTGAGCCGCTCCCGCCCTCCTCCGGGCGGGCGGCTGGGGGCCGGCGGTCAGACGGCAGACAATGGCGCTCTGTCCGGCGGCAGCTCATCCCTATGCAGGACCCACTCCCCGTCCCGGCCTTTCAGGCGGCAGTTCTCACAGGCGGCGGCATTTGCATAGCCGGCTCCCGCCCGGAGACATTGGCCTGCATTGTTCCCGGGCCCGGCGGCGGGCGCAGGGGCCGGGCCGGCCGGGGCGGGCAGACAAAGGAGGGGCGCGGAGCCGGGAGGCGGTGGGCCGGCCGTCCTGACGGTGGGAGAGAAATATCGCGCTGAGGTGGGGGGTCGCGGCTGCCCGGTTTGTCTGCCCCCGGACGGCTGCCGCCCCCCACTTTGGACACCCAGGCCGCGTCTAATTCCTGCCGCGCTGGGGCGGCTGCGCGCCGTGATGTGAATCCCAATGAGGGGGGCGGGGGGCGGGTCTCAGGCCTCCTTTCCCAGGCCGCCTGGGCCCGGGGCCGGGTCCTCCCGAGGTCACAGGAGCCGCTCCCAGCCCCTGGCCCAGGGGGCCGGCCGCACAGGCACAGAAGCACCCCGAGGCCCAAGGTCCCCCACCCGGACCTCTGGGCAGGCACTGCACCCACATACACATGTGCCAAGAGGGCGGCCACTTCCGGAAACCCTGCTCTCCATCCCCGGGCTCTGCTGGCTCTGCACCGAGGGCCCCCGGGGCCGCCGGCCCCCAGCAGCAGGGCCCTGGGAGCCGCTCAGGGGCCAGTGTCCTCCCTCGTCCGTCATCGTCCCAGAGCTCAGGCTCTGGTGCCGGACAGAGTCCATGAGCGGAGTGTCCGCCGGCCCTGCCCTGAGAGGAATGACGGCGGTGATCGGAGGGGCTGTCCTGCTCCTTGTCACCCTGTGGACCCCGCCTGAATGGATGGGCCACTGTGTGGGGACCAGCAGTGCTAAGTCAGAGACTGCGGAGGAGACGGGGGAGGTTGGTGCTGGCTCAGCCACCATGGGGATCTCACAGGTCCCTGGGGCCAGCTCCTTCCAGAACCCTAAGGGAGACACTCACTTCCCCAGAGAGGGCTGGTCCACCGCCCGAGGGCTCCAAGGTTGGTCCTGCCCACTGAGCTCCCTGACCACCAGTGATGGCTCAGCCCCACTAAGCAGAACAGTCCACCGGTGGCCCTCCAAGGCGCTACTCATTAGACGCAGTGACAAACCAAGGGCCTGTTTTAGGAGAGGGCACCTCCCGACAGAGTGCCCTGAGCCGTGGGGCCGGCGCGGGCGACTTCCGGCCGCAGGAGGGCTCCGGGGGTGACAGAGCCTGGAACTGCCCGGCTGCGGGAGAGGTGGGCCGCGGTTTGTGGGACAGCGGGCATGTCCTTGCTCGGGGGCCTCTGGCCTTTCGGGACCTGTGGCCTTTCCTTTGGAAGCCAGCTGGATAACTGCTCTCCACCAGAGAGCTCAGTTGTCCCTCCTCCAGAAAGCCTTCCTGGGTTGAGAGGAGAGCAGTGACCAGCCTTTGTCTCAGCCCTGGGGGAGCTTTAGCTGTGGCCAAGGAGGAGCCAGCAGCGTAGGTCCAGAACATGTAGGAGTCATGGATAAATGAATGTTCACAGCTTTCCCCACCCTGGAGGAATCTCATCCTATCCTTGCATCTCCCTTGCTTGAAGTCTTCAGATCTGGGGACTGCTTGGGGGGCTTTGGGACAGAGCAGGTCAGCAGGACTGGGAGCCAAGACCCCGGATGCGGGCTGGGGCCTCAGTTCTCTCAAACTCCCTCCGGCCCAGCAGGGGCTGGCAGGACTGGGGACCTCTTTGCAGATTCAGCAGCCATCCTTATGTCTCAGCACCAGAGTCTCCCCCAACAAACCTACCCGACCACACTGGGCAGGGACGGTTCCCATCAGGGCTTGTCCCTCAGCTGCCCTCCCCTCTCAACTCTGCACCTGACCTCTCTCCCCAGCCAAGCTCAGTCCATCGACCGCAGTGAGGATGGAGCCTGATGGGGTACCTGGGACTGGGCCGCCGGCTCCCAGAAACCCCTCCGCTGCCTCCTTGGGAGCCTGGTCTGAATGGGTCTTGGTCGTGGGGGAGAAAGATCCGGAGTCATGCTCAATCCCTGCTAGAAGCATTGGGTCAGAGGGAGGCCCCAGGTCTTCGGGGTTGGGGAAGGAGTGTGGAGGGGTGATTTCTCTGTTGGATGAGACCGGAAAGCCCTAGCACCCGCCTGACATGGAGTGGGGGCTGGGAGCTCAAAAAAGGCTGTGGCACGAGTGGTGAGGACAGAGCTGAAGCAGCCTGGAAGGGTGTTAGGCTACAGGAAGAACTCCATCCTCGAAGGACCGAGGGGCCAGAAAGCCTCCTCCTCCTCTGCTGGGTCTGGAGTGCCCTCTGGTGGTCAGATGACTTGAAGCAGCAGGAGGCTCTTCTCAGAGGCAACTCGCAAGAGTTCCTCTACTCCTCAGACTTGGGTGCGACAGGGATGCCAGGTGGTGTCTGGCTGCCTCCAGCTTCTGAGGGCATCAGGAGTTCTTTGCCGTTCACTTCTCAGAAGCTGGAGGCAGCCAGACACCGCCTGGCATCCCTGTCCCACCCAAGTCTGAGGAGTGAACGGCAAAGAACTCCTGATGCCCCTCTCGGGCCCTGTGGGGACCCTCTTCCTACTCTGCTCAGAAGCTGCCCAAGAGGAGGGTCAGAGTGACAGCAGCCCCAGGTGCCTGGAGGAGTGAGCTCCCCGCCTCCTCAGGCAGGCAAGCCCATGGGGGTACCCACCTGGCAGAACTCAGCATCCAGGGGGCGCTCCAGAGACCCAGGGAGGCGAGCCGTTCCCCACCCCCAGGGTCTAACACTGAGTGTGCGGGTGGGAGGGACCCCCGAGCCCCCATGAACCCCGTGCACAGGAAGGAGTCGGTGTTCCTGGTGACAGTGGCGTTTATCACCGCGGAGAGCCAGGCCCAGCACCCGGAACGGTGTGAGGTTGGGCCAGGGGTCAGCAGTCCCCTGGGGGCCTCACTTGCAGGTTGTGGCGGGGGGCGGGGGGGGGGGTGTTTGGTGAGGCTGCTGGGAGGGTCTCCCCTCACTGCGGCCAGTTAGAGCCCTGCTCCTCCTCCGTCTCCCGCGCCTCCCACAGCCCTTCCCCGAGTGCTGCCCGCGGGAAAGAGGCTCTTCCTGACGCGGGACTTCCTTCGTGCAGCGGGAAGGAAGGACGGGAGCGACAAAGGAACTTTCCGAGGGCCAGGCATTCTCTTCCAAAAGGAGAGCATCCTTTCAGGGGCTGGACGCGAGTCAGGCCTGAGTGTCTAGTTCTTCCTCCTTCAGCCGTCCCTGGGCTTCATCTTCATGCTCCCCAGGCACCTGGGGGGCAGGGGGGGGGGTAAAGGGGCGGCTCAATGCCCAGCTCAGGGGCACACAGCTCAGGGGCACCCAGCTCAGGGGCACACAGCTCAGGGGCACCCAGCCCAGGGGCACCCAGCTCAGGGGCACCCAGCTCAGGGACACACAGCTCAGGGGCACCCAGCTCAGGGGCACCCAGCTCAGGGACACACAGCTCAGGGGCACCCAGCTCAGGGACACCCAGCTCTGGGGCACCCAGCTCAGGGGCACACAGCTCAGGGGCACCCAGCTCAGGGGCACCCAGCTCTGGGGCACACCCCCAAGGAGAATGAGCAGCAGGGAAGGGAAGGCAGGTTGGGTCACAGGAAGGGGGCGGGCAGGGGGACAGGGCCCTGTGGGCGGGCGGAGGGGCTGCAGTCGGTCTCACCTCCCAGTAAACCCGGTCCTCGTAGCACTGAGAGTCCGGAGGGGCGTCCAGAAAGGGCAGCTTGAGCATGCACCCTGGCGGTGGTCGGGGAAGACGGGTGAGGCTTTTTGCTGTCCCGTGGGAGAGACTGCCACCCAGGGCCACGGGCACCGAGGAGCCGGGAGGCCTGGGGCCAGCGTGATGGCTACCCGCCTAGCCCAGGCAGGTCACAGCCGTAGTATTTGTTGAGCACCTACTGTGTGCCGGATGCCAGGCAAAGGGCTTGACAAGCATTTCCTTGCCGAGTAATCACAGTGACCCTGAAGGTGCACGTGATCCCTGTGCTACAGAGAAGGAGCCGAGGTTCAGGGAAGTTAAGGAATTCCTTCACCTTTTGCACGGTTGGTAATGAACCAAATGGTGATTCTCTCGTGAACCACGGCTGCTTCCTGTGGCCTCCTGTCCAGGAGGGGTGCGGAAAGCGTGGACTGAATAGTAATCAGGTGAATGAATGCATTGAACCTTGTCTGAGAATGAAAGTCTCGAGTTGAGAGCAGGAGGGTGAGGATGCGTCTAAGCTTTTGCTTTGAAGACCCCCAAGGCCAGCCATCAGGCAGGACTGCCTGACCCAGCGTTCGTGGGCAGTCAGCCTCTGTGGACGTTTTCTGTGCTGCAATCTAGGCATAAGCCAAGCCACCACCTTGGCTCCCTACCCCGAAGGGGGAACAATATACACAGCCCGCCATCTCCTTCAGGGGCTCAGCCTGAGCGTGGACTGCCCTCTAGTGGGTGGAGGGAGCAGCACAGGGAGCCACAGAACCAGAGCAGAGGACCCCAACTCAGCCCCTTGCGGAGGGCTCCCCGCTCCTTGGCACCAGGAAGAGACAAATGCCCCCTTGCTCCTCCTTCCCCGGAGGAGGTCACCCAAACTCTGCAGCCCCACCCACACCCTGCACAAAGGAGGTGCTCACTAAATATCCGAGTAAAGAAATGTCCGGGGGATGGGTTCCCACGGCCTTCCCTCCAGAGAACCCCCTTCCTCCATCTCCTGCCCAACCCCCGCCCCAGCCAAGATCACTCACCTCCGACAGCCCCGCCCACCAAGGCCAGCATCAGGGTAACGAACAGCCCGAGGAGCTGGTACATGGCCTGAGACGTGGCAGTGCGCGGGCCCCGGGCCATGAGGGGAAACACGCTCTGGAGGCTGCGGGGGTTGTGGGGAGGCAGGCGGTCAGTGCAGCCGCCGAAGGGCCTCAGGGGCCCATCAGGCTGAGTCTCCTCTTGGCCCCGGTCAGGCCCGGCCTGGAACCCCCGCCCACCCTCGTGTGACGGCGGACACCCACATACCCTCTCGAGACCCAGTCTGAGGGGCACTTCCGCCTGCCCTCTCCTCTGAGCCTTGATGTTCAGGAGTCGTTCTCTCTCCCTGACCCCTTAGTCACACTATTTAAACCACTGGCTCGGTGACCTGCCAAACCTGACCAGGGACCAGGAAGGCAGTCCCCCGGCTGGTCTGGCTCACTCAGGTTTCCTCAGCTCCCAGAATAGGGATAAATAAGTGAAAATGCTTTTTCTGTTGTTGGTGCCCATGGTGGGGGGAGAGAGTGAGGTCATTCCAAGGGTTAATGTGGATCAATGGGGCGGGCGGGGGGGGGGTGGGGGGGGAGGAGAGACTTACCCATCTCCGTAAGCTTCGTGCGTGGCCAGCCCCGCCACCAGGACCCCCACCAGGGCTCCCAGGACCCCCGGCATGCCATGAAGGTTGTGGACACCACATGTGTCTTGAACTTTGAATTTTGACTCCAGGATGGGCTGGAGGACAGGACACCCACAGTGAGTCTCGTGTGCCCCCCCCCCCGGGCCTGTTGGAGAGGTGGGGGGAAGGCCCTGAAGACCCCTTCTGCCCAGGGCGGAGGGGCGTCTGTACCGTGAAGAACCTATACCCCAGCGTGGAGACGGTCCCGGCCAGGAAGCCAGCTGCCAGGGCCCCGAAGGGCGTGAGCATCATTTCACTCGCTGTCCCCACCACAACGCCCCCGGCCAGCGCTGCGTTCTGGACGTGGACCTGAGGGAGCCGGGGAGAGAGGCATTGGAGGCCCTCCCCACGGTCACAGCCACACCCAACCCAGGCCCGTCCGCCCCGGGGGCGCCCACTGCCTCTGGAAGCCCCCCGCCATCTAACCTCCGACCCTCCTGCTATGTGCCACCGCCTCACACCCTGACCCCCCGCCTCCCGCGCGGGTGGGACTCCCTGGGCCTGTGCCCTTCCCTGCGCCCCCGGAGCACAGGCCCTGCAGGGGCCCAGACCACCACCCCCCCCCGCCAGTCCCTCCCTCCGCTTCCCCCGAGGCCTCCCTCCCACTCCCGTACCATGTCCAGCCGCCCGTCCCTCCCGACCAGGGCCGACAGGGCGAAGGTGCTGAGGGTGCTGGCGGTCAGGGAGTAGTAGGTGTTGAGGACCGTCCGGTGCTGCCCGTCCCCCAGCGGGGTGGGGGCAGAGTTGAAGCTGGGCCAGAAGATCCACAGGAAGATGGTCCCTGCGTGGGGGGCGGGGGGAGGCAGCAGAGTGAGAGGAGGGACGCGGCTCCCCACGAGGCACAGGCTGTGCGACTGCAGAGAAGTCACCCCTCTCGGCAGCCTCAGTTTCCTCCTCTGTGAAGTGGGGATAGTCATGCCTGCCTCACGAAGTGAGGACTGAATGAGGTGACACACAGGAAGTGCTTAGTAGGTACTCAATGCTCAACACAGTAGCTACGGAGGGGTGCTGGCCCACAAGGGAGCCACTTCATTGAAAACCAGAGGGCTGAGGGTTGTTGTTTTTTTGTTTTGTTTTGTTTTAATATATTTTATTGATTTTTTTTTTTACAGAGAGGAAGGGAGAGGGATAGAGAGCTAGAAACATCGATGAGAGAGAAACATCAACCAGCTGCCTCCTGCACACCCCCCACTGGGGATGTGCCCGTAACCAATGTACATGCCCTTGACTGGAATCGAACCTGGGACCTTTCAGTCCACAGACTGATGCTCTATCCACTGAGCCAAACCAGTTTCAGCTAGGGTTGTTGTTTTTTTTGTTGTTTTTTTAAGTATCAGGAAAGGAAAGATGAAAAAAAAATACAAAGTGCTCTGCATTTCAGGCACTAAGCTGGGTCCGGGGTCTGCGTGTCAGGAAAATAATTTGGTTTATAACCTCAATGACTTCCTAGGAAGGTGGACCCTGCAGCATGCAGGAGAGGCCGCTGTCTGCCGAGCACGGGCTGGGCTGGGCTGGGCCCGGGCGGTTCAGGGTAAGAGCCCTGCCTGTCCATAGGTTCCCAGGCCAGTCCTGGAGGGCGAGGGCGGAGGGCCGGGGCACACTGAGGGAAGGCTGGGGCCGTTCAGGTAGGGTGAGCTCGGCAAGGGGCTGGAGGGCCTGCCCCTGGGTGCTGAGAGGCCCGTGGGTGTGCCAGGTAACGTGTCCCTGCCCCCCACAGCCTGCCATGAATTCCCCCCCCCCCCCCCAGAGCGTGGGGAGGAAGCAGGGAAAGGCCACGTGTCTGTGTGGGAGGAGGGGAGGCGGAGGAGAGCGGAGCATGCTGGCCTCTGGGGTCGCTCAGAGATCTTGGGGAAGTCTTGGGGCTTAAAGCCAGTGGATCCGGGTCGCTCAGAGCCAGGAGGTCTCCGCTGCACTAGGGTTACATGCACTCTATCTCACAGCAAACCCGGAGCACGAACCACAAAGCCAGCCTCTCTCCAGTTATTTCTCAATACTACCCCCACACACACAAAAGACTGGCCCGGCCGTGTGGCTCAGTGGTTGAGCGGCGACCCATGAACCAAGAGTTCCCTGGTTCCAGCCCCAGGCAGGGCACAAGCCCGGGTTGCGGGCTGATCTTCAGTAGGGGGCGTGCAGGAGGCAGCCCATTGATGTCTCTTTCTCAGCGATGTTTCTATCACTCTATCCTTCTCCCTTCCTCTCTCTAAAACCAGTAAAAACATACACACACACACACACACACACACACACACACACATATATGTATGTATATATATACACACACATATATATGAATATATATATATATATATATATATATTTTTTTTTTTTAACAGTCAAATTTAGCAGTGGGGTAAAAACATATCTTTAGAAAAAAGTCAGTTCCTTTCCTGGCTCTTATGAAGATAGAGAGAGGAGCAGAGGCCAGGGGGGAGGTACCTGCTTAAGACACGGGATGGTGATTGGTGCTCACAGGTCAGGCCCTACTGCTCCCAGGGGAGACGCACAAACTCCAACCCCAGCCCCAGGCGGGGCTTCTGGGAGGAAGTGTCCTTAGGCGGGGGAGGTGCCCTGGGGACAAAGGCCTGGGGGTCCAGGTGGGAGAGCCTAGTGTGAGAGAGATGGAGTTGGGAGGGAGGGGGAGGGCGAGGGGCTGGGTGTCAGGCTGGTGAGTCTGGGTTCTGACTTGTGGGTGGGGAGCCCTGGAGGGTTTAAGAAGGGTCGGTGCCAACGCTTTTTGAAAGGCCCCTGGGAATGAGCCTCAGGGCCTGCGAGTACAGGGCTGAGTCCTAAGAACCAGCCATAAAACTGCTGAGGGGGAGGGGCACAGGTCCCTGACTCTCCAGGAAGAATCCAAGTAGGAAGGGAGTTCTCAGCCAGAACCCTGAGACCTGGCCTGGCCATCATCCTCTCTGGACTGGTCCCCACCCCACCCCACCCCACCCCACCCTGGCAGGCCTCACCGATCATGGCAAAGAGGTCCGAGTGGTAGACGGAGCCCTGGCGGTGCTTGCTCTTCTCCAGCTCGGGCCGGTAGAGCACCCGCGAGAGGGCCAGCCCGAAGTAGGCACCGAAGGTGTGAATGGTCATGGAGCCGCCGGCATCCTTCACCTGGGGAGGTGGAGCTGAGGAGGAGGGCGCCCCGCCCCCTGCCCCCCGCCCCCCGCCCCCTGGCCCCGGTCAGGGCCCGCCTTGGCCACCCCGCCCTCGCTCCACCCCCATCCAGACGCACCCCCAGGAGACTAAGGAGCACAAACTCGTTGATGCCAAACAGTGCCACCTCCAGCAGGGCCATGAGCAGCAGCTGGGCTGGCCCGGTCTTGCCCAGCACGGCGCCGAAGGAGATGAGCACGGCCCCCGCGCAGAAGTCCGCGTTGATCATGCTGGAGGGTCGAGAGGGGGGTGAGGGGGGACCGGATGGGGGGGGGGAGCCCTGGGGGGAGGGCTGGGGGCGGAGGCCAGGAGCCCACTGCACGTCTAAGCTCTTCCCCGGGAGGAGGGGTGAGCGCCTGCCTTTGTGCAGATGCGGACAAGTCTCAGGGAGGGCGGTCGGGCCTCGCAGACACAGCCCACAGGTGGAAGAACCGGATCCCGAGCTGGGAGCTTCCCCGAAGCGCCCCCCCTCCCAGCAGCTCTTGGGTAACAAGGGGCTCGCAGGAATGGGGAGAGGGGTGTGGCCGAGCGTGTGGGGAAAGGCTGGGAGAAGAACTCAGGCGGCAAGAACAGGCGGGGCCGAAGAGAAATCAAAGAATGGGCGTCCTGGAGCGACTGGAAGGTCGGGGCTGAGGGGGTCCGGGGAGCAGGGCGGCCGCGGCCCCACCTCTCCACGCCCACGTGGATGTGGCCGCGGTGGAAGGAGTGCAGGAAGCCCTGGGTGAGCGTGGACCACTGCAGCGCGAAGGCGGCCAGGAGGAAGGCGAAGCCCACGCTGCTGAAGCCGTAGCGCTGCAGGAAGGCCATGAGGAAGCCGAAGCCCAGGAACACCATGGTGTGCACGTCCTGGAAGCCTGGGGGGAGGGGGGGAGGGGGAGGCTCTGCTGACCCCCGCCTTCTCCCCCGCAAACCCAGCAGCCACCCCGCCCCGCCGCTCCTGAGGCTCCAGCTGTCACACGCCCCAGCGTTCCGGGAGCGTGGGCCCAGACTGAGCCACCGGTGCCAAGCCGGCCAGCGTGGAGCAGGGACCCAGGCCACCGCGATGTCCCCGGGTCAGGGCCAGGGCACAGAGCCTTTTCCCGCTCTCTCCTCCGCCCCCTCACCTGCCCTGTCTCCGGTCTCTCACTGGTAGATCCTCCCTTCCCCAACTGATGGACGGAGTGTGACGTCACCTCCACCCGCGGCCTGGACATTCCTGAGCACCTAACCAGGCACCTGATATGGACCATCCATTGAACCACCAGTCAGCACCTGCCAATTCCTAAGTCCCTAAGTGCCTAATCATGTATATGAACCTCCAATCAGCGCATGCAGAGCACCCTAAGTCCCACCCCTTCCCTTTCCTCCCCTCAAAAGGCATGTTCCCACCGAAACCGGTTTGGCTCAGTGGATAGAGCCTTGGCCTGTGGACTGAAGGGTCCCAGGTTCGATTCCGGTCAAGGGCATGTACAGTGGTTGCAGGCACATCCCCAGTAGGGGGTGTGTAGGAGGCAGCTGGTCGATGTTTCTCTCTCATCGATGTTTCTAACTCTCTACACCTCTCTCTTCCTCTCTGTAAAAAAATCAATAAAATATATTAAACAAACAAACAAAACAAAACAAAAGGCATGCTCCCCTCTGCACGGGTGCTGCTCTCCCCGTGGGAGACAGCCCTGCAGGGTCTCTCTCCTCTAATAAGGCCTGTATCTTGGTCTTCGGCCTCTGCCTCGCCCTTCACTCACAGCTACTTACCAAGCAAGTTCCACCCACGTCTCTCTCCCGCTGCAACCCCCGTCCCACCGCGCTCACCCCCCCCCGGGGGTCTCTCCAGCGGCCCCTCTGCTGGGAAGTCCTTCTGGATGTCTCACCTCCGTCCCTCACACTTCAGAACCTATCCCTCTCCGTTTTGAGAAATTTAAATTTTAAAAACATAATAATTTTCCAAAATGGCTTTAAGCTGTTACCAGATTACCTCGGGGGGGGGGGGGGGGGGAAGGACAGGAAGGCGGGCGGGGCCGCTGGCACTGACTCCAGGGCGGAGGGTGCTCCTGGAGTGACGCAGCCAGCGAGGCGGCTCCCGGAAGGAGGCTTTCGCCTTTTAGCTTGTCTCTTGCTACAGTTCCATTTATTTTTATTTTAAAGTATATTTTATTGATTTTTTTGTACAGAGAGGAAGGGAGCGGGAATAGAGAGTTAGAAACATCAATGGGAGAGAAGCATCAACCAGCTGCCTCTTGCACACCCCCCACTGGGGATGTGCCCGCAACCAACGTACATGCCCTTGACCGGAATCGAACCTGGGACCTTTCAGTCTGCAGACCGACACTCTATCCACTGAGCCACACTGGTTTCGGCTATTTTTATTTGTATAGAAGAATTCCTTGAACTATGTTAACTTGTCAGTGGAGTTTCTGGGCAGGGAGATTTGGGACCATCTTCTGTTTGTCTTCTATGCTGCACTCCTGGGCATAGAAAACTACGCCACTAAAGTAATGCTTGGTAACACTGACAATAAGGTACATACAAATAATTTGCTTTAGTGTGAGGTCTGAATCCCTCTCCCAGCCTCTGCCAATGGGGTTTGACACACCAGCCAGCGTGACCGCGGCCATGCAGCCGGGACTCTCTCCTCCGTCCGCCCGGGGTCGCGGTGCACAGTGCCACGCTCCGTATCGCTGGCTTTCACTTAAAACAGCACAGACCGCGCTTCGCGTGTGCTGCTGTTGCATCTGTTGTCAATAAGTTATTGAGAAACAGGGTCCGCCGTGACCCTAAGCTCCCCGGTGACAGCTCCACGTGGGGACTTGTGCTTGGAACACAGTGCGAGGAAATGTCCCTCCCCCCGAGGAAGCAGCCTGCTTTCCCGCGTTCGGGCGACAGACGTTTACAGAGCACGGGCCAGCCGCATCGGGCTCTCGGAATGCAGCAGCCACGGTCCCTGTGCTGACAGGCATGGGAGACAGACATCGAGAAACCAAAGCGTCACGTGTGTGCGGCCTCCTTGGCTCTGATGAGAACACGTAACTGAGGGTATTCCCTTTTCCCCTTGGCCGCCTGGAAGCTCAGAGCTACTCTGGAGTCTCCACCGCAGCCACTAGAAGGCCCTGAAGGTGCTCATCATTGTGTTCCGCTTCCCTTTTCGTAAGACACCACAGATGTCTTTGCTGTGAATGACCTCATCAAGTCCCTTGCAGAAAGAGACAAATCATAAAGAAAGCAAAACGAAGGTCATATCCTTTTGTTCAATCTGGAGGAGCACCGACCAGCCAGAAATGTATTCTTGGATTTCAGAATGTAATCAATGATGTGCAGAGAAGCGAGCTTTTATGCTTTTTTGTGCCGTGTGGGGGCTGACAGGAAATGACAGCCCAGCAGCCAGGGGGAGTGAGGCTCGAGATCCCCACCCGCCTCCCTAAAGGGTCCAACACTGCGTCCCTTCTCCAGCCCGGCCCATGCCCCACACCCCCCAGACTCCTTCCCTCCCGGGTGGGAAACCCCTTGGAAAAGGAGAGACCTCCCTTGGAACTCAACCCGCAGTCGCGGTTCTTTGAGGCCTCGCTGCCTGCCTTCCTCTCTCCTTGGCGGACACTCCAGGGGACCCGTGTCGTTCTTTTGCCCAAGGACAGACGGAAAGATAAACGAAGGGGGCGGGGTCCCGGGGCTCTGTGCCCATGGCCTGCCGAAACCACTCAGAACTTGTTCTAAATGGCAACAATATTTACGTCTCCCACCTCCGGCGTGTTTGGAGCCAAAACTCAATCCCTTGGCCTTTCAACCGAAGTCTAAACATCAAGAAGTCTCCTTCCGCGGAGAAGGTTGCTCATGGACACTCACTCTCCTTGGGCTCCGCCAGCTGGAGGCAGGGGGGATGGGTAAGATGACCCTCCCCGGGCCCTTCATGGGGCCCCTGAGGGGGCAGGAGAGCTGGCTGGAGAGAAGATAAGAGCTCTGTAGAGCCATCCCTCTCTCTCTTTCCCTAACTGCCCCTCCCCAGCCCCTCTCCATGGAAGACGCCTAACAGGACTGGGATTGTGGGACAAGGGAAGTGAGAGCTGGGGCTTCAGCATCTGACAGAGCTGTGTTTACATTCCAGCTCTCCCCTTTTAGCTCTGTGACCTTGGACAAGCCACGGACCCTCTCCGAACCTCCTCCGTTCCCTCATCTGTAAAGTGGGGGTGCAAAATAGGAGCAGGAAAAGCGAGTGTCAAGATGGGGAGCCCCCCCCACACTCTCCTGCTCCAGTCCTTAAGGGGACAGAGGGGTGTTCATTCTCCTAGAAGAGGTCACACAAACCACTCCATCCCGGTCACACCCCGCCCCGCCTCTCCCAAGATGGTTCCTTCTGTCCTAGTCCTTCTCCCGGGAGTAAGGGCCCGGAGGCAGGCGTGGGAAAAGGTCCTGCCTCTGCTTCTGTCTCCGACCCCTTCCTCCTCTTCGTTCCTGTGGTCCCTGTAACCCTGGGTTTTCGTCTCCTTTTCCCAATACCCGCTCAGCAGGATAGGAACGTGGGGAAAGGCTGCAGAGGGGGTGCCCAGAGCCCGGGCCCCAGCCTGGCCAACCTGCTGTGTGCGACCTTGGGCGGCCACACACTCTCCCTGGCTCCCCCCACATCTCGGGAGAGTCAACTCGAGGGGCGCTGACAACACAGACGGACCCTCAGAGCAGCGTGCCCTTGGCACTGGCTCTCCCAACAGTTGCAGAATTCCCTTTCATCTCCCAAATCAAAGAGAGGTGGCGACACCCCCTCTGGCCCCGATCCCGTCCCCTGTACACAAGGACAGGCGAAGACCCGGCTCATCAAAGCCGCGGGCTCCGGGACCGCACACTCCCTCCTCCCCAGCCTTCCCCCGCACAGGGTCCCAAGTCCACGGGGTGGAAACCTGGGGCAGAAAAAGAGGGAGGACTCCCAACGGCCGTTCCTCTGACCCCGAGGGAGCCCACCGCCGCCGCGGGGTGAGGAGCCGCAGGGCTCAGGGAGGGCGCGGAGACAGGCGGGCCTGGCGGCCTCCAGGGAGGCCCCGGGGAGAAGCCATTGGGGGTTCGGGGCAGACAGCCGGGTCAGACCCTCGGACAAGAGCTTTCTTCCCTCGGACTATGAACTGGTCCCTCCCAGCGCCCTGTCTCTGCGGACAATGCGTGACCCCAAGAGTCTTCCATTCCAGCCCGTTGGCTCTGGCTGAGATCCCAGCTTCCATGGCTCCCCTTGTCCAGCCAGGGCTGGGGTGAGGGAGGGGCTGTCCCTCCTCCCCGCTCTGCCTGGGGTGTCTGGGGGTCTGGCTTTATGCCCAGGCCCAGACCTCCACCTCACCCTCCAGATCCTCGGCACTGTGAGCTTCCTTTTGTCTCGCTGGGGCTGGGAGAGGGTCAGGTGGGGACAGCTGACGGAAAGGAGAGTAATAGCAGCCTGTGACTTTTTTTATTTTATTTTATTTTTTATAGGAGACTCTCACCCTCTGAGCCTTCTCTGCACGTGTATCCTTCAAATGAGGCAGCCTTCTCCCCATTGCCCAGATGGGAAAACTGAGGCTCAGAGGAGACCTGCCCAAGCATTGGTGGTGAAGTTTGAGATTCTGATGTCCTTGGTCTCAGCCACCCAGGGCCTGCATCTCAAGGCTGGGCCCCCACCCTTGAGAGGCTCTGTCCCAGCTGGGGTCAGGCACTAACCCTCCCCTTCCCGGGCCTTGCCAGCAGACAGGTGAACGGAGGTGCAAAGAGCCTGGAATGCCCGGTCCCAGTTCCCACTCTGCCACTCACACGGAGGGGGATCATGAGCAAGCCACAACCTCTTTGAGCCTCTGCTTTCTCCCGGGTGAAACGGGCTGATGGCCCTGCCTGCCTTTCTCGGAGCCATGGACCGCCACTCCGGTTGGCTGGTAGGTGGGTCCTTGCCATCTTCTTCTCTCTGACTTTGGGAGGGCCAGCGCTAGGCAACCAGGGGAGAAGTGCCCGAGCCCCCCTAGACCAGATTGCCTTCTTGCGACCCGCCATTACCACCTGCTGCCCGCAGCACCCCCGCTCCCCTGCCCAGCAGGTTCTCCTCCCTGGGCTCAGGGTGGAGGGCTGAGGAGAGGCGGATTCTCTGCACCAGCCCCGCACACCTCATTCCGCTGACTGGGAACTGGGAAAGGGACAGTGGAGCCGTCAAAGCTGGGGCTCCGGCTCCTTCAATTCTGACAGCGTGACCCTGAACAGCCCCTTGACCTCTCTGAGCCCCGGGCCCCCCACCTCTGTCTAGTTTGCAGACTAAAGGGGATCGTGCATGTGCCGCCCTCAGCACAAACCTGGCGCATGGCAGACGCTGGGGAAAGGTGCTGTTGCAAATCTGGGGCATCTTCATCTCAGGGCGAGGGGGCTGCCCCCCTACCCCAGGGGCAGACCTGGGCACCCCAGGCCCCCTCCTTGGGGTCCCTGCCCCCGCAGCCCTCCCACACTCACTTGGGTAGCGAAAGTAGAACTCATTGTCGGCGCTGCTGTGGTTGCCCCGGGGCCAGAGGGCGGCGTCGGCCTCGCGGTCGTAGCGCACGAACAGGGCGAAGAGCACGGCGGTGGCGGCCTGCAGCAGCAGGCAGAGCAGCGGCAGCGCCAGGCGCCGGCGGGCGCGGCGCGGGGGCCCGGCCATGCCCGGCTCTGGCTCCGCGCTGGGCGCCCACGGGACAGGCTCTCCCGGGCGTGCCGGGCAGGTTTCGCCGGAGCCAGAGCCAGCCCACCTGCAGGGCCCTCCCCCGAGGCCTCGCCCACGCCCATGAGGAGACCTAGCCCTCTGCTGCTCCCGGGGCTTGGGGGTGGGGGGTATGGGTGGGGTTTGGGGGTGGGGGTGTCCTGGGCCAGAGGCCCGAGGGGGAGCAAGGACTGGGAGGGATGGGGGCGTTCGGACCCCAGATCTTGTTTCTGCCCAGCTGATCCCGGCGCTGTTCTGCTCAGCATGCACTGTGCCTGCTGGGGCACAGCGGCGGACCCAGTGAGGGAAAGGAAGGGAGGGGGCCTGCACCCTAAAAAAACCCCACAACCTCCCCTCCCCCCAAAACCTGTGATAGTTTAAAGAGTGTTTCCCAAAGAGTAAGTGCCCCTTAGGCCCCACCAACCCCTGCCGGTGTGGCTCAGTGGGTTGGGTGAGGTCCCTTGCCTTTGGGTTCCCGTCAGGCAAACACTCAGGTTGCTTGCTCGAACCCCTGTAGATGGATGTTCTGCTTTCTCATGGATATTTCTCTTTCTCCCTCTCCCTTTACTCTCTCTCTCTCAAATTCAGTAAAGAAAAATGTTAAAGGCCCTGGCCAGGCCCCTCCAGGGTTAACACCAGAAAGAGCTGAGGGGTTACTCAGGCTTTTCCAAAGGAGAGATGGAGAACAGAGATAAAGCGATGGCTCTGCAGACCTTGGTGATTAACCCAGCCAACCCTTGGTGAGACCCAGGAGGTCTGGGCCTCAGCAGGCCAGGTGCTCACCTGCTCCAGCCTCCGCCTCCCGGTCTCCAACCCGCACCCACCGCAGTGCAGCGGGCTGGGCGGGGGCCTCATGGACACGGGGCTTCCCCGGGCAGCCCGGGGAGGGTCTGAGAGGCTCTGGGCTGCCTCCGCCGCTGTAGAGAAGGGAGGCCAGATGGAAGGAGGGTCTTCCCACTTAGGAGTCCACAGTCCTTGTTACAGGAGCGGGATCTGCGTCCTCCGGGGTGGCAGACGGACCGTGAGGAGGCTGACTGCGAGCCAGGCTTTAGAGATGAACCGGATGACTCCTCTCCAGGAGCCCCCGTCCAGTTGGGAGGCAGACACGGAGCAGGGAATTGAACTGCCATTGGGGTAGACATGTGACCTTGGGAAGCACAGGGGCAACGGGGACCTAGGAGGAGAGGCTGCAGAACCCACCGGAGAGGAGGGAGAGGACCGAAAAGGATACTTCCTGGGAGGGATGTCCACAGGCAGTCTGAACTGGGGCAAGAGAAGGAAGAAGAGGGACATTTTGAGAAGGGGCTCAGTATAGACACAAGCCTGGCTGTGTGAGTGTCCAGTGTGTTCAGGAACTGAGGCTGAGGGTGGGGCGGCTAAAAAGTCCTTGAAGGCCCTGCTAAGGCACATGGCTGGCCTCTCCCCAGTGGCTGCTGGGCCGCTGGAGGGCTCCAAACAGACGGAGGACTTGGACTATTGCTGCTTCTTCTTCTTCTTCTTCTTCTTCTTCTTCTTCTTCTTCTTTTTTAATATAGTTTATTGATTTTTTTACAGAGAGAGGGATAGAGAGTTAGAAACATCGATGAGAGAGAATCATAGATCAGCTGCCTCTTGCACACCCCCTACTGAGGATGTGCCCACAACCAACGTACATGCCCTTAACCGGAATCAAACCTGGGATTTTTCAGTCCGCAGGCCGACGCTCTATCTATCCACTGCGCCAAACCGGTTTCAGCTGGACTATTGCTTCTGACACCAGCAGGCCAAAAGGCTCTTCCAAGGAGAGAAGCAGAAGGCCAGTGTCAGAGGGGCTAGTGAGAGGGGAGGCCCCCTGTTCCACCCTACATTCCCCTCCAGCATGGCCTGTGGGTGTTTGCGAAGGCGTTCCAGAGCCCTGGCTGAAGGCAGAGTTGCCATTCCCAGGAGATGCGGTCTGGGTCCACAGGGCCAGCCACTCCCCAGAGCAGAATCTGAGGGAGCTCCTCCCGAGAATGACCCTGCCCCTTCTCAGGAGGCCCCGATCCTCCTCCTTTCCCCAGTTCGCCTCTCCCCCACCTCCCCTCATGGGCTTGAGCCTCTGGCCAGCGTGGGCTCTGGGGCATTCTAGGTGTCCAACCGCCTGACCTAATGCCCGGCCAGGCAGGCAGGGGGTGGGGGGGTCAGCCGCTGGGTAGCAGCAGCCTCTGGTAGCTCTGCTCTGAGCAGGCCGGGCATGCTCTCTGGCACCAGTGGCCCCTGGCCCCTGGCCCCTGGCCCCTGGCCCGGAGGCTCTCTACTGGATCAGCAGGAAAGCTGTTTTCCAGCTCCTTCGGTGGAGTGGTGTGGGCAGTGAGTGTCTGGTCAACAGCCTTTGGGTAATGATTCTTGGTAATTCAGCATCTGGATAGCCTCCCAGGCTCAGCCTTCTGCTCCAGAGACTCAGCCTCCTTTCTGAGCCCGGTTTGGGTGTAGGAGTTGCTTTGGGTTTGTCTAGGCCCTACAAGGGGAAGAGTCTTCAGCAGCTGCAGAACGAGAGAGAGCAAGGCCTCCTAGCTGGGCCTTCCTAGCATCTCTGGGAGTTTCCCCCCTGATTCCGGCCTCCTCCATCTCTTTCTTACCTGCTGACTCTCTCAGCTCTTCTAAATTCCTCAGGATCTCTGATTTTCCCTCTCCTCTGTTGCTCATTCATTCATTCAACAACTACCCATTTAGTGCCAATCCTGGGCCTGGGGTTCTAGTCAGCACCATAACAGGGTTGGGTCCTGGAGTACCCCTCCCCCCTTGGCAGGTGTTGACCCTTTATGTGCTGGATTGGGGAGAGGTGGAGAGGGAGCCCTTGGAAGGGCCAGGATAGCTGGGCCAGCCGCAGGAGGGTACACTTGGAGACCTTTGGCCAACATCTCTTGACCAGCTTGCATGGGACGATCTTGGTATTTTAACAACTAGTGAGCACCAGCTGGTTTCACCCTTTGGTCAGCAGAGAGCAAGACCCTTGTGGAGGTTTCCCTGGCCCGCCGCCTATTCTGGAAGGCTCAGTCCATGGTTTTCCTTCGGCTCACCCAGCGATGGCAAGCTCCAGGTGTCCCCTCCTGCCTCCTCTGGCCCTGGAAGCTCTGATGGATTTGGGGACCTCATCTCCCACTCCTTCCTCCACCTCAGAGGAGTCTTTGGGGCCCCTGACTCTGTCACCGGCTCCCTGCCTGCCTGGCCTGGGGTCTGTCCAATCTTCCACTTTCCATCTCTACTTTCCAGCTGGGACTGGCTGAGCACCTGAAGGGTAGCCAAGGGGAACCGGTGTCTGCTGCTTGCCCTGGCCCAGCCTGGCCGGGCCATCCGTGGGGACCGGGGCTCCGGTTACTGAGTAACTCGGGGTTGCTTAGAGCTGCCCTTTATCAGGGTCACCTCCTCCCCACTCCCTGCTATTTTGGCTTAGAAACCCCAAAGCCACTTGGCTCCTTTAGTTCCAATGAACTTTCTCCAGTGTTATGGGCAACAAAAGAAAAAAGTAGCAAAGCACCAGGGTTAAGACATTTGTTAGTTCATTTATGTGTTGACTCATTCATTCATTCACATTTTAAAATATATTTTTATTGATTTGAGAGAGGAAGAGAGGGTGCGATAGAAACATCAATGACGAGAAAGAATCATTGATTGACTGCCTCCTGCACACCTCCCACTGGGGATCAAGCCAGCAACCCAGGCACGTGCCCTTAACTAGAATTGAACCCGGGACTCTTCAGTAAACAGGCCAATGCTCTATCCACTGAGCCAAACCAGCTAGGGCTCCTGAAACCGGTTTGGCTCAATGGTAGAGCATCGGTCTGTGGACTGAAAGGTCCCGGGTTCGATTCCGGTCAAGGACATGTACGTTGGTTGCGGGCACATCCCTGGTGGGCGGTGTGCAGGAGGAGGCTGGTCGATGAGAGAGAAACATCGACTTTTCTGGCTCTCTATCTCTCTCCCTTCCTCTCTGTAAAAAATCAATAAAATACATTAAAAAAAAAAAAAGATGGCGCCCTTAGCAACTTGTTTGGCATACAATATGTGTTCAATAAAAATTAAAAAAACAAAAACAAAACCAGCTAGGACTAATTGTATTGTTTTAAAGTGTGTCACTACCTGAAACTGGTGACTTGACTATGCACAAAAATCCTGCCAAATAGTTTATAAATGCCAGAAGATGAAAAAACAAAAACAGCCGAAACCAGTTTGGCTCAGTGGATAGAGCGTCAGCCTGCGGACTGAAGGGTCCTGGGTTCGATTCCGGTCAGGGGCATGTACCTTAGTTGCGGGCACATCCCCAGTGGGGGGTGTACAAGAGGCAGCTGATTGATGTTTCTCTCTCATCAATGTTTCTAACTATCCCTCTCCCTTCAGGGCCTCTGACACACCTTTTCTGTTAGTAGGATGACTAGTACCGGCTCTATTAGAACACCAATAGGTGTGGTGCCTGGGAAAGAATCTTAGGATCACATGATCAACAACCTGTGCTATTATTTTACTATTGACAATTTCACAAGTTCTCTCCAGCAGATCTTAAGCTGTTCCAGTTTGGGGAGGGAAAAGTGTGAAAAGGTGCACTCTTCTATTTCATAGTCAAATATGTGATTCCTGTATTGTTTGTGCTTCCTGTATTGTTCATGTTCTTATGGTCCTTTCACTGGTTTAGAAAACAGCTGTTTTCATTATTATTGTTTCGTTTTTTTCTGAGGGTGCGGGACAAAAAAAATAAAACCATACAAATTTAACTAAACCTTAACAGTGTCCTACCAACGGGCAATTACTCTCTGTGTTCTCTCCACGTTTAATTTTTGCAGTATCAGGCCTTTTCCTTTCCTATAAGGTAATGGACCAGCAGTTGAGTGGATGAAAAGGATAGGAAAGGCAATAGGTATGGAGAAAGAAACTCTCAAAAGCCTTCCAGGGAACTTGAGAAAATGTTTTGGATGGAATAATTCGGGAGAGAGGACAAATAGGCCATCACCCTCTGGTACCACTCATGGCCTCAGTTTAAACATCTGCTCAAATAGGGTTAGGCCCCAGCACAGCAATGGGTCCAGAGGCAAAAAAAAAAAAAAAAAAAACCACACAAACCCACAACTCGCAGCGTGCCTCCAAGCAATGCTGTTGACCACCGAGGCCAGCCCCAGAGAACTACAACTCCCATATCACCCCGCAGCCAGGTCTTCCCTCAGCCGCCATTGAAGTCCCGCCCCTTTATTCCTCCACTTTGCTAAGGCTGGAGCGAAAGGCATGAAACTGCCTCGCCTTTCCTGGCTTTTGCGGCCCGAGAGATGCAGAGCCGCCAGCCTGCCCAATGACCTAACCGCGTTATTCACTGAAAGCCTCAACCCCACCCAGCACCCACCCTGTAGCTGAAATACATGCGCAATGGCGTGCGAGCTCAGCGCTCGAGCCTCCGCGCCTGCGCCCTAGCTGCGCACCGCACGCGGCCGGGAGCGGCCACCTTATTGCGCAAGCGCCGGCGCTCTCCGCTTCCAGCCTCGCGCGCTCTCTACCGAGCTTGCCGTGCCGTTCTTGCGTGGAAGGCGGGGCGGAGAATGTCCATTGGCCCATTTCCGTGCCTGTCAGGGAAGGGCGTGCGGTGATTGGTGGCGACCCGGAAGGTAGCGGGTTGAGGTGTAAGCCCTGCGGAGGCAACGTTTTTCTGGGCTTCTCTCCGGTTCCCTCTCCAGAAGCTTCTGCCGGTCTTCTCCGCTCTGGGTACCGGGCTCAGCATCGCGCCGCCATGATGGGCCATCGTCCCGTGCTCGTGCTCAGTGAGTTGTGGGGAAGCCCGGGGAGAGGCCCCCCTCTTTTCCCCGCTCGGCCATACTTTTCGGGGGGTTGCCACAGCCCGGTCCCGCAGTGGTCCGGCCACTGTGGCTTCCCGTCAGCCTCCTTATTTGGGAAGGAAGCCCTTTCTCCCTCGCTCCTGCCATCCCTTAGCCCGTCCCCGTCTTCCCCGACGCCAGCTGCCCTCCCCCTCGCCCGGCCCCTGGTCCTCACGGCTACTCGGCCCGGGATCCTTCCCACTCGGCCTTCCTTCTTCCTCCCCCACTCCTTCCCTGACCCCTTTCTTACGGGATTGTCAGTGTGTAGGTAAATGGATAATGTTTATGTGGGTGTTTTTTTAGTTTGCCTCGCTTTATAACCTCGGTCCATCCCTTAGTAGCCGATGTGGCCTCGGCCATGTTGGCTGACTTGAGTGTTAACTCTGTATCATCAGCGTTAACAGTATTTCTCCATTAGAATCGTGAGGATCAAATGACTAAGTAGATACACTGCTTAAAAGAGTGGCCAACAGCAAGTAGGTATCCTGGTTCACTTCTCAGGATCGGCCCTCTTGCATTTCCGCCAGCGACCCCCGCCCTCCCTTTTCCTGAGTTACTGGCGGGGCTGCTGTGGATGGGCGGCGATCGGTGTCCCCCGCGTGGTCCCCTTTCCTCCCGCGGCCCGAGTTTTCCCCAAACGTCTCAGCCGGCTCCCTTTACCCTTTGGGAACATCCCACATTTCCTTATGACTGAACACGCACCTCAGTCATTGTCTTTCCATTCTGTGTGTTTCCATTCTGTGTGTGACTTCTGTGTGTGGCATCTGTAAGACCACCTCAGATGGCCAGCTGCCGTTTTCCCTGGCCTCCCAACTTCTGTTCAGAGAATTCATCCATTTTCTCTATTTCTGCAAATAACTGTTTTCAGGGGGAAAAATTTCACTTCACCCAGAAAAAAACACACCTTTCTGATGAGTTGATGAGAAAGGTTCCTGCTGGCTCACCACAGCCCGGAATGGGAGCCTGCGTCCTGAGAGTTGGGAACGTTTGGATTGGAGGGGCCTGGATTGAAGTTCCTACAGATTTAAATTGTAGGGGGTGTATAGTCTGGAGAGAGGAGGGGAACGAGGGTACGGTTATTGGTTTGGTTATAACCTATAACCGCCGGCTTGTCTCCACTGAGAGGGCCCAGGGGGAGTGGTGCGTGGCGAAGGCCTTTTCAGGTCTGCATTTACCCCTGACATTGGTGGCTGTAACCATTGGGGTCCGCTGTTAAAATATACACACATGTCTTACTGATAGTAAATGGGGGGGGGGTGTTTGTTAGATTTTTATTGATTTCAGAGAGGGAGAGAGAGAGAGAAACATAAATGATGAGAGTCATTGATAGGCTGCCTCCTGCACGCCCCCTACTGGGGATGGAGCCCAGAACCTGAGCTTGTGGCCTTGCTTGGGATCTAATCCAGGGCCCTTCAGTCACAGGCTGATGCCAAACTGGCTAGGGTGAGGCGTTCTTATTACATCCAAACATGAAATGACTATATCTTGCAAACTGTGTTCTCATTCCACAGGACACTGTGGGGAGCACGATCAATTATTGTAAAGAGCCCTAACTAGTTTGGCTCAGTGGATAGATCGTTGGCCTGCAGACTGAAGAGTCCCGGGTTTGATTCCGGTCAGGGGCATGTACCTTGGTTGCGGGCACATCCCCAGTAGGGGGTGTGCAGGAGGCAGCTAGTTGATGTTCTCTCTCATTGATGTTTCTAACTCTCTCCCTCTCCCTTCCTCTCAATAAAAAAAGAAATATATTTAAAAACATTGTAAAGAGTGTGAGTCTCCTTATCCAAGTAGGAAAATATGAACCCTCAAACTCTTTCCCTTTTTACATAAAGCAGTGATTGGTGCTTTTTTTAGGGTCACTAGCCCTTTGAGAATTCACTGAAAGCTATAGATCCTTTTCCCAGACAAAAGTACATTATCCCATTTTCTCATATAATCTCAGGGATTTCACTTTCCTACCGAGACCCATTCATGGATCTCAGTTATGCATCTTTGCTGTGATGGGAAAGTGATGGCATGATTCCAAAGTTGAAGCATTATGGGTATCTTAGTATACTAGGGGTTGAAGTACAATTAAAAAATTATCTTTAAAATTTATTGATTTTAGAGAGAGGAAGGGGAAGGGGAGAGAGAAACATTGTTGTTTCATTTATTCATTCATTGGTTGATTCTTGTATGAGTCCTACTGGATCTTTGATATATCGGGACCACGGTCTAACGAAATAAGCTTCCTGGCCAGTTGCTTTCATCTACATATACACCTAGGAAACTTGTGTGTTTTTCTTTCCAATGGTGAGGGAATAAATAGCTTATATACAATGGTACAATCATGAGCTGTTGTCTTTTGTTTTACCTATTTTAGGCCAGAACGTAAAGCGTGAATCTGGAAGAAAAGTTCAATCTGGAAACATCAATGCCGCCAAGGTAGCATATCTTTGAACTTTCCTCCAATTGTCTTTCCTAGTATTTCTGTATCTGTTTATGAAGGGAGAAGGAAGTCCTCTATCTCTGAATTAGGTCTAATAGCTTTCTCATAGAAACTTTTATAATTCCATCGCCGCATATTGTTTTATATTCTACTAGAGGCCCGGTGCACGAAATTCGTGCAAGCCCCGGCTTCTCCAGAAGGTCGTCCAGATGGTTGTTCTGCTGTTTGGGTCTAATTAGCATATTAGCTCTTTATTATATAGGGTTTGTGTTTGTCTCCAATACTAGACTGAGTTACTTGAAGAGGAGAGCTATATTAATTCCCTTTTGTATTCCTAGTGCCACAGTAGATCCTGGATAGGTATTTAATTAATCTTGAATGAAATAGCTCCAGGTCTGATTTAGCATGGTGTGAAGGCCACTTTCATGGAAAGAAATACTAAGACATGGATTTCCATTTATCTGGACTACTGGGAAACTGAAGCTCTGGAAGGCCTGTCCCCATTTTTCTTGGGAAAAGTCATTTCTTTCTACATCTGCCCTAAAAGTATTCCCAAAAGGGAAAAACGAAGGACAGAATCTAGCTATGCGCATGCTATATCGAAAGAGGCTGCCAGCCCTACTTTAGAGGTGACGCTGGTAAAACGCTGGGCCTGTGGGTTACTGATGCCCCCTTTCTTAGCACACACGCTGACATCATCCTCTGATTTGTACTTATCTTTTTCCTTCCTAATAGACTATTGCAGATATCATCCGAACATGTTTGGGACCCAAGTCTATGATGAAGGTAAGGTTATTTCTTATTGAAACTCATCAACTATAGATTTTCTCTTAACTGGAACACTGAAATACAACTTTTGCTTTTGTCCTAGATGCTTCTGGATCCAATGGGAGGCATTGTGATGACTAATGACGGCAATGCCATTCTTCGAGAGGTGAGACTTTTCATTATGCTTTCTAACAGTTTGATAAAGTACCCCAAAAGATATGTGTAGATGATGATTAGTTTCTTAGGGCTGCTGGAACAAATTAACACAACCTGTGTGACTTTAACAGAAACTTAAGCTTCATAGCCTGGTGGCTAGAAATCTGAACTCAAGGTGTCATGCTCCTGAAGACTTGAGGCAAGAATCCTGTGCCTTTTCTAGATTCTAATGGTTGACCACATCCTTGGCATTCCTTGGCTTGTAAACTCGGTCTCCTCTATAGTTGTCACATGGCATTCTCCTGTGGCTCTCATTATAAGGACACCAATGGTTGGATTTAGAGCCTACCGTAATATTTGTATGACTTCATCTTAACTTGTTTATATTTGCAATGACCCTATTTCCAAATATAGTCACATTTACAGTTGCAAGAGGGTAAGATTTCAACATGTCCTTTTGGAGGACATCATTCAACCACAACAGTGGTGTTCCCAGTAAATAGGCTGTAAATTATTCTGTTCTCAAAAAAACTTTAGTAGTTGACTTGGCATATTACATTTTTCCCCTAAAGTGGGGGGGGGGGGGGGGGGGGGAGAGAAGAGACTTGGAAAGGTGACTTACTTAGATATTTTGGGGGCCACATTTATTTATTTATTTATTTATTTCCTTGTGTCGAGGGCTGACTTTCTTTCTTTTTTTTAAAATATATATTTTATTGATTTTGTACAGAGAGGAAGGGAGAGATAGTTAGAAACATCTATGAGAGAGAGTCATCGATCAGCTGCCTTCTGCACACCCCCCACTGGGGATATGCCCGCAACCAAGGTACATGCCCTTGACTGGAATCGAACCCGGGACCTTTCAGTCCCTAAGCCGACGCTCTATCCATTGAGCCAAACCGGTTTTGGCAAGAGCTGACTTTCAATAGATCGCAGTGAGGGAGCTGCTCTGTTATATATGAAACCCCAAACCAGAAGCCTGGTTTAGCACCAGGTTCCCCATGAACGTGCGATGCGTGAAGGGCGTGGGGGCAGCCCTTGGGGGCCACTTTTAATCTTCCAAGCTATGGTAAAACAAAGGAAAATCGAATAAGTATGGATGCAAGAAGCTTAAGAATTAGGCCAAGCAGAATAGATGAAAAGATCTTTGAGTAGTGTTTTTAGTGGCAGTCTACATTTTTCTTTTCAGATTCAAGTTCAGCACCCAGCAGCCAAGTCCATGATTGAAATTAGCCGGACACAAGATGAAGAGGTTGGAGATGGGACCACGTCAGTAATTATTCTTGGTAAGAGAAGAATGGGAGTTTGATAAGGAAAATAGGATTGAAACAGGAAGATTTTTGCCAGCAATAATGTCTGTCTTATTTTAAGAAGGAAATTGTTACCAATGTACTAGTTACAAATATTTAAATAACATGTTGCTAATTATGCATGTATCCTCTCCAGTTGAGTATAAAATATTAATCAATAGTACAGCATGGGCTGTGTAAATCTGGTTGAATGAATACAGTCGATTCTCGTAAGTCACAGTAAGTTATGTTCTAAAAGTCACCACAAACTAAATGAGCAAATACTAAACAGTCACTCCTGGGGGAATACGGGGTTAGGTTCCTGCCAGCTTCTGGTCACATTCAACTGGTAAATACACACACACACACACACACACACCTTGTTTTTGTGTTTTTTATTTTGTTTTAAAGACATTTTACCTAATATTGTTGATTTATTAACACTGAGCTCTGGTGGGGTCCCCTTGGCCTGGCCTGTAGGGATCTGCCTGAAACTAGCTTTCTGACATCCCCCAAGGGGTCCCAGGTTGTTAGAGGGTGCAGGCCAGGCCGAGGGACCCCACCAGTGCACAAATATGTGCACTGGGCCTCTAGTAAATTCTTAATTCTTTATGAAAGGGAGGGAGGGAATTTTGCCATCATTAAAGACATCTGTTACGGTTCTGTTTAACAGGGCATATCCTTTTTAAGTTAACTTTTTTTTTTTTCCTTACCTGAGGATGAGGATATTTTTTCCATTGTTTTTTTTTCTTCTTTTTTCTCTTTTTAAGAGAGTGTGGAAAGAATGGGGCCTTAAGAGGAGAAACATCGATGTGAGAGAGACTTAGATTGGTTACCTCCAGTACCTACCTTGACCAGGGCAAGGGCTCAAATTTGCAACGCAAGTACACACCCTTGACTGGGAATTGAGCTCTGGACCCTTTGATGTGCAGACTGGCACTCTAACCACTAAGACACACTGGCCAGGGCTTTAAGCTAACTTATTTGAGCATTTTGTTCAAATATTTGATTATCTTTCTTTCAGTATACATAGTGGTCACTTAGAAATTGATACAAAGTATTGAATTCAAACATTTGAGTACATAACAAAGAGTATACCTGCAAACTTGGGCACATTTGTGTAAATTTAAAAAATGAATGCCTGTGGGCAGGTAGTATAAGCAACTTGTGAAAAACCAAATGTTTCTCTCTCATTGATGCTTCTAACTCTCCCTTTCCCTTCCTCTCTGTAAAGAATCAATAATATACATATATATATATATATATATATATGTAAAAAACATTGTGAAAAAAGAAAAAAAACATACATTTACATTTCTCCTGTTAAATTATTTTTTAGAAACAAGCTTTTGTGTTTATTTTGTGTGTGTATTAATTACAAAGTAAAGACAAATTTGAAAAGAAAGGGACATTTTACTAATAATTCCTCTTCCAGAGCGAAAATTTTATACATTTTTGGGGTATTCTTCCAGGTGTAAGGTTTCCGTGTTCTGTTTTTGTTTTTAGTACCAGCAATTTGCATCCTAGGTGTTGAAGTAATAAGTCAATTTTCTGTTACGTGTTTTTCTTTCTGTTTTAGAATCTTTGGAAAAATGTTTTCCTTTTGTTTAGAAAACTGATAACATACATAGTTAGATCAAGAAAATAAACCCTAGGATCAGTCTTTGATCATTATAATATGTAGAAGGAAGGTATTTTTTATTAATTGCCTTGTACAAAGTGTACAATTTGGGATAGTATTTACAGCCAAATGGACTATTTTAGGACGGAAAGTAAGGTATCTCTAGAAGCATAATGAAGTTGCCTTTATATCCAGGTACTTTTTTAAAACATTATGGTGTCTGTATCCTTTTTCAGCGGGAGAGATGCTCTCTGTGGCTGAGCACTTCCTAGAGCAGCAGATGCACCCAACGGTGGTGATCAGTGCTTATCGAAAGGCATTGGACGATATGATCAACACCCTTAAGAAAATCAGGTACTAGGGGACGACCAGAAGTGGGTAGTATCAGATATGGGAGGCGTGGAAGAACAATTTGTTCTTCGGTAAAAAAGTCCAGGTCTGTCACACACATTGTGGTTTAACCCTTTGTATTATTTTGTGAGGAGGAACAAAGGGGAGAACAAAATGTAAAGGATAAGTGAAATAAAAGTTTTAGAAAATGGCAAAGAATAAAAGCAGCCAAATAAAAAGGAACTAGGTTTAATTCCTTGTAACATTTTGATTACATGGTGTCTTCTGGTTCCCATGTTAGGTAGGCACTGTGGTGGGAAATGTGTAGTAAGTAAAATAAACCTAGCTTCTAAAAGCTTAGATTCTTAAAAAAAAAAAAATAATAATAATAATTAAAAAATATATATATATATATATTGATTTCAGAGAGAGAGAGAAACATCAGTAATGAGAGAGAATCATTTATCAGGTGCTTCCTGCACAAGCCGTTAACTCAAGCATGTGCCCTTGATGGGAATTGAACCTGGGACCCTTTAGTCCTATCCACTGAGCCAGACCAGCTAGGGTTTTGTTTTTTTTGTTTTTTAAAAGAAAGGAGTTTACCTCATTATTTTTAAAGTGTGTGTGTGTGTGTGTCCCCAGAGAGGAAGGGAAAGGGAGACGGGGGTAGAAACATCAATGATGAGATAGAATTGATCAGCTGTCTCCACATCCCGTACTGGCGATTGAGCCCACAACCTGGGCCTATGCCCTGACCAGAATTGAACTGTGACCTTCTGGTTCATGAGGTCAACGCTCAACCACTGAGCCACATCTGCCAGGCCGAGGTTATGTTTATTGATTTTAGAGAAATAGAACCGTGGAGTGGCTGCTTCCTGTATGCACCTCAACCAGGGACTGAACCCCCAACTCAAGCATGTGCCTTGACAGGGAATTGAACCCACGACCTGTTGGTGAATGGGATGACTCTCCAAACAACCACTCCACACCAGCCAGGGGATAGTTCAGATTCTTGTGGGAAGAATAAGGAGTTGGGTAACTAATAACAGGTTTTTAAATATCCTACCATATATATGATTATAACTAATTCAGCCAGTATTCTAATAAAATGCTGTGAAGGATAGCGACTGGGACTGAAAATGCTTTTTAAATCCCATGTAGTAATAGAAGAACTTTTTGTTAATCTTTTTTGTTCAGTGCTAATAGGGTAATGAAAGGAATATAGAAATGCGTGAATTCTAACTTCAAGGAATGTTATGCCCTGACCTGAGTGGCTCAGTTGAGGTCACTGGTTCGATTCCCAGTCAGCACACGCCTGAGGTGCAGGCTCAATCCCCAGTAGGGGATGTGCAGGAGGCAGCCAATTGATGTTTCTTTCTCACCCATATTTTTTCTATCTTCCTCTTTCTCTAAAATCAATAAAAACATTAAAAAAATAATTAACTTTAGGGAATGTTAGTTAAATCACAACATGCGGAATGCAAAATTCTTTTGATTAAAAATAAATTGTTCTAAGAATAAAATCTATAATGATCTACCCTTATATAGTTGGATTATTGGGTACATAAGTATCTAATAATTTGGTAAGCTTTGTATTGTATTGCCTGCTATTAATAAAGTATAAAATCTATTTGGCACTCTTAGGGGATGAGGAGTTTGATTTAAATTATTTTTATGAAATAAATTTTATAAGCCTGTAGAGCCATCCTAGCCAGTTTTGCTCAGTGGACAGTGTCGGCCTATGGAACTAAGGGTCTCGGGTGTGATTCTGGTTAAGGGCACGTACCTCAGTTGCAGGCTCCTCCCTGACCTGGGCCCGGGTCAGGGCTCATGCAGGAGGCAACCGATCGATGTGTTGTTTCTCTCACATCGGTTTTATTTTTCTCTGTCTTTCCCGCTCTCCCACTCTCTCTAAAAATCAATAGAAAAACATCCTCAGGTGAGGATTTAAAATAATAATATATATATATATATATATATTTTTTTTTTTTTTAAAGAGTGTAGATAAACCGGAAGAATACAAGCATGTGGAGCTGAATCTTTAGAAAGCTTTTCTTTTTATCAAGCAATAACTGCACGACAATACTTCTGGAGCTATTGCTTCTTCCCTAAAATGCATACTTCAACAATATTGAATGATTGTATATTATGTGCTTTACACTGTTTTTATAAGAGTTAAGTAATATGTGAAAATTTGGACAAGATGATATCCAAGGACACTTACATTTTATGGTTCTGAATGTTCTCTCCGTGTACAAATTTTGTTAGGGGAGACAAACACATACTAGTAAAAACAGTTAACACTGTGGGGTGCGCCATGTATTAAGGTGCTAGATAGACTAGAACCAGGTGTTCAAATGGATAGTGCAGACCATGCTGATTATTTATCTTTTAGTTAATTCTCATGTGGCGGTATTGTTTTGATTTATTTATTTTATTTTATTTATTTTTTTAGAAAAATGGAAGGGAGGGAGGGGAGAAACATTTTAAAAAATATATATTTTATTGATTTTTTACAGAGAGAAAGGGAGAGAGATAGAGAGCTAGAAACGTCGATGAGAGAGAAACATCAACCAGCTGCCTTTTGCACACCCCCTACTGGGGACGTGCCCGCAACCAATGTACATGCCCTTGACCGGAATCGAACCTGGGACCTTTCAGTCCGCAGACCGACGCTCTACCACTGAGCCAAACCGGTTTCAGCTGGAGGGGAGAAACATTGATGTGAGAGAGACACATCAATTGGTGCCTCCCTCATGTACTCCAGATGGAGTGGGAATTGAACCTGCAACCTAATTATGTCCCCTTTGCAGGGAATCAAGCCCATGACACTTTGGTGCATGGCCTGACTAACCATTGAGTAATATTGTCCAGGGCTGAGGCTGATAATAAAGAGGAAATAGAATTTGCTAGGGGTCAGGTTTCAAAGACCAAGCTTTTTTTTTAATATATATTTTATTTATTTTTTACAGAGAGGAAAGGAGAGGGACAGAGAGTTAGAAACATTGATGAGAGAGAATCATAGATCAGCTGCCTCTTGCACACCCCCTACTGGGGATGTGCCCGCAACCCAGGTACATGCCCTTGACCGGAATCGAACCCGGGACCTTTCAGTTAGCAGACAGATGCTCTATCCACTGAACCAAACTGGTTTCGGCAGACCAAACATTTCTTGACCCAAGTTGTAAAAGTTTTAGAATTTTTATTTGAAGCAGAAGGTGAAGAACAAGTTATTTTACTGAAGGTCTATATGTAAGTGTAGAAGAGTTGTCAAACAAGGGAACAGGTTACTTGGGGATTTGATATACCTTTCAGGGATGGGTTAGTTGTAATCTTGCTGAAAAGGCAGAAGGATGGACAAGATTACTTGATGTCACTTTTGGTTTCCTACAAAGGAACAGGTTCCCTAATTCTACCTTTTGGCCCATTATTGGAGTCATTGAGATATAGATGTGGGGTTTTTCTTAAATGTACAAGACCCCTGTTGAGCATATTACCTGGTTTTCTTTTCCTCAGTACTCCCGTTGACACCAGTAACCGAGATATGATGCTGAACATCATCAACAGCTCCATTACTACCAAAGCAATCAGTCGGTGGTCCTCTTTGGCTTGCAGCATTGCCCTGGATGCTGTCAAAACTGTACAGTTTGAGGAGAACGGTCGGAAGGAGATTGATATCAAGAAATACGCAAAGGTGGAAAAGGTAAACTTCCAATTAGTACTTTGGAGACAAATTGTTTCCTAGCATGAGTCATCCCATTTGTGGAGGAAATAGGTTTAAATCCGAACAATATATCTTTATAGTGATAACTAGGAAGAATATTTGTTGCTTGGGAAACAAAAAATTGAAAAAGGGGGTATTTGTGGAATAATTCTACTACCTTCTCTGCTGTCTGTACACAAAGTTTATAGGGGCAAAGAAAGGTTTATTGGTGTCTTCATGTTTGTGTATTTGTGTACATATCAGCCACTTGATTGGTATATAAAGAAAGGCTCTACAATATTCTGTTAATAAACCCCAGAATGCTTTCTGCATCTCTCTATTATTAATTTAAGATTAAAAGGTAGCATTAATAGTCCAGCTAGTGTGGTTCAGTGGTTGAACATCGACCTATGAACCAGGAGGTCACGGTTTGATTCCAGGTCAGGGGACTGGCTCAATCCCCAGTGGGAATTGATGTTCTATATCTCTCTCTGAAATCAATAAAAGCATTTTTTTTAAAAAAATAGCATTAATATCTTGTGGCCAGTAGATGGAGCCCCGAGCCTAAAATTCTGTGGAAATATCTTTCAGGAAGTAGAAGTCTGAGCCCCTTGAGATGAAATATTTGTCAGTCTCTGTTTCTGTGGTTTCACCTGACCTTCAAATTAGGTTTTATGGTCCAAGATTGTTGTGCTTCCTAGAAGGGAAAAAATGTGATTGTAACAGTTTGTTTTTGAGGTTCATGGAAGAAAGATACTTTGGAAACCCAAAATAGTGATCCTTCGGGAAAGATGAACATTGGGAAGAGAGTTGAGAAATTGTCTCTCCTGGTTGTGAATTAAGGTGGATCTTTTTGCAGATTCCTGGGGGTATTATTGAAGACTCTTGTGTTTTACGTGGCGTCATGATTAACAAAGACGTGACCCATCCCCGAATGCGGCGCTATATCAAGAACCCCCGCATAGTGCTGCTGGATTCTTCTCTGGAATACAAGAAAGGAGAGAGCCAGGTGAGGTTCCTGGTTCTGTTCCTTAAAGTTGATATAAGAATCTAACTATTAATATGTACATGGGAAATAAAAGCTATGTTTATTACATGCCTACTAAATGTCAATTACTGACCTTTATATGTAATTTCTGATTCTAAAAACAACTTTTATTGCAAGCAACACTCTGTGGCAGATGATCGACACTGTCTGACACAATTTGAGCTTGCTATAGCAACAAAGTCTAACCTATTTCGGTGCTCTCCTCTATGAGACAAGCCGTTATATAGACTTAGACAGAGTTCCGGCAGTTAGCTAACGTGCAGTTCAGCTGTGCCTGTGTTCAACTTCGTGAATGATGAGAGAGGTTGTGAATGCTGGGTCTTCTGAGTCATCATTTTAATCTTACCCAACAGTACATTAATATTTTGGAACATTCCATTGGTAACCTGAATTCAGTGAATGCCTTTGGTCTATGAATCCTCTGCGAATTTTGAGTAGCAGTGTGTTTGGTTTTCTCAGGAGGGCTCAGGAACAAAAGGCAGGGTTTTAAATGTTCGTGATGGGCAATAAGGTATAGAATGAGTCGTGATACTGAACTTTACTTTTTTGTTTCCTGGTAGAAAAAACACACAACAACCACCCTTTAAGGCAGTTGGTTTTGACTTCCATTTTAACAGATGAGGAATCTAAAGATCAGAAAAGTTGGATTAAGGAACACAACTGATACTGGTCAAATCAGGATTTGAACCCAGCTCTGTTTGGCCTTAACTCGACACTACTATATTACCTTTTCTAATGCAACAATAGAATAGTAGTCAATGTAATTTTGAAGTGCTAAAGAAAAATAAAGTAGTTGGAAATTATTAAATAAGGATTGTGAATAAGAATCAATTTGTCCACCACACAGACTGACATTGAGATCACACGAGAGGAAGACTTCACCCGAATCCTCCAGATGGAAGAAGAGTACATCCAGCAGCTCTGTGAAGACATTATCCATATGAAGCCCGACGTGGTCATCACTGAAAAGGGCATCTCAGGTGGGAATACACTCTTTAAAAATATATATTTTTATTGATTTCAGAGAGGAACGGGGGGAGAGAGAGAGAAACATCAGTGATGAGAATCATCAATGATGAGAATCATCGATCGGCTGGCTCCTGCATGCTCCCTAATAAGGATCGAGCCTGAAACCCGGGCATTTGCCCTGACCAGGAATTGAACCAGGACCTCCTGAGCCACACCTGCTGGGCCGGACTCTACTCATTTTTTAAACCTTCTGTTGGTTGAGGTAGAAGAGAGATGGTGATTCCCCTCTCCCCATGTTGGCATAGATTGAATATAAAAAACATCTGATGGTTAGGGTATATTGAGGATCTGAGGATAAACCAGTTAGAACCCAGGAGTTCTGGTTTTGAGCTTACCTCTGCTCTTGGGTTTGCAGATTTAGCTCAGCACTACCTCATGCGGGCCAATATCACAGCCATCCGCAGAGTCCGGAAGACAGACAATAATCGCATCGCTAGGTGAGTAGTTCAGGTAAAAATAAGATTCTTCCTTTCCAAGTATTTCTATTTTGTAGCTTCATAATGCAGTCATCATTACCTGAAAAAGTCTAACATAGGATATAATCAGTCAAATCAGTTATAGGTCCTGAGTTTAGCTGTCTGCTGTTTTCAGAAGTCCTTTATCTAATCCATCAGTTGTCATTTCTGTACTGCTCCTAACCAGTAGTGACCAACTTCTACTTAGACATCTGTGATCACTACCTTAGTATAGGGGTCCATTGCAGAGTAGCCTGTTTATAAGCCTGCCCCTACACCACAGAATATATCATAGATCCAAATTGAATTTTGTATCTGAAATTGCTCTGGGCATATGCACATATACTTAGTTGATTGTCTACATGTCCATGGGGAAAAGAATGACAGATACAATATTAGTCCTGCTTTTATTAAAATTGGGTCAGACATATACTTCTGTACTTAGTCCCCTTCCTCCTTACTTGCCTTTGTATCATCTTCAGTAGAGTCCTATTATTGGCCTTGAAATCTAACTAGGTGATACAGAATGAATTCTTCTAGAAATGACTATTTTGTGGTATGTTCATGTTAGATACCTGTAAGAGCTCATTGTCCAAACTGTATCTGGTTATAGTAGTTGCCTTAGCTGGATACACTTTTATTTATAAAGCCGTATTAGTTTAGGGAAACTTCACCAATACATGTTTGAAAACCTATTTCACCAGGCAGCCAAGACCTCCTGAGTTTTGGGTAGCAATGTTTCTAGCAGTCCACTTTTGCCCTTATCCCAGTCACAGACTCTAGGGACTAGGGAGATGAGTAAAAATATCTGAAATCATCTGGTTCCTCCCACTTCCTCATCTAATCAATAGAGCCTGTGGGGCCCGGATAGTCAGCCGGCCAGAGGAGCTGAGAGAAGAAGATGTGGGAACAGGAGCGGGCCTGTTGGAAATCAAGAAAATCGGAGACGAGTACTTTACATTTATCACTGAGTGCAAAGACCCCAAAGCCTGCACCATTCTTCTCCGGGGGGCCAGCAAAGAGATTCTCTCGGTGAGTCAGCCTTGCAAGTGGGACTGAATTTCTTGAGTTTCCCAGAGGACTTAAAATCACCCTGTTGTCCATGGGTAGCTATTTAGTTTTGATCGGCAGCCACACACATCTGTCTCTCCTGCTTATTTAAAAAAAAAAAAAGTTTTTACTGATTTTTTTAGAGCAGGGAAAGGAATAGTTAGAAATGTCGGTGAGAGAGAAATATTATCGATTTGGCTGCCTCCTGTACACCCCCTCCTGAGGATAAGCCTGAAACCCCGGCATGTATCCTGACCTGGCTTGGAATTGAACCAGTGATCTCTTGGTTCCTGGTTTGACTGCTGAGCCACACCTGTCAGGCCTGCTTACTTTTTAAGTATATTCACGTTCTTGTAAAACAGGTCTCCAGAACACATCTTGCAAAACTGAGATAATGCCCATTGAATTGTGATTCATCATTCCCCATTCCCCAACCCCTGGTAATCTTTAAGTTGAAATTATTTTTTTTTCTTTTGTTAATCTTCATACAAGGATATTTTATTCATTGATTTTTAGAGAGAGTGGAAGCGGAGAGAGAGAAACATCAGTGTGAGAGAGAGACATCGATTGGATTGCCTCCCACACATGCACCAACTGGGGTAGGGGATCGAACCTGTGACCCTTCAGAATGCAGACAGACGGTCTAACCATTGAGCTAGTGGCCAGGGCATAAATACTACACTCCCCCCCCCCCCCCCCCAATGAGGTTACGTAACTTACCCAAAGGCACATAACTATTGTAAGAAACCTAATTCCACAGAGTGACACCTCCGTCCCAACCCCAGCCCTTTTGCAGTGTAGTTACTGTGTTTGCCCAAGGTAACTATCATCTGCCTTGCCCAATAGGGATTCCAAGGACCTTTCTTAGTTGCCCTCCTTGGTGGGTTACTGAACTTGGCAGTCAGGAAGTCCTTTGGCACCTCTGATTTGTCCCTGAGTCATCGAGCCATCGAGCTTTTGCTTCATATTATCTCTTTGCTTTTCCAAGGAAGTAGAACGCAACCTCCAGGATGCCATGCAGGTGTGCCGCAACGTTCTCCTGGACCCTCAGCTGGTGCCAGGGGGTGGGGCCTGTGAGATGGCTGTGGCCCATGCCTTGACAGAAAAATCCAAGGCCATGACTGGTGTTGAGCAGTGGCCGTACAGGGCTGTTGCTCAGGCCCTGGAGATCATCCCTCGTACCCTTATCCAGAACTGTGGAGCCAGCACCATTCGTCTACTTACCTCTCTTCGGGTGAGTTCCTGTTCATGCTGTTCTCTTGATGGTTGACATCTGTCTATCCAGGTTTTCTTTTATAGCTTGTTTTCTTAATATCTCTGCTCCTAATTTTTTACTTGTTTGTTGTCGTTGACATTTCCCCTTACCGTTTCCTTACCAATCTAGTGGTTTTGGTTTAGTTTTTTACCTAATGTTCCCTGCTAGCTTACTTATTCCCACTGTTTTCCCCTTTAACTGTTTATGCTTGTTCCAACTACAGGCCAAGCATACCCAGGAGAACTGTGAGACCTGGGGTGTAAATGGTGAAACCGGTACTTTGGTGGACATGAAAGAACTGGGCATCTGGGAGCCATTGGCTGTAAAACTGCAAATATATAAGACGGCAGTGGAGGTGAGGCACCCCAAGGCGTATGCTATTCTGTTTATTCCCACATAACCAGAAACCAGTGTGTTCAGTCCCATCTTGAAGGGGAGGGGGTATGGAAGGCAGCGTATTCCCACAAAGATCCGCAAGGAATTCCATTCCCCTACTTACCTTTAGCTCATATAAAAAGGCAAGGTGCCCTGGCCGGTGTTGCTTGGTGGTTAGAACATTGGCCTGAGCACCAAAGTGGCAGGCTCAATTCCTGGTCAAGGGCACATACCTGGGTTGCAGGTTCAGTACAGTCGGGCACATGCTGGAGGCAACCCAATTGATGTGTTTTGTTCACGTCAATGTTTCTCTCCCCCTTCCTTTCCTCTGTCTTGTAGAAAAAATATCCTCTGGTGAGGATTAATAAAAAAGCAAGGTGTACAAGCTGCATTCCTGGCTTAGGAAGAACTGCATTTTAATTTAAGACTGAAAAGATAGCTTTCAGATAAAATGGTAATTGTGGAGGAGGAGCCAGGTGATAATGTCTAAAAGAAAACAAATGCCCTTCCCTTCTCTACTGACCTCTTTGGGCTGTGGTTTTTCTCCTAGACTGCCGTTCTGCTGCTGCGGATTGATGACATCGTCTCGGGCCACAAAAAGAAGGGCGATGACCAGAGCCAGCAGTGCGGGCCTCCTGATGGTGGCCAGGAGTGAGTGGTGGGCAAAGTGACCTCAACACACAGAGCCAACAGTCTCCTCCCTGCCTGGGCCAGACGGCAGGGACACTGTGGATGTCTTTGTTTGGAAAGGATCAGGTTGAGGGGCAGCCCCAGTCCCGTTCTGTCCCAGCTCAGTTTGCAAAAGGCACTGACATGTAATTCTTCTCTATTGTAAGCTTTCCATTTAGTTTGCTTCCGATGATTAAATCTAAGTCATTTGAGACAGTTGTTATGTGTTTTTCAACCTTGGGTTATATCTCTGCCTCCTGGCAAAGAAGGAAGAGGCAGAATTCTTGGGAGGAAGGGAGATGGGAATAGGGTCATTAAATGGTTTTATTTGCCTTGTTGAAGGGGTATTCTTCAGACTTCTCAGTAGATGCTGGTTGGAAAGACTCAAAGTTCAAAGGATGATACTATGAAGTTTAAATAAGCTTCACCTTGCACTCACCACCCAAAGAACAGGAGGAACCTGTCCAAACCATGGATGTTTCTCATCTGTCGTCGTATATAGAGCAACACCCAATTCATGGCAGGGCTCAGATGTGTCCTAAAGCACGTAGAACGTCTGTTTCTGAGATTGTAGCCTGTAGCTTTTATTTTTATTTATTTTTTAAAATATATTTTTATTGATTTTTTACAGAGAGGAAGATAGAGGGATAGAGAGTGAGAAACATCGATCAGCTGCCTCTTGCACACTCCCCACCGGGGATGTGCCTGCAACCAAGGCACATGCCCTTGGCCGGAATCGAACCTGGGACCCCTTAGTCCACAGACCGACACTGTATCTACTGAGCCAAACCAGTTTCAGCTGTTTTCTGTAGCTTTTAGAATCCTTCTTGTCTTACCTGGAATTCTTTTTCTCTGCCTTCTCCCAATGTTCTTCCTGATTTTGATCCATATTTTGACTTGTTGGCTTATTGTCAGGGCATGCTTTGTCACAGTAGGACTACTCTGCCCTCCCTACTAGCATAAACAAAATAAAACTCATTTTGTGCTTTTTTTTTTTAATAAGATTTTTAAACTGACTTTTAAGGGGAGAGAGAAATATTGATGTTAGAGTGAAATATCAATAGGCTGCCTCCTTCGGGACCCTACCAGGGATTGAGCCCACAATCTGGGCATGTGTCCTGACTGGGAATTGAACTGGCAACCTTTCGGTGCACAGGATGACGCCCAACCAACTGCACACCAGCCAGGGCTGTGCTTTGTTTTATCAAGGAAAAGACTGAGTAATGGCCTTGGCTTGTGGGAGCCTAGGGAAGCTCGCCTTTGATTTCTTCAGTTCCTTCCTCTTGGCTATTGGGCCTTCTACCCTTTGGCCTTATAATTCATATAATTAGCCTTTATCTCATACTTCCTGAAAACAAAAGGATTTACTTTCATATTAAGTTGAATACTAGGTAGAATAATAGTCTACTGTATCATAGACATGCTCTAATCACTTTGCATGTATTAGCTGCTCCTCACATGGATCCTATAGGATATGTACTGTCCCCCTTATGATGGGAAATCTAAAGCCATGGATAAAGAAACTTGTCTAAGAGTCACAAAACTGGTGAGTGGTAGACCTAGACTTTCTATGTAGGTAGTCTGGCTGTAGAAGCCATGCTGTTGTTAGAGCTGGCTGTGCTGGCTGGATTGAGGTATAAGGTGGAAAATGGCTAGTAAGAGGGCTTCTGGAGACTTGCTCTGTTTATACCTACTGTGTTTCCCTGAAAGTAAGACCTAGCGCATGGAAAGATAAGACATTCCCTGAAAATAAGACCTAGTGTAACTTTGGGAGAAAAAAATAAGACACTGTCTTATTTCCGGGGAAACAGAGTAGTATTAGCTTCCTGCCTAGCCCAGTCTAAAGTCCTCACTCAGCCTTTCCTCATCCAGCCTACCTAACCTTTTGTTGAAATCCCTGCCTCTTGTGGTGGTGATAATTCCCTCCTGTGGTGTTAATAATAACCTTGTGGTGTTAATAAGACCTTAGGTCAATTCTCAAGTAAAAAAGATCTTGAAGAAACAGTACTCATAAGACCTGCTAAATGATAGAGGAAGAAAGCTAGACACACTGTGTGGATTCTTTCCCCCCCATTTGTCCCTGTCGATTCTAGTTTCAACTCTTAAGGGTTAAGCACTTGGGTAACTGTACATGGCGATTTTCCCTTTAAGCATCTCCTGAACCTATGGGAATCTCTTCTGGTTATCTTAGATCAATCTGTACTCTCTGTCAAAGCCCCCTTGTGCTGTTGTACAAAGCCTAAATTTAACAGTGATTAAATTTTGCCTTCTCTTTGTTCATGGTTCTTCCTATTGTCAAACTCCTAGATTTAGCAAAATTCTATTTCCCTTCTGCTTTTATAGAGAGACTTGAATTCCTGACCACTAGGTCCTCGGTATTAAACCCAGACTTGTGTTTACTCTCCCTGTACCTCAGAATACAAGTACTACTTTTTTCCCAAGAAAAATGAAAGTTTTTGAGGAAACACATTCATCTTAGCGTAGCCACTTGAGGGGAAAAGTGAAATTGGATCCCTACTTGATTCATTACAGCAAAATTAATTCTGGGCAGCTGAAAGATTTAAATATAAGAAAAGGAAACTATAAACAACCCTGGCTTTGATCCCCAGTAGGGGGCGTGCAGGAGGCAGCCGATCAATGACTGTCTCTCCTCGATGTTTCTATCCCTTCCTGAAGTCAATAAAAATATATTTTAAAAAATGTTGTGTAGTAAAAGACAAATGGGAGAGGGAGGATGTTTCAACAATACAAAGTTAATTTCTTGAAACGGCTTTTGGGACTTGGAAGTCCTCTGTGGTTTGTTGGTTGGATTTGTCCTGTGCACCTGTGCACTGACAAGTTGGTTCAATTTCTGGTCAGGGCACATGCCCAGGTTGTGGGTTCAATCCCCGCTAGGGGGCATGCAGCAGGCAGCCAATTGATATTTTACTTTCACATCGGTGTCTTTTTCTCCCTTTCCCTTCTCTGAAAAATCAATTAAAAAATAAATATTATATATATATATATATATATATCTCCTGTAGAAACAGGCAAAGTTCGTAAATATTGGGTCGGCAACTAAGTAATTGCGGGTTTCACACATATATGGCTTCAGTTGAATTTTTAGGTTTGCAGACGTAGTACAAATGTAAAACACATTTTGTATTTGATAGTTGGCTATTCAGCTGTTAATCAGTAAAAAAAGTTTTTTGATCAGTTTTGTAGTTTTTGTTTGGCGTTCGTTGAAAAATGGAAAATCAAAAGGAACATTTTCGTCATATTTTGCTTTTTTATTTCCGCAAGGGAAAAACGCATCACAAGCTCATAAAAAGTTATGTGCTGTTTATGGTGACGAAGCCTTAAAAGAACGGCAGTGTCAAAATTGGTTTGCCAAATTTCGTTCTGGTGATTTTTCACTCAAAGATGAAAGACGCTCTGGTCGTCCAGTTGAAGTTGATGACGCCCTAATCAAAGCAATAATCAATTCGGACTGTCACAGTACAACACGTGAGATTGCAGAGAAGCTTCATGTATCACATACATGCATTGAAAATCACTTAAAACAACTTGGCTATGTTCAAAAACTCGATACATGGGTTCCTCACGAACTGAAAGAATCACAGTTAACGCAACGCATTAGCAGCTGCGATTTGCTAAAGAAACGTAATGAAAATGATCCATTTTTAAAACGACTGATAACTGGTGATGAAAAATGGGTTGTTTACAACAATATCAAGCGGAAAAGATCGTGGAGCAGGCCAGGTGAACCAACTCAAACAACATCAAAAGCTGATATTCATCAAAAGAAGGTTTTGTTATCAGTTTGGTGGGATTACAAAGGAATTGTCTACTTTGAACTCTTACCACCCAACCGAACGATCAATTCTGATGTCTACATTGAACAACTAACGAAATTAAACAATGCAGTTGAAGAAAAGCGGCCCGAATTGACAAATCGAAAAGGTGTTGTATTCCATCATGACAATGCAAGGCCACACACATATTTGGTCACTCGGCAAAAATTAATGGAGCTTGGTTGGGATGTTTTGCCACATCCACCATATAGTCCTGACCTTGCACCATCTGATTACTTTTTGTTTCGATCTTTACAAAACTCCTTGAATGGTAAAAATTTCAATAATGATGATGATGTCAAATCGTACCTGATTCAGTTTTTTGCTAATAAAAAACAGAAGTTTTTTGAACGTGGGATTATGATGCTGCCTGAAAGATGGCAAAAGGTCATTGATCAAAATGGGCAATACATTAAAGAATAAAGTTATTTAGTTCCATGAAAAAATTGTCTTTGATTTTCTTTAAAAAATCCGCAATTACTTAGCTGCCGACCCAATAGTTTAAGAAAAGCAAAAATAAATTACTGTAAAACATTACATGCTCACCCTTATAAGGGAAATGCAAATTAAGTTTGATAAACACTTGCAAGGATGTAGGGAAATGGGCCTTCAGCTCATGGTTTGAGCAGCAATTGATAAGTCTCAAAGGGCAGTTTGACCTGGTAATTCCATTTCTCGGTGTTTACCTTATGGATTTGGTTACAAATATGTATGAGATACTGGCCTGGTCAGGTACTCAGTTGGTTAGAGCATCATCCCAAAATGCCAAGGTTGTGGGTTTGATCAGGGCACATAGAAGAATCAACCAAAGAGCCCTGGATGGTTTGCTTAGTGGTTAGAGCATCAGACTGGACTGAAGAGTCCTAGGTTCGATTCCAGTCAAGAGCACATGATGGGGTTGCAGGCTTGATCCCAGTAGGGGGCATAAAGGAGGTGGCCGATCAATGAGTTTCATCATTGATGTTCCCATCTTCCCTCTCCCTCTGAAATCAATAAAAATATATTTTAAAAAAGAATCAACCGAAGAATGCATTAGTAAGTGGGATAACAAATGGATGTGTTTTTTTTTTCAAATCAAACTTAAAAATAACATTAAAAAACAATATATATGAAACATTTCAGAGATATTCCTTTCAGCATTATTTGCAATAGCAAAATGTTAGAACTCTGAAGATTCTGACTAAATATGTCCATGCAACATCCTCCTGCAGTGAAATACTTACATGGAGACTAAGACCGCTCCAAGTGCACTGATACTGAACAGTGTTCAATGTACAAGAGAAAAAAAATGCATAACAGTGGATGCCATTGTATGTATTTTACACGTGTACCTAATGTATTATATACTTGAGTATGCATCGAGTATCTTTGGAAGGTCACAAACTGGTAATAGTTTTTTCAGGAAAGAAACCAAGTTGCTAGGGAATAGGGGTGTTACCCTGTGGTACCTTGAGAATTTTGTACCATATGCATTTATTATTAGTGAAAATAATTTTAAGATTAAGCAAAAAACAAAACCCAAGCACAACACAAAGTACATTCATTCAGCTGGACATGACAGTATTTTGCTCTCATAACCTATTTTCAGAGTTATCTTTTTTTCTTTAGTTCCACCTGGGGGCTCAATAAATAGTAACTGACAAAAAGAACCTTATAGAGCAGTGGTCGGCAAACTCAGTCAACAGAGCCAAATATCAACAGTACAAGGATTGAAATTTATTTTTATTTTTAAAAATATATCTGATTTTTTTACAGAGAGGAAAAGGAAGGGAGAGAGATAGGGAGTTAGAAACATCGATAAGAGAGAATCATTGATCAGCTGCCTCTTGTATACCCCCTACTGGGGATGTGCCTGCAACCAAGGCACATGCCCTTGATGGCAATCGAACCTGGGACCTTTCAGTCCCCAGGCTGACACTCTATCCACTGAGCCAAACTGGTTTTGGCAAGAGCCAAATTTTTTAAACTTCTAAGGCCACTTCTTCAAGAGACTCACCCAAGCCGTGGTATTTTGTGGAAGAGCCACACTCAAGGGGCCAAAGAGCCTCATGTGGCTCGCGAGCCGCAGTTTGCCCACCGCGGTTCTATAGTATGCTGTTTTCCCCAAGGAATTCTTTCAAATTCCTCTGTGCCTCCTGTACCAGAGTCATTTTTGGGGATCTCATTTGGAACTTGAATATACACATCATGCCCACTTTTAGGTAACTGTTCAATGGGACCAGTTAGGTATGAGTGGTCAGGAATATGTCCACCTGTCTGTCTAGTCAGACGTCTTGCCAACCCAGCTGGGTATGACAAACTTCTAACCATTCTGAGTCTGTTCTCACTCAAGCCTAAAGCTGGGTTACATGAGGCGGTCTCTTTAAGAACTGGTGTGATGGCTCCGCCTTTTTAAAAAGAGATCAGCTGAGTCTGTAAGTCACATGACGCGGTGTCTTCCGTCCTCTGAAGCTGGAGCTGCATGTGCAGCTGTGAGGAGCCCCGCTGGGGCTGGGGGCATTGTGCCCCCAGCCCCATTCTCCTCCTGAGTCTTCTGTTGGCAGCTCCGTTTGGCCTGCGGGGGGAGGAGACCCGCCAGGTGAGGGGCCAGAGCAGCAGAGGTTTCAGGAAATGCTAGGCTTGAAGGGTGGTTAGAATCCAGGGCAATCAAGGGGTGGAGTGGACGGGGGCGGGTGGTTGCGTAGAGAAGAGTTCTTTAACTTGGGGTTGGGGCCAGCGTGGAGCCGGGCGGGTACGAGGGCTTCCTGTCATCTTGAGAAATCTGGATCCTGACTCAGCCCTGAGTAACTCAGGTCCAGGCGACGTTATTTTTTTCTTCCTCCTCTTAGCTCTACACGCTGATCTCAACCAGGGTCAGGGCAATTCTGGCTCTTCCGCCCTCTCCTTTACCCCCTCCGCCTTCCCCTACACCAAGATTCCCAAACCTCCCACAGGAGCTTCTCATCTAGGCTCCACCTTGCCCCCCCGCCCCCCATGTTCCAGGTCCCCACACTTCTCCTTTTCCCTGTGTCTCTCCCTAATCCTGTTCTCTTGACCCCCATTACTCCATGTTCCAGGTGACTCTGGAGGTCATCTCTGACTCGATGGGGCTCCCCCAAAACCTGCTTCATATCCGAGCCGTGGGCACCAATTCCACGTTGCACTATGTGTGGAGCAGCCTGGGGCCCCCAGCAGTGCTGCTGGTGGCCACCAACACCCCCCACAGCAACCTGAGTGTCAACTGGAGCCGCTTGCTCTCCGATGAGCCTGAGGGGGCCCTGGTGGTGCTTCCCAAAGACAGCGTCCAGTTTTCGTCCGCCCTTGTCTTTACCAGGGTGAGGAGGTTGGGGGAGAACCAAGGGAGAGAGGAGAGGGTTTGTCAAATTGGAGGAAGAAACTGAAGCTGGGTGGGTGAAGTAGAGCCAGGTTGAGAGCCGGAGCATGGGGTCTGGTGAGTGGTGGTGGTGGTGGTGGTGGTGAGGCGGGGGCGGGGGGTGATTCAGGAGAAAGCTGGACTCAGGCAAGCCCAGTCCTGTCCCACCCCACCCACCAGCTGCTTGAGTTTGACAGCACCAACACGTCCGATGTGGCAGCGACGCCGCCGGGGAAACCGTATCCCCCGTACTCCTTGGCCGAGTTCTCCTGGAACAACATCTCTGACGCGCTGGATCCTGCCACCCTGAGAGCCACATTCCAAGGCCACCCCAGTCACGACCCCACCCGGGCTTTTGCCAATGGCAGCCTGGCCTTCAGGGTAAGGGCATGGGAAGACCTCGAAAGGCTGGGTTATGAGGGTGGGAGTTAGTGATGGTGGTGGCCTTCAAGGGCAGGCATCCATCTGCTTCCCATTCCCCCCCCCCCCCCCGGCTTCCTCCCTCCTAGGTGCAGGCCTTCTCCAGGTCCGGCCGCCCAGCCCAGCCGCCTCGCCTCCTGCACACCATGGACACCTGCCAGCTGGAGGTGGCCTTGGTGGGGGCCTCTCCCCGAGGAAACGGCTCCCTGTTTGGGCTGGAGGTGGCCACCGTGGGCCAGGGCCCTGACTGCCCCTCGATGCAGGAGCAGCACTCCATCGACGACGAATATGCACCTGCTGTCTTCCAGGTCAGGCTCCCAATGGAGAGACAGATGAGGGGGTGAATGTAAATGGAACCCCTATTAGGACCTCAGACAGTCATTCAACCGTTTGATATTTAGCAACACGGTATTCGGCTCCGTTAAGTACAGGATGCCATGCTAATGAATTCAGCCCAGGCTCTGCCCTCATGGGGAAGATAGAAGACGGGCAGGGCAGTGGGACTCAGTGCTCTGGCAAGGGGGATGTGCAAGGCCTAGGGGCCCAGAGGCGGGTCCTGGGTGCAGGCTTGCAGAGAGTCAGTGTCCATCCAGCCCAACTTCCCTCTCTGGAGAGTGAACATTGGGGACCCAGTGCGAACAGCCTGTGAGTCCTAGGACCAGCCAGGACTCAGGACGACTAGTGACAGATGCAGTCTGAGGAAGGCCGGGGGTGGTAGAAGGGTCAGGCGCAGGCTAGTCCTCTTCACGCTGCGCTGTCTGCCTTTCTCCCCAGTTGGACCAGCTGCTGTGGGGCTCTCTCCCATCGGGCTTTGCGCAGTGGCGACCAGTGGCTTTCTCCCAGAAGCAGGGGGGCCGAGAGTCAGCCCTGCCCTGCCAGGCTTCCCCTCTTCATCTCACCTTGGAGTACCCGCTCCCCCAGTCGCCCATTGTCCGAGCCTTTTTCGGATCCCAGAGCAACTTCTGTGCCTTCAACCTGACATTTGGGGCTTCCGCAGGCCCTGGCTACTGGGACCAACACTACCTCAGCTGGTGAGTCCGGTCCGGGGCCGAGGGCCCGGGAAGCTGAACGGAGGAGGGCTGGGCCTCTGAGCCTCTCCTCCTAAGTCTGCTGACCTCTCCTTTTCACTCCACTTGCTCTAGGTCGATGCTCCTTGGTGTGGGTACCCCTCCAGCGGATGCCTTGTCCCCCTTAGTGCTGGGCATCATGGCAGTGGCCCTGGGCGCTCCAGGACTCATGCTGCTTGCAGGAGGCCTGTTTCTGCTGCTGGGCCCCAAGAGGTACTCAGAGTATCAGCCCATAAACTGAGGCCCGCGCTCTAGACGGAAGGACAATACCGGACCTGCCGTGCTGCGTGGGTTTTTTATTTTTTTAATTTCTTTATTGATTAAGGTATCACATATTTGTCCTCATCCCCCCCATTCCCATCCCCCACCCCTCCCCACTCCTGCCCCCACCCCCCCTTCCGTGCCCCCCTTCCGTGCCATGTCTTAAAACCTCTGCAGGTTGAGGGTCAGTGTTCCCAGCCAGCTACTCCTTTCTCCCCCTCTCGCTTCTCCGCAGAACCTGAGACTAGCCTCCACTCCTGGGAGCCACCAGGTGGACCTTCCTTCAGATTCCGTAGAGGGCCCAGGACCAGGGTTATTGCTAGAGGGAGGGTGCCCTTCTTTGGAGCCTGTCCACCCCCCAACCCCATTTCTCTTGGACAGGACTCGGAGGCCAACACGAAAGGCTGGCTGGCTGGTTGCTGCTGTGTGGGCTTGAAATAGACTTGTGTTTTCCACAGGACGTGTCTCTGTGTGGATGTTGTTGGGTTGCTTCCAGGGAATGAAAGGGCTTAGAGATGGGCGTGGGAGGCAGGTGTCTGTGAACGGCCCCATCTTCCCACCAGGTCTGGTTCTCCCTCTCGAGGTTCCTGCCAGCCACTCTCCATCGTGCGGAGCAGGGAGGTTTCTGATTCAGTGTGAAGCAGACAAGGAAGGGACGCTTGAGAACAGGGTGCAAAGACGAAGAAGGAGCCCAGTAAGACTGTGGTAGTCATTTATTGTTTCACCCACCCCGCATGCACATTCACACGGGGTTGACACCAGCCATTGTGCCTTCCAACCACTTCCCAGCCACCACATGCATGGACACGCATACACACACACACGCACACGCACACGCACACGCACATGCACACACGTCTCGGGAGGCAGGCTTCCCTGTCTGCTCCTCTCTTCTGGGCAGTTAGGAAGCAGGAAGTTACAGGGGCCTAATCAGTCGGAGGCAGGAGGCAGCAGCTCTGTGCTGGGGCAGCTGTAATAGTCTTGACTGAGACTATGGGCTTGTGAGGGCCAGTCATGGAGGGTTCTCGATGCAGGCCCCAGGGTGGTTTTACCCAGCATGCAAGTCCCATCTGATCTGATGCCCAGCCTTTGTCTTTAGGCAAGAGCAGTATTTCCAGTCTCCTTGAGGCCCTCTGCTTAGACAGCTGGCACAGATGGTCAGAGCTTTGGCTGTGCCTCTGCCCACGGCCTCCCAGGAGGCTGGAGAGTGGAAGAGTTCCGCAGTGGTGGGCGCTCGAGGCTGTGGTGGGAGGCAGGCTGCTCAGGGGGCTTCCCCTGGTCTTGGCCCTGTTCCCTCGGCTCCTTAAGGAACGTAACTGTCCACCTTTCCCTTTCCCTGCAAGGAAGTATCTGGTCCACCTCCCTCCTTCCCTCCCTCATGCCTGTCCTGGGCTTTGAAGGTGAAGGCCAGCCCCCAATGGGGGAGCGCTGGGGACGGGGGTGTGGAGGGCAGTCAGTCAATCCAAATTCTGATTGGATGGGACCCTGTCGGGTCAGAGCAGGGTCATCTCACCACGGTACCCAGGCTGGGGCAAGCGGACAGACGGTTTCAGCCCCAGGGGCGGGGCCTGTGGTCCGAGCGGGCGTAGTCGGGGTAGTCCAGGCGGCTCTCGGTGGCAGTGAACATGCGCTCCGGCTCCACCACGAACATGTAGTAGAGGTTCCACACCAGCATGGACAGCAGGGGCAGGAACGTCAGGCCGTAGCCAAAGCCGCGGAAGGAGCGGCCGATGGCAAAGGTCAGCCAGTATATCAACCTGCCGGGCGAGGAGAGAGGACAGGCGGAGAGGGAGGTGGGTGGGTTGGTGGGTATGACGGATGCTCCTAAGACAGCAAATGCTTATGTACAATGTGCCAGGCGCAATGCTCGTCACTCAAGGGGCACTGTTCCCGATAGACTTCTGGGTAGCTCTATGAGGTGAGTTTTTTATTTCCCTCCCTCTTTTGTTTCTCAAATTTTAATTGAAATTTTTTGAGTAGGCAATATATAGTTACATGGTTCAAAATTCAAAGGTACTAATGCGTATATTAAATCTCTTCCTCCCTCTACTGATCCTGCCACCTTTTTTGTTCTTTCTTCCCCTCCATTCCTCCATCCCTCCATCCCTCCCTACCTCCACCCCTACCCCAGGTATCCAATATTATGGTTTCTTGTGTAAAAAGTGGTTTGATATGCATGTTTGAACAAAAAGATCTGTTTTCCTCTCCACCCCTTTTGCAGTTCGGTAGCAGACATTTAGACTGTTCTGCACACTGACTTTTTCCCCTTTTTATATATCTTGGAGATTATTTTTATCAGTATGCTAGAAGCCTGGTGCACCAAATTCATGCACGCATAGGGTCCCTAGACCTGGCTGGTGGTCAGGGCTGATAGGGGCCTTCCTTCCCCCTGTACCACCCCTGGTGGTCACCACATGTCATAGCGAGCGGTTGAACTCCCAGTCAAATTCCCGAGGGGACAATTTGCATATTAAGCTTTTATTATAGACAGTTTCCTCATTCTTTTACAGCTGTACTTTCCATTGTATTTATTTCCCCTTTTGTAGATGGAAGAAACTAAGATTCCATAGGGGTTAAGACTGATCCAACCAAGGTCAAGGTCACATATGTGGGAAATAGTAAAAACTGTGATTTGATCCTAAGCCTGTTCATTACCCTTCCTCCTGCCATTTCAGAGCCAGAGGAAGAGTAAGGACGCAGCTTCCAGAGGGCTTGAAGCCAGAGGGATGGATCAGCCACAACCAGAGTTTTTTGGAACATCCACTAAAATACATACCCCTCCGTGGGGGAGGGGGGCAGCTTCCTCAGTATATAAAGGACAACTTGTTATCAGTTTGATGTGCCTCCACGTTTAAACCTGATAAACAGGGAAGAGTAACCACTGCTTCTCTACCGCAGCTTGTTATCATAGTAAAAGTTCACGTTTAGCAAACCCTTACCGAGTGCCAGGCTACTGTACACACTACGTGAATTAACTCATTTAATCCTCACAACAACTTTGTCTTATAGATGAAATGGGTGATGAAAGTAGACACAGCCCAGCCAGTGTGGCTCAATGGTTGAGCATCAACCTATGAACCAGGAGGTCATGGTTAAATTCCTGGCCTGGGTTGCAGGCTCGGCCCCTCGTAGGGGGCATGCAGGAGGCAGGCAATCAATGATTCTCATCATTGATGTTTCTATCTCTCCCTCTTCCTTCCTCTCTGAAATCAATTTTAAATATATATATATTTTTTTTTTCCAAGAAAAAAAGAAAGAAAAAGAAACGGAGAATAGCCCTGGCTGGGTGGGTCAGTTGGTTGGAGCTTCATCCCCCCCCCCCCCCCCTGCACCAAAAGGTTGTGGGTTCGATTCCTGGTCAGGGCACACATCTTTGTTGCGGGTTTGGTCCTCCGTTGGAGCAACTACAGATCAGAAGGCAATAGATCAATGTTTCTCTCTCACATTGATGTCTGTCTGTCTCTCCCCACCCCCTCCTTCCTCTCTCTAAAGTCAAAAACATATCCTCAGGTGAAGATTTTTAAAAAATGCTTAAGTAACTTGCCTGTGGTAGAAAAGGAAGGACCTTGGATGAGGGAGGGAAGGGCCCTGGATTCTAGTCCTGCCACTTATGCTGACTGACCTGAGGGACTCTCCTCTCCAGTCTGCCCTGATTTCCTCTGTGCAAACTGGGTCAGATGGACGAGACAATCACTGATTCTTCTTTAGCTCCCTGATGATCCTTACAGCTTAAACCAACTTGATCTGAAACCAGCACACCCCGAGAGGGAGGTGGGAAGTGGACATGTATGGGCAGGAACATTTATCTTGGGAAAGATCTGGGAGAAAATGCGGGCTGGTGGGACAGATGACCACTAGACTATACCAGAAGGAACAGGAAGGCCGATTTCAGCTCAATCGGAACAGTGTTTTAGCAGTTAAACAATCTGGAATCGTATATCGAAAGGGACCAAAGGAAATGTATTAGAGAAAAAAAAATGTAAAGACAAATTCAAAGGTACCTTCTAGGTTAACAGTAGTTGACATGAAAGCACCTTTAAGATTTCAGGTGGCTGTAAATTATAAATGAGAGTAACGAGGCAGCCATGAGGACTAATGTGGTTGGTATGAACAGAACAATACCCTTGGCCAGGCCTCCCCACCCCATAGGAGAATTTCCTACCCAGAGGGAAGGACTCCGGACAGCGAAGGAATCGGGGTCACTTAGCAAGTAAACACTAGGGGAGCAGGCTGTTATCAAATATCCAGATTTATCCCAGGCAGTTCCAGAGATCAGAGCCAGGGCAGGGGTTTTTAGCACAATATAAGGAACTTTGTAATAATGAGGGCCTTTGAAAAACGAAACAGACTGCCTCATAAAGCCCTGAGCCCTTGGTTATAGGGAGCATTCTAGAGGCCAGTGGCCACCTGACCAGTGTCACAGCGGAGTGGCTGCAACGCATGGAGGTGGGTCTCTGACACCGGGGAGCCCGGGAGCCCGTTCAGTTTTAGTGGCATAAGCGTCTCTGAAATCAGCTTCTGGTGAGAAGACATTCGAGCTGCTCCCCCAGGGGAGGCAAGCTGCGAGGGAGACAGTGGACTCGCCTTTCTGGGCACACGTTTGGGCTGATACAGGATCCCAAAGGGCCCTGTCCCTGAGCGGCTCTCCGGACAGTCAGCCCCGGGTCCCTCTGGCACCACCCCTGCCCTCGGCCCCGCCCGCAGCCCACTCACCGGGACACCGCGAAGAGGCCGGTGAGCAGGGGCAGCAGCTTGAGGGTGTCCTGGGACAGGTAGGTGGACAGCACGGCCAGGTTGAAGAAGTAGAGGATGAAGAGCTGGACCGACTGGGCCACATACTGCCGGTGGATCTCCACCTCCCGCCGCGGCTCCTCGAAGGGGCGCAGGGAGGAGAAGCACAGCAGGCTCAGCCCGTACACCAGGAGCCCTGGGTGGGGGCGGGGGCGGAGAACACGGGGTCAGGATAGAGCAGGAGGCCAGAAGCCGGGCAGGGAGAGCTCAAAGGCACAGGCTCCCCTCCCCATGGTGGGACACGGGGTCCCGGGAGGGGCCAGGCACCCAGGGTGGCGGGGTGTGTGAGGCCTGAGGGTCCAGTCGGAGTGAAGGAAAACCCCTGCCCACCAGCCAGGCCGGCCCTGACCTCAAGGGCAGTTCCCAGATGCCCCGGCTCCTCCGGGCCCGGCTCACCCAGCACGATGGGGAAGGTGGCGAAGACCCCGCAGCGCAGCGTGTAGACCAGGCGGGAGCTCATAGTGGGCAGCCGGGGGGCATCGAAGGGCAGGAAGGTGTAGGCCCCGTACAGCAGGCAGGGGAAGAGGAGGAGAGCGGCCCCCACCGAGGCCACGGCCTTCAGGCCCTCATGGCCCTGGCAGCCCCCGCAGGGGCGGCCGGGCGGCCGGGCCACGGCCTCGGCCCACTTGCGCTCGCAGGGCTCGGGCTGGACGGCGCGGGCAGCCAGGAAGGCCCGGCGCCGCCCGCCCTCGCCCGCCTCGCAGCGCACGGCCGGCTCCTCCTGCGGCCGCCGCTCGATGCACTGCAGGTCGATGGGCACGAAGGCCCGCGCCGCCTTCGCGGGCAGCAGGTTGGCGTCATCCTCGGGCAGCTCCTCCCGTTTGCTGAGCGGCTCCAACTCGAGGGGCTCGGGCTCAATGTCCCGCCAACCAGGGGGGTCCGGGAACAGGGCGCTGGGCGGGGGGCCAGTGCCCCAGGGCAGGGTGGCAGCCTCGCTCACGGTGCTGTCCAGCCCATCCCGGGTCCCCTCTTCCGCGGGCGAAGACCCAGCTGAAGTCTCCCCTCGAGAGGACTCGGCACCAGGGGACGGGTCCCCGCCCTCCCCTTCCGGCTGCCGGCCATTGGGGACCAAGGCCTGGCAGGGTGGGCTCTTCTCCGGGGCCTCGGGAACCTTCACTTCCAGCAGCGTCAGGGTTTCATGCTCTGTCATCCTGCGGCCTCGGTTCCGGAGTCTACCCTGAGCTCATGTCACTGCGGAGGGCAGCAGCAGCAGATCTCTGTCCGAAGCTCCTGTCCCCTGGCCCTCAGGATGGGTTGACAGAACGGGAACGCTCTGGGGCAGCCTGCCTCATGGGCTTTAGCCCCTTCTGGGACCTTAAGAAGAACATGGCACAGAGGAGAGTGTTGAAAGAGAGGGAGGCAGGAGGGAAGTGAGCAGCTGAAATGGAAGAACCCTTTTGACATTAAATTCAATCCAGCAAGAAAGGGTGAGTCAGGGGGCACAGGCCAGTCCCCACCCATGCCTTCTACCGCCTCCATCAAAATGCCTGGGGTCACTGTCACACTCATGCAGGAATGGGAGGAAGAGGAGGCACCTAGAATTTTGCTAAGAGTTCCTTTCCCACTAAGGATCTCCTTTGGACAGAGAGGCTGCCCCTTCCCTTCCAAACCTCCCTTCTCTGGTAGATACCCGCTTGGAACTCTCCCGGCAACTGATACCAGTGACTTGCCAACAAATCTGTCCCAAGGAACTGGCAGTAGCAGTGTGCCCTAGTCTCTAGTCTCCAGCCTGGGTACCTGGACAATTTCTAAACTCCTCACCAGCGCACCTCAACCATTGTACGTCTGCATTCTGATTGATTTGTAGGTCCGATCATGGCTGTTTTCTATGGCTCCTCTGCCTTTCCTCTCTCCCTGCCGTGCGTCCTCTGTCTCACTGCTTCTTGGTGGGACTGATCCCCTCCCGCCACCCCCTCAGGGGCCTCCTACCCCTTGCCATTTGGACCCATGACACCCTCTTACTTTCAGCCTGGAGAGACGCGGAGGGTCCCCAGCTTCTGAGAAGGAGCTGCCCAGCTCCCTGCTGGCTCTGCAAGTAATCCTTTCCCTCCCTCCCTTTACCTGTGTCTCCAAACCAGTCTGACCAGAGCAGGTGGGGCCCAGATTAAAGGGGCAGGCCCCGCCCTGCTGAATCGGCCGACAGAAAAAGCATTGGAGAAGCACGTCCTCCTTTCTGAAAGTGGGGGTGCAGCTGGGCATAGAAGTGTGTGTTCTAGGCAGAGAGAGGACACGTAGGAGCTCCCAGCTCAGGAAAGCAGAAGGGGACCATGGGGTATGTACATCAAAGGGTGCTTGGAGTAGGGAACACCCAGAAAAGAGGTGGCATTTGTACACTTATTCATTCAATATTCATCGGGCACCTATGATTAACTAGACTATTCTAGGCACAGATGGATAAGAAAACAAAATTACAGGCAAGGTCTCTGCTCTTGAGCTTGTACTATTGGGGTAACAAATAATAAAGAAGCCTAGCAACTAACTCAATAAGACCACTTCAGTAGGGAAGACCTCTTTGCCAAGGGGCCATTTGAGCGGAGACAGACCTGAAGGGAATTGGGAAGTGTGAATGTTCCAGGCAGAGGAACAGAGAGTGAAAGCCCAATGAGTGGGAAAGACAGGCTGATTCAGGAACAGAAAGAAAGCCAATGCCTGGGACAGGGTCATATTGGTCGAGGGGGGATTTGTTCCCATAACATGTACACAGCTTTCCTGACTTCCTCTCTTCCCCAAACCCTTGCTTTTTAGCTTAGGTTTAATTAAGGTCAAGAAAGCAGTAGAAATCCAACGTGACCTTTCCAGTGGGAGGACCGGGGGCAGAATCCTGAGGGAGTGGCCTATCCTCTCCAGTCATTTGAGCTTTGGGAGGGAGGGAGGGTGTCTGAGCTGCTCATCGGTGTGTCCCCAGAACCCAGCATTGTAGCTAGAAAACAGCTTCTCTGTGCAATCAATGTTTGGACTGGAAATCTTAGGGAAGGAGAGTGAAGGGCCGAGGCACTTACAAAAGGTTCATGAGAACACTTTCACATACACTTCTGTTGTTTTGTTTAAATAATAGGAAAAAAGGGAGATTTGGAATCACTCTAACCAACCAGTAATCTGAGAGAGACTTGGTGCAACTGGTAGGGGGTGGGTGGAGGAGCAGAATGATGGACTAAATAACGACTGTACGGGACAAGGCAAAGTCACGCTCCTAGCTCCTAGCAGGAGCCCGTCCGCCCCATCTCGCTTCGTTCCAGCTGGGTCCGCTGTCCGTTTCCTGGTAGCTTTATCAATAAAGTTTTTTCTCTTAAGGGCTCGAAGAAGCAGGAAGAAGGTTAAGCGGCCTCTCTGCCCGGAGTTAGTTCGGGCAACTTCCCGGGAGGGAAAATGAGTCTCGCGAGATTTGGTGGCAACAGGTCACTGGCCGGCCAAGGTGCAGCCGGTATCGCGAGATTTGCCGGGCGGAGGAGGAGCTGTCGCGGGCAGCCGCCTTACAGCGATGGCGGCCGAGCAGGGCCGGCCGTGGTGGCGGCTACGGTCGGAGACTGCAGTTGCGGCTGTCGCGGTGGGCGGCGGGAGCCTGTGACCGGGCACCATCTCCGGATCCGGGCACCATGAGCCAAGGCCCCGCCGCAGGGGAGAGCAGCGAACCCGAAGCAAAAGTCCTTCACACTAAGCGGCTTTACCGGTGAGAGGGGCCGGGGCGTGCGTGCACCTGCGGGGGGAAGCAGGGGACCGCAGGGGTGGGGCCTCGGGGCGGGCGGCCCCGGTGCGGGGCGCGGGGTGCGGGTGGCGGCGGAGGGTGCAGTTTTGGAGGGAGCCGCGGGGAGAGGGCGGGGGCGGGGCCCGTACCCGGGCGGGCGCCAGAGGAGGAATTGGGTGGGTGGGAGGTTTGGACGGAAGCACGTGGAGGAGTCCCCTGCGCGGTGCGCGGGGAGCCCGGGGCGGGCGCTGAGCCTTGCGGGTTTGGGGTGAGAAGGTGGGAACTGAGGGCTTGGGAAGGTAAAGGGTGGAGTCAGAGATGGAGAAAAACCCGGAGGAGAATGGCCCTAAGAACCCCGCGTAGGACTTCCTGGGAAGAAGAGCCCTGAACTGAAACCAGGAGGGCCAGGTGCGGGTCCTGGCCTTACCCCCTCGCACTGTGTGTGTGACCTTGGGCCCGCGCTTCCTCATCCTTAAAAGGAAAGATCTCCACTTGATACATGTTGACCTCTTACGGCGCCAGTTTTTGGGAATTTGAATGAAATGGAAGGCCTGAAGACTGCGTGCCGGGCCATCAAGGACCTCGAGTCCAGAGTGTTCCTTGGTCGCGGGAGCCCATGGCAGGGCACCTGGGGATTCCCGACGCCTGCCTTCCTCCCATCCTCATGACCACAGTCCCTCGCCAGGCAACTTACGTGCTTGGTTTCTGATTTCCAGTGTTACGCTCACTCCTCAGTCTTCAGCCCTCTGTTGGGAACAGGCCAGTGTGGACTCTTCCCACCCCGGGGCCAAGGATTTTTTGTGTGAGGCAGCGGGGACATGGGCTGTAGGACTGGATGGAACGAGAATGGACACAGAGATCAGGTGGAGTTCTCTGCTTTCTAGTAGGGAGTGCAGTTCTCATTTGGCTCAGGCCCTATTGAACAGAACTGTTTGCGTGAGAAGACTGTACCCTCCCTTAGAGCCCTCGGCCCCACCTTGATAGCAAAAGAGTCAAAAGCATGCTGTCTTTTCCCGCTTTGAGTAGGCAAGCTGCCTGCTCTGGCTTTATAAACCAGAAGACGGGGGAGTACAGGCGGCTCCCAGAATAGAAAAGTGACCCAATCCCACAGTCCCACTGTGGGCTGCCCCGAGCAGTGGGCTTGGGGGCTGGCACGTGTGCCTGGCGCTGCTGCTGTCAGTGCTGCCTGTCACACAGAGCGTGGGCAGGGGCTGCAGGATTCCTTGTCTTCTGCTTTTGGTAATGGTTCTGGTCGTTCCTTTATCGTTCTCAAATATAGTTCTTTCTCAAGTCACTACCTTCCCAGGACTGATGTGTGGCTTACATGTGTGCCCCTGGGTATTATCTCTGCTTGTAATTGTGTGTTGTTGGCTTTGATAGGGTGGGAATGCGAGGCAGCAGGACTCTGTTTTTATTTTTTATTTTTTAATATATTTTATTGATTTTTTTTTTTTTTTTTTTACAGAGAGGAAGGGAGAGCTAGAAACATTGATGAGAGAGAAACATCGACGACCAGCTGCCTCCTGCACAACCCCCACCGGGGAGTGTCCGCAACCAATGTACATGCTCTTGACCGGAATTGAACCCGGGACCCCTCAGTCCGCAGACTGACACTCTGTCCGCTGAGCCAAATCGGTTTCGGCTGTTTTTATTTTTTATTATAGCAGTGGTGATTGGTGGAAGGAACTGGAAGAGGGAGATCTGCTTTCTCTGCCCAATATGAGGATATTGTTAGACTTATCACTGAGCTTTAGTACATTTGGGACATTCCCATAGTGTGACTGTTTATAGAAATGAAATTCTGAAATGGTCTAAGCACTTCAGAAGAAAAGGCAGCTGGAGAAGGGATGCTGGAAGGGATATAAGCACCAATTAATTAGGCCAATTAACTTCTAAAATATATATTTTTTTAACACTGTGCTTGGCCTGGGATTATAGTAGAGCATGAGGCATTGGGTAGTTTTTGTGGAGGAGTTTTTGGTCTGATGGGGAATGGAGAAGGAAGTCCTGAGTCCTCTCAGGTTTAAGAATTTGCAGTTACGCCAAAACCAATTTGGCTCAGTGGAAAGAGCGTCGGTCTGCGGACTGAAGGGTCCCAAGTTTGATTCCGGTCAAGGGCATGTACCTTGGTTGTGGGCACATCCCAAGTGGAGGGTGTGCAAAAGGCAGCTGATCGATGATTCTCTCTTATCGATGTTTCTAACTCTGTGTCTCTCTCTTCCTCTCTGTAAAAAAAATCAATAAAATATATATTTTTAAAATGTTTAAAAAAAACCCAACAATTTGCAGTTAGGCCCTTGCTGGTTTGGCTCAGTGGATAGAGCGTCGGCCTGCAGACTGGAGGGTCCCAGGTTCGATTCCTGTCAAGGGCATGTACCTTGGTTGTGGGTACATCCCCAATAGGGGGTGTGCAAGAGGCAGCTGGTAGATGTCTTGTTCTCATCGATATTTTTAATTCTCTATCCTTTTCTCTTTCTCTCTGTAAAAAATCAATAAAATATATTTTTTTAAAAAGAATTTTGGTTGACCTTAGAGTAGTGGTTGTTAACATTTTTTTGGGATTGAGAATCTAAGGAGAGCTCTGGAGCCTGTCCATAAAAATACACACACGTATACGCGTCTACGCTGCCCTGAGGACAGCTGGTATGCAGTAAATCACCGATGGCTGCATGGTGCTGCCCTGGCTTCCAGGGCCAGGCTGGCTAAAGGGCTCGGCTCCCGGCTCTCGGCAGCCCACAGGTGTTTGCGGAGAAGCTGAGAGAAGGCCTCATTGCCATCCCACCACTCAGCTGGCTCTGGTGCGCGCTTTGCCTGGAAAGGGCCGCTCTTTGTGCCGGGCCACCTGCACCCCACAGGGTGCTCACCTCCCCCCGGAGCACGGGTTTCAGTGTTCGGAAACAGTCTTGGTTATAGGAGTCACCACTCTTTGGTTGTGGTTGCTGTTGTGTCCAGAGCCATGCCTGATTCATCTGTCCTCACAGCTGCTGTCTGTGACCCTCGGGGTTTTACTCATCCGGAGATGACACCCACCGCTGGTGCTTCTTAGCCGTCCAGAGAGTTTCCGTGGCCTTTCTGGTAGTGTCTGGGCCGCCGCCTCAGCCTTCCAGCAAGAAAGATGGGGGTTTATACTTATTATTGAACACTTAACCATATGTGAGGCAGTTATGAATGCTGTTTATATTAACTAATTTAATCTTCACAAAAGAGGTGATCATGCTATTCCCAATTTATAGATGGGAGAACTGAGACATAAGGGAGTTAGGTATTTTCCCCAAGACCACAGAGCTGGTAACATAACATTGGAACCAGGACTTGAACCTGGCAGCCTGGTTCCATAACCTAGTCTCCGTATTAAACGAGTCCTTCATCAGAATCCAGGAGACCTTAAGATAAGGCAGCGCAGGAACCCTCCACCCTATTTTCCCATACTCCACTATTCCAAAGTAGAATTTTATACTAGGAATGCCTTTCCTTTCTGTCAGAGATAGAATATTTATTAATTCCACCATTATTTATTGGATGCCCACCATGTACCAATGCTGTATAGAAATTATTTTATTTAATTCTCACAATAGCACTCTGAGGTAGCTGCTATTATTTTGTCTCTTTTTATGGATGTGGTAACAAGGCTTAAAGGGGTCAGGTAATTTGCTGCCCAAAGTTACAGAGTTAGTAAGGCACAGCCAGGGCTCAAACCCTAGCTTTTCTGCCTGGGATCACAGCCAGTGCTCTTCCCACTGGAAGAGTCTACCTTCCCGTAACACAGGGTTTCTCTTCCGTGGCACTTGGCATTTGGGCAGGATGGTTACTGTGGTGGACTGTCGTGTGTATTATGAGGTGTCTAGCAACACCCACTAAATGATAGTGGCAACTCATCTCCTCCTACTCCCAGTTGTGACCATCAGAAATGTCTCTGTCATTGCCAGCTGTCCCCCGGGGGTGCTGCTCTATCTAGATGGAGACTTCATTTTGTTTTGTATGGAGCTCCACCTGCAAGGTCCTCATTTCTCCACCCCTGATTCTTTTTTTCTTCTTTTTTTTAATATATTTTATTGATTTTTGTACAGAGTGGAAGGGAGAAAGACAGAGAGTTCGAAACATCAATGAGAGAGAGTCATCGATCAGCTGCCTCTTGCACACCCCCCACTGGGGACATGCCCGCAACCATGGTACATGCCCTTGACCGGAATCGAACCCGGGGCCCTTCAGTCCCCAAGCCAGTGCTCTATCCATTGAGCCAAACCAGTCCCGGCCACCCCTGATTCTTTAGCTTTGCCTTAGGTCAGTGCCCTGGCATCCTAGGTGGACCGTGCGCATGGCTGAGGGCTCTTTGACTGTGTTCCCTGCAGGGCTGTCGTGGAGGCTGTGCATCGACTGGACCTCATCCTTTGCAACAAAACCGCTTATCAAGAGGTGTTCAAGCCAGAGAACGTGAGCCTGAGGAACAAGTAAGCCGGCAGAGGTTCTGTCTCTCGTCATCTAAGAGCCTGTCACACATGGATAGGCACATGTTCTCTCCTACCTCTGTCCTCATGCACGGCAATGGGCTGCGGAGTCTCTGGCCCTCCTAAGAGGGAGCCGGGATCCCTCCCTCTGTTTTCAGCTTCTGCATCTAACAGACTGGTGCCATGGGGTGGCATTGAACTGGGGGGAAATGAGGGGACAAATAGGCAGAGAAGAAAGAAGTGTGCAGGGGAAGAAAACTCTTACTGCTCCTGTGTGTCTTTGGGGGTTCCTACTGCCTCTGGCATTACCTTTGTCCTGGGTCAGACTCACTGAGTCTGGATGTCGGTTGGGGGGCCAGAGATTTGTGAGTAGGGTGTTGACAAATGCCTCCTTGCTCTCGGTTCTTGTGTCCTTCACCAAGTAATGGGCAGTCTGTCTCATGCTCCTCTGCACCCTTCCAGGCTGCGTGAGCTCTGCGTCAAGCTTATGTTCCTGCACCCAGTGGACTACGGGAGGAAGGCTGAGGAGCTGCTATGGAGAAAGGTGTACTACGAAGTTATCCAGCTTATCAAGACTAACAAAAAGGTAAGGGGAGATCCTAGGTCTTGGGAAGAAATTTGTCTAAAGAGGAGAAGCTAAAGAAGAAGAGACAGTAGGAATGTGGGCCAGAGTGTGGTTGGAGATGGGGGGCCTAAGGAAGAGATGGCAGAAAGGAGGCAGGGCATGAGGTAGAGTTAGGATTGGGGAGGAGGGAGCCTGATCCCAGACCTCTAATGGTGTTGGGGTAATTTGTGATTGAGAGGAGACATGGATAAGGTTCCAGAGCCAAGAAGAGAAGTTTATTTCCTCAGTGAGGTGAAAAAGGTGATGGAGAGGGGAGCAGCACTCTGAGTGTGTCGCTTAGCCAGCCCCTTCCCTCTTCGACCCTCTAGCATATCCACAGCCGGAGCACCTTGGAATGTGCCTACAGGACACACCTGGTGGCTGGTATTGGCTTCTACCAGCATCTTCTTCTCTATATCCAGTCCCACTACCAGCTGGAACTGCAATGCTGCATCGACTGGACCCATGTCACCGACCCCCTCATAGGTTAGTGAAGCCTGAAGGTGGGCCTCTGTCTCTGGTCTTATCCCCCAGGGTTCATGTCACCTGTGACCCAGCCAGGCAGAAAGCCTTCTGGCAAGACCTACAAATGGTTCATGAAGTTTGAATTTATCCAAACAAGCAGACGGGTTAGGGTGAAGATGTTAAGAAAAGACAGAGGCCTCTGTTGACCTGGGATTGTGGACTGGTGCGGAGTGATGAGGAGGAGGGGTGGAATGATCTAGAGTAGGTCTGGCACTGGAAGGAAGTATTACTAGAATTTGTTTTCTTCTCCCCGTTGAATTTGGCTGGCACTGTTTCTTTGAACTTCAGAGATTGTTTCCCAGTGTTTGAAAGTATGGAAAATTTTAGGAATGTTGGGGATATTATGGCCATTCTTTCAACATAATGCAAATCTCTTTCAGCCATCGCAGGCGCTGGCAGCTGTAGTTAGTTTATACCTTCTTTTCTAGTTGGTAATTTTCTCTTCTATTTGGCCACTGGTTAGTGCTCCTTCCCTCTTTCTCCAACTCCCTCTGTTTTTTATACTCCCTTCTCTCCCCAGCCCTCTGACCCTGCCCTCCCCGGGCCATGGACATTGTGTGTCAGAGATGAAGGTTGCGTTTGTGCTACCACCCGGAAGTACTTTCTGGTCAGAAGCACAGCATAGCTCTATATTTTGTGCATTTAAAACCATCATTTAAAAACGAAACAGCATTTCTCTGAGACAGCATGCATAGGTTTTAAACGAGATGGCCAGAGGGTTCATAGCCTAAAAAAGACGACTAACCCTTACTTCAAAAAGTTGGTTCCCAAACCCACTTTAGTTCTTTTTATTGACATTTTCCCCATTCAGCTAACTAAGAGGTGTCTCTGTAGAAAACATAGGAAGAGCTTTTCAGAACGGAACTGCACTCCCAGGAGAAGGGCTGCAAGGTGGAATAGACAAGAGGATGTCTCTGGAGCCAGATTGCCCTTTGAATCTTGGCTCTGACACTTAACCCACCTCATGGGGCCCCTGTGAGCCCAGCTAAATTTTTTTTTTTTTTTAAATATATTTTATTGATTTTGTACAGAGAGGAAGGGAGAGAGATAGAGAGTTAGAAACATCGATGAGAGAGAGTCATCGATCAGCTGCCTCTTGCACACCCCCTACTGGGGATATGCCCGCAACCAAGGTACATGCCCTTGACCGGAATCGAACCCAGGACCCTTCAGTCCCCAAGCCGACGCTCTATCCATTGAGCCAAACCGGTCTCGGCTCAGCTAAATTTTTAAAAAATATATATTTTATTGATTTTTTTTTTTATAGAGAGGACAAGAGAGATATAGAGAGTTAGAAACACCGATGAGAGAGAGAGTCATTGATCAGCTGCCTCTTGCACACCCCCTCTTGCCCTTGACTGGAATTGAACCTAGGATCTTTCGGTCCGCAGGCCGACGCTCTATCCACTGAGCCAAACCGGTTTCGGCGAACTCAGCTAAATTAATGTAAGACACGTAGACCAGTACCCAGCACTGGAGGAACTGCCTCTCAGCAAGCTGAGGCTTTCTGAACTGAAGTTCCACCACCTTCCTCAGGCAAGGCCGGCGCACCTTGTCTCCTTCCTGGGTAGACTGTAGTCTGCTGCCGTCCCTGTGGCTCCTCTCCTAGGCAGAAGCCAGGAGCATTCCCTTGCTCTCAGTCACATTGCACTGGGCAAGTTTCCCTTCTTTACCCAAACCCTTTGCCTTTATGTGGGGATCTGGTGGGGCACCACAACTGTCCTGACACTTGAGCCTCACCTCTTCTTCCTTTTGAAAGAAGCCTTCCAGGATGACCTTTCACATGACCTCCTCCCCGGGAGCTGTCCTAAATTGAGGACCCTAGCCCTTCTCTTCAGTTTCTTCCCGTCCTGTGAAGGAGTCCTATCTGCAAACTGGTGTCTCTACTTGTGTCCTGGATGAGTGTCTTCTTCGTCCTATGAGTTCCTTTCTCCACCCAGGAAAGGCACTTCCCCATAGGTAGGGGAAGAGGGATAGGCTCATAAGTTTTTCTCCTTGCTCTCTCAGGATGCAAGAAGCCAGTGTCTGCTTCGGGGAAGGAGATGGATTGGGCACAGATGGCATGCCACCGATGTCTGGTGTACCTGGGCGATTTGTGTAAGCATGAACCTTTCATTTTCTCTTTTTAGGCTCAGGACAGGCTCAGGCTGCTTCAGTTTGACATGCTTGCTCTAAGAGCAGAAGTAGTTTGGGCCTGATAACCTTTTCCTTTTCATCTGTTTACAATGCTCCCTTCTTTTCATGGCTCTTCTGTGAGTTGGAAAGGATCAGTGGATACGGGAAGAAGGAAAATGTTTTCGAATTTTGAGAAAGTCAGGGTGATAAAGAAGTAGTTTTAGTAGTGTGTTAGGAAGCTTTACCTGTCTCCTTAAAAAAAAAAAAAAAAAAATCTCTATGGACTCTTAGAGGAATTGAAGGCAGGCCTCAGGGAGGACTTACTTGCCTTCAGATATTTCTCAGAATGGAAAAGTAGTTTCTTTATGCCTCCTGGGTCTCTAGTCCTAGCAGACAAAGGGTCCTCCTTAGGCAGTGGGTGTGTGGCTGTTGGGTCATTATCTTTTGTTGACCTGAGGCTCTCTTCCTGCCCCAAGCCCACTCCCGGAGCCCTCAGTGGAGGGTGCGCAGAGAATCAGCCTTTCTCATTAGACTGACCAAGGATCAGTAGTAGTGTCTCCTCTCTGGAACTGAGCAGTTGCCTTGCAGAACCAAGTTATCATAGGTCCTTCCAATTAATTATACACACTGTAGCTTACCTTCATTGGCAAGAGATAATCAAAAAGAGCCTGTTTGCTTTACACTACTAAATATTCTTTACATTTTGAATTTACCAGTGAGGAGGAGAAAATTGAATAATTCGCCCTTAGCCATGCACATTTAAGATTGCCAGAGAGTCCTGGTTGGCGTAGCTCAGTTGGTTGAGCATTGTCCCTTGTACCAAAGGGTGGCAGGTTTGAATCCCAGTCGGAGCACATGCCCAGGTACAGGATTGGTCCCCTGTCAGAGTGCTTACGGAAAGCAACTGATCTCTGTTTTTCTCTCACATTGATGTTTCTTTTTTTTTTTTTTCTTCTCTCTCTCCCTCATATAAATTTTAAAAAAAAGGAAAAAAAAAAAAAAAAAGACTGCCAGAGAGCCCTGGTGGCATGGCTCCAGTTGGTTAGAGCATTATCCCGATATGCCAGGGTGGGTTCGATCTCCAGTCAGGACACATACAAGAGACAACCAATGAATGCATAAATGGGTAGAACAATATGTCAATCTCTCTTTCTCTCTCAAATCAGGAAGTTAGAGAGAGAGAGCTCCAAGCAGCCTGCCTCCTCGCTCAGGTGTCCTCCTTCCGGGCTCTTACCACAGCTCCTCCGAGGGGACTCCCAGTGAGGGAGGTTGTGGAATATGGAATCATCGTGTTTCTCCCTCCTCTCTCCTGCAGCACGATATCAGAATGAATTAGCTGGCGTGGACACCGAGCTGCTAGCTGAGAGATTTTACTATCAGGCCCTGTCGGTAGCTCCCCAGATTGGTAAGTGGACCCTTGCTTGGACCTCCCAGCCGGCATCATTTCCCAAGAGGAAGTTAATGTTGAGATGGCAGGTAGGCCATACTCATTCCCCTGGGTCCTTACCTCACTCAGTTCTCTAGGACTTCACCTCGGTTAAGCATTCTCCCTCTTGTACTGCACACTCAGAAGAGGATGGAAGGGGAAGAGAAATGGGAAAGTCTTGAAATAAGAAGGAGGGAGGCAGTAGAGGAGGAAGAGAGAAGAGGGCTTTCCTGTCCCTGAAGTCTTTGTAGAAAGAGGAGACTCTACTTCATCTGCCCCCATGGGAGACAAAAAGAAGAGAAAGGACTAGGCTCCATTGCAGGGAGAGATGGGGATTAGAGGAAGGAGACAGCAGAGGTGAGAAACTGAGTGGGGTTCAGGGAGAAGGCTCCATGGAATTGTCAACCTTGGAGGAGTCACAGCTACCGCTGAAGGAATGGGACCCATCAGTGCTGAACTCCTTGGCCGGCCAGGCGGGAATAGGCTAAGAGGAAGTAAGTCTATAATCAGTAATCTCCTGGAGGAATAAGATTAAGCTGCTAGTCACCTAGACACTTGCAAGCCCAACCCTTCCTCCCCAAGAGTTCTCTAATCTTACTTTGGTTGGGCCTGGCAGCTTTGGTGAGTATTGTGGCTACAGCTGTGTGACTTCTCTCTCCCCAGGAATGCCCTTCAACCAGCTGGGCACCCTTGCGGGCAGCAAGTACTATAACGTGGAAGCCATGTACTGCTACCTGCGCTGGTGAGTACCTGCCCCTCTCCCCAGCCCTCTTTTCTTGGCCAGACCATCCCTGCTTCGTTTTCTCTCTTCCCGTCTTCCCTTCTCTAGCTCCTGCCTGACATAGGGGAATCCTGAGATTGAGGGGTCCCTCCTGTCAGGGCCCCCTGACACTCCTGCTGCGTTTTATACAGCCACCTGGATTTGTAGGCACTTGGGCAGCTAAAATAGCTGTCCACTATATTATTAAAGAAGGAAACAGATTTGGCAGAGTTGATGAAATGTTACCAAAGTATCCTGGGACGAGAACCTCAGAATTGTAGAGCTTCAGTGTTTTGAGGTGACAGTGATGATATAGAGGGGACCAGCTTCCCTGGATCTGACACTCAGCTGTTAACGATAAAAGTTGGTGTTTGCAAGTGCTTTATTAGGAGAGAGACACCCATCCCGAGTGTCTATGGAATGGGGAGGGGACAGTCTATTTACTAGAAACATTGTTTTATAACTCCTTGGCAGAGTGACATTTCCCTCTTCACCCCTCCCCACTGTACTCCACCCCATCCCTCCCGTGTCCCTGCCGAGACTCAATAGCTTCCTCTGCCTCCTTCAGCATCCAATCAGAAGTGTCCTTTGAGGGGGCCTATGGGAACCTCAAGAGGCTGTTTGACAAGGCAGCCAAAATGTACCACCAGCTGAAGAAGTGTGAGACTCGCAAACTCTCTCCCAGCAGGAAGCGGTGAGAGCCTGCGGGAGGAGGGGCTCTGGCTGCACTGGGTGCAGTGGGGCCATGGGGACTCTGCAGCCATTCGGCATTCACCCCGGCTCCTCTCGTTGCAGATGTAAAGACATCAAGAGGTTGCTGGTGAACTTCATGTACCTGCAGAGCCTCCTGCAGCCCAAAAGCAGGTGAGTGGAAGAGAGCATGAGCAGGAGCTGTGTCCTGTGAGCCCATCCATGACAGCTTCTTTTCGGAGGGTGCTTACGGAGGAGGCAGAGCTGCTGAATTCTGCTTCTCGGGTGAAATTCTCCGTCTGGTTAGCCTTTTCTTGGCATCCCTCACTGTTTGCCCATTCTCCGGGCAGCTCTTCCTCTGGCTCAGAATGGGCTCTTGTTGGATATTGAAGGAGCAACTGAATGGAAGCCCACTCACATCGCTTCCACTTTGTGCCTGCCCTTCCCTGTGCCTTTGTCTGCTGCAGAGATCAGCGCAGCACTGAGTCCCCTGTTGTGCTCTGAAGTTTCCCTGCAGGATTCCTTAGTCTTTTTTCGGAATCCTGTATTCCCAGCTCTTCTTCCTGCCTCCTCCTCCATCACTAACCTCCCTATCACTCTGCCCTTCCACAGCTCCGTGGACTCAGAGCTGACGTCGCTTTGCCAGTCAGTCTTGGAGGACTTCAACCTCTGTCTCTTCTACGTGCCCTCTTCCCCCAACCTCAGCCTGGCCAGTGAGGACGAGGAGGAGTACGAGAGCGGATATGCTTTCCTCCCGGACCTTCTCATCTTCCAGATGGTCGTCATCTGCCTCATGGGTGTGCACAGCTTGAAGAGAGCAGGTAACTTCCTGGTCCCTCTGCTCTCCTCCTCTGGCTTCTGGGATCCTCACTACCCTTTTCTGCAGCTGCTGCTTTGTCACCTTCCTTCCACAAGCAGCCTTTGCCCTCCTGTGGCACTGCTTGGCTGTGGGAGAGCCGGGGACAAGGCGCCTTACCCTAAGGGACCTCCCGATGAATGAAGGCACAGCCGTTCCCTCTCCCTCCTCCTCACTCCCTCTCACACACACACCCTGACCAGGACCCAGGCAGACACAGGGTCAGTTCTGCAAACTTTTCCTGGTAGAATGTGGAACAAGGTTGGAAGGAAGGAAGGAGAGGCAAGGCTGGATGTGAAGGTGCTTGGGTTTGGGAGGAGCCTGTGTGGAGGCATCAAAGCGAGGGAGGAGGAGACGGACGAGAGGATACGCTTACGTGAGGAAGCGCCGGGTGAGCGGGCACCTTCTAGATTACAGGATGATAGTTCAGAGAGCTGAGAATTTCTTCTTACCTTAGAGGCTTTGAGAGAGAGTTTGATCTGGGAAGGACTGAGAGTAAGTGATGTGGGTTGGAATGGATGGTTCCCCTCCCTCTCAGGGCCCTGAGCCCCTGATGCCTGGCTTTCTTGGCTTTAGGGTCCAAGCAGTACAGTGCAGCCATTGCCTTTACCCTGGCCCTCTTCTCCCACCTCGTCAATCATGTCAACATACGGCTGCAGGCTGAGGAAGAGGGGGAGAATCCCGTCCCGGCGTTCCAGAGCGATGGCACAGGTACAGGCCTGGGAAGGTGTGCCTGGAAACGGGAGCGTGCGGACCCGGAAGGGGAACGCTGGCTTAGGGGGGGTGTGTGTGCTTTTCCGCCTCCAGTTTGTCCCTAGGCCCCCTGACCAGCCTCTTTCCATAGATGAACCAGAGTCCAAGGAACCCTTGGAGAAGGAGGAGGAGCCTCCTCCCACGGCCCCTCAGGAGGGCGAGGTCAGAAAGAATCGCAAGTTCTCCCGCCTCTCTTGCCTCCGCCGCCGTCGCCGCCACCGCCACCTGCCCAAAGCCGGCGATGACAGCGACCTGAGTGAGGGCTTTGAATCTGACTCGAGCCGGGACTCGGCCCGGGCCAGCGAGGGCTCCGACAGCGGCTCCGACAAGAGTCTCGAAGGCGGGGGAACAGCCTTCGATGCTGAAACAGATTCGGAAATGAACAGCCAAGAGTCCCGATCGGACCTGGAAGACATGGAGGATGAGGAAGGGACACGGTCCCCAGCCCTGGAACCCCCTCGGGCCAGGTCAGAGGCTCCCGAGTCCCTCAACGGCCCTCTGGGCCCCAGTGAGGCCAGCATCGCCAGCAATCTGCAAGCCATGTCCACCCAGATGTTCCAGACCAAGCGCTGCTTCCGACTGGCCCCCACCTTCAGCAACCTGCTCCTCCAGCCCAGCGCGGACCCGCACGGCCTGGCCGGCCACCGGCCCTGTGTCAATGGGGATGTGGATAAGCCCTCAGAGCCAGGTACTGGGCTTCTTGTCTCCACCTCCATGCCGTCAGCATCCACCCGAGAGGCACTGTCCTGTCTGAGCACCTCACCCCGCCTTTGCTGCCTGACCTTGGGTCCTCTGCACAGCCAGGAGTTTCTTCCTAGCCCTTCTCCGCTCACTTCCTCACCCCAGCCCCAGCCTCCTTCATGGTTTCATACCTTTTCCCTTCACCCTGCCCTGTGCTTTGGGGCTTGCCTCCACATGACAAGTGCAGCTACAGTTTCTTTGCCTGGTGCCACCCAGGTCCTCCCGCCAGGGCTCCTGAAAGATAGAAAAACCAGTGGATTAGAGTGAGACTGACCTGCTGAGTGTCTTCCCTGCAGAGGGGACACCCAGCAGCACAGCAGTGAGCACTGCTTGAGGCTGCTCTATGCCAAGCACCAGGCTGGACTTCCTCAGGGATTGTCTTACTGAACTTTCGCAGCATCTGGCGGGAGAGTTACTGTCCCTCCAAACGCTGTACCTCCAAGTTGCTGTGCGTGGTCCTTCGGTCTGGAGCACGCTTTTCCTCCTGTCCGGAGCCTGTTGCTTGGCTAATTTTCACTCGCTATAGATTTTAGCCTGAAAGTTACTTGGTTTGGGCCTTCACAGTTAGGTTAGATTTTCTTTCTGTGGCTCCTCTAGCCTCTGCTCTTAGGACACTTCTGGCCTTTTCCCCTCTAGTGGAACTATCGATTTGTCTCCTACTAGCCCGTGAGCCTCCTGAGGGCTGGGTGGTATATGTTTTACCCCTGGTACCTAACACAGTACCTAGTGTAGGAAATAATGACTGAATAAGAGAAATGAGGAAAAAGGCTGTGTTCAACCTACAAAGCTGAAGACCTAGGAGCTACAAGTAGTTATTTTAATTCTGTGCCGCTTTTCTCCTTCCCTCCCTACAGCTTTCTGTCTGCCCTGCCTTCTAGCACAGAGCAGGCACTTCATAAATATTGTTTTGAGGATAGCTGTAGACCAGTCTCACAAATTAGCTTGAGGCTAGAAGGATCATTTTAAAAGACACCAGGCCAAAGAAAGGCACCAGGCTCATGCATTAGAAGCAGCCAGCTAATGCCCAGCCAGTGTGGCTCAGTTGGCTGAGCATTGTCCCATGCACCGAAAGGTTTCTTGTTCCATTTCTGGTGGGGCTCATGCCTGGGCTGTGGGCTCGATGCCTGGTAGGGAGCGTGCAGGAGGGAGCTGGTCCATGTTACCCTCTCGCATTGACAAAAAGTAAAAAGTTACAGGCCTGCAAAAATGAGGCAGGGGTCTGTAATTCCTTTCATATCCAAACTCTTCAGAGCCATTAGTCCCCCCACAGAGCGAAAGCCTGCTGTCACAGACCCATTAGTCATCGCGTTCTGTTCACCCACCAGCCTCTGAGGAGGGCTCCGAGTCAGAGGCGAGCGAGTCCAGTGGGCACTCCTGTCGGAACGAGCGCAGCATCCAGGAGAAGCTGCAAGTCCTGATGGCGGAAGGCCTGCTTCCTGCTGTGAAAGTCTTCCTGGACTGGCTCCGCACCAACCCCGACCTCATCATCGTGTGCGCACAGGTGTGTCCCTCCGCGGCCGCTCAGGTCAGGGCGCGGCCCAGGAGTCCCACCCGATGGTGGGCAAGAGTTGTTGCCAAGCACCCCGTCTCTGCGGGCCCTCCCGCTTTCCGCAGGAGAAGGATTGGGCCTGCCCTTTGCCCTGGAATACAGATTGTGTGGATGGGAAAGAGAGAGAGCTGCGTACTCTGTTTGTCTCTCCAGTGCCAGAGGTGGTGCCTGCCCCTGGGATTCATGTTGATGAGAGGATGAAAGGAGAGCCTCGGAATAGGGGTGGCTCTGAGAGAGGGGAATGGTGGGAGTTCCGACCAGGGTCGGACGGCCGCTCGGAGAATAGCTTAGCGTGCAGCTGGAATGGTGTCAGGACTGAGGGCCGGGGGCCGGCTGGGGCAGTGGCGGCCTCTCCGGCCCAGAATCTTGGTCTGGATAAGAGCCTCTAGTGCCCGGAGGCTTTTATCCAGTGTTGCTTTGCCTTCCTAGCACACTGCCCTGTGGTCCCTTCTCCCTGCAGGTTGCCCTAGATGAGACAGGGTCAGGGCCAGGCACCACCTTGGGTGTGTACTTACGCCTGACGGCAGCTTAGTTACTTAGTTACTGTTTGTCATTGAGGAGGTGCAGTAAGATGGAGATGGAGGTCACCTCCCTAAGCAGTGTCCCAGTGGGCATTCGTGCTAGACCGGGAGATGTGCTCAGATGGTCTGGCTCACCCTCCACCCCTCACCCAGGTCCAGAGAGGCCTTCCTGGTCTCCTGCCTTCTCTTGGGAAACCTTCCGCTGGCGGTAACGTCCAGCCAGGCTCCCTGGGCTCCTCACCTCCGCACGGGACCAGTCCCTGTTTGGTCTTCCACAGACCCCTTGGCGCGGGGCATGCTTTTCCTGCTCACTGCCACCCCCCGCCCCGGCTGAGGCCTCTCCTGCCTCTCCCCCCAGAGCTCTCAGAGTCTGTGGAACCGCCTCTCCGTGCTGTTGAATCTGCTGCCAGCTGCTGGCGAACTCCAGGAGTCTGGTAAGAGAGTCCCTGGCACTCCTCTCCTCTCCCTCTCCCTCATTGGCCCCTCGAAGCCCATCCCCCTTCCTGGTAACCCGGCCCTTGGGGTAAGGAGGTTAATGGGATTCACTGCCAAGCCTCCCTCACACATAGCAGTCATTGTGGCTTTGGCCTCTCTGGTTTCTCACTGTGGGCAGGTGGCCTGGTCTGCCAGGGAGGGTGCTCCCTGGGGATGGCGGTGGAGTGGGCAAGAGCAGAGTGAGGGGAGCTGGGGGCCAGCCCAGTTGCTGGTGCCACACTGGTGCCTTGGTCATTGAGAACTGACCTTGACCTCCAGAGTTCATCTGTGTGGCTTGTTTCCTCCTACCATCTTCTAACGGGAAGTCTCCACCTTCTCCTACCGCTGGACTCATCCAGGGTTCTCCCCCGGAGCCCTCCTCGCTCTCATCCCAGTGTAACTACTTGCCCTGTGGTCAGGGAGCCTGAGCCTGAGGCCTCCTGGTTCTCCCCACCTGCCCTTCTCCTCCAGCCCTTTCAGCTCTGGGCTTCTAGAGCTCCGACAGTCCCATGTGTTTCTCTCTCCTTTCCTCCCGCCATCTCCCCCATTCCATCCTAGGGGGGTGCCCTATTGCGTTAGCCTGGGAATTTCCAAACAAGGCTACGTCTCTGCCTGGGGCTCCCACAGGGCAGGTGGTCTCATGTATCCTCTCTTCCCCAGGCCTAGCCCTGTGTCCCGAGGTCCATGGGCTTCTCGAAGGTTGTGAACTGCCTGACCTCCCCTCTAGCCTGCTGCTTCCAGAGGACATGGCGCTTCGCAACCTGCCTCCCCTCCGGGCGGCCCACAGACGCTTTAACTTTGACACGGACCGGCCCCTGCTCAGCAGCTTGGAGGAGGTGAGGACGTTATTTCTCAGGCCACAAGCTGTGTTGTTAGTCAGACACAGCAGCAAAGCAAGGGCTCAAATTGGAGCGGGCAGGGAAGCATCCCCTGTCCCCCTCCCCCCGCTCCCCCAGGCAGGGCGAGTGTCCTTGGGGCCACAGGCTGAGTCTATCAGTAAGTCGCTGGAGCTGTCTTTCCTTCTTGGCACACTGTCCTGGGTCTGTTGGTGGTGGTCTCCTGCAGTGGAACAAGCCTTCCTCCCCTTTTCCATCTTTTGTAGAGGACAGGACAGGAGAATTACTAGGGCTTTGAAATCTTCTATCAGCTTCTTTCTACTGTGCACCATCCTTCTCTGAATTGAACATCAAGCAATTAAGAGAATTAGAGCTGGGAGGGCATACGCTGTCCACTTAGTGCAGGGACTTTTCCCCTTGAGTCTGTGTCACCACATGGGCCATCTGGGGGCAGCAGAGGGAAGCAGGCAGACCGGCCTCCCAGGCCTCTGACACGCACCTTTTGGATGCTCCCACTGTGGCCAGAGCAACTGGGCTTTAGTCTGCTTCATGCTTTAAGGTTCAGAGAAGATTTTTGTTCGATGGGGAAGGAGGGTTCTGCTAATAAGAAGACGAGTGGGGGATGTTGATGTAGCTCAGCCCCGCACTTTACACCGGAGGAACTGAAACTCGGAGGAGAGCGGTGGCCTTAGAAGCCGGGTCTCCCCACTCCCAGCCCAGAGCCCGCTCTTCCTTCTGAGCCCGAGCCTGGTTTGGGTCCCGTGTGTCTCCTGGCCCTTCGTGCTCGGCCCTCACCGGGCCGGTGGAGGCTCTGGGCCTCGGTGCTCCCTTTCCCCGCAGACCCGAGCTGTTCGAGGAGCACTTGTCGCCGAGCGGCTGGCACAGCAGGGAGGCGGGAGGCGGGAGCCCTCCAGGGCAGCCCCGCTCAGCTGGGCCGGCTCCTGTGTGTCTCCTCACAGTGCGTCGTGCGGATCTGCTGCATCCGCAGCTTCGGCCACTTCGTCGCCCGCCTGCAGGGCAGCACCCTGCAGTTCAACTCGGAGGCGGGCATCTTCGTCAGCGCCGCGCAGTCGGAGCGGGAGAGCATGCTGCCGCAGGCCCAGGCCCAGCTCCGCATGGTGAGTCCCCCACCCGGCCGCTCTGCTCCCCTGGGCTCCCTGAGAGGCCCGAGGGAGAGCCTCAAACGGGGGGCCCTGACCGAAGAATGTAGTGCTTGGGGTGGGGGACACCGAGCCTGGGGGAAGAGGAGGCGGGGAGGGGACCTGAGGGATCGGCTGACGACACAAATGAGAGTTGCTGGAGCAGAGGCAGATGGTGCTGGGCCAGTACCCAGGCTGCCGGGGGTGAGGGCCATCTCTGTCCTCTGTGTCTGAACGGAGTGAGTCCCTGGGAGCAGTGGAACCAGCTTTAGGGGATTGTTGTGAAGATGGAATGATAGTACCTGTGAGGCACCAGACACATTATCACAGCAAATGCTCCTTCCCTTCCCTTCCCGAGGGATGGAGACTGAGGGATGGAGGGGTAGAGAGCAGGGGAACGTCTAGCCCGAAGGCCATGTGAGACCTGCCACGGCATTAGGAGTGAGTTAATTAAATGTTTGGCCAAATATAGCAGGCTACTTTAAAAAATATATATACTTTTTATTGATTTCAGAGAAAGGGAGAGAGAGTTCAGCCACTGAACTACACCAGCTGGCTTAGCGGGCTAATTTTTTTTTTAAATCCTCACTCGAGGATATTTTTCCATTGATTTTTGGAGAGAGTGGAAGAGAGAGGGAAAGACAGAAACATTGATTTGAGATAAACACATCAATTGGTTGCCTCCTGCATGCACCCTGACCAGGACCCAGCCAGGGAGGAGCCTGCAAATGAGGTACTTGCCCTTGACCAGAATCGAACCTGGAACCCTTTGTCCACTGAGCCAAACCTAGCAGGGCCAGCGGCTAATTTTTAAGTTGATAATTTTGTATGACCCTCAAAAAATGTCATAAATATCCAGTGGCCCTTGGCAGAAAAACGGTTCCCGCCCCGGAGTGGAGGGATCTTGGTATCAGACATCATGCAGAAGCCTCCATCCCAGGCCTGATCCCATCTGACATAGTCCAAACCGGAGGAAGCGGCCGGTGTCACCTCTTCTCCATTCAGCAGTTCATTCCATAAATACTCATTGGGAGTCTGCTCTGGGTCAGGCTTGTCAGTATTCTGGTCACGGGGGTCCAGCCCCGAACAAGGCAGAGCTTGTTGTGTGAGGCTAATGCTCTGAACAGCAGCCGGGGCCCGCACAGTCCTGGCTGTGTGTCCTCCCTGAGCTCAGCCGGGCAGTGGTGTCTGGCACAGGAGGCGTGGCCCCCGGGCTCGGCAGCCCATGCTCTTTCTTCCTGAGCCCAGGCCCCCTGCCTGCCTCTCCGAGCACACCCTTCCTGCGGATGGCCTGCCTGGGGAAGGGGTGCAGGCCCCCTGCCTGCCTCTCCGAGCACACCCTTCCTGCGGATGGTCTGCCTGGGGAAGGGGTGCAGGCTCCCCTGCCTGCCCCTCCGAGCACACCCTTCCTGCGGATGGCCTGCCTGGGGAAGGGGTACACGCTCCCCAGAAACTCCCTTCCTTGTCTAAAAGCAAGGACATTTTGCTAAAAACAAGCCCTTTGTGTTCAGGCTTTCGTTGCTGTTCCATAGGGGAAAACACGGGTTACAGAAATAGCCACGGGGAAGTTGCACAGCTTTAAAAAACGTTGGAGATTTGCAGGCATTTCCTTTTCTATTTATTTATTTATTTATTTATCTTTTAAAATATATTTTACTGATTTTTTACCGAGAGGATAGAAAGTTAGAAACATTGATGGGAGAGAAACATCGACCAGCTGCCTCCTGTACACCCCCCACTGGGAATGTGCCTGCAACCAAGACACATGCCCTTGACGGGAATCAAACCCGGGACCCTCCAGTCCACAGGCCGATGCTCTATCCACTGAGCCACACCGGTGTTGGCTGCAGGCATTTCCTTTAGCCTGAAGTTCTTGAAGACTCATCCTGGGGGCAGGGAGGATCTGAGAGCGCCTCTCATGCAGTGTGGGACCCCTAGACCAAGCTGGACGGGGGCCACAGTACCTTTTGGGCTGCCTCCTGCTCTGCCTGAGCCTCAGGCTTGCACCCAAGGGTTTATTCCCTAGCAGCAGCAGCAGTGTGGTCATTGTCATATTGCCACGCCATCTGTCATTTCTCGAGAGCTTTCTATGTGCAAACCTAGGTTTGCATGTGACCTCTCGTTTAACCCTCTCAGCAGTCCTGTGAGGGGGGCGCTGCATCCTCGTTTTATTTATGTGTGTGTGTGTGTGTGTGTGTGTGTGTGTGTGTGTCTGTGTGTGTGTGTGTGTCTGTGTGTGTGTCTGTGTGTGTGTGTCTCTGTGTGTGTGTGTGTGTGTCTGTGTGTCTGTGTGTGTGTGTCTGTGTGTGTGTGTGTGTCTGTGTGTGTGTGTGTGTGTGTGTGTCTGTGTGTGTGTGTGTGTGTCTGTGTGTCTGTGTCTGTGTGTGTGTCTGTGTGTGTGTCTGTCTGTGTGTGTCTGTGTGTGTGTCTGTGTGTCTGTGTGTGTCTGTGTGTGTGTGTGTCTGTGTGTGTGTGTGTGTGTGTGTGTGTGTGTTCTTTCCTCTCCGTAAAAAATCAATAAAATATATTTAAAAAAAAAGAAAAGAAAAGAAAGCCGAAACCGGTTTGGCTCAGTGGATAGAGTGTCGGCCTGCGGACTGAAAGGTCCTGGGTTCGATTCCGGTCAAGGGCAGGTGCTTGGTTGCGGGCACATCCCCAGTAGGGGGTGTGCAAGAGGCAGCTGATCGATGATTCTCTCTCATCGATGTTTCTGACTCTCTATTCCTCTCTCTTCCTCTCTCTAAAAAAAAAAATCAATAAAATATATTAAAAAAAATAATGGCAAAGATTAAATAAAAGGCACTGTAAATTGGAAAAAAAAAAAAAAAAAAAGAAAAGAAAAAGAAATTGGCAAGTGGCCTGGCCAGTGTGTCTCAGTGGTTGAGCGTCGACCTGTGAATTGGGTCAAAGCACATGCCTGGGCTTCGGGCTTGATCCTCAGTGGAAGCAGTGATTCTCACTCATCATTAATGTTTCTTTCTCCCTCTCCATTCCTCTCTGAAATCAGTAAAAATATATAAAAAGAAATTGGCAAATGGTTGGTGATAAAGACGGGGATGGGTGCATGGATAGTTATCCCCTGGGAGGGAGAAGGCAGAGGGCAGAGCTCAGACCCTGTGCCGTGACAGTGCCCACTGGCTGCTGCCGCCCTCCTGGTGTTGGAGCAGAGAAGCCATGCTGTTCTCCCATGCTTCTCTCCTCTTCACTGAGCAGGAGCAGTAGAGAGCCGTCCCGCTTCAGACCAGCACTCTGCTTGGTCTGATCGCTGGAGGAAGGAGCCCAGCCTCAGCTCCCGTCCCAAGCTCCGCACTTGGTTCTCAGCACTTGGTTTTCCTTTGCAGGCGCAGGAGGAAGCTCGGCGGAACCGGCTCATGAGAGACATGGCCCAGCTACGGCTTCAGGTGCTCCTCCTCCTCCAGATCTGGTTATTGCCTAACGCCCACTGGCAGACCCTCACCCCTCCAGCTGTTCCCCTGTTCCCCTGTGGCCCCCACTTTGCCCAGATTACTACCTTCGTGGCCTCCCAGACTGCCTCCCGAGCCCCTTCTTCACAGAGCCTTGCGTCTTGCTGCTTTCGCTTCTGCCTCTTTTTCTTTTTCTCTCTGCTTTAAGCCTTGTTTCTGGCACCTCCTACCTCCGAGGTCATTGGTAGAAGTCCCCTGTCCCCTTTGAGAACCATTTCCCCCCTGCCAGGCTGTGGAGCCCGCACAGCTCCACCCACTATGCCTTCTCTCACCAGCTCGAGGTCTCTCAGCTGGAAGGGAGCCTCCAGCAGCCCAAGGCCCAGTCAGCAATGTCACCCTACCTCGTTCCTGACACCCAGGCCCTCTGCCTCCACCTCCCTATCATCCGCCAGCTGGCCACCAGTGGCCGCTTCATTGTCATCATCCCAAGGACAGGTGAGCACACTGAGGAGGCGGGAGGGTGGATAGAAGGCGGCTTAAAGGAACTCTGGGCTTGGGGTTGAGACCTTTATTTGGAGCCCAGATTACACAGTGGCCTTGGTCAAGTGCTTCCAACCTGAACCTCAGTCACTCCATCCGTGAAATGGATATGATCTCTTAAATCCTGACTCTCAAGATGGTTGGGAGAAACAGGAGAATATCTAAATGGAAGCAGTTGGTGAATTGCCAAGCACATGCCTGGCGGCAGGTTATGCTTTTGAAGGACTTCAGGAGCCCATTGGAGCCATGTCCGCTGTCTTTTCCTGCAGTGGGTGCTGGAGGAGCTCAGCTGCTTCCTGAGAGCCCGGTCACAGACTCTGAGCTGATCTGTTTTGCCTCCCCCCCTCCCCCCCTTCGCCCACAGTGATTGACGGCCTGGATCTGCTGAAGAAGGAGCACCCAGGGGCCCGGGACGGGATCCGATACCTAGAGGCAGAGTTTAAAAAAGGGAACAGGTGAGTGCTGGCCGCTGAGCCCCGTGTGTCTCTCTGACAGCAAATGCTTGTTTCACTCGTGGACGAAACACACACTTGGAGTCCCCGCGCCCAGTGTGCTCACTGCTGGGAGGGAAAACCAAAGACCTACTAAGCCAAGGTCTCAGGTGCCGAAAGAGGGGCCAGGAGCTGGGGGGCGGGGAGGGCGGGGGCGGGGCGGGCACTGACCCGCTGACCCTTTGCCTCTGGGGTGAACATGAGATCAGCATCTCCGGGGAGAAGGGAGCAAACCCCAGCTCCAGGCTGTGGGCACCTTGGCTGCGGGTTGGTTTGTTAGGGTGGCAGTTGGGGCTGCGGGGGGCTCCCCACCTCCCACTGAAGCCACGTGATCAGACGCAGCAGTAGGTGCTCCCCCACACAGGCCTTTCCTCTGGCCTCCCTGCTAGCTGACACCCCACCCCACAAAGCCTACTTGTTTGGACCTTGTCTCCAGAAGCCCTGACTTGAAAAGCATCTGGTCCTTCTCCCCTCCCAGCTCCCTGCCCTGGGGGGAACCGAGGAATTGATGTTATCAGGAAGAAAGGCGAGCCAGCGGCCAGGAAACTTGGGAATGGCTCCCAGCAGACCTGTGATGGGAGCGCTGTGCCCCTCCTGCTCCCCTGGAGCCAGGCCCTGAGCCACAATGGGCTGCTTTGTGTGAAGGGCCCTCGCTCCTGCGCCCCCAGCTCCACTCTCCTGCGTCCTCTGCAGGTACATTCGCTGCCAGAAGGAGGTGGGGAAGAGCTTTGAGCGGCACAAGCTGAAGAGACAGGATGCAGATGCCTGGTAACGGTTCAGCCTCCCCCTAGGCCCCCAGATAGCCGCCTCCTTCGCTCCCCGTGCCACTCCCCGGGGGAGGGGACAGGGCCAAGGAACCGGCACAGGTGCAGGACCAGCCCGGGGCCTCCTGCAAGTCTCCCCCTGGAGGAAGGAGTTGCTCCAGCACCCGGTTCCCTGGGGCCTTCAGACGCTGAGGCCTGGTGTCCTCAGGGCCTTGGCCCACTCCCCGTGGCACATCCTCCGGTGCCAGCTTCCTCCTGCCTCGGCTGCCTGGCTGCTCTTGCTCCATCCCTAGCTTCCCCTGTGCCCTGGGAATCCCCGTGTTCAGGCTGTGCTGATGGGGCTTTCCCCACCCCCTCTCCTCCCAGGACTCTCTATAAGATCCTGGACAGCTGCAAACAACTGACGCTAGCCCAGGGGGCCGGTGAGGAGGACCCCGGCGGCATGGTGACCATCATCACAGGCCTCCCGCTGGACAACCCCAGCGTGCTCTCGGGCCCGATGCAGGTGGGTGAGGGTGCGAGAGGGACTGGAGCGGGAAAGGCGCCGGAGGAGGCTCCCTCCTCATCCAGGCAGGGGCCCTTTCCTCGTCACCCCCGCCCCTCAGCGACTGTCCGCAGTTCAGGAGACTCAGCCCTCTCCTGCTCCCCGCACAGGCTGCCCTGCAGGCCGCTGCACATGCCAGTGTGGACATCAAGAATGTTCTGGACTTCTACAAGCAGTGGAAGGAGATTGGCTGAGACTGACTCCCAAGCCCTGCAGTGGGGCTGACTCCAGATCTCCTGCCCTCTGGCTGCTGGGACACCACCTGTAGTCACCCCACCACAGACTCCGCACGCACTCAGGAGGAAGCCCAGCTGCACACAGGCTGAGGGAGGGCCCCGGAGCCAGCTGGGAGGGTGGGCGCCCCCTGTTGCCAAGACGACGTCAGGAAGTGAGGAAAGTATTTGGAGCAGGAGAGGCCTGTGGGCCCCTAGTCAGCCTTCCTGCCTCAACCCTCCTGCTGTCCCCAGAGGCGGGCGGCAGGCGTGGTGTCTGGTTTCCCGGAGTGGTTCCTGGACCTCTGGGGAAGGGGGGCAGAAGAGGCCCGTCCTCACCTAAGGGGGGTTGGGAGGAGTTTGGACCCTCCAGTCCTGGGAAGAGGAGGTAGTGCCAGGTGTCTGGGTGGTTTTCTGCAGACCCTTCCCTCCTCAAAGACCACCCGCTCTCATTCCCCCTCGTGGGGCCCGGGCCGCTCTGGGGCTTCGGGGACTTCCAGAAGAGGGGCCCGGAGCTGGCTGCACTGCACGGGGGCCGGGCTCGCACCCCTCCCGTGCCACTGGGGCTGCACACCGCCCCACTCCGCTCTCCCTCTGCCTGGCCTCCAGGGCAGGGAGCAGCCTCACCAGCAGCTGTGGGCAGTCTGGCCTGTGCCAGTGAGGGTTCTCGTGCCGCCAGTCCCACAGTCACCGTGCTTTGTGCTCTTGGTTGCTGTGCTGCACCAGTGGGATGCCAGTGAGGAGAGAGGGGGTGCAGTCTGAGGCCACCACCCCCTCGACTAGCGAAGGAGAGGCCTCTGAAGCTGCCCAGTCAGGGGCCCCAATCCCGATGGGCTTCCTGCTCCGCCCACCCCAGGACTGGAGGCCTGGTGGGCTCAGCCTGGGGCTCGCTCTTGGGATGTGGAGGTGATGGTGGAAGCAGAGATCATGAATAGCTCAGGACAGTGAATGGAGCAGCGAGAGGGGCTGTGGGTGGGTCACTGCCCAGGGGTTGAGGGTGGGGCTCTCAGCTCTGCTGCTCCTCACCCCAGCACGAGCCTAGCTTCCCAGGCTGTTCTCAGAGGAGAGCAGACATCCTGCCTCCTTCCAAGATAGCAAGTCTGGGACAGCCTGGGAGATAGGGTCACCCCCTCCCAATCTCTGACAGACTGAGGCTAAAGCATCATTTAATAAAGACCCCGAAGCCCACTCCGTCTCCAGTGCCTTTCTGCCGTCTTATTGGGAGGTTGGAGATGGCGGGCTAACAAATGGCGTTTGGAAAGGTTTCTTCGAGGTGAATGCATCAAAGCAAGAAGTTTGGAATTTCAGCAAAAGCTCCAGACGTAGTGACATTGTCAAGTTCCTTGATCCGTTAAACAGCTGGTGCCTTCGTAAGGGTGATGGGTGAAATAGGATTGTGAGGCCGTATTTGCTGGGTCCTCCGAATCAGATTTCTCAAGGGAGCAGGGGATGAACCTTGAAGCCAGATTCAATCCCTGTCCCTCTGCAAGGCTGGTACCTTAAGTGCGTCTGGGGAGTAAGCTTGGCAAATCCCTTGTGGTTGAACCAACATTTACCAAAGGCATTTGCTCTGGACTCTGCCCAGCACCAGGTGCTCAGAGGCAGGGAGAGTGAGAGATGGTTTCTGACTCCAAGTCCAGGACTTGGGATTCTCTGCCCGGCCTGCGGCAGGGCCCACCTTCACCTCCTGGGGGGACTGGAACTGCGGCGCAGCCTGATCTGAGGGCCTGCACCGCACTGGCCGCACCCTGGCCGGGGCTTCAGCCTATTCTGGCCAGTGCTGGTCTCTGGGTCTGAGTCAGGCTGGAGGGTTGGCTGTGTGCTGAAGGCCAGTGAGCTGCCTGCTAATGGGGTTGGGCCACCCTGCGCTGCTCCCTGGAGGCTGGACAAGGCTGGGATTGTCTTCGGGCTCCTTTGTCTCCTGTTCCCTGGCCTGCTGGCAGGCCACTCTCCTCCCTCCCGCTGGCCTGGCTGGCAGGACACCCGGGCCTGCGGACCCACCTGCTCAGGAGCACCAGTCAAGCTCTGGTAAGGAAGCTCACCTGGGGCTGTCGCCATTCTAGGGAACTGGGACCAGCTCCAGCCCCTCCCTCATCTCCAGGGCTACAGCACACTCTACACAGACCTCTAAACCCCACGCAAGGGAAGGACCCCTAGGGCAGCTACAGCCCAGCCAGCATCCTGCTTTCCCACCCCTCCCCCAGGTCACGGCAGCACTCATGGGTCAGACCACCCCCATCCCACTCCTGGACAAGGAATACCTTTGAGGTCTCAACCAGGGTTGTCTTGTGCCCAGCTCAGTCCCTAGGTCAGGGGCAGAGAGCTCCCAAACCGTTGGGGGACTCCGATTGATGGTGTGAGGCCCACTGTGAGCGGGTGAAGCTGGTGACAGGAAGAGGGGCGGGGTTAGGCTGTGGAGTTGCTGGAAAGTTTTGGCCCTGGGAGATGGGGGAGTGTCTTCCCTCCTCCTAGGGTGGTTCCATCTGCCTAGCTGGCCCAGCCCCGCCAATTGTGCCAAGGAATGTGCCTGGGACAGGCGGCCTGAGGCCGGCGGGCAGCAGAGCCACCGCCACCGGAGGCATTGCACAGGTCTGGGGCTGGGGCAGGGGCTCAGGGACAGAGACCCGAATGTCCTCAGAGAAGAGCCAGGCACCCCCCTAATTCTTATCCCGGCACCTGGCCTCTCCAGATCCTGGGTGCTCAGCCTGCACACTGGGCCACGGGCTTTTGGCGCTGGTGGGTGGCTCGGGGTCTCTCTGCACCGACCTCCATGAGTTAGGCTTCCCCTGAGAGGGAACTGGAGGGCTGGGGGATGGGACTCAGGGACCGGGGCTGCTGAGACAGTATTCCAGCCGGGGCTGAGGCCTCTCTACTTTGTGCTGGGTTAAGGGGAAACTGAGTGCCCCCAGGCTAGGATGGGGAGGGGTCTGGGAGGCTGGGCCCGCCCCCCTGGCCTGAAGGAAGCAGCTTGCAGCCAGCTATGCTGGCACTCAGTGACCAAGCCCAGCCTGGACCCGGTGATAAGAAGCAGTCTGTGGACCGCAGCAGACACCTGATTTCCTCCCCGCCACCCTCTGTCTCTAGGTCAACGTGGAGGTGCAGGCCACCATGCTCAGTCTCAAGCTACCCCAACTCCTTCAAGTCCACCAGGTTCCCCGGGTGAGGGGCTACGCTGGCCGACTCCCACTCCCCCGGGGGCGGCCTGGGACTGAGGTTCTCCTTCAGCAACCGGGGAAGTCCCTCCTGCAAGCTCGCTCTCATCCCTCCCATCCTGTCCTCTACGGAGCGGGCGGGTTTAGAATCCCCTCCCAAGCACCCTGTCTGACAAGGTTTGGCTCTGGGCCTTCGCGGCCTCCGGCGCCTTCTCTCCAGTCCCTCCTCTTAGCTCTCTCCCGGGGAGAGGGCCCGGCATAGTGACCCCCCACCCCCCAGGTGTTCTGGGAGGACGGCATCGTGTCCGGCTACCGCCGCCCCACCAGCTCGGCCTTGGACTGCGTCCTCAGCTCCTTCCAGATGACCAACGAGACTGTCAACATCTGGACGCACTTCCTGCCCACCTGGTGAGGCGGCCACCCCGGCCGGCGCCCCGAGGGCGGGCGCAAGGGCGGGCTGCGGGCGGAAGTAAGTCAGAAGCCGGAAGTTGCGGGGCACGTGCCGCTGCAGGTACTTCCTGTGGCGCCTGCTGGTGCTCGCGGGAGGCCCCGGCTTCCGGGCGGAGCCCTACCACTGGCCGCTGCTCGTCTTCCTGGGGCCCACCTGCCTCTACCCGTTCGCGTCGTGCTGCGCGCACACCTTCAGCTCCATGTCGCCCCGCGCGCGGCACATCTGCTACTTCCTGGACTACGGCGCGCTCAGCCTCTACAGCCTGGGTGAGCCGGGGGCGGGGCGGGGGCTGCTGGGGGGGGGGGTTCTGGGTGGGGGTGGGGCTGCAGGGGGGGGAGTTTTGGGTGGGAGGTGGCGCGCAGTATTGCGTCCGGAGCCAGCCCTCCGGGCCTCAGCTCCTGCCCCGCGCCCCCAGGTTGCGCCTTCCCCTACGCCGCCTACTCCATGCCGGCCTCCTGGCTGCACGGCCGCCTGCACCAGCTCTTTGTGCCCGCCGCCGCACTCAACTCCCTCCTGTGCACCGGCCTCTCCTGTTACTCTCGGTGGGTTCGGGGCCAGTGTGAAGGGGGAAGGCGGAGGGACAGGGCAGGGCGCCGCCACCACGCTTGCACCTGGGATCGCTCTTGAGCAGCATTAAGAGCGACGGGACCGTTTATTGAGAATTCCTGTGTCGGAGCCTGTGCGCTAGCGCCGTACCTGCAGTTTCCCTTAATCCTCCCAGCCACCCGTTTCACAGATGGGGTCATTTACAGAGGGGTCATGTGTCACTAAGCCACATTGGCATTCCATCTTGGTCAGAGGCCTCCTGCCCCCTCCGACGCCCCCCTAGCACCAGGGTGGTGACCAGCCTTTCCCTCCCGCCTCCCAGGTTCCCGGAGCTGGAAAGCCCTGGGCTCAGTAAGATGCTCCGCACAGGCGCTTTCGCCTACCCCTTCCTGTTTGACAACCTCCCGCTCTTCTATCGGGTAAGGGGCGAAGGGCTCCTGGTCAGGCCCTCGTTTTCCTTGTCCTTTCGGTGCCCCTTCCAGTCCTGCTCCCTCCATCTCACCTCAGCCCTGCTGCCCACCCTCCAGGCCCGGCACCCAGCCTGGCTCTGCGCCCCCTCTCCCCCCCGCTAGATTCCAGACACAGGTGGGTCCATCTCCAATCCCTCCCGCTCAGCCTGCTTTTCCTTTGCCAGCTGGCACTGTGCTGGGGCAGGGGCCACAGCTGTGGGCAAGAGGCGCTGAGCACCAGTCATGGCTACCACCTGTTGTGCGCGCTGCTCACTGGTTTTCTCTTCGCCTCTCACCTGCCTGAGCGGCTGGCACCGGGACGCTTTGACTACATCGGTGAGAGCAGGGCCCGCCCGGCCGAGGAGAGGGCAGGGGAGACAGCTTCCCAGAGCCCAGAGGTTGACTTGAGTAAATGGCGGCGATTGCAGCCAGAGACAGTGCCCTGGAGGGTCCTCAGAGTCCAGGCCCACCCACACTTCGCCGGTATCAGCCAAACTGGTAGCTTGTATGCTGGCGGCATTGTGTTTTATGCACATCAGCTCATTCACTCCTTCCGGTAGCTCTTGGAACCAGGTTTTCTTATTCCTGCATTTAGGATAGTCGCAGGCCCAGGTGATGGGGTGACTTGCCATGGGTCAGAGAGTGAGTTGGGGCAGCCCTGGGGATGGGTATGTGCCCTCACCTGCCTGCCTTCCCCACAGGCCACAGCCACCAGCTATTCCACATCTGTGCGGTGCTGGGCACCCACTTTCAGCTGGAAGCGGTGCTGGCTGATATGGAATCCCGCCACGCCTGGCTGGCCACGCAGGATCCCCCCCTGGGCCTGACGGGCACCGTGGCCACGCTGGGCTTGGCCGTGGCCGGGAACCTGCTCATCATTGCTGCCTTCACAGCCTCCCTGTTCCGGGCCCCTCGTACATGCCCCCTGCTGCAGGGTGGCCCGCCGGAGGGGGATTCTAACGCCAAGCAGCAGTGAGGCCCCATCTCAGCTGCCTCCGAGGCCGGCAGAGGGGCGGAGCCCAGACCCAGACTGAAAGGGTGTGGGCACACAGGAGCCTGGGCCCGAAGGTGCCTGAGCGAGCACAGAGGAGAGAAGGCCGGGAGAGGAGCTGGGGGGGCGGAGAGCAGGAGGGTCGGGGGGTGCTCTTGGGGGAGTGCTGAGGACCTGAGGGGAGGTGTGTGCCGGCAGAGGCTGGGCCAGGGAGGTGTGGGGGCCCTGCCATCTAGTCCCGTTTCTGGTGCTCCCTGAGAACTACCAGGACTAACCTAGGCCTACCCTGAGTGCTGTCAGCCAGGCCAGGAGGCCCCCTCTGGCCCTCACCCCCACCGCCCGCAGTGCTGTGTGCTGGCAGCCCTTTGCCTGTAGTGACGAGTCTGTTCTGGTCACAGTCGTGTGCTCAGGATGTCCAGCTTTGGGCATCTGGGTCTGTGAGGGTGTGTCACGGGTGGTGCACCGGGTTGGGGTGGCGGGGAGGGTGCTGGGCCTGAGGGGGAATCCTAGTTAGACTTTAGAAAGCCAACTCAGTGCTTCTGGAACGAGGCAGATACAAATAAAAAAGTAACAGGCGCCGGGAAGCACTTCTTGGGACTGAAGGAGGTAAAACACGCTTGCCGCCCCCCCCCCCCCAGCACCTCCCCACCCTCCATAGACAGAGTCAGACGCCACCAATTTCTCTTCAGGAGTTTATTCTGGAGCAGCTGGGCAGGTGGCGGCCCCACCTTGTAGGGCAGGGGGGCAGGCGGGGGCGGGGGGGCAGGGCAGGGGAAGGGGTTCTGAGAGGAGCCAGCAGGGGCCGCCGCAGGGCCGTGGCTCTAGGCTACGCCGTAGAAGCGCCGGTAGGCCTCTTGGAAGCCTATGTGGTCAGCCAGTTCGTCGCAGTCCGGGTTGAGCTCACACACCTCCCTCTTGGGCTCCAGGGGGTCTGGGTAGGGGGCTGGGGCTCTGACAGCCAACACATGGCATCAGCCTCCACACACACTGCCCTCCACTCCCGCTGCCCCAGGGCCTCCCTGTCCTCCAGCCTCTCCTCTCTTACCCCAGCCCGGGATCCAGGTAGCGCCGCAGTCTCTTCACCACCTCACTGCCCTCCTGCTTGGACACGAAGGCTGTGGAGCAGAGGGGCAGGGACCAGGTGGTTGTGAGTTTGGGGCGATAAGATGGGGGGCAGAGAAGAGCCAGTAGGAAGGGGGAAATGGGACTGAGGGGGCCAGGGTGAAGGACCGGGTGATGTGGCACAAAGCCCCTAGCAGGCCTGCCTCCTACCTGCTCCTCTGTCAGACTCTGCACCACGGGGCTTTGCATCTGCAAAAGAAATGAGCCAGTTCACCCCTAAAGGCCCCCTCCCCTGCCTCTGGCAGTTTGCTCTCTCCCCGCTCCTTCCACAAGGGCAGGCAGGGCAGATGGACTGCGCCTACGCTCCTGGAGGAGGAGGTTAGACAGCAAAGGGCTCCAGGGGAGGGTGAGGAGTGCTCCCTCCACACTGGCGGGGCAGAGTGGGGACTCACCCGTCTGGCTGGTGAGGCAGAGTGCGGCCAGGGCCAGCAGGGCGAGGAGCACGCAGGGCTTCATGGTCTCCGAGTGGTTTCGGGTCTCTGCTCAGACTCCGCTGTTCCCCCCCGCCTCCAGCGCCATTTATACTCTCTGGCCGCTGGTCATGGTGCGGGCGGGTCGCAGGGGACTCTGCCAGGGCCATTTGGGGTCATCCGCCCCAGATCTATAGGCCAAACCCCAAAGGATGTTGTGGTTGGAACCAGGGCAGCCTGGGCAGGCCCCTGGGCATGGAGGAGGAGGGTGGGTGGTAACCTGAGACTGCCAGCCTCTGGATGCCCCCGTCCCTCCCTAAGGGGGCCACTCAGGCCCAGCGGTCCTGTCTCTCTTGGAGACCCATCCTCACAGCTGAACAGGCCAGGAGGGGTGGGGGGCCGAGAGGAAGGGGCCCAGCGGTCCAAAATAGATCGGAGCAGAGCTGGCTGCAGCTCTTGAAGACTGATTGCCACTGTCAGCGTGGGCAGGAGCCAAACCCCAGGGAGGGAGTGCCCGTGATGGCCTCAGTCACCCTCGAGGCACCGAAGGCAGGCCTGGTGTGGGGGCGGCTGACTGGTCAGGCCCTGGGGGCCAGGACAGGAGATGGTCAGGCAGCACAGGGCCAAGAGCCAGCACAGGGGGCGCTGGGCATGAGGGCGAGGACAGCCCTCTGCCGGCAGGCCGGGTGGTCAGTGGCAGGGCCCTGAGGAGCAGGGAGATGAGCACAGCGGGGCTCCTGACCCTCTGCTCCTCTTCCTGCCCTTGGGGGCTCCTCTGAAAACCCCATCCCATCCTGAGCTCTGCTTCTGCCTCAGCTCAACCTGGAGAGGAGGGGGTGACCTCACTCACCTCACAGAACACACCATGGCTGGTGAAAGAGGATGGGGGGCAACTGGATGGTTGAAGGCTGCAGCTCCGGGGGGAGAAGAGCCGTGGGCTCAGTTTGGGGGTTGGGGGGGTGGCAAGCAGGGCCACCTGATCCACCTGATGTCTTCCTGAGTCCCCGTGCTCCTAGGCAGACCCAGCCAGCCTCTCGTTAGGGTGAGGCCCCTCCTTCCCCCCTGGTCTGGAGGCACCATCTTGCCTTGCTGAGCCCCTCCTGATGCTCTGCGGGCCCCGGGCGAGGGAAGCCTGAGAAACGAGGACTATGTGCCTGCTCTGTGCGCGCTCACCAGACGGAGCGAGGCTGAGGCCCGGGTGAGTGCTCCGGCCCTGCCCTCAGGCCCGTTCCTCGTCAGGCTAACCCAGGCTCACAGTGGACAGGGCTGTCAGGGACGCTCGGAAAGCTTGTCCCGGCCTAAGGACCCGGGGCCCTGGTTCTGTGCTAAGGAGCGTCACTGCCCTCTGCACGTGCAGGCCAGACACCCCGGCCACCCCCCGACTGGGCCTCGGTGACCTGCAGTGGAGGCCTCTCGGGGTCAGGACTCGAGCCCAGGAGGGGTCTTGGCCCGCAGGCGTCCCAGACGGCGGAAGCACCCCAGATTACAGTGCAGCGGGGAGGTTTATTTGTGGATGTGGAGACATGGCCCGGCCTCAGCTGGCCAGCAAAGGGGCAATCAGTGGAGATTGGAAACAGATTTCCCGGCCAGGTCCTGGGGGTAAGGCAGCGCAGGCCTGCGTGGGGTGGTGGGAGGCACGGTGTCTGAGTCCGGGGGTCTGGCCAAGCATCCTCAAGCCGGAAGAAACAGGACCTGAAGGTAGTGTGTGTGACTCCTCAGACGCAGTGGCAGTGGGGACGCTCAGCCCTCGTCCCCCAGCAGATTCCATCACCGCTCAGGCCGAGGCAACACGGCAGCAGCTGTGCCCAGAGGCAGCTTCACAGGGGCCCTCGGCCACCTTTGCTCCGGGGCCGGCAGTTCCCTCACTCCGGCTCCCTCAGCATGGCCACCAGCTCCTTCTGTCCTCGGTGCAGGGCCTGCTGTCCATGGAGAGTAGAAATTGGGAGAGGGAAAACCCGAGTCCTTCCCATCTGCCGTCCTCACCTCCAGGCCTGCGCCCCCAATGATAGGGGCCTGCGGCTCATGCCAGGACCCGCAGGGCGTGGAAGGAAGTCCCTCCCCCTGACTCTCAGCAGGTATTGGTCACAGGCTGGTGCTCTGGCCACTTAGACTGGGCCTCCCCAGAGCAAGAGCCCATCGTCAATAAGGGCCCCAAAGTGTCCCCACATCTGACCCCTCTCGGTCTGCTTTCTTCTCTGCTGAGGGGACAGGGTCCTGAGGGCAGGGCCAGAGCACTTACCTGCCAGGCCTGCCACTGTGCCTGGCCCTGCAGCTGCAGCTCCTGCACCTGCCTGCGCCCGGCCAGCACGGCCTCGGCCAGCTGCCTGTTCTCGGCCTCCTGCTTCTGCACCCGGCGCTGCAGGGCGTCCCGCTGCTGCAGGAGGTAGGGCCCCGTGGTGCTGCGCAGGTCCTTCTCTGGGACCCCACTCGGGCGCCTGGAGCGTGGCAAGGAGGACAGGGTAAGAAGGCGGAGGACGTCTGGGATGAGGGTTCCACTGCCAGCTCTAGTCAGTGATACTCCCACCTCCCACCTCAAATTGGACTGGCTTTTAAGGTCTCTTCTGGGTCCTTCTCACCTCCTAAGACCCAATCACGTCGCTCTGCTCCTGATGGAAACGCTAACCTTCTGTCCCTCAGCTTTGGTGCCCAGGAATCCACCGCCCCTTCTCACGTCACCTGTGTCTTAGCCTTCCTACCAGTCCCCCACGTTCTCCTCCTGCCCACGCAGTCCCCATCTCGAACATTCCATAGGTAGAGGTGACTTCAGCCTTCCCTCTGCTGCTGACCATGTGCTCTGTTGGAGCACTCACTCTAGCTGAGCGGGGGGGGGGGGGGGGGGGGGGGCGCGCGGCCGCGGCGGGCGGGATGAGCCCTCCCAGAGGGAGAGAGGCCTGGGGAGGCAAGATTACAGGGGGTCCTGGGTGCCCAGAATGAGGAGACAGGTCAGTTCTGATAGGCACTGGGGTGGAAGCCATATAGATTCTTTTTAAATGTGTTTTTCAGTTTTAAAACCTAATTCTTTTAAGTATTAAGATCACAAAGCATAAAAACAACTGGAAAACACAAAAAGGATATTTACTTCCTCTGGACTAGGAGTCCTAGTGAGGCAGGAGAGGGTGGAGCAAGGCAGGAGCTCGGGCCGTCCTGGTCTTACTGGCCTCAACTCTCCACTCCTTGTCCCAGGGCTCTGCCCTCTGTCCTGCACAGGAAATGCCAGGCAGCAGGGCTGCCCCTGAAATGTCAGCTCAGGAGAGGCAGGCCTTTTCTTTGTCCTGTTCTTTGTTGAATCTCTGGCACCTATTGGGTATATAGTCCATGCTCCCTAAAATTTGTTGAACAAAAAAACCCCAAATGTCCGGGCCAGCCTAATGAACATCAGTTTCCAAACCTATGATTCTGCCTCCTCCACCCCCTCGCCTTTCACAGTACAGGCTTCCCTCCGTCCGCCTCAAACCCCTGCACATGTCCTTGCCCTGGGACTCTTCCCCAGAGGGGGCTCTGCTGCCCACTGACGGGGGTTGTGTGGTGTCCACCTGTCACAGGGTCCTCTCCCTGTGAGCCCAGAGCCTCATACCTATGGGTCCATCATAAAAGCTCCCTCAAGCCTTGGCTGATGTTGCTCAATGGTTAAGTGTCAGCCTGGGCACATAAGGGTATTGGGTTCGATTCTGGTGCTTGTGTGCGGGAATCAATCAATGTTTCTCCCCGTTTTTTTGTTGTTGTTTTTTTAAATATTTTTTTTATTATCTGTGTACATATTTTACCATTGTGCCACCCCCACCCCACCCCCGCCACCCCTTTCTCTTTAAAAACCAGTGGAAGAAATATCCTCGGATGAGGATTAAGAACAACAAAAAGCTCCTTCAAGATGCTAAGCTGCCGCCCCTGCCTCTGTGAGCCCTCCCACGGTCCTCCTCACCAGGCCGGCTCCTTTCGGCCTTTGCCTTCCTCCACAATGGTGTCCAAGGCCGTCAGGACAGCTTCCAGGTTCCCCTCTGCTTTGATTTCGGAGATTTCCTCCTGAAGAGAAGGAAGAAAGGGCAATGATGATACTAGGCTAACTGCATGTAGTATGACTCGGGCTAAATTCTGTTTCTTTACACAAACATTCTATTTTTTCTACATGTGACTTTTACATTAAGGAAATAAAGATGGACCCTGGCCGGATTGCTCGGTTGGATGTAGTATCCTGATATAAAGTACCAAGGTTGTGGCTGATGAATACATAAATATAAATAAGTGGAAAAACAAATCGATGTTTCTCTAAAATCAATCAAAGGATAAAGTAGAAGACATTTAAAAAATTATATTTTTACAGAGAGAAAGGGAGAGGGATAGAGAGTTAGAAACATCGATGAGAGAGGAACATCGATCAGCTGCCTCCTGCACACTCCCCACTGGGGACATGCCCACAACCAAGGTACCTGACCTTGACCAGAATCGAACCCGGGACCCTTCAGTCCGCAGGCTGACACTCTATCCACTGAGCCAAACCGGTTTTGGCAAAGTGGAAGACATTTTTAAAAAGCCCGCAGCAAGCCCCTCTCCTGCCCACCTGAGCGCTGCAGGCCTCGCCATTACCCCACACAAACGTGGACGCTCAAGAAGCCCATCCTGAGGTGTAGCCACAGGACAGTTTAATTCTCAACCTTTCTAATGCCGCGACCCTTTAATACAGTTCCTCATGTTGTGGTGACCCCAACCATAAAATTGTTTTCATTGCTACTTCATAACTTAGGCAACCCTGCTGCTGTAGAGCCTAAGACCATGGGAAAACAAAGACATTTACGATTCATAACAGTAGCAAAATTACAGTTACCAAGTAGCAACGAAAATAATTTTGTGGGTGGAGGTCACCACAATACGAGGAACTGTAGTAAAGGGTCCGGCATTGGGAAGGGTGACAACCACTGCTCCAGAGAGAATGGGATTCTGTCCTTTTCTGTGTTTCCTCTGGGATGCAGTTCCAACTGTTGGTTAGATGCTGCCTCTGTGCCAGGCATCGCACCAGGTGCTGGAGAAACAGAGTAAGACCCAGACATGCCCTCACTGACTCCCAGGCCTAGTGGGCGGACAGCATGTAAACACACAATTACAATAAAGTCGTGGACAGAGGGCATTTAAGATACCCGCACGTTTGAAGGGAGGGAAACCACCCCTGCAGCCGGACAGCACGAAGGACGCTAGGGAGTGAGGACAGAAAACTTGGAGGGTGGGGTCCCTGCCTCAGGGCTGAGAGTCTGGGGCAGGGCCCAAGCCAACAGTAGCTGCTGGGCTTCTTGTCACTCACCCTGATAGATGTCTGCAGCTGTGTTATGAACTTGTCATAGATTCGCTGTGTCATCTCAGGCTGCAGCTGGTAGAAGCGCTTATAGCAGTCAGTGAATCTCTGGTAGCTGGTGGGAAAGCGAGAAGGCAGAGGTGGGGAGGGTCAGACACACCAGTCATCAGTCGTGGCTTTTGCCTGGCACCCTTTTGTTTTTTAAACTTTCCTAAGCATCAAATCACCAGGAGGACTTTAAAATTCCCATTGATCGCAGGCCCTGGCTGGGTAGCTCAGTTGGTGTCATCCTGATACACCAAGGCTGCAGGTTTGATCTCGTGTCAGGACACATACAAGAATCACTGGCCTCTGGGATTCCAGGGCCGAGAGTTATCGTGGGAATCATCTGTACGTTGGGGGGTGCCCTAGCCAGTTTGGCTCAGTGGATAGAGTCTGTCCATGGACGGAAGGATCCTGGGTTCAGTTCTGGTCAAGGGCATGTATCTCGATTGCAGGCTTAGTTCCCGGCCCTGGTTGGGGTATGTACAATACATAATGCAACGTTAGGAGTACTTACACCTCAGAGACCGACAAACCCTGAAAGCCAGGGTTTTACTCTGAGAGCTGGTTGTAAGCATCCAAGAGTTCACCTCTTGGTAAGGGTGATGAACCTCTTGCCTTTTTGGCGGTACATAATTGATGTTCGTACACTTTGGAGGCTAAACCTGGGTAACAAAAGGACAACAAGAAGAACAGATGATGTGCGTCCTTTCAACCCTTACAGAATTCCAGACATCTTGTGTTTTTGTTAATTGATTTTTTTAGAGAGCGAGCGAGGGAGGGAGAAACATCGATTGGTTGATTGGTTACCTCCCATACATGCCCCAACTTGTGAAGGAACCTACAACCCAAGTTTGTACCCCGACAGGGCATTGAGCCTGCAACCTTTTGGTGTGCAGGACGATGTGCCAACTGAGCCACACCGACCTGGGCGACATCTTGTCTTGCTGCTGGCCCGACTCGCCACGCAGTCTGTGGCCACATGAAGGAATGTGGAGAGACACATGATGTCTGACCACGTGGGGTGGGATCGAAACCAGGTCATTGTGGCTGGAAACGGATTTGGCTTGGATATGGGAGCTCTTGTTCCTCCCAGCCACTCGACAGGAAGAGGGTTTGAGCTGGACACATCTCTCCTCAGCCCAAGCAGCTGGCAGGGGAGCGGGCCCAGCGCTGCCAGTGTCACTAAGTACAGGAGGAAAGTCATTCCTTTGCCCCAGCTTTAAGATATAATTGACATACAGACTAAGATGAACAGAATAATGATCTGACTTACGTGTATTATGAAACAACACAATTAGCACCCTTTATCTTTTGTAATAAAGAAAAAAAGTAAAAACTTGTGATGAGAACTCTTTGTTTTGTTCTCACCTGAAGATATTTATCCCATTGGTTTCTAGAAATAGTGAAAGGAAGGGGGGATGATAGAGAAAAATCTATGTGAGACACAGTCATTGGTTGCCTCCTTCACGAGCCCCAACTAGCGCTGGAGATTGAGCCTGCAACTAAGATATGTGCCCCTGATTGGAATCAGACCTGCGACCCTTCAGTCCTAGGGCTGATGCTCTACCCACTGAGCCAAACTGGCTAGAGCAGGATCTGCTCTTAGCAGCTTTCAAATCTACCATATAGCTGTGTTAACCAAAGTCGTCATGTTGTACGTTAGATTCCTTGAACTTACCTTTTTTTTTTTTTTTTTAAACTTATAATGGGAAGCTTGTACATTGTGACTACCTTCATTTTCCCCTCCTTCCCCCACCCCCACCCCCCACCCAGTGATTCCTTTTTTGAGAGCGAGCTCACACTTGGGATGATGTGAATGCTGGTGCGAACTTCCTGAGAAAACGTCCTTGGGGCTCTGCAGGGTGCCCAGACAGTGTTGGATACGTGGTAGCACACAAGACGCTGCAGACCAGGCACCTGCCTGGCCCCAGACTGACCCACTCCCACCCTGGCAACCTGAACCCCAGGATACCAGGGTTTGGGTAAAAAGAATTCTCCCACAACAGTCCCCCCCCCCCCAAAGCCTCTCTGCCAAGCCCCTCTGCCGGCATGGTCTCCCAGCCTTGGCCTCCCACAAGTACCCACGGGGCCGCCCAGCGATGTGCTGGGTCAGTGCTCTGGCTCTGAAGACAGACTGCCTGGGTTCCAGTCCTGCCTCCTCCATTCATCAGCTGAGTCATCTCAGACAACTTATTTACCTCTACAAGCCTCAGTTCCTCTGTCAAGTGGGGATAATACTGTGTTTATAACTCATAAAATTACTGTGAGGATTAACAAGGTTACATATCTAAGTAGCACAATTCACAGCACACAAACAATGCACGTTAGCCACAATTATTATTATTAGTCTCCAAAGAACAGTCCTCCCCCTCTCCTCCCCTGCAGAAGACAAGTGCTTAGTAAAATACAACCTGATTACAATTGTATGTGCAGAAACCATCCCAGCTGCAGGAAGAGCAGACTGGCCCTACTAGAGAGAAAAAGTTAAATTGTGGCCCCTCCTAAAAGGGCTACATTTATCATCAATAAAAGTAAACTTAAAAACCGGTATTTACCCAGTTTCAAAACAAATGACTATATTAACTGATTTTAACATTTTCTCTTAAAAACTTATGTAATATTTGAGACATGTCTGTCTTTTTAACTCACTTTGTCAGCATTTCATTTATTGCATTTTTTAAAAACTCACTATAAATTGAATTTTCACTGTTTAACTTTAAAAATTTGACTTCAAAATATTTCAGCCCAGAATCAAGCTCTGGTGATTTGTCCATGTGTTATATACGCAGAGAGGTTGTGCAGGAAGGGAAAGACCAGAGGCATACACAAGTAAAAATGCGCTCCTGTAGTGCTCAGGGGCCCTGGCTTACACTTCCCATAGTAACTTGCTTGTTGCCCAACTGAAGGCCTATTTCACAGACTGTCCACCAGAGGGCAGTGAGGGACTGGCGCCTCAAGCTAGTGATGGACGGATAGAGGAGGTCCTTGTGACAGAAATTCATACCCTCCACCCTCTGCACAGCTGCTCGTTTCTCTTGTCTTTTCCCCTCTCCCTTTCTCATCCTTTGTACAGTAGGCAGCCCCAGGACTGAGGAAGAAAAAGGAGAAAAAAAAACCAGAAATGTCCCTCAATGAAAATAAGAAGTCATTGATTTATGATGAAGACTGTACTTAAAAATGTCATTTGGGAACCAAGATAAATGTCTGTACTGCACTCACTGCCACCCACAACCACATCAAAATTGTTCCAGGATTCCAGAGCAGGAGAAGTAGAGAGACTGAGGCAGGAAAGTTAAAACAAGGCCAAACCGAGTGGGTAATTTGCAGCCAGCTTATAACTAACAAGCCATTATCTTCCCCAGCTGAGGACTCGGCCAATGGTAAAAAACAACAGTCGAAACCGGTTTGGCTCGGTGGATAGAGCATCAGCGGACTGAGGGCTCCCAGGGTTTGAGGGCACGTACCTTGGTTGCGGGCACATCCCCAGTAGGAGGTGTGCAGGAGGCAGCTGGTCGATGTTTCTCTCTCATCGATGTTTCAGACTCTCTATCCTTCTCTGTAAAAAAATCAATAAAATAAATTTAAAAAATTCTCATGAGAGAATGCAGAAAGGCAGGGGGCGAGGGCGAAGGGGAAAAAGGGCCATTTTACTCTAAGCAGAGAAGCCAGCAGTCTCAAGGCTTGGTAAGATAAAATTGCCAGGTGCTTTTCAAGAATCTATACCAAAATAGAGCAATTTTGAAGCCTATAGACAGGAGGGTATAAAACGCCTCAGACCCCCACCCAACTTGCTCTTCAGTTAGTCGAGAACCCACCTGTGCTTCCTAAGTCATATACGTGTTTGCTTGCTTTGCTTCTCCTTTCTCCAATAAAGATGCATGCTTTAATAAACTGGTTTTTCACAACGCGATCAGGGTCTCCTATGAATTCATTTATATGAGAATCAAGGTGGGGACAGCCTTCTCCTGGCTCAGGAGGCTGTCTTGTCCAGTCATACCTCTCGGGTGTCAATGAGAGGTGTCTATAACAGAATTACAACTAAAATACAGAACAACTATCATTCAAAACCGCCTGAAAGCTGGTTGAAGGGGAGGTCTACAACTAGAAGTAAAAAAGAAAGCGCCTTGAGAATGGTAGGAAGGGTGGAAGCAGGAGCAGGCTGGTCCGATACCCAGGTGTGCCAGCTATCTTAGGAGGGAGGGAGATCTCTGCAGAGGCTGTCCATGAGGAGCAAGGGGTCCCAGCCCCACACCAGACCCCAAGCTCAGGCTCCCAGAGCGGGGAAGAAAAGTCCCCACAACCATGGGAATTGAGGCTGAGTGACACGAGGACTCTGGAGAACCAGGTTTCCAATTTAAAGGGCCAGTGCACAAACTTAGAACTTGAACTCGCAGCACCAGGCAGCTTTGAGGGACGCAGGTCATTGCTCCTGTTCTAGGACCTCCCCTGTTGCAGGGCTGACTGGCAGCCATAGCCGTCTCCATAACCTGGAGCACACTGTTTGCTCTGCCCTGGTGATTCCCTGAGACCTGCCCCATCCAATTTCCAGTCCCAATAAAGCTGTCTGCAGCAGCTTTTCTATACGAATGGCCTGTCCTGGCTCAAGCTTCAGCCTGCTAAAATCTGTCCAACAAGCTGTAGCTGGAGACAACATGCCCCAAACCATCAATAAAAGGCCTAAGATCCCGCTCAGTGACTGGGAAAGCTGAGCCACTGGGCCCTACTACACAAGGAAACTCTACCAATTTCAGGAGACACAGCAGCCCAGGCTCTGCAGCTATGGGCATACCCACGGCCCAAGTGTGAAAATGTACAAACAGGAAATAGTTATGAGCACTGGCTGGAGCCAGGCATTATTCTAAGGGCTACACAGAGTAACTCATATCTTTTAAAAATAATTTTTCCCTTTAAAATGTTATGTTTGTTTATATTGATCTTTTGAGGAAGGGGGAGTCATTGATGTGCATGCACCCCACACACACACATACATCCTGATGCAGGACAACCTGCGCATGTGTCCCACCAGAATCCAACTGGTAACCTTTCAGTGCACAGGACGACGCTCAATCAAATGAGACACACCTGCCAGGGTTGGAGTAACTAATTTAAACCTCACTGACTTTCTGAGGTAGGTTCTATAATCATCATCCCACTTTGAGAAGAGAAAGCTGAGGCAGAGAGCAGCTTGCCCGAGGCCATGCAGCTGGGACATGGTGGCGCCATCTGGCTCTGGCTCAGGTGCCCTTTGCCGCCATGGCACCCAGCAAGCAGGGGAGGGCCAGACACAGTCTGGACTGTATTGTGACGGAAGGAGCTAGAAAAGGGTACTAAGTAGGGTTGGAACTTCAGATGCGTTCCTCAGACTGCTGTGTGAGGATGGATTCAAGAAGCACCGGTGACAGACTCAGCAAAGCAGACACAATGGGGGTAGAGAGTAGAGTGGAAACATGAAGAACAGAATTAGCATGATGGAGCTGAAGCTGCAAACCACAGTCTGATGAGTCATACCCACTTCAGAAATGAATCAGCACGCACCATCTGCACATTCAAAGAAAGTAAGATATTTCTGAAGAAATTATTTATAATAGAATTATTTATATATTTAACGACTCCTTTTCCTGTGAAGAACTGTTTTCTGTGAACACCAATAGTCTTTGCCACTAGTTTAAAACTACCGGGGGAGGGGGGAGGGGAGGGCAGGAGGAGGGTTGGCTAAAGAGAAGTCAAAATGACTAACAATTATTTGAGGAAAGGCCCAAACCTATGAGGAAATCAATGACATGCAAATTCAAACAATAATAAAATATCTCTTTCACAACTTCAGAATAGCAAATGTTAGAATGGTGGGTGCCCAGTGATGGTGGGGATGTAGGAGATAGGAACGACGTTTCTGGAAAGCAGTTTGACAAAACGCAGGTGGACCCAGTGATTCCTTTCATTACAGACCTCAGAAACGCGAGCACTGCTCCCTGAGGGGATGGACAAGGACACTCACCTGCTGTAATCTGTCGAGGCAAAGTGTCCATAAGAGGCAGTAAGGACTGGATGCTTCTCATGGAATGACCAGCAGTGTTGAAAAGCTTTGAACCATATGCACTTACAGGACATGGTTAGATGGTTTTAAAAAATGGTGTTGACTGCTAGTGGGAATGCAGACTGGTATAGCCATTATGGAATATATTACGGAGTTTCCTGAAAATATTAAATGTAGAACTGCTGTTTGACCCAGTGATCCCACTTCTAGGACTAGATCCTAAGAAACCCGAAACACCATCAGAAAGAATGCATGCACCCCTATGTTCATGCAGCACGATTTACAATAGCTAAGATCTGGAAACAGCCAAGTGCCCACCAGCAGATGAGTGGATCAAAATGCTACAGTACATTTATGCCATGGAATATTATGCAGCAGTAAAAAAAGAACCTCTTACCATTTGAGATAGCATGGAGGGACCTGGAAAGTATCACACTAAGTGAAATAAGTCAGAGAAAGATAAGTATCACATGATCTCACTCATATGTTATTTTAATTAACAAAATAAACTGATGAACAGAGTGGATCCAGAGACGTGGAAGCATGGAACAGTGTGTGGCACCTTGGAGGGAAGGTGGGGGAGGGTAGGTGGGTAGGTGGGAGGTCATCAACCAAAGACCTTGTATGCATGTATGCACAACCCATGGACACAGGTAACAGAGTGGTGAAGGCCTGGCGTGGAGAGCAGGGGCAGGTTGGAGGGGGCCAACGAGAAAAAGGGGACATATATAATATTTTCAACGATATATTTTTTAAATAATGTTTTAATGGTGTTGACCCTATAGTGCCCTTCAAATTAGATGTGTGTTTAGTGTGTGTTATATAATTTGTGGTTCCTTTACCCAACATGCCTACTCCAACTTTTTTTCTCTAATTAATCACATCCTGGGATCCAATGTATAAATCTAGTATTGCATATCTTGTGCATAATAATTCTAAAGGATATTACTTTGTGTATTATATGTATCAGAATAGTGCACACTGCCATTTTATATTAAGTCTACTAATGAATGCAGCCAACTATCCAAGTTCACACCAACTAAAACACAAAATAAGCCTTGCACAGTGAAAAAAAAAGTGTTAAGTGAAAAAAGATATGTAGCACAATTATCATTCATATAAACTTAATACACACACAAAACAACATATTGTACAAGAAAACAAACATAATCAAATGTCACTTCACTGCACTCACACTAATCCTTCCCCACTTCTATTCCTTTACTGATTTATTTTCTTTATTGCACTAGAATGTCTACTCCATGAGAGCAACAACCGTCTGTCTTAATCACTTATATCTCCAGCTTCTAGAACAGAGCCTGGGACATTGCTGGTGGTTGATAAATATTTGTACATGAATAAATGAAGAACATACAGTCAAGAGAAAAGAAAGCAGGGTCTGTGGGAAGGGAGATGAGGGGAAAAAACGAATAGGGAAATATCAAAGGAGGAATCTTGCCTGCACATATAATAGTGTCATAAATGGTCTGTAAAAATAATTATTTTATCAAATTCAATACTGTTGAAATTAGACCCTGAATGATAAGGAAGTCACCTGTCTGTCCAGCCTCCTGATTTTATTTTTTTTTAAATATATTTTATTGATTTTTTTACAGAGAGGAAGGGAGAGGGATATAGAATTAGAAACATCTATGAGAGAGAAACATCGACCAGCTGCCTCCTGCACACCCCCTACTGGGGATGTGCCTGCAACCAAGGTACATGCCCTTGACCGGAATCGAACCTGGGACCTTTCAGTCCGTATAGACTATAGACCGACGCTCTATCCACTGAGCCAGACCCTTTCGGCGAGCCTCCTGATTTTAATCTCCCTCTGATCATTATGTTGTAGCCAACCAGTTCCTAGAATGCCCTGACCATCTTGGGGCCTTTGCACAAGCTGTACCCTTTGCCTATACACTTCTTCTCTAGCTCTTTCTCTCACTGTTCCAGTTCCAGTTTAATGTCACTTCCTCAGAGTGGCTCCCCTAACCAGCCTGGCTAGTGCATTCCTTTCTCCCAAGTTGCTCTTATCACATCACCTGTTATCACATTACCTCACCAAGCTCTGTGATTATTTTGTTTACTGAAGGTCTCTACCCACTGAATATAAGCTCCAATATGGGCCCTGTCAGCTTCACCAACACCTTGACAACACTTGGCAGAAGAGGCACACAAATATTTCTCAGTGGCCCGGCCAGCATGGCTCAGTGGTTGAGTTGACCTATGAACCCAGGAAATCATGGTTCAATTCCTGGTCAGGGCATGTGTCCTGGTTGTGGGATGGATCCCGTTTGGGGGGGGGGGGGGGTGTGTGTGTGCAGGAGGCAGCTGATCGATGATGTTTCGCTCTATCCCTCTCCCTTCTTCTCTCCAAAAAAATCAATAAAAGATATTTTTAAAATGTATTTCTCAGTGAATCAATGTGTGAAGAAGTGGATAAATGAAAGGAGAGAGGGAAGAACTCGAGGGAAGGTTAGGAGAAGACAGGATTGGGAGAAGGTGGGAGTATTTTTTAAAAGATTTTAAAACTGAATTTTAGAGAGAAAGGGGAAGGGAACCACTGATCCGCTGCCTCCTGCACATCCTTAACGGGAATCAAACCCACAACCCTTCCCTGCAGGCGAGGGCGCTAACGGACCGCCTCACACCTGCCAGGGCTCAGCTGTTTCCTGATGAGGCCAGAGAGCAGGGGTGGGACCAACAGGGCCGGGTGGAGAGCAAACAGCTGTAAGGAACAACAGTGTTTCCTCATCAACGTGCCGAGTGGTGGGATCCCGGGCAACTCAGTGTCCAATATCGTTACAACACTGTTCATAGGAATTAAAAATCAAGACAGGAAAACGGTTCTGTAACACATTTAGTTCTCACAACCACCCAGGGAAGGCATTATTCCCAGAACAACTACAACTCTAAGGCTTCCTATGTGGCAGGCATATCCAAGCGCCTTTCGTGCACTTAGTTCTCAAAACTATCGCTGAGAAAGGCCCAACTGTTGCCATTGTACTGAGAGCCAGAGGTCTTGGTTCTAACTCCGAAGCCCGTCTTTCCTCCCGGCCCTGAAGTTCGGGTCGGAACCAGCCGGTGCCGGTCCCGGTCAGCACCCATCACGTGAGCCGGCCCGCCCGCCGGTCAATGACCCCCCAGCCCGGGGCCCACGTGACCGCCGTTTGCGGACCCGGCCTCCCGGGACCCACCTTCTGGCGCCCAAACTCGCTCCTGTTCGCCTCCCACCCGTCAACCTCTTGTGAGATTGGCCTTCCTTCCACTCCCTTCACCTTACCTCCCAGCGGCGACCAGCTTCTGGAGAAAAGTATCCACTGTGGTGTCGAGAAGCTTTACCCTCGAAATGGCAGCGTCAGGGTACACGGGTTCGGGGGACGACCCCTCAGGCCCTTTTTCCTCACAGCCGCTACCAACACTGGCGCTGCTTGCTTCGGCCATGTTAAACTGGAACCGCCAAATATAACTGGCCCGGATGTACCGCCCACCGAAGCCCCCGATTGGCCGCTCCCGGCATTGGGCGCGTCCGATTGGAAGTAGCGGAATGCCCATCACCGAGTCGCCGCGGGGGCGGGGAAACTGCCGGAAGCTGAGGGTGGTGCACAGGTGAGGAGGGTGTAGCGCGCTTTAGTCCTTATCCACAGGCCGGTAAAATAAGCGCCAGCCAAAAGCTTAGGGCTTCATACAAACTTTTAATTACACTTCAAAGACTTCGTACAGTGCAACAGTGAATGAATGTCCGCAGTTAATATTCACAAGAGTCCACTTTATCAAATGTTAACCGCATCTATTTTCATTCCCGGTCCCTCCGCAGTTAATATTCACAAGAGTCCACTTTATCAAATGTTAACCGCATCTATTTTCATTCCCGATCCCTCAATACTTCCATCAGGTTCCTGTCTTGCCTGGCCTCCGAAGTTTCTTCCAGTTTTGGCTACGGGACCGGCACATCAAAACTTCCAGCTGGCCGGCTCTATGGCCCTGGGAAAGCGGAAACCCACTGTCCCAGTACCACCAAGACATGTTTTATTCAAACCCAATTAAGGAAGTAGGGGGCTGGGGTTCCATTCACTAAAAACAAACACACTCATCATCCTTTGAAACTTGAGTGTGTGTGTGTGTGTGTGTGTGTGTGTGTGTGAGAGAGAGAGAGAGAGAGAGAGAGAGAGAGAGAGAGAGGGAGAGAGAGAGAGAGAATGGGTAAATGGCTATGAAATACTGTACAATGAATTGGAAGGAAAGAAGTCTGGGAAGGAGAAACATCCTAAGGCATGAGAGGCAGGAGACTACCCCCTGTTCATGATACTTTACCCACTTTGCCACAGTGGGGACAACTTTATAGGGAGGGGAAGGTGTGGGGCTGAAAAACAATCTCCAAAAGGGTCACTAGAGTGACTTTAAAGAGAGGAGGCAGCCCTCGCTGGTGTTGCTCAGTGGTCTGAGTGTCGGCCTGTGCACCAGAGTCTCGAGTTTGTTCCCAGTAGAGGACACGGTCAAGGACAAGTACCTGGGCTGCAGGTTCAATCTCCAAGCCTGTTGGGGTGGGTGCAGGAGGCAACCAACTGATGTGTCTCAACAATGTTTCTCTCTCTCTCTCTCTCCCCCCACCCCGCTTCCCCCCCAAAAAATCAATGGAACAAAAGAGAGAAAGAAGGCTGGCTTCTATTATGTTGGTGGTTCTTAAGGTAAAGGGGTGACTGAGGGGCAGGAAGATTCACAATGATCTGTGGGCCTAACCCTTTGGATGACCATTTGTGGGTAGGAAGGAATCTTGACAAAGTGCAAGAAAAAGCAAACCAAAATAAGGGAAAATAACCCTCAAGGATAAAAGACCAAGATGGGCAGTGACAGTGAAGGTAGAAAAATGTGTTTTTCAGATTCTGATCTGGCCAGGGAGACAGAATGTGGGGCAGCTGTAAGAAACAGCAAAGCTTCAAAGGGTAGTTAGCACCTTTCAAATTGGCACCATGGCCCTTCCCAGGGGGTGGGGCCAATAAGAAGGTCTAAAAGGATCGTCCTGGCCAAATGTCTCAGGTAGAAGTGCAGGGTTCAATGTGCCTTCTTCTCATCCTTTTTGCTGCACCTCTCTCACCTGCCACACAGGCTCGGTAGACAAGGTAGGATGAGGAGGGAAGGAACGCACGTCACTTAGCTCCTGAGAGCATCAGCAGATAATCTCGGCAGTATCAGGCTGGTGTGTGTGGTCCTGGTGTTGGGTGACTTCCTGACCCGCTCTTGACTCTCTTCCAAGCATCCCTCTAGAGCAGCAGTCGCCAACCTTTCGGGCCTCGCGGGCCAGCAGAGGTCCGCGGACCACCGGCCGCTCTAGAGGGTGCCATGACTGGGATGACTTCACATTGGGGAGAAGAAAACACAAACAGTTCCATGTTTCAGAAACTAAGACAACATTCGTTTCCATGAGTCATGGTTGGGATATGTATGTATTATACCTGCCTGGGGCTGAGAACCTTCACTGTCCTCTCCTCGGCCTGGCTCAGCTGGGTACACATCCCTCCTGTTCCTTTCCAAGCCAGCTACTCTCTCAACCTGACTTCTCAGGGTAGCGCTCCATGTCCCGAGTGTCCCCGACAGCCCGATCTACTTAGAATTGTGCCTAGCACTGTAGTCACCTGGGCCAGGGGAAGCCAGCAGCTTGTGAGTCCTGGGACTGCAGGGACTGAAGGGACACGGAAGGGATAGGGAACTTATAAGTACCGTGGCGCTAACCGATTGCGCCACTGAAGCTCCGGGATAGGGAACTGAGATTGAAGGAAAAGCTACATTATATTTTTCTGAGGGAAGGGAGGGCTCTGACTGCAGGGTTGGATAGGTGCTTTAGTAGGACAAAGACAGTCACCTGGTTCATGGATGTTAAAACAATATAAACACACAAAATAAAGTATTAACATTTCTCCCAATCTAATAACTCCGAAGAGAGGATGAGCACTCTGAAGCTTTCGCTGTTACTCCTCCCTGTGCAAAAGTGCCTGGCACCTTGCCCCAGCGGCAGGAACAAGCAGAGCAGTCTGGTGGGCAAACCAGTCCCAAGATAAAAACAAGCCTAAGCGACGAAGCAGGACAAGGCGGCAGCTGCTTGGAATCTGTGCTGGCGGCCCACGTGGAAGAAAAAGTGGCAGAAAGCAAGCTCCATGTACAGCTCTTACCGGGACCTCAGGGACCCGGATGGAGAGGGAAGCTAAAAGCAGGGGTAACGGGAGGGAGAGAGTGGGACTGGTGCGGAGGGTGGGTTTCCTCAGGGCAGGATTGAGGACAGGGCCTGAGTGAGGGAGCCAGTTTGGGAAGAAAACGAGCTAATGGGGCAGGAGATGCAGGTGTGGAGCCCCTTCAGCAAGAGCAGTTCAAAGTGTCCGTTCCTGCCCCCTAGAGGGCACCCGGCCCAGGGCGGGGCTAGGCATGTGGTAGGGGCGCTCAGAGAGGGTGCTGTCCTCCCTGCTCTGTCCCCTGCCCAGAGCAGCGTGGGAAACGGCAGGCTCCTCTCCCGCACGGGTTACCAGTGTCTCGAGTCCACCAGCTCGGGTCGGAGGCTCAGTTTCTTGAGGCTCTCATAGCCCACCACAATGACAATGGTGGAGGGCGTGGCTGAGATGATTCTGGCCGAGAGCCCCTTCATGAGGCCCCACGGCCCCTCTTCCGCCATCAGCTGTCTGAAGGTCAGGATAATGGAGCTCTTGCCCTCGACCTGGAAAAGTCAGCACAGTGGAGGGTCCCGGTCTGCAGCCAAAGCTCCTCAGCCCATCCTCCCTCTGCCTTAGGCAAGACTGACTTTGAACCCTGCTCCCCAATTTACTGACAGCATAACCTCCGTAGTTGGACTCACTCTGCACTCCAGTTTCCTTGAATATAAAACGGTGATAGTCCCTATGCCGGGTGGTTGCTCTGAGCGGTAAACAAAAGGTTACTTGTAAAAGTTGGGCACAGGACCAGGCAGACAGGAAGTGTTCAATGAGCATTAGTCATTAATGTCATTAGATAAACTACACAGCTGTGAGCCTTTGGACTGGGTGCTTCTCTCTGGTCTCAAGGAGGCTGGATTAAGTCACCTCCAAGGTCCTCTGCAGCTCTGCCAGTCTGCGATTTTGACTCTGATCATCTCAATCCCTCTGAAATCCCATGGCTAGTGTCCTCCCCTCTAACTCTGTTGTCTCCCAGGCATCTACCTTCCCTATCACATTGGAAACCTGGAATCTTTTCTTTCTCAACAGTCCTGCTCCCTCCCCCTTCCCCTATATCCTGCCACCAAACTATACCTTTAGATATCACCCACTCAGACCCTCAGCCAAGACAGGCCAGGCGCACTCCTTGCTATACCTGGGAAGCTAACTGCACTCCCAACCTATTGTATTATGGATATTTTTCTTCTCTCCCCTCCTCAGCTTGCCTCTTAAGCTATCCAAATCAGATAGTAAAACCTTCTATTCTCTTGACTTAAAGTTTTATACAGCAAAACCTGCCATTTATATTTTATATGTCATTATTCAAATTCCATTTCCTTGGAGTAGGTACTGTGAAATTGTTTTTGAGCTGACTGAAGGCAGGAACTGTAACTTCAGCACAGCACTACCAAGGGCTTTACCAGGGTTTCTGCTGAGTCCACACAGTAGAATCTGTGAAACCTACTCAAGAATAGTCACTCTCGCCCTGGCTGGTGTGGCTGAGCGGGTTGGAGTGTCCTTCCGCACATAAAAAGATTGTGGGTTCAATTCCCAATTAGGGCACATATCCAGGTTGCAGGTTCAATCCCTGGTCAGGTCATATATGGGAGGCAACTGATCGATGTTTCTCACATCGACATTTCTCTCTCCCTTCCCCTCTCTCTCTAAAATCAATAAAAACATATCATCTGGTGAGCACAAAAGGGGGAAAAAAGAACAATTTCACTGCTTGTAGAGAGCTCACAGAGAGAAACCAGACCTAGGAAATGAACTGAAATCGGTATTTCTAAATGCAGGTAAGGAAAAGGTGGTTGTAGGCTATGCTAATAGGATAAAAGGCAGTAAGAAACCAGCAAGAATTCCCAGAGGCATGGGCAAGTAAAGGAATAGAAGCATGCGAGCTAGCAAACAGGATGAGAAAAACATTCTAGTTGCTTCAAAGTGCTCAGCTGGTTTCTGTAAGTGATAAACCATAACCCAAGAGATGCTGGCTGAACTACACAGCCATGACCACAAGAGGTCAGGGGAAGGCTAGAGGGCCTCAAGATCACACGTCTAATGGGCATTGTGGGAGGAGGGCTGGGGTGGAGGCTGGTCTTACCTGCACTCGGGTTCGGATGACGTCCATGGGGTTGGTGAGGATGGAGGCGGTAGCTGCAGCCAGGGGCCCTGAGATGGCTTGAAACACAATGTGAGGGCACTCGTTAGGACAGAGCGATGACAGCTGCTCTGGAATGGAGGAAAAGACAACGCCGTAAGATAGGGGTGTCAAACTCAATCAGAGAAGGGGCCAAAATCTAAAATCCAGCCTAAATCGTGGGCCGAATGGTTTACTGAACAGTCATAAACTGACAATGTCATAAACTGACAGCGGAGTGCAGTGATGACAGCGGGCCACATTGCAAGGCCTGGCGGGCTGGATTTGGCCCGCGGGCCTTGTGTTTGACACATGTGCTGTAAGACATGAGGTGCCACCGTCTGCCCTCACACTGCTTCTACCAACTGGCCCAATGATGTCAAACCTTCCATCCTCAGCCACCTCGGAGCCCCCCATCCGCATAACCCCCACCTTCTTTTCTCTCTCCTTCCTTCTGAACCAACAAAACATTATAAATCTGAGGCTCCAGCCAGAAGTCATCTTGGTTACGTCCTCTGGAGAGGGAAATTTCAAAACCTCCTTCCATCTGATGGACAGAAATCCTGATATAACAATCTTAGGCCTGTGTTCTGCTTCGCCCAACCCATAGGCTAGAAAAGCACCCACTACATATCTTCTAGTCTAGGCACTGAATAGCTGGTTGGATACATTAAAAGCTGGTGCTTTTCCGGTGGTGACGACCTCCGCACGACAATATGCCTCTCGGAAGAGGAGAAGAGGAAACACAAGAAGAAGCACCTGGTGCAGAGCCCCAATTCCTACTTCATGGATGTCAAATGCCCAGGATGCTATAAAATCACCACCGTCTTCAGCCATGCACACAAACGGTAGTTTTGTGTGTTGGCTGCTCCGCTGTTCTCTGTCAGCCAGCAGGAGGAAAAGCAAGGCTCACTGAAGGATGCTCCTTCCGAAGGAAGCAGCACTAAAAGCACCTCAAATCAAGATGAGTGGGAAACCATCCCAATAAACACATTTTGGATTAAAAAAAAAAAAAAAAAAGCTGGTAACACTGCCCAGCCAGCGTGGCTTAGTGATTGAGCATCGACCTATGAGCCAGGCGGTCACAGTCTGACTCCTGGTTAGGGCACGTGTCAGGATTCCGGGCTCAATTCCCAGTGTGGGTCACGCAGGAGGCAGCCCATCAATGTTTATCATCACTGATGTTTCTCTCTCTCCCTCTCCTTTCCTCTCTGAAATAAATTTAAAAAAAAACCAAAACCTGGTAACACTGATTGTCTTTAAATCAGGGAGTTGTATGACTGTGGTGGATGAGGGGCTTTTCACAGTATACCCTCCTTTCCTACCTTTTGAACTTTTTAAGAAGTTTTTTAAAATTTGATTTTAGAGATGGAGGAAGGGAGAGAGAGAAAGAAACATCAATGTCAGAAAGAGACATCAGTCAGTTGCCTCTCGCACACGCCCCCAGAGATGGAACCCACAGCTGAGGCATGTGCCCTGACCTGGAATCGAAGCCTTGACCCCCGGTGCCCAGGATAATGCTCCAACCACTGAGCCACACTGGTCTGGGCCCTACCTTTTGAAATTTGAAACGTGTTTTTACATATAACAACAAAATTACAATTAAAAGAGAAAGTCATATCCTTCAGTGAAAACTTTTCTCCAGTCTATATTAAGAGAAAAAAAATTTTCAAAATGCTGATGAAGAAGACTGATTAATAGTCCTGGCTGGTGTACTCAGTGATTAGAGTGCTGGCCTGTGCACCTGAGGGTTGGAGGTTTGATTCCTGGTCAAGGGCAAGTACCTGGGTTGCAAGTTATATCCCCACCCCCAGTCGGTTGCATTCGAATAGGAGGTAACCAATCCATGTGTCTCTCTCACATTGATATTTCTCTCTCTCTCTCTCTCTCTCTCTCTCTCTCTCTCTCTCTCTCTCTCTCTTTCTCTCCCCCCACCCTCCTCCTCCCTCTCCCTTACACTCTAAAAATCAATGGAAAAAATATCCTCAGGTAAGGATTAACAAACAAAACAAAAGAAGACTGAAAAATACCCAGATTCACCCATTCCCAGTACCACTGAGAAGTTCACCTACAATTGAATTTTTTGCTTTATCCTCTCCCTGCGTTCTAGTCACTTTCTTCCGCAGAGTCAGCATACAAATAGAAACAAGAGCTCATTAATTTATTCAACAAAGATGTATTCAATGGTTACCATGAACCAGTCCCTGTGGGTTCTGAGGATATAACTGAATAAAAGAGCCTCAAAATCCTTGCCCTTATGACATTTACATTCTAACTGCCTGAATAAACAAATAAAAAGCAAAATATATAGTTATATAGAAGGTTCTATGTGCTAGCTAGATAAAAATAAAGCAGGAAGGGAAGACAGGAAATGCCAAAGGTAGAGTGTGAATGGGTTGCCATCTTATTTTTATTATTTTTAAAATATATTTTATTGATTTTTTTTTTTTACAGAGAGGAAGGGAGAGGGACACCGAGCTAGAAACAACGATGAGAGAGAAACATCCGACCAGCTGCCTCCTGCACACCCCCTACCGGGGATGTGCCCACAACCAATGTGCATGCCCTTGACCAGAATCGAACCTGGGACCTCTCAGTCCGCAGGCCGACGCTCTATCCACTGAGCCAAACCGGTTTCGGCACCTTTAAATTTATTTATTTTTTATCATGCTCCTAGTTTGGGTATTTTGTAGCCAGGCAACTAAATATGAGGGAATAAGTAGGATGGCAGGGGTTGGCAGGGCAGAAGTGAGAGCTTCTAAGACCCGGCAGCAGGGCAGAGTTCCTTAAGCCCAACCAGAACCCTCTCTCCCTGATTTCTAGTCACTTTCTCCCCCAGGGTCAGCATACAAATAGAAACAAAGTGAGCTGGTGGCTCCTCCTCATGGGTGTCCTATTTCTCTTGAGAAGAAAGCATTTCATAACCATTAAAGGTAGCATCTGGGCTGGCACTGTCAGCCTCCCTGGGCCTGTCTGCACTAGCCCCCAGGCCTGTATGCTGCAGGGGGATCCAGATGCCAATTCTAGTCCTACAAACACGCCATTTTCCTGGGGCTTAGGGAGAGGATGGGAAAACAAAGGTAAGAGGCGGGGAGTAAAGAGCCCCGTCTTTCCCTCTCCATTATTCACTTAAGTGATTACTGAGCACCTATCATCTGACGCGGTGTAAGTCTCCTGGCTAAATAACTTTGGATAAGTGATATAAACATGTTTGTTTCATGCTTACTAGATGCCAAGCACTGAGGTCAGCACTAGACAAAGAACAGCAGTGGACAGGGAAAGGCCTCCATGGAGCTTACAGTCTAATGCAGAAGCTGGGGTTGGAGATAAAATAACGGAAGGAAACAAGGTGCCGAAAAAGAAAACAGAAAGAACCGTCTTTCCAACTGGCAGTTAAAGAAGTCCACTCTGCAAAGGTGACATGGAAGCGAAGGCCGGAAACATGAGAAAGACCCAGCCATACGAAGAACAGGGGAGAGGGCACTCCAGGCAGAAAGAACATGATTTGCAAGAGCTTTGAGGTGAGATCGGAGCTTGGTGTGTTAGAAACTGAGAGAGAGGCGGTGAAGATGGACCAGAGTGAGGAAGCGGGGAGTAGCACACGATGGGGCTGAAGAGGCAGACAGCAGCCAGATCCTGTAGACCAGTGCTGACCCCGGGAAGCATTACATTTTCTTCTAAATGCCCACAAATCAGCACTGGTAGGTTTTAAGCAAATGGGGTAACGAGAATCAGTCTACTCATTCATAACAAATATTTACTGAGCACTACAATTCACCAGAGTCTAAGAGACACAGTGGTCACAGAGCCTGGCACATGGTGGATATTCAGCAAATGTTACTTTCCTCCCCCTTCCGAGAACCTTTCCAGTGAATTATATATCAGTATAGCTGGAAAGTATGCATTAAAAATAAAAGAATCTTTCCACATTGTAGAAGAGATAAGGCACACACAAATAACACCCAGGAAAATGTTATAACTGCCTTAGGAAACATTCAAGCAATATAATGGAGGCTGAGGGGAGGGAAAGGTCACTTCTGGGTTGAGGGCTCCATGGAGAGGAGGGGATAGGAGGCAATAAGGAGCACTTCAGTCATGACTTCACCCCGGAAAGTGTCCCTGGAAGCCATTTAAGCAGAGGTGTGATATGAACGAAGCGAGGTAGGAGAGACCATAGATACGTGGCTGAAGCACTGTACGTTAGCTGGCCTGGCTGCAGCACAGGCTATGCACAGGGGAGCAGCCCGTGGTTTCGCTACGGAGGGAGGCTAAAGCCAGGCTGAAGTGTTTGGATTTAACTCAGCGAGCAGTGGAGCCACTGAACAGCACAGACAGGGTCTAAACAGTTAATCCGTTAGGACGTGAGTGATGGCCAGGAAGGAAGAGGCTTACGGAGAACAGGCTGATGCTGCTGTCCAGGAAGGTGGAACAGTGGCATGGTTTCCAGGAAAGGCAGGAGGAGTGGAGAGAGAGTTTGGAAAGACATTTTGAGGTCACAAGGACTAGATGTGGAGCCAAGGAAGAGGGAATGGCCCAGCACAATCCCGAAGGCTTCAATCTTAGCAATTTGGAAAATAATATGCTCACTGACACATAGAAATAAGTCAGAAGGGAAAGCCAGTTGGGTTGAAGAATAGTTCATAGAGCCCTAGCTGGTTTGGCTCAGTGGATAGAGCATGGGCCTGTGGACTAAGGGTCCCAGGTTCGATTCTAGTAAAGGGCATGTACCTTGGTTGCGGGCACTTACCCAGTGGGGAGTGTGCAGGAGGCAGCTGATTGATGTTTCTCTCTCAACGATGTTTCTAACTCTCTATCCCTCTCCCTTCCTCTCTGTAAAAAAAAAAAATCAATATAATATATATTTTTTAAAAATAAATATTGACTCGTGCATGAGTGATTTTGTCCCCGTCTGACACTGGCCTCCCATTTAAATTAATTTAAAGACAGTTTCCCGTGATGTCAGCATTTGCGATGACTATTAATAAATCACAAGGACAAACCCTAGACAGAGCAGGAATATTCCTACCTGAACCCGTTTTCGGACATGGTCAGTAATATGTTGCTTTCTCTTGAGTTTGAAGAGCATGTGACGTTAAAGTTGTAAATACTTCATCACAAAAAAAATTACCGTATTTTTCGGACCATAAGACGCACTTTTTCCCCCCCCAGAAGTGGGGGGAAAAAGTCCCTGCGTCTTATGGTCCAAATATAGCCTACACATATACTTTAAAAAAAGTTTTTTTACTTGCCCGGCTCTGTGTGCTTGCCCGGCTCTGTGTGCTTGCTGCAGCCACTGTCCATTCTTCCGTGCCCAGAGTGTCTGCCCCGCTCTGTAAACCCCGAGTGGTAGAGGAGTTCCCATGTATGGTAGTCAGCCTCCATGCCCTCGCTGCAGCCATATCTCCATGTCAGCCCAGGTGCGGTGTACGGTAACTGCGTAATCCAAACCGTAATCACCGCCTGTACCCCTTGCTGGCCCGTACTCCGTGCCCGGAAGAATGCCGCGTCTATTCCCCCAATCATTCCTCTCCGCCCTCTGTTGCCGTGCTTGACTACTGGGTAGGCGTACTGTAGATCTCAGCAGAACCTTTACCATAAATCTTCAACTTTATTCTAATTTATTACTGAAGTCTCTCGTTATTGTGTTTTACAGTACATTTTGTCTTTTGCTGACTGTATTTGTTAATAATGGTTCTAAATGGTTCTAAATGCTGCTGTTTACTTTACAGGGTTGATTACATGTGTTTATGACTGTGATGTTGGGTTTTCATGTACATAAAATATTTTAGGACACTATTTGTTTCAGAATCTTTTTTTCTTCATTTCCCTTCTCTAAAAACTGGTGCGTCTTATGGTCCGGTGCGTCTTATGGTCCGAAAAATACGGTAGTAAAGCACTCTGAAAGTGTTTTTACTCTTTTTTTTTTTTTTAAAGTATATTTTATTGATTTTTTACAGAGAGGAAGGGAGAGAGATAGAGAGCTAGAAACATCGATGAGAGAGAAGCATCGACCAGCTGCCTCTTGCACACCCCCCACTGGGGATGTGTCCGCAACTAACGTACATGCCCCTGACCGGGATCGAACCCGGGACCCTTCAGTCCGCAGACCGACGCTCTACCACTGAGCCAAACCGGTTTCGGCGTGTTTTTACTCTTAATGTGGTATACAGGGAGATATTAGAATAAGTTTAATCAATTTATCGGTCATTGTTTTTATCAATATTGTTTTTATATTATGTCTTTGTTGCTGTTATTGGTTATTTATTAATTTATTTACATATTATTGTCATATACATTTTACTAATTTTCTTTCATCTCTGACACTTCTATTATAGACAAAGGTGAATAGCAATATTAAAATATTTCTTCTTGTAATTAATTTCCTTTCAATGTGCATAAATCCATGCACCAGGCCACTAGTATATGTATATATGAAAAAAGAATAGTTGATAAGAGTAAAATTTCAGATGTAAATACATGCATCCAAGTTGAGAGGTCAATCAGAATGTTTGTCTGGAGCAGAGCTCTGGAGAGGTTAGTCTGGAAATGGAAATAGAGATTCTGGGACATATTGGAAAAGTACAAATCAATTGTAAATGAAATCAAATGAAGAGAGAAGGGAGAAGATAGACTCCAGAGAACATGCTCACATTTCCTAGGAAGTTTTTTTTAACATTAAGATTGCCAGGCTCGCCCTAGCTGGTAGAGCATCAGCCTCCAGAATGAAGGGCCCCGGGTCCAATTCCAGTCAAGGGCGCATGCCCGGGTTGCGGGCTTGATCTCCGGTGGGGGGCATGCAGGAGGCAGCTGGTCAATGATTCTCATCATTGATGTTTCTATCTCTCCCTCTCCTTCCTCTCTGAAACCAATAAAAATATATATTAAAAAAAAAAAAAAAAAAAAAGATTGCCAGGCTCCATTCCCACAAAATCTGATACAAAGGATCAGGACTAGAGTCCAGGTATGTGAATTTTACCAGATACTCTAAATAAAATACTGTGTTAAACAGAAGTAGAAAGAAAGAAAGAGGGGGAAAAAAAGAAAGAAATCGAGCTAGTGAAGAAGAAGGAGAAAGTGATAGAGGGGGAGGAGAAGGAAGAAGGAAAAAAGGAAGAAAAAAATAGGAGAAGGAGAGGAAGAAGAAGTACAGTCAGAAAAACAGAACTATAAAAGTACAATGCCATAGAAACAAAATGATTATGGGTTAGGAAGTCCTTATAAAATTACAAAATCTGGTTAGAAAAGTTCCAGATGGGATGAGACAGAATGCCCACCGCCAAGGGTTAGAGGTCAGCAGCAGGATTAGGGAGGTTGTAAGCATAGACTGCCCTAACTGGAATTTGCTAGTTACTCAAAGCTGCGATGCCAAGGGCAGCAGGCACACTCTTGGCAATGTGTTCTGCCCTTTCATAAGGAAATGTGGCAATATGTTTATTGAGGCTATCAAAATTCTTATCTTTTAACGCAGTAATCCCATTTCTGGGAAATACTTAAAAAGAAGTAAAACTTGTTATGAACAAAAAATACAGGAGTGGAGAGGTTCATGATTATATCACATCTTGAATTTAACAATGCTGAGGAAAGGCATCCAACTCAAAACCGCACTATTATTCATTGATTTTATCTTCAAATCCCAAATGCCCCTTCATTTTGTCCTTTTCTATCTTCCAATTCTCTGCCAATATCCCACTAACCCTCGTTGATTGTAATACATTCTATGGTCTACAATCATCTACTTTACTTGTCTGATTCCCCCCACTTTAATATAAGCTCCCTGAAGGAAAGAATTATGGATTATTCATCTTCGAATCCTCTTGAATCAAATGTTTGCTGAATGAATGGCCCATTCTCCCATTAAATCTCCCTCTGACACGGCTACAGAACGAGGGTCTCTTAGCCACAGTGGGAAGCCCACATCCCACTCCCCCGGGTCCCTGCTTACCTGCGTAGAAGTGATAGAAGGGCCACCAGACAGCGCTGTTTGGGATGTAGGTGAGCAGTGAAGCCACATAGCCTCGGTAGAAGCCTCGAAGCCCATCAACCCGCAGGATCTGCTTGATGATGTCCTTGGTTTGGCCAAAGGCAATGACCCCTTGTCCCTCCGGGTTCCCTCGCACTTGGAAGCGGCCCACTTTCTCACCCTTGCGCTGCATCATCAGGTGCTGGGAGACCACGTCAATGGGCACTGTGATGCTCTGGGCCACGAGAGAGGCCGAGCCGCCGGCCACCAGGGATTTGACCGTGTTGCTCTGGCTGTAGTCAGACACAAACTTCCGGGTGAGCTCGTACGTGGTGACGTAGCACTGGCCCGAGATGAGGGTGAAGGTGTTGACCAGGAACCCCCGGTACAGGCCGGTCACGCCATCTGCTCGCAGGATCTTGATGAAGGCGTCAAAGGTCCCGTGGTAGAGGCTCTTGCCTTTCTGAACCTGCAGCCGAGTGCGGATGAGGGTGAACGGGTAGACGCTGACCCGGATCATCATTGTCATTGCCACGCCAAACACGTAGAACTTCTTCTTGTCCAGGTGTTCCCACTCAATGATCTGGATGTTGCGTTTGTCTTCCATGGTGCCCGAAGTCCTGGGGATTTCAGCAGGGCGGAGGGGTGTGAGGGAGGAGCTCAGAACTTCACACTTTCCCCTCTTGGCTAGACTCTGAAACCCCATTCTCAGGCTTCATCTTCCGGGGTACTTAACTCATTCTGGCTCTGGATGTTCCCTCACAGATTAGGAGACTGGCTCCTTCCCTCTCCTTTGTCAGTCCTTCCCAAGACCAGAAACCTTTCCTACCTCGGTGACTTCCCTGGTTTCACTCCCACATCAGCTCCCTACCCCCAGCTCATCATCTATTCTGGTCTCTGTCTCTGCCTGGGCCCTGGTGTCATGGCCCATTCTCCTCCTCCTCCTCCTCTGGCTCACCCAAGCAGAGCTCAGGATGCTATGGACAAACCAGCCACCTGACAGGATGTAAGGCCCATCAGTGGGCTAACGGGATGCCAGGATGTGACATTTCGGAGGCTCCTAAAGGCAGAGGGCAGTGCTCCATTTCTGAGCACTGGGCCCACTGCAGAGGCACTGCCTGTGACCTCGCATGCTCAGCGGACTGCCTTTTGTCACCCCCTACCAGCTGACTCACCTGACTTTACTGATGGTTTCTGTGCTGGCCCCTCTGCGCTCCCCTAGCCCACCCTCACCACACTTATACTTTCTCCAGTCTGCATTAGAGAAAGTGTGGGGAAAGAGCTAAGTGGGGCTTTCATACTCCAGGGCACCCCCTCACACACACCTCCTCTCTCTCCAACGAGAGTAGAACATTAGGAACAGGCAAAGATCAGAGTCCTCTCTGGTTATTAGATAACTCACTCTAGAGAAAGAAAAGAACCACCTGAGGAGCTGGAGAACTACAGGGTAAAGAACATGCTTGGCCCCTTTCATCCCCAAGCATATAAATCATTACCTCAGGCCCAGTTACAATGAAGGGAGATTCAAGTAACAGAAGATCCTGACTCTGCTTTCGAGAAACTCACAGTCTGTTAAAAAAAGGTCCCAGGTTCTATTCCCGTCAAGGGCATGCACCTTGGTTGCGGGCACATCCCCAGTAGGAGGTGTGCAGGAGGCAGCTGATGGATGTTTCTCTCCCACTGATGTTTCTGACTCTCTATCCCTCTCCCTTCCTCTCTGTAAAAAATTGATAAAATATATTTAATTTTTTTTTCCAAACAAAACTAAAAAACCTACTAATGTAGTAATTGCATACAATTGGAACCTTCCAACTGAAGAACTGTCAAATGAAAGGGCGTCATATAGTGGACATATTCTTAGTAACAATGTAACATGCTCCTGTGTAGGACATGGACATGTCTAGAGGGTTGAAAAGTTCTACACAAGTAGTCCCAGTGCTAATGCCTTGGCAAAACTCACGTCAAGTGTTTAACCAGAGTCCATCTTCAACCACTTTCCCCAGGCAAAGGCCCTCACTAGCCTAAGTCGTTTCTTGGTTTACCCTGGAAGTCAGTGAAGTAGCAGGGTTAGCCTTTCAGTATTCCCTGAGCCGGACCGGATCACTTTCATTAAAGTACAGGATTCCTGCAGTGCACACTGAGTGCATGGGAGCTGAGGTAGGCATAGGTGAGGCACATGCACCAGCACAGGCTTCCTAGGGGAGGACAAAGCAGTGCGAGTGAAGGAGGAATACGTGTAGACAGTGATAGGGAAAGAACAATAGCCTGGAACAACTCGGTTGGCCAGAATGGAGACTCTAGACCAGGGGTCTTCAAACTACGGCCCGCGGGCCACATGCGGCCCGCAGAGGAGTCTGATCCGGCCCGCCAGGTTTTTTGGGCAGTGAGCGCAGCCGAGGTGTTACAGTAGGAATTAGTAGTTCATATAGTCCGGCCCTCCAGCTCTCTGAGGGACCGTGATCTGGCCCCCACTTTAAAAAGTTTGAGGACCCCTGCTCTAGACTGTGGAAAGGAAGTTAGAGGTGGGGTTCTAGGAGAACCCCTAACAAACATGTGCCATTTGCTGTGGGCAAAAGTGGCCCTTCCTCCCCACCAAGTCCAGCAGGGCAATCTCCTCTCTGAAGGCCCTTGAAGAGAAGGTGGTCACTGTTTCCCCTGCCCCAGGCTGTTTGTCCTCCAGGGACCCAAGGTCATGTTTCCATTACCACTGAGAGTTGAAGAGAGACACTAGGATTTACTGAATGGCTATGACCCCATGCAACCCTTACAACCTAATCAGTGCACAGCTGGATACTTCTGCTAAGGAAACAGAGGGACAGCTACATTAAAAGGAACAGACCCAAGGTCACGTAGCTGGTCAGTGGTAAAGGCAGGATAGGAGCCAAGATCTGTTCTCCACGCCGCCGTGCCTTTTACTCCCCTGGGAGCTGAAGAGCTCCAACACAAATCACTCAGTTCGGTCTCAAGCCAAGTCATTCCCTCTGTGGGAGCAGAATGAATGCCCTCATGACTGCCAGTCACCAGTCACCCAAGGGTTAAACACAAGCTCCTGGCCCTGCAGATGCCTACGGATTTCTTAGTGTTGTGCTAGAGAAACCAAGAGCTGCCTCTGCCGTCTCTGTGTGCTTGTGGAATGACTGAGCAGAGTGACTGAGCAGTCACATTGTCGTCACAGGACAAACACCGCAGGGCTCCAGCAGGAGGGACTCCTACAGGGATCATGCATATTGTATGCTCAGCGGGGCAGAGAAGCAGAGCAACAAAGGATTCTGTTCCAGGACCTTGTTTTGTGGGCACCATCGCAATTTGTCAACTGAATCACAAAGTACCAACATCTACTGATGAGGAATCCTAAGGCAGGACCCTGGGCCTACTTTCCTCCATCTCTGACACGTGCCAGTCTATTTTATTTCTTTTTATATTCCTCACTTATTGTGTGTGTGTGTGTGTGTGTGTGTGTGCGCGCGCGCGCGTGTGCGCCCATCTATTTTAAATTCTCAAAAGAAAAGGGACTCTCCAAGGCTGAAGCAGGTACTTCTATTATTGCCATGGTAACAGAAGAAACCACTAAGAGTCATGCCTCAGAGAGAGAAGCATCTACAGTTGAATGAGAGAATCACTACATCTACCTGTTCCCTTCAAAAAGTAGGACTGCTCCTAAAAGGTGGGATCTCAAGCTGCTCTTTTCCTATATAATAAAAGGCTAATATCCAAACTGTCCCCTCTACCGACTGTGGCCCCGCCCCCGGCCACCCCAGGCCACCCCATGAATGCACAAATTCATGCACTGGGCCTCTAGTATTATATAACTGCCAAACTTCCTGCTCAAATAACAAAACCAGTACCTCTTGTTTTACCTTCTGGAAAATCCTCCTTGCACATACCAGTAAGCAAACTTCCTTTAGCCTTCCCAACTCAATCAGCCCGACTTCATTATGGCTCTTCCCAGACCCCTATTTTGTGAACATGGCTCCAATTCTGAATTTCCCCCATCTTTTAACACTGCTTGGATACGAAGGCTGAAGCGTTTCCCATGAAGACCCAACAAATGACTCAAGATGCTCTGAAGTCATCAAATGAGATGTCGGAGGCAGAACCCTCAGTTCCAAGCCCAGCAGTGGAAAGGAACAAACTGGTGGGTTCAGTACACGTCCTCTCCCCTTCCAACTTTCCTTTGTAGAAAAATCATACTAAACTATTCACCAGGTGCTGAGATGAGTTTACGGTTCAGGACAAGGCAATGTCGCCTGGAAGGCAAGGCCATGCTGTGGCAAGAACAATAGTACTCAGGAGTCCAAGTTTAAGTTCCACTTCCATCATAGTTAATTTACACAAAACCAGATTGTGTAGACTACTATTGGTATAGTCTATTGCTCCTAGGCCACAAACATTTACAATATTATTACTGTACTGAATACTGTAGGCAACTGTAACACAATGATAAGTATTTGTGACTCTAAATAGAGAAAAAGTAGTCTATATATAGTATAAAAAATTAAAAAATGGTACACCTGTATAGGGCACTTACTATGAATGGAGTTTACAGGACTGGAAGTTGCTCTAGGTGAGTGAGTGAGGAGTGAGTGAATATGAAGGCCTAGGACATTGCTGTACACTACTACAGACTTTACAGACTTTATACACTTAGGCTACACAAACAAAAATAATGCAATCAAGAGATTTGGCAAATATAAAATAGGTGAGGCTGCTGTCAATATAGCACAGCAAACTGATTATAGCAAACTTTTTTTTTTTAATTAATCCTCACCAAGGATATGATTTTGTACTGATTTTTACAAAGAGAGAGAAACATGGAGCTATTGCCTCTTGTACATGCCTCTTGTACCAGGGATCAAACCCACCTCTTGGTGTACAAGAAGACACTCCAATCAACTGAGCCACCCAGCTGGGGTGCAAAGAGTTTTTTTAAGTAGAAAGAGTACACTCTAAAATAATGATTAGCCGGGACCGGTTTGGCTCAGTGGATAGAGCATCGGCCTGGGGACTGAAAGGTCCCGGGTTCAATTACGGTCAAGGGCATGTACCTTGGTTGGGGGCAGTAGGGGGCGTGCAAGAGGCAGCTGATCGATGATTCTCTCTCATCGATGTTTCTAGCTCTCTATCCCTCTCTCTTCCTCTCTGTGAAAAATCAATAAAATATATTTTTAAAATAATGATTAAAAGTATAGATAGCAAGCCCTGCCAGTGGTGTTCAATGGTTAGAGTGTCCATATATGCACGGAAAGGTCGAAGGCTTGATTCCCAGCCCGGTCGGAGCACATGCGGGAGGCAACCAATCCATGTCTTTTCTCACATGATGTTGCTCTCTCTCTGCTTCTCCACCCCTTCCACTGACTCTAAAAAATTAATGGAAAAATATCCATAGGTGAGAATTAACAAAACAAAACAAAAAAAGTATAGTGTACAAATACCTAAACCAGTAACACAATTGTTCATTATTGAGTATTATGTACATAATTGTATGTGCTTTACTTTTTAAATTATTTTTATTGATTCAGAGAGGAAGGGAGAGGGATAGAGAGAGAGAAACATCAATGATGAGAGAGATTCATTGATTGGCTGCCTCCTGCACACCCCCTACTGGGGATCAAGCCGGAAACCCCAGCAGGTGCCCTTGACTGTAATCAAACATGGGATCCTTCAGTCCACAGGCCAGCGCTCTGTCCACTGAGCCAAACCAGTTAGGGTGTATGTAATTTACTTTTATACAACTGGCAGTGCAGGTTTGTTTATACCTGCATCACCACAAATGTATTATGCTAAAACATTACATTCCGATGACCACAACGGTCACTAGGCAATACAAAATTTTCAGCTCCATTATAATATTATGGGATTACTGTTGTATATGTGGTCTGTCATTGTCTGAAATGTTGTTATGCGATACATAACTGCATAACAGTGTGATGCAACTCATATGAGCTAATATCATTTTTATCATTATAGAAAACTGTACTGGACAATGTTGCTCTAAATCATCACTGTTTAAAGTGGTACACAGACCAAGCAGCATGGACCTCACCTGGAGCTTGTGAGAAATACAGAATTTAAGATTGAGTTACAACCAACAATTTTACAAAATATGGAATGATTAATGTGTCAGAATTTTAGAGACATTACTTTAAATATTAAGGATTATCAGCAATATAAAAATGATTACAATACTCCAAAAGTCCAGGATCCTTAGGACTAGGTTAGGAGCCCTTACTCCCTCCTGACTTGTTACCAGAACTTGACTCAATGTCTACTCCTGCCCGGCCCAGTGTGGCTCAGTGGTTGAGCATCCACCTCTGAGGTTCGATTCTCAGTCAGGGCATATGCCTGGTTTATGGACTTGATCATTGATGTTTCTCTCCCTCTCCCTTCCTCTCTGAAATCAATAAAAATGTATTTTTTAAAAAAAATCTTTACTAGACTCATTCAGATCTTTTCAGTCAACCACCCCCATCAAATTAAATCACCTTCCTTAACACCTGACAAGACACCCATGGGGTTTGACCTCCACTTCTCAACTGGAAAAAAGATCTTTGCTCCTTCCTTCTGTCCCCTACGGGGGACATCAACGCTCTGGATCGAGGAAGCTGTTTACATGCTTGACCACCTGTCCTATTAATGATGGAGGAAGATGTACACCGAATGTGTGCATTTCTTTAGAGGACGTCCTTGGTGATACCTCTGACCCCTCCCTTCAGATTATCTTCCTAGGATTAGGTGAGATACCCATCGAGCCTTTTGGTCTTCAATAGGTACTCACGTGATCCCTCACCACAGACACCACGTGACAATTCTCTCCACCTACTCCCCTTTTGTACACTTCGGTCCAGGCCTCCGCACTGCCACCTCTGGGTCCTCGGACGGGCCCCTCGCCATGCTGCTATGGCTGTCAGCGAACCGCATCCTCCTCCGACAGGAAGAGATGCTTCTTTGGAGTCGTCCTTCATGCCCAGAACCGCATGTGGGCTCCCACGGAACTGCAGCCGGGCCCCACTGACACCCGTGGCCACCTTGACAGGTCCAGGCCCTCAGGCGCTCCAACCCGGCGGCGTCTTACCTTCTCCGATCAGGGCGGTCCCGCCGCGTCCGAGGCGAACTGCACGCCCAGACCGCTAGGCCGCAGCTCCCAGTCTGTTCGCGGCGCCCGGCCACTGCCAGCTTCGGTGTACATCTTCCTCCATCTCGACCCGGCTCCTGGTCCTAACCGGAACCGGAAATTGGGACGCTGTCATTCCTCCCGGGGGGCGGGAATGAGCGATGGGCAGCTCCACCAATGGGGTTTTTGAAGTCCGGGGCAGGGGCGGGCTTTCCCGGAGGCCATCTTGAGTTCGGGCAGAAGCCACGCTCTGATTAGCTTCGCTGTGCCCTCAGCTCCACGGCGCGTGCGTGTCCTTTGTCAATTCGCGAAGATCGAGTCACGGGCTGCTTCTGGGAGATCCAGGTCTAAGTGTGCCACCTGTGTTTGGAATCTATTAGGATCCTTAAATTAAAATCTAATTTGTAATTTTTGTTGTAGGGGGATGAAGGCCTGGGGCGCGGGGTGGGCGTGAGCTGGAGGGGGTCAATGGAGGAAAAAGGGGGACATATGTAGTGTGTGTGTGTGTGTGTGTGTGTGTGTGTGTGTGTGTGTGTGTTTTAAGAATTGTTCTTTGAAAAAACTCTAACGGAGATTTCAAACTTAAGGTGATAGCTTTATGTCAATTTGGCTAGACTATAGTACTGAGTCCCTCAAACACTAATACTGTTGCTGTGATGGTATTTTTTAAATAGTAATGTTTATTTTATTTTTTTTAAGAAAGAAAGGAAGGGAGAGAGACATTGATGTGCAGGAGAAACATCAACTAGTTGCCTCCTGCACACACCCTGAAACCTAGGAATTAAACCCTCGACCTTTCAGTTTATGGGACACCGGTCCAACCAACTCGTCCGCCTTACCGGCCAAGGCAGTCATGGTATTTTGTAGGTGTGGTTAACATCTACAATAAATTGACTTTCAAAGAGATTGCCTTGATAATGTAGGTGGGCTTTATCTAATCAGTTAAAAGACATTTAGGGCAAAACTGGGTTTTCTCTGAAGAGGAAATTCTGCATCAAGATTTCCAACATGAAGAAGAAGAAGAAGAAGGAGAAGAGGAAGAGGAAGGAGGAAGAAGGAAGAAGGAAGAAGACTTCAACACTAGAACTGTATCCCTGAAGAGGCTGTGGAAAACTGCCCCTTCTGCCATAGCTCCTCCAGGCTAGACCAGGTGTGGTGGCAGCAGCAATGGCTCATCAGAAGACCCCAGGATCCAGAGAGCCAGCCCCTAAATCAGGGACCTTGAGACAGATCTGGACACCAGTTCAGGTGGGAAGCCAGCCCACCATCAAAAGGCCATCCCACAGCTCTCCTACCTTTCATTATCCACTGTGCTCCTGGGAAACAGCTCTCCCTGGCGGCACGCCCCATTGCTGCCCCTAATTCCAAAATGGGACCTGTCACCGCTCCAATGAATTCCTACATCTTGCTCTGTGGGGACAGCCAAACCCATCTGACTCAGGAGGCACCCTTGGGAGGGGGATACCTTGCCCAGGCCAGCGGCACCCTGCCACCCTGCAGAGGGACCTCGGCTTCTTCCCCAGTCATCCCGCTCTGCCCCAGGAGCCTCCGAAAGCCAAAGGAGCACCTGGTGGGCGCCCACAAGGTGTTCGGCTTGGGGAACAGTCATGGGGCCACTCACAGCTTCCTCCTCCTGTGTCTGTGGGCCGGCGAGTTAACGGAAGAGCCTGACTATGGGTGGAGGGGGCTGGCGGGCCAGGCTCAAGTGCCCAGGGGCTGCAAGTCCCAGAGCCCACAGTCTCTCTGCCAGGGGCTGCAGAATGCCAGGGAAAACGCCATCGCTTTCTTGGAGCTTAAATTCTTGGAGTGGGGGGAGATGGTGTCGGGGGAGGGGAGGGAAGCGGGTTAAACAACTAAGTTAAGACGATTTTGAACAGTGACACAGTGAGTGCTGTGCAGAAGCTGAGACCGGGTGCTGGGATGGAAAGTGATTGGAGCACAGAGCTTTTGTGATACGGTGACTGGGAAAGGCCGCCCTGAGTGGGTGGCAATTTAAAAGATGATCGTGCCCTGACCAGTTTGGCTCAGTGGATAGAGCATCGGCCTTTGGACTGAAAGGTCCCAGGTTCGATTCTGGTCATGGGGGTATGTACCTTGGTTGTGGGCACATCCCCAGTGGGGGGCATGCAGGAGGCATGTTTCTCTCTCATCGATGTTTCTAACTCTTTGTCTCTCCCTCTCTGTAACAAATTAATATTTTAAAAAATAAAATAAAATATGATCTAAAAAGTGTAAAGGAGCTAGCACTGTGAATCACCCTCCCAGGGCCCGTGGGCTGGCATCTTTTCCCAGGTCAGGAAACCCCAGCAGGACAAGCAGGGCAGCACGTTGGCAGCTGCCCTCTTGGCTCACATACAAGTGTGAAGGTCACTGAAGGGCACGAGACAGAACAGGGAAATCTGAGAACCTTAATGGGACCTGGCAACCTGAGCGTAAACAAAAGGAACGGGGGCGGGAGTGCGCAAAAGGGAACGGAATGTCGTATTTGAACAAATAAAGATATTTATTGAGCATCTACTGCATACCAGGCTGATGCCCTAGAGCACATGTGTCAAACACAAGGCCCGCGGGCCAAATCCAGCCCGCCAGGCCTTGCAATGTGGCCCGCACCGCGCTGTCATCACTGCACTCCGCTGTCAGTTTATGACATTGTCAGTTTATGACTGTTCAGTAAACCATTCAGCCCGCGATTTAGGCTGGATTTTAGATTTTGGCCCCTTCTCTGATTGAGTTCGACACCCCTACCCTAGAGAGACAGAAGAGAAGGGGACGGGGTTCAGCTCCATAGAGAAACCGTGTTCCCCGGCGAGAAGTGTGAATGAAAGTGTGCGTAGATATAAGAGATGCACACAGTGTGAAACGCCACATCAACCCACCTGAGGACGTAGCTCCGGACTCTCAGATGAAATTGCTCAACGTTCATTAAAAACAAACAAAAAAACACACACAAAAAGACCAGTCCAGCCAGCGTAACTCAGTAGTTAAGTGTTGACCTGTGAACCAGGAGGTCAGGGTTCGAGTCCCAATCAGAGCATATGCCCGGGGTTAGGGGCTTGATCTCCATTGTGAGGCGTGCAGGAGGCAGCTGATCAATGATTCTTTCTAATCATTGATGTTACTCTCTCTCTCTCTCCCTTCCTCTCTGAAATCAATCAATCAACAAATTATACACACACACACACACACACACACACACACACACACAGAGCAGATGAAGCCCCAGGGGCCCAATCCTGGCCACTGCCCTTGCCATTGCCCCGCGCCTGGCCTGTCCCATTGCCCTTGGCCTGGAGGTCATCTGGGGAGTCAAGGAGAGAAAGTTTGGAAAGCGAAAGTCAGACCACAAGGAAAGTGAGTGCAAGTAGGGAGGGCATAGAGTCAAATGTTGGAGTTGGGGATGGTTATTTATTTTTTTTAATATATTTTATTGGTTTTGTACAGAGAGGAAGGGTGATAGTTAGAAACATCGATGAGAGAGAGTCATCATCGATCAGCTGCCTCTTGCACACCCCCTACTGGGGATATGCCCGCAACCAAGGTACATGCCCTTTACTCGGAATCGAACCTGGGACCTTTCAGTCCCCAAGCCGACGCTCTATCCATTGAGCCAAACCGGTTTCGGCGAGGGATGGTTGTTTTTTAGAACACCTAGCACATCTGAGGGTGGGAGAGAGGGGTAAGCTGAGGGAGAGGTACAGTGAGGGGGCCATCCTTGGGGGCACTGCAGAGAGAAGGGGGCACAGGCACTGGTTAGCCATGGTTGGAAGAGGGTCCTGGGCCTTTATGAAGGGACGAGGGGGGGCGGGCGGGAAGATGGTGTGGGGGAGGGAGAGGGCACTGTTTGTTGGGTATTGGGAAGGATGTAGCCAGGATGGGGAGGTTGTATGGTGTCTTTATATTTATTTTTTTTAATATATTTTTATTGATTTTTTACAGAGGAAGGGAGAGGGATAGAGAGTTAGAAACATCAATTAGCTGTCTCCTGCATGCCCCCTATTGGGGATGTGCCCACAACCAAGATATATGCCCTTGATCGGAATCGAACCCGGGACCCCTCAGTCTACAGGCCAACGCTCTATCCACTGAGCCAAACGGTTAGCAGGGGTCCTCAAACTTTTTAAAGTGGGGGCCAGGTCACGGTCCCTCAGAGAGCTGGAGGGCCGGACTATATGAACTACTAATTCCTACTGTAACACCTCAGCTGCGCTCACTGCCCAAAAAACCTGGCGGGCCGGATCAGACTCCTCTGCGGGCCGCATGTGGCCTGCGGGCCATAGTTTGAAGACCCGTGGGTTAGGGGAACCCTTATATTCAATCCACCAAGAGGTGAAACCAAGGAAAGAGGGGCCGAGTTGGAGTCACAGAAATGTGGGGGCGTGAGGGACAGCGACAGCAGGCTGAGCAGGGACACCTGCCAATCATCACCCAGGGGTGGATCAGGTGTTGCCTGGCCAGCAGACAGGAGCTGAAGCTGATCAACAGCGTTGGCCTGAAAGGCAAAGTCTGAGAGACCTCTAGCAGCGGCTGGAGTGGAGGAAAGGATTGTCGACCTGGCTTGGAGGGATAGTGGGGGGAGACAGGGAGCTCAGGGAATAATCACCCCCAAACCTGGCCTCCTCCCACCGACGCCTCCATGCCTGCTCCCCTTCCATCTGACAGTCCTCTGCTGGAGAGCTCTGCTCCCACAAAAACAGCACAGGCCCGACGCTTTGTCTTTTTAATAAAAAATAAACTGTGACAGGCAGTTTTCTGAATCCCAAAGCAAAGGAGAGGGCAAAGGACAGAGGTCAAGGGTCAGCCAGGGGAAAGGCATGAACAAGGCTCAGATTACCGCTGCCATTCTAGCCAGGCCAGAGGGATCACCACCTCCCCCACCCGAAGCAAGAAGGAAGGTGGTCAGCCTTCAGTCTTTATTCCCTGTGTGCATACCGGGGGCAGCTCCCTGCTGAACCCCGAAGATCCCGGGGAGAGGGGAGGACTGGTGTCCAGGGTGACAGCTGCTATCAGCGTGGAGTCTCCAGGAGCGGCATGCTGATGGTTGCTTAGATGTTTGTTGGTTCCCATAGGGTCCTGGGACAGCCGGATGCTTTAGGGTCTCCTGGAGCGGTATGTTTCTGGAGGGTCCCAGCATGGCCAGAACGGAAGGATCCTCTCTGGGTCCTCCTATCAGAGCCTCAGTCCAGGCCTGGGGAGCCCTGTCTGAGATGCCATGCGCCTAGCACATGAGAATCCCACAGGGCAGGCAGCCCCTGTGCCCGCCCACTGAGTGCTACTGGTGGCACAGAGTGGCCGAGAAGCTGCTCTGGAGGGAGGAAGGTGATCTTTTGTGCTGCTCCCCCCTCGTCAGGTCCGCACTGCTCCAGGCACCCCGGTCGGCACGGCCAGGCACTGCCCCACGACTCAGTCTGTGCCCAGAGTCTAAGCCACCTCGGTGCCCAGGTGGTTGTTGTCGGCGTCCAGATCGCTGTCCGGGGGCCTGTGTTCCTTTGGATGTTGTAGGTGCTGCTCCCTGCTCAGTGGGGCCTTCTCCCCAGGGGGCAGGCTCCCACAGCCCTGGACCTTGCCCCGGGCTCGGAGTGCCCCGAGCCGGGAGAGGAGGAGGAAGATGAGGGCTCCGGAAAGCACCGAGGCAAGCAGTGCGGTGACGGTGAGGAAGTGGGGCCAGTAGGAGCGCTGGGCGGCCAGCGCGGCCCCACCACCGACCCTGGTCAGCGAGGCCTCCATGCGCTCCCGGGGGATGCCCGCCAGCTCGGGGTCCGGGGCCCGGGGCGGGTCTTGGCTGTCCACCCAGTAGGAGACCACGGGGTAGGAGAAGCCGTTCTCAGTGGCCACGCACTGGTAGAGGCCTCCCGCCCCGTCCCGCAGCAGCAGCAGGAGGGAGCCGTTGTAAACCATGGACGAGGCGCCCGAGGCGGGTGCTGTCCCGTGAGTCCAGCGGTACGAGGCCAGGGCGGAGCGCTGGGGGCAGGGGAGCTCCAGGATGGAGTTGGGAACGGCCAGGACTTCTTTGACTGTAGGTGAAGAAAAGGGGGCAAAAAGTGAAGGGGTGTGGGGGAGAAGGGAGAAGGAGAGGGTTGGGAGTCCTAACCCCGCGTCTGGACTCCCAGTGAACATCTCCAATTTCCATTCCATCTCCCAGACTCAACCGACCGCTTCCCTCTCTCCAATCTGGACCCCAAACGGACTTCCAGATCCTTCTCACTCCAACTCTGACCCCAAAACCACTTTACCCTCCATCCTGAATCCCACCTTACAACTCCTGTGCCCTCTCCCTGCAGCCAAGACCCAAATCTATCGAATCTGGGTGTTCAGGTCGCAAGCCAGGCAGATGCTGGGGGAAGACACTGAAGCCAGAATGCCTGCTCTGCCAAGAAGCCCCCCCCCCGAGCCTCTGCACCTCCCCTGGCCCCACACTCACTGATCCGGGGGCGGCTCAGAGGCCGGAGGCTCCTGCCCATGGGGCCGTCGGCACACGCCCACTGTGGGTTCCCTCTCTCCATGTCCTGCCTCCAGGAGTTCCTGAGAAGGCAAGGAAATAAAAAAATCATCCTTGGAGACAAAAGTGGGGCGAGCAGGGAGGAATAAGTGGGAGAGAAGGTTGAGGGGGGAGGGAGGGGGAAACACATGAGGCAGAGCGGAGTGGAGGGGAGACCCGGGATGCTGGAGCAGCGTCTAAACTACTGGGTGCAACCTGCCCCTGGAGGAGCCCACCAAGGAGGGGGTCTTGAAGGGACTGTGCGGTAGGAAGAGAGGAAGCCCACCACGGGAGGGGGTCTTGGAGGGACTGTGCGGTAGGAAGAGAGGAAGAACAGGAGCACGAGCGGGGATGAAAGGGTCCTGCGCCATCCAGGACTGGCACTCACGGCGTGGAGGTGGGCAGGAGGCGGCAGAGTCTGGACTCGGGGTCCCAGGCACAGTGGGGGTCCCGGGCGAGGACACAGTCCTCACAGCTCTCATAGACACTACAGTTGGCTCGGGGGACCCTGACAACACCTCCTGAGAAGCCTACAAACAGTGCCCCCTGCAGGAGAGACGGGGAGTGTCAGTCAGGGTGCCACCAGCACACCTCGCCTGGCCCCAGCCCCCCAGGCCCGCCCCCTTAGGGCCCCTCCTCACCTGGGTTGGGGCCAGCTGCAGGGTGCGAACGGGCTCGGGCTCGGGCTCGGGGAACAGCTGGATCTCCTCCACCAGATGCGCTCTGCCGTCCCCGCTCACCACGGCCTTGTGCAGGAGCCCCGTGGCTGTGGGAGACAGTGTGGAAATGGCCTCATTCCCTCTGAAAATTGCTCAGGGTTCCACTCCTCATGCCCAGCTCAGGACCTGCGTCCTCCAACTTCACAGAGAATGCAAAGCCTTCACCTGAGAGCTCCCTATGCTGTCCTGGCCAGTGTGGCTCAGTTGGTTGGAGCGTCGTCCCATACACCGAACGGTCTTGGGTTTGATTCCTGGTCAGGGCTCATACCCAGGTTGTGAGTTCAAACTCCAATCAGGGTGTGTACAGTGGCAACTGGTCAATGTTTCTCTCTCACATGGATATTTATCTCTCTTTCTCTCTCTCTCTCTCTCTCTCCCATCCTCTCTTTCTAAAAATAAAAAAATAAAAAAAACATATTCGCTGAGACCGGTTTGGCTCAATGGATAGAGAGTCGGCTTGGGGACTGAAGGGACCTGGGTTCGATTCCAGTCAAGGGCATGTACCTTGGTTGCGGGCACATCCCCAGTAGGGGGTGTGCAAGAGGCAGCTGATCGATGATTCTCTCTCATCGATGTTTCTAACTCTCTATCTCTCTCCCTTCCTCTCTGTACAAAATCAATAAAATAAATTTTTTTAAAAATTAAAAAAAATAAAAATAAAAACATATCCTTGGGTGAGAATTTTTTTTAAATATATTTTTTTTTAAAAAGGAGCTTCCTGCCAAAACAGGTTTGGCTCAGTGGATAAAGCATCGGCCTGCAGACTGAAAGGTCCCTGGTTGTGCTTTGGTTGTGGGCACATCCCCAGTGGGGGGTGTGCAAAAGGCAGCTGATGGATGATTCTCTCTCATCGATATTTCTAACTCTTCCTCCCTCTCTGTAAAAAAATCAATAAAAATATATATTTTTTTTAAAAAGGAGCTTCCTCTGCTTCCTGCCCACCCCCCAGGTGATCCATGCCCGCGGACTCCCACCCCTGCAGGGTGCTGGCCTCCTCCATTCACAGATGGTCCAGGGTCCTGGACTCTGGCTTCCTGCTCCTCTGCAACCGCACCTGCCCATGTCCCCTCGCCTGCCCATCGCTCACCATCTCTCTCCCTACTGGATCTTGACAGTATTTCCCATATTTAAAAAGAGAATGCTGGCTGGACCCCACAGCCTCCTCCAGTCACCCCCTTGCTCTCTTCCCCTTCACAGCCCCGCCTCCTGAGGGAAGGATCTCTGCCCTTGCTGAGTCCGGTTCCCCTCTATCCGCTCACTCTCTGCCTCTCGGACATGGCTTCCCCCACAAAATAAGCAGCCCTTGCTGAGGCCACCAAAGCCCTTGTGTGTATCTCCCCGACCAGAACTGAAGGCTCACAAGAGGCAGGAATGAGCTGCTTTGCTTCCCCGCTGTATTTCCAGAGCCTAGCACATAGTAGGTGCTCAGAAAACACTTGCTGACTCAATGCATGTGTGAACAGACTCCAAGATCCCCCTCCTCTGTTTCAGTCCCCTGAGGGATGTCCTTGTACTCACTGGTGCCCAGGTACATGACCAGATGGCTGTCCCCGTCAAGGCCCTGGGCTGTCTCCACAGCAAGCCGTGTGTACTCCACCCCGGACTGCACCAGCAGGGGCGTTCCCACCACCTGCTGGTCCATCAGGAAATGGTTCTTCATGAAGGTCAAGGCTTTATCTGAGGAGGGGCCCGCCGAGCACTGCAGGGGAAGAAGGCAGACCAGGTCAGCGTTCTCCTTCCTGTAAGCCCACCCATTGCCTCTCCCCTCCCTTCTCCCCGCTCTGCTGATCTCCTCTGCTCCCTCCTTCCTGGCAGTCCCCGTCTCCAGATGGCAGCGGGGCTCTGAGTCCCAGCCTCCGCGTGCCTGAGGTTCCTGAACAGTAAAATGGGCTATGACCCACATATGTCAGGCCTTCTGTGAGGATGAGCAGTAAAATGCATGAAGAGTAATTAGAACAGTGACTGGCATGAATGAAGGACTCAATAAATGTCAGCCATGATGGCTTTCCTCCTCCTCCTCACCTCCAGCAAGGATGCCTGGCCGAAACTGGTTTGGCTCACTGGACAGAGCGTCAGCCTGCGGACTGAAAGGACCCAGGTTCGATTCCGGTCAGGGGCATGAAATTTGGTTGTGGGCACATCCCCAGTGGGGGTGTGCAAGAGGCAGCTGATCGATGATTCTCTCTCATCGATGTTTCTAGCTCTCTATCCCTCTCTCTTCCTCTCTATAAAAAATCAATAAAATATATTTAAAAAAAAAAAAAAAAAAAAAGGATGCCTGGCAGCCGGCAGAAAGCAGGGTGAAAGCCCTTTGCAGGCAAGAACCCTGCTGCACGCATGTCTGTAGCTGGAGGCTCAGCACAGGACACGGGACACAACCGGTGCCAATAAATGTTTGCTGAGCCAGTGATTAAACGAAAGATACATTATAAAAGGGCGGAGTGGCAGGGCGTGTTTCTCGTCTAGGTTTTGCATGAACTTGCTCCGTGACGCCGGGAGAGTCTCTTCTCTGTCCTGGGCTCCCTTTTCTCGCCCATAAAATGAGGTGCTGACCTGGCTGTTCTCTAAACGCCCTGCCAACACCAGAATGCGAGGGCTCTTGGGACACCTGGGTTATGATCCTTAGTCAGGACCCTGGTCCTTCCTATCCCAGAGCGCTGTCTTAGGGCCAACCCCACCTCTGTCACCGACAAGCTGTGTCCTCAGACAAGTTACTCCACTCCTATGAGCTCCAGTTTCCACGTGTGGAAAGTGAGGTGATAAGATCCACGTCGCATTTTGATACCAGGATGAGCACATGCACCTGCATTTGCTTCCTCCCAAAGGGATTCTTTTCTTTCTTTCTTTTTTAATATATTTATTGATATTTTACAGAGAGGAAGAGAGAGGGATAGAGTTAGAAACATTGTTCAGCTGCCTCCTGAACACCCCGCACTGGGGATGTACCAGCAACCAAGGTACATGCCCTTGACCGGAATAGAACCCGGGACCTTTCAGTCCGCAGGCCGATGCTCTATCCACTGAGCCAAACTGGTTCTTTCTTTATTTTTAAGTATATTTTTAATATATTTTATTGATTTTTTACAGAGAGGAAGGGAGAGGGATAGAGAATTAGAAACATCGACCAGCTGCCTCCTGAACACCCCCAGTCAATTTTAATTTGATCAAGTCTCTAGATCCAACCACCAATTTACAGAAAATACTTCAATTCTGCCGCCAAGATGCAAAATCACCAAGATCCATACTGTGGCCGGGACCGGTTTGGCTCAGTGGATAGAGCGTCGGCCTGCGGACTGAAAGGTCCCAGGTTCGATTCGGAGCAAGGGCATGTACCTTGGTTGCAGGCACGTCCCCAGTGGGGGCTGTGCAAGAGGCAGCTGATCGATGATTCTCTCATCGATGTTTCTAACTCTCTATCCCTCTCTCTTCCTCTCTGTGAAAAATCAATAAAAAAATAAATAAATAAATAAAATAATTAAAAAAAGATCCATACTGTGGAAAACTCTACATGACAAATAAATTGCAAGCAAAAAAAAAAAAAAAAGGAAGCTAGAAAGGAAACATACAGATTAAAAGAGACTTAAAAGAACAACCAATCCAAATGCACAGATCTTTTTTAGGTTTTGACTTAAATAAACAAACTATATTTAAAAATACTTTTATGACATCTATGAGACTATTAGAAATTTGAGCACTAAGTGCATATTATATTAAGGAGTTAATTTTTTTGTTGTGATAATGGTACTATGGGTACTTTTTAAAGCCCTATCTTTTGGAGATACATACTAAAATATTTATAGATGATGTAGTAGGTTAAATGAAAATATGTCCCCATCTAGGAATCTACAGAGATTATCCTCCACTAAAATAAGATAGAAAGAAGAAGAAGGAGAAGAAGAAGAAGAAGAAGAAGAAGACATGAGATTCAAGAAACATGACATCATCACAAGGAAGAGGCAAAGGGAATGCCCAGAATGAGAAAGAGGGGAGACTCCAGGGTGGCAGCTGTGCACCAATGCAGAGGGCCCCCCCGTCTGGACTGCAGTAGACAGGACGGATTTCCAGGAAGATGAAACTGTTAGAACATCTAAGGGGTCTGTCTTCAGAAGAGATTCAGGTAATTGAGTACGAGCTTGGAGCTGGCTGCTCTGTTTGTAGCATAGCCACTCTATGTTTCACTGTTTCACTACTAAATTCTTTCACTTAAAAAAAAAAAAGAAAAGTCTGCCAAAACCAGTTTGGCTCAGTGGATAGAGCGTCGGCCTGCGCACTGAAAGGTTCCAGGTTCTATTCCGGTCAAGGGCATGTACCAGTAGGGGGTGTGCAAGAGGCAGCTGATGGATGTTTCTCTATCATCGATGTTTTGAACTCTCTATCCCTCTCTCTTCCTCTCTGTAAAAAAATCAATAAAAATATATTAAAAAAAAAAAAAAAAAAAAGTCTGGCCTGGCCAGTGTGGCTCAGTGCTTGAGCATCAACCTATGAACCAGGAGATCACTGTTCAATTCTTGGTCAGGGCACATGCTTGGATTTCAGGCTCAATCCTCATCATTAATGTTTCTATCTTTCTCTCCCTCTCCCTTCCTCTCTGAAATCAATTAAAAAAATTTTTTTTTAAGTCTGGGTTAAATTAAAGGTAAGAGTTTAGAAAACAAAGCAAGCAAAGAAACATCAAAATAATTACTAACCCCAGGGGAAATTTTAAAAAATGCAAAAGGAGAAGTACTCAGTGCTTACTACTTGGCTCATTGGTGAATAATAACATAAATCTTGATCTAACCAAAATTACCATAAAACTGTTGGGTGCGCTGGTGTGTTCGTAAGGCAGCTCTGGAGTGGGGGTAGGGGAGCCCTGATTTGTAGTGTTTGCGGATTTCCATGGTTTATACTCCCACATGGTTGATTTCCAGTTACCAATGTAATGTCACGGGACACGAATTTCGTAAGAGAACTCAAAAAGAGTTCTTGCCAAAACCGGTTTGGCTCAGTGGTAGAGCGTCAGCCTGCAGACTGAAAGGTCCCGGATTCGATTCCGGTCAAGGGCATGAACCTTGTTTGCGGGCACGTCCCCAGTAGAGGGTGTGCAAGAGGCCGCTGATCGATGATTCTCTCTCATCGATGTTTCTAACTCTCTATCCCTCTCTCTTCCTCTCTGTAAAATATCAATAAAATATATTTAAAAAAAAGAGTTCTTGCTAGTTGTTGCTAGCCAGCTCCAGCACACGCCTGGGTGGGGGAACACAGGGAAATCCTCACCTCTCAGAATGGGAATGCAATAGATACTGCCTGAAACTGAAACATCAAGACATAACAATAAAAGTATATTATTTAGAAACTTGGAGATAAATACTACCAAAAGAATCAGCTGAAAAAATTGAAGCTGGTTTTCTCTAGGAAGGGAACAAGGGCATTTTTTGGTAACCAACACATGTAAATCTATATGATTTTTTATTTTTTAAAATATATTTTACTTATTTTTTACAGCGAAGAAGGGAGAAGGAGAGAGAGTTAGAAACATTGATGAGAGAGAAACATCAATCAGCTGCCTCCTGCACATTCCCCACTGGGTATGTGCCTGCAACAAAGATACATGCTCTTGATCAGAATCAAACCTGGGACCCTTCAGTCCACAGGCCGACACTCTATCCACTGAGCCAAACCGGTCAGGGCCTATATGATTTTTTAAATAACGTACATATACAATTCTGATTTTTTAAAAAACAAACACACACACACACACACACACACACACACACAACGAAAGGTAAATAAGAAATGCAGGTGAAGATGCCCAACACAGTCCTTGGCACAGCCCAGCTGCCTTGTTTTCTCAGTGAGAGCCCTCCGTTGTTGGATGTGTACGTAGCTGGGGCAGAAGGGGCTGCTCTGTGTGTGGATTGTGGGCAGCTGGACCCAGCATATATCTCAGCAGTCAGGACTGGAGGGGGGCGGGAGAGGACGGACATTTATTGGGCATCTATTCTGCCGTGGTAGGCACTTTGGTCAGTGCATTATGTGTGTGTCTCGGGGCAGGGGGAGAGGGGCTTTGCTCAGTGGGGGCTGGTACTCACGCTGCCTGGTCGAGGATTGATATCATCGGGGACCCCAAGAGTCGTCCATCGTGAAGTCTCTTTGTTCAACTCCTTGTACTTCCCCTCAAAGACACGCTCGATGTCCTTGAGAGAGAAGGCACAGACCGCTGAGCTCCTGGTCCCACCGATTTGCCTGCAGACAGCCAGAGGGGGACATGGTGTGTGATCTCCTCTGCTCTCTCAGGAAGCTCCCCTTCCAGCCCGGGTGAGGAACCCCAGGAGGGCAGGAATGCGGAGGGCTGTGCCAGCCTAGCTGCCTCTCCTTCCCCTCGTTGCGGTACTAAGGGCTAGGAGGGCCCCTGACCCTGGCCCGTTTTAGGATCTGAAGTGTGATTATCCTTAAAGAGAATTAACGGGGGTCAGGCCCGACAGGCTCCCGAGGAAGCCCTCCTCCTCTGGGTCCTGTGGCTCCCTGGCCCTCAGAGGATGAACCGGAGCCTGGCCACATGGCTATTATTCCCTCAGCCCTGGGCTTTCCTGTTCTCCTCAACGTATTCTAAGTTCTGGGTGCCATAGCTGCCAGACCCTGCTTACACCAGGTATCTCTGGTGCCTGACACATTGTCGGATATCTCTAAAACACCGTGGGATCAGGCCACAGCAAATCAGCTCACCTTTCTTAGCCTCCATGCAATGGATACATTTTTATCTTATGATGCTGATGGTGTTTCTCTCCTTGCTCTGGCCATTGGGAAGCTCAGAGCTCAGTCTGTGACTGGCATCCAGGGACTGTCTACATGACACACATTTGTAATGTGTTGATCCTATCCTTGGCTGCTCTTATTCTCCTTTTATTCCCACTTCCTTATTGAATTTTTTTTAACATATATTTTATTGACTTTTTAAAGAGAGAAAGAGAAAGGGATAGAGAGCTAAAAACATCGAGGAGAATAATCGATCAGCTGCCTCCTGCACACCCCCCACTGGGAATGTGCCCGCAACCAAGGTGCATGCTCTTGACCAGAATCGAACCTGGGACCTTTCAGTCCGCAGGCCGATGCTCAATCCACTGAGCCAAACCGGCCTCGGCCCTTATTGGATATTTTATTTTTCCTTTCCTTTTTTTTTGTTTTATTTCTTTTATTTTTTATTTTTTTTAAATATATATTTTTTATTTATTTGTTTGTTTGTTTATTTATTTATTTTTTAGAGAGGAATAGAGAGCGCAGGGCCCAATCGGAGGAATAGAGAGCGCAGGGCCCAATCAATGTTAGAAACATTGATCAGCTGCCTCCTGCACACCCCCCACTGGGGATGTGCCTGCAACCAAGGTACAGGACCTTGACCGGAATCGAACCCGGGATCCTTCAGTCCGCAACCCCACGCTCTATCCACTGAGCCAAACCAGCCAGGGCTGTTTTATTTCTTTTAAAATGGTTGCGTTTTGTCAGCTGCCTCCTATCCCTTTTGGAACCAGCCAGGATATAAACCAGTAAGAACCTCTCTGAGTTTTGTTTTTCCACCTCCAGGAAGGGCATCCATCAAACTCCGGGAGGCAGTGACGACCTGCGCGGGCCTCTTGTCAGTTCCCCGCTCCCGCCCCGCAGCGAGCCCGCCTCCCCGCCCCGGGGCTCACCACTGGGAGGTGAAGACCGCGAAGACGCGGAGGCCGGAGGAGAAGTTGCCCGGCTGCAGGACGGCGTGGCGGATGACGTTGAAGGGCAGCTGCCCGGGCTGCGCGCAGACCAGCTGCGCCTTCAGGAAGGTGGTCCACTTCTTCTGCAGCAGCCGCTCCCCGCCCACGTCGTTCTAGGGGGGCGCGGCCGCGTGAGGGGCACTTCCGGCCCCGCGTGCCCCGCCCCCGGCCCTCCTCCGATTGGGCCCTGCTCTCAGGACCCGCCCCTTCCACCTCCCCATTGGCTCTTCCGCGTCAGCCCCGCCTCCCGCCTCCCGCCCAGGCCGACCTTGCAGACGCGGGCCACCCGGGACGTGCGGAGCTTGTCAAAGAACTCGAACTCGCTGGCCGTCTCCTCGAAGAAGAAGTAGACGACCTGAGTGGAAGGGATGGCTGCCACAAAGGCGGCGTCCGCTGCGGCGGGGGTGGGAGGGTAGGCAGATAGGCTTAGGGATTGAGCCTATCTGCCTGGATGCCCTGGGCTCCCCTGGGTGCAAACCCTTGCTTTGGCTCTGGAGGCCAGGAGGCTGATCCAGGATAGGCGGAGGGGAGGAGGGCTGACACTTCTTTATGTCACATGAAAGCTTCTTGAGGACTCGAGCTTGGTCTCCTTCCCTGCTGTACCCCCAGTGCCTAACAGAGCTGCCTGGAACGTGGTATCCCCTTAGCAATGAGTAGACTGACTGGCCAGGACTCCAGGCCTCGGGAGAAGGGGAGCAGACCTGTCCTGGAGGGGGCTCAGGTGCTTACGTTGCAGCCAGCGGAGGAAGGTGTCCGTCTTGAGCACAGGCAGGGATCCCAGCGCGCGCATCAGGATGGGCTCGCTGCCCAGGAAGTTGTTCATGGTGCCAGAGTAGAGCATCCCGTCTGGGTGGGAGGAGGATGGACATGAGCAGTTGGGAGGGGCCTTCCCCCTCTGTACTCCCTCTGCCCGCAGGCCTGCCTCTGTCTGAGGCCAGCGTTCACATCTGTCTCATTCCTCATCCACCTTCCTGTGGAGCCCCAAAGCCCAGCTCCTAGCCCCACTGAGCACCCTTCGTAGGGCCTTCTGCCCACAGGAAATGGCCAAGCCTCTGGGCTTTGTGTGTCTGGGCACTTCCCCAGCCCTTTTCTCGCTACTCCCCAACACAACCAGCTGAACCACTTGCCAAGTAGAATCACTCATTGTTCCCAGAAGGTGACTGGCTTCCTGTTTCCACACCTTGGGTCCTACCCTTCTCTTCCTGGCGTTCCTTCCCCACCCGTCTGCCTGTCTTGCAAGGTCCCACTCAAAAGCCAAAGGCCATCTTCTCCAAGAAGCCACGCTGGGAAGTCTGTAATGGCTGGTGCCCAGGAGGGAACATGGCCATTTCTTCCCTGAAACCCCTGCCGGTGTGAGCACGCTGCCTGGCACACAGAGGCGGTGTCACGCACAGCCTGTTTGTGGAGCAGTTGGCTGGATCTCGGGCCTCTTCTCTGCCTGAGGCCCTTTCCAGACCTCCCTGCCTCTCTCTCCACAGCCATCTCTCCTCACCTCCTTTGTAGCAGCTTCAGCAGGAGCTGGTGGTTGGGGTGCCCAATGTCCCCTTTGCTCTTGTGCTCTGCGGCCCCTGGCTTTCCCTCCCTCTGTCCCCTGCCTTTCAGGAAACTCAGATTCCATATGTCACAGAGTGACTCGGGAAAGCAGATGTCGGGATGGACCAGGGAACCCGATACTCACCTACCAAGACAGCTGTGTGCTTGTGGGCAGGATCAAAGGGGCTCAGCCCTTTCCCCTCCACAACCTGGTCCTCCAAGATGGGCAGCAGATTGGAATTTTGGAGTTCCTAGGAGGGGGCAGAGGACGGGAGACTAACACACCGGAGCTCACATCTGGAAAGTGAGGGGTGTGCGGGAGGAAGGCAAAGGGACAGCGAGGGAAACTGGTCTGGGGCCAGGGAGCTCAGGAGGGTTCCAGAGCTGCAGAGGATGGGCTGGGAGCAGCTGTGAGGAGGGAGGCTCAGGGCCTGGGAGCTGGGTGCCAGGCAACTCACAATGAAGGTGCAGGCAGGGCTGAAGGCGAAGGTGCCACAGGCGTACAGGTGGGTGGCGTTGAAAGAGACCAGGACGCGGATAAAGTTGAAACACTGTGTCTGGAGGAGAGAGAGAATTCAGGCCTCAAAGGACATTTGCCCCAAACGCCTGGGCCCCCAAACTCCAATGCTCCCTCGCTTCCTGGGGGGAAGAAGGGCTGGGCAGTGTGGAGGCAGTCCATGTGTGTCTTCACAGAACATGATGCGGGCCATAACCATGGGAACAAGCCACCTCTGCTGCCTGCCCCCCCTGAGACGATGGCCTGGGGACACCAGGGGTCTTACTCGGGGCCCCTAGCCCCCCACCTCTGCTTACCTCATTGCTCTTCTTCTTAAAGGCACAATCACTCTTTTTTTTGTCACTGGCTGGCCAGGATATCTGAAATGGGAAATTGCGGGGGACAGGGAGATGAAGGGATATGAGGGGTTCAACTCTAGCTTTGACTTGCCATCCCCTCCTTGGCTCTGGTGTGAAATCACCGGCAGCGATTAGTGACCTGCCCATGGGCTATGGTAACATCAGTTGGTGACCAGAGCTATTGCTCTGATAGCGCTCCAGGCTAGATCATGGCCTGTGGGATGGGACCTGAGTTTGAAGTTAGGCTCGGCCATTCTCTGACTGAGGGACCCTGGTCAATTCCACAGGCTGCTGGAGGGCGAAAGTAGGCAGTAGATGCGAAGCACCTAAGCCTTTGGAAGGGGCCCTAAGGAACGCATGGAGTCCAGAGCAGCAGCTGCCCAACCACACATTTCCCAGGGAAATGGTTTGAATGTCAGTCCCTAAGTCACACCTCAGAAAGTCTGCCTTTTTCACGTGAGTCGGTAGCCTGCAGACCACACTGAGAAACACAAACCGTGGCGATGCTCCTTCATTGCTCGCTCCCTCCCTCCCCTTCTCCCTTCCTTCTCCTTTCTCCCTCACACTATTGCCCTCAGCAGGGGGACTAAAATGTAACGGAGGCACGCTCTCCCTCCCATGGGAGCCACCCACCCCTCTCTTCCCTCTCAGCCTGCATCTCCTGACTCTAAGGCCCCCAGCAGACTTGCAGCCAGGGGGCCGGGGGCGGCAGCAGCGGGTCCCGAACTAACCCCCCCCCCCGAACCTGTCTCCAAGGCCCCTTTTCTCTGAGTGTCCAACAAGCCAAAGCAGCCACCTAGGCTCTCCTCCCCGGTTGCTTTTTCTATCCTAGGCAGCCTCTTTCCTCTCCCTATCCACAGCTTCAGTAAACATACTCTAAAAACAACAACAGTGAGCACAGAAGGGTCAGTGATTTCTGCCCGTGGGTGGATGTCACATGATTGACACCATTTGAGCCAATGTTTCTCTCCTGTGTCGATTTTCATCTCAGCCATTGAAGCAATTAATATTATTCATTAATCATAATACCAAGGAAGAGTGAGGCCACTGTAGTATTTCTTGCCTGTTTACCGGCCAGATGCTGATGATTACGGAATCCAGCTGGCCCTCGAACAACACGAGGTTGTTGGGAACAAAAACCCTTGCATATAGTGAAAAGCCCTCGTATAAATTTTGAGTCCCCAAAACTTAACTCCACAGCCTCTCCGTATCCATGGGGGACTGGTCCCAGGACCCTCATATAAAAGTCCCTCATATAAAATGGGGTAGAACCTGCATGGCTTCCCAGCCGCAGATTGAAAACACTGGTTGGATTCTCCGATGGGAAATCTGAGGGTACAGAGGGGCCAACTGGATTATTGGAGGGGAGGAATCTACAAATAAGGGGACTCGCATAGTTCAAACCCATCTTGTTCAAAGGTCAACTGTATCGATGACAGGAACTGGGCGATGATTCACCCGTAGGCAGCCCGGGCACAGGGCATCTGCTGGCCCCTCCTGGCTCCCAGCCCACACCCTTTGCCCCGGCCTCCTCACCGTGTTCTTCAGCCTGGGCACGCCCGGGTCCTGGATATCCAAGGCCAGAATGGCCTCGCGGGCCCCCACATAGAGCGTGCCCCCGTCAGCACCCAGGAGCAGAGTGTCAAAGTCCTGGAGGTTCTTCTGGTGGAAGAGGCTCAGCACCCTGCGCCCGTCCCCTGTGAGGAAGCGGGGTGAAGGGTGGCGAGTGAGGAGCAGCTGGTGGGCAAGCAGCTGATTACTGAGAGGCGGGTGTGGGGAGGGGCAGGGCTGGCAGAGTGTGCTCCTCAGGCCTTGGCAGATGAACCCATTCTTTTTCTTTTTTTACTGATTTTTCACAGAGAGGAAGGGAGAGGGATAGAGAGTCAGAAACATCAATGAGAGAGAGACATCAATCAAGCTGCCTCCTGCACATCCCCTACTGGGCAGGTGCCCACAACCAAGGCACATGCCCTTGACTGGAATCGAACCTGGGACCCCTGAGTCCGCAGGCCGATGCTCCGTCCACTGAGCCAAACCAGTTAGGGTATGGGCGCATTCTTCAGCAGCAGCTCCCCCTTCACCCACCCCACCGGCAGCCATAGGAACTTGGTGTGTAGAGCCCACCGTAGAGACAGACCAAGGGACAGGAGGTAAAGGGAGGCATGACGGATGCTCCCCCAGGCCTGGGGGCTGCAGTGGGAGGCGGCCGCGTTGGTCCTCGCTGGCAGGGGCAACCGAGGCAGAGAAACAGACGAGCGGTGTTAACAACCACAAGCAGGAAAGCTACCCAAAGGCCTCTGTCAGAATAGCTGTGGGTTGTAGGGTCCCACTCACCTAGCCCACTTCCTTACCCGCCTCTTGCAAGAAATTTCCACAAGAATGACCACCTTAGGCTGCACAGAAAGAAAGCATCTTTCTTCAGAGGCCCATGGGCATGCCTGGCTGTCGCCCGGACAGGGGAGGGGAGCCTAGGACCTCTCTCTCGCTTTGTGCAGATGGGATCTGTGTGTTCCTGTCCCGAGGGCCATCGGCACAGGGAATTTGAGGATTTAAGCTCCTCAAATCCTCTCTCATGGGCACATTCACACCTGTGCGTCAGTTAGAGGGCTGACGAGCTAAGTGATACCTTTGAGGGCTCAGAGTGAGGCAGGACCAAGGGGAGGAGTTAGGGGAGGAGTGTGTGCCAGGGGCCGGCCTCCATCAGACCTGCATCAACCCCTCGTTACAGACGGATCCCCTGCAGCATGACTGCCTCCCCTCAGGACTGTGAGCACCTTGAGTCTTGTTTCCGCTGCACCCAACACAGAGGAGGCCTCTCCGTCCATGGGCAACAGGCACTCCCTTTAGACACGGCCCCAGAAGGATGCTAAGTGCCCAGGACCCCCTGCCCCCTCACCTCCTACAGGCCCAGGTCCCTTCCTGAATCTTCTCTCTAGAGGCGAGAGTACCAGCAGCCTCAGTAAGAAAGCTGTGCCTCCAGGGCTCCAGGGCCTGCACCCCAGCTGGGCCATCCTCACTTCTCATATCCTGGGGTCCATGGTACGAGGCTTGCCATGGTCCAGCCTGATCTGTGTGGTGGGCCTTGGCCTGGAGTAGCCTGAGCTGCCAGGTCCACAGAGGACCTACGTGAGCCCTGGCTTTGGGGGAAGCTGAGAGCAGGAAGCAGTTTCGGTTTGAAGGGCCGCTTGAGGACGGCGACAGTGGAGGAGGGAAAGGAAAACCACCAGTTTTAAAGAACCTGAAGGAGGGATGCCCCGGCCACCTGGCCCCTCGCCTCTCTCTCCTAGCTCTGCGCCCCACGTGGTTTCATCGCTCACTTCTGACTCGAAACTTCTATTTCTGGCCCCCTGTCTGTCTCGCTGAGGCTGTCTCTCCCTGAACATCTCTCTGCTTCTCCATGTTTCTTCCCCTCCCTCCACTCATCTCACCTTCCTGACGCCCCTCCAGCCCATCCAGCTCGCAGTGGCCATGCCCACACTTCCATGCCCACATTTCCTGGACATCGAACACTCACCTGCGTAGTATCGGACCCTGGGGAGGGGCTCCTGCCCTCCGGCCCCGGTGGCTGCTGTTGGCAGCAGCAGCAGGAGCAGCTGGAAGAGGAAGAGGCCGAGGAGGCTCCATGGGTCCAGGCCCAGGGCGGGAAGGGCCATGCTCAGCCAGAGGCTGTCACCGGATGGCTCTGGGGAAACAGACCAGGGGCGCTCTCTGGGTAAGCAAGCAGTCCTCACCACATCCCCCCCTCCTGCCCCTCCCCCCTGGCCAATCAGAGCGCCCCAGGCAGCAGAAGTGTGTAAAACAGAGGGATGACAGGGAGGGGCAGCTTCCTCTCTCTAGGGCCACGCAGGAGTCTCACTTCCATCAGCCTCACAGGCCTCAGCCTGCAGCTCTGCCCTCGGGGCAGGAGGGAATGGCTCCCCATCCTGTCCTTCTGAGCTCTTCTCGCCCACAGCCCCACTCTGCCTCCTCTCAGCTTGCTCTCAGAGACGTCCCTGCCAGCTCCTCTGCCTGCCTCCCTGCCGTAGCCCAGGGCCCACACCTTTGCCTTGCCCCAGGCAGGAGACTTTCTGGGGAACCGATTCCTACGCTCAAACAGGAATCCCTCAGACCCGCCTCTCCTGGCTCTGTCAGATCTGCGAGCACCCCGTCCCTCACACGTACCCCTGCCCTCTGATGACCCAAGCAGGGGACTGCGTCTCCATCAGCTGCTCTGAGCTTTGATGGGTGGCAATGAGAGTACGTACAGCCCCCAGGCTGGCTAACCGCACTGCCAGGGACCCGGCCAGGGCAGGAAGTGGCTCTGTCTCCCGCCTCTGCAGCTGCCCACCAGCCCTGGACGCTGTGCTGTTGCTGTCTGTGTCCCCGGGTCTCTGCATAAACCTCTCCTCAGGTCACCAGCCCCAGCCTGCCCCCACCTCCCCACCCCGTCTCATCTCACCTACCCTTGAGCCAGCCACGGTGTAGAACCCAGGTGTCTGGACTCTTGGGTGGAGGTGCCATCCAGAAGAGAGAAGGTGAGTGGGGGGTCCGGGCCCCAGCGGCAGGGGGCAGAGGCTCAGCCCGGCTGAGCCAGCAGTGAGACCCTCCAGGTACCCATCGTGCCAAAGCCAGCACTGGGAGCTCTGGGCAAGGGAAACCAGAATTTCTACCTCTCGAGTTGTGACAGATCCCGGGCTTGGCGGAAGCTGGGAGTGGACACACCTCTCTCTTTCCCCCTCCTCTCGCCTCTGTCTATCCAGAAAGTTTACTAGGAAAAGGCCAGGACGCCCTGCCAGCGCGGCTCCGCGGTTGAACATCAACCAGGAGGTCATGGTTTGAGTCCCAGTCAGGGCACAGACCCAGGTTGCAGGCTCGATCCCCAGTGTGGGGCGTGCGGAAGGCAGCCAATCAGTGATTTTCTCTCATCATTGGTATTTCTATCTCTCTCCCTCTCCCTTTCTCTCTGAAATCAATTACATAAAAAAAAAAAAAGTTTTTTTTAAAGGCCAGTCCTCCTCTCCCCTAAAAAAAGGCCAGCCCTTGCCAGTTTGGCTCAATGAAGGGTCCTGGGTTCGATTCAGCTCAAAGGCATGTACTTCGGTTGCAGGCTCAATCACCAGCCCTGGCTGGGGCGCATGTTGAAGGCAACCAATTGATGTGTCTCTCTCACATCGATGTTTCTCTCTGTGTGTCCCTCCCCCTCTCTTATAGAAATTAATAGAAAAATGCCCTTTGGGAGAATGTTTTTTTTTTAAAAAAGGCCAGAAAGTTTTTAGATTATTTCTTGTTCCTCTATCACATCACATGTAATCAGCCTAGCAGTGGTTTCTCCTCTTGCTAAAGATTTCCCCAGACAAGAGTCATGACTCGGTCTTCCATATTCCTTTTTCACCACCCACAGGCGGGTCTTTCCACTCCCACCTCCTGGGAAGTCCCCGCAATGGTCTGCGCCAGCGGTCGCCAGCCTCTCACCCCTCACAGACCTCCAGAGGCCCTGACCCTTTATTGGCGACCGCTGGTCTGAACTTCAAACCTCCCACTTCTGGCAGAGCTCTAATCTTTTTAAAATAAAACAACCGCGCTTCAGCCTTATTCGTGGCTTTGCGAGGGAATCCCTCCTGTCGCCCAATCTCCATCACCCTTAGGGCTGCATCAGGCCAGTGGGAAGCCCAGAAAATTTCCCCTCTGAGCTCATAGGTCTCAAACACCGTGCTGCGGCCCCCACCCCCACAGCCGCTGCTCACTGCTCCCCATGGCCCCCGGGGAAACCTCGTAACGCAGGGCTAATGAGGCATCCAGCACCCACAGCCCCGTGACCTTCAAAGGGGGTAGCTTCCTGCCCACTCAGCCCACGACAGCTGACTGCTGGGTACAGGAGCACAGCCATCCGGGGCCAATGGACTCCCATAAACTCCCATCTCATTCAGTGCACATTCCTCACTGCCAGGAAGTCCTTCCTGGGTCAGAGCCTCCATCCCTCTCCCCTCAGCACCAGCCTGCAGGGCGATGGGCCAGCCCGGTACAATCCGTGGAAGAATTCCCGGTCAAAGGCTGCTCAGCCTTCTTTCCTTCTCCTCGGCTCCCGTTTCCTTTCTCTTTTGAATTGGTCTTAGGCAGACCCCCCACCCCCCACAACTGTTTCTGTCAAGACCTGCCTGGGACTCCCTCGGGCTCTCCTGAGGCTGGTGGCCAGGCCCTTGGGAGAAGCCGCAGACCAAGCCGCCCAGAGAACGTTTTCCTGATTCTCAGAACCAAGGCACACTCCCACCCAGCCCCCACCTTCTGGGTCTCCTCAACCCCAGCTCAGATTTGGGGACCTACCCTGCCCCTGGGCCTCCCTGCTTGCACAGATTGGTGTATCTGGGTCACTGGGAGGAGTTCTATGGGGGTGAGGGGGGTGAAAGTCCAGCCCCACCCTCCCAGCCCGGTGCCCTGCTCTGGCCTCTCGGGGAAGTGTTAGATTAATAGCCTGGAATTATCCTTCTGCTGCAGTCCCCGGCGTTCTCCTCCTAGCCCCAGGCCTTTCCCCAGTCCCTCCAGCCAACACGAATCAGGCTGTGGCCTACCCACCAATGCTAGCAGATAGGCACCCCCGGGACCCCAGCTTACAGATGAGGGAGGTGATTCAGGGAGGTCCCACAGCGAAAAGTCAACTTAAACTCAGATCGGCCTCATCCAAAGTGAATCCCTTAGCTCTACTGTCTCTATAGAGTCTCATTCCAGCCCCAGCCCAGGGAACTCAGCCTCCTGGACGGAGAAGGCAAGCAGGTAGGGGTGGCAAGCTCTGGCTCCTCTGAGCAGAGAAACGGTATCTCTGGGGAGATTCCTGAAACCTCTGCGAAGACAGGCCATCAGGTACCACCTCCTGCCTCCACAGGGCCTGCTGCTCCAGCTTCATGGAAGAGCATGATGGAGAGGCAGGGCCACCTGCCCCTACCCACTGACCCTCCTTATATATATGTCAGAGTGGAAGGGAGAAGGAGAAGGAGAGGGAGAGGGAGAGGGAGGAGAGGGAGAGAAACACCAATGATGAGAGAGAATTATCAATTGGCCATCTCCACGCCCCCTACTGGGGATGGAGCCTGCAACCCAGGCATGGGCCCCTGACCGGAATCGAACCCAGGACCCTTCAGTCTGCAGGCGGATGCTCTATCCACTCTGCCAAACCGAGGGCCAACCCACTGACCCTCTTGCACCAGAACCCCTGGAGTCAGATTCGGATGCACACAGCCATCGCTCCTGCTGCAGCTGGCAGAGCCCACAGACAGGGCCCCCCACTCCGAAGGGCCCACGTTTCATCTGATGCCGTCTTGAAAGTCTTGGTCATTTCTGAACAAGGGGCCCCACATTTTCAGTTGGCACTGGGTCCCACAAAAGGTGTGGCAGGTCCTGCCTCCGGCATCAGGAAGCTCTGAGTGACCCCCTCAGTGCAGAAACGAGGCAGGCCAGGCCAGGAAGAGGAAGTGTCTTGGTTGGAGTCAGGCAGAGGTTGGGGTGGGGCGGCAGTGTAAGGGGTCAAATGTTCAGGGAACACACCGAGGGCGCCAGGCCATTGCATAGCCCTAATGCGGGGCTTCCCCCGCTCCTTTCTCCCCTGGCCTGGCGCCCAGCATGGGGACCCTCTAGACCACAATGCTGAGTCCAACCCCATTGCCCTACCCCAGAGCCCAGCTCTTCCAGGGGCCCAGGTAGAGATCCAGATGTGGGGGTGGTAGCGGGAGGGGAAATGGCGATGTCACTCCTCAGCCCTACCCCGTGCTCACCCCAGGCTCTGTCTCGTCTGCTCCCTTGGAGCATGGATACCTCGCAGAGGGGCAGCCACTTGGGGCTTCCCCGAGCAGGTCCAGTGTCCCCTACCTCCTCTCCCTTCCGGCCTCGGGGCAGACCCGGAGAGCACGCCCCTGGAGAAGAGCAGAGGGCTGGCTCCCCTTCCTTAGCCCCCCTGCTCCGGTCCCGCATCGCCCTCCCTCTGCGCTGGCCAGCGAGTCAAAACAACTTATATTGGTTACGCGCCTCCTGGGTGAAGCGCCAGGGATGGCCCCCAGCCTCTGCTCTGCCAGGTCCCCACCCCTGCTGTCTCTCTCGCCACCTGCCCAGCCAATCCCGCCAACCCCTCACCCAGCGCCTCCGGGGTTTCCCCCTCCAGCCTGCCGGTGCTGGGAGGCTGAGCTGAGCATCGCAGACAATGGCCGGACCCCCTCTGTCTGCCCCTTCTCGGGGGCAGAGCCGGCGCCAGACAATGGCCCGTGCTCTCCGCTCAGCACTGCCAGCTCTCCCGCCTCCTTACCTGGCGCTCGCTCGCTCGCTCGGGGATGCTGCCGCGTTTCCCTCCCCCTGGAACGCCAGGCTCTCTCGTCTCCCAGAGCTCGGTCCTGCCACACCCCCGCCCCCGTCCCCAACCCCATCCCACCTCACTGGTCCTCAGTCACCATGGCGACCGCATCTCTAAGTGGGAGGGACCAGAATCTCCCCATATTCTTCCTCCTCCTCCTACCCAGGTCCCCCTGCACCCCACCTTCTGGGGCTTCTGGATCCGCATGTGGAGAAGGCAGGGCTCCAGATGTGGGGGGAGGTGGGAGGGGTCCCCGTTCAGCTCCCCGGCCCCCTGCTAGGCAGGCACCAGGGCACAGCTGTCCCCACACCGGGTTCAGGGTCAGCTGGGGCCAATTCTCCTCCCACTCCCTCCGGGTTTCCCTCCTCCCGCTGTGTACACGCAGGGTGGTCACACCTGGGTGCCAGCCAGCCTGACCTCACGCAGAGGGAGGGTGCCATGAGGAGGCACATGAAGACGTAAACATCCACACAAATACGCCCAGACTGGGCCTCTTCTCTGTCAGGAAGCCCGAGAGCCCTGGCCTCCCCGGTGGTGGGAGCATCGTCCCACAGCCCCAAAAGGTTGCAGTTTCGACTCCCAGTCAGGGCACATACGTATGTTGTGGGTTCCACCCCCGGTCAGGCTGCACACAGAGGCAACCCGTGGATGTTTGTCTTTCACATCTCTCTCCCTCCTTTCTCTCAAATCAATTAAACACACACACATGCACGCACACACACACGCACACACGCATACACAATACATCCTTGGATGAGGATTTTTTTAAAATTAAAAAACAACAGGAAGAAAGCCTAGCTGGTTTTGCTCAGTGGATAGAGTGTCAGCCTGTGGACTGAAGAGTCCCAGGTTCAATTCCGGCCAAGGATGTGTACCTTGGTCGCAGGCACATCCCCAGTGGGGAGTGTGCAGGAGGCAGCTGATGGATGTTCCTCTCTCATCGATGTTTCTAACTCTCTCCCTCTCCCTTCCTCTCTGTAAAAAATCAATAAAATAGCAGAAACCAGTTTGGCTCAGTGGATAGAACATCAGCCTGCAAACTGAAAAGTCCCAGGTTCTATTCCAGTCAAGGGCACATCCCCAGTAGGGGGTGTGCAGGAGGCAGTTGATCAATGTCTCTCTCATCGATGTTTCTAACTCTCTATCCCTTTCGCTTCCTCTCTGTGAAAAATCAACAAACTATATTAAAAAACAAGGAAGCCTAAGAAGCCCTCTTCTGTCACCATTGACCTGACTTCTGCGGGAGCGCCCCTCCGGGTGGGTCTGCGGTTCTCCCTCAGCCACCTAATCCAGAAGACAGTCCCCGAAGCCCGAGACTAACCCCGAGGCCTCCGGGAGGGAGGGCTGTGCTGTCAGAAGCAGAATGGAGGGCAGACTTCCGAATGGACTTTCCCAAGATCCAGACCAGACGGGATAAAAAGAGCCAGGCCTGAGCTGGGCCTCCCCCAGCCACCCAGGAGCAGAGGCACCAGGAGTCTGGGGGAGCTCTGGCAGGGGGCCGTGTGTCCTCTCCCCCCGGGTCCCGGGGCCCAGCTAGCAGGTCTCCTGTCCTCTCCGACGGCTGCCCTGGTGCCACACAGAATGGCCGGCCTCCCTCCGCCGCGGGGAGACGGTGAGGGAGGCCCTGGGTCCCAGGCCTGACTGCCTCTTACTTGCTGTGTGATCCTGGGCAGGGGGCTTGCCCTCTCTGATCCCCACCGGCAAAAAGTAAGCATCATATATATATATATATATATATATATATATATATATATATAAAATTGATTTTTTTTTACAGAGAGGAAGGGAGAGAGTTAAGAACATCGATGAGAGAGAGTCATCAATCAGCTGCCTCTTGCACGTCCCCTACTGGGGATGTGCCCGCAACCAAGATACATGCCCTTGACCGGAATCGAACCTGGGACCTTTCAGTCCGCAGGCTGACGCTCTATCCACTGAGCCAAACCGGTTTTGGCAAAAGTAAGCATTCTTAAAAAACGGTTTTGCAGCCTTCCTGGCAGAAGCTTGCCTCATTTCTAGACTGAGCAGCATTTGTTTAGGAAGAAGGAAGTGAGCGTGCTGGTGCCAGCCGGGGGCCGAGGGTTCCACCGGCCACGTTCCTTCCCGTCGGGGCCCGGGCTGGGGCGGCGGTGAGCAGTCTTTCTGCTGGGGCGTGTGTGGAAAGCAGAAGTGAACTCCAGGGGAGCTGCCGTCCCATCCCCCACCACCCCGCCTCCCGGGCTCCATCCCCGCTGCCCTCAGCACCTGGGCCTTCCTTCGGAACCGGGGTAACGGGGTGCTGCCGGCCCAGGCTCTCCTCCCCCGGGGCTGGGCCCGTGGTAAGAGGGGAAGGAGTCACTCGGAGCAGAGGTGGCGGGGACCAGCTGGGACAGAACTACCCCTGCAACAGGAAGGAAGACTTCACACCCGGTGCCCCTGCCCCTCCCCCACTTCCTTCCCTTTGAGGAAGCGGCCCAGTCACTCTCGGTGGCAGGGTTTCGTTTCTGAGAAATCCAAGGGAGCAAAGTAAGGGAGCCCACAGCTTCCCCTGGCTCCTGGTGACCCCGCTGGCGTCGGGGAGCCTCTCCTGGCCCGGACAGGGAAACCCACGGCTCAGGGCGGTGGAGCTGTCCTGAGGGGGAGGGAGGGAGGGAGGGGACCTGGCCCAGGTGCGGCCATGGCTGTAGGCAGGAGCTGGCTGGGCAGCCGGACACCCAGTCCCCTGTGGCCAGGTCTGTGGGTGCAGGAGGAGGGAGACTTTCTGCAGCCCAATCCCTTCCCTCCGCCGCCGCACACACCCTTCCCTGTCCTCTGGTTCGCCGAGCCTCAGTTTCCCCACCTGTGAGAAGGTGGCGTGTCAGGGCCCTATGTCTCACACTGCAGGAGGGACGGGGGCGGCTGGTGGAGTGCAGCGAGTGAGGGTCCTGGGGAATGAGATGGGGGCGTGGAGGGTGAGGAGACCCACCCATCCTGCCCCCTAGGCTCTGCCCCTCAAGATCCTCTGCCCCTGCCCCGGTCTGAGGCCAGAGCCCCCCACATCATCCACTGGCACCCCACATCCCCAGCCCAGCCCAGGGACCGTGGTCCGTCGCTCCCGCCACTTCAAGCCTTACCCCCAGCCAAGCAGTGGAGACCCTAACCCAGGCGTCCGTCCAAGACTTCCAGTGGAGTCCGTACCAGTCCGGGGAGGAGCAGAGGCGGGCATGGCAGGGCAAGCAGGGGGGGCCCTGCCAGCCCCCTCCGGTGCCCCAGTTCCCAGGCAGCTCTTAAAGGGACCAAGATGAATTCGTTCGGAGGAGCTCAGGGGGTGGGTGCAGAGGAGAGTGGGTGGCGGGGAGGTTAGCTTCTCCAGGGGCAGGAGGGCCGGAGGAGGGGCCTGGCACCGCCTCGACGCCCCTCGAAGCCTTCTGCCTCCCCAGTCTTGCCTTTCCATCTTCCTGTGTGACCCCCATGTTGGGCACCCAGCTTCTGACTGCCACCTCCTGCATCTTGGTCCCTTTGGGCCCCTGCCCACTCCCCCCGCCTTCTCCCATATTTGTGCCACCTCAGTCTCCGGTAAGAGCTGCCAGCTGGCACTGGCTGGCACTAAGCACGGAGAATTGGCCCAAGGATTGTAAGGGGCTGAGCCCGGCCCTGGGTGTGTGTGTGTGTGTGTGTGTGTGTGTGTGTGTGTGGCCAGCACCTCAGCCACTCCAGGGGGGTGAGAGCAAGAGGCTCCCACACACCTCTCCACATCTTGTTTTCTCTGTTCCTCCGGGGGCAGGACAGGGGGCACTGAGGCACCCACGGATCCCGCCTCAGCCCTCCCTCACCTACACCCTCACAGGTTGTCAGGGTGGTGACAGGGGAAAAGAAAAATGGCCTCCCACTTTACTTCTGGCCACGGAAGGGCTGAGGTCAGTGAAGAGAATTTAAAGACCAGTCCTCAGGGGACTCGTTGGGATTCCATCCTAGGAAACCAACTGAAATGTTTAAAGAAAAGGCATCCACCACAGCGCCATTTACAAAGTAAAACTGGGAATGAGTGAAGTGTCTGGAGCGGGGTTACAGGAAGTGTGGTCTAAACATCCCGCAGAGAAAAAGTGTGTTTATATAATACATATGGTCTTAAAAACCAACATGGAGAAGATACTCTTGGCCATAAAAAAAATGAGCAGCCAAAGCCGGTTTGGCTCAGAGGTAGAGCGTCGGTCTGCGGATTGAGGGGTCCCGGGTTCGATTCCGGTCAAGGGCATGTACATTGGTTGCGGGCACATCCCCGGTAGGGGGTGTGCAGGAGGCAGCTGGTTGATGTTTCTCTCTCATCAATGTTTCTAGCTCTCTATCTCTCTCCCTTCCTCTCTGTAAAAACTCAATAAAATATACTAAAAAAAAAAAAAAAAAAAAAAAGAGCAAAAAGGTCCCACCTGGTAGCTCAGTTGGTTAGAGCGTTGTCCGGAGAAGCTAAGGTTGTGGGTTTGACCCCTAGGTCAGACCACATACAAGAGTCAACCAACGAATGCATCAGTAAGAGGAACAACAAATCTATGCTTTTCTCTCTCCTTCTCTCACCCTCTCTCTCTCTAAAATATTAAAATTAAAATTAAAAAACAGAAAAAAAATGAGCAAAAGGGATAGGAACATGTTATACCAACAGAAATATAAATAACCCACATACATTAATTAAATTTTTTTCCTATTTGTCAAAGACATATTATTTGAAGCAATAATGAAAATAATTGCTCTAGAGAATCCAAGATGGCTGCTCGGGTAGACACCTAACTGCAGCAGCACACAACAATTTCAATGGAATACAACTAAAATGTAGAGTGGACATCGCCCAGAGCTACAGGTAGTCGACTGACTGAAAATTCTACAACAAGAAGGAAAGAGAAAATAATTGCTCTCCAATAAAGTTAGCTAACATTAAAACTGACAAAACTTGCCCTAGCTGGTTTGGCTCAGTGGATACAGTGTCAGCCTGGAGACTCAAGGGTCCCAGGTTCGATTCCAGTCAAGGGCATGTACCTTGGTTGTGGGCACATAACCAGTAAGGGGTGTGCAGGAGACAGTTGATCGATGTTTCTCTCTCATTGATGTTTCTAACTTTCTCTCCCTCTCCCTTCCTCTCTGTGAAAAATCAATAAAATATGTATTTTTAAAAACCTGACAAAACTTGTGGCTTTCGAAGAAATGTGAGGGGGTGTGGGCCCCATTTCCCTTGGAAATATTACCAACGGCCCCTTTTTTACTGTGTGTGACTCTGAGTCAACCAGTCCCTTGCTTAGAATTTATTTCGTGGAAATTCCCAGAGATATGTGCAAAGATGTACATTCCAGGAAGCATTACATATAACAGCCAGTAGGAAATGGTAAATGTCGTATATATTTCAAAACTGAAAAGTAAAATGCTCGAGGCCTCCGGTTATAAAGTTCATGATGGTTTCCACTGAGATGGCTTTTTTTTTTTCTTACTCCTTTTCTACCCTCTCTGAAATGGCAAAGTATTACTTCCATGAAACCGACAGAACAGGAATCCGTTATTTTTAAACAATGTTTATAAACTTTGAAATAACACTGGAAAGTGCTTATGCATTTTAACCAGGAAAAGAGCAGAATCAAATGCTGAGCCACAGCGAGATTTTAACTCCATAGTAAATGCTCAGGAAAAAACGTCGGGAGGAAATCCATCAGTGGGTGCCTCTGGGCATTGGAAAAGGGATGACTCTTTTTTTCCCCTACTTCTTCTGCTTCTTCTTCTTCTTCTTCTTCTTTTTTTAAATATATTCTTATTGATTTTTTACAGAGAGGAAGAGAGAGGAATAGAGTTAGAAACATCAATGAGAATCATCGATTAACTGCCCCCTGCACGCCCCCTACTGGGGACGTGCCCGCAACCAAGGTACATGTCCCTGCTGGAATCGAACCCGGGACCCTTCAGTCCGCAGGCCATCGCTCTATCCACTGAGCCAAACGGGTTTCGGCTCTATGCATATTTTAAATAATCCCACGTGGCCTGCTGAGGGGTGTCCTGTCATGGAGTGACCAGCTTGCAGCAGCGGACAAGGCCAGCTTGCCGATTGGCTTTATCCCTTCGAGAACAGGGACCTCGCCTGCTGGTCGCGCTGTCCGCCCAGCCCAGGTCCTCCGGAAGGCTTCCTCTTTCATTCAGAGCCAGAGCCATCCCCTTGCTGGCCACGGCGGGGCTCTGGCGCCCCCGGGTGCCCAGACCTGGAAGTGCATGTAAGCGCCCTCAGAAGATGGGTCTCCTTCCCTGATGTCCAAGACCTACCAGGGCCCCTGGGTCCTTGTCCAGGCCTGGGAGAGGGGTTTCTTTCTCCTTCTTTTAAGAAGATAGATGTGGCCGAAACCGGTTTGGCTCAGTGGTAGAGCGTCAGTCTGCGGACTGAAGGGTCCCGGGTTCGATTCCGGTCAAGGGCATGTACATTGGTTGTGGCACATCCCCAGTAGGAAGTGTGCAAGAGGCAGCTGGTCGATGTTTCTCTCTCATTAACGTTTCTAGCTCTCTATCTCTCTCCCTTCCTCTCTGCAAAATATATTTTAAAAAATGTGTATTTGATTTCAGAGAGGAAGGAAAGGGAGGTAGAAACATCAGTGATGATTGGCTGCCTCCTGCACGCCCTCTACTGGGGATCCAGCCGCAACCGCGCGCCCAGAGGGAGCTCACACGGTGACACCTGGTTCGCAGGTGGATGCTCCTCCCTGAGCCACCAGCGGGGTGGGTGGTTCCTTTCTCTGAAGCTGCCCACCGGAGGCAGAGTCTGCCTCTCAGAACCCCTCTCCCAGCCCGTGGGAACAGGGGTTTCCAGCATGAATTCAGAGGCTCTTTTGCTCTTATTTTTGCTTTTTCCAGTATGTTTTCCCATCATCTCCTGCATGCTTTCTCACACTGACTGGAAAGCAGACGCAGCAGCTCTGCCCGGGGAATGTAAACTTACGTTTTATCACTATGGTAGTACTTTGTGTTCCGAGGGGCAGTGGGTGCCTTGGGAGCAGACCCCCGGGCTTGCCCAGCGCTGTGTGGCTTTGGGCAAGTTACCTCTGAGTCCCCGTGTCCAGGGGCAAAGGGGACAGTAACTGCCTCTCAGGACAGGAAGAGGGTCACGTGAGACGGGCAGAGGGTCACATGGACGGGCAGAGGTGCTTTGGGGTGCACAAAGGGCCGTGGAAAGGCTGGTTAGCTCGGCTCACGTTCTTTTTGGAGGCCCTTTTCCTTAGTCCCGGCTCCCCATGCCCCCGGATTATAAACCACCTCCCCCTCGCAGGCTGCTGCTCTGCCTGGCACATCCCCGACCACAGCAATCCACAGGAATCCTGTTTTTTGGCTCTGGGCGGAGTGTAAGTCCCCTGAGGACACTGCAGGTGCCATCTTCACTTCCTCTGCCAGCCTGAGCAGAGCACGGCACAAAGGGGCATTATCTGGGCGTTTGCAGTCAGTCCTGCCCCCTTCCTGTGGCCTCCCTAGCTTCTGCTCCCCGAGATGCCACCCCCCCCAGGCCGGGCCCACGTGCAGAAGGTGCCCAGGAGGTAGGAGGTGCTGGGTAACTGCTGTGGGGTGAAGGGGGGGCCCCCCAAGGGGGTGAGTGTTGCTTATGCCACAGCCTCTGCCCACAGCAGACACTAATGTGTACCCGGGTACTTGTCCCCCTGGAGGGGGCGGGGGGAGAGGGAGTCGGGGCAGCAGTGAACATGAGGATGCTGGTGACTGTGACACGCGTGTGTGTCTGTCTGCCCCTCGGAGCACACGGCGACGCGCACCCACAAAGACACCACAGTAGGCAGGAGTAGAAACAACTAGTGTATTGATTGGAGGAGAGAAGGGGTGCAGATGGGGGATGGGGAGCCAAGGGGATCTTTAGTGTTTGCCAAAAACGACCGCCACACGCCCCTTCTCACCATCCTCCTCCGGGCAGGCCCCTCAGGCTCTCGCCTGACCTGGTGAGCCTCCCTTTCCCTTCTCCTTGCGCCCACTTGACCTTGACCTCCAGGGACCTGCAGACCCCACTCCGACGCTACAGCTGGGCGGAAGCAGGGTCCAAGGAACCCTTCTTCCCCCTCCCTGACTGCTCACCGCATTCCCATCTCTTGTCTCATAAAATACAAAAAAAAAAAGCAAGCGCAGCTGGGGCCTGGGGGAATCAGTCACCGGGGCTGGGGGCGGGCACGGGGCCCGGCCAGGCCTCCGGGAGGACGGGGCGGCCCAGGGCAGGGAAGGCGGCACACAGGATTGCCCAGCTGCCCCTCAGGCCCCGTGTTCCCGGGCCCCGGTGGGGGCTGCAGGCAGGCAGCAAAGCAGGGCCTCGGCTCTGTAAAAGCACCCTCTCCCTCGGCCCCTGGCGGGGCCGTCTTTGGTTTTAAGGCAGATACGGCGTTTCCTGAAAGCTGGGGGAATGCAGGGCAGACTGAGATAAATGCTTCTTTTTTTTTTTTGGTTGTGCTCTTCTTTCAGTATAAAACCACCGTAGAAAATAACTTCTTTTAGAAAAAAAAAAACACAGAAGAAAAAAAACACCAAAGGGGTCTTTTTCTTTGGCTTCAAGGCCCCGCCCTGAGGTGCAGGGATGGGGTGGGCGCGAGGCGAGGGGCAAGCAGGCGGCCCGCGGCCCTGCCTCCGCCCGGCAGGTCCCAGCTTACATGATGCTGCAGTTCTGGGCGGCCTGGGAGGGAAGAGAGGAGACGTGTGAGCGGCCATGCCTGGCCCGACCCCCCCTCCTCATCCTCACCCCAGCCCGCCCCGCCCTCCAGTCTGGGGCTCAGACCGGAGGGGCAGGAGGCAGGCCTGACTGCCCAGGACCCCGGGCCGGGCTGCGGGGAGGCGCCCACTCCCCCGGGCCGCGGGAGAGAAGGCTGTCCTCCCCTCCCAGGCCATCCTGTCCTCCCCCCAAGGACCGGGGTCCTCTGCCCGTGGGGGGCGCGGAGACAGAGAGAGACAACTCACCTGGGCCCGGGGACTGGAGTTGCCCAGGACGTAGGAGCGGGCGACCAGGCTGTCCCCAAAGCCGCCACCCCCACTGCCCCCCACACTGCGGTAGCTGCGGGTGACCGTGACGCTGGAGGCGGAGGAGCCAGAGGAGACGGATCCGCCCACCTGGGCTCCTGCGCCGCTGGCCTGCGCCTTATCGGCCGGCTGCCCGCACGTCCCGCACAGCACCGTGCGGGAGCGCAGGTTGTACTCGGCGGGGTCCCCCGAGCCGCTGCAGTGGGTTCCCTGAGGAGGAGACAAGGCTCAGGGGCTCCGGCGGGGACGGCGAGTGCGGGGCTGACCCGACTGCTGAGGCCTGACCCCAGCTCCGGGGGCTCCCGGCCGCCAGGCAGGAGGTGGGTTCTGTCCTCCAGGGCCCCGAGGCCGGGCTGGGAGCAGGGGGAGGGGAGGGATGGAAAGGGGGAAGGGTCAGGAAGACTGCAGGACAAGGAACTGGGGTGTGGCGTGGCCTGTCCCAGCTACTCTGAGCTTAGGAGGGAGCGGAGAGGGCAGCAGGCATGCAAAATCAACCGGAGAGGGTGGGAGGGAGAGAGCACGTTCTTGCCGGAAAACGGGGAAGGAAGGGCAGGCATGCAACAGAAACGGGGGAGGGGGGGGAGGCAGGGCCGCGAGCCCTGCGTCTGTCCTCCGCCCCCTCCCCAGGAGACCACTCCGGACCCCTGTCCCCCGCCCCATGGGAAGGCGCCATGGCGTCAGGTGCCCGCTCCCTTCTCTAACCAGAGGAGGGCACCCCGACACCCGGCCCCCTGGTCCGGGCACAGGGAGGAGAGAGAAGAAAAGCCAGGGCAGCACGTGAAGTTCCAAAACATTCTTTAATGAAGAGATTTTTGGCATGGGGCGGCCGGGGCTGCCCGGCTGCGGGCGGGCTGGCGGGCGGGCTGCCCCGGGCGGGCGGGCGGGGCCTCAGCGGCGGCTGCCACTCACGTGGTGGTGATGGAGCATGTCGTCCCCGTCCTCGTCGTCGTCGTCGTCCACCACGGTCACGGAGCGCACCAGCTTGCGCATGGCCACCTCCTGCCGGGCACGGGGGCCAGGCCAGCGTGAGGGGCGGGGCCGGGAGGGGGGCGGGGCACCCACCCCCAGGGACCACCCGAGAGGCTTTCCTGTGCTCTGCCCCTGGCCCAGCCTGCTGCCCACTTGTCTCTCCCACCACCCCCTGGAGGCAGGGGAGGGGGGTGCGGGGAGGACAGAGGGAGGGGAGCTGGAGCGAAGGAACTGGTTTCTACCCCAGAGAAACTCTGTCCAGCTGTCTGGGCAGGAATGTGGTTCTGTGCCTTTCACAGTCCTCCCGCCTAACTCCCACCACGCAGGCTGATGGAGGGGCCTCCTTTGGTTCGCCCCCTGGGGGAGCATTGAGGGCCTCAGAGACAGAAGAATGTGGCCCTGAATTGGCTTCCTCGGCTTGGGAACAAAGGGGTCTCAACCGTCCTGGGGCGCCCCCTGGAGTGTGGGCACGGGGGAGCAGGCACAGGACGCGGGCGGCCCCGGAGTGTGGGCGCGGGGAGCGGGCACAGGACCGCACAGGACGCGGGCCCCAGCGCGCTCACCTCGCCGTTGGAGTTGATGAGCGCGGTGCGCAGGCTGTTCCCGCAGCCCCAGGTGTTCTGCGCCTTCCACACCAGGTCGGTCGGGGGGCTGTGGGTGGCCCCCGCGCCGGCGGCCCAGATCTGCAGGGAGAGGATCGGAGAAGGGCGCTCACTCCAGGGCCCACCCCGAGGCCGGCCGGTCCCCGTCCCCGGGGCCACGCAGCCCGCCACTCACCGTCACCACCTGCCCGGCCTTCAGGGTGAACTTGGGCGGGAAGCGGTAGGACAGCAGGGGGTCATCTCCGTTCTGGCGCTTGATCTGCCAGTTGCCCATGGACTGGTCCTGCCGGGAGGGGAGGGGAGGGGACAGGAAGGTGAGGGTGCTGCCGGGGCTCCTGGATTCGTATTGCTCAAGGGCCCAGCCGGGCACGCGTGGGGGCCTCTGCCTCCGCCTCCGCCTCCGCCCTCCCCCTCCAGGCGAACAGCTGCGGCCCGTGGGCACGCTGCCACCCGCGATCCTTTCGCCTTCTCCACCACTCAGAGTCAGGGACTACGGTTCACCCCGTTTCACAGACGCGGAGACGGAGGCTCACAGGTCTAGAACCAGTGTGTGGGGGAGAGACACACACACTTCCTGGGTCTGCCTCTCTCCACCCTTCACCCCTTCACCTTTCTTTCTTTTAAATATATTTTATTGATTTTTTTTACAGAGAGAAAGAGAGAGGGATAGAGAGTTAGAAACATGGATGAGAGAGAAACATCCATCAGCTGCCTCCTGCACACTCCCTACCGGGGATGTGCCCGCAACCACGGTGCATGCCCCTGACCGGAACGGAACCTGGGACCTCTCAGTCCGCAGGCCGACGCTCTGTCCACGGAGCCGCACCGGCCAGGGCCCCTCCGCCCCTCCGCCCCCCTCACCCCCGGCTCCGCCCCTCCGCCCCCCTCACCCCCGGCTCCGCCCCTCCGCACCCCTCACCCCCGGCTCCGCCCCTCCGCCCCCCTCACCCCGGCTCCGCCCCTCCGCCCCCCTTACCCCCGGCTCCGCCCCTCCGCCCCCCTTACCCCCGGCTCCGCCCCTCCGCCCCCCTCACCCCGGCTCCGCCCCTCCGCACCCCCCACCCCCCGGCTCCGCCCCTCCGCACCCCTCACCCCGGCCGGGCGCCCACCTCGTTGGACTTGTTGCGCAGCCGCACGAACTTGCCCTCCTCGTCCACCTCCTCCACGGCCACGCGGCCGCTGGTGCGGGCGTGCTGCGAGAAGCTGCTGCGGCTCTCGGCGGCCTCCAGCTTGCGCTTCTTGGTGATGCTGCCCCCGCCGCCATGGGACTGGGACGAGGAGTGCGAGGCGGCGCGGCCGCGGCTGCGCTGCGAGGTGGGGCTGGGGGACAGGCGGAGCCTGGGGGGGGAGACAGAGGTCAAGGCCGGCCACAGGCCAGAGCGGCCACCAGCACCTCCCGCCGCCGCCGCCTGCCCAGCCCACCTCTCCTCCTCGCCCTCCAGCAGCTTGCGGTAGGCGTGGATCTCCATGTCCAGCGCCAGCTTGATGTCCAGCAGCTCCTGGTACTCGTCCAGCTGCTGCTGCATCCTCGCCCGCATGTCCGCCATCTCCCGCTCCTTCTCGGCCAGCAGCCGGCGGCTGGTGTCCCGTTCGCGGGACAGCTGGTCCTCCAGGTCCCGCAGCTTCGCCTCCTTGGCTGCCAGCTGGGTGAGGGAGGCAGGGGCCGGTGAGCGCCCCGGGGCCCCCCCGAGCGTGGACAGGTAAGGGGTGGGGGACACCCAGCCACACGCCCCGGGAACGCCAGGCGCCCAGAGGAGACTCCGTGGCCTCTAACGTGGCCTGGGCTGGCGACCCGGAAGCCCTTCCCGGTATCTCACGGAAACCCCGCATTCTGAACCCATTTCCTCCGGCCACAAACGGCACAGACCACTAGAGTAACACGGATGCCTCTGTTTGTTAATCCTCACCGGAGGACATTTCTCCCACTGATTTTTAGAGAGACTGGCAGGGAGGGGGGAGAGAGGAAGAGAAGAAAAGAGAGAGAGGGGAAAAGGGGAAGAGAGAGGGGAAGAGAGAGAAACGCTGATGTGCGAGAGACACGTGGATTTGTTGCCTCCTGCATGCACCCCTACTGGGCTGGGGATCGGAAGCCAGGTATGAGCCCTCTACCAGGAATCGAACCCGAGACCCTTCGGTGCACGGGCCTTCGCTCTCACCACGGAGAGCACCAGCCAGAGGGATATCTCAGGCGGTCCCCGTTTTCAATGGGAACGAGGCTCTGAGAAACGGAGGTCGTACAGGTGAGGGAAGAGGCAGTCCGGGAACAGCAAGCAGGTCATCTAACTGCAAAGCCTGTGCTCTTTCTCAGCCTGTGGTCCGGGGAGCGTGTTCTGTCCCTCCCTCACCGCCCGCTCCTCAGGAAGCCCCCTGGACTGCGGCCGCCGTCCCGCCGGACCCTGGCCGCGGCCGGCGCACCTGCTTCTGCAGCTGGCTGAGCTGGGCCGAGAGGCTGTCGATGCGGATGCGGGACTGCTGCAGCTCCTCGTGCACGGCCCCCATCAGGCTGCTGTTCCTCTCGGCGGACTGCCGGGCGTTGTCCAGCTGCAGGGGAGGCCCAGGGTGAGGGCGGCAGGGGTGGGAGGGAGGGGGGGAGGGAGGGAGGGAGGGAGGGAGGGATGGAGGGAGGACCCGGGAAGGCACGGCGACTGCAGCCACAGACCCTGGGCATCCTGAGCCCCTCCCCACCCCACCATCCACCCGCTCCCCGAGGGATGTCCGGGGCGGGCGGGTGGGCGGGGCTGTGGCGGAGGTGGCACCTTGGCAGAGTAGGTCTTCTCCAGGTCCTTCTTGTACTGCTCCACCTGGTCCTCGTGCTGGGCCCGCAGCTCCTGCAGGGCGTCCGACAGCCGGCTCTCAAACTCCCGCTGCTTCCCGTTGTCGATCTCCACCAGCCGGGTCTCGTGGCGGCGCTTGGTCTCACGCAGCTCCTGGAGGGCGAGACGCCGAAATCAAAGTGAGAACGGGGTCCTTAGAGGCTATGGCCCCCCAATTCTAACCCGGCGAGTCACTGTCAGCCCCACTCTAACCTGGAGCTGGTGATGGCCCCCCTAACCCCCCCACTAGTGCCAGGGAGGCCAGCAGGTGAGCTCGCACACAGCGGACCCTCCGGCCCCAGCCCCGGTGTCCGTCCCGCCCGCCTGGTCCCGCCCCAGGGCACGGTGCCCACCTCGCTGTAGATGTTCTTCTGGAAGTCCAGCTCCTCCTTCAGCGTCTGCAGCCTGTTCTCCGCGTCCACCCGCCGCAGCATCTCATCCTGGAGCTGCTTCTTGGCCTCCCCCAGGGCGGCCTCCAGCTGGGGGAAGGGGCAGGTGTCAGGGAGAGGGGTCCCAGCACATCAGGGCTGGAAGGAGGCCGGGGAGTGGGCTGTTTGTCCCAGGACATCCATCCCTGTGTGTGTGTGAGACAGGCCCCAGGGAGGGAGAGCCGGGAAGGCCCACAGAGGTAAGGGTACTTCCTCACTCAGAGCAACGACTCCGGGTAGGAACTTGGTAAGAAATAAGGGATAGCAACTGCCCCTCTGACATAACACAGCGTAGCTGGAAAAGCAGTCTGTCCCAAATCTTTAGGGAGCAGGAGAGGAGGAACCAAAGTGGCAGAGGAGGGTCTGAGGACCGGTGAGTGGGGCCTGGGGAGGGACACTGGGGGGCAGAGAAGGGCCTGTGCAGAGGCAGGGAGGTAGGAAGGCACATGTGAACTTCAGGGTCCTCAGGAGGTCAGGGGGTCAGGGCGGAGTGATGGAGAGGTGGCTGTGCTGGCAGGGTGAGCAGGGAAGCATCTTTGTTAGTTTTTTAAAAATTTATTTATTTTATTGATTTTTTAGAGAGGAAGAGAGAGTTAGAAACATCGATGAGAGAGAAACATCAATCAGCTGCCTCCCCCTACTGGGGATGTGCCCACAACCAAGGTACATGCCCTTGACCGGAATCGAACCTGGGACCTTTTTTATTTGTTGATTTGAGGGAGAGAGAGAATCATGGATGTGTTGTTCTGCTTATTTATGCATCCCCTTGGTCGTTTCTTGTTGCGTCTTGACGAGGGACTGAGCCTCGGTGTATCTGAACGGAGCTCTGACTGACGGAGCTATCCACCGGGGCTGGCCTTTGCTTTCGGAACACTGCTGTCTAGTTCATCCTCTAATCTCTCACGTCACCGTCCAGGAACCTATTTAAAAAGCTGGCTTCCTGTCAGCGTCACAGCCTCATCTCCCTGAGCAGCTGCCAAGACTCTATCTGGCCTGCCTGCCCTCCCGGGCGCTACCACCACAGCACACCCCGGGGGCACGGGGAGGTAGGTGCTGGCTGATTACAAAACCAAGACGGGGCCCTGCTCCTCCCGGGTCTCCTTCCAGCTCTACCCGCACCCCCAGCCCTTCCCAGCTGCCCTGCCAGCCTGCACTTCCTGAGATGAAAACGTATCAAAGTTCCCAAAGCTGGTTTGGCTCAGTGGATAGAGCATTGGCCTTCGGACTGAGGGTCCTGAGTTCGATTCTGGTCAAGGGCACATGCCTGGGTTTTGGGCTCAATACCAGTAGGGGGCGTGCAGGAGGCAGCTGATAGATGATTCTCTCTCATCGTTGATGTTTCTATCTCTTTCCCTCTCCCTTCCTTCCTGAAATCAATAAAATTATATTTAAAAATAAAGAAACTAATGATTAAAATTCTGCGGCACACCAAAAAAAAATCTTATAAAAAAATAAAAAGAGCCGAAACCGGCTTGGCCCAGTGGATAGAGCGTCAGCCTGCGGACTGAAAGGTCCCAGGTTCGATTCCAGTCAAGGGCATGTGCCTTGGTTGCAGGCACATCCCCAGTAGGGGGTGTGCAAGAGGCAGCTGTTCGATGATTCTCACTCTCTATCCCTCTTTCTTCCTCTCTGTAAAAAATCAATAAAATAAAATAAAATAAATAAAAAAAGAAGGTAAAGCCGAGACCGGTTTGGCTCAGTGGATAGAGCGTCGGCCTGCGGACTGAAGGGTCCCAGGTTCGATTCCGGTCAGGGGCATGTGCCTTGGTTGCGGGCACATCCCCAGTGGGGGGTGTGCAAGAGGCGGCTGATTGATGATTCTCTCTCATCGATGTTTCTGGCTCTCTATCCCTCTCTCTTCCTCTCTGTAAAAAAAAAAATCAATAAAACATATTTAAGATAAAATAAAAAAGGTTTCAAAATTAAAAAAAAAAAGAAGGTAGTAAAGACCACCATATATACATGCTAGTCATGAAGAACATGTGTCCTATGTGTGATGAACATCAGCTCCTGACTGTGGGTTCTGTGGAGGGTCTACACGCCGCTCCTGTCCCCAAGAGAAGGCCAGACCAGGAGCAGGAGGAAGTCCAAGGCCAAGCACAGTTCATGGCAACGCTAAACGGGAATGCTTGTGGAATATTTTACATTCACTCCGCCGGATGCCATGGGCAGCACAGAGAGGAAATGGGGTCCGGGTGGGCTGAAATGGTGCTGGGACAGGTGCGTGGCTCTGCGGCTGGGACGGGGGAGATCAGGCACCTCCAGAGCGCCACCGGGAGAGAATGAGCGTGCGTTCGTTTGGGGCCGGGGTCACGGCCGGCCGGGCGGTCTCACCTTGGCCACCTGCCCCCGCAGGTCGTGCAGCTCGCTCTCTGCCGTGCGCTTCTCGCTGAGCGCTGTGCTCAGTGCGGCCTCCTTGGAGTTGAGCAGAGCCTCCAGGTCCTTGAGGCGGGCCTGGGCGGCCAGCAGGTCTCCCTCCTTTTTGGTATTGCTGGAGAAGCAAGGAAGAAAGAGTTTAAGGGGAGGAGTCGGTGTCCCTAGAGAGAGCCAGGTTCCCTAGAGAGATTGAGAGAGAGAGAGAGAGAGGTCACCTCCCCAGAGGTCAGCTGTGGGGCCTGGCTCTGCTATCCCTCCCATTGCCAGCAGAGGGCACCCTGGGATTTGGTTTGTTGGCATCTGCCTGCCTGTGAGGCTGGACTCCCACTTCCTCCAGAGTCCCCCAAACCCCTCTCCTGCTTCTCCACCCTTCCCATGACTCAGGGCTCAGGAACGTGCCTGGGGCCAAGGCAAAGCTGGATCCTGTGAGATGAATGCATATGCTTTTCCCTCTCTCCCCTCCTTCCCAAAGAAACAGGGCCACCTTTGTCTCTCACCCCTTCCCACACTGGGGACTCCACCCGCCTTTCATCCAGCCAAGCCCCCACCCCCACCCCCAGACTCCCAGCCCTGAGGTCTGTGCATCCCTCGTGGTGCTCAGTTTGGGCCCTGAAGGTGTGAGTCACCCCCTCTGGTCCCTGTGACACTCTGGGGACTGGGGGTCCGCCCGGGTAGAACCCAGGGAGGCCTGGGGTGAGGACAGCCAGGCGAGGTGTGAACCCTTCCTTCTCAGAATTCCTCAGACTCAGTCTGGGTCCCGTGATCGGGGCAGAGCACGAGGCTCCCAGCCTCCCTCCTGGGCCTCCTATGTGTAAACCATGAGCCTCAGCATCTGGCTCCAGACATGCCCTCCCGGCTCCTCAAGGCAGGGAAAGCTCCAGCTAGAACCGGGCCGACAGGCGGCCTCTGCCCCCAGCTCCCCTTTCTGGGCCCCTGGTTATTTCTGCTGGATGGTGAACTGGAAAAATAGAGGGGTCCTATGTTCTTAAAAAAAAACAAAAACCCTGGGGGATCCAAGGAGTCTCCAGATGTTCTAGTCCTTTCAGGATGTCTGGTGACAGAAAGGGTTCAGGCCCAGGGGTGGGGGAGGGCCCAGGGCCCGCCCCAGCTGCCATCTGTAACCCATCAGGCCTTGAAGAAAACCAAACGTAGGCAGGGGGAAAATATTCCGTCCTGGAAAGGGGGAAAGCGGCCCCCGCCAACATTCCTCTCCCGCCACAAAAGCGCCAACTCCGCCACAGTTCGCTGGGAGGCGGGCGGGAGAGGCCAGGCTGGAGGCCGAGCAGGAGGCAGAGGCCACGACCGAGACCGAGGCAGCGCTCTGCCACCTTCGCAGATCCCAACCGGAGCCACTTCCCCTCCACCGGCTCCCCTGGGAGGGCGGGGGGACCTCCAGACGGCCCGGGAGGGATGTGAGCCCCACCCCAAAGGGGGGAGCGCCCCCAGCCGGCATGCTTGCTCCTGTCAGGCCTCTGGCCACACCTCACGACAAGCTGCCTAATGCCCCGTCCGGTGTCTGTGTCCCGTGAAAGGAGGCCCTCCCAGAACCAGGAGGTCTCCCCCTCCTCCTCCTCCTCCTCCTCCTCCTCCTCCTCCTCCTCCTCCTCCGTCTCGGCCCGAAAAGCTAAAAATAAAGTCAAAACCCAGCTCAGGTTTTGGCCGCCATCCGGCCCAGCCCCTGGCTGGGAGCTCAGCCCCAACTTTCCATGACTTCAGAACTTTTCCGAAGCGCGGCCGAGGCAGCTGCAGGGGGAGGAGGGAGCTGGGGGGGGGGGGGGGGAGAAACCGCTGGTGAAGCGACGACGCGGCAGGCGGATTCCGAGGGCCTGGACCGACTCCAGGGCGGGCCAGGGCTTCCCAGAGCGGCCTCTCTCCCCTGCTGCAGGACTGGGAGCTCTCGGGGTGCAGGAAACTCAGGAGGAGTTTCGAGTGGGTTCTGCTCAGCCCCCTCCTTTTACAGAAAGGGAAACCGGGGCACAGAGGAGGAGGGCCAAGGCCCAGGGTCAGCACTGCAAGCCCCAAAGCCGCAGCGGGGACGGGTCCAGGAGGGCTCCCCTCGCTGCTTCCAGAGCCCTGGGCCCTGCGGGCGTGGAGCTGCGGGAGGGGAGGGCTCCGCCCGGCCGGCCGGCCTGAGCTGGGGACGCAGGAAAGAGCGATGCCTGCAGGAGGCACCCCCACAAGGGCATCTCTTCCTGGTCCTGCTCCCTCACCTCAGACCCCAGGGGCACAGCTCCAGCTCCCCCGGGCAATGCCCTGCCTGTGCAGCCCTGGCCCAGGAAGCAGAGTGCAGAGCCCCTGGCAGGTACGGGTGCACCTCGGCGAGCATCTTCCCTCCGGTCTAACCCTCTCCTCCTGCCGCTCCCAAAGGCTGTGTGTGTGAGCAGTGGTTATCGCTGCAATAGCATCAGAACAGCAAACACAGATCGAGCCGGTCCTGTACCCGGTGCTGCTCTGAATGGCTCCCTGTTCACCCCGTCTTCCCATGGCATGGCCTGGGCCCGGGGCAGGGCACGGGAGATATTACGAGGTGATGGAGGAAACTGAGGCACGGGGAGCTGAGTTCACGGCTGGTGGCTGTGCTGCTTCAGCGCCTGCCACAACATCATGGCCCCAGGATACGAAGGGGCTCGCTCGCTGCCCTCCCGGAGAATTAGAGGATCGCCCGACGGGTGCCACGAAGGACCGAGCCGCGCCCGGCGGCGAGGAGAACCGGGAGCCGAGGGGGAAACGAGGAAGGGCCCTGCGGTTTCCTCAGCCGCCCGGGGAGCCCCCGGCGGGGGGAGAAGCCACTATCACTCACGGCTCATGACTCAGCCGGGAGCTCTGCGGTGAGGAGCCGCACGCACGCCCGCCCGCCCGCCCTCCGCCCTGCGCCCCGGGCCCGCCCGCCCACCGCCCCACAGCCCTGTCCCAGCTCCTCGGGGTCTTCAGGTCCGGCCCAGACCCCAGACAGACCCTGGCCGGGGGCTGGGCCCCGGAGCAGCGGAGCCGCCTGTGCTGGCGCCCCCTGGGGTCGGCAGGGGGAGACCGGGCACGTGCTGGCAGGGGGACAGGGCGGGGCGGGCGAGGGGAGCTGGGGAGGGTGGGAACCAGGGGCTCGGCACTGACTCATCCCCAGCAGACAATGCCGGGCAGGGGTCGGGAAATCCTCCAGTGCTCACAGGGGAGACCCTGGCTCCGCCGTGTCCTGCCCGGCGCCATGCCAGGCCGGGGCAGGGAGGACGCTCTCCCTCGCATCCGCCGGGTCCCCGTGCGCAGGAGCGGCGCCATCCCAGGGGCCTCGTGAGGCAAGAAGGGCGGGGCCGCCTGCTGCCGCCTCTTCCCACAGCTGGCAGATCTGAGCTGGGCGGGGCGGGGGGGGGTGTAGGGAGGGGCAGGGGAGCGGGAGGAAGAGCACGAGGCAGAAAGGAGCGCCCGGAGCGGAGCGGGCTGGCCGGCCCAGGGCTGGGGGCCCGCGAGGCTGAGGCTTGGCCAGGCTCTGGGGCTGCTTCTGGGGAAGAACGGAGCCCGGCAGAGCTAAGGGGCCGGGTGGGCACGGGGCCCGGGGTGACCCGCCCGCTGAGTCACCCTCTGCAGCAGAGCTCGATGCCAGATATGGAAGCCGGGGCCTGCCTGCCGCAGGCCTGTTTGGGCCTGGTTGCCGGGAGCAACGTGCTAGGGCCCCGAGGGAGGCCCCCATTTCCTCCCCTGGGCCGAGGGGGGCAGAGACGAGGGCTGGGACTAAAATACGAAGTGGGAGCTCCCACCCCAGGCCCCTGAGGCCCCACCGCAGCCCCTCCGCCTCACCAGCCAATGGAGTTCCCCATGACTGGAGGGAGGCCCTGGAGAAGTGGGGAGAGGGGAGGCAGGGCAGGGGGCATTTCCTGTCTCTCAGGGGAGAGCGCCCCCTGTGGACGGGCAGGGCGTGCTGGCCCTCCTGGCCCAGGAACAGCTCTCTCCTGCCCTCCCAGGTGTCTAAACCCGTGGCCACGCTGTCTTCTGCCCAGTGATGGGCTGGGGCAGCTCCTGGGGCCACCCCAGCTACCCCTCCCACTGCACATGCCCCCTCCCTCCCTCCGTCTGTGTCCATCCAAATCCCGCCCCAACCTGGAGCCCGCCTCAGCCCTGCCAGCCCCCCAACGCCCCCATCCTCTTCCCAAACGGGTTCAGCTGCTGTTTTACCTGCTGATTTACTCTCTTTCCACTCACACTGCCTCTCTGGGGCTTTTTCCACATGCCCCCTGGCGCCCGACACTAGGGGGGTCCCTACATTCGCTCAGGGCTTCCAGCAGGACTTCCTCCCGGGCCAGACGGGGAAACCGAGGCCTGGAAAGGGGGCGGCTCGGACACCCAGAACCCGTCCTCCCGGGCGCCTGAGGACACTCCCAGCGGACAGAGGAGCACAGACCACGCGTGGTGCACGCAGGGGGGGGGGCACGGAGGCGCCCGCGGAGAGCAGACAGAGGCCCAGTGAGGCCGCCCGCCCGCCCACGTCCCGCCGCCGCGGTGGGCAAAGCCACGAGGGCGCCTCCTCCCTCCAGAGGGAGCCACCGCGGGAGGCTTCGCGGCCGGCCTGGGGTCTGGCCTCGCCGGCGGGGAACCGCAGGGTGTGGGGAGCTGGGACACCTGGCTTCCCCCTCTGGGGAGGAGGAACCGAGAGGAAGGTGTTCCTCAAACCCTGCCCTGTGGGCTCCCAATGTCTTTCACGCCCGGAGGAGCATATGCAGCCCCCCCCCCCGGCGGGCCCCCCCCTCCCGTCCCCCATCCGGGCTCAGGCTCCCACAGCGGGCACCGCTCCGCTCCCACATGCCTCTCCCTTGGGTGTCACCCCGCCACATGCTCGGTGCCTGAGGCCCATCAGATCTCCCTCCAGAGCCGCCAGGCCCAGCTGTCCTGCCCCAGACAAAGCTGGCTCTTCATTCCGGAGGGAGGGCTGCGGCGAGGGGGGCAGGAGCCTGCTGACATGTTCAGGCACCGGGCCTGGCCGGGGCCCAGCCTGAGTCACAGCTGCTGAGGATACCAACGTGGCAGGTACTGTACGAGCGAGAGGAGCTGCCGCCTGGGCCGGGAGCGGGGCCTGGGCAGCGGGGGGCCGGCCTCCTGGCCCACCGCTCCCTCCCGGTCCCCAGCCCCCGGCCCAACGCCGCTCTCCTCCTCCCGGCCTCTCTCTGCAGCAGCCATCCCTGTGCTGTCACAGGGCGAGGTCTGGGCACAGACGAGCAGTGGGGGCACGGAGGGAGGAGGGAAGGCCTAAAAGAGACAGACATCTTGGGGAGTGGGAGGCAGGGAGGGAGCCACGGGGACAGCGAGGAGATGCCCACGAGAAGGTGCCCGAGCAGCCCCTTCTTAGGACAGACTGACCTCCCATCCGCCTTGGCCAGTGTGGCTCAGTGGGTGGGGGCGTTGCCCAGCATACCGAAAGGTCGCTGGTTCGATGCCTGTCAGGGCACACACCAAGGTTGGGGTTGGATCTCTGGTTGGGGCACATAGGGGAGGCAACAGGTCACTGCTTTTCTCACACCGATGTTTCTGTCTCCCTCCCTCTATCTCTCTCTATCAAAACCAATAAAAACGTGTCTCCAGGTAAGGATTCAAAACAAACAAACCCCATCTGGTGGCTCATGGTTAATTAGCCCTGACAATGGTGGGAGGGGTGGGAGCAGCACCCCAAGATCGAGAAAGGAGGTGGGGGCTGGCGCCATCTGATTTTCCAGATGACCTCACCAAAAAAAAAAAAAAAAAGGTGAGGCGGGCCAGGAGTTCTGGTCACACCGCATTCCAGCTCGGCCTGGGGAGCTGCAGCTCTCTCCCCAGCCAGCAGAGGGAGGCAGCGGGCGCGCTCGGGGAGGAAGGGGCCTCGGCAATCCCAAACTGCCTCCCTCCCCTGCCCAGAACCGGCCCCGCAAAGTGAGGGGTCTCTGGCTCCCCTGAGCCAGCCTGAGAAGAACTCATCAGTCCCATTCTTTCTCTGTGTCTCCCATCAGACTCAGAATCACCTCTCTCAGCAAAAACGCCCGTGGTCGTCCTCAAAACAGGCTGCCCCTCGGCCTTCCCTCTGGCTGGAGAAGCTCAGGGTCTCCTCCCCACTCGCCGCTCTGCCCTCTGCTGTGACTCAGCTCCGCTGCCGGCCGGGATCCGGGCCAGAGGTATTCCTGGCCTCACGGGCAGGACTCAGGCTGCCTCTCCCGCTAAGGGCCGGGAGCACCCTCCAGCCCCGTCTCCCTCCCAAACCGTACCTTCCCTCTCGAAGGACGGTTTAGGGCCGAGGCCTCACAGCCCAGCCTCAGGGCGGGAGCCAAACATGGGACAGGAAGGGGAGCAGGTGGGCTTCTCAAGGTCACCCTGCCCCTCCCTCTGGCTCCGGACACACAAGGTCTAACCCTGATCCGCTCGCTTTGAGGTACCAGCCCTGCCTTTCTTTCCCTGGGCCTCGCCCGGCCCCTCCTTCCCCCAATACACGTGAACGGGACTCCCTCTCCTACACGAGACGGCCCTTCCCGCTGTCCCGGAGGGAGCGGCGCTGAAAACCAAGTGTCCCTTCCCGCTCGCGAGAAAGACAAAGCGTAAGCCGAGAGGGTAATGTCATCCTTCACACGTTTTCTTTGGGAAGACAGAGGCCCGTATTTTTTAAATATATTTTATTGATTTTTTACAGAGAGGAAGGGAGAGAGAGAGTTAGAAACATCAATGAGAGAGAGTCATTGATCAGCTGCCTCCTGCACACCCCCTACTGGAGATGTGCTCGCAACCAAGGTACATGCCCTTGACCGGAATCGAACCCGGGACCTTTCAGTCCCCAAGCCGACGCTCTATCCATTGAGCCAAACCCGTTTCGGCAGAGGCCCGTATTTTTAATCCCGCAGATCGCAGGGAATATTTCTACGGAGACTAGCACTGGCCATTCATGATACTTGACTTTACTATTTACAGTGTGGTGTTTGGAAGGCTGTTTGCTCACGCTGTGGGTCACTCTACAGCTGTGAAACCTGAGGGATCCCCGGGGACCTGCCCTCGCCCTCTCCTTTATAGCTCAGGAGATCCAGAGAAGGGAGGTGACCTGCTCAAGGGCACAGCGCAATTGAGTGGCAGGGCCAAGCCTAGAACTAAGGACACCAAGGGCCAGGGCTGCTCCAGCCCCCTCACACGACTTTGCTGGTGGAACCCCGTGCCTCCTGTGAAGAAGGGCTGAGACTGCACCCTCCCCAGAGACAGCACCAAGAACGTTCTCGCTCGGCCCGTGTCACCTCCAGGACAAAGGGGGCGAGGCGGTAGGAACTGGATAGACTGTCCCAGTGTGTGGGCCTCTGAGCCAGGCCGATCTTGGCCGCGGCAGCTGCTAGAGGTGGTAAGGGGCTGGGGGGCGGGGAGTGAGGGGGGGGGCGGGGAGTGAGGGGGAGGAAGAGGGGGCACAGTTGGTAGGTGTAGGCTTGCCCTACCAGTTGTCCCCACAGCTGTCTCTGGCTTCAGCCCTGACACTGAGATACTGAGACACTGGGGGTGGGTGGGGCTGGGAGTGGAGGCAATGGGCACATCCCAAACAAGAGCAAGTGTCAGACCCCTGAAGGCCGGGGCAAGTGGCAGCCGAAGGCATCGACTGTGGGAAGGCCATCAGGGGCCCTGGTAGGAATTACTGTCTCTCGTTTCTCCTGGGCTCAAATGCTGCTCAGCCCCAGGGTTTAGCTGTACCTCCTTCTTTTCCTTTGAATCAGAGTGTGGAGGGGAGAGGGGCAGAGATAACACCAGGAGGCTCCCTCAAGTGAGGACGGGGGCCCAGGTGTACCCAAAGGCCTCCATGGAAAGGGCACATCCTGCCCGGCCATCGCGGCTCAGTGGTTGAGCATCATCCTATGAACCAGGAGGTCACGGTTTGATGCCCGGTCAGGGCACATGCCCGGGTTGGCTTGTGGGCTTGCTGTCCAGTGGGAGGCATGCAGGAGGCAGCCGAGCAATGATTCTCTCCCATCACTGATGTTTCTATTTCTCTCTTCCTTTCTGATATATATATATATATATATATATATATATATATATATATATATATATATATATATTTTTTTTTTTTAAGGGCATATCCTTCCTCTTCAGGTAGACAATTCCCATGACAAGTCCCCAAACAGAAATCATTAGCCTCCTGATCCGTGGCCTGGCAAGGTCGGTCCTGGGTCATTCAGGCTGGGGCAAATGCTGTTATTAAGTGTTAACAGGCTCTGACATAAGGGAACCAAGATGGCGGCATAGGCAAATGCCACCTCCCACGACCACATCAAAATTACAGCTAAAATACAGAAAAACCATCATTCAGAACCGCCTGAAATCTGGCTGAATGGAAGTCCTACAAATAGAAAAGTAAAGAAGAAAGCACACTGATACAGAAACTTTGCAGGCCAGAAGGGAATGCCAAGAAATATTCAAAGCGATGAATAGCAAGGGCCTACAACCAAGATTACTCTACCCAGCAAAGCTATCTATCGTTTAGAATTGAAAGTCAGATAAAGAGCTTCACAGATAAGAAAAAGCTAAGGAGTTCATCACCAATAACCTAGTACTACATGAAATGTTGAAAGGTATTCTTTAAGAAGAGGAAGAAGAAAGAAGAAAAAGAAAAAATATGAACAATAAAATGGCAATAAATACATATCTATCAACAGTTGAATCTAAAAATAAAAAATGGACAAGAAATCCAATGAACAAAATAAACTGATGCATAAAATAGAATCAGAGGCATGAAAACATGGAACAGACTGACGAATCTCAGAGGGAAGGGGGGTTGGGTGCTGGGAAGAGATTAACCAAAGACCTTATATACACGTATGCATTACCTATGGACACACAGACAACAGGATGGTGAAGGCCTGGGGTGGAGTGGGAGGGAGCCGGGCGGAGGGGGGTGATGGGGGGAGAGGGATACCTATAATACTCTCAATAAAGTGCTAACAGGCCCTGGCAGAATAGCAGAGCATTGAGGGCCCAGAGCAAAATCTCCAGACTCCATCCCATTCCCCTCTCCTGACCCTCCATCTGTCCCCTAAGCTAGAGCAGTGAGGTTGAATGGTGTGATCACTCAACTAGCAGTCAGACCTGGACTTGTGCTCACGCCCTAACGTGTCCCTCCCCTGCTGTGCGACCTGGAGCCTCTCCGGCCTTTGCTATTCTTGTCCTGAGGAGAGAGCTCTGGTGACCACGAGCCCACACCTCCCTGCCGGGCCCCACTGAGGTGGGCAATCCAGGAAGTTGTCGGGTGCACAGGCCTCGTCCGGATGGAAGAGGCACTTCTGCTTTGTGGGCCTGGGATATCCCCCCGTCTGACTCAGCCTTCCTCCTCCAGTTCCGCTTGGGAAGGCTCAGACCGCGGCCCTGGCCTGCAAACTGGGCTCAGAACTCCAGAACCACACTGTCTGCCCGGAGCCCTGCTTCCAGACCGCCTCCGGAGGCCCCGAGGAAGAAGGCAGGAAGGGACCCCAGGAGGTTGTGGGGAGTGGGGAGCAGGAGGTTGGGATGGAGAGGCAGACATTCAGGCCCCCGTCCCTCCCTTGAAGACATCTGCCGTCTCTTGTAAAGCCACCGGGGTGGGAGGGGGGGGCGGCATATGAGTCATCCACCCAGCTGTCCCGCCTAGGGTGGGGCCCAGCTCCCAGTCTGGACCCAGGCAGGCCTTCCCTGGTGCTTTCAATCTCCTTCTCCCTGGACTCAGGCTCCAGAAGAGAAGAACGTGTGCATGTGTGTTGGAGGGGAAGGAGGAGAGTTTCTGCTTGGAGCCCATGACCCAACTCAACAGGAGAGCCTCGGACGCCTGGGGGAGAGCCCTGGGATCTTACAGGTGGCTCTGCACCCCAGCCCAAAGCCCGACCCTGAACTCTGAGCTCTCATTAAACATTAAACCAGGCCACACCGTCTCTTTAGGCCTTTCCCCCTCGCCCAGATCGTCACGGACGCTCCTCCACCTCACCCTGAGAGCAGCAGACGCAAAAGGGAGCAGCAATCCCAGCTCCTCCCGCTGGGGCCATAGGAGGGGACCGTCCCCCCACTCGGAGCCCCCTTTGTCTCCGCCCCGCTGTCCGTCAGCCTGGGGTCCAGATGTGCAAGCCCACCCCCCTTTCCCGGAAGCCCAGGCAGGATCCGTGGGCGAGAAGGGAGTCAGGTGGCTAAATATAACAAGCACACACCCCACCCCCACCCTGCCCCACGTGTGCACGCCTCCTGCTGGCCGCCCGGCAGCTGTCCGGCCGCCGGGGGAAGCAGCCTGGTTAGCATGAACTCCCCCTGTCCCGCTTCCCCTCAGCGTCCACCCCAGAGAAGGGCTGCAGACATGCCCTTCGCAGGGTCCGCCCCGGGGGCTGTGGTGGTGGCGTGGACAGACACCAACCCCCGCCAGGACCCCTGTCTCTCCTGCCAACGCAGTGGTCGGCAAACTCATTCGTCCGCAGAGCCAAATGCCAACAGGACAGCGATGGAAATTTCTTTGGAGAGCCACATGTCTTACACTTAAACGTCTCCCAACGCCACTTCTTCAACATAGACTCGCCCCGGCCGTGGTATTCTGTGGAAGAGCCACACTCAAGGGGCCAAAGAGCCGCAGATGGCCCGGGAGCCGCAGCTTGCCGACCACGGTGCTAACTAAACAGCTCAAATCTCTAGTGAAAAAAACAAAACAAAACAAAACAAAACAAAAACAAAAACAACAACCAGGAGGGATCCCTTTCCACAGAAATAAAACTCGGCCTCTCTCTCCACTCAACTCCCATCTGCTCTTCACAAGAGGCTGGGTCTGCCGCACCCACCATACCTGGGACTGGGGCTAGTAAAGTGGCGGGAAGAATACAGAACGGGAAGAGATTGAAGAGCAAGAGTTTGGAGCCGATGCAAAGGGAGAGAAGGAGGGGAACTCACACCATAGTCCCCCCTGCTCTAAGCGCAGGGATCTTCGAGCGCCTTTAGAGCTCTCTTTCCCTCTCCTTTTAAGTTTTTATAGAGAGAAAGGAAGGGAGAGGAAGAGGAATGAGAAACATCAATGTGAGCGCAAAACATGGGTCAGCTGCCTCCTGCCCTTGGCCTCCTGGGGCCAGAGCTGAAACTCCGCATGTGCCCTGACCTGGAATCTAAGCCGCCACCTTCGGCGCACAGGACACCGCCCGGCCCGTGAGTCACACTGTCCCGGCTCTTCAGTCCGAGCCTTCAGAGAACAGGGCAGAGAGGAGGAAACCAAATTCCTGGGGGCTGAAAGACGGCCTGAACCTCCAGGTTCCAAAGGCCTTTTGAGAAAAGAGGGTGGAGTAAAGTGGGGTGGGGTGGGGTGGGTGGGGTGGGGCTGGGATGGGTCCGGGTAGGAGTGGCCTGAAGCTCCCAACGGCTGGATTTCAAAAATGTCAGTGTATTCCAGCCGCCATGTATCAAGGCAGAGGTCCAAAGAGGCAGCAGCTGCGAGATCCGGCCAAAGCAAAGATGGCCCGGACCGGCTCGGCTTGGAAAATGAAAGTGGATCACTCCATCCAGGGAGGCAGAGAGGGACACAGCCCTGAACCAGACCAGACACCGGGCAGAGTGGGCCCTGGGAGCTGGAGGAGCCATCAGACCTAGGCATAACACAACTTCCTGAGGTGGAGCCTCTGCTCCCTCCCTCCCTCCCTCGCATTCCAGGCCAAGCAGGCCGAGGGCTGTGGGAGCTGCGGGGGAGAGCTGCCGGTGGGCCTGTCAGGGCCCAGGGAAAGTCCCAGACACGCAGGAAGGAAGGTAACTCCCCAGCTCTTAGAAAGAACCCAGGAGGGGTCAGTGCCGGAGAGGGCTATTCCCCCCCCCCCCCATGCCCCAGCAGGGGCAAAAGGGGTCCATCTGCCTTCGTGACCTCTCCCCAGCACCACTGGACACCTGCCAGCTTGGGAGTTCCGTCTTAATGGTCATCATGCGTTTGCAGGCCAGTCTGGGCAGACCTGGCGCTGTGCCAAGCCTGCCAAGAAAGTTCTCACAGGCCCCTTTCACCCACTCCCCTGTGCCCCGCGGCGCCCAGGCTGCCCAGACGGGGCAGGGCTAGTTCTGCTTTGCTCAAGCCCCTACCCCAGGCTCCAGGCGACTAGAAACCTACCCCTGATTGCATGCGGGCCTGCCACCACGTCCCTAACGTGGCCCTGAGGTCCCCACCATTCCTTATATATATACCCCACCCTCTCCCAGAGACCCCTCCCTTATCTGTCCCATCCAGGCGACTTCCCTTGGCACTGCCAGGCGCCCGCGGGGGGGGGGGCAGTTCGGAGGGAGGAGACTCTGTGGCATCGTTATCAGCCGCCTGGGGCCGGGCAGGGGTGACCAGTCGGCATGGCCCGCGGGCCGCCACCTGGGCGCACTCACCGCGCTTTGAGCTCCTTGAACTCCTCGCGCACTTTGCTCAGCTCCAGCTGCAGGCGGGCGCGCTCCTTGGCCACCGAGTCGAGGGTCTTGCGGGCATCGCCGAGCTCGGCCTCGTAGGCGGCCTTGATGCCGGACACCTCGCGGCTGACCACCTCCTCGGACTCGGTGATGCGGAGGCGCAGGCCCGCGTTCTCCGTCTCCAGCGAGCGCACGCGGTCGATGTAGACGGCCAGCCGGTCGTTGAGCTCCTGCAGGTCCTCCTTCTCCTGCAGCCGGGTGATGCGGGTGGGCGACAGCGGCGTGGAGCCGGCCTGCGCCCCGCTGCGGGTGGCGCGCCGCTGGGACGGGGTCTCCATGGCCGGCAGGGTGGCAGCGCTGCCCGCGGGGCAGGGGTCCCGGGACGGGCGCGGCGGAGGCTGGAGGCGGCGGCTGGGGTCGGGGCGCGGCGGCCGGCGGCGGCGGCTCCGGGGCGGCTCGCTGCTGGCGGACTGGAGAGCGGGCTGGGCGCTGTCAGGCGCGGGGCGCGGGTTGGCTGGAGAGGCGGCGGCGCTCCCGCGGACACTGAGTCACCGGTGCCCGGGCCGAGGCTCTAATAGGTCCTGGGAACGGGGGGAGGAGCCACGCTCTTAAAGGGGCCGTCGCCGTCCCACAGCGGCGGGGGCGGGAGGGGTGAACGGGGAGGGGGAAAGGGCCGCCCAGCCTTGGCGGAGTCGCGCCCCACCCTCTCCCCCCCGCGCACCCCACTGTGCCAGGAGCTTGGCTGAAGCTCCCGTCTGGGTTCCTCAACCCTCCTCCTACAGGCTCAGGCCTGAGGGGTAGAGGGCAGAGCCAAGGGGCGAGAGTGGGTGGGTGAAGGGCAGTGGGGAGAGGGGAGAAAGTGGGTGTAAAGCAAGGGAGGGCGCCAGGCAGGCAGATCCAGGAAAGAGGGGTGGGGGTGGGGAACAGAGGCTGGTGCCCATTGGGGTGACTCACTCTTCTTCCACCACCCCCCCCCCATAGTAATAGTGAGTCACCCCTGCCCCCCTCCACACGTGGGCAGTCCATTCAGAGCTGCATCTCAGTGTGCCAGGATGGGGTGGGGAAGGAATGCCAGGCCCTGGGGGGGGGGGTTGGGGGAAGCCAAGCAAAGTCCTAGATGCTGAGTTCCTTTTACGCCCTCAGTTTTGGGGTGGGGACCAGGAGTTTGGGGTCCTTCTTTGCCCATTTTCTGCCCCAATTAATCTCCCTTCCAAACCGACCAGTGCAACAAGCCACAACCCCCCTCCCCCCCAGAAAAGGCCCAAGTAACCAGCCACAGATCTGCAGAGAAGCCAAGAATAGGACCCAGGCACTTCCCCCTCCAACCCCAGCCCCCTTCCTTGGCCGCAAGCAATTGGAAAAAGAGGTTCTCCCCCCCCCCCCTTCAGTCCCTTCCCACTGCTAACCCCACCCTGCTAACTGCAGAATCGTACTTATTTTAATGGATAATTTAAAACAGATACCAAAGCTGAGTGCACACTCATCATGTTGCCAGGACACCGGGTCCCAGATTTTTGCGGTTCCCCAAGGGGCCTGCGATGGGGAGAAGGCAGGGAGCTGAACAGCCAAGGAGATGCCGCCATCTTGGCTGCCGTCAGAATGGGGTCGCGGAGCACAGGGACAGCAGAGCCCCCCACAACCTTGCCAGCAAGGCACTGATCTCTGCACCCCGCTCTGGCCCCGCCTGCTCTGCAGCAGGCGCTGGGGAGGGGCCAGGTCCTCTCACAAAACAGGATCATCCGGGTCCCGGGCTTTCCACCCCAAGCGCTAAGGGACTCCAGCCTCCAGCCTCGGGCCTCACCGAGGACCTCTTTGATCAGTCCTTCCACTCCTGTGTCCCCTAACTCTGGCCCTGGCCCCACCAGCCACCTCCTCTTCTCTAAGAGGTGGAGAGCTGAGGTTCTGGCACCCACGGGTGCCCTCCCCCTGAGAAACCTGGTAAATTAAATTACGTTGCTAACTCCTACAGCCCCAGGACATCCGGGTTCCTGTCATAATATGCAAGGGAAGCACACTGGACAGGCCCTCCGTTCTGGGTTCTGGAGCTGGCCTCAGGTGGAGAAGGGGTTGGAGTGGAACTAAGGCAGGGACTCGGTGTTCAGAGGGGGGCACCTGGGAGGGAGTGGTGCTGGGGTTCCCCCCTCTCGGAGGGCACTGGGCAGTGTGGTGAGCACCCAGATGAGGACCCAGGCGGGATATGGCTTCCCCTCCCTGCATCCCTCTCCCCCAGAGAGCAGTCCCCATGCTTGGCTTCCCAGAAAAAAAGCCTTGTTCTGCTTCTCCCTCTTCTGTTCCCCAAACCAGACGTGGAGGAGGGGCGGGTGAGCCAATGGAACGTGAGGGACAGAGCTCCTGCTGCTCCCACTGCCTCAGCATCCCTTGGCCACCACCCCCTCTGCCCCACCCAGTCCCCGCCTGGTCTGGCTTCTCCTCCTGGCTGGGGAAGCAAAGCCACACTTAACTTTTCCTATCCTAGCCTTCCCTGCCTTTGGGGGAACGAGGCCGGAGAAAGGAGAGGGGAATCTCACCCCAAACTTCACGCCAGACTTTCCAAAGAGCCTCCTGCCTCACCACCACCAAAACGGCCTCAATCCTAAACCTGAACTTCAAAGCAGGCCTGCATCCTAAACAGTCAATCCTAACACTGGACCCCGAGGGCCCTCAGCCGGCCCTCCTCCTGCCAGGGCATAGATCCCAGGCTCCGAAGGAGCAGGAGAAAGCCGGGGAGGCCAGCCGGGCCCGAGGAGCAGAGTCTCCGGGGGTGAGAGGGATGGAAGCTGTGACTGGGTGGGGACCAGGTTCCAGTCCTGCCTCTCACTCACTTGCTGGGTGATGACAGTTCTCCTGGATTAACTAGGCCCACGTTTCCTCATCTGGGCAGAGCGGCTATGAAGACATGGGGATGGAGCCCTGACTGGGTGGCTCAGTTAGTTGCAGCATCGTCCTGTGCACCAAAAGGTTTCCGGTTTGACCCTAGCGTGTCGGTCCATGGGCGGAAGGGTCCCCGTTCAATTCCGCTCAAGGGCATGTACCTCGGATCCAGGAGGCATTCCAGAGGCGGACTAATTAGGATTGTATAGGGAGAGTTTATGAGGACCTGCTGTGCTTAGGCACTAGGTATCCGCATTACCTTGCGGGACCTACACAATAGCTCTCCAAGGCAGAACCTAGCATTAGGCCCATTTTACAGATGAGGAAACAGAGCCCAGGGAGGTTAAGGCACGCATGGAAGGCAGGGTGTTTCTACTTTGGCAATCTTGACATTATGAGCCAGAGAATGCTTTGTCGTTGGGGGAGGAGCTATGCATCATGGGATGTTTTGCAGCATCCCTGGCCTTTGCCCACTCAGTGCCAGTAACACCTCTGCCCCTAAGTTGTGACAATCAAAGAAGTCTTCATCAGACATTGCCAAGTGGCCCCTGGGAGACAAAATCTGCCCCCCCCCCCCTCCAGTTGAGAACCACTTGTCTAAGGTCACAGGTTTCGCAGCAGACCTGGAATTTTAATACAGGCTGGCCCGACTGGATGCCAAGATCTTACCATTAGGCTATCATCCTGGACAGATGGGGATGGAAAAGAGCATTCAAACGCATCCCACGCCCAGAGAGGTGGAAGGGTGGTCTCTGGAGGAGGATCTAGGAAGTGGAGGTGATTTGGAGAGTTAAGGCCATGATTTGGGAATCCCTTCTCAGAGGGTCCCTGCCTTGTTCAACCTTTGATCATAGTGTCTGGTGCTAAACAAGTCTTTTATTTATTTATTTATTAGATTTTATTGATTTTTCTAGAGAGAGGAAGGGAGAGGGATAGAGAGTTAGAAACATCGATCAGCTGCCTCCTGCAAACCCCCTGCGGGAGATGTGCCCGCAACCAAGGTACATGCCCTTGACTGGAATCGAACCTAGGACCCCTCAGTCTGCAGATCACCACTCTATCCACTGAGCCAAACCGGTCAGGGCGCTAAACAATTCTTAAGCTGCTGAGTCACTCATGCCTCCTGCACAGGTGATGGTTATAACCTTGAGTGCCTAAGGTCTGGCCTGTTCCGTAAGTGGTAGCCATGTACTAGAGTCTATAGTAACTAGACCATGGGCTAGGAGCTATCTGGAGGTGATCCCATTTAACCTTCACCTCAGCCTTACCAGGCGGGGATTGTTATCTGCATTTTGTTCGCCAAGAACCCCAAACTCCAAGAGGCTGAGTAACCGGCCTGAGGTAGCACAGCTGAGCAGGCTGCCTTCTTTCCGCCCAGACGCAGCAAGGAGAAGTAACGCAGGCTCGGAGTGGACTGGCTCCATTCAGTTTAGTGGGAAAGGCTCTTATCTTAGAGGGAGTGGCTGGCAGCCATCGGTGAAGCCACAGCCCCCCTCATCTGAGGGAATCTCACCCAGACAGCCCAACACACTAAATGACAGAGGCGAAGTCCACTAGGGAGGTTCGGGGGGGCCTTGCCTGGTGATCTCTGACACTCCCCCAGGAGGCTGCCTCTTTTCCCAAGGGGACTCCTGAGGCCGGAGGAGCGAAGATTTGCCCAAGGTCACCCAGCCAGGACCGCAAAGGAGCTTTGACCCCCGTCTCACACTGCCCCAGGAGACAGGACATCACTCGGGACAGGTCTGAGGGGGCTGATTCATTAAGGGACCGGAATTAACGCTCCTGTGCTGTGGGGAGGCCGGTGCGCAGCCGGAGCTGGCTGTCCTCCCTCACCGCCCAGCCAGGCCGGAAATAGCCGGGCAACACCTCACACCTGGCCGGTCTCCCTGGCGACAGCCCTTTCACAATCCGGGCGGCTGACTTCACCTGAAGCCTCTGCAGCCTCTCCGGGTGCACAGCGCAGGCGCCATCCTCCCCATCCCACAGACGGGGAAACTGAGGTCTGGGCGGGTAGACCGATTTGCTCAAGGACACACAGCTGCCCCCCGGACCCCAGAAGAACCACACCGGGGAGACCGATCCCAGAGCAAACTCCTGGCGCTCCTTCCCACGCCCCGCACCGCCTCCCCCCGCAGTTATTGGGTAACAGGTGCCGCATGACGCGGGCATGTAGCCTGGTGCCCCCCAATCCCCACCCCGCCTCACCTGGTGGGATGAGGTGGGGGAGGAGGGGGAGGGGGAGGTGCGGCCCGGAGAGCGGGGCGGGGCCGTGAGCGGGGGGCGCCGGCGGCGGAGGGAACCGCCTGGGCTCCAGCCCCGCCGCCCGCCCGGCTGTCCCGCCCCCGCCCGGCCCGCGGGCGGCGCTCCCGGCGCTGACGCAGGCGCTGCGTGTGGGCGGCGGGCTGCCCGGCTGTGCGCGCGTGTGTGTGTGTGTGTGTGTGTGTCTGTGTGTGTGCGCGCGCGTGTGTGTGTCTGTGTGTGTCTCTGTGTGTGTGTGTCTCTGTGTGTGTGTCTGTGTGTGTGGTTGCTGGGGCCGCCTAAATAGGGATTTCCTCTCCCTGTTGCCAAGGAAACAAACAGAAGCGCCACAACTCTAGGAAAGGGGCAGGAGGAAAAGGGGGCCCCAAGTCCCACGCCCCTGCGGCACTTCGAGGAAATGAGGCCCCGAGGGATTCCCTCACCTCCTCGTCCAGGTGCCGACCAGGCGGGTGGGGCTGAAACTAGCGCAGCCATCGGCCTCATTTTTTTTTTTTCAGAAGAGTGCCCTCGGTTTCTTTTTCTTAAAATATATTTTATTGATTTTTTTTTACAGAGAGGAAGAGAGGGATAGAAAGTTAGAAACATCGATGAGAGAGAATCATCCATCAACTGCCTCTTGCACACCCCCCACTGGGGATGTGCCCGCAACGAAGGTGCATGCCCTTGACCGTGATCAAACCTGGGACCTTTCAATCCGCAGGCCAAGGCTCTATCCACTGAGCCAAACCGGTTTCGGCAGGTGCCCTCGGTTTCATTGTTAAAACCGGACCACCTCTGGCAAATGGTGACAGTGGGTCTCCCTACATGTTCTTCCAATGTTTTGTGGGGAGTCCCTCTTTAAAAAAAAAAAAAGGGGGGGGAGGGATAGCTCTGGCTGCTGTGGTTCAGTGGTTAGAGTGTTGGCCTGTGAGTGGAAGGGTCGTGGGTTCTATTCCCGGTCAAGGGCACATGCCTGGGTTGCAGGCTCAACCCCCAGGCCTGCCCGGGTAGGGGTGCGTGCGGGAGGCAGCCAATTGGAGTGTCTCTCATCGATGTTTCTCTCTCTCCCTCTCTTCCTTCCACTCTCTAAAAATCAATAGGAAAAATATATATATGTCCTCAGAGGAAGATTAATAACAAAAATATGTGAGAATATCTTTTTACAGATTTCCCAAGGACATGTGACCCTGTGGGAACACAGGCAGGCTCCTCGCGGTCTTGGAAGGGCCTGGGCAACCGAGGTGCTCTGAAGCTTCCCCTGCATTTCCCTCAGGATAACCCTGCCCCTGCCCGCAGCTCCGGGAGCCCCCGCAGCCCCGTGCTCCTCAGAGTCCCCCTGGCACTCAGACACTGAAGTCCACGGGGAAAGGAAACGCCCACGGGATGGTGGTTAATCAGCAGATGTCCTGATGGTGGGCAGAGCAGGGACCCTTCCTGGAGACGTGGCAGGGAATGCCAGGTGGGGCAGGTGGGTGGCAGGGTCCCTGCCCCATCGGGAGCTCCTGGAGGTAGGGCCCGTGGGATGGAGTGGGGACTGCCTTGGGCCAACACTTCCTCACGAATTGCCTAGAAGCCGGAACTTCAGAGCTGGCGGGAGTCAGGGAATCATGCAGGCCCCTTCCTTTCTACCCCTGCTTCAGCCGACTCCCCAGATTCCTCTGTCCCCCATCCCTAAACCAGCCCAAAGGCCAGGCCCAGAGCGGCACCCCGTTAGCCATCGTTACCAAGTAAGTCCAGAACGTACAAAGCACTTTGGCCCTGGACCCCTCAGGAGCTCCGCAGCTCAGTGACAGGTAAGGGGGAACCACTGGGGAGGGCAGGGTGGGGCGGGCAGGGGAGCCTGGCTGGCGGTACAGGATGGACAGGCTGAGGCTGGCGGCTCTCAGGCTGCCCAGGGAGGGGCCAAGGGGGCATCTGTTTCCTCTTGGCCATGCTTCTCTCAGTTCCAGCCCCAGAGGAGGTGAAAATGGTGCTGGCTTCCTGAAGCCGAGCTTCCTGGCCCGAGGATGGAGGATGGAGGATGGACAGGGTGCCCATCAAACCCCCCCCCCCCCCTGCCCCCTGGAGCCTCAGGGAGCTGAGTTAAAGCTTAGGTGGCTTTAGCTAGAACAGAGAGGGGAGGTCCTGAGGCTCAAGGAGTAGCAATGATTATCCAACGTGATAGCCAGGCTGGGCTCCCTGTGGGATGTGGCCAGGGAGAGGCAGGCGACCTGTCTGGCTCAGGGGTGGGGTGGATCAGAGGCGGAGGACTGACTGAAGAGCTGAGCAAACTGGCCCCGGCCAGTTGCTCAGTTGGTTAGAGTGTCCTCCTACGCCAATGTTGCGGGTTCAAACCCCCATCAGGGCACAGACAAGAAACAACCCATGAGCCCTAACCGGCTTGGCTCAGTGGATAGAGCGTCGGCCTGTGGACTGAAGGGTCCCGGGTTCGATTCCAGTCAAGGGCATGTACCTTGGTTGCGGGCACATCCCCAGTTGGGGGTGTGCAGGAAGCAGCTGATCGATGTTTCTAAATCTCTATCCTTTTCTCTTCCTCTCTGTAAAAAAATCAATAAAATATATATATATTTTTTAAAAAGAAACAACCCATAAATAAGTGGAACAACAAATCCATGTTTTTCTCTCCCTCTCTCCCAAACCAGTAAATAAAATTTGAAAAAGAGCTGAGCAACAGGGTAAGAGGGGATGAAGGAAGAGGTGAGCAGGTAAAAGGACACGGGGAGAAAGTCTACAGGAGGGAGGAAGGCCTGAGTTTTGAAGTGAGGAGATTGGGAATCACATCTGGAGCCCAGGCTGGGGGGCCAGGGCATGGGGCCAGGGCAGCGGAGACCCAGGAATTGAGGCGAGGGGCAGCTGCCCAGGCTGACGCCACAGCTCCAGCCCCAGATCCTGGTGGGGCAAATATTTACCCAGCAACGGTTGCTAAGCAGGGAAGAAGGTGGAGGGAGGCCAGTAGCCAGAGGGCCTTTGAAGCTCCACCCCGTCCCTCACAAACGACAGCTCATAGCCACAGCTCACAGTGAGCCACACGCCACAGTTCCCCTCCCCCCACCCTCACCCTCCCGCCCCCCAGCCCAGAGGCTAGCTCTATCCCCCATGCACACATACCTTGGGGTCACCTCTACCCACCCCATCCTCAACCTGGCCACAGGCCAGAGGGCTGACGAGGGGGAATTTAATTCCTGGGCCGCCAGGCCTTCCCCCACTTCAGTCCCCCCCCGCTGAATGGGTAAATGGGGGACTCAAACCTTCAAAATGCCCCCTTCCCACCCCGCTGCTCAGTGGGGGCTGGAAAGGGGGAGCGGTCCCAGGAGTCAGGACACGGTGAGGAAAGAGATGCTGAAGGATGGAGACAAGACGCCCAGGGGTTGGAGGCTGGCTGAGAGGATGAGGACACTGAAAGGAGGGGCGGGAGGGGCCCTGAGCGGCTGGGGCTGGGGCAGGTGGAGGGCTGTGGATGAGCACGGAGAAGAGGCGTCCTCAGAGGCACTCCCTGCTCTGGCCCCTGGGCAGGGGAGGGGAGGGCGTGCTCGATGGGAGCCAGATGTGGCCCATGTGATGTGGGCTGTCGTTGGCGTGGGCACAGCGGCGGCAGGAAATGCAGCGGTTGCCAGGAAGGACTAGACAGAAGCTGGGCGGGGGTAGGGGACAGGGACCGCTGGTGCAGGACCCCCAGGGAAGTAGATGGGGGTTTTGGGGGGAGGGTAGAAAGGGTCGCAGCCTGCAAGGAGGAGCCAGCTACGGGCAAGGGCTGCCCGCCCCACCCCTCCGCCACCCTCAAGGTTCCCATCCATGGCCCTGCTGGGACTCCGTCCACAAGCACAAGGTCGCCCCTCCCCAGGCCCCAGGTGTGTCCTGAGACCTCAGGGTGAGGTCTTTGCAGGGCTTCTCCCGGGGTTGCTGGGCTCTCGCCCTTGGCCACAGGCCCTCTGGAATTGGGGTGCAGAAACGGGAGGGAGGGGCTCGGAGAGGGAAGCTGTGGGGCTGATGCAGGTCCTTAGCGTTTGAGGAGCTGGCCAGAGGGGCTGCAGGCCCCGGGCCACCTGGAATGGGGCGGACGGAGGGCTGTCACTGTGAGATGCAAAGACTGAATCTCCGCCCAGGAGGGGATTCTCTGGGCCCTACAGTCGCATGAGCTGGACCCCTGAGGGGTCGGGGCTCCCAGGAAGCAAAGCAGGCCGGAAGGGTGGGCCAGGATGCAGCCGTTAAGGGGAGACCTCCAGACACAGAACCGGGGGCCCCTGGAGAACCAGGTCCAAGCTGGCAACCAAAGGGGTGTTGTTTTCCAAACTCCCGTTGGAAAGTTTGAAAAACACACATGGAAACATGACTCACTGCCCCCTCCCCAGGGCTCCCCTTTCCTGGTTTCTGTGATTTTTCTCCCAAGAGCTAACTCAAATCACATTCTCACAGAAACCACGGGCAGCGAGGGAGGGCAAAGAGCAGCTGGGGAGGCACGGCGGCGCCGAGGGAGGGGCCGGAGACGGAGAAGTGTGCTGAGCTGGCGGGCCAGGGCTTCAGGGATTGTGCATTGTAGTCACCGGGGTGTGTGTGTGTGTGTATGGGGGGGGGGTCCTTCACACCAGCACCCCGGAAACTGCGGTCTGGCCACCACACCCTGATTCCCTGGGCACTCCAGGAACAGAGAGCTCGGCTTCTGCCTCTTCTTGGGAACCCTCCCCAGGCCACACCCGAGGCCAAAGGCTGGAGGGGGTGGGAGCTCCCTGACCTCACCTGTCCCATTGCTTCTTCCCCTGAAGGGCGTCCTGAAGCAGGAAGGGCGCCTCCCTCCCTCTGGGCCGAGGAGGGTTCCGCCCCAGACAGGGAGTCCCTGAGCCCGTGAACATGGGAGCCTGGCCCTGGGCCGAGGGTTCCACTCTGGAGAGTTCCCGGGGGAGGACTCCAGGCATTCCCGGGTCAGGGGTTACCCCCGCTCCCATACATGCCTCCGATGGAGTTCCCCCCGTCCTCCCACACACCCAGCCCCCTCTGCTCCCCCTCCGTTTCCCCGGGTCTTCCCTCCAGAATCTGTCTCCATGCTGTGCTCTGCCTCCAGCTCCCCGATCTGATCCCCATCCCCCTGGCCCGGTACCCGCAGGGCACCCCAGCTGGCCTGCCTGCCTCTGCCCTGGCCTCCGCTCCGTTCCTTCCTCCTCCCTGAACCGCAGCCATCTTTCCAAAACATGGGCCTCGGCCCGTCTCCACACGACTTCAAACGAGCCCCGCGTCCCACTGTATTTGGGATCGAGCACAGGTTCCTGGAGAGGGCCTGCGGAGTCCTCGGTGACCCAGTTCTGCCGGCGTCTCCAGCCTCCTCCTCATTTGCACCCCGGATTCCCATAATCCCGGCCTCGCTTCTCACATCCAAGGCACCCCGCTTGAACTTGGCACCTGCTTTGCCCTCTGACCAACTCTTTACTCATGCTCCAGCTACAGGTGTCTCTCAGACGGGGCTAGGTCTGCACACCTCTGTCTTCCCCCATCAGGGGAAATCATTGGGGGCGGAGGCTGTATTCCCAGCCCGGGACACGCCAGGGGCCCTTTTCACGCTTGAGCTGACCATCTCACCAGGCCTCCGTCAGGAACCCGCACCCTCAAAGCGCTCAGTCCCCCCCTCAACGTTCCCCCCAGCCCCCACTCTCCCCTGCCTCCCAGCGCAACCTCACTGTCTCTCTGCACCAGAGCCCCCCCCCGTGTACCCTGCACCCAGGCCTCTCTCCACGCCGACCTGGGGCCGGTCACAGCACTGCCGCCGTAGTAACAGGAGCTACTGTTCAGAGAGCACTCGCTGTGTGTCAGGGCCTGTTGTAGGTTCTTTCCACTCATTGACTCATTTGATACCCGGCAGGAGCTTAAAAAAAAAAAATAGGCTGGCTGGAGAACTGACGTGTCTGATGGTTCAAGACAAATCTCCCCGGAGCTTATACCTCAGTGGTTGCCAGTGTAAAGGAGGCAGGGTATGGGCTAGGCCCTTAATAACTGTTTATTGAGGGAAGGGGTACTATAATTGCCTCCCTTTATGGCAGGTCCTATCAGGAAGCATGATCTCCAGGCAGCCCTGGGAGGGGGGCGTAGCTCGGACTCAGTCCAGGTAAATGGGAGGGACCTGCTTCCGGCCACACAGGTAGTAACCGGCTCTCAGTCAAACCGCAGCGCCTCTAGGGCGGTGCAGAGTCCAGTGTGATTCAGGGCAGGGAGCCACCATGTCAATTATTGGCGAGTTTTCAGGGGTCAAGGCCGGGGGGAACCTCGGAGACCACACGTCCAGGGGTCTCCACCCTCACTGGGCATCAACATGGCGTCGGGGAGGGGATTTCCAAAACTGTTAATGCCAAAAGACACACACACGCACACACACACACACACACACACTGATCATGCCCAAAGTCTCAGATATCTTGATTCACAAATTGGTCTGGGGTGGGGCCTGCACATTTTTTTCAGCAAACACCTCTCCAGTCTGTCACTTTGCAGGTAAAGAAGCTGAGGTTTGGAGTGGGAATTATAATAACAGCTAATAATAAGGTACAGAGTACTTACTATGCCAGAAACTGTTCTAAGTAGTGCAGGTGTATTATCCACCTGACCCTCACTGTAACCCTGCACACAAGGGACTGATTTCTGTTTGTTAATCCTCACCGGAGGATATTTTCCCCACTGCTTTTCAGAGAGAAAGGGAGAGAGATAGTGGAAGGGAGGGTGGGGGGGAGGGATAGAGAAAGAGAGAGAGATCACTATGAGAGAGACACATTGGCTGGTTGCCTCCCACAAATGTCCCGACCAGGCCAGAGATCAAGCCTAAGCCTGCAACCCAGGTACATGACTTTGATGGGGAATCGAACCCACAACCCTTTGATGCCCAGGCCAACACTCTAGCCACATAGCCACTCCGGCCAGGGCAGAAGGAACTAATATTTATTTATTATGTTTTGATTTTAGAGAAAGAGGTAGGTGTGGAGGGTGGGGGGAGGGAAACATCCATTTGTGTTACTTATTTATGCATTCATTGGCTGACTCTAGTATGTGCCCTGCCCAGGATGGAACCCGCAACCCTGGTGACCTGGGACGATGCTCTAATCAACGGAGCTACCTGGCCAGGGTGAAGGCACTGTCATTATACTAGTAGCTCAGCTTTGCAGTAAGAAAACAAAGCACGCCGAAGCCGGTTTGGCTCAGTGGATAGAGCGTCAGTCTGCGCACTGAATGGTCCCAGGTTCGATTCCGGTCAAGGGCATGTACCTTGGTTGCGGGCACATCCCCGGTAGGAGGTGTGTAAGAGGCAGCTGGTCGATGTTTCTCTCTCATCGACGTTTCTACCTCTCTATCTCTCTCCCTTTCTCCTCTCTGTAAAATATAAATAAAATATATAAAGAAAAAAGAAAACAAAGCACAATGGATCCAACCAAGGTCACATGACCAGTAAGTGGCAGAACTGGCTTTGAAGTCCACACTCGCAACCTTGACCCCACAACCGCCAGCTCCGAGGTTGCAGAGAAGCCCAGGGAAGTGCCGGGCCTAGTTCCCGCAAGCCTGGGCAGGATCGCCGGGAAGCCGGTGAGAGCGGGTAAACCGAGGTCAGAAAAGCTACAGTCCGGCTGGAGGCCGGGGGCTCCCGAGGGGCTGAGCGGGCCCGCCTCCCCCGCTCCTGACTCCGGCCGGGGAGCCCTGACCAGCCCAACGGAGCGTCACCCTCCCAGTGCGAATGGTGCAGCCTCCTAATTGCTGATCACAAGGAGGCAATTAAGTCCAATTAGGGAGGGAGAGCTAATTAGTGTTCAGCTTCCCTGGCCTCTAGGCACCCCCCCCCCCCCCATTTTCCAAGAAACTGCTGCCCGGTCTGTAGACTCTGGCCAGCCAGTTCCCCGTTCCAGGGAAGGGGATGGCTGCGTGTGTGAAGCCTGTCAGACGCTCCTTCCTTCCTTGCTCTCCCAGGGGCCAAGGGCCAAGCACTTTGGCTTGTTCCCCCCTCTGCACCAGCAGGCCGCTCTGTCTCCCTGGACAAGGACCTTCACGTCCATCCATAATCCACAAGTACTTGCCCAGCATCCCCTCTCTCCTTCCCACAACCCTGCGGGGAGGGGACCCCTCATTACCACTGGGGCTCAGAGAGGGTAAGTCATGTGCCCAAATCAGCCAGTCCACCCGGACCCCAGACCTCCGACACCTGATGTGCTCCTGGGGTCAGTCTTTCCGACGACCTCGCCTCCGTCATTCCCGGTGTGACCTGGGAGAAAGGGGGAGCAGGAGCCGCCGCCCGCCTTCTTCCCACGGCCACCCCCCTTCCCCCGCTGCCTCCCTCTGCTCCTCTGCCTGTCTGCTCCCGATCCCCGGCGCCAACGTCGGGAGACAAGGGACCTCGTTCCCTCTTCCACGAATTCACCCTGCGGCCTGGGAGAAACTCTCTCCCTCCTGTGGGCCCCGGTTTCCTTACCTCCAGGACAAGGAGAGTCCCGAGGCCCTCCCAACCCCCATCCCGCGGCGGCAGGGGAGAGGCGGCGAGGGGCTGGGCTTCCCTCTTGCTGCCTGTCAAGGTCAGGGGTCGGGTGGGGATCCCCCTTTCATGCTGAGATGGTGGAGCCCCCACAGCTGAACAAGAAGGACGCTGTCCTGATGGCAGGGAACTCCCAGGCTTCCGAAGGGACTGAGCGACCAGCCATTGTCCCTGCGCTGCGTCTGGTTCCTCACCATCGGGGGTGGAGTAGGGCAGACGCGATGGTCACAGAACACACACACACACACTCACACACACACACACACACACACACACTCCTGCCCCTAGGGCCAGAACTGGAGGAGACTCTCTGGCTAGTGGTAAAACATCAGCTGATGCACTGGGCCTCAGGTTCCATTCCCAGTCAAGAAGAGCCTGTACCTTGAGTGTGGACTTCAAAGCCAGCTCTACCACTTACTGGCTGTGTGGCCGTGGATCCAGGATGGGTTGCAGGTTCGATCCCCAGTCCAGTCGGCATGTGTGGGAGGCAACCAACTGATATGTTTCTCTCATAACAATGTCTGTCTGTCTGTCTCTCTCTCTCTCCTCTTCCTCCCTCCCTTCCTTCCACTCTCTCTAAAAATCAATGGGAAAATATATCCTTGAGTAAGGATTAACCACACACACACACACACACACACACACACACACACACAAGAATTGGAAGAGAGTGAGGGGGGTGGGCCCAATGTCTGGCCCACACCAGGCCTTTCATTTTGCCAGCCTCCCTCCCTGTCAGTGCTGGGCACACAGGGCAGGGCAGGGCAGGAAGTGGAGGCTGGGGAAATGGAGGATCCTTCCCATCTCCTCCAGAGTCTTAGCCACAGCCTCACTCCCATGCTCCTGCTCTTACTTTCCGCTTTCTGGATCTTCACAAGCATGGTGAGCCTCCCGGCTCCGCCTCTCACGTCCTGTCTGTCCTGTGTGTCATCTGGGCCAGGGTAACCGTTTCCTCTTCTATAAAATGGGTGAGCCCGGCCCAGGAGGCTCGTGAACATCCATCTATGAACCAGGTCACGGTTCGATTCCCCGTCAGGGCACATGCCTGGGCTTCGGGCTCGATCCCTAGTGGGGGCGTGCAGGGGGCAGCTGATCAACGATTCTTCCTCATCATTGATGTTTCTATCTCTCCCTCTCCCTTCCTCTCTAAAATCAATAAACGTATTTTTTTTTCTTTTAGCTCTGGCCGGTTTGGCTCAGTGGATAGAGCATTGGTCTAGGGATGGAAGGGTCGCAGGTTGGATTCTGGGCAAGGGCACAGGCCTAGGCTGCGGGCTCCAGTAGGGGGCGTGCAGGAGGCGGCCGATCAATGATTCTCTTTCATAATTTTTTAAAAATATATATATATATTTTATTGATTTTGTACAGAGAGGAAGGGAGAGAGATAGAGAGTTAGAAACATCGATGAGAGAGAGTCATCGATCAGCTGCCTCTTGCACACCCCCTACTGGGGATATGCCCACAACCAAGGTACATGCCCTTGACCGGAATCGAACCCGGGACCTTTCAGTCCCCAAGCTCTATCCATTGAACCAAACCGGTCTTGGCTCTCTTTCATCATTAATGTTTCTCTCTCTATATCTCCCTCCCTTCCTCTGAAATCAATAAAAATATATTTTTAAAAATATATTTTTTTAACTTTATTTATTTTTTAAAATATATTTTATTGATTTTTTACAGAGAGGAAGAGAGAGGGACAGAGAGCTAGAAACATCAATGAGAGAGAAACATCGATCAGCTGCCTCCCACACACCTCCCACTGGGGATGTGCCCGCAAACAAGGTACATGCCCTGGACCGGAATAGAACCTGGGACCCTTCAGTCTGCAGGCCGATGCTCTATCCACTGAACCATACCGGTTTTGGCAAAAAAATATATATTTTTTAAAGTTTAAAAAAAGAGGTGACAGCAACCCCACAGTAAGGCCGTGGGAGCAGAAAGTCAGAGGTGCCTGTGCAGAGCGGAGGCTCCGTCCCCTCCTAGCACCTGCAGAGCACAGGCCTGCGGGCTGAGGTTGGAGCAGCGCGTGCTCAGCACCGCGAGGAGCCACAGGGCATCCGGCCCCAGCACCCAGCCCGTCCACAGCCTTCCCTTTCCTGTGGTGAATCACGGTTTCACAGGCCCGGGGCCTCCGGAGTCCCCAGCTTGCCACAAACACTGCCATTGCCATAGAAACCGGGCCTCCCCTTCCCTTCCCGCTGACTGATCTCACCACACGGTCCCCTGCGCTCTGTCTGGTTCCTAGATCTCAGCTTTTGACTCATTGATTGAACCGCCTCTCATCTCAGGTCCCTGAGATACGGGCAACCTACCCCCACAACAGGGTCTGTGCCTCAGCCCCTCAAGCCAGGGGCCCCCTACTCCCTTCCCTGCCGAGTTCGCCGGGCAGCCCCTAGGAAACCACCTGTTCCTGAGCAGGGAGCATACACCCCCCCTGCTGCCCAGTGGACGCCTCAGCTCCGAGATGTGAGACCAGCAAGGGCAAGGGAGGTGGCCACTGGCTGAGACCAACAGGCACTGGCGCCACCTGCTGTCCTGGGGGAACCAGCCCCCCCCCCTTCTCACGGGTGGCTGTGCCCAGGCTTGTCCCGAGTGGCCGCAGCTCCGGGCTCCCTGTCCTCCCTGTCCTCTCCCTCTCCCGGCAGGCGGTCACCCACACCTTTTGTTCCTCCGCCCACTCGCAGGTATTTACATCTGGGTGCCAGCATGGGTCCCGTCCCCCTGAAATGAGCTGTTCGAGGACAATGAGGGCCTCCAAAGGGCCAGCTCAGAGTGCGGAGGGCACAGACCAGACCCTGAACCCGGGCCCTGGTTGTGGAGCAGGCCTCCCCGAGGAAGGGATGACTAAGTCCTAAACAATGAAAGCATTTGTTAAGCACGTCCTGTGCACTGTAGATGTTCTGTCAGTCCTTCACGTGCCTCTTCCCACTAACCACACAGCAATCCCATGAGGCCATTGCTGCTATTACCTTCGTGTCGTGAACGGGGAAGCGGGTTCAGAGACCTTCACTGCAGGGGTGAGAGGCATCCTGAGCTGGCCAGGTTCGGAGGGTCCACGCCTGCAGCCGGCGAACAGGCCTGCCCCGGGCTGAGCACACTGCAGCCCGGGGAGCCTCTGGCCGTGTGGACGGGAGAGAGAAGGGCCGAGGAGAAGCACCCAGGGAGATGGCAGAAATGCCCAGGAGGGGAGTTTGGAGAAGGAGGGAGGGACCAGCAGGGTCAGAGGTCAAGTAAGGTAAGCACCGAGACTGGACAGAGCCCCTGCTCTGGTCAGTGTGGGCGGGACGGGCACAGAGACACAGGAGCAGGCAGGCCCTCTGCGCAGGGCCGATGTCAGGGCGTGGGCCAGCCCACAGGCCTTCCGTCATCGGCGAAGGCTGCCTGAGAGAGACATGCAGTGTGGCCCACCGGGAAGGGCACAGAACTTCTGGAAACCTGGCACGAAGGGGCAGCGGGCACCAGACAGCGGCACCAGGACACGTCGTATCCCTCCCCTCTCTAGCACCTCGTCTGAACGCACACCCCGGGGGAACTCCGTGACGGTGGGAATTCACTGGGAGGACTTCTGCTGACGGCTCAGGAGGGGCTCCAAGCACGTGACCCCTCCCCTGGCCGCGGCCGGGAGAGGGCGTCCTGCACAGAGTGTGTCCTTCAGAGAGCAGGAGCGGGTTTGTGCGCAGGCCAGCTGCTCCTGCCAGACGCCTGGGCCTCTGCAGGTGCTCCTGCCTCTGCCCTCGGGCTCCACTCACCTCGCTACCTCCTACTCCCCCTCCAGAGCTGAGCGCAGGAGGCCTGTCCTCTGAGAGGCCATCCTGACCACGGCCTTCGATGCTGTGGCATCCTGGACCGACCTTTCACAAGCACCGAGCCCACAGTGCTGTCAAAGCTTCCCACGTTCTGCAATGACACCCAGGCCTGGGGAGGTGTCTCCCTGAAGCCCACCACAGGGGAGACACTCGGTAAAAATCTGAGTGGACGGTGAATTTGAATGAACTCAGGAAGAAAAGCACGTGTGGCACGGAACAGGGCACTCCACGTCTTGGGGCCTCAGCTTCCTCTTCCGTCACGTGGGGGCAGGAGAGTGTGGAGCAGTGGCATGTGTGTGCCTATTTAATAACCTGGGGTGGGTGGAAAGCCCTGGTGTATGGCAACTTCCCGTTTCTTTTTTTTTTTTTAATATATTTTATTGATTTTTTACAGAGAGGAAGGGAGAGAAATAGAGAGCTAGAAACGTCGATGAGAGAGAAACATCGGCCAGCTGCCTCTTGCACACCCCCTACCGGGGATGTGCCCGCAACCAAGGTACATGCCCTTGACCGGAATCGAACCTGGGACCTTTCAGTCCGCAGACCGACGCTCTACCACTGAGCCAAACCGGTTTGGGCGGTCATGTGTTTTTTTTTTTAAGTGGCCAGTGATCTCTCTGGCCATTGCGTGGAGACGGATTGGCAGGGACAGGGGAGCCAAGAGCAGAGGAGGGAGACCAGCGAGAGGCTCCTGCAGGCAGATGCTGGCAGCTCGGATCGGGAGGCAGCAGCGGAGGCGAGAAAGCGATGGGCTGGGGAATGTTCGGAGGCGCAGCTGAGAGGACTGGTGGGCAGGCTGGACGGGAGGACGTTTGGGAAAAGGCAGGAATCACAGATGCCCCCAGATGTCTGGCCTGAGCCACCACGTGGAGGGTGGTCCTTTCCGGAAGCGGGGGAAGCCGGGGGAGGAGCAGGTATCACCCCTGTTGGCATTGCCAGGCCTGAAAGCTCAGGGCTCCTGGTCCCAAGCCAGGAAAATGGGAGCGCCTGCTGTTCCCGAGGGGGCCCGTGGGAAAAATGCGGAGAAAAGAGGGACGGAGCAAGGGGCACGTGGCAACAGAACGGGGCAGAAGCCACCACGGCCCAAAACAACAGTGACAGCAGCCAGCACAACGCCGAGCACGATGCTCTATATCCGTCCAGTGAAATTCTCACCACAGGACCGTCCTTCCTACATGCGTCACCTCATCCTTTCTATCCCCACAGCCTGCTTTATTTTTATTCAGAGTGGTTATCGCTTCCAGAAATCACACAATCTACTTCTTTACTGTCTGCCTCACCGCTACCCCTACCGACTATTCGCTCTGGGACAGTCAAGACTGCCTGTCTTGCCAGGACCGGTTTGGCTCAGTGGATAGAGCGTCAGCCTGTGGACTGAGGGGTCCCGGGTTCGATTCCAGTCAGGGCATGTACCTTGGTTGTGGGCACATCCCCGGTGGAGGGTGTCCAGGAGGCAGCTGATCGATGATTCTCTCTCATCGATGTTTCTAGCTCTCTCTCCCTCTCCCTTCCTCTCTGTAAAAAATCAATGAAATATATTTTTTTAAAAAGACTGTCTTGTTCAATGGCGTTATGTCCGGGGCTTAGAACAGTGCCTGACACAGCAAGTGATCGATTATATATATAAATATATATATATATATATATATATATATATATATATATAGTCCCCCCACTTTGAATATTTATAAAGGCAGTGTTTATTAAACTATACGTCATTTTCAAAGTTGAGCTATCAGCTGTTAAATGTGCACACATTTTTGGGGACGCCCTGTATTTATTTTAACTGCGTGTTGGGTAGGTAGTATTACAACTCCCTTTCCAGGCCCAGGTCATTGGGACTCAGTGCTTGTTTCCTTCGCCTGTTCCCTGTACAGTCCCGTCCCGTTTGTCGTCGTCCCCCTCCCCCCACACACACACAGAGCCAGTCTTGCACAGCTGGCAGGGGCTCAGGCTAACCATGGGGACAGCCGGGTTCCGGCCACCTGGGTTTGGGTCCCGGAGCCTCTTCTTGTCTCCCATGTGTTAGGTGCCCTGCCAGAAAAGGGCATGGTGGGAGTTTGAGATGACACCCGAGGAGGCAGGGCTGGGCACGGAGGCCTAGCTGGGCAGGAAAGAAACATCTAGTCTCCCACTGGAGCTGCTCCCCGTCCTTGGCCTGCAGCGCCACCTCGTGGCCAAGGTTCCAAGGCGCTTTTCCCCTGACTGTCCCTGGCCCCTCAGGATCCACCCGGGCAAGCTGGCCACCTGCCCAGCCAGCAAGTTTCCCAGGGAACCTCTGGCATCAACCTCTAGACAGCCCTCCAGTGCTTTCCCTTCAAATAAACCTCATTCATCCGTCAGGGACTCCAAATCGACTGCATCCAGGAAGCCTTTCCAAACTGCTCCAGCTTTTATTTATTTTTTAAAAAAATTATTCTATTTATTTTCTACAGAGAGGAAGGGGGGAGGGATAGAGAGTTAGAAACATCGATGAGAGAGAAACATCGATCAGCTGCCTCCTGCACACCCCCTACTGGGTGTGTGCTCGCAACCAAGGCACATGCCCTTGACCGGAATCGAACCCGGGACTCTTCAGTCCGAAAGGCCGACGCTCTATCCACTGAGCCACACTGGTTTCGGCATCAACCGTGACATTCTCTATTGAGTTCATCATCTGTGCCCGGTTGTGCCTCATGCTTCAGTAGGGAGCATGGTGCCTGGCCCAGAGCGGGCCCTTGGAAAAATCCCTCAACAACCTACTAAGGGGATGTTTACCGCTTCCCCCTCCCTGCCCCAAGAGAGCACTCGGCCCGGCTGGCACAGGAGCCCTGCCCCTCACCCCCGCACGAAACCAGAGCTGGCGCCACCGGGTGAGGAATCTGGGGACCAACTGTCACAGCTCCGGTGTCACCGCCTCCAGGACGCTGGGTCTGGCTCGGAGTCCCGGGGGGCCCTGTCAGCCAGCTGTCCTGGGGGACCCCGTCTGCCCAGCCCCTCTGCGCTCTCTCCCGGGGGAAATCAGAGAGTGCAGAAGACCTGGCGGGGGAGCTGGGTGGTGGTCCCAGGAGCGGAGGTATTTGTCTGTCCGGGCCCAAACCTCAGGCTGGGCTTCAGAGCCCCGAGAAACCGGGTCCATCACAACAGACGCCCCGCAGCGGCCTGCTCTCTCCTCCGAGCTCTGTTTCCCTCACACTTACTCCTGTTTGTCCGTCACTGGGTCAGGCAGACTAGCTTCTGTGTCCTGCCGAGGGCAGAGATCAAGTTGGATGTTTCTTTTGAGTGACCTGCAAACTTCTCCCCCTACGTTCTCATTGATTGAAATTAATGAGCTGTGTGTTCCAGCGACAGACAGAACACTGGCTGGTGTTTACATAACAAGTGGGCTCCCCCTAAGGGAGGGGTATTTAAAAAAAAAAAAAGAAAGAAAACAGCAGTCCCATGAAGCACAGGAGAAGAGACCCGCCTGACTAGGACAGATGGGAAGGCTCCTGAGAAGAGTAGGGAGATGGTCCGATAACCTCTGGGAGGGCCAGCCAGCCAGGCAGGGCGGCCTGGGGGTGTCTTCCTCCCTCCCCAGGGGCAGGGAGGGGCAGGTATTAGGTGTTTGCCCCCTTCCCTTGGGACGCGGTGTGTAGACAGTGATAACAGGTGCCCAGGTTTGCTTAGAAAAGAAAGATACACACACACACACACACCACCCCCAATTCTTGTCCTCCAGTCTCCCCATGAACCCTGGGCCACCATCTCAACTGGGTCACCTTTCCTGTCTTGCAGCCAGGCCTGTCTACACACGTACACACACACACACACACACACCACACACACCACACACACCACACATACAGCCAACTCCACAACTCCGCAGGTCCCTTTGTTCCTCAGGCCTAAGGCCAGGAGCCTGGTGTGTGTGTGTGTGTGTGTGTGTGTGTGTGAGAGAGAGAGAGAGAGAGAGAGAGTTTGCCTGCATTCCAGTGCTCAACAGGAATTATTTTTGGAATTACCTGCTCTTTGTTTGGGGTGATCTTATTTCTGCAGGTCTAGGTCTAGAGCTGACCAAGTGGGTCAGGGTCTCCAGTGCCTGGCACGTCCTAAGAGTTCAATACATGAATTCATTTCGAGAGCTGAATAAATGAGTTACATTTAATTAATAAAGATCTAAGTCTAGCCAGAGTCAGCGGAAGGGGAGAGCAGCCCGGGCCAGGAAAGCGGCACGGACTGAGCACCGAGGAGAGCCAGGCACCTGCCTGCAGCTTGGCTTATTCCCATTGTGGAGAGGAGGAAACGAAGGCTCAGCAGCCAGCCCGTGCCCGAGGGGCAGAATAGGAGGCAGCAGCCTGGCTTCAGAGGCCTGCTGCTTCCCCTCCCACCATGAAGCGTCACGTAGGCCGTTACCCGCAGCACGCTCTTGCTTCTGGCTGGGCACCGGGGCCTCGGTGGGGGACCACGACACAGATGAGAGATACAGTCCCATTCGCCGAGGTCCTGGCGGGGAGACACATGCCACCTACACATTTCCTGGTCACAGGGCAGAGAGGGAGGGGTAGGGTGGAGTGGGCCAAGCCATCTATGTCTAAGCCTAGGGCCCTTATTGTCATAATTCTAGGTTGGCCTTGGAGAGAAAGCTGGCGTGGCCAACATGAGGGCCAGTGGAGGAGGGGAGTTCCCTGGACAGAGGAGGCCGCCAGCCTCTGAAAGCAAGGGAAGGGCTCATCGGACCCCCCCCCCCCGGAACTGGGGTCCTCTGCTTCCTGGACACTCTGGTGGTCGGTCCCCAGTGTGGATGGACATGCCCATGCCCTATGCAGGCACACACACGCCCGTGTGTACACCGGTGCCAGAGGCCTAAGTGCACTCACACGTGTTCCGCCCTCCAGGGCCCGGGGCCCCAGTGGCCTCTCCCTCCTTGGAGATCCGTCTGGGGCCTCAGCAGGACACCCGGGGGTGGACGTAAGGAGCATGAACACCCCCAGGGAGCTGACTGGTCCTTGTTGGGCCGGTGAAGTGGGTCCAGCAGGGGCCACGGTCCCCCCTACCCCACCCCTTTGTCGACCCTTCCCCACCCAGCAGCTGGCCCCCTCCTCACGCAGACGCACAAGTTTCTGCCCTTTGTTTTCCTCCCTGGCCAGATCCCCCAGGCGTCTTCGGTCATTAACCTCCTGCTTTAATGAGCGTTAGTGGGGAGGAAAGTGGAAGCAGGGCCAATTCCATGGTGGGTGTCTGGGGGGCAATCTCATCTGGGTGGGGACAGAACGCTCAGACCAGCTGGTGACAAAGCCGTCGTCTGGCACACAGTAAGTCCCGTGCAACTGCTTGCTTTTCTACGAACGTGAACATCGGTCACCTGCCGCACAGTAGGAACTTCCACCCAACGGAAGCCCCGGTCTCCAGTGCCCCAGCTCCCCTCATCCGGGCTCTTGGGGCAGAGAGGGGAGGGGACCAGAGTAGAGAGCAGACAACTTCCACGGGGCCTTATCTCTGCATTTCTTCCTCTCCCACCCTTTTAAAAAAATAAATTTTATTGATTTTTTTACAGAGAGGAAGGGAGAGGGACAGAGAGTTAGAAACATCGGTCAGCTGCCTCCTGCACACTACAAACTGGGGATGTGCCTGCAACCAAGGTACATGCCCCTGACCGGAATCGAACCCAGGACCCTTGAGTCCACAGACGAAGCTCTATCCACTGAGCCAAACCGGTTAGGGCCCTCCCCTACTCTTGCGTGGAGACAGTGGCACCCGACTCCACAATAAGGTTCGTTGTTAATCTCATGATAAGTCCCTGATCCAGGGGGCACCCCTCCCCAACCCCAGGGTTTTCCAGGGGTTCTTCCGTCACGGCTCCTCTGCCTGAATCTTCTGCTTAGCAAAGGAGCAAGAGCCCCTTCCTCCCCCTGCACAGGGTCAATCCCTAACCGCTCAGAGTCCCCACCCTCCATGGGTGTGCGTTTCAGGGACCGGGGTTTGGCTCAGCCCTCCCCCACGGCCTCACAGTGCCAGGTCTGTGAAGCGATCTCATCTCTCCTCCAGCAGGGCTGGACCTCACAAACTAGTTCAGACTCTTGGTTTCCAAGGTGCTCCAGAATAGGACACCTACTGTTGTGGCTCACCCACCCATTCTTACACAACTACTTTGGGAAGTTCTACTTCAGGTCTGACCTCACGCCCTCGTGCTGCAGTGCCATCCGCTCTCCTCTCTAGAAAGACCAGGCAGAAGAGAGCAAAAAGAAATGCTGAGGACGGAGGGCCAGGTGAGAATAAAAGAGTGCATTCTCCTTCAACTTCCCCAGACTCTCTCTAAAAGTACCCAAGAGCCCCCAATTCCTGCCTTAAAAACGTATTTCCACTTGCACCAAATGTCCAGCGTCACAGGAACTACATTAATGAGTTTTCAGTGCGGAAGAGGTGGGTGGGATGATGGTGCAGGGTCATCAACCGATCGCCTCCCAGCTGCATGCATGGCCCGGGCCTGAAGGAAGCCTGGGTCCCAGTCAATCGCCTCCCTCCCTCCTTCTGTGGCACCCAGAGCTCAAGGCTCTCACCGAACACTGCCCAGCCACATCATGCCTTTAAGACGGACTCTGCCTCCCCTTCCACCCCCATTTCTCCTCCCCCTCCACCCCTCATCCTCCTCACCTCCTCACCCCAAAGCCCTCCAGGCTTCCCTCCCATGATCAGAAGGCCAAGCACTAACTCACCTCCCAGCCGGTGCCTCTTAGATCTCCGAGACTGGGGGCTTGGCGGTTGGGGAGGAGGGGGGGTGATGGCTTGCAGCTTGGGGACGAGGGGACCCCGCCTTTGGCCTGGAGGTCCCCCACTCCAGCCCGGCGCCCCATCCTGGCCCCCACGGCGCGCGGGGCCGGGTGCTCCCCGCATCGCAGCGGCGGGCTTTGTCTGCTCTGCGGAGGGAGAGCCTCTCCGGCGGCTCCGGAGCCGGATCCGCTCCGCCCGGGCGGGAGGGGGCGGGGAGGGAGCCCAGGGAGGAGGAGGGGAGCGGGGAGTGGGGAGAGGGGAGCCGCAGTGACCCAGCCGGGACCGCTCCCCGCCCTCCTGTCCCCCCCCCCCTCATTTCCATGAGAAAGAGGGACCTGAGACCTGCCGGGACCGCATGGGAGCCAGCCTGAGGGGGGAGGGGGGGAGGGCGCGCTCCATGAGCCTTTTTTCCAACCCTTCCGCTTCTGTACCCCGACTCCTCTCCCCTTTGCCCGCGAAAAAATTAGGGACCTCGACTCTTATCCCACCCCCAGCTCGGGCCCCGAGCCGCGCGGGTAAGGACCTGAGGGCACAGCCCGAACCTCCCCGGGTCCAGGAATGCGCCCCCGCGCCCGCGCGCCCCCGCGGCCGGGGAACTACAACTCCCGGCATGCCCCCCGCGCCCCCGGCGCGCCCCCCGCCCGTCAGTTCCATGCTGCTCCATCCAGTTCATTTAAAACAAAAGAGTTTGAGCGCTGGATGGGGCTGGTCTCTATTGGGGGCCCCTGAGTGCGACTCCCAGGCCGGGGCTGGGTGCGGGAGCCTGAGGGGGGCGTCCGGACGGCGGGGTCCGGAGGCTCCGGGCCCGAGGAGGGAGGGAGGGGAGGGGAGGGGGCAGAGATCCCGCAGCCCCCGGTCCCCCGTCACCCCCGGAGAGGAGAGGAGAGATCTGCTTTCTGGGTTTTGTTTCTCTTTCCCCCCACCCCCACCCCCACCCCGGGGGCTGGGGCGAGGGGAGTCGGGTTACAGGGTGTTTGGGGAGGGGGGCTTAGGGGGAGGGTCTATCTCTCTATCTCGCCGTCTCTCCCCCTCCCCAGTTCTTTGTTCCCCCCTCCCCGCGCACCCCCTCCTCCCCTCTCCCCTCCCCTCCGCTCTCCTCTTCTCCCTTCCACCACCTCTCTCTCCCTCTCTCTCTCTCTCTCCCCCAGCTTTTGTTTCGCCATGCCTAGTCTAGTGGTATCTGGAATAATGGAAAGAAATGGGGGCTTTGGGGAACTGGGATGTTTCGGGGGAAGCGCCAAGGACCGAGGGCTGCTGGAAGACGAGCGCGCCCTTCAGCTGGCTCTCGACCAACTCTGCCTCCTGGGTTTGGGGGAGCCCCCCGCCCCCACGGCGGGCGAGGACGGGGGAGGTGGGGGGGGCGGCGCCCCTGCCCCGCCGGCCGCTCCCCCGCAGCCGGCCCCGCCGCCGCCGCCCGCGGCGCCCCCGGCCGCCCCGACGGCGGCCCCCGCGGCGCAGACGCCCCAGCCCCCCGCCGCCCCCAAAGGGGCCGGCGACGCCAAGCTCTGCGCCCTCTACAAAGAGGCCGAGCTGCGCCTCAAGGGCAGCAGCAACACCACCGAGTGCGTCCCCGTGCCCACCTCCGAGCACGTGGCCGAGATCGTGGGCCGGCAAGGTAAGAGGGCGCCCGGACCGCGGAGCTGGGGGGCGGGGGGCGCCCCATCCCTGGCGCGGAAAGTTCATTTCCTCTCCCGGCCACCCACCCATGGCTCGGTCCCTTCTCCACAAAGGGGGGCCCCCTCCTCACACCCCGATTTCCCGGCGCCACAAAGTTCCCTGGTACCCCCAGCCGGACCGTTCTCCAGCTCCGTCCTCCCCCAGGGCCCGGCCCTCAGACAAAGAAATATCCTCTCTTAGGAGAGAGGGAAAAGGGAGGGGACGGGCTTCCCCATCTGGAGAGAGCCTGTCTGTCCGGAGGGGTGTCCCTTCCGAGCCAGGAAAACTGGCCGAACGTGCAGAGAGTTCCTCGGGAGCCCCTGCCCTGGCATCTGCTAGCGGATTGGGGAGGGGGCACCCCGAGACTGCCCCCAGCTGCCTGGAGTTGCACACTTTGGGGGAGACCTGGCCTGGGGAGCCAGTCTGAGGCTCTGTCTCTTTGTTGGGCTAAGTGCAGGAATGGAAGGGGGTGTGGCTCCTGGGAGGGTCCCACCCCGGGGGGAGCGGTGGGAAGGGGGCTCCTGGGAGGAGGGAGGCCTGTGGTCACCCACACACCAAAGTTGAGCAGTCTGTGGGGTTCTGGAAGGGGCGCCCCCAAGGAAGTGCCACATCCTGGTGTGGCCCTCGCCTCCTCCCTCTCAGGCTTTTGTTCTGGGCCAGCCTAGGCCGGGGGCCCGAGGCCTGCATGGGGGTCTCCGCTGTGCGGGAGCAGGACAGGGGGGTGGGGGCCACAGTTGGGGGGAGGGGTGCAGACGCTTCACCTGGAGACGGGGTGCAGGGCGTGTGTCTGGGCGCGTTGGGGGAGGGATGTAGAATTCATACGGTGCAGGCAGTCTGATACCACACCCTCCTCCACTCCAGCATCCCTGCGCGGGTGGGGGTCGCAGTGTTGATGACTGTCCAGATTGAGCAGAGGAGAGGGATCTCGGGGACCCTTCCCTCTCCTAGTTCCCCAAAGGGGAGTTGTGGGGGGCGGGGGGGGGGGGATTTGGAAATGGCAAGGCCCGGCTGGGGAGGTGGGGGTGGGGAAGGAGCAGGGGAGGAGCTGTCCCACAGTAGGGAACAATAGAGGAGCTGCATTCCGGCTGGGGAGTGAGGGAGGGAGGGAGGAGGCCGGCTGCTGGCAGGGGAAGAGGGGAGGCGAAGCCAGGGGGCCCTGCTCCTCGGCCCACCTCATCCCCCTGGAGTGCCGGGGATTGGTGGGATTTTTGCTGGGAGATCCGGAATGGAGGAGGGGACGGTGCCACTGGCCTGCACAGCCCTGGCTCCCGCCCGCCCCTCTCCATCTCCCGAGGTTTCTGGTTTGAAAAGTTGGATTTCCTCTCCATCAGAAACTAGGGACCCACGGCCCTGGAATCGGGTGGGGACCCTAATATCTTTCTTGTTGGGAGGGTGGTCTTGGGAGGCCCTGGAATTTCATGGAGTCATTTTTTTCTTTCCTCTTCGGCCTCCGCATCAGATGGAGCTGTCTCTCATAAAAGTAGGGAGGGGGTTTCTCTCTTCCCCCTCATCCCTTAAGTAGAGGGAAGTCCTCCCTCTTGTCTAACCTCCCTTCCCCCGCTGCAGTGTGGGTGCCCCTGTGTTTAACCTCCGGGAAGGCGAAGCCCGGGGCGTCTTCCCTCCGAGAGGGGCTTCTTTAGGCCTGCAAAGCCTGGGGTCCGTTCCCCCACCAGCTCTGCACCTCCGGCCGGCGGCCCGCTAGCTTTTGTACTGAGAGTTCTCTGCCCCGGCCTGTCCTCCTCACCCCACCCCAACCCCCAAAGACATTTAGCTCGCTTAAGTTTATGGACCCAAAAGTTAGAGCCAAACCCAGGTGCCTAGCAGACACCATGCGGGTAGACACGGGGTGGGAGGGAACGCCACTCACACACGCGGGCCTTAAGAACAGTCCTCCGCCGGCGTTAAAGCAGCGGGGATGCGAGCTTGACAACAGGTAGGACTTCTCCGTATCCAAGAAGTCCGAGGACAAAAGGCAGGGGCCACTTCTCCTGTCTAAGGTCTCTTGGCAGTAAGGAGGGCTGCCCCCATCCATTCTGCCCTCCCCTACACCATATGGAGTGGAGGAAGGAGACAGATAACAACAACAACAATAATAATAATAATAATCTCTCCTCGGGCCTGTGGACGGAGAGTTGGGGCAGAGTCAGAACACTGGAACTGCTGGTGGTTTTGGGGAGAGGTGGTGTGGTGGGGGGTCTGTAGGAAGTATACACCTGAGGGGGGTGGGCATGTATCTCTGTGAATGGGGTGGAAGCTGTGGGCGGGCATAGGAATGTGCTGTTTGTGAGCCGGGGGTGATGGGGGTGGCGGAGAGGCTGGGACAGGGAATCCCGGGGCGTGTGAGAGGTGTGTGTGAAAGTGTTTGGAGGAAGGCGCCCGGTACCTCACGGCGCTCGGGCCCCTGCGTGTGCAGACTCACACATGGGGCGTGTGTGTTCCAAGAACGGATGTGAGTCTCTGCGAAGCCGGGGGCAGAGAGAGGGAACTCGGGAGGGGAGAGAGCGGCTTGGCCAGGCAGCCATTGAGGTGGTGTTGCCGGCCCACCCTCACTCACTCTCCTCTTTCTCCCTCTTTGTCTCTTTGTCTCCGATTTCTTCTTTCTTTTCCTGCCCTCTCCCCAGCCTCCCCGCTGTAACCCACTCCTGCTTCGCAGTGGGAATAAGGGTCCGGAACACCTCTCCCTCATTCTAATCAGCCCCCGGCCCATCTCAGCTCTCCTGCTCCCGGGAGTCAGGGTGGCAGGAGTGACTGTGGGGCTCAGTCCTGTCCCTTTCATACCATCTTTACCTTCATATTCCTCTCGTCCCTCCTGAAACGGATTCTCAGGTCCTTCCCAGTCTCCCACACTCCACCAGTTGCTGCAAACATGCTGTGAATTGGAGACACTGAGAGACACTAATGGGTGGATGCGGGGTGGGGGGGGGAGGATCAGAGAACAGATGGGGGTCCGTGGTCCCTGAGTAGGTTGGAGGACACTTTTAAGGAATGGAGGCCTGGTGATGAGTGTAGATTGTGGGGTTCCCGCGTGCATTTGGAGTTCCGTGGAAAGATCCGAGTCGGTGGCAGATTGGGGGGCGGTGGCGGGGAGAAAGGCAGCGTGATAGATGGAGTGATTTGGATTGGGGAGCAGCCAGGAGTCAGTAGAGAAGTTGAGAGAACAGCTGGGGGGGGGGCGGGGGATTAGTACTCAGATTTGAGGCGAGCAGCTTTCTGGGAGGGTTAGTTCAGGGTTTCCAGGAGGACATGAATTGGAAGGCCCTGAGTGGGATTCAAGGGAAAGTTGTTAACATTTTGAAAAACGTGGTTGAGAGTGACCTTTGGGTAAATCTGAAATGAGTGGATTATTCAAATCAAGGTGGTTTTGTGTGTGTGTGTGTGTGTGTGTGTGTGTGTTTTGGGGGGGGTCCTAGGGGTAGATTGAGAGGTTCCTGGGGGCGGGTTTCTGCCTAAGGATCAGGAGCTCATTGGCCCCGGCACAGACCTGTCCAGTGAGAGTCTCTCTCTCCCCCCTCCGCCTGCCCCCAGGCTGCAAGATCAAGGCCCTGAGGGCCAAGACCAACACCTACATCAAGACCCCGGTGCGGGGCGAGGAGCCGGTGTTCATGGTGACCGGGCGGCGGGAGGACGTGGCCACGGCGCGCCGGGAGATCATCTCGGCGGCGGAGCACTTCTCCATGATCCGGGCCTCGCGCAACAAGTCCGGGGCGGCCTTCGGCGTGGCGCCCGCGCTGCCGGGCCAGGTGACCATCCGCGTGCGCGTGCCCTACCGCGTGGTGGGGCTGGTGGTGGGGCCCAAGGGCGCCACCATCAAGCGCATCCAGCAGCAGACCAACACCTACATCATCACGCCGAGCCGCGACCGCGACCCCGTGTTCGAGATCACGGGCGCCCCGGGCAGCGTGGAGCGCGCGCGCGAGGAGATCGAGACGCACATCGCGGTGCGCACCGGCAAGATCCTCGAGTACAACAGCGACAGCGACTTCCTGGCGGCGGGCAGCCCGCCCGACCCCGCCGCCGCGCTGGACGGCCGCTACGCCGAGGCCTGGCGCGTGCCGCCGGCCGCCTGCAAGCCGCTGTCCGCCTTCCGCCAGAACAGCCTGGGCTGCATCGGCGACTGCGCCGCCGCCGTGGACTCGGGCTTCGAGGCCCCGCGCCTGGGCGAGCCGGGCGGCGGTGGGGACTTCGGCTACGGCGGCGGCGGCGGCTACCTGTTCCCGGGCTACGGCGGCGGCGGCGGCAAGCAGGACGTGTACTACGGGGTGGCGGCCGAGACCAGCCCCCCGCTGTGGGCAGGCCAGGAGAACGCCACGCCCGCCTCGGTGCTCTTCTCCTCCGCCGCCTCCTCCTCCTCCTCCTCTGCCAAGACGCGCGCCGGGGCCGGGGCGGGGCCCCCCGGGGTGCACCGCTCCCCGGCCGCCTCCGCCTCCGAGCTGGCGGCCGGACTGCCCCGGCGCCCGCCCGGGGAGCCGCTGCAGGGCTTCTCCAAACTCGGGGGCGCGGGCCTGCGCAGCCCCGGCGGCGGCGGGCGCGACTGCATGGTGTGCTTCGAGAGCGAGGTGACGGCCGCGCTCGTGCCCTGCGGACACAACCTGTTCTGCATGGAGTGCGCCGTGCGCATCTGCGAGAGGACGGACCCCGAGTGTCCCGTCTGCCACATCACAGCCACGCAAGCCATCCGGATCTTCTCCTAAGCGCCCCCGGCCTCTCCCCTGCCCCGGGGGCCGGTTTCCGCCGGAGCCTTTGGGAAGCCGGCAGTGTGAGGGGGGCAGGTGATGGGAGATGCTGGCTGGGGAGCTGGGGAGCGGGGAGCGGGGAGGGGAAGGTGGTGGCTGGAGGGTGGGCCACTCGGAGACCCTCTGGCCACCCGATCCTGGAAAGGCTGGGAGGGGGCCAGGTTGGAAGTTTTACTAGAGTTACAACTCTGATACCTCAACACACCCTTCAATCTGAAAGCAGCTAAGAGGAACTTTTGTTTTGTCCGCGGCGGCGGCGGCAGCTAAGGCCCCCTGACCCCCTTTGTCCGCCTCCCCGGAGCGTGTCATCCTACCCCTTCCTCATGGAGGGGAGGGGAAGGGAGAGGGAGAACTACCATCTGTATGGAGGGGCTCTCTCCCATCCCCAGGTCCTCTGGTCCTGACCTCTGACCTCCTGGCATGACTCTTTGGACCCTCCACTGCCATATCCTGTTTGGGAATCTGTGCCTGGCTTTCCAAGGTGGGAGGGGCTGGGGCCCTTTCGGAGCCTGCCCAGGCTGCAGGGGGTGGGGGAGATGCCAGCCAGTGAGGGCTCGGCCCTGTCTGTCTCCACAAAGCTGGGCTAGAGGAACGTGGGTGGGGCGCCCGCCGCCCCTTTTCCCTCCCCTCTCCTCCCGTTACTCCTCCCTCTGGGTTCCCCCTTCTCCCGCGCTCCCTCCCCGGCTCCTCTCTCTACTCCCACCCTGTCTTTCTGTTTCTCCCCTTCTGCCCCCTCCCTTCTGCCCCTTCTAGCGCAGCTTTGGGGATGCCATCCCCTCGGGGAGAAGTTGGGGGGAAGGACATTGTGGTGGTTCCCCCTCATTTCTCTCTTGGCATCTGGAGGCCCTCTCTCCCCCACTCCTCCAAAGACGCGCCTCATGCGTGATGGAATGTATCCCCGTTCTCAGTGGAAATGTGAGGAGGGGACTAATCCTGGGGTACGCGAAGGGCCAGCCCCCCCCACCTCCACCCTCGTTGGGCATTACATGTAGGGGGGCAGTTCCCAGACCGGATTTCATGGCAGTGGTAGGAGGAGAGCCAGGGAGCGGGCCGCTGTTTCAGGGAGCAGTACCCCACTCCCTGCGGGGGCCCCTCGACCTCCCACCAACCCTTGTGAGTGAGCAGATCCTGACGCGTGTGTCCCGCCCGCCGTGGTTGAGAAGAGAGGGGTCCGCTCCAGGGCTGGGCAGGATCGGGGTGCGGCTGTCCTGAATCATGTCACAGGCCTTGCACCCCCTTCGCTGCTTCCCCGCTGCTCACGTGGGGCCGCCACCAGCCCCCCACCCTCCTAGTTCCGCTGGCGGGCCAGGAGAGGCCGGGGACTGGAGTCCCTGGGGTCCCGGGAAGTTCTTGTATATAGTGAGGTGGGACTGTTGTGAGTGATCTCTGAGCACGTAAGCACCGGAGTCCCATTCCTGGACGGAGAGAGGGTGCAGGAATGGGGGTGCCGAGGGGATTTCCTTCCTCGCGTTGTGAATTCGCTCTCCTCGGCCTTCCCCTCCGCCACCAGCCAGGGAGGGCAGAGGAAGGAGGTCACAGCCGGGAGCCCTGCTCCCCTCCTCCCCGCCAGTGTGAGCCATCCTGAGACGTCTGTACAATAGAACAAACCAAATGGGTTGCCCAGGGGAGGTGGGGGGCTGGGGCAGAGAAGGGGTGTCTGTCCCCCTCGCCACTCCTTTACCCACAAAGGCAGAAGACTGTTACGTTAGGGGGCTCGGAAAGTTCCATCCCACCCTTACTTCATTGAGCCAAACCTAGAAACAAGCGCAGAACACGACGTAGTGAGAGACAAAATAGAGGTGAGAAAGCGAGCGTGAGAGGGAGCGAGATAGAGGCGACCAACAGAGAGAAAACGAAAAGAGCAAAAAAAAAACAAAACAAAAAAAAGCAGTTCTTTATAATTTAATATTCTATTTTAATAAAGGCGTTTATTACCGTATAAATGTAGCAAAGAACCTGGGCTAATATGAAAAAAAAAAGAAGACTTTTTATTAGGTAATTTATTATATGAAAAGGATATTTTATTTTATGATAAAGTGATCCTTAAAAAATAAAAAAAACTTTAGAAGGTTTAGAATATATGTAGGGAGAGAAGAAGAAAAAAAATACATTTGTATTCAGAGTTAAATCTTAAAAGAAAAAAAAAGTGTTTTTAATATATGTTCAGGTTTACGTTCCTTTTTCCCCCCGCTTTTCTTTTGGGGAGGAATGTCACTTGCTTCGGGGAGGAGGAGCATCCTGGGACGGATGGCGGCTGAGGGAACCCGGTCCCTCTGGGCCCTGCAAGTGGATTGGGTTTCCTTCCATGGGCTCCTTCTCCTCTCCCCTCCCCCTCCGGGGAGCTGGCAGAGCCAAACAAAGAAAGGAATTAACAAGAAAGGAGGAAGCTGGAGGACTGAGGATCCTGGGTGCTCCCCGGCCCCTGCCTCCGGGGCGAGCGAGGAGGGGGAAGTCCAGAACGGAGGCCTGGCAGGCCCACGGGACCCTCAGAGAGGTGTGAGATTTAAGAGACATAGTTTTTTGTTTTTAACCAAAAAAAAAAAAAAAAAAAATGAGAGAGAAGAAACTGAGGGGTTTAAAAAAGAAAATACTACAAAATAATAATTATTAATAATAATTCAAATTTATTTCATATAATCCTAGAGAAAGAAAAAAAGAGAATTACTAGTTACTTAGTAGACTATTCAGATAGCTTAAAAGTTTAGTAGCGTTGCGGGCCCCTGGGCCCAGTAGAATGTATAAAAGTCGTTAACAAGAGGGAAATAGAGGAGGGAAGCGGCCGAGTCCCCCGTCGTCAGTGATCAGGGTGGAAGCAAATTGCTAGTGAAGGCTGGGAGCATCTAGTCGGCTGGGGCTGATTCTGAGAATCCTTGGGCTTCTAACTTGTAGGACAGACTGAGGAGGGGCGTCCCCAGGGTCTTTAAAAGGATGGATGTTGACCATTTCGGCCAGGCGGGGGCAGCAGAGGGGTGAGCCTGCACCCTGGTTCTGCATCCCAGCACCGGGAGGCCTACCCTCTGGGCCGGTCCTCTGTCTCTTTGGGTGGCCCTTACTCCCAAGTGATGATGTCCATTCTCGGGGTGCTCCGTGAGGTCCCAAGGCCTCACTGAGCAAGTCCTTGAAGTCTGGGAGGCCATTCCCACACATGCACACTCTCCACCGCAGCTTCGGGAGACGGGGTCCCCCTGCTCCTGCCCCATCGTCCACGTGGCTTTCGGCAGCAGAGGAGTCGGTCCCACCCCTTCTCCTTTAAGCTGCACCGTGCTTTATTATCTCCTGGAAGTTCCATTCCAAGGACTTTTCCACCCACTGGGAAAAGGGGCTCCCAAGCGGACAGAGGCAGGGGGTGGGGAGCAGAGACATTGGCTGACCCTGACCCTCTGCTCCATGCACTTCCATCTGTCGGAGTTCAGGCAGGGATCATCCACTGTGAGGGCACATGGCCCTCCCCGTTGAAAATCGGGGGGCGTGACTGTTGCATATGAGGAATCGGTTTTTTAAGCACTTGCCTTTACCTAACCCTGCTTGCAGTCAGGCCAGGCCCCCTCCTCCAGGCCATCCAGGGGGTGTGGAGGTCCCTGGCTCTTGGCAAGAAGGGCCTGCTCCATTACACCAATGACCGTCATGCCCTAGACCCCAAACACATCTCCCTCTCCCCAGTTTATTCTTCGCGCCCCCACCAGGGACAGATGACCCCCTGCTGTCTTTGTCCTAGGAACCCCATAGTTTGGGAAGGTAGTGTCTGGGGTGGGGAAGGCGGCCCCTTCTCCACCCGAGGGTGCGGGTCGGGTCGGGTGGGTAGGTGGAGACAGCCCTGGGGCAGGGGGGACGGTCTCTCCACTGTAGAAAGTAGAGTAGGATTGTGGTCAGACTTAATTTGAGGCATCTAGTGAGGACGCATACAAATCCACCGAGAAAAAACACACACAAAACCGTTCAAAAGCAAAATTAACAGGCGGGAAACAAAACGGACCCACGAATAATTGAGTCAAAGTTGATGTTGCACAAAATGCAGAGAAACCAAGAAGGGGGAGGGTTAATGTATTAAATGTGCTATTAAGAAGTTAATTTTATTAAAAGTATTATTACTTAAGGCTCTGGCTTCTTTCTCTGCGTGTGGATCTGGACCACCGGGGGGGCGGGGGGGGGGGCGAGGGGCCACTGTGGAAATTGTAGCTGGGAGTTCTCTCTCTGGCGTAATTCTGGGCGCCCCTCCCTGCTCACCTCTGGGAGGTGGGTGGCTCCTGTCTGCTCTCCACAGCTCCCAACGCCGGTCTCCAAACGCTCAATCCCCTTTCCCACCCATTCTACCCCTTCTTTTCCTTGGAGATGCCATCAGACCTCCATCCACTCTGAAGACTAGAGACCGCCCTCCTGGGCTGAGGGAGAAAGGGCGGAGAGCTGAGACAGACCCTCCCCACCAGATGCAATCTGTCCCTACACCCCAACCCTTCTTTGGGGTGAGGTAGAAATCCGGATCGAGATGGGCCTTCCACCTGCCCGTCTTAAAGCCCTTCCCCCAGCACACAGGAACAGGCTGGCCCCAACTCCCCTCCTCTCCCACACCTCCCCTGCCTCCGCCGCTCACCCCTGGCATTGGAGTGACCTCAGTTCTTGGCACCAGGGCCCTGGGCACCAGATGGCACCCGCCGATGGTCTCCTTTGTCTTGCTTTCCAGATACCCCCTCTCCACCAGGCTGTCCTCCCGCCCCCTCCTACTCTGGGGGTTGGCAGAGGGGAGGGTGGGCGTCTCTCACCCCCTTGGCACTGTCCCCAGACCACAGGACTTCGGGGGCAGCTGGCCCTGGGGGCAGTGGGGAGGATGGAGCCAGGGGAAGGGAAGGGGAACAGGGATCCGGAGGAGGAGCGAGTGGCAGGGGAGCGCAGACGGAGGCAGCAGGATGGCCGGCGTGGATATAAAACGGCTTTATTTGGGAGCTCTGGTCTGTGAGGTTAGCAGACAATACAGGGGTGGGGGGGCGTGAAGACCTGAGAGCTCGGCGGGGCTGTGCACAGGGAACAGGCCCCTGACGTCTGGAGCCACAGGGCCGGGAGAAGCCTGGAGCATGGGGTGGGGAGCACCCTCCCCGGGACGCGAGTGAGGGCAGGGCTGGTGCCGGCCAAGGTCAGAGGCTGATGCAACAGGCCCTCTTCCCACCGGGGCCCGGCTCCTGCCCGGCCTGGGCACTGCCCAGGGTGATGGCATTGGTCCGGGTGCTGTTCTGCCTCTGCTTGGACACTTTAGCGAAAATCTCTGGGAGGGGAGAGGGGGGCGGTCAGTTCAGAAGCCCACGCTCCCTGTGCTCGCACCACAGGCCCCTGTCTGAGGGGTGGTCACCCTTAAGGGAGGTTTTGCTGAAAGGAAGTGGAGTTCCTGTCCCTTCTACTTACCTGCACGGGGAAGGACCAGGATTCTGCTCCCGGTTCCTGCCCTAGCTCCAGGCTCACTTGGGGGGGGGGGGGGGGAGGCAGCACTAGGGAATGTCTGAGGGGTAGGGCGAGGCTCTGAGGAGGCTGGGGACCCACAGAGGTGCTGAGGAACCAGCTGGGGTGGAGAGGGCTGGGTGTCTGCGTTCCTACCACTGCCCCTGGAAGCCTCGGGATTGGAATGGGGTGCAAAATAGAGGCGGGGGCTCTAACCTTTCAGGACGGTTTCAAAGGCCAGCTCCACGTTGGTGGAATCCAAGGCTGAGGTCTCCAGGAATAGCAGCCCATTGTTTTCTGACAGGAAAGGAAACATGCCATTAATTGTGGGGTCAAAGGCAATAGGAACAATATTTATTGAATGCTTACTGTGTGCATGGGTAGCTCATTTAATTTTTTTTTTTAATATGTTTTTATTGATTTCAGAGAGAGGAAGGGAGAGGGAGAATGGGGCAGAAACATCAATGATGAGAGAGAATCATTGATTGGCTACCTCCTGCATGCCCCCGACTGGGGATTGAGTCTGCAACCTGGGCATGTGCCTGACCTGGAATCTAACCATTACCTCCTGGTTTGGTTCAGTGGATAGAGCATTGGCCTGTGGAATGAGGGGTCCCAGATTCAATTCGGGCCAAGGGCGCATGGTCCCGAGTGGGGCGTGTGCAGGAGGCAGCCAATCAATGGTTCTCTCTTATCATTGATGTTTCGATCTCTCCCTCTCTCTTCCTCTCTGAAATCAATAAAAATATAATACAAAAAAAAAAATCAATGATGAGAGAGAATCACTGATTGGCTGCCTCCTGTGTGCTCCCCTACTGGGGATTTCATCCGCAAACTTGACTGGAATCGAACCCAAGACCCTTCAGTCTGCAGGTCGACACTCTATCCGCTGAGCAAAACCAGCCAGGGCTGAGTGGTACAAATTAAAGTTGCATTGGACTGAAGAGTGAAAGCAGGAGGTTCAGACTTCTATTCCAAGATGACAGGAGAAAATATTACAAGAATACAGATTGCTCACATTTGTGGGTTAGGACACAGTCCTATCTGAGGGAGAATTAAAGACTCTAGCAGAGGAAGTAAGTGATGAAATAAGGTCCTGGAGCAAGAGGGGAAGATGGGGAGATGAATAGAAACAAAAAATGTGTTTCCTTTGCAGGAATTTTTTGTTTACCAACCCCAGTCATGTAATTTCTGTGTCTGTGCTTAGATCGGGCCTAATATCCTGGCCAACTTTAATAACCCCATCCTTAAAGAACATATAGTAGAACCTCGTTTCTCGGGCTTAATTCATTTTGGAAGAAGACCGAATCATTCTTTCCCATTAGAAATAATGTAAATTGAATTAATCCGCTCCAGACTCCCAAATGATTCCCTGATTTAACCTTTTTTTTTTTTTTTTTTTTTTTTTTTTTTTAATGTACAGGACATGTCCATTGTCCTGTTTAACCTACAAACAAACACTTTAAGAACAAAAAGGACATGAAATGTAAATGAACATTTAGCAAAAAGGAAAGGAAACGTACAGTACAAAATGAAAATTTAACAATAATTATAAGCAGCAAAAAAACCCACAAAAATATTCACAGCACAATATCCTGAGATTTTAACAATGGTAAACGGACTCGTATGCATGCATTCTCTCTGTTTGTCACCTGAGAAATGTGTGACTGATCATACAGGTATCAGCATGAAAGGGCTGTCAGGTTGAGAAGCGAATTGTTCAAGATGGGAGACGGTCAAGAAACGAGGTTCCACTGAAATCGCAGTGTGATGTATTCCGGTTCCAGTAAGGGATTAACATGTCACCCATGAAGGACAGCTCAAGGACACATCTCAAGAAAATAAACCATCTCAGTATTCCAGGAGAAATCAGAGATCCTAAGGTAAGTTCCTTAGGTCATCCGGTTCTATCCTTTGGATCACATGTGTCAAACACAAGGCCCACGGGCCAAATCCAGCCCGCCAGGCCTTGCAATGTGGCCCGCACCGCGCTGTCATCACTGCACTCCGCTGTCAGTTTATGACATTGTCAGTTTATGACTGTTCAGTAAACCATTCGGCCCGCGATTTAGGCTGGATTTTAGATTTTGGCCCCTTCTCTAATTGAGTTCGACACCCCTACTTTGGATGATAAAAGAAACAACTAAAACCAGAAAGGTGATGTCCAAATGGCTCTGTGGTGGCAGAGTATCCACCTCAATGACCATAATCTAGGTTTCATGATCTTGTGGGGATTCAGAACGAATCACCCCAAGACATGCCTCTGTGGTACTTGAATTAGGGGCCTTGCCCATAATAAAAGATTATCAAAGATAACCTGTTGCCCTAACTGGTTTGGTTGAGTGGATAGAGTATCGGCCTGCAGTCTGAATACTCCTGGGTTTAATTCCGGTCAAGGGCATGTACCTTGGTTGCGGATACATCCCCAGCGGGGAGGGTGTGCAGGAAGCAGCTGATGGATATTTCTCTCTCATCAATGTTTCTCTCTATCCCTCTCCCTTCCTCTCTATAAAAAAAATCAATAAAATATATATATTTTTAAAAATAAACATAAAAAGCCGAAGCTGGTTTGGCTCAGTGGTAGAGCGTCGGTCTGCGGACTGAAAGGTCCCAGGTTCGATTCCAGTGAAGGGCATGTACATTGGTTGCGGGCACATCCCCGGTAGGGGGTGTACAAGAGGCAGCTGGTCAATGTTTCTCTCTCATTGACATTTCTAGCTCTCTATCTCTCTCCCTTCCTCTCTGTAAAAAATCAATAAAATATATTTTTTTAAAAAAAGATAAAGTCTTTGACCTAGCTCTAGGGCAGAAAAAACTTCTATTTACTAGGCATCTGCTCTTCTTATCCTGCAATGACCCTCTGAAGCCCTCAACGTGCATCACCTCACCCCTCGCTCAGAACGTCTTACATACCTCAGGCCCCTTTCCAGCTACGAACTGCCTGGCTCTCCGGCTGCCTCCCTCTCACTCAGCCACAAACCCTGCTGGTCTTTACAGCCCAATGTTGCGGGGACTTCTCTTCCCGACAATGGAATTCTGGGCTGTCGGACAAGCCCTTTTAGCACCTGCACCCCTCCTACAATCTCTGTGATTTCTTCTTTACTTCTCTAGTTGTAGAGCTTCCATTCAGCCAGCTTTCAGGCAGTTCCGAATGATGGCTGTTCTGTATTTTAGTTGTAGTTTTTTTTAAATATATTCTATTGATTTTTTACAGAGAGGAAGGGATAGGGATAGAGAGTCAAAAACATCGATGAGAAACATCCATCAGCCTCCTCTTGTACACCCCCTACTCAAGGACACATCTCAGGCCCAGCAATCAAGGCACATGGCCCTGACAGGAATCAAACCTGGGACCCTTCAGTCTGCAGGCCGACGCTCTATCCACTGAGCCAAACCGGCTTCGGCTTAGTTGTAATTCTGATGTGGCTGTGGAAGGATGCAAGTACTGGTTTTACCTGCACAGCCATCTTGGTTCCTCCTTGAATCCCATCCCCTTTTACAGAAGAGGACTCTGGGCCCAGAAGCACAGAGGGAGTGTGAGAGAGCTTGCTCAGTGTCCCATGTGTAGTGACTGGCCCAGAGATGGCAGGCTGGGCTGTTGGGACTCCTGAGCCTACACACTGAACCACCGTGTCTTACTGCCTGGGAACCCCAGAGAACACCCGGGGAGAGTGTGGCTGGAGATAGTCCAGGGGAGGCCACCTGCCACACTTAGGATCTCTGAGCACGGCAAGGTGGAGCGGTCTTAAAATCAACGATAGCCCGGCCAGCGGCTCAGTGGTTGAGCGTCAGCCTATGAACCAGGAGGTGACAGTTTCAGTACCGGTCAGGGCACATGTCCCGGTTGCAGGGGGTGTTTGTGCAGTGTGGGGCGTGCAGGAGGCAGCTGGTCAATGATTCTCTCTCATCATGGATGTTTCTATCTTTCTCTTTCTCTCCTTTCCTCTCTGAAATCAATAAAAATATATTTAATAAATAATAAATAAAACCAACTATAAATAACTACCCTTAAAAACAATCTCAAGGCAAGTGGTGGGACATCACGGGTCACCGAGGGGAAGGGGACAGATCCTGAAGAAGAGGGGATGAAGGCAGGAGGCCCTGGTGGGGGGACCAGTGTGGGCAGGTAGGGAGAGGTTAGCCCAGGTCTTGGCAGGCTCTTACCGGCAAACATGCGGGCCTCGTCGCTTGGCACCTCGCGGGCCTGGGTGAGGTCACTCTTGTTGCCCACGAGCATGACGACGATGGTGGCCTCGGCGTGGTCGTACAGCTCCTTCAGCCAGCGCTCCACCACCGCGTAGGTGTGGTGCTTGGTGAGGTCAAACACCAGCAGGGCCCCCACCGCACCACGGTAGTACCTGGGTGGGGCAGACAGGGTGGGCAGAGAGGCAAGGTCAAGGTGGTTGGGCCCAGCCTCAAGCCAAAAAGCTAGGGTTCGAGTCCGGAGGCGGGGAAATATGAAAACTGGAGTCTAGGGACACAAACCCAACAGGGCAGCTCAGGGCCCTGCGGCCTGACACTGAGAGCCTCAGGAATAATGGTTGCAGAGGCTCTGCAGACCCCCTCCCTGCTCTACAACCACTGGCTCCCTCCGTCCCTCATGGCCGCTCTGCTTCCCCAGGTCCTTGGTTCTGGTTTTAGCCTCTGCTCTCCACCAGCGCATACCCAGGCCCCGTTCAAGTGTGTCTCCTGGATGCCCCACCTCCAAGACCTCCCTCACGTGGCTCCTGGATCCTCAGCACCCTCTTCTCTCTCACGGCCATCTTTCCAGGACCAGCGAAATGCCTGCCCCATGCAGCAGTCCCTGAGTTGAGCATCGGATGCATCCTTTGCAAGCGCTAAGATTCCCTCCTGGAGCTTCTGCAGCCTGGTGGTGTATAACTGAGGCTTACAAGAGGTCAGGTGACCAGCCCAAGAGTGATGTGTGTAACGGAAGCCCCTGACTGCAGCCTCCTGCCCCGGGCAGGTACTGCCCCCACCACACCTCCAAAACCCCCTTTCTCATGAACGGCCGGCACTGACTGGGAACACTGTGTGTGTGGCCCCTGAGTCTGTAAAATGCAGTGGAGGGGTCCAGCCCTTCCCCTTGGTGGTTGGGTGCTAAAGGCTGCCGAGCGCAGAGCACTGAGCAGAAGTGAGGGAGCCCTCACCCCCTGGAGCCTGCCCCACCTCAGCTCGGCCTTGCTTTCACTTCCTTGAGCCTCAAGCTGGCCTTTGAACAGGAGCTGAGGAGGGAACCTTACGCCTATGGTGCCTGGGGATTGGATACAACGCCCACGGGAAGTGCCTGTGCCTCCTGGGCACACAGGAAAGGTTACTGAGAAAGCGGGGCCAGGACTCCTGTGCTCAGTCCCGGTAGCCAGTCTCACCATCTCCCGTCCCCGAACGTGGTCTGCTCAGAGCTTTTAGGTCTCCACGCGTCCTGTGATCCCACCGGGCGGTACGCTGCCCAGTGTCCTTGCCTCCTCCCCACCCGTCTCTCCTCCTCCTCCGGAGGAGTCCCCTGGCTTCCCCGCACCCTCCCCCCGCGGCCCCCAGCCCGGCTCACGCGGAGGTGATGGCTCTGTACCGCTCCAGGCCGGCCGTGTCCCAGATCTGAGCCTTGACGGCGGCGGTGCCCAGCATGACGGTGCGAGTGGAGAACTCCACCCCGATGGTGGTGCGGCTGTCGTGGCTGAACTCGTTGCGAGTGAAGCGCGACAGCAGGTTGGTCTTCCCCACGCCGGACTCGCCGATGAGCACCACTGGAGGAGGGAGAGCCGGGGGTGAGCTGGGCAGAGCACCCAGCCTCTGAGCCCGGAGGGTCTGCTCCTCAGCACGGGGAGCGGGGCTCAGAAAGCGAGGAGGGCACAGAGGCTCCTGGCAGAGACGGGGGCCTACAACTTCCCACGCTGGGTATCGGGGCAGAAGGGCCCAAAACCAGACTCGGGTAAGGGGCTCGAATGGTTCCGGGCCTGGTCTGATGAGACAAGCCTGCAGCCGGCCTGCGGTTCTGGTGACGGGTGACGTCTGCGGGTGAACTCAGCCCCGATGGTGGCGCGGCTGTGTGTGTGCTGGTGTTCAGGGCTGGGGGGAGGGGAGCAGGGGTGTGAATGTGCACAGGGATGGTGGAGGGTCTGGGGAGGGTGCACATCCCTGGGTAGGGAGTGTGAGCACTGAGCGGGAGAACAAGCGGGAGGGGTGTGTGTGGGGGGGTGTTTGTGCAGGAAGCATAGGTGGGACGAGAAGTGTGGGTGAGGAGAAAGCTCGGCAGACAGCACGCCTGGGCCAGGGGGGAGGTCTGGAGGTGTGTTTTTGTGTGTGTGTGTGTGTATGTGTGTGTGTGTGTGTGTAAAAAGTTAGGACCCAGTTGTCCCCACGGAGGGTCAGTCTTGCATGGGGCTAGGTGTTAGACCCTGTGTGTGTGTCCTTCAGCAAGTTACTGATTTCTCTGACCTTCTTGTTCACACTAAAAATAGGAATAACAGCCCTAACTGGTTTGGCTCAGTGGATAGAGCGTCGGCCTGCAGACTCAAGGTTCCCGGGTTCGATTCTGGTCAAGGGCATGTACCTTGGTTGAGGGCACATCCCCAGTGGGAGGTGTGCAGGAGGCAGCTGATGGATGGTTCTCTCTCATCAATATTTCTAACTCTCTATCCCTCTCCCTTCCGCTCTGTAAAAAATCAATAACATATTTTTTTAAAATAGGAACAACAATGGTACGTATCTTATGGGTTACTATAAGAAATAATGAGATGTTGCCCAAGATATAGTGCGTGTGCAAAACTGTTACTTACTCTCATGACTGTTGGTGGGCCAGCCTTTTTACTTTTAGATTTTTAGGGACAAGGAGCCCCCAGAGGGTCCTGAGGAGCCTTTGGGCTGGAGGGCAGGGGCCAGGCCCAGACTCACCCCGCGGGCTGATGGGAGTCAGGCTCACAAATCGCACAGGCACTGCGCTAAGCATGCAGGAGTAGAGGAAGCCCCGGATGGTTCTAGAAAGGCATGGTAAGAGGGTGTGTGTGTGTATGTGTGTGTGTGTGTCCCTATTGGGGACCCAGTCTACACTCATCCCTCCCAGTGAGAGGGTGCGAGCCCTGTCCTTAGGCTCCAAAGGTGCTGAGGTCAAGGGCTGTGGAGTCAGACAGATTGGGGTTTGTGCTGACTTTGTGACCTTTTGTTAATCCTCACCCAAGGATACTTTTCCATCGATTCTCAGTGGAAGGAAGGGAGAGAAACACCAGTGTGAGAGAGACATATTCATTGGTTGCCTCCTGCACATACCCCGACCAGGGGATCGAGCTTGCAATCGAGGCACGTGCCCTTGACCAGAATGGAACCCAGGACCCTTCAGTCCACAGGCCGACACTCTATCCACTGAGCCAAACCAGCGAGGGCACCTTGTGACCTTTTGTAAGCTACTTTGGTTCTCATCCGTTGAAGTGTATGGAGTGCCTACTAAGTGCCCGGCACCGTCCTGGAGCGTTTACACCTATTAACTCATGTAACCCTCACCACAGTGCCGTGAAGCAAGTACCATTACTGCGATCATCGCATTTTTACAGAGAAAGGAGGCGCTTGGGGGTTTAAACCCCTTGAACAGGACAACACAGCTAGCGTGGCAAACACAGGTGTGCTGCCCAGATGTGCCTTCCAGGAGGACTTACCCCAGTGCAGGGAGTGCCCTCAGCGGACAGCCCCCAGCTGTCTGCTCCTTCCGCATCTGCCTCCGTGCAGAGCAGCCTCCCTGACCTGCCTCTCCCGGGCGGGCTGCACCCAGTGCCCAACAAGGCAGGGTATCAGCGCCCCCGCCTTAGGCCAGGGCTGTGACCCTGCCTTGCAGTTTAACTCTCTCTGCCCAATCCTCTCCCCCACTTCCTTCCAATGGTGTTGATCCATATGAACATCTTTCAGGGCAAACTTCTGAGTGGCTGCTTTTGGAGGCCCAGCCTGCAGCAAGGAGTGAGCGGCAGGGCTGAGATTTGAACTCTCTGTCTGGCGCCTGACCATGATGCTTTCAAAATCAAAGAACTATGGGGGGCCAAAACCAGTTTGGCTCTGTGGATACAGTGTCGGACTGCGGACTGAAAGGTCCCAGGTTCGATTCCTGTCAAGGGCATGTACCTTGGTTGTGGGCGCGTCCCCAGTAGGGGGTGTGCAAGAGGCAGCCGATAGATGATTCTCTCTCATCGATGTTTCTCACTCTCTATCCCTCTCTCTTCCTCTCTGTAAAAAATCAATAAAATATATATTTTTAAAAAGAACTTTGGGGGGGGGGGGTTACAGTGATTAATAAGCTAGTGGCTGGCACACAGGAAGGGCTACATAAATGGCAGGTAGTTACCAGTAGTATTTGTGCCTCAAACTCTTGCTAGCTCTGACCGGGTCTCCTCTTCCTGGGAAAGACGCTGAGCGAGGACCGGCTCCCCAGCTCCGGGGAAAAAGGCAGCTGGGAGAGACCCAGGAAGAGACCAGCAGAGGCAGCCCTTCCTGTGGATTTTACATCTCCTACCAGGACCCCCTCGCTCTCACTCGGTCTCCCCTTCCTGGGAAAGAAGCTGGGAGTACGGGTTCGCCTGTGTCCCAAGTGAGGGTGGGGCTGCGGCTGGGAGAGGCAGTGGGCGGGGTGGCTGGACAGGGAGTCAGAGCGCCGCCAGTCCACCCTGCTCTGAAGGAGGGGTGGAGGTGAGGGCTGTGGGGCTGGGGGCACTACGGGGGCCAAACACAGGAGTTTAGAATAAAGAGCTCCTTTCCTGTACATCTCCCCAGAATGGTGACTTTTCCCTCTTCAGTCTGCCTGTTCCTCCCTCCCTCCCTCCCTCCAGGAGGGAAGTCCTCTCAGCAGTCTGACCTCCACCCCTCATGCTGCAGCGGATGACTATTCCTAGGGACCTGGCCTCCCATCAGGAAGGGGGCAGAGGAGCCTAACTAGGCACTCTGAGAGAGCAACCCCATTCATTATTTATAGCCCAGAGCATTCTGGCAGCCCTCAGGCTTCTGCCACAGGAACCAGACCCTCCCCCAGCCCTGCAGCTTTATTGCTCATCCAAAGGAACCATAAGCCCTAGGGGGTCCGGGTAAGAGATTAAAAAAAAAACAAAAAAAAAACAAACAGCAACAAACCCACAGGAGGGACTGCCCCTGCTGGTCTCTTTCTGGGTCTCTCCTAGGCTCCCTCTTTCGTTATGAACCCCAACTTACCCTTAAAGACGAAGTTATAATCCTCCTCGGTTCCGTTCCCCATGTCGGCTCCGCATGGAGGGCGCAGGTGGCCTCGGGGGCAGAGGGGACGGGTCTGTGCGTTGCCTCGATGCCCTCAGCCCTCAGCTCTGAAGAGACCGGGATCTGCCCCTTCTCTCATTGGAGGTGAGGAAACTTCTGCAGCCAGAGGGACTGGGACTTACCTGAGGCGAGGCCGGGCTGGCTCACCTCTGCAGGTGGAGGTGCCCGAGGAAGCTGAGTGCGGAACAGGAAGAGCAGGCCGGCTGGGACCTGGGGCCCCGGTGGGTGGAGACGGTGACGTCAGACAGGTTAGACAGGTTGGGTGTCTGCTCTCGGCCGGCCCGGGCTCCTGCAATTAGGTGAGCAGGCTCCGGAGGGTGACCGACCGTAGGGGAAGCTGGGACGGGGCCTTCGGAGAGCCAGCTGAGGACTGAGTGCGTGTTGTTCGGCTCCTGGGACCTGTGGCCAAGACGGGTCCAGCTGCCAGTGAGAACCGGTCCCTCAGGGAGCAGAAGCCTACTTGGCCTCCTCCTCTTCCTTCAGAGCCTCCGGGGGGGGGGGGGGCAGCTGGGGGCACCGGAGGAACGGTGACAGGACGGCCATGACCCTGCAGAGCTCGGGGAGCTGCCTCGTGGGTGCAGCACACTCTGCCCCTCCCCGAGAGCCTGGGAGCGGCAGCATTTCTCACTCTGGGTGGAGCTGGAACTTGCCGCCTACCTACTTTCTTAGGATGAGTGCCTTCCTGGAGCACAGGGGGACGGCTGGCCGCTCCCCGCCCAGACCGGCTCTAAGAGCGCTGGGTAGGGGGGGACCTGGGGCAGAAACAGCCAGGCAGGGTGAGGGGTCTGGGTACAGGGGCAGGATCTGGAGATGAGTTTCTTCAGATCACTGCCCAGGACCTTTGGCCTCAAAACAGAGCCACCCTGCCCGCAAAGGGCTTCGGGATCTGCAGGTCTGGGTAAGCGTGTGAATGTCTGAGAGAAGAAGGACCCAGGGGGGGCCCCTCCCAGCCTAAGGGTCGGAAAGGCACCCTACCAACATAGGGACCGAAGGACACCGAGCTCTCAGGCCCCATGTTATTTTTGTCCAACATGACCCCCACTGGCCCCTGCTCCTGGAGCTCCCTTCTGAGGTGCTGCCAATCAGGGGGGTAGAATGCTGCTCCGAGTGGTCGAGAGAGGTCCCTCCACCGAGAGGCCAAGGGACCGGAGGCTCCGGTGCCCACACCGGCTACTGGAGGCCCTGGCGGATGAGCAGGTGGGCATCCGTTCACGGGCCACGGAGAATCCCGTAAGCCATCCCGCTCCTTCCATCTCCCGGCTCCATCCAGCCGAGGCCCACGCACCAGGAGTCGCTGGTTTGTTTCCTGGTCCAGGCACATGCCCAGGCCGGCCGAGGCTCAATTCCCAGCAGGGGGCGTGCAGGAGGCAACCAATGCATGTTTCTTTCTCATCGATGTTTCTATCGCTCTCTCCCACTCCCTTCCTCTCTAAAGTCCATAAAAACATTAAAAAAAATACACATGACAGGAGTGAAATTTATTCTTGGAAAAAACAAAGTCCCCTTCTTCCCCCCACAGTCCAGGAAGGGGTCCCCAGGGGCCTTGCCCCTCCAAATAGTCATCTCTCTCTCTCGTCTGGCTCCTACTTCCGTCCATGCCCATTACGATGCTGCTACTTGGGTGAGGGGCTCCTCCAGGTACTGCACCAAGGCCTGGGCCTGCGAGAGGGGGAGGAGAATCAGTGCCACCCAGGGCCTGCCCGGAGAGGGGTCCCAAACCCAGGCAGACTCCCGATGCGGGGAACCCAGCCCCTAGCCCACCACAAGGACTGGGTGACGTGAGGAAGGTGGGGGGGGAATGGGCGTAGTGATGAAGAACAAAGGCCAGGCCTAGGGTGGCAGAGGGATGGGTACATACACACCTTCGCCTTGAGCATTCCGAAGCCAACAGTCTCCTTGGCGTACATGCACAGCAGAAGGTTGGCCACGCGGGTGATGGCGACGCGGCCCTCCTGGGGGGGTGACATCACAGGATGGGACATTCTGCTCGGCACCCTTCGCTCCCTCTTTCCTCGAGGAGTCCTCTTGAGGGAGACTCTATCCTCCTTCCCTGCCCTGGGCACAGCCAGGAGCTATGGTCACAGCCCTGGCCATGGGGTCCTACACTCAGATCAGCCTTAGCACAGCTACCTACAGACTGAGTTACCCTGGGAAACTAACCTCTCAGAAGCTCAGGTTCTCCTTCTGTAGCCAGCGGGTGAGGGTGCTAGTACACAGGAAGGAGTTTTGGATCTGCAGAGAGCTATCCCAATGGGGGATGTCATTATTATGGGTTCACCCCCGAGACACTGTAAGGGGCTTGAAAGCGGTAATCCAACATATTTTTCCTCTTTCCCCATGGCAACGTTTTTCAGACTGTAGGTCTGACCCCAGAGTTAAGATCAATATTAAAAGATAAAGAAGCCGAAACCAGTTTGGCTCAGTGGTAGAGCGTCGGTCTGCGGACTGAAAGGTCCCAGGTTCGATTCCGGTCAAGGGCATATACCTTGGTTGCGGGCATATCCCCAGTAGGGGGTGTGCAAGAGGCAACTGATCGATGACTCTCTCTCATCGATGTTTCTAACTCTCTATCTCTCTCCCTTCCTCTCTGTACAAAAATCAATAAAATATATATATTAAAAAAATAAAAAAAATAAAAATAAAAAAAGATAAAGGAAGCCTGGCAGGCATGGTTCAGTGGTGGAAGGTTGACCTCTGAACTAGGAGGTCACAGTTCCATTCCTGGTCAGGGCATATGCCTCCGTTTCAGGCTCGACCCCCAGTGGGGGGTATGCAGGAGGCATCCAGTCAGTGATTTTTTTCTCATAATTGATATTTCTATCTCTCTCTCCCTCTTCCTTCCTCTCTGAATTAAATAAAATTATTTAAAAAAAAAAAAAAGAAAGAAAGAAAAAGAAGAGAAATTAAGTGCATTGCATGTAGTAAGGGAAGTACTGTTTCATGAGACTTTTGTTTTTGGGGGGTATATGTGTGGACCATGCTCTGACTTAAAATGTGTTTCTTATGGCTGGGTTGTGGCCAAACGTTTAAAAGTGACTGCCGCCCTGACTAATTTGGCTCAGTGGATAGAGCGTTGGCCTGCGGACTCAAGGGTCCCAGGTTCAATTCCGGTCAAGGGCATGTACCCTGGTTGCGGGCACATCCCTAGTAGGGGTTGTGCAGGAGGCAGCTGATCGATGTTTCTAACTCTCTATCCTTCTCCCTTCCTCTCTGTAAAAAATTAATAACATATGCTTAAAAATAAAAGCAACTGCCTTATAGCACCAACTCTAGAACAGGTACCCAGTAGGAGTCATTAGTTGAACTGAAATGCATCCGTGGTTGGGCAGGGGGTGAGAGAGAGGTAGGCAGCTGAGTTACAGTGGAAATCCTTTACTCCTGGGGCCTTTCCAGTTTGGCTCAGCTAACCCTCCCTCGGTAACCGCCGTGTGCTGGGAGTCGGGTGCTGCACCCCTGCTTCTCCGGCCTCACCTCCTAACAGCGTCTCCCAGTCTCAGGCCACTCCACCCACACCGGCCGTGTGATCCTCCTCCTGCCCCATTTTGCCTCACGGTTTTTGCACCTGCTGTTCTGTCAGAACTGTTTCCCCCCACACAGCCACATGGCTTGCCAACTGCCTTCAAATCTATGATAAAATGTCACTTTTTCAGGAAGACGGTCCCTGGCCCATGTCCCCCTCTATCTCACTTCCTTGCTTCATTTCTCCCCATAGCATTTTCAATAACTAATGCACCGCATACTTTTTAAACTTACACATTTTACAAAACATATTGACAAACTTATTTTACGAAACATACACATTTTGCTTATTTTAAGACGTAAAACTGTAAACAGCTTTTGTCTGTCTGGTTGCTCCCCCCCCCCCCCCCCCCGTTAGAACACTGCAGGGACCTAAGTATTTGTCGACTGAACAAAAGTGAGTCATAGCTTCTGTTTCCAAGAAGCTCATAACTTCCCTTGTGAACTTGGGAACGGCCACTTCCCTTTTCTGGACTTCATCTCCTTTCTCTGTAAAACGAAGGGATTAGACAAGGGTTTGGAGACTCTCAATGAATCTGGGAGGCCAACACTTGGTGTGCACCTCACTCTACAGTTTCTATCTCCACTCTTATTTGGTCTTCACAACAACCCTGTGAGTTGGTGGGGGGCAAGGGGAGTGGCGGGGGTTTAGGTAAGGAAGGGAGGTTAAATAACTTAAGCAAAGTTCCACAGATGGTAAGTGGCTGGCTGAGACCACAACTCCAGGTAGATGCTGGATCCAGGGCTCCTTCCTCACCACTTGATGCATAAGACCCTGCCTAGTATAAACGCTGCTGGTGCTACATCTTAGCAATCGTCCATAGATCCCAACCATCCAGGATGGGGTACAGGTCACCCCCGGGGGATCCCCTTTGGGGACCAGAGGAAGTGGCTCCTCTCTCCATACCATGCAGTCCATGAGGATGAATTTGAGATTGTCTTCATTAAATGCTTGATTCCCGTTGCGGTCGTAAGCGGCCCAGATGTTGCTGGCGATGGCTGCGGTGACCCGTGCGTCAGTGTCCCCGTAACCAGAGTAGGCCAGCAGAGATCCCTCGTTATTCAGCAGCCTGGAGCGAGGGACAGGGAGGGACAGCGACGTGCTCAGTATGGGGAGTGAAAGGCATGGGTTCCCATCACAGTCCCCGCCACTGACGCTTCTAGAAAGCAAGGGTCCGAGCTGAGTGTGTCCTGGAATGTGACCCAAGCACCCAGCATGGCAATTTCCATCTTCCTGAGGGGCCCTCCATGCCAGCTGCCCGAGCTGCTGCCCTTTCCCTTCCCCGAGATCCTTCCCCTCGCCATCCCTCCCTCAGAGAGCCGCGCGCTGCCCTACTCCGGTGCTCGCCACTAGGTCCTCGGCCCACACTCACAAGGTGCTCTGGACACCTCCAGTGTTGGCTTGGCTTAGCACCTGGGTCAGAGCCTTGGGACGCAGCATGCCTGCGATTCCTAAGCCTGGACTCTCGCACCTAGAGACCCTCGAATTGCCTCCTGCGGGGCTCCGCCAGCCGCTTCCGGTACTGCCCTGCTCCAAAGCGCTCTGGGAATTGTAGTTTCCCGGCCTGGCTTTATGGTTCTGCGTCCGCCCCGCCCCGCCCCGCCCCGCCCCGCCGCGCGCGCCACTGGGAATTGTAGTTCCTTGAGGCCTCGCGAGGCACCCTGGGAACGATAGTTCGCCTTTCCACGGAGACCAAACGGTTATGGGGGACGCGGGGGGAGAGGGGAGTGAAAGGACCGTGGCGGTATCGGAAGACCATTGAACTCCTTCGGGAGAGAGAAAAGTTATCATGTTCGCTTCATAATCCACGAGCCAGCAATTTTTTTTTTTAAAATCCCTATATGTGTCAGGCTCACCTTTGGTTATTTTCAAAGTGATTTTCTGCCTTGTGCACCATCCTATGATAAGGGGTAAGGGCTACTGAGGACGCCGAGGCTCGGGAGGGTCACGCGGGCAAAGCCCTGTCTCTGGAACCCGAACTGAGATTTTGGGGGGACGCGCCGAAGGGGAGGAGGTCAGCCTCCCGGGGCAGAGGCCCCGGGCCCAGGAAGGACTTGGGTTTCCCGAGAAGGAACGGCCAGCTTCCGCCCGGAGCGGAGAGAAGGAGGCGACACAGAGAACCCTTTGTCCCGCCGCGGGCATGGCCTGCCGGGCGCAGGGGCAGCGGTGGCCGGACGGGCTGCGGCGGGGTTCGCGCCCTCCGATGGGCCTGGTCTCCCGCGGGGAGCTGGCCCCACCCCCAAACTCCCCCCGTGAGGGCCCCGCCCCGCCCCGCCCGCCCGGGCCTCCGGGGTCAGCGGCCCCCGAGGCCGTGTCCGGCTGCGGGACCCGGGCTCCGCCGCGGGCGGCCGCGGCTGCAGTGGCCCTCCCTGGCCGCCCGGGGCGCTGTGGCCGCGGCTGGCCCGAAGTGGGCGGCGGAGCCCGGGGGAGGAAGGGGAGGGGAGGAGAGGAGAGGAGAGGGAAAGGGAGGGAGGGGACGGAGGGGAGGGAGGGGAGCGGAGACGGGGTAGCTGGAGGCGCCCGAGCCGAGCCGGGTCAGCGGGGCGGGCGGGGAGGAGCGGGAGGAGGAGGGGGAGGAGGAGGAGCCGGGGCGTGCTGGCGGGCGGCCGGGTGGCGGCGGCGGCGGCATGGCGGAGCCGAGCGGGGCCGAGACGAGGCCCCCCATTCGGGTCACCGTCAAGACCCCCAAGGACAAGGAGGAGATTGTGATCAGCGATCGCGCCTCGGTCAAGGAGGTAGTCCAGGTGGGGGTGGGGGTGGGGGTGGGGTGGGGCGGGGAGGAGGGGCCCGCGGGTCCGCGGAGGGGGGGTGGCTCCGGACGGGCCGGAGGGCCGGGGGGAGGCGGGCGGGGCCCGGCGGGCGCTCGGGGGAGCGGGGGGGAAGGGGCGGCGCGCGGGGGGCGGTCTGCGGGCGATCTGGGGGGGCGCGGCGCGCGGCGGGGATGGGAGACCCGGGTTTGCCTGGTGGCCTGGGCTGGGGGCGTGGTGGAGGGTGGGGTGGGGACACCTTGCGCTGGGAACGGTGGGGGGGGGGGAGTGTTTGAGGGGAGCGTGCGCCCGGGGTTCCTGGTCGGAGGTCGAGGCTGAGGGGGGGGCGGGCAAAGTGCTGAGCCCGCAGCGCCGTCGGGGGGCGCCACTGTGCGCCCGCGAGACCGCTCCGCGTGCTGCGGACGGGTCGGAGGGGGCAGGGTGTCCCTCCGCCCGGGTCCCTCTTGCTGATTCAAACCCTGGCGGTTCCGCGTGGCCCCCAGCCCCCCGGGTGCGCACATTGTGCAGTGGGTGTTCGGTGCAGTCGCGTGGAATGAGGGGATCGCGCCCGCGTCCGCCCCCTCCTTGTGGGTTTCACGGAGGCGGGGCTCTCGGCGGCCCTCGGGACGGAAGGGCATCTGGCCGCTGCCCCTGCCCGGCCAGGGCACGGTTTTTGTTCGGGTGCGATTTGGGGCTGGGGATGGGTTTGGGAGTCTTCATTTCCCAAGCCAGCCTTGAGTAGCATCACTGCCTCCCCCAGCCTTATAAAGTGACCACACTCCTGAATTTAAACATTGTCCCCTGCAAAGCTGGACTTGAAATCAGCTCACTTTTTTATTGATTTCAGAGAGGGAGGGAATGAGAGAGACAGAAACATCAATGATGAGCCGAAACCGGTTTGGCTCAGTGGTAGAGCGTCTGTCTGCCGACTGAAAGGTCCCGGGTTCCATTCTGGTCAAAGGCATGTACCTTGGTTGCGGGCACATCCTGGGTAGGGGGTGTGCAAGAGGCAGCTGGTCGATGTTTCTCTCTCATCGACGTTTCTAGCTCTCTATCTCCCTTCCTCTCTGTAAAATATCAATAAAATATATTTAAAAAAATAAAAGAAACATCAATGATGAGAGAGTATCACTGACCTGCTGCCTCCTGCTGGCCCCCCCACTGGGATCGAGCCCGCAACCTGGGCATGTGCCCCCAGACCAGAATCAAACCCGGGACCCCTCAGTCCACAGGCTGACGCTCCATCCACTGAGCCAAACCAGCCAGGGCACAGGACATACTCTTAACTCACGAATAGTTAGGTCCATAATAAATAACTGGGATCTAGTTGTTCCAAGCATGCTGGGGTGAGAGAGGGGAGAGAAACCTGGGGTCTGGGGAGAGAAGGCTGAGGGACACAGGGCCTGAGTCCAAGGCTGTTGCAGGAGCTGAGGCGGAGCGTTCCCTCCGAGGGAACCGGGCAGAGGGACTGAAGAAGGGGCGGGCAGCAGCAGGGCCTCCTGGGCTGGGAGAGCTGGGCGAGGAGCCTCCCCCGGGGCCATCTCCTGGGCGAGGAAAGGAGCTGCTCCCTGCAGCTGGAGGGATGGAGTCAGGAGCACAGAAGGGACTTCCCGCCTCGGGAGGGGGAGCCGAAGCATGCGGGGGCTCTTGGGGAGTCAGTCCCTGGTGGGTGGCGTCCAGGGGCCTTTGCAGTGACCTCTGCCTCTGGATCGCAGTTCAAAGAGGAGATCTCCCGGCGGTTTAAGGCTCAGCAGGATCAGCTGGTCCTGATCTTCGCCGGCAAGATCCTCAAGGACGGGGACACTCTGAGCCAGCACGGGATCAAGGACGGGCTCACCGTCCACCTGGTCATCAAGACCCCGCAGAAGTAAGTTCAGGAGAGGAGCGGGTCCAGCTTCCGACACTCCCGAACCCCCCTCCGCCCGGAGGACTAGACCAAGGCCGGGAAAGTGGCTCTGAGGGGGTTGCCAGGCAGGCTTATGGGCTCACCTGCAGGGGACCGGATCCTGACTTACACCTCCCGGGGGTGGGCCCAGCTTCTCCCTCCCTCTCTGATTTACTCACCGCCCCCTGGCATCACCCCACGCCAGCTTCAGTGTCTCTAGGACGCAGCCCGGGTTGGGGCGGTAGCTACTTTCTTGTGTTCCCATAAGCCAGTGTTTCCCAAACTTTTGACATACGTGTACCCCTTCTATAATTTTCGTAACGCTGAATGCCCCTCGTACTCATGAGAACGTAGAATTAGGCGCAGCTAAGCACGGTGCAGTGTATATCCCCACCAAACTCTTCCCGTAGCCCTGGGGGTACGCGTACCACACTTTGGGAAACACTGCACCGTGTAAGCTAAGACTTCCTTCCTCTGTCCTCAGGGCCCAAGACCCAGCTGCTGCCACTGCTTCTTCCCCCTCTACCCCGGAACCTGCCTCAGCACCCTCCACCACGCCCGCTTCACCTGCCACGCCGGCCCAGCCCTCCACCTCTGGCGGTGCCCCTTCGGACGCTGGCAGTGGAAGCCGGAGGAGCAGTGCGGGGGGTCCCTCCCCAGGGGCTGGGGAGGGCCCTCCCAATGCTACCACGTCCATACTCTGTAAGCCCCGAGGGACTGGGGGCGGGGAGAGCCCAGAGAAGGGAGAAGCATGGTCCCCACTCACGATCTGATGGGGCTGGAAGACCCCTGGACATAGGCCTGTCCAGTTAGGGGGAGCGTGGGGCAAAGGCTAGAGTGGGGGGGAATGGGCTGGAGATATGGGGAGCCAGGGGTGAAGACGTTGTAGGTGGGACAGAAGTGGGTCCAGCAGTAGTCAGTTGGGGGATATTGATTTACTACTCACTCACCAGGCCATCAGGGGGTGCCCTCTGTGCCCAGGACTATGCCGGCTCCCAGCCTCTGCCACCAAGGAGGCTCAGCCTGGCAGGCTGACATCTCTGCCAGCAGGTTCAGGGCCGGGGCTGTGGGAATGCCCCGGAAAGGGAGTGTGAGAAGCAGAGGGCCCGCCCCGGAGACCGGAACTCAGTGCTCTGACCAGGCGGGGGCGGGCTCCCGCCGCAGACCGTGACCCTGCCTCCCCCCGCAGCTGGCTTTGGGGGCATCCTCGGCCTGGGCAGCCTGGGCCTGGGCTCCGCCAACTTCATGGAGCTGCAGCAGCAGATGCAGAGGCAGCTGATGTCCAATCCCGAGATGCTGTCGCAGATCATGGAGAACCCGCTGGTCCAGGACATGATGTCGAACCCGGACCTGATGCGCCACATGATCATGGCCAACCCGCAGATGCAGCAGCTGATGGAGCGGAACCCCGAGATCAGCCACATGCTCAACAACCCCGAGCTCATGAGGCAGGTGGGTGTGAGAGAGGCGGGGCGGGGGTGCCTGCCGGCCTTTCTTTCCCCACCTTGTCCTGCTTGGATTTGTTCGCTCATTTGTGCAGCAGCCGTGTTCTGCACACTTGGGTACAGTGATAAAAAGCACAGGCCTAGCTTTTCAGGAGCTCCTGGTCTTAAAGAAAAACTGGACAAGTAGCTGAAACCAGTTTGGCTCAGTGGATAGAGCGTCGGCCTGCGGACTGAAGGGTCCTGGGTTCGATTCCGGTCAAGGGCATGTACCTTGGTTGCGGGCACATCCCCAGCGGGAGGTGTGCAAGTGGCAGCTGATCCATGTTTCCCTCTTTCTCATCAATGTCTCTAGCTCTCTATCCCTCTCCCTTCCTCTCTGTAAAAAATCAATAAAATATGTATTTTTAAAAAGGGACAAGTAAGCAGACAGTGATAATGCAGTACGATCAGTACTGTCGTACGGATAGTCACAGGGTCCCCGGGAGCTCAGAGAGGAGGCTCCAAGGAAGCCTCCGAGAGTAAATGCCACCCACACTGAGCCAGAGGAAGAGCCAATGGACAGCAGAGCCAAGGCCTGGGGGTAAAAGAGAGCAGGGTATTTATTCGGGGAGCCCTGAGGATGGCCAGGGCCGGAGAGCGGGGGAGACCCAGGTAAGGCAGTTCGGTGTTGGTCTCTGGGAGCTCTGGCTCACGGCCCGTCCGCCAGGGGCCAGGGAGAGACAGCCTCAGCCGCACTGTGGGCACGCGTGCCGGACTCGCCAGGCGATGAGCTTCATTAGGACAAGGATTTGCAAGTGTTTTGTTCACTGTCTAGGACAGTGCCTGGTATATTCGTAGTCACTCAGTAAATTATTGAATAACTGAATTATGGGACAAGAGATCAGAGTCATGGCTTAGACATAAGGGTATCGTAGAAGAGTGTGGAGCAAATTTGGGAAGAAGAACAGGGAAGGAATTGGATGGGAGAAGACAGCCGTGCTCGTGTTTTCTGTCATGTACTGCCGTCCCCTGGAATTGCCACAGGCTGTTCTTTATTGAGAGTGAGCCATTGGCACGAGAGAAAGCCCCATCCTCCCGTGTAGTCAGGCCAGAGACCTGGGGAGGGGAGTTCAAGGGTGTCGGTAGCATTGCCCCAGCTCGAATCCTTTCCCTTCTCAACGTATCTTTTACCAGGAGGCAGAGTTGGTGTTGGCCAGACAGACTGACCTGGCCTTGACAGCTGCCTCCACCACCAACTGGCTGTGAGTCCCAGGCAGTGAGTCTCTGAGCCTATTTTTTCTTCTGCAAAATCGGAGCAGAGATACTTACTTGGGACTATTACTGAGATTAAATGACTTGAGTTCTGTAAATTAGTTCAAGGCCGGTATGGAGTAGGTGCTCGAGAGATGTTAACTTTTGTTTCTGCCTCCTCCCCTTTCCCATGTCCATTCTTACTCAATATCCCTCCCTGTGCTCCCTGACCCCTGGCCCCTGACCCCCTGTGGGCCCCCTGATCCTGAAGGAGGGAAGCTGCTGCTGGGATCCCTCCTGTGATCATTGTATCTCACTGGAACAGGCCAACTAGATGCCCACAAGGAAGGTGGTTGGGACCAGAGTGACAGGAAGGAAGGAAGTCTAGTCGACCCTATTCTCTGCCACAGGAGGGCAGACCCTGGCCCCTGGCCCCTGGTCCTGATGCAGGCGTCCTCCTCAGGCCCATCCTTTGCAGGCTTGGTGCTCACTGGTTCTGGGGCCCATTCTGTCCCTCTGCCTTCCCCGCCAGACGATGGAGCTCGCTCGAAACCCAGCCATGATGCAGGAGATGATGAGGAACCAGGACCGGGCCCTCAGCAACCTGGAGAGCATCCCCGGAGGGTATAACGCCCTCCGCCGCATGTACACCGACATCCAGGAGCCCATGTTCAGCGCTGCCCGGGAGCAGGTGGGCCAGGGTCTGGGCGTCAGGCGGGCTGTCTGGCCAAGGTCCCCCAGCTCCAGACCCAGGAGCGCCTGGGGTGCTGTCTGCTCCTCTTTCTAGTCCCACCCTCCACCCCTGAGGGTGGGGCTAGGCTTGGAAATGGTTCCCATAATGCATAGTCAGGGTGGTCCAACGTGGCATGGGACTGAGGCACCGGGGCAGCATGTAGCAGAGTTCCCCGGGGAAGTGGGTGAGGCATAGAGGCCAAGGGGTTTGATGTTGTTCTGACGAACTTCTGGCACCAGGGGCTCGAAGGTTGTGGTCAGGCCTGGGGTCAAACAGCTGATCCCAGCACAGTGTCTCAAGTGTGGTCCAGAGATCACCTGTGGTAGAATCGCCTGAGGAGCTGGTTAATGATGAGGTTCCGGGTCCCTCCCTTTGAGCTACTAAAGGACACAATCTCTGGAGTCAGCCTCTAAGAGTATGCATTTTTAAACTTAAAACAAACAAAAAATTTAATTGATTTTAGAGAGGAAGGGAGAGGGAGAGAGAGATAGAAACATCAGTGAAGAGAATCCTTGATCAGCTGCCTCCGGCATGCCCTCTACTGGGAATTGAGCCCACAACCTGCAACCCGGGCACATGCCCTCCCCCCTCCCCAATCCAATTGTGACCTGGTTCAACCACTGGGCCACACCAGCCAGACTGGGAATATGCACTTTAAAAAATGCTTTATGAATTCTTCCCAAATGTACAACAAATGTAGATAAAAATAGAGCGTTCTGTCAGATCCATGTTGCCCTAACATGTTGCCATATATAGTTTCAGTGCCTCTTTTGGTTTGTGTGTTTTTTTAAGTTTAATTTACATCAAATACATGTACATGTTTCAAAATTCAAAAGGTACACAAAGTAAACAAAAGGCCATTTAAAAAGCTTGGAAAGGCTGAAACCGGTTTGGCTCAGTGGATAGAGCGTCGGCCTGCGGACTGAAAGGTCCCAGGTTCGATTCCAGTCAAGGGCATGCACCTTGGTTGCGGACACATCCCCAATAGGGAGTGTGCAAGAGGCAGCTAATCGATGATTCTCTCACATCGATGTTTCTAACTCTATCCCTCTCTCTTCCTCTCAGTAAAAAATCAATAAAATATATTTAATAAATAAATAAATAGCACGGAAAGGAATACAATACAAAAGGGATCCCACCTTCTTCTCCGACCACTTCCTTCTTAGCCCAAGTTAATGACTGTTGCTAATGTTTTGTATATTTTCCTGTACATATTTAACATTTGCAAGTAAGACATTACAGTTAGAATAGCAGCCTTCTCTCTGGTCTTCTTTCCTTCTCCAGAGCTACCTGCCACCCTGAAGTTGGTGTTTGTCATTTTGATTACTTATATATGTATCCATAAGTAATCTATAGTTTTGTTTTGCATATTTTTCAACCTTCTAGAAGTGGGATCATGTTGTTCATATGATTTTTAACTTGCTTGTTAAGCATTTTAAAAAAGTTTTATTGAAGGGTAAATCAGTGACAGAAAGGTGCACGTAAGTGTACAGCTGGGTGGATTTCCACAGACTGAACCCCTCCCGCAGCCAGAGCTCAGGCGGGAGGGGGGCTCTCACGTCACTTTTTCCCTGTGGAAAGGAAAAGGCACCGTATCCTGAGTGGCCCCTGACACCGAACAGGTTCCTGGTTCATGCCGCCTCTGTCCTGCACCAAGGCTCCACAAATGAGCGCATGTCTTTCTGGCTCTGCTCAGTCCCACTGGTCCATCTGTCTGTCCCTGCAGTGCTACTATATTGTCTTATTTAAGCCTGGACATCTGGTGGAGCGAATCCCCCACCTTATTCTTTTTTTTAAAATATATTTTATTGATTTTACAGAGAGGAAGGGAGAGAGATAGAAACTTAGAAATATCGATGAGAGAGAAACATCGATTAGCTGCCTCCTGCATACCCTCCCCTGGAGATGTACCTGCAACCAAGGTACATGCCCTTGACCAGAATCGAACGTGGAATTCCTGAGTCCACAGGGGGAGGCTCCATCCACTGAGCCAAACCGGTTAGGGCCCCCACCTTATGCTTTTTTTTTCTTTTCTTTTTTTTAAAATATATTTTATTGATTTTTTACAGAGAGGAAGAGAGAGAGATAGAGAGCTAGAAACGTCGATGAGAGAGAAACATCGACCAGCTGCCTCCCGCACACCCCCTACCGGGGATGTGCCCGCAACCAAGGTACATGCCCTTGACCGGAATCGAATCTGGGACCTTTCAGTCCACAGACCAACGCTCTACCACTGAGCCAAACCGGTTTCGGCCCCACCTTATTCTTAACATCATCTTGTTATTTTGGAGATTGCTCTTTCAAATTTTAGAAACTGCTTGTAGGGATCAACTATGAATTTTTAAAGGAATTTGTTTATTTATTTTAAATGTTATTTAAGTATTTAATTTATTATTTTTTAAAATATATTTTATTGATTTTTTTACAGAGAGGAAGAGAGAGGGATAGAGTCAGAAACATTGATGAGAGAGAATCATCAATCAGCTGCCTCCTACACACCCCCCACTGGGGATGTGCCCGAAACCAAGGTACATGCCCTTGACTGGAATCGAATCTGGGACCTCTCAGTTGCAGGCTGATGCTCTATCCACTGAGCCAAACCTGTTTCAGCTTAAGTATTTAATTTAAAATGTACATCAAAGTAATGCATTCACCTAGTTAAAAAAAAATCAAGTAGTTGAGAGAAGCTGAAAACAAGCACCCCAGTTAATTCTGATGCACACTGAGGTGTGCGAGCCACCGGCTTAGCTAAGGCACACAGCAGTTGGCATCCACAAACCTGGGTTCGAATACCTGCTTCACCATTGGGTGGTGATGTGGTTTTAAGTGAGTTTCCTTACTCCTCTCAGCCTTGGCGCCCTCATTTCCACATGGAAGCAACATATTACCACAGAGTTTCTCATTTTGGTCTCAAGATCCCTTTATACTCTTAAAAATTATTGAGGACCTCCTAATGCATTGGTTTTCATGGCTTAGATCTGATATTCACTGTATGTAAAATTAAAACTAAGAAAATTTTTAAATGCTTATTAATTCATTTAAAAATAACAATAAATTCATTACATTAACATAAATAGCATATTTTTTTAAAAAAATAACTTTATTTTCCAAATCAGAACTTAGAGGAAAAAGTGGCCCTATTATGTTTTTGTTGTTGCTTTTTTATTATGCGGCATTTTTGTGTGTTTTTTTGTTGATTCCTGTATGTGCCTTGACCAGGGATCGAACCTGTAACACTGGCATATTGGGACGACACTCTAACCAACTGTGCTATCTGGCCAGGGTGTTGTTTTACATTTTTCCAGATCTCTTTAATGTCTGGCTACAAAGCAGCTGGATTCTCAGATCTGCTTCTGCATTCAGTCTGCTGCAGTGTCACATGTTATGTATGCAGTCCTTGGAAAACTCCACTCAATACTCCTGAGAGAACAATAGTGAAAAATGCAAATAACATCTTAGAATTACAAAAAGAGTTTTGAACCTTTGAGGGGTCCTAGGACCACACTTTGAGAACTGACATATTGGAGGGATATTGTAAACATTACAATAAATGGCAGCTGTTCTCGCTATAGGGAGTTTAGAAATAGAGATTTAGTCCTTAGGGTATACCAGGAAGAACAAAACCGGGCCCCAAAGTTGGGTGCTAGTCAAGTTACCAGAACAGGAAATCTGAAACAGGGACAGAGACTGAGACCAAGGTGTACGAACTCTGGCCTGCAAGCCCCGTTATCTGAACAGGCAGCTGGTGAGGTGCAAGAACCACAGCTCAGAGCAGCAGAGTCCTTGGTGCTCCGTGGTCCCCATGACCCACTTTGAATAAACAGAAAAGTGAGTGGATGTGAAACTGCAAACTGTACGGTAGGGAGGGCTGAGGCTGCTCAGAGACCTGCTTAGGGCAGGACTGCCTAGGAACTCGGCAAAGAGGCTGAGCCAGGGAAGTGGGGCTGGGACTTCCCCAGCAAGCACACCCCTGGACAGAGGGAGGAGACCCAGGTGCTCCCTGAGGCAGCACCATCGATGGTCCAGACCCTGAGATAACCCTGCGTGACTTGGCGGGAGCCTGGTGCTGCGGGGGCCTGAGGCAGCTGGTCAGAGGAGATAGGCTGGGCGTGGGGGGAGGAGACCAAAGGCCTAGAGAGGGACGGAGCCCATGTAGGGACCCAGGCAGTGAGGGAGGAGGCTGGGGAGTTAGCGTTGGGCCAAGATGGTTGGAAAAGGGGAAACTGGAGGCAAATTGGCTTTGAAGGCAAAGCCAACACTTACTTACTGAGCACCTGCGAGTGTCAGGAGCAGGGTGCGGAGGGAGCCCAGTCTGTGCCTGAGGAGCGGAGGAGACCGCCTGGCTGCCCGCACACGGGGACGGTGTGTGTGAAGGACCGGGGAGCCCAGCGGAGACTGGAGACCGGATATTTAGCGCCACCAGGGGAGGGGACGTTTCCAGTGTCCTGAGGGCTTCAGCTGTCCAGTCCTGTAGGATGGGGTGGAGCTGCCCGTTGTGGGGCTAAAAATTGAGCCGAGGATTCCAAAGGTCTCAGATCTCTCCTTTTCCTGGGAAGGGGAGGCTACTAGGTGAGAGGAAAGAGGGGTGTAGCCCTTGTCCCTGCTTTGTTTCAGTCCTTAACCCGAACCCTTTCCCTCCTCCCAGTTTGGCAACAACCCCTTCTCTTCCCTGGCCGGGAACTCCGACAGCTCATCCTCCCAGCCTCTGCGGACTGAGAATCGAGAGCCCCTCCCTAACCCCTGGAGCCCCTCGCCCCCCGCCTCCCAGGCCCCCGGGTCCGGTGGGGAGGGCACCGGAGGATCGGGGACCAGCCAGGTGCACCCGACAGTCTCGAACCCCTTTGGGATCAATGCGGCTAGCCTGGGGTCAGGTATGTCCTAGGTGGAAGGAGCACAGTGGGTCTCCAGGGCAGTCTCTCTGGCCCAGGACTGAGTGGGGGTCATACTGTGTCCGAATGTGGAAGACAGGTGAGACTACGGGAGCCACAGAGGGCAGTGGCTCAACTAGGCCCTGATACCTTTGGGAGAGAACTAAGAATTGACTCACCAATAAGCCAGCCCCACCTTCTGAACTCTTTCAGCACGAGTGGTACTGTCCAGTGTCAGTGGGTCAGATGGGATGAGGGTATTGAGAGGAACCAGGGCAGACCCGGGGACACAGGGCAGATTGGGATGGGAGTGGGGGGTGCGTGCAGAGCTGCCATGCACAGGAGTGCAGGTTGTGACCTTACCACCTTGGGGAAGCCCATTTGTCTGGACTCTGGCTGTGTGTAAGACCCAGGGATGTCTCTGATAAATGTCCTGATTTCCCGGTTCCCTGGGGGACATCTTTTTGGGATAGTCCCTTCCCCTCTATGTGCTTCAGTTCCCTTATTTATAAAACAAGGGACTTGAACCTGACTCATGGTCTTAAAAGTGCGCCCTGAGTTCTGAGGCTCTGGGCCGTCCTCAGGATGAGAAAGGACCGAAGGGGAGAGGCTCATGCTTGGTTTCCGCCTGAGGTTTGGTTTGAGGAAAGTCTCTGTTGCTAAGACAAGTTTGAAAACCAAGGCTCTAAGTCAATGGCCGGCAAACTCATTAGTCAACAGAGCCAAATATCAACAGTATGATTGAAATTTCTTTTGCGAACCAAATTTTTTAAACTTAAACTTTTTCTAACGCCACTTCTTCAAAATAGACTCACCCCAGGCCATGGTATTTTGTGAAAGAGCCACATTCAAGGGGCCAAAGAGCCGCATGTGGCTCGTGAGCCGCAGTTTGCCAACCACGGCCCTAAGTGATATTTAGTCAAATACTTTTCGAACATTACCTGAGCTTGTGAAAGGGAGGGGGCGTGAATCAGAGCCAGTGTCCAGCTGGCTTGGCTTGTCCTCAGCAGAGTGGATGGGAGAGGGGCGGGCCAAAGCGGGGGTCGGGAGAGACGCCCTTGCCCAGAACCTGGGCGCCCCTGGTACCCTTGTCTCTCGGTTTTGTGAGCACTCGGTGTCGGAGGTGAGGCAGGTTGATGTGGCGTCTGGTTTCCATCTGGACCCCTTCTCTCCCGTCCGGTTTGTTTTCCTCCCCGCCTCAGGGATGTTCAACAGCCCGGAGATGCAGGCGCTGCTCCAGCAGATCTCCGAGAACCCGCAGCTGATGCAGACCGTGCTCTCCGCCCCCTACATGCGCAGCATGGTGCAGGCGCTCGCCCAGAACCCCGACTTCGCCGCTCAGGTAGGGGCTGTCCCGGGAGCATGGGGGCAGTTCCTGGGGGTCAGACACTCGGGGGCCAGCCTGCCTGGGTTTGTGTCTCAAGCATCAGCACGTCCTCGCTGTGTAAGCTAAGCGAGGAATCGAACCTCCAGCTTCCTCAGCTGTAAACCGGGAACAGCAGTTCCTCATAGGTTTGTGAGGATTAACGAGTTGATGCATCTCAAGTGCTTTGAACTTGGCCTCGCACATCGCGGGCACTGTGTGCTCGTCATGATCGGACCCGGGGCTGGGCAGCCTGGCTCCTGATGTCGTCGCTGCCCGGAGTATAGTTCTATTTCCTCTCGCTGTCCCACTTAGGCCTTCGGGATACTTTGAGGTCCTTGGAAAAGCTGGCCAGATTCCTGGCAGTGGTAGGGGTGCCGAGGGAGACTGAGGCTGTGGGGGATTCTTAGGGTGGGTAGGCCCAGGCCTCCCCTCCTACCTTGACCCCGGCAGATGATGGTGAACGTGCCACTGTTCGCGGGGAACCCCCAGCTCCAGGAGCAGCTTCGCCTGCAGCTCCCCGTCTTCCTGCAGCAGGTGAGCGAGGACCCCAGGGGGCGAGGGGGGGGGGGGGACCCTGACGCCCAAGGGGCGGAGCTTGGCCCTGGACTCAGCTGCTTCCTGTCTCCTGCCACCTTCCATTGCCTTTCTCTGCTCGTTTCCCACCAGATGCAGAACCCGGAGTCGCTCTCCATCCTTACCAATCCCCGCGCCATGCAGGCGCTGCTACAGATCCAGCAGGGATTGCAGACCCTGCAGACTGAGGCCCCCGGGCTGATACCCAGGTGAGGGCAGGAGGCAGGTGGGCAGCAAGGTTCTGGAGACTTCTCCCCTCAACCCCTCCCTCTGCCACCCCGAGCAGCCATGTGTCTGTTTTCCTGTTTCCTCCCATTGCTTTTCTTCCGGATCTCATGTTCCCATCCTTTCTCAGAGGCCGTCTCCCACCTTTCGGTCTCTCCTGTCTGCAGCCTTGGCCCCTTCGGGATGTCCCGGACCCTCGCACCCTCGGCAAGCAGCAACACCGGGCCTGCACCCGAGGCCCCCGCCTCCTCTCCAGCCCCCCCAGCCACGTCTCCCACGGGGGCTTCCAGTGCTCAGCAGCAGCTCATGCAGCAGATGATCCAGCTTTTGGCAGGAAGTGGAAACTCACAGGTACACGGGAGCGGGGCTGGTGCTGGAACCGCCGCTCCATCCTGGTGGTGTCTGGGGTCGCAGTAGAATGGAGGGAGCAGAGCAGGCTCTGGAGGCAGCCAGACCTGGCTTAGACCCTGGTCTGCCGCCTTCTAGCCTTGGGCAAGTGACTGATCTTCCCTCAGTTCAGTGTCCACAGCTGTAAAGAGGAGAAGAGAATAGTAATAGCACTTACCGTGAGCTCATTTAATTTACTTCTCACAACAGCCTTCGAGGGAGCTGTTATTACAAGTCCATGTTACAAAAGGAGAACACTGAAGCCCGGGCAGATTAAGGGGCTTGCTCAGGCAAAAGCCAGTGAGTAATGGAGCCATGATTCAAACCGAGGCATGCAGGCTCCAGGATTTACACTGTAACTACTGTGCTTTATCACTTCTACTCATACCATGGGATTCTTTCTTTTTTCTTTTTTTTCTCTTTTTGAAATATTTTTATTGATTTCAGAGAGGAAGGGAGAGGGAGAGAGAGATAGAAACATCAGTGATGAGAGAGAATCCTTGATCTGCTGCCTTCTGCATGTGCCCTACTGGCTATCAAGCCTGCAACCCAGGCATGTGCCCTTGACCAGAATTGAAACTGGGACCTTTTAGTCCTCAGCGCTGACGTTCTATCCACTGAGCAAAACTGGCTAGGGCCATGGGATTCTTTTGCTAATTAAATAGGCCTCCATCTCTGAGACCTGAGAGATGAGTTAACTACAGCCTGGGGTACAAAGTGGAGGCTAGGGGTTTGAGGGAGTGAGGATGACTTCGGGCAAACCTCTTAACCTTCCTCTGTCCTTTGTAACTCATCGGGAAAAGCCTGTCCATAGACAGGGAGGCAGGCCCAGTTCTGTGCAAATGCTGGACCAAGGGAGCGACAACGGGGAGCCCAGCTTAAGTCCTGCGGGTGCCCGGAGCACTGCGGGCAGCAGCCCGGGGGCCGTGACTGCTGGCTCCTTCAGCTCTGAGCCGTCTGGTCGTGATCTAGGCTGGTGCTTCATAAACGTGCTTGGGAAACACTCCTAGGAGGTGTTCCCAGGACTGTCAGATAGGAAAAGCCTTCCTCTTTTGTAAACAGCTGTTTGTGGATTGATTAACATTAAACAGATTCTTTCTCTCCTGCAGCCATTCTCTGGCCTTTCCTACGACTGTACGTGTGAGGATGGCTGGAGGGGGGTTAGAGGTGGTGGTTAGTACACATCTTATCCGCCACAGAGCATTTGGCGTGTGGAGTACCTGTTATCATCTCCGGACTGTTGATGGAACATGGTTAGGAATATAAGCTGACCTGTCTGTTACTTGAAATGTTGAGAAAGACGCCTCCACCTCATTGTTGCTCAGTTGTTTGCAGTTCACCACCTGCTCCATTGATTGGCCCTGAGGATGTTGGAGGAGACCTGCAGGTGTCTTCTCTTCATTGTAAACCCCCAGCTTCGGAAGTCGGTCCTGTGCCCGCTTCACAAGGCCTGTCCCCTGTAGGTGCAGACGCCAGAAGTGCGATTCCAGCAGCAGCTAGATCAGCTCAACGCCATGGGCTTCATCAACCGGGAGGCTAACCTGCAGGCGCTGATTGCCACAGGAGGGGACATCAATGCGGCCATTGAGAGACTCCTGGGCTCGCAGCTCTCCTGATCCTGTGGCCGTGCCGCCTGCTTCTCCCTTCCCTGGATGCCAGCCTCTGGTTCCTGTCCGCTCCTGCCCTCTGCAGCTTGTCATCCCTGTCCTCTCCCTGTCCTCTCAGACACAGGGTGGCTTCAGAGGCCTGGACCCCAGCCCTGTAGCTCCGCCTGAGAATTTTGGTTCTACTTCTACTTCTTACAGACTCTTCTCTCCTGCTCCAGCTGGAGCAGAACTGATTCACGGTCTTCACGGTTCTGTTGTTGGCCCCACAGCCGCCTTTGCAATCTTCACACCTCTCAGCGCAGCACCGAGGTGAACGAGGGACTCTCTGGTTAATGGGACATGGTCTTTCACCTGTACCGCTGGGGTTTTGCTTGTCTCATGTTTACTTTTGGTAGCTCTCTTCTTTCTGTCCCCATCCCCTCTCACCTCCAGCCTGCCCAGTGCTAGAACTTCATCCTCTGAAGGAGGGGCAGGTGAAGCAGGCTGAGATTTTCCTCCTCACCCCCCGAAGTGCTTTTTAATGGGTCTGTTGGGACTTCCAGGGGGAGGAAGATGCCTGTTCTTCCTGTCTGAAGGAGGAGATAAGACACAATCCTCTGAACGAGGAATTAACCAGCCCAACAGAGCCTGGTGCACAGGAGAAGGGCCTGAGATTTCTGGTTCAGGGTCGGCAGAGGAGACTTAGAGATGCTGATGTAGCTTGAGTTGAAAGGGGCTCAATGAAGCTAAGGGAGATGGCTCACAAGGGGCCATATTGGCTCCATTTCCTCAAACACACATGCTTATGTACACACACACACACACACACACACACATTTCCATGCACCCAGGACCTGTCTGTGTCCCCAGGTACCAGTGATCTGAGCCCCCCTTAAAAGACATGAAGTGGGTTGGGGTCTGGCTCGGCAGTGGGTGTGTGTGGTGGTGGCTGCATATGGGTTGAGTAGAAGTGGATTCTTGGCTCAGAGCTCCCCCACCAGAGAAATAGGCGAAAGGGCTAGTCTAGGGCAGGGATTTGTACGGCCCAGGGAGCTAGGTCCCTCGGGCCTCTGGATGCTGGGTAACCCAAGGGTAGTGTGGATTCTCCTTCTACCAGGACTCTGACCAGCACCCTCACACCCCCCTCCTGGTTGCTGCAGGGAATGGTAGAAGGGTCTTTCCGTCTAGAACCCCTGGCCCTAGCCCTTTGAGTTCTTCACGGTTCCCTCCAGGCCAGGAAGTTCTGTTTGAGAAGGAAAGGAGAGGCTGGCCATGCTGCCTTTGACCTGGAGTTGGACGTTAACTAGCTTGGAGCACAGAGGAGGCTCATAGCACCTCCTCTCTCTGCTCCTTAGCCAGCTGCTTGGGCCCATGGCGGAGAGTACGGAGGCATGAGAACAGAATTCTCTCCAAGTGGGAAAGGGTCCCAGGCACTCCAGAGAGGGTGTCTGCGTGGCTCCTCGCCATCCTTCCCTCAGCTCCCACACTGACCTTTGTAAATAAAGGGCGTGGTCTTTGTTGTGAGTGTGTCTTGGTGTTTGTTTTGGGGGGGGGGGGGGGAGACCAGCTGAAGACAACTTCTTTGTCTTAGAGAGTTTTATAAAGTGGATCTAGAGGAATTTGAAGTTCGGTTCACTTACCACAGATGTTAAGAAACATTGAAAGTTAAGGGATAACAGGTCATGGGATATTTATAACCCACGGTTTAGGAATGAGAAGGGTTGCATTTTTCCATTCCCCATCCCCAGACCATAAAATACCTGATTCCTCATCCTACCCTCCACTCCCACCCCCATTGGCCAATCTGGGAGAGGATTATATACTTTTGAAAAAATATATATTTTTATTGGTTTCAGAGAAGAATGGAGAGAGAAATATCAATGATGAGAATCATTGATCGGCTGCCTCCTGCATACCCCCTACTGGGGATTGAGCCACAACCAGGTATGTGCCCTTGACTGGAATCAAACCCGGGACCCTTTAGTCCACAGGCTGATGCTGTATCATTGAGCCAAACCAGCCAGAGCAAGGAATGCATACTTCTGTCTGATCTTTTGGCAAGACCGCTCTGGTTACCTCAGGTAAAAAGGTAAAACACACACACACACACTAAAAAAAACCCTTGCATCCAGATCTTATGCAGGTGGAGTTTAGTAGTTCTTAGTCTTGATCTCTGAGACTAAACCTGACTCTACCGCTAATTGTGTGAATTTTTATCTTGTATAGTGAGGTTATGGCCTGGAGTTCTGTGATATATGAATATGTTATGGTGGGAGGTTCCACTTCTGACTATGGTAGTCTGGATATCTTAGACCAACATTCTCACTAGAAAAAATTTTAAAGTTTTTATTGATTTTAGAGAGTGAGAGAGAGAAACATTTATTTGTTGTTCCACTTATTATGCGTTCATTGGTTGCAAGATTGACCTTGCAATCTTGGTTTATCAGGACGATGCTCTAACCAACAGAGTTACCTGGCCAGGGCCTCACTAGAAATGTTTACAGTTGGATGTAATATATATTTAAAAAATCTAAAAGCATCAAAGAGCCAACAAGATTGGCTGGGAATCCAGAGAGGAAAAACAGCCTAACGACGACCTTTTTGCCACTTGGGAAAAGTTGCTGAAAGGATTTGAGGGCCTTGAAGAATAGGGAGACAAAAAGTTAGAATCTGGGGCCAGCTAAAGATTGGGATGCTGCTGAAACCGGTTTGGCTCAGTGGATAGAATGTCTGTCTGTGGACTGAAAGGTCCCAGGTTCGATTCCGGTCAAGGGCATGTACATTGGTTTTGGGCACATCCCTGGTGGGGGGTGTGCAGGAGGCAGCTGGTCGATGTTTCTCTCTCATTGACGTTTCTAGCTCTCTATCCCTTTCCTCTCTGTGGAAAACCAATAAAATATATTTTAAAAAATTAAAAAATAAAGATTGGGCCGAGACTGCTTTGGCTCAATGGATAGAGCGTTGGCTTGGGGACTGAAGGGTCCCGGGTTCGATTCTGGTCAAGGGCATGGTCCTTGGTTGCAGGCATATCCCCAGTAGGGGGTGTGCAAGAGGCAGCTGATTGATGACTCTCTCTCATCGATGTTTCTAACTATCTCTCTCCCTTCCTCTCTGTACAAAATCAATAAAATATATTTTTTTAAAAATAAAGATTGGGATGCTGATAAAAATCCAGCATTTGAACTAGGACCCCCTAGAGGTGGATCAGAAGTAAGCCATTTCTCATATTCAGCAGCCTAGCCTCCCACCTTTCTTGGTGGTGCAGAAATTCTTAAGCCTCAATTTTAGGAATAAGATGATCCCAGATTGCTATTATATCCAGATGCATGATAGGATCAAGCAGAAATCTCAAGGAACGTAACATCAACATAGACCTCAAAATTATTATAATGAATAATTTTTCAAATATAACATCAACCACAATAAAAATTAAGCAGTTGAGCCGAAACCGGTTTGGCTCAGTGGATAGAACGTCGGTCTGTGGACTGAAGGGTCCCGGGTTCGATTCTGGTCAAGGGCATGTACGTTGGCTCCGGGCACATCACCAGTGGGGGGTGTTGCAGGAGGCGGCTGGTCGATGTTTCTCTCTCATCGACATTTCTGGCTCTCTATCTCTCTCCCTTCCTTTCTGTGAAAAATCAATAAAATATAAAATAAAATAAAAATTAAGCAGTTGAAGAGATAAGGTAATATAAATGAGACCAAACAGAAATGACGGACAATAAACAGAACCACAGTAATTCCACATATTGAAATTATACAAGTGAAAACAACTGTGCTTAGTATTTCAAGAAGATAAAAGCCATGCTTAGAAATTTCAGCTGAGACATGAAACTATAAAAATGGACATAGCACGCCCTAGCTGGTTTTGCTCGGTGGATAGAGCTGCCTGCAGACTGAAGGGTCACGGGTTCGATTTCAGTCAAGGGCATGTACCTTGGCTGGATCTCCACCGGGGTGGGTGCATATGGGGGCAACCAATCAACCGATGGGTGTGTCTTCTCCCATCTGTGTTTCTGTCTCTTCCCCCTCCCTTCCACTCTAAAAATTAATGGGAAAATGTCCTTGGGTGAGGACTAACAAAAATAAACAAACATTGACTCTAAAACAAAAATGACGTCTCCTGGAGTTTAAAATATATAAAAAGAAACGTTAAATGTGACCACAGCACAGAGTCAGACTGGTAAATGGAGTTAGCACCTCAATTGAATTCTAAATAAAGCTCAGGGCTTGGTTACTTACTGGATGTAGGGGGTGACAAAGAATTCTAGTAACCCTGAGAGAAATAGCTTTTCTCTAATTCCTGGTTTGACAGTGCACTCGCCATTCTCAATGTATGATCAAAATCTCTAGGTATGCCAATTCCGCAAAACAGCTGATCAGGTGCTGGCCACATGCGGTAAGGGCAAACCAGCTTGAAGAGCCATTGAAAGGGGCAGAATAATAAAGCAAGAACTGCCTCGTGCCTCCGAGGTCCCCGGGCTCTACAAAGGGAAAGGTGGGGCTTGTCCAGGAACTACAACTCCCAGAAGGCATGGGGCGGAGCACCGGGGTTTCCGGTCAAAGCTTATTTCCGGTCTTTCGGATGCTGACGCTCTTTTCCGGTACTGGTTCCTCCCCTCCCCCAAAGGCTTCTTTGGGGTGCACGGTGAGTCCCGAGCAGGAGCGGGGTCTCACGTCCGCACCTCACCTAGCGGCTGAGGGTTAGCTGGGGCAGGAGGGGGGAGTGGGTGCGCCGCGGGAGGACGTTTAATCTGGGGAGAGGCGGGAAGGGGGCCGAGCAGACTGAGCCCCGGGAGGGAGCCACAGAAGGATGTGGGGCGAGGAGAAAGGATCCCGGGGGAAGGATGGAGGACGGGATGCGGGGTGTGTGGGAAGACCCCGCGAGCGGCGGTGGGGTCTCAGTGGAGCTGGGCGATGGAGGAGAGGGCCACGTTCTGGAAGGCAGCATGTGTCAGGGAAAGCTGGGGGTGCTGCAGGTCTGAGATGGGCCGAACTCGGGCACCCCAAGAAAAGCCCTATTGTAGCCACATGGTGTCGTCTCAGAAGACCCTCTCAGTTGGGGAGAGGGTGGTGGTTATGTTGGTGCTTAGACCGATGACCCAAGGGCTTGCAGGACAGAGATGACAGGCGTCTACAGGTCAGTTCCAGCGGCTTAGAGACTGCTCAGTGGAAGGGGCTGCTGCTTTCGGAACATCAAAGAGCTTCTATAAACAACATACGCTGATGAACAAAAACAGACCCGGAGAAAGAGAAGCAGCGATCAGACTCTCAAACCTCAGAGGGGAAATAGGGGAGGGTGGGGGTAAGGGAGGGAGATCAATCAAAGGACTTGTGTGCATGCATATGGGCCTAGCCAGTGGCCATGGACAACAGGAGGGTGGGGGCGTATGTGGGGAGGGGTTTGGGATGGGAATGGGGGGATGAGGACAAGTATGTGATACCATAATCAATAAAATTAAAATTAAATTAAAAGCTTCCATGGGCTTTTCATGAAGGACCATCAGGAAGATTCTGGCGATTGCACAGGCGTGGGCTGACTGCTCACTTTGCTTCTCTCTCCACAGATGAGGCTGCTGGCATTTGTGGTGGTGGCGCTACTTGCTGTCACACAAGCAGAGGAAGGAGCCAGGCTTCTGGCCTCCAAATCGCTGCTGAACAGATATGCCGTGGAGGGGAGGGACCTGACCTTACAGTACAACATCTACAACGTTGGCTCAAGGTAAGGAGGCTCTGGGGCTACAGGGCAGGCCCTTTCAGGCTTCTTCCATTTCCCAGCTGGGCACGCCATCAGCGGTGATTTCTCTTCTGGAGACCTCCAGCAACAGCTCTCACGAGTGAATAAATAAATACACGGCTGGACCTAGTTTAAGAAGAGGAGGACATTCTTACCTAAGCTATGAGAATCCCATCTTTCACTTTTTTTTTTTTTTTTTGAGTTGGAAGAGTTTTAGAATGGAGAAGAAGCAGGAATTGTGAAACAGGGAGAGGAAAATGGGAAGGCATAAAATATATGATTCCGAAAAAAATAAAAAAGTAAAATAAAATATATGATTTCGTCTTACCTCAGGGTTTTTACAGTTTCCGCTTCCTTTGTTTCCTTAGCTTGTACACATTTTTTGTTGCCTTTTTAAATTTTGTTCCCTTTCATTTGATCTTCCATATGCGTCTTGCTCCTCTTCCCCTCCATCCTCCCAACAACACACACAGAGAAATTGAGACAATTTGGGCCCATTTCTTCCTAGATACTTGAGTATTTTGGTGCTTCTGAGCTATGGAATCCAGGCCTTGACCTGGGTTCTTCAGTGCAGCAAACCCAAATTACCGTCTATGTGAGTCAGATGTGTCTTTTGTAGTTTTGAATTTTTAGGACGAGCAGGCAGATTTGATTGCCGATTGCTTTAATTTTCACATCCATGACTTCCAAACCTGTTCTGTTGCCTCTGTTTTCTAGTGCTGCCTTGGATGTGGAGTTATCCGATGATTCCTTCCCTCCCGAAGACTTTGGCATTGTCTCTGGGATGCTCAACGTCAAATGGGACCGGATTGCCCCGTATCCTCTTGGCACTGCGGGAGAAGGCTGGCGGTGGGGGTGGGGGAACGGTGCCGCCAAAGCAAGCAGCAGGGTCCCTTCAGTCAGTCCAGGTGTGCGTGGCCCTTCTTCTGTCACCTCTGGATGAGACGGGACAAGAGACACTGGTGACAGCTGTGTTTGTGTGCTTTGGATACTGCTGAGGTTCCGAAGTTTAGGTTGTAAGGCTCTGAAACACTGTTGGGCAGACATAGACACTTAGATGTTTGTGGCCCAGCAAAGGGGGGCGCTTTTAAAAGAAATTCAGTTGCGCCAAAACCGGTTTGGCTCAGTGGATAAAGCGTCAACCTGCGGACTGAAAGGTCCCAGGTTCCATTCCGGTCAAGGGCATGTATCCCCAGTGGGGGGGGGGGGGGGGGGGGGTGCTGGAGGCTGCTGGTCAATGTTTCTCCCATCCATGTTTCTAACTCTTTATCCCTTTCCCTTCCTCTCTATAAATATCAATAAAATATAAAATATATTAAAAGAATAATAATGAAAAAAATAGGAGAAATTCAGTTGGATGCTAACGTGGAGGACCTGGGTGACCTTTCAAAGACTCTTAGTCAATGAGTCTCTTCTGATCTACCAGTTGTTTCCTGAGTGTTTTGAATTAGATTTTTTTCCCCCGTGTGAATTAAAGTATATTTAGATTTTCTGATAAGAGTTAATGTTCCCTTTTGTGGGTTTTGTTTTTATTTTGCATTTTCAAGAACTTCCTTCAGTTATAGTCAATGAAAGCTTTCCTGTGAGCTTAAGTGACTAATTTTTCATCCATAACGTATATTGCTTTGTACATACTGAGTACATCATAGATTTAAAAACTTGGCTAGAAAGGCATCGTATTGCCCTACCTGGTTTGGCTCAGTGGATAGAGCATTGGCCTGCAGACCGAAGGGTCCCAGGTTCGATTCCAGTCAAGGGTACGTACCTGGTCAGGTCTCGTGCAGGAGGCAACCAATCAATGTGTTTCTCTCACATCGATATTTCTCTTTCCCTTTCTCTTTCCTCTCTCTAAAAATCAATGGAAAAATGTCTTCGGGCGAGGACTTAAAAAAAAAAAAGGTATATTGTAATATACTTTAGGCTTACAAAAAAATGTACGTTTATTATTCTTGCAGGGTATTGGCAAGTATGAACTCACCACATGTATTGGCAACTTCTTTTGTAAATGGTGCATTTAGTCCACAAGTTGAAAGGCTGTTAAAACTTCGCGTCGTCTTTTTCCTTCCTTAACCCTTGGGCCAGTGCTAGCAATGTCTCCCACACCGTGGTCCTGCGCCCTCTCAAGGCTGGCTACTTCAACTTCACCTCAGCAACCGTGACTTACCTGGCCCAGGAGGACGGGCCCGTGGTGGTGAGTTGTCCAAACCCTGAGCTGGATGGGGCTCGGATCTGCCCTTGGAAACTGGCGGGAAATTTCTTATCTGAGAAAGATAAGAGAGACCAGGAATGTGTGATATTGTTGTTAGGAAATACATTTCAAATGATAAAGTTTCTGAATAAAGCGATTGAAATGGATGGGAGGGGAGTATGTAGCATCCCCTTCCTCTTCATTCCTTCTGCCTGGCTCTTAGTCTGGAATGTGTCATACTGTGCCCGGTTCATCGCTGTTCTTGCCCTTCCAGTTCATCTGTGCTGCTGTCAGATTATCCCGTCTTCATGGTTCCCATGTCTCTCCCTTGCTTTGGATGCTTCTGCTTAATTACATCCAGGTCAAGCCTTCCTGCCTCTCATTGCATACCCTCCGGCAGCCCAGCTGTTCTCTGCCTCCAGCTTTCTCTCCACTCGACGCACAAAGACCCTCCATCCAGGGAGGCCCGGCTCCTTTGTGCGTGCCCTTCTCCTCCCAGCGCTGTTCTTCCCACTGTGCCCTGCTGCTCTGTTTGAATGCTCTCCCCTCCGCTCCGTTCTCCGAAGCCTTCTCCAGGCCCAGCGTTGAGCTGCAAGCCCTCGTTTCTGTCTTCTGCTTTTACAGTTCACATTGCTCTTTCCTACTCCTTCTTTAATAAACATTCATTGAGGGCAACTAAACATCTGTAGCTCTTACGTTATAGGCCACTTGAACATTTAATTTTTATTGTCTTCAGTAGTTCTCTCTCTTTTTTTAAAATATACTTAATTGATTTTTTACAGAGAGGAGGGGAGAGGGATAGAAAGTTAGAAACATCAATGAGAGAGAATCATCGACCAGCTGCCTCCTGCACACCCACTATGTGCCCGCAACCAAGGTACATGCCCTTGACCGGAATCGAACCTGGGACTTTTCAGTCTGCAGGCCAACAGTCTATCCACTGAGCCAAACCAGTTTCAGCAGTAGTTCTCTTTCTTATGTGTAGGTCTTCCCCCCACCCTCACTCCCAATTTGATACAAACGCCTTGAAGTCAGGGACTTTGTCTTAGATTTTGCTCTGTTGCCCATATTTAATACAAACAGTAGTAAATAATCTTTGACTGATTGCTGTAAAGGTCAACAGACATTTGTTGAGCCCCTGCAATGTGCTGGACTCTAGAGAATACTAAGAAGATTAAGATGCTGCCCCAGCCTGCAAGAGCCTTAGGTCATGAATTCATAAAGGCCTCTGACAGGACCATAGATGGGCTATTGGCTACTTAGCAAGTGCACAGTAGGGAAAAGAGTCAACCATAAAACTAAACAAAATCCAAAATTCTCGTTAAATGCACATTCTGAATTTTTTAAAAATATATTTTTATTGATTTTTTACAGAGAGGAGAGAGATAGCTAGAAACGTCAATGAGAGAGAAACACCGACCAGCCGCCTCCTGCACACCCCCACCAGGGATGTGCTCGCAACCAACGTACATGCCCCTGACCGGAATTGAACCTGGGACCTTTCAGTCCGCAGACTGATGCTCTACCACTGAGCCAAACCGGTTTCGGCCTGAATTTTTTTTATAAACCATGTGGAACCATATTTTTGTAATCCCTGTTATTGCCACATCCTGTGCCATTTCTACCTTCAGAATCAGCTTTAGAAATAGTCATGGGGATATAAAGTACAGCATAGGGAATACAGTCAATAATATTGTAATAACTAGCCGAAACCGGTTTGGCTCAGTGAATAGAGCGTCAGCCTGGCAACTGAAAGGTCCCAGGTTCGATTCCGGTCAAGGGCTTGTACCTTAGTTGCGGGCACATCCCCAGTAGGGGGTGTGCAAGAGGCAGCTGATCGATGATTCTCTCTCATCCTTGGTTCTAACTCTCTATTCCTCTCTCTTCCTCTCTATGAAAATCAATAAAAAATATATTTTAAAAAAATATTGTAATAACTAGGGTGCCAGGTGGGTACTGAAATACCAGAGGGCACACTTTGTAAAGTAGGTGATTGTCTAACCACTATGCTGTACACCTAAAACCAGTAAAAATAATAATAATAATAATAATATAAATGTAAACTGTAAGCCTGGCCAGGGTGGCTCAGTTGTTTGAGCTTCCTGTGCACCAGAAGGTTGCCAGTTCGATTCCTGGTCAGGGCACATTCCTGGGTTGTGATTTTGATCCCCTCTCAGGGAGCACGCAGAATACAACCGATCAGTGTTTCTCACAATGACATTTCTCTGTCTCTCCCTCTGTCTCTTCCTTCCTTCCTCCCTCTCTCTACATGTCCTTGGGTGAGTATTAAAAACAACAATAACCAACAAAAAGACATATTAAGATACAACTTTATACCCACGATGATGGCTATAATAAAAAGCAAAGGCAGTCACAGGTTGGCAAAGATGTGAAAAAATAGAACACTGACACACGACTGCTGAGAACACTCCGTGCTGCTGCCACGTGGGGTAAACAATTTGACAGCTCCTCAAAGAAAAAGAAAAAAATAAAGAACCAACTGTTAGGACTCTGGTTCTGCGTGGTGTTTGACGGGTTAAAAAACAAAGAACCAAAGGCCCGGCTGCCACTTCAGAACGAAGTTGTTTGCAGTGTGCTGGCCCGGCCTCCTCTCAGGCAGAGGAATGTGGGCAGACTCGGCCCCTCTATAATGTACATTAGGGCAGGGCTTTGTGCCGACCAGAATCCTTCTCGTTTCATCTGAGCCTCCCGGCACTCAGGCGCAGGAGGAATCGGGAAACGGGTGGCCGGTGCGAGTCATTCCATGGCCGCCCTGGCCCTGCAGAGGGGCCAGCGTGGTGAGCCGCTCCGCAGAGTCTGTCTCAGGTGGAAGGATTTGGTGTGAATTCCAGCTGCATCCCTGGCCTCCGTGTGCAGTCAGTGCTCATCGTGTGTTTGTCCGGTCTCCTGCTCCTAATGTGCCCCTCTCTACGACACAGTAGGAATCATCCAACCCTCTCCAGTTCAAAAGCTTTTCTTCCTCTTGAAACGCTGAGAATCTAACACGTAGGCCCTGACTGGGTAGCTCAGTGGGTTAGAGCATCGTCCCAATACACCAAGGTTGTGGGTCCCCTCCCCTGCCAGAGCACATACGAGAATCAGCCAGTGGGTGCATACTGGTAAGCGAATGGGACAAAAAGCCGATTAATTAAAATAAGGAGTTGACGCTCAGAACGAGGTTGGTTGGGGCTGCCCTTTCTCAGGTGAGAAGGTGTGGGATTTGCCTTAACATCCGTCCTGCTTTTGTTTCAGGTCGGCTTCACCAGCGCGCCCGGACAGGGCGGCATCCTGGCCCAGCGGGAGTTCGACCGGAGATTCTCCCCTCACTTTGTAAGTGGCACGGTGTGGTCTGGGATGAGGCCGCCTGGGTTCTGGGACCCCTTAGCCCCCTTGGAAGATGTGTTTAATTGGTTGGTTTTTGCCATATCTGTTTTTTTGGTGTCTGATCAGCCATCAAATATCCTAATTTAACTGTGATTATTTAGAGATTTTCAGTCGTGAGATCACAATTATGAGCACAAAAAACTGCCCTTTTTCTTTCCTCATCCTTGAGTAGAGTCCCATCTTGGAGTCCCGAGTCTATATGAGATTTAAAAAGAATATCTGCTTAGATTCAAAGAGCTGAGCATTGGGAAGGTGAGGCGGGAACTTAGCTGTGGTCTAGTCTAAGAGAATTTTTTGAAGATTTGCCTAAAGTTCTGATTGAGGAAATTCTGTACTTATCCATTCACTCAGTGGATAATTATGAAGTTCCTAATTACGTGCTCAGTTCAGAGCTTTGCTTTGGGAAACAATGGGGACAAGACACAGCCCCTCTCATAGAGCTTCGGGCACCTAGGGGCTCAGAACAGGTCCCTGCGGGGAATGCCCTGGTGGAGATCACAGACCAGGTGCCCGAGGAGCAGCAGCGGGAGCACGGAGCCTGGTCTCAGGCAGGGCGGGTGCCCGGAGGAGGAGGTGAGGAAGGATGGGCACCGTAGGGAGAGGGAGCAGCTCAGTGAGAGAGCAAGGTGCCATCCAGGCATGGCAAGTAGTCTAGGAGGCTGGAGGGCAGGCGGAGGCAGAGGAAGGGGGGGCTGGAGACAGCGGGTTAGATCACAGGAGGCTTGCTGTCAGGCCGTACTTGGCCATCTCCCTCCTCACAGACTGTGGGGAGAGAAAAGCTTTTCTTCCCCTCGGGTGGGGGCGGGCCTCATGGTTCTGCTTACAGTTTGGGCTGGGCCGCTCCCTGCCTCATTGGACCCTCCTCCCTGATCCTCCCCGGGCCCTGCCCCACAGTCTGAGCAAGGCCTCTGTCGTCTTCCACAGCTGGACTGGGCAGCCTTCGGGGTCATGACGCTCCCCTCCATCGGGATCCCGCTGCTGCTGTGGTACTCCAGCAAGAGGAAGTACGACACCCCCAAACCCAAGAAGAACTGAGGGGTGCACAGCCGCCCATCCCAAGAAATCAGGTGCTTTCCAGACTCCAAAGGGTGTCTCCGATGCAGTCTCCTCAGCCACCTTCTCCCGGGTCCTGCCCTGCCCTCGTCCGGAGCGAAGGCCTGGCCGAGGAGTCTGTGAGAGCCTCCTCGCTCCCCTCTCGAAGCCATACAGATGGGCAGCCGGCGCCCAGAGGAGCCGTGGGTGTATCGCTGGCCGCCGGAGCTCCCGGGGCAGGAGGGGGCGTTTGGAGACTGCATGGCACCACCCCCACCTGCTCTCCCCTCAGAAGTGGACAGAAGATGGAGTGGAAGCTGTGGGACTCTTGGAGGCTACCCAGCTCCTGCTCTGGGTTAGGGAAGTGCTTACCAATGGGTTTTCTAATAAAATCAAATGCCACACTGACCTGCCCGTTTTCTCGTCGGCTGGTGCGAGCAGGTTGTTGGAGCTCGGGCCTGAGAGCCAGGCTCCTGGGCAGGTGAGCCGAATCCTGCCTGTTGCAGTGGGGGCTGTGGGTCCTGTTCCCATGGAGATAGGGATCTGTTTTTGAGCACCTTGCTTCGGCTCTCCTCTCCCTCTGCTCTCACCAATCACCACATACCCCCCAGAACCGTTCCTGACTGTTCCCTTCTCTTAGCTCAAGGTGAGGATGGGGAAAGTGTTCTCACGCCGGGAAGACATTCTGGTCTCATGTACTGACTTCTTTTTGTAATCCTCACTCGATATTTTCCTCCATTGATTCTAGAGAGAGCGGGGTGAGGGGGGTAGGGTGGGGGACAGGTGGAGAAACATCCATGTGAGAGAGACACATCAATTGGTTGTCTCCTGCACAAGCCCTGACCAGGAATCAAACCCAAGATCCCTCGGTCCGCAGGCTGATGCTCTAACCACTGGGAAAACTGGCCAGGTTTACTTACTGACTTCTTGGAAAGCTATCTCTTAGACCTGGTTCTGCTCCTTCCTCTGTTTAAGAACCAGCTTTCCTGGAGCTTGAAGGAGGCCTCCAGCAGCAGCACCTGGGGTGTCCCCAAGCTCGGGCTGCGGAGAGGCCTGGCTTTGGCGGCAGCGGCAGGCGGTGGGGAGAAGCCGCTCTGAGCTGACTGTCCAGCCCAGGAATGCCGTGGTCCGAGGACAGCCTCCCAGGCAGGGGAGCCGCCAACAAACAGCCGCTTTGTTCCTGCCACCGCTTTGTTCCTGCCACCGCGTTTCCCAGTTTGGACTGTTGGGGATGGGGGGGTGGGCGGGGGGCCGTGCTGCCCAACCGGTTTACCCTTTCCTCTGCCCGGCGGAGCCGCTGGGCTCCAGGGAGGATGAAACGGACATGGAGACAGCGGGAGGCCCCGAACGGAGTGGCCCTCCAGCAGCTCACGGCCCTCCTCCAGGAGCTGTGGCTCCGACAGCCCGGGGCTGGCCAGGTGAGAGGGCGAGGCGGGACAGCAGGACACCGCTGCCATGGTGCTCCTGGCGCAGGCCCGGGGCTGCTCAGGAGGAGGGGGGGATGGCCATGGGTCAGAGCCGGGGGGGGGGGGGGGGGTTGAGGAGGAAAGGAAGCTAGTCCGGTGCGTATCACCTCCCTCCCGAGGCCTCGAAGCATCAGTCTCTGGAGGAGGAAGCACGCTGTCCCACAGCGGGCTCCCCTACAGGAGGCGGTGTTGTGCGCTAGAGGACAGGATAAGCTTCGTAACCCTGCGTGCGTCCCAGGGAACCTTCTTCCTGTCTCAGCTCAGAGGCGCCCCTTTCCCGAGTCGGGCAGTCTTCACCTTTCCTGCAGAGCTCGGCACGCTGTGTCCTGGGCCTTGTCAGGATGGAGGAGACGCGGGCGGGGGCGGGGGCGCGGGCAGATGACAAGAGCAACTTTGTGAGGGCGGTGAGTGTCACAGGCACCTTGCAAAGGGGCCAAACCCAGATGCTTCCTCTCCTAAGGGACCCACTTGATGTCGGGGTGGAATTTGAGCCCGCCCGTATGCAGTGGGCTCGGAGAATGCAAAGCCTCTGAAACCGAGAGACAGACTGGCTGGACTCGTTGGCTTTATGGTTGAACCCTGTCCACGTCTGCGGTCACTGCAGGGCGGAGGAGTGGCAGATAGCAGTCCCTTTGCTCTCATGGGACCCGCCCTGGGAAGGCGGGGGCCCCGAGCTCCAGACTGCCCGCAGGTCTGCATGGCGGAGTGCCGGGAAGCCCCGGTCCCCCATCCTTCCCGGAGGCTGGGGACCAAAACGGAGGGGCTCCTCCCTAAAAGGCAACACAGAGAGGAGCCCAGCTGCCAGCAGGTTCCAGATCCCACCCTGGAAACCAGCCAATTGTTCCTCCTCCCACCTCATCCAAGCTCTCAGCTGGCACCTGCTCGCCCACACACCCAGCCCTGGTACCAGGAGGAGCCAGGGGCCCGGATGGCCACCTCCACACCCTGGGCTGGGGGCTCCTCCTGAAGAGAGTCCGTGGGAGCCATAACCGGTGTGGCTCAGTGGGTAGAGTGTCGGTCTGCGGACTCAGGGGTCCCGGGTTCGATTCTGGTCAAGGGCATGTACTTTGGTTTGCAGGGACATACCCAGTAGGGAGTGTGCAGGAGGCAGCTGATCGGTGTTTCTGTCTATCCCTCTCCCTTCCTCTCTATAAAAAAAATCAATAATACATATATATATATATTATATATATATATATATTATATATATATATATATATATATATATATAAAAAATTTTTTTTTTTAAAGAAGAAAGTCCATGGGAAACGGTGTAAGACTTTCCAAGAAACGAGGGAATGCAGCGGCTCCGAGCGGTGGGAGCAGGACTGAGCACAGAGGGGCAGCAGGCTGGGCACCTGCCCGCCGCACCCACCGCCCGCTGGCTGTCTGCCCCGGTGAATCACGCCCTCCGGAGCCTGTGTCCGAACAATCGCGAGATGTCTCGTTCGCGGTGTCCGAGGCCCCGTGCGGTGAGAGGAGCAGGTGCTCCCGGGTTCTTGCGAAGGGAGAAGGCGCCCTGCCGCCCACCGTGGGGCTCGGGCCCAGCCCGGCGGGAAGCGGTGCGGTTCCCACCTCTGGCAGCGGCTGCCCGCCTCCTCTCACCGGCACGAGGGCTCAGAGCGAGCAGGGCCGTGGCCGCCTGCCCTGCCCTCTTACTGAAGGACAGGGGGCCGTGGCCGGTCGAGTCACGCCAAGTGGCAGCGAGCTTGTTTGTGGGATCGCTGCTATGGGCCGGCATCGGTGTGTCCGCACCGGTGTGTCCGCATCGGTGTGTCCGCATCGGTGTGTCCGCACCGGTGTGTCCGCACCGGCCCACTCCTCACCTGACACCGCCGTGGACCGGGAGGAAGCACGGCCAGTGCATGGCCGCTCCCAGGCCCGTACCCAGGGAGTTGGCAGAGGCAGCTCAGGTCTCCCGCCTCCAGCCGGGCTGTCCGAGGAGGCCCAGGTACCTCCGTGTCTGCCCCCGCCGCCCTCTGCCCCGCGGGAGACGAGGGTGAGTCAGGCCGCCCAGGTTTTATCAGGGAAGAGGGCGGGGGCCGGGCCAGATACCCGGCCTGGCATCGCCCCAGGGCGGGGGGCGCGGAGCCGCGTGGGTGCTGAGCTGAGCGGCCTGGTCACCGTGTCCCTGCGGCCGAGGGGAGGGCCCTCCTCACACCGAGCTGACCCTGCGAGGGCTCCTCCCTGCATCACAGAAAGCACAATCTTTCCTCCTCTCCCCGCGCGGGAACCTGCCTCTTAAAGGGACCCGCAGCCCTTGTGGAGGCAGATTTGGGAAAGGACAAAGGGCCTCCTGACCCCAGCAGGACCGGCGGTTAAGTGCGTTTCCAGCTGTGCGCCTGCCTTTCCCTGCGAGGTCCTCTCTCCTCCCTCCTTCACCCAGTCCCCAAAGGAGGCGGGGCAGGGTTCCTTGGATGTCAGGTTCCCACCTACTCTCCCCTCAGGGTCACCCCAGGCGGGTGACCTCTGCCTGTTTCCACGTGAACCTGAGATCCGGGGGCGCCCTCCGTCCGGGGGACGCTGAGGACGGGGTCCCGGGAACCCGCAGGCCGGCACAGGAGGGGTTAAAGGCCGCACACAGGCAGGGTGTTTGAAGGAGGGCGGGGAAGGGAAGTGCCGGAGTAATAGAAGAGGCAGCTGGCCCGGGCTGGGATGAGTGCCCCTCCGTCTCCTCCTGTGCAAACCTCTGGATCATGAGCCCTCCCTCCGAAGGGACCACGCGAGGGGCCCTGGCATTAGGGTGCGGGACCGGGCTCTCGGCGGGCCGACCTGAAGCAGGACTTTGTCTCACCCTGAAGCCGCCCGCGGAGGGCAGGAGCACACCCCCCATCCCTGGGACACCTCCCGAGCCTGGTGAGTTTCCCTCGGTCCCGTTCTCGGGGGTCCTGACCCTATAACACGGGCACACACACACACACACACACACACACACACACACACCCCAGAAGCAGAGACCTTCAAGCAGCCCCTGTGCCCCAGGGAGGCGAGAACAGGGTGTAGCAGCTTCTCTACCAGCCCCCTGGGGGTCGTGTGTGTGTGTGTGTGTGTGTGTGTGTGTGTGTGTGTGAGAGAGAGAGAGAGAGAATCACAATTCTGGCCAACAACTCACACTCAGATACGTGTGTGACAAGTGATGCTAAACCCTCATCCATATTCTCAGTCGCCACAATCCTGTGGATTTTAAAGCCTTGATGTCTGAATTGATCCCGGGTCCCCTTCCTCTGGTGCCTGACACTGTTCCTCTCCCCCGGGGGTTGGAAAATGTAGAAGGCCACCAACCCATCCCTGGAGCCAGGGAAGTCCTGATTCCAGGTCATCCACCAGGTTAGGGGTTCCCTGCTTTGCCCCCTCCTTCCAGCTGTCTCCTGGGACCTGACGGGTTAATTCCCTGGGACACAGTGGCCAAAGTCTCCTCAGGTGTGTCCCTCTGAACCTCAGACCCTCTCTTGCCCCGCCTCTCTGGCACAGGACCCGTGACACATGCCAGGAAACTGGCAGAGGAGGTGGGAGAGGACTGGCTGGTCTCTCCCTCTCTCCTGCAGGCCCACATGGCATGGGCGACCGCGGGCCCATCCCGACAGAAAGAAGGGGATTTTGCTAACCTGCGTTTGGTCTGCAAACCAATTAAAAAAAAAAAAAAAGTGGAGGGAGGGCATCGAGGGGGGGGCCCAACGCCGCAAATTCCTGACTGATTTGTGTGCCCGCCGGTTTGTCAAAGAGGCGGGTGCTGTTGAGGGTGGTTGCTTGAGATGCCTGGTTGCTGACTTAGTCGAAGGAGGTGTGAGGAGGCCAGGGGGCTGGGGCTGCCAGCTCTCTAGCTTTAAACTTAGGAATTAAGTAGCGACGATAAAATCAGTAGCTCTGCCCTGCGGGCCCTGGAGCAGGTGTGTAGCTTGCAGACGTCAACCTGGACGCTGAGGTGGGCTCCCGCCTGTCCCTCGAAGAGATGGCACAGGTGCCCAGCCCTTCGGGTCCTCTTCTCCAGGCCCGACGCCGGGATGAACGAATCCTCCCCCTCTGCACCCTTCGCCTTTCCGCTGATGTTTGGCAGCGGACGGACGGGAAAGTCAGAGAAGGAAAGTGAGTTCCTTCAAGGAAAGTGAGTTCCTTCTGCCACACGTGTCAAATCTCCTGTGTTTCACACAGATTAATAGATGAACGATGTGACCGAATCAGGATGGGAGGGGAGGGCACAGGAGCTGGGGTACTGTGGCCTGCCGTAGAAGGGGGTGTCCGTGCGGGGTGCAGGGTGGGGAGGAACCGTGTGTCCTGGGGCCTTCTTTATCTGAAGTTAAGAGAGGCCCTGGGGTAGCCCTCTGCGCAGACACGGTTGGATTAATGGTTTACTTTCTACAGGAAAAGAAGCAGGTAGGTTAAATTTTGAACCATCAAAGGGTTTTCAATGACCCTGTCTTCCCCCTCATCCCCTGTCCCCCGCCCCCAGGCCTGGGAGCCCTGGAGGAGAGCCAGCAGGCCTCTCCCGCCCGTTCTTTATTATCCGGATCCGGGTCTGCCACAATGTGGCAGCTGCGGGCCATTTCGGACCTAAGACCAGACCCAGGAAGCCCCCGGGCGTCCCTGGCCTCAGAGGCCCTGGAGTTGGCAGCAGCGGTTCGATCCCCATGTTTGCTGGCAGCAAACACAGGCAGAGCCCTGGCCGCCCCGTGGCCTCATTCAGATTTCTGAGATAACAGATGGAGGAGAAAGGACAAATTCAACTTCTGTGGAGCCCCCATCTAATGACTTTGGAAGGTTTTTCCCCCTTTGGCTGGGGTAGTGGGGGGAGGGGGGTGGAGAGGGTGGGAATGGGCACAGAGACACGGCCAGATTTCTTTCAAAGCTGGAGAGAAAAGAGCCAGGCCCTGCAGTGGGATGGTTTGCTCTGGTGGGCTCCAGGGGCGATCGAGGAAAGGGGTATTTGGGGTCCTCCATGTCCCTCTGCCCCCGCGCTTGTGGCAGAACGGTGTGCAGCGAGCCTGGCTGTATGTCTGTCTGTGATCTTTTCCCTCCTTCCTGAGATTGTGGGACCCTGTTGCTCTACATCAGGAGTCTGCAAACTCCTCCTGTGAAGACCCAGAGGGTAAACTGCTTTGGGCTTTGTGGGCCTCAGGGTCCCTGTCGCAAAGACAGCCGCAGACCATTCATTATAAACGAGTGAGCGTGGCCGTGTCCAAAAAAAACGTGACGAACTCCAAAACTGGAATTTCATGTTAATTTTAATGTGTCACCAAGTAATGTTCTTCTTTTGATTCCCCCCTGCCCAACCATTTAAAAAGATAATGCGTATAAGATAATACAAGCAATGGACACAAAACTCTGGCGGGGGGGAGGGTATGTATGGGGGGGGGCAATGTTAAAATATGTACACAGATAATAATTTAATTTAAAAAAAAAGGATAAATAAATAAATAAATAAAATACAAAAGAGAGCAGGACAGATCTGGCCCACGGGCTGCAGTTCGTCAACCCCAGCTTTGCAGCATCAGGGGCTGCTCTGTCCCCCCTCCTCTCTGAGGACAGCTTCGTCAGGGGCTCCCAGGACAGAAAGGCTCTCTCTTGTTGCTCTGGTTGTGTGCCCTCGACTCCATCAGAAGTTATTTATGATCATCAGTCCCCATCACAATTGTGACTAGTTGGCCCGAGGGTTATTTGTTCTCTTTTTTAAAAAAAAAAGAAAAGAAAAAATGTTTTTTATTTATTTTAGAGAGAGAGAGGAAGGGCAAGGGAGAGAAAGAGAAACATCCGTCGATCAGCTGCCTCCTGCATGTCCCCCACCAGGCATCAAGCCTGCAACCTGGGCATGTGCCCAGACCAGGAATGGAACTGGCGACCTCTCGGTGCATGGGACCATGCTCAACAACCTGAGCCACCAGACTGGCCAGGGCTATTCTCTCTCTCTTTAAAGGGACGATGGTGGGTAACCATCATTTAATGCCTATTCTGCTTCTGTGTTGGGCCTTCCTCTCTCCATCTCTCCATTTCTCTATGCCCTACATTCTCTCTCTGCCTTTGGATAATAAAAACAACAACAATAGCAGTATCATTTATTACCTAAGTACCTAAATATGGCCCAAGCACAATGTTAGTCACGTTACATACATTATGAATCAAGTCCGTCGACGTCTTGCAACCGAGGTATTATCATTCCCGTTTTACAGAGATTCTGACGCTCACGAACATTGCCCAGCCAGTGCGGCTCAAGAGTTGAGTGCCAGCCCATGCACCAGGAGGTCAGAGGTTCCATTCCTGGTTGGGACACATGCCCTGGGTTGCGGGCTAGATCCTCAGCAGGGGCCCTGCAGGAGGCAGCCAATTGATGTTGAGGTTTCCCTCTCATCAATGCTTCTATATCTCTCCCTCTCCCTTTCTCTCTCTCTCTCTCTCTAAAATCAATGATAAACAACAACATTAAGCAAGTTCCCAAGATCATGTGGCTTTTAAAGGCATCAGAACTAGTGAATCTGCTGGACTTCAACTCCACTAACACAATGTAAATAAGTGATGGCCTCAGAGTTTGGAATAACACATGTCTCTAGTAAAACACGATAGCCAAAAAACAAACAAACAAACAAAACAAAAAAAACACACATGATAGTCGAGACTGGTCTGGCTCAGTGGATAGAGCATCAGTCTGCGGACTGAAAAGTCCCAGGATCGATTCCGGTCAAGGGTATGTACCTTGGTTGCAGGCACATCCCCAGTGGGGGGTGTGCAGGAGGCAGCTGATGGATGTTTCTCTCTCATCGATGTTTCTAGCTCTCTATCTTCCTTCCTTCCTCTCTGTAAAAAATATTTAAAAAACAAAACAAAATGCAGAAACTGGTTTGGCTCAGTGGATAGAGTGTCAGCCTGTGGACTGAAAGGTCCCAGGTTCGATTCCGGTCAAGGGCTTTTACCTTAGTTGCGGGCACATCCCCAGTAGGGGGTGTGCAAGAGGCAGCTGATCAATGTTTCTCACTGATGTTTCTAACTCTCTATCCCTCTCCCTTCCTCTCTGTAAAAAAAAAATCAATAAAATATATACATTTTTAAAAATGATATGCCCCCATCTCACCAGCCAGATTCACTGACAGCTGGTGTCGTCGGTGGAGGCTACACACTCGGAGGAGGGGACACTGGTGGGCTGTGCTGGTGGGCTGTGCCATCTAATCCAGGAGCAGGAAGACAAGTAAAAGGACTTCTCAGAGCCCTTCCTGCTTGCCTCTCCGCCCCATCTCAGTCAGTCTTCTGGTCCCAGACCTGTTTCAGCATCTCTATAGCTCCGCTCAGCAGAGGCAATGATGTGACTTGATGTGAAGTGATCACATCCGGAGCTAAATAAAGCCATTGTGAGGCCCGGCCCTGGCGGCTCCCTGCACCATTTCCTGCGCCTGGAGGCTGGGGCTGGGAGAGAGCGCGGGTGGAAGGGGAGGGAAACCAGCACAGCCATGGGCACCCCCAGCCTGAGATTCAGAAGACGGAGGAGGAATATACCGCTGGGAGGGGGCTGAGGAAAACTCCTCTCTTTGCAGGACAGAAGGAAAAGATGGGCATGATAGCATGGACAGGTGGAATTTAGGAAACAGGAAGAACTCTGAGAAATGGGATGAGGATAAGAAGGAGAAGGAAGAGGAGCTCCATGGATTCCGTTTTCCCGGAGGGCAGAGGCTATGAATGGAATGGCAGAGGTGCTGGGGGAAAGGGCAGGTCCTTCAGAGGAGGCCGAATCCAGTTGTTCTGAGGTGGGAAAGGAAGGGTGGCATCTCAGGACATACGGGTCTCAGGATCAGATCTGTCCGTCCGTCAGCCGGGGGGTAGGGTGCCATCTCCAGCAGGTGGCATCCCCAGGAGAAAAGGGAAATGAAACCGCTTATAAAGGCGGGGTACAGGGGTGTACCCCAAGCAGCGTTTCCTCTTTCATGAGGTCACTGAATGCCAGACCCAAGATTCTCACAGTGCCCACTCCGTGCCTCTCCGGGTCTGTCCTGTTCCCAGTCCCGTTCCTCTTCCTCGGGAGCACTTCCTGCTTCGCACAAGACTTTTTGTGAATCCTCTTGACCCCCCATCGTAGCTTTGGAAATTGCTGGTTGGCAGGGTCGGTCCCTGGCCCTCAGGCTCCGTCCTGCTCCCTGCAGATCTGCCCATCCTGTTTGCAGCAGCACCTCCGATGGCAGGAGGCCCAAGTCTGATAACAAGGAGAGAGGCCTGGCCGGTGTGGCTCAGGGATTGAGCATTGACCCAGGAACCAAGAGGTCGCCGGTTCAATTCCCAGTCAGGGCACATGCCTGGGCTGTGGGCTCCGTCCTAGTCAGTGGGGGCCGTGCAGGAGGCAGCCAATCAATGACGTTTCTATCTCTATTTCTCTCTCCCTTCCCACCGTCTCTAAAAACCAATGAAAACATTAAAAACAAAACAAGGTTGAAACCGGCTTGGCTCAGTGGATAGAGCGTCGGCCTGCGGACTGAAAGGTCCCGGTTTCAGTTCCGGTCAGGGGCATGTACCTTGGTTGTGGGCACCTCCCCAGTAGGGGGCGGGGGTGGTGGTGGTGGGGTGCAAGAGGCAGCTGATCGATGTTTCTCTCTCATAGATGTTTCTAATTCTCTCCTTCTCTCTTCCTCTCTGTAAAAAATCAATAAAAATATGTTATAAAAATACTAAAAACAAAACAAGGAGAGAGAGGATCTCTCCCGGTGGCTGCTGAGCGGTGCCCTCTGCATTGCTTTCAGACTCTGAGACCATGGATGGGCACAGGCCTTCCCGAGGCCTCTCCTCCGTTATCCTTAGACTCACCCAGAGCACGCCACTGCCCGGGCCTGAGCCCTGGTCTCCCTGCTTCCCGGGGTGGACAGGCACATTCTCAGCGGGCCTGGGGCGGGCGGGGGAGTGGCCAGGTGGAAGGGAACATGGTCGAGGGGACAATTTCCAACCCCCTGGACTCTCCTGGGTGCCCGGGGCGGGCACTCAGATCGCCGGGAGAGGCTAGCCGCCCGCACAGACAGCCTGGGGGGAGGCCCTGCTCTGACTCACCGCTTCCTGGTCCTGCGGGTGCTCCCAGCACCTCAGAGTGTGTGTGTGTGTGTGTGTGTGTGTGCTCCCAGCACCTCAGAGTGTGTGTGTGTGTGTGTGTGTGTGTGTGCTCCCAGCACCTCAGAGTGTGTGTGTGTGTGTGTGTGTGTGTGTGTGTGCTCCCAGCACCTCAGAGTGTGTGTGTGTGTGTGTGTGTGTGTGTGTGCTCCCAGCACCTCAGAGTGTGTGTGTGTGTGTGTGTGTGTGTGTGCTCCCAGCACCTCAGAGTGTGTGTGTGTGTGTGTGTGTGTGTGTGCTCCCAGCACCTCAGAGTGTGTGTGTGTGTGTGTGTGTGTGTGTGTGTGCTCCCAGCACCTCAGAGTGTGTGTGTGTGTGTGTGTGTGTGTGTGTGTGCTCCCAGCACCTCAGAGTGTGTGTGTGTGTGTGTGTGTGTGTGTGTGTGCTCCCAGCACCTCAGAGTGTGTGTGTGTGTGTGTGTGTGTGTGTGTGCTCCCAGCACCTCAGAGTGTGTGTGTGTGTGTGTGTGTGTGTGTGCTCCCAGCACCTCAGAGTGTGTGTGTGTGTGTGTGTGTGTGTGTGCTCCCAGCACCTCAGAGTGTGTGTGTGTGTGTGTGTGTGTGTGTGTGTGCTCCCAGCACCTCAGAGTGTGTGTGTGTGTGTGTGTGTGTGTGTGTGCTCCCAGCACCTCAGAGTGTGTGTGTGTGTGTGTGCTCCCAGCACCTCAGAGTGTGTGTGTGTGTGTGTGTGTGTGTGTGCTCCCAGCACCTCAGAGTGTGTGTGTGTGTGTGTGTGTGTGCTCCCAGCACCTCAGAGTGTGTGTGTGTGTGTGTGCTCCCAGCACCTCAGAGTGTGTGTGTGTGTGTGTGTGTGTGTGTGCTCCCAGCACCTCAGTGTGTGTGTGTGTGTGTGTGTGTGTGTGTGTGCTCCCAGCACCTCAGAGTGTGTGTGCGTGTGTGTGTGTGTGCTCCCAGCACCTCAGAGTGTGTGTGTGTGTGTGTGTGTGTGTGCTCCCAGCACCTCAGAGTGTGTGTGTGTGTGTGCTCCCAGCACCTCAGAGTGTGTGTGTGTGTGTGTGTGTGTGTGTGTGTGTGCTCCCAGCACCTCAGAGTGTGTGTGTGTGTGTGTGTGTGTGTGTGCTCCCAGCACCTCAGAGTGTGTGTGTGTGTGTGTGTGTGTGTGTGTGCTCCCAGCACCTCAGAGTGTGTGTGCGTGTGTGTGTGTGTGCTCCCAGCACCTCAGAGTGTGTGTGTGTGTGTGTGTGTGTGTGTGCTCCCAGCACCTCAGAGTGTGTGTGTGTGTGTGCTCCCAGCACCTCAGAGTGTGTGTGTGTGTGTGTGTGTGTGTGTGTGTGCTCCCAGCACCTCAGAGTGTGTGTGTGTGTGTGTGTGTGCTCCCAGCACCTCAGAGTGTGTGTGTGTGTGTGTGGGTGTGCTCCCAGCACCTCAGAGTGTGTGTGTGTGTGTGTGTGCTCCCAGCACCTCAGAGTGTGTGTGTGTGTGTGCTCCCAGCACCTCAGAGTGTGTGTGTGTGTGTGTGTGTGTGTGTGTGTGTGCTCCCAGCACCTCAGTGTGTGTGTGTGTGTGCTCCCAGCACCTCAGTGTGTGTGTGTGTGTGTGCTCCCAGCACCTCAGTGTGTGTGTGTGTGTGTGCTCCCAGCACCTCAGTGTGTGTGTGTGTGTGTGTGTGTGCTCCCAGCACCTCAGAGTGTGTGTGTGTGTGTGTGTGTGCTCCCAGCACCTCAGAGTGTGTGTGTGTGTGTGCTCCCAGCACCTCAGAGTGTGTGTGTGTGTGCTCCCAGCACCTCAGAGTGTGTGTGTGTGTGTGTGTGTGTGTGTGTGTGCTCCCAGCACCTCAGAGTGTGTGTGTGTGTGTGTGTGCTCCCAGCACCTCAGTGTGTGTGTGTGTGTGTGCTCCCAGCACCTCAGTGTGTGTGTGTGTGTGTGTGCTCCCAGCACCTCAGAGTGTGTGTGTGTGTGTGTGTGTGTGAGCTCCCAGCACCTCAGTGTGTGTGTGTGTGTGTGCTCCCAGCACCTCAGTGTGTGTGTGTGTGTGTGCTCCCAGCACCTCAGTGTGTGTGTGTGTGTGTGTGCTCCCAGCACCTCAGAGTGTGTGTGTGTGTGTGTGTGTGTGCTCCCAGCACCTCAGAGTGTGTGTGTGTGTGTGTGTGCTCCCAGCACCTCAGTGTGTGTGTGTGTGTGTGTGTGTGTGCTCCCAGCACCTCAGAGTGTGTGTGTGTGTGTGTGTGAGCTCCCAGCACCTCAGTGTGTGTGTGTGTGTGTGTGTGCTCCCAGCACCTCAGAGTGTGTGTGTGTGTGTGTGTGTGTGTGCTCCCAGCACCTCAGAGTGTGTGTGTGTGTGTGTGTGTGTGCTCCCAGCACCTCAGAGTGTGTGTGTGTGTGTGTGCTCCCAGCACCTCAGAGTATGTGTGTGTGTGTGTGTATGTGTGCTCCCAGCACCTCAGTAGTGTGTGTGTGTGTGTGTGCTCCCAGCACCTCAGAGAGTGTGTGTGTGTGTGTGCTCCCAGCACCTCAGAGTATGTGTGTGTGTGTGTGTGTGCTCCCAGCACCTCAGTAGTGTGTGTGTGTGTGTGCTCCCAGCACCTCAGTAGTGTGTGTGTGTGTGTGTGCTCCCAGCACCTCAGAGAGTGTGTGTGTGTGTGTGTGCTCCCAGCACCTCAGTAGTGTGTGTGTGTGTGGGGGGGGGGGGTTCCCGGGGAGGGGGGCCTGGGAGAGGGACTGGCCCGGAGCCAGGTGCCAGAGGTGTGCCGCCAACGGGAGCCCCCCCCGTCCCCCTCACCACCCCGGCTCTGGTATTTGGTCCTTCCTCCTGGAATGGGCTTATCCCTCCCAACTGTAAGGGCACCTGAGGGTCCTTATCTCCCAGACACGGAGGCCGGCCCTGGCGGCAGCCCAAGTGCGGGCAGTGAGCAATGTCCGCCTGGGAGAGAGAAGGAGCTGCGCGTCGGACGGTGGAGCCCACTCTCTGCTCCGTGCGGAGGCCATCGTGGTGTGGTTACTCCCCTGGTGACCAGGCATAACCCCCCCTCAGGACCTTTCCTTCCTGCTTTTATCTGCCCGGGCGCCTCCCTCTCCAGGTTGGCACTCCACCCCTCCAACCCATCTCGAAGGCTGTCTACTTCCTCCTTTTCCCTTTTAAAATATATATATATATATATATATATATATATATATATATATATATATATATATATTACTGATTTTTTACAGAGAGGAAGGGAGAGGATAGAGAGTGAGAAACACCGATGAGAGAGAAATATCTATCAGCTGCCTCCTGCACATCTACTGGGGATGTGCCTGCAACCAAGGTACATGCCCTTGACAGGAATCGAACCCGGGACCCTTCAGTCTGCAGGCCGGCGCTCTATCCACGGAGCCAAACCAGTCAGGGCCTGTTTCCCTTTTTTTGAGTCCTCCAACTGGGTATGTGCACTCATTCCTTTGATGGCACAAAGCCTTTCGTTACAACTTCTCTCGTGGCATCTGGCATACTCTGACCAGTCAGTCATCTGTGCCTTTGTCTGTGTGTGCGCGCACACACACACACACGCACACGCACACGCACACACACACGTGCCGCTCACTAGACTGTGAATTCCTCGAGGACCGGAACAATATCTGTCTCTTTGCTTGGCTTGGCTTCCCGCCCCGGAGGTGCTCACCGAATGGAACGGCAGCGTGGCGAGGATGGCCTTCTGAACTGGGGAGAACACCGGACTGGGAGTCAGAAAGCCCAAGCCCCCTGCCCTAACCGGTGTGGCTCAGTGGATAGAGCGTCGGCCTGCGGACTCAAAGGTCCCGGGTTCGATTCCGGTCAAGGGCATGTACCTTGGTTGCAGGCACATCCCCGGTAGGAAGTGTGCAGGAGGCAGCTGATCAATGATTCTCTCTCATCGATGTTTCTAACTCTCTATCCCTCTCCCTTCCTCTCTGTAAAAAATCAGTAAAATATATATATTTTTTAAAATCAATAAAGTATATTTAAAAAAATAAAAGAAAGAAAGAAAGAAAGAAAGAAAGCCCAAGCCCCGGACCTGGCTCTGCAGGGAATTCCTGGCGTGCTGCTCAGCCAGCCGCTCCCGAGGCTGTGCCCCTGGGAGGGAGGAGGGACTCGGCGCCAGGCCTGGCTGACTGTGACACCTTCCTAGCTCCAGGTTCCAGGGTTCTAGAACTCTGCTCACCCTTCTCCATCTTCTTGACTCAGACTGGCCTGCGTGTGCCTTCCATGAGCAGAGACGCCCCCGAGGCGCCCCGCACGGGTGGGGACCTGGTGCCCCAGCACCGCACTCGCCGCTGCCTGTCTGCGGTTGAACCCAGAGAGCAGCTGGAGGAGGAGGAGGAGGAGGAGGAGGAGGAGGAGGAGGAGGAGGAGGAGGAGGGAAGAAGGAAGGAGAGAGATGGCTTCCATGCAGCAGCGCTCCGAAGATCGGGGGCTTTTCGTGCCCATCACCACAGCTATGACCCCCTCAAAAGACACAGCTGGGGGCCGGACAGGGAGCACCAGGACCCTCTGAGCAGGTAAATCCCTGGGCCTCCTTCCCTTCTTCCCTTGTCCCAGACCTTCCTCCTCCGGAGGCTTAGGACCAGGCCTTGGGGAGCCCTTGGGAAAGATGGACCCTGCCTTTCAACATGTGGCTTTCCCTGGTGTTTCTAGCTCCGTCTTTCTCCCTGGTCTCGAGGGCAGGTGGCGGTGGGAGCAGAGAAGGGGAGGTTCAGGGTTGGGGTATCAGGACACTCGGTCTTGTTGCTTCCATCTCCTACTTTGGATTTAAAAGAACCATACAGCCCTCAGACAAACCTCTATCCACCGGTGTGGCTCAGTGGATAGAGCGTCGGCCTGCGGACTGAAAGGTCCTGGGTTCGATTCTGGTAAAGGGCATGTACCTTGGTTGTGGGCACATCCCCAGTGGGGGGTGTGCAGAAGGCAGTTGATGGATGTTTCTCTCTCATCGATGTTTCTAACTCTCTATCCCTCTCCCTTCCTCTCTGTAAAAAAAAAAAAAAAAAAAAAAATCACACAACGGTTCAGTGCTGGAAGGGACTCAGGGATCATATGGCCCCGTTTCCTCATTTTGCAGATGAGGAAACAGGCCCAGAGGACTGTGGGAGGTTTCTTGAGAGAAGTGGTTCTAGGGTCGGGGCAGGGACCAGCCCCTTTCCCAAGCGGCTGCCTCCTGGCTGCCTCCTGGCTGGCTCCAGGCTGAGGCCGACTCGAGATGTCTGGGCATCCTAGTGCAGCCCCGCCATGAGAGCAGGGTGGGTCTATGCAGAGGTCTGTGTGTGCCTGGCAGACCAGAAAAGAGGGACCCATCCCCCCCCCCCGGAAAATCCCTGACCACTTCCCCCCAAGCAGAGGAAGTCAGAGCGAGAAGGCCCAGGGGTCAGCGTGAAGAGTGCAGGGTGAGTGGTCATTGTGAGCGCCCGTTGGCGATGGCAGGGCCCTGTCTCTCGGCCCTGGCAGTGGTTCCCTTGCACAGGTTCTCTTAGCTCCGGTGAGTACACCAACCTCTTCTAGCTCTTGGACCAGTGAGGGGAGAGGGCCCTGCGCCTCTGGCCAGAACTGGAGCGAAAAGCCTTGCCCGCAGGGCTCACGGCACTGGCCTCAGAGCAGCCTGCTGAAGGCAGAGATGCCGTGGGTACGCCTTATGTGGTGCTCGCTGAACCCCAGGCCTCCCAGGTGTCTCCTTTCGCTGCCAGGCATTAATTCTGCCCCCTGGGCAGAGAGAGAAGGGGTCTCTGGATACATCACCTCGGTGAGTATGGGCAAAAGTTGTCTTTAGAAAGCAGGCAGGCCGTGAGGATCCAGCTTGCTCTTTGCCTCCCCCCGAGGGCAGTGGAGGGCAGTGCTGCCTGATGACCACCAGGGGTCACCCTTGCCTGCAGCCAGCTCTGCCGCTCTGCCAAAGGAGAGAGGGAGGCCAGATTGAGTCAGGGCTGTGCCTATGCCAACAGGAAGGGTTGGGCTGGGGGCAAGCAACAGGGCTGGGCCGAGGCAGCTTTCCTCCCTTGTGCCCATCACCGGCCGCTGGATACAGAGGGCAGTGGTGGCAATGTGTGTTTCAGGAGCAAACTGCAGGCACCGGGATGCACCGGGGCCCAGGAGGCTGCCTCACTGCAGAGCCAAGAGGACCTGGGCACGTTTCTGGGACCGCAGCACCAAGGTGGCCCGCCTTCCAGCGCGGTATGGACAGACACACTCCAGGGAGCCCCCCCCCCCCCCGCGTCTACTTCGCGCCGCCCCTGCCGTGCCAGCCATCCCTCTGTGCCTCTTCTGTTCTGCCAGCTGCTGGGTCTCCCCGTGCCCGGGCACCGCTCCGTCCGACTGGCTCTGGATCCCCGGTCTGTGCCCCTCTGTCTGCTCCCCGCGTCTGCGTGCGGAGCACCCCGCTCTGGCTCGCCTGCCCCTGTCTCTTTTGCTCTAAGACTCTCTGTTCCTTCCTTCCTGGGCCTGCGTCTCCGTGTTGATGTAGGAATCTCCATTCCTCTCTCATGAAAAGCCCCCTGTTCCCCTAATGATTACAACCGCTTCTCAGACTTGAAGCCGAACTTACTATCTGCGGGATGAGACTGGGTATCTGGTACCCTGAGTGACAATAGTTCTCCAGCGAGATCAGCAGGAGATTACTCCATGGGAATATAGAGATGGCCCAGGCTTCTGGCTTAAGGGAACAGGACTGGGGGTTCTCAAACCAGCACCCACAGACCACGGAGGGTGCACCAGGGTGTAGAGACCCCGCTGGGTCAGCCAGATAAGCAGGCCTCACAGAAATGTCTCCAGCCCCGTGACTAAGAGGCTGCCTCCCTTCCCGCTCTCCCTCCCGCCGGCCTAGGGGCCCAGCCCCAGCCTCCTCTTCCGGCGCCTGTGGGGTGGGAGAGGCCCAGAGAAAGGAGCTGTTCCATGTTCAGCCGATCAGGGGAGCAGCAGGCCCAGCTCACCCCTCGCCCACTTTCCACCTTCCTTGCCTCCATGTCAAAGTGGCCTGATAGAAAGAACAGGGTTTCCGAGTTTTCTGACTCCTGGATCCTTCCTTTACCAGCTGAACGCTTTATTTCATCTTCCCGAAAACCAGGATAACAAAAACGACCTTTCAGAGGTGTGATTCTTAGAGGACAAAAAGTTGTCCAAGTGCCCAGCACAGAGGCTGGCATGCAGGAGGAGCGTGAGAAATGACAGTTTCTCTTTCCTCTTCTCTTCCCCATTCCTTCAGCCTGCTTTTCCTCTCGCCTGCCTTTCTCTCCTCCTGCCCTCTTCGCCCCTGATCGGTACGGGATGTCTTTTTCCCCCGTGGGCCACAGCGGGCAGCGGGGCCATGTGTTTTTCTCTGCCTTCCTGCTCTGATGCCCCTCCTCTCGCCATCCAGTCTCTAAGCAATCCCCTTATATTTCTCCTTCTCTATATGTTTGGGGTCTTTTTGGTTCTTCCTGCAATAGCAAGTGGATATATGTTCTTCACCAAAGTCCACAGACAAAAAGTCTGAGGCGCCTTAAGCTAGACGAGGGCTTGCAGACGGAGGGCCCAGGAGCCAGGTCTAAGCTCCAAAATTTGTTTTGTTTGGCCAGCCTGGCGCTTGCACTTTTAAACAGTCAGATGTCCTTAAATGGGACCTGTGCTCTCTCTCCAGTTTGCCAGAGTGGTTAATTCTGTCTCTTGTCTTTTTTTCACTTATCTTTTATTTAATTTATTTTAAAAATTTAAAAATAGCCTGTTTCCTTGCTTAAAATTTTCAGATAAGCCAAAACCGGTTTGGCTCAGTGGATAGAGCGTTGGTCTGCAGACTGAAAGATCCCAGGTTCAATTCCGGTCAAGGGCAAGTACAGTGGGGGTGGGGGTGTGTGTGTGTGCGTGCAGAAGGCAGCTGATCGATGATTCTCTCTCATCAATGTTTCTTTTCTTTTTTTTTAATTGAGTTTTTACAGAGAGGAAGAGAGAGGGATAGAGAGTTAGAAACATTGATGAGAGAGAAACATTGATCAGCTGCCTCTTGCACACCCCATACTGGGGATGTGCCCGCAACCAAGGTACAGGCCCTTGACGGGAATCGAACCTGGGACCTTTCAGTCTGTAGGTAGACACTCTATCCACTGAGCCAAACCAGTTTCAGCTCTCATTGATGTTTCTAACTCTCTATCACTCTCTCTTCCTCTCTGTAAAAAAATCAATAAAATATATATTTTTTAAAAATTTAAAAATATATTTTTACTGATTTCAGAGAGAAAGAAAGATAGAAACATCAACGATGAGAGAGAATCATTGGTCAGCTGCCTCCTGCACACCCCACACAGGGAATTGAGCCCACAACCCGGGCATGTGCCCTGGACCAGGAATTGAACAGTGACCTCCTGGTTCATAGGTGGACGCTCAACCACTGAGCTACACTGGCTGGATCATTTGTCTTTTAAATATAATATTTAAAAATGAATGCCCAGTAAATCAACCACGCATCTCAAGAACTAGAACATCGCCAATACATTTATCTTTACTTATGCCTCCCTCTCCTGTTCCCTTGGCTCCCCTAGAAGCAATCACTATCTTGATTTTTTCTTTATCATTCACTTAATTTTTAAAATAGTTTTAACACAAATACATGCATCCCTTAATATTACATTATTTTTTTCTTGCTTCTGAATTTAAAAGCAATGATGTTACAGTCTACACATTTTTCTATAATTTTCATCCAACGTTCTGTTTCTGATTTTTATTCCTGTGTTGCAAAAAGTTATAGTTCATTCGTTTTCATTTCATTCTTCTGTGGATGGACATTTGGGTAGTTTCCGTGCTTTGCCATTATGAAGCACATCACTATGAAATCATCACCATAATGAAAGAATGAAAAGCTTCCCGCCAGAGTGGATTCTTACGCTCGCGCTGCACGTGTGCGGCGTGCTAGCTGGATGTTTGGGTGTGGAGAGCACACAGGTTGTGTCTTCCAAAGGGCCAACCAAACAGGCCTCGCTTGCCTCCTGCAAAGCACCAATCACTGTGCTCTGGGAGCGCAGATGTTTTGAAGTCCTGATTGGACGGGACGTTTGCAAATCAGAAGTTCAGTGGACTTCCGATAACATCTTTCACCGAGCGCCTCCGAACCAGGCCTGTAGCGATGAGGCTTCTTCACCCCGCCGGTAGAGGGCGCACCCTTTGAGTGGCTTTGGTAGCCAGCTGCTTTGCTGCGGGTCAGTTGGCGGGCAGTCTGCTTTGTAGGAGCGATGCTATGGAGCCCTCTTTACTTACCCGCCTCCTCCTTGGGGTGGAACTCTGAGAGTCAGAGGCTGCATGGATACTAGAGAGCAAGGGCTGCAAACACCGGCTTGTCTTTCTCTTACCGATTGTAAAAGTCCTTCATCTGTTCTGGATTTGAGTCTTTTGTCAGATTTGTATTGTGGGATATTTTTTTCCCAGTGTGCATTTTTACTTTTTAAAAAAAGTATTTTTATTGATTTCATAGAGGAAAGAAGGAGGAGAGAGAGAGACATCAATGATGCAAGGGAATCATTGATCGACTACCTCTTGCACACCCCACACTGGGGATCGAACCTGCAGCCTGAGCATGTGCCCTGACCAGGAATTGAACCGTGACCTCCTGGTTGATGCTTAACCACTGAGCACACTGGCCGGGCTATCAAAGATTCTTCATTCAATCTACTGGAAAGGGACTTCTGGGTTGTTTCCTATGACTTCTATGACAGATTATTTGAAATTATTAAAATGTGCCTTATGGCCTGATACTTGGTCCGATTTGTGATGCTCCACGTAGGCTTAGGATAAAGGTATTTCCTAATGGCTGGGGGTGTGGTTTACAAATGTTTTTATTCCTTATCGTCTTCCACCCAGAGACCTCAGTTTTCCTCATTCCATGTCTGGCCTCCATAGGTTGAGTCTGTCATCTCTGGAAACCATTCAGGGTGAATCTTTTCTGGGACTTTCTCTGTATTAAGGAAGCCTGGGCGTGAGCTGCACAGAGTGGTGACTAGTAACCAGCGGAAGAGCCTCCCAGTTATTTCCATGGAACATCCCAGCTGTGGGCCGTGATGGAGGAGGGGGTGGGAAGCTTGAGGCCCCGAGGATGGGCCGTGTGGTGCGGGAGAGTGAAAAGCATGGGGAGGAGCCGAAACCGGTTTGGCTCAGTGGATAGAGCATCGGCCTGCGGACTCAAGGATCCCGGGTTCGATTCCTGTCAGGGGCCTGTACCTTGGTTGTGGGCACATCCCCAATGGGAGGTGTGCAGGAGGTAGCTGATGGATGTTTCTCTCTCATCGATGTTTCTGACTCTCTATCCCTCTCCCTTCCTGTCTGTAAAAAATCAATAAAAATATATATTTTTAAAAAAGAAAAAAGAAAAAGAAAAGCTTGGGGAGCAGGGGAGATGGACGAAGCCCGGTCTCTGCCTGAGGATTCTCGATGTGATTCCAGGGCCAGGGTTCCTGCCGTCCACCTGCTGGCCCTTCGGACCCCTCAGCCACCGGCATGCTTTCCAAGTCTGTTTCCATGAGTGGCATCAACTGCTTCTCCGGTGGCTCAGACCCCGCTGGTGAGTCAACGCAGGGAGCCAAGCAGTGGTAGCCCCCCGGCCTGTCTCACCGCCCCTCCTGGGGTGAGCTGTGTAGGGTTCAGCTCTGTCCTGGGTTAGATCGAACCATCGTTTGGAAACCCCAACATGCCTGTGTGTACACGAGAGATGTGCATTCAGGATGCCGGCGTTCTGACCCCTCCTTCCAGCGGAGGAGAGCATGGGACCCTGAGGCTCCCCGCCCGCCTTGTCACCAGAGAGGGAGGGCAGCTAACTGCAGTGCGCCCCGTCCTCAGGACGAGGCCTTGGGAGCTCGCTGTGAAACCTCCGCCCGCCCCTTCTCCAGGGACATGGCGGAGACTCTGGGTCCTCAGCCCCCTTCTCCGCAGCACCCCGTGCCCGTGCCCCTGGCTCCCGGGTTCTCGGGCTCTGCCCAGACCCCGCCCCCGCCGCTCCCCGGAGCTCGCCCTGGGAATGGGGATGGCGTCACAGGCACCTGCAGCTCGGGAACCTGATCCAGGTGGAGGGGGCGGGGGAGGCCGCCCTGGACGCCTTTGTCTGGCCTCCGCCGGACACTCCTCGTCCCCTTTTGTGTTGGCAGGAAGTCTATCCCAGTCCTCCGCTGCTAACTTCAGCCAAAGGTGAGTTCGGGGAGATTCGGAGTCCCTCGAAGGCCCGGGTGGGGGCGGGGCAACGCTGCCTAAACATTGCTCCCTTAACGTTTCCGATCGAAGACCTCCAAGTATCTTCCTCCCTGAGCTGCCGAGAACTGACCCCGGGAAGGCTCCGGAAGGTTCTGGGAGCCCGAGGGGTGGGGACGAAATTTAAAGAAAGAACCGGAGTACCCAGACGACAGGGTGTCCGTTAAATAACAGAGGGTGAGCGTTCATGGTCACTGCCAGAAAGGTGAGCGGGCAGAGGGGCTGCTGGACAGTGTCAGGGAGAGACAGTGACCAAGGGCCACGAGTCCCCTTTGATGGCTCGGGCAACTGGCCGATGGGCGGTGGCTGTGGAGGGGCCGCGGCTGAGGCACTGCTCAGGAATCCCGGCGAAGGCTGGGAGGTTTCATGGACCACGTCCATCAGCGAGCAGAATCGGCACCTGTTCCTTTGGCTCCCGCCGCCGCGGCCTGCCCGGGTGGGTCAGCCCTCTCGGCCAGGGCGGGCGTGAGAGCTCGCGAGGGCCCTTTAAGACGTCAGGCTGATCTGCGGTCCGAGAAGCTCTCGCTGACACATCCTCCTGGCTCCGGCTTTGGGATTAGCTCATGGGATGGGGCTGATGAAATCCCAGGAAATTCAGTCCCCATTGGCGTCAGGCCCAGAGGCCTTTCCGAACAGAACAGCAGAGGGGGTCCTACACAGGGCTCTTTGAGGAGGGAAAATGCCATCCCGAGAGGAGAGCTCCCCCCCCATCCCGCTTCCGCTGGGAGCAGCCCCAGGGAGAAGATTGGGCCTGGATGGAGGAGGAGGAGGGCCTGCGTGTGTCTGGGAGGAGCCTGGAGTTCCCTCATAAATAGAGGGGCCTGGGAAACCGGCCCTGCACACCCAGGACGTCCTAGGAGGTGGGGGTGGGGGGTATCTTTCCTCGGAGCCCCTCCTTTCCCTTCCTTACCCTTTTTCTGAGTCTTTCCCCTCAGATCTCCCCCTCCTCTCTCCTTAGTATCATGGCGCCCCCTCCGCCATCTCGCTGGGAGGATCTTTTCACCTCTCCCCTCTCCTTCCGCAGCTGCAGCCATCTGGAACGGGGTTCCAACACCTGGGTCGGCTCCTCCCTGCGGCGAACCTTTAGCTTCCTCTTGAGCATGACCGGCAAGGCCAAGGTAAGGCAGCTGGGGAAGCAGGCGCCTGGGACCCACTGCCCCTCCTCCCCACCCCGGGGACAGAGGCTCGGGGCCATGTTCACGTTTTAAGGGAACACACGCTCTCTCTCCCAGCCTTCCTCTGTTTTCCCCAGGGCTGCAGCTCAGCAGCCAGCTGTGGACAGCTGGGAGGGACGGCCAAGAGCCTCAGCAGCTGCAGGGTGGACAGCCCTCCCTCTCTGTAGGCCTCACATAGCTAAGAGGTGGGCAGCCGAAACCATAACCATTGGGCATGATACTACCAGTCACAGCAATATTCTACTTCACCTTTTAAAATATGTTTTTATTGCTTTCAGAGAGGAAAGGAGAGGGAGAGATAGAAACATCAAGGAGAGAGAATTCTTTTTTTAAATATATTTTATTGATTTTTTACAGAGAGGAAGGGTCAGAGATAGTTAGAAATGTCGATGAGAGAGAAACATCGACCAGCTGCCTCTTACACACCCCCTACTAGGGATGTGCCCGCAACCAACGTACATGCCCTTGACCGGAATCGAACCTGGGACCTTTCAGTCCACAGACCGATTCTCTACCGCTGAGCCAAACCGGTTTCGGCAAGAGAGAGAATTCTTGATTGGCTGCCTCCTGCACACACCCCCACTGGGGATTGAGCCCGCAATCCCGCATGCGCCCTTGGCTGGAATCGAACCCAGGGCCCTTCAGTCTGAGGCTGATGCTCTATCCAGCCAAACCAGCTAAGTCTGCTCGTTACTTCTTCATAGAGTATTAGCATTTATGAGATTTTTAAAAACATATATATATATATATATATATATATTTTATTGATTTTTTTACAGAGAGAAAGGAAGAGGGATAGAGAGTTAGAAACATCGGTGGGAAAGAATCATCGATCAGCCGCCTCTTGCACACACCCTACTGGGGATGTGCCCGCAACCAAGGTACTTGCCCTTGACCAGAATCAAACCTGGGACCCTTGAGTCTGCAGGCCGACGCTCTATCCACTGAGCCAAACCGGATAGGGCTGTATTTGTACTTTCCAACCAAGGCGGCTTCTGAGCATTGAGAGACCCCAGAGCAGTCATCAGCTATTCACTTGGAAGAACCAGAGGAGTCTCACCCAGGAAGGCTGTCCAGGCTCCTCCTGGCCCCACCCACAGGGCCGGGCTCTCTCCTCTGCCAGCCTTTTAGCCAAGATTCCCCTCTGGGTGGACAGGGAAGGCGGGGACAAAGCCAGGCTGTTAGCACCTTCCCGCCACAGGCCAGAGTGGGGAGTTGAGGCTTGAGACCAAGTAATCTGAGAAGTGGGGGGGGAGGGGGACCTTAAACCTGGGGGAGGGGGGGAGGCGGGGCAGGGCAGGGAGGCCTACCCTCTCCATGGGGGAGCAGAGCTCTTAGAGAACAAAGCAGACACAAGGCCTTGGGTCCGAGTCCCATTCCCACAGGCGCGGGCTCCCTGCAGGGTGTGCGTCTGCTGCAGAGTCGCCCTCTCCTCCTGCAGCTGTGTGCCCGCTCCTGACCGAGCAGTCGGTGCGGGCTGAGTAACCGGGGAAGGGGAATGTGGGCAGAGACTTGGGAGTCCAGACAGAGCAGGAGAGCCCAGAGTGCATGAGGACAGTGTCCCAGGGGCCTTTCCTCACCGCGGCCTCTGGGCCCGCCTCCCTCTCTGTCGTCTGGTCCCCTTTCCTTCCACCCTCGTGAACGTGTGTGTCCGCTCCCCCGCACCTCTCCTCCCCTTCCTCTGCTCGGACAGGGGCTGTGGGCAGGCACACAGCAGGGGCGGGGCTGGAGAGGAGCTCGGACCAGGGGCTGTGGGCAGGCACACAGCAGGGGCGGGGCCGGAGAGGAGCTCGGTTGGTCGGTCGGTCCAGCAGCCGGAGAAGGAAGTGGCTTATTCCTTCCTACTTGGCGAGCATGTAGGGCCCACAGAACGCTTTTCCAGAGGTCATCTTATTTCCTTCTTCTGACATCCTGGGAGAGATAAACATTTTAACCTCCGTTCCTCAGGCAAGATAACTTAGAGCCTGAATTGCCTCTGCTTGTCAGTAAAGCTAATGGAACCGCCTATCCCCTCTCTTCTCTTCTTCTGCCTCTTCTGGTGGGTGGCCACTGGAGTCAGTTATGTCTCAGTCGTCCCTCCCAGAATGCACAAGGTCCATTAATAACAAGAAGAGCAAGCGTACCCCTGGGCACTGCAGTGCTTGGGCCCAGGTACCCCTGGGGCTCCCTCTGTTCCCTTCCTGGCCATGCCTCGGACTCTGACAACCAGGTTCTCCCCTAGATGGTCTTCCCACCCGTGACACCTGGGGGACACACCTGTTAGGTTAAATGAGCTAAAGAAGATAGTGGCCATTTTTTAAATTTATTTATTTGATTGGTTTTTCTCACAGAGAGGAAGGGAGAGGGATAGAGAGTTTGAAACATCGATGTGAGAGGAACACTGATCACCTGCCTCCTGCACGCCCCCTCCTGGGGATGTGCCCCCAACCAAGGTACATGCCCTTGACCGGAATCGAACCTGGGACCCTTCAGTCCACAGGCCAATGCTCTATCCGCTGAGCCAAACCAGTTAGGGCTTATTTACTTATTTTTGAAACATTTTTTCCTTGATTTTAGAGATGAAGGGAGAGGGTGGGAGAGATAGAAACATCAATAATGAGACAAAAGTCCCATTGATCGGCTGCCTCCTACCCTCCACATCGAGGATCCAGCCTGCAGCCCAGGCGTGTGTCCTGACCGGGAATGGAACGTGACCTCCCGGTTCACAGGCTGATGCTCAATCACTGAGCCATGCCGATGGGCTAAACTTAGTACATTTGTCAGCCGTGGCTGCCCCCTGGGGCGGGGTAGGTGAAGCTGGGGGCCTGAGCCTGGAGCCCCTGGGCTCCTGGTTTGGGGGAGGCCCTAGGAGGAGGTCCCCCCCGCAGGTGCACTCCTGGGGGAATGAGCTTCTCTCGAGGCGCCGGGGAAGTCCTCTCTGCTGTCTCTCCAGTCCAGAACAGGCATGGCTCCCTCCTCTCCTCTCTCCGGCCTTGGCTATATAAGGATCCCAGCAGGGGAATGGGTGAAGCAGGAGGTGAAGAGTTGCTGGGCAGGAGGGGAAGCCGAGGAGCCCTGTGGGCGTGGCGCTGTGGGTGAGGAGCCAACCAGCTCCGCCAGTGGTGAGGCGGTGGAGCCCGAAATAGTGGCAGAAGCTAAAATTGGCACCTACAAGGGTGCTGCGTTGGACTTGAAACCTGCAGCCTGCCTCCTGCCCAGCTAGTGGGTCCCAAAGCCGCCAGTATGGGCTGGGTCTCCTCCCCCCCCACACACCCTTCTGGGACTAGGATTGGTCAGGACTCTGCAAACAGGGGGTGCTCTGCCTCAGGGCACCCCATGCTTTGGTTCCCCCAGGAGGCGGGAGACCCTGGGAGGCAGCCATGAGCTGCAGCGGTGAGCGGGTGTAGCTAGCTTTCCCAGGAGCAGGACACTCACCTCACCCAAGGTGGAGGGTGCCTCCAGGGCTCCTGCCCCCCCCCCCCGCCCCCCGCTGCTGCAGAGCCTGGCCGTCCCCAGCTGCCCCTGACCGGTGCCAGCTGGTTTCTGGCCTCTCGGTTCTGGCCTCACTGGCCGCAGGGAGACCTGGACACCGGAAAGGACTTGCTGAGCTTCTTAGCGCTCAGGTAGTGGATTCCTCTCCGCCTCAGGCATGTGGCAGGCGGGGAGGTGGACGGAGCAGCGGGTCAGGGAGGCCGCAGGGGGAGGAGCCTGCAGAAGAATGCGCCCCACGCCCGCCCCTCCGGCCTCCGGAGGTGAAATCTAAGTTATCTTCACGCCCGACCGGAGGTGACTCCTTCAAGCCTTCTGAGCGCCCGCCCCCCCTCCACCCCGGCCCCCATTGTCAGGGGGGCTGTCCTCCCCAGCCTGTGTGCTTTGAAGCCCGGGGAGGACCTGGTGGCCGGTCCCCTGGGGATGTGGGGGCGCAGGGACCCCGGCCTGCAGCCCGGGAGGATGGAGGGCGGAGGGGGTCCGGGCTGGGACAGGGCTGGGGGGCAGGGGCGGCTCAGAGGCGGGTCTCCGGGGCCGGAGGGGGGACCCTCCACTGGTCGGGGCCCCCGCTCCTCCCCCAGCTGCCCGGCGGGGACCGGAGCCCCGCGGCTGGCGCAGGGGGCGCCCGCCCCGCTCGCCCCGCCCCCCCTTCCTGCCCGGCGGCCGGGGGTGGAGACTGGGTTTGAGGAACTGGCGCCGGGGCCGCGAGGGGAGTCCGACTTCCTGTCCCCGGAGCGGCGCGTGCGGGGCGGCCGGTCCCCCCCAATAGCTGGACGCCCGGCCCCCGGGCCCCCTCCGCGGGGACCATGTCTCGGATCGAGTCCCTCACGCGGGCGCGCATCGACCGGAGCAAAGAGCTGGCGAGCAAGGTGGGCTGGCGACCCCTCCCCTCCGCCCCTGGCCCCTGTCCCCGGGCACCCCAAACCCCCGCCCCGGCGCACCCCCCTCCCCGTCTCCCCCCCGTCTCCCCCTCCTCCCCGTCTTTCCCCCCCACATCCCCCCCCCCCGTCTCCGCACCCCGAAATCCGGAGCATCCCGGCAGGGGGCGGGGACTGGTAATTGGGGAGGGGGAGGGGGCAGGAGGCAGACCTCGGTCCACCTCCTCCGCCTCCACCTCTATGTCTGGGGGAGCGCGCTGGGGTTTGGGGGCGCGCGGACTCGGGGGTCCCGGTGCCGGTGGCCCCGGTCCAGCGGGCCGGTGTGCGGGGCCCACAAACAAAGTTCTCGGTAAGGGCCGGAGGGGAGGAGGGTGTGTGTCAGGGTGGGCAGGGCTCGGTGCACCCCCTCCCCGGCCCCCCGCGCTCGGTTCTCGGGGTCCCCACACCCCGCAGCCGCCGCCGGCCGCTCCCCCTTTGTCCCGCTGTCCGCCGAGGGGCCGGGCGGGGCGGCGGGGTAGTTTCCCGGCTTCCTCCCCCGGCACCTCGGACGCCTCCCCCCAGACAGGCAGCGCCGCCCCAGACGGACTTTCCAGCCGTGATTCAGCCTCCGGGGGGGCGGCGTGCTTCCCGGCGGCCGCCGCTCAGGTGCAGGGCGCGGAGGGCTTTGTGTGGCCGGGTCCCCTCCTCCCTCCTTAGGGGCCCCAGCACCCCGGTTTCCGCAGGGCCCCCCATCCCTGTCTGCCCCCCCCCCCAGCTCCCAAACTCCTTGTGCTCCCAGCCTGGCACCCTCACACTGACCCACTGGGCACTGCGCCCCCTTTGTCCCCCCCCCCCCCCAGCTCCGTTATGGCTCCGTCTGGGATGTTTACCAGCCGTTTGAAGAGCCTGGGTGTGTGATTATCCTCTCCCCACCTCTACCCCCACCTCCACCATGAGTCCTGGCCCTCCGTCCCCAGCAGCCTTTATCCCTGTGGGCTTTGTACCCAGGCCCAGCCTAAAGGCCGTGACCTCTGCACAGCCAGACCCCGGGAAGGGATGGAGCTGCTTGTGGGTGGATAGTGAGAGCTGGGAGGAAGGGGGTGCGTGCAGACAGCACCCCCAGCCACGCAGGGTACCCCCACGGAGCCCTCTCAGAAAGGCCAGGATGCAGCCCCTAACTGGCTTCATCTGTGGCTTCTCTCCCACCCCAGGACCCCAGTGCCCTGCCCCTGGCCCCCACCCTGTGCTGATCACCCCCCCCCCTTTCTCCAGCCCAGGAAGCTGTACCCTTGGGGAGCCAGCAAGGACGGTGGGGAGCCAGCAAGGACGGTGGGAACCCACCCACTCCTGGCTCCTCCCTGCCTACCTGTCTGGAGGCTAAGTTGGGCAAGATTCCACCCTGGAACGTTTTAACGGTTCCTTGGGGCTGGGAGGAGAGGGTGCGAACAGGAAAACAGCTGGAGCGGGGCCTGGGACAGCTGCGGCCGGGAGAGGTGGCCGCAGGGGCAGTGCGGGCGGGGCCGGCGGGTGGCCGCGCCAGGCCAGGCCCCTGCTCTGAGAGTCTGTGTTTATTTTTCAGCCGTTTGAGCTGAGACCCTGGAGTGGCGCCAAGGGGGGTGGAGAGCTTTTTGAAAAACCACGGAAACTTGGTTCCACCCTAAAAAGGAAAGCCCTGGGGGAGCAGGGGTACAAAGAGGGCTTCTGGGAGCAGAGATACGGGGGTCCTCTTGCCGGTCTTGGGAGGAGCTGGGGGGCAGATACCTGGGTGTGGGCTGGTGGGTGGGTGGGTGGGGAGGGGGACCTGGGACTCAGGAAGCTTTCTGTCCTGGGGTGGCCATGGTTGGGGTGTTGGGGATGTGGCTGGAGGGCGGGGAATGGGGGGCCGCGGGGGTGGGTGCTTGAGGGCAGAGAGGCCGCTGGGACTTGCCAGTTTGGGCTGGTCGGAAGAGGAGGGCCACCCCCGGAAAGCTGTGGTTACAGAAGGGGGAGCTGGTGCTTAGCCAACAAACCCTGGATCCCCTCTCCCCCTCCCCCTGCACGCCAGCTGTCTCTTTCTTTTTATACCGCGGTGGGAAGGAGAGGGGCCTGTGCAAACGACATTATTTGAGGAAGATGGTCTCTCCTGCCACCGTTTGGGGACTAGCTCAAAGCTAAGCCCTGACCCTCACACACACACACACACACACACACACACACACACTCTCTCTCTCTCACACACACACACCATTCCTTTGCTTTCTCTCCAGGACCTCGTGCTGGGAGAAATTTAAGTCAAACCTGCCCTTTTTACTTCTCATTCTCACAGTCTTTCTGCGTGGCGTCCCCTCCCCGTGCTGCTTTTTCTTTCCCTCTCCAGTTCATTTTTATTCCTTCGGGCTGTCTTCAGCCCTCCACCCCCTCAGTTCTCTCTGCTCTACTTCCTACCTCCGCCGCCCCAATCCAGAGGTCTCCTTTCTCACTCGAGCGCCCCTTCCCTGCCTCCTCCCCAAACCCTGACCTTTACACCTGCAGCCTCTCCCAGGACAAAGGGGCCGGCGGGGGCAGAGGGCCGGACGGCGGCGGAGCCGGAGGGGTCTCCCTGGGATCGCTGGGCCCCGCGCTGGCGCGTGGCGGGCAGGTGGAGAGGGGGAAGGAGGAAGGCTGTTCCTTTGTCCTGAAGAGCGCAGAGGCGGCTGGCTTTGTGTGCGGGAGAGGAGCCGCGGAGGGGGGCTGGGGAGCCCGGGAGGGGGCTGAGGCGGGTGGCAGTTTGGGGGGATGTGGAAGAGTCGGGGATCCCCAGGAGGCGGAAGCTTTTGGGGGCGTAGGAAAAGATTCTAGGTTAGGGAAGGAGCGGAGGGGGAGGGGGCGGGGGAGGGGGGGGAAGGGAGCGGGAAGCTTAGGGAAGTCACAGGGCGGCAGGGGAGTTGGATGAGAGAAGACTCTGCTGGGGCTTCTGATCTTCCCTCTGACCTCAGTCCCGCTGGCTTCTCTGGATCCCCGACCTTGGAGTCAGGGGAGGGTCAGATGAGAATGTGTGAGTCCCACACATGTATGTGGCCTGTATTTGGGCATATGTACGTGTCTGTCTGTGTGTCCCCACATGCTCTGGTTTACTGCTTTGAACGTGGTCACCGGAGTAGGAGGCTGGTGCTCTGGACTTGAGGAAGCTTTTCCGTTCTTAGCTTCAGCCTGGTGAGCAGATTGGTGAGGGTTCTGGGGCTGATAAGAGAAATGAGTGAGAGGAGCTGGCTGGACCTCTCTGGGTGTGTTTGCAGCTCCGTGGGGGAGGGGGCCTGCAGGCAGCAGCTGCCCCCTCCCAGCCCCAGCAGCCTGTCCTGTGCCAGGAGGGCAGGGAGTCCTGGCACAGCTATTGTTCGCTTCACAAATGCCCGTCTGTCTGCATCGCTCCCCCTCCCGCCGCGGTCTCTCTCTGACCGACAGGTGTGGCCGGGTGGGGGGCGGGCGGGCGTCCAGGGTGTCTGGGTCTCGGGGTCTCCGCCTCGGCTTTATTCCCGATGACCCTTCACACCCCTCTTTGCTGCTCCAACGTGCCCGCCCCCATTGTCCAGTGTTCCGTCCTCATTCGCCAAGCGAGCATTTATTAAGCGCCTCTGTGTACGCAGTGATATCTTGCTGTGCTAACGCCCAGCGTTGGCGTTAGTATTTCCGTTCATTGCCTTCTCCTCGGCCTCTGTCTTGTCCCTGGAAAGTGGTGAAGGGACAGAGCCTGGCTGAGACCATCCCAGACTCTCTCCTCGGTCCCATGGCCCGGAACCCCCTGTCTCATCTCCCAGCCCTACAGCTCATTCCCATGACTCACTGCCCGTTGCAGCCCCTGACACTGCACCCTTGCTGGCTAGGGGTGGAACCACAGAGGCCTCCAGTCCCAGTGGCGTCCTCCGGGGTCACCATACAGCGGGCCTGGGCAGAGGCCTCGCCGTCTGGGGAAGGGGCAGAGGTGGTTCTGAGTGCCACGTGACCCCCCAGAGCTCCTGGTTTGGATGTGCCCGATGGAGGAGCAAGGACGGCTGAGGCTGAGGCGTGGCCTTGGAGGGCCTCCAGCCCGCCCCTGCTGCCCGCAGGGAGCACGGGGAGCACAGGAAGCCGCGGCCCAGGCTCTGGCACTGCCTCGTCCTTCACGGACGTCACTGTTTTCCTCTCCTCTCAGCCCGGGAGACAGGGACAGAGAAGCGGGGAGACAGCTGCAGGCCTTTGAGTTTTGGGGCAACCAGCCACAATGCCCTCTGCTACTCCCCTCGTCTCTTCTGCCCCACAAAGTGACCAGGATCTGGGGTGACAGGGAAGGAAGGGCTGGGCTGGCCTTCTGGGCTCTAGGTCTGTAAGTTCCGAGGAAATAAGAGGAGAGAAGAGCTGGGAGCCCTCCAGGAAGAGAGAGGAGGAGAGGAGCCTGGAGGGTTTGAACCTCTGACAAGGATGGAGGGCCCCTAGAGCAGGGGTGAGGGTGTTGCGGGGCCCTTTGTCTTGGTGTCCGTCTGTCCATCCATCCATCTTTCCTTCCTTCCTTTCTTCCCCTTCCTTTCTTTCCTTTCCAAACATGTATTGAGTGCCTGTTGTATACAGCCGTTGTGTTGGGTGCTTTATTCACTCGATGTAGCAGCGGTGTAGTTGAAGGCTGTGGAACAAGAAAGACTTCCCCTGCCGAAACCGGTTTGGCTCAGTGGATAGAGCGTCGGCCTGTGGACTGGAAGGTCCCAGGATCGATTCCGGTCAAGGCCATGTACCTTGGTTGCGGGCACATCCCCAGTAGGGGGTGTGCAGGAGGCAGCTGGTTGATGTTTCTCTCTCATCGATATTTCTAGCTCTCTATCTCTTTCCCTTCCTCTCTGTAAAAAAATCAATAAAATATACTAAAAAAAGAAAAGAAAGACAGACTTCCGTGTGGGCTTCGGAGAAAGAATGACTCCAGATACGGGGCAGCAGAGCACGGAGTCAAGCAGGAGAGGTCTCTGGGTGCTGGCGGTGGCTGTTGTCGATTATGGAGGGAGGGACCCTTTTCCTGGCGGACAGAATGGGGTGTGGAGGTGAGGGGCTGCCTGCCCGGGGGGTGGGTACATGGGAGACCAGGGTGATGATCGGGAGAACACCTGGAAGAGAGGACAGAGAACCCAGCAAACCGCTCCCTCCTCTCTGGAGCGGGCGCCCCTGGTGAGCAGGCCCTGTGTCCTCCCATCCTCACCAGCCTCAGCCTGGGGCGGGCAGAGCCTGCCTCCCGGACAATAGCGCTAGGCAGTGCCAGGGCCGCCTGCTGCGGGGCAGCGCCCATGCTGGGATGTGCTGTTGCTGGGGCTGCTGCCCGCTGCTGGCGCACCTAGAGAGGGGGTCTCTGGGAGAGAGGGTGAGTATTGGGAGGTCCCGAAGGAAGCCTGGGTTGTCTCTGGGGCGCTGAGGCCAGAGAGGGTGGGTCACTGGAGACCCTATTCTCTGGCAGCCGCAGTCCCCTCCCTCCTCCTCCCTCCTCCTTCCCCGGGGAGTGCTCCCAGAGGCATAAGAGGGGAGGACACTCTGGTGAGGGGAGGGAGAGCAGTGGCGTCATGGGGGCAGATCTGTACCGTTGCCTGTTCTGGAATTGACTTGATTTAGACATGTTGCTCTTTTTAATGTTCATTTCTTGCTAGCTTTTATGAAAAACATTTCAATTACAGTTGACATTCAATATTGCTTGCTTGCTTTTAAGTCAGACATAGCAAGTGCTCAGACTTTCTGTTTGTGTCACAGAGAAGCCTGGGAGGGCAGGGAAGGGGGAGAGAACAGAGTGTATGGCGGTGAGAACGATATTTGGACTTGGTCTTCGAGGTCCTACAAGGTGGTGGTTATGCAGAGCAGGGTTTTATCTTCCGCAGAGCAGGCAGCTGGAGGTTAGACCACAGGGAGAATTTTCTAGTGGTCCGGGTAGGTGGGTTCCAGGATAAAGAACGGGAGGTCTGGCACAGTGGAGGCTGGCGTTAGAGGAGACCCTGGCTTACGTGGAGGAGGAGGCGAGGGGGTGGCCAGGGCCAGCGGAGGAGAGGCCAGGATAAGAGAGAGGAGGGGTGAGGGCACGGGATGGAAAGGAGACCTGGAGATGGGAAGAGAAGAAAGAGGAGGATGAGAGGAGAGGAGCAAAGAAAAATGGAAGATCTGGGCAGGAAGTGACCTTAAGACCTCTGGGGTCTGCCCATTGGACAAACCTGGAGCCCTGAAGGGAGGCAGGAGAGAGAAGGATCGGGCCACCAGGAAGTCTGGAGACAGGCTAGGGCCTTGTGGCCCAGTGCCCCCTGGCCCCTGTGGTGTTGACTCAGCCCGTCCACACTTCCCGTTTCTACCCTGAGCAGCAGATCAGGGCGCCTCTGCCCCTCCCCCACCGCTTCGCTGCTGGTGTGGCCGAGCCGGAGTGTAGGCTGGGCTCAGGCTCAGGCTCAGGCCTAAGGTCCAGCCCCAGGGCTCTGCCCTGAGCTCTAATTCTCTGCCCCAGCCCCCCCTCCCCTCTCCCTCCACGGTCCTCCAACGTGGGGCTCACGCCCTCCACTTCAGCAGACGGTGCACTGGGCTCTGAGGGGCTGGGAAGCAGAGGGAGGCCCTGGCTCCGGGTCTGCTCTCCTTCCTCCCAGAGTGGCCGCTGCAGAAGGCCCCGGGGCAGGCGCCGTCTCAGGCTTTCTGGAGGCTCAGTGGCCTGAGGGGGTCAGAAAAGGGGGTCAGAGGTCAGCGGGGAGTGGGAGGAGCTAGCAGAGATGGGAACAGCCAGCCTCTGAGGTTCTGAGGGGGGGCTCGCCGGGCGCCCCATGTCAGGGGAGCCCGGAGCTGGGAGGACGGATGTTACAGCTGGGGGACAGCTGGGGGACAGAGGGTAGATGTCAGGAGGAGCTTCCTGGGGTGGGAGAGATGACTGGGGTAAGGAGGAATAGAGGGACCACCTTGGGTGTGGGAGGCTGTAGGAGAAAGATAAAAGTTAGCCTGCAGGAAAGACTTCCTGCCAGGAATCACACCTCACCGGCCCAGTTTCCTTCCTCAGAGGGAGGGGAGGAGGGACACAAGGCCAAAACCAGGCTCCTCCTCCCTCAGGGTGAGCGGAGAGCACGCCGCCTCCTGCCTCCGGGCCGGTGTCCTCCGCCGAGTGTGTGTGTGTAGAGTCAGAGGTGTGGGTCCCTGACTGCGTCGGGGTGGCCGTGGAGGCATTCTGCCCCCCCCCCCAGCCCATCCAATAAGGGGATCTCCCCCATCCCCCCCTGTGACTGCCACAGAGACAGCCGCTCCAGCACGGTTGTCATGGTTATAAGAGGAGCGAACTCCCATAGATCTGAGAGCGCTGGTGAGCTGGCATCTCTGCCGCGCCCGCTCTCCCCTCCTCTGCGCACACTCCTCTGGCACAGACGGGCGCTCGGCAGGCAGCGAGGGGGCGAGCGGAGCTGGGGCTGGAAGGTGGAGTGAGGACGCCGAGGTCCAGGCCGGGGAGATGAGTGGCACCCGGAGGCAGCCGAGCCGCAGGGGCCAGGTCGGTCGGGCCGGCGCGGTCCCCGGGGCTGGGCTGGCCGTGCCCGAGAGCCTCCGAGGCTCCGCTCTGGGCGGCCGCGTCTCCGGCACCGCAGGCAGGACTGCCCCCCCCTCCACACACACACACACACACACCCCCCCCCGTCTCTCTGGGCTCGGCCGGCACCCTGGCCTTTTCCAGCCTCCCTTAGTGTCTCTCCCCCTCCTTCCACAGGCCCGGGAGAAGGAGAAGATGAAGGAAGCCAAGGATGCCCGCTACACCAACGGGCACCTCTTCACCACCATCTCCGTCTCGGGCATGACCATGTGCTACGCCTGCAACAAGAGCATCACGGCCAAGGAGGCCCTCATCTGCCCGAGTAAGCTGGACCCTGAGTGCCACGCCGACGCGCGCCTGTCCCTCTGTCCGTCTGCTCCGTCTGTCCCTCTGTCCGTCTGCTCCGGGCCCATCGGGGTCGCTCCCCTCGCAGAGCCCGGCGGGGTCCCCGCGCCAGGGCCGGACGCTTGCTCCCCGCTCCCTTCCCTCCTTCCGAGGGGTGGTGGCAGTGGCAGTGGCAGGGGTGCTGGCAGTGGCAGTGGCAGCGGCAGGGGTGGTGGCAGCGGCAGGGGTGCTGGCAGCGGCAGGGGTGGTGGCAGTGGCAGGGGTGCTGGCAGTCGGACGGTGGCACCGGCAGGGGCTCTCTGGGAACGTGGGGGAGGGGAGACGAGGATGGCGCCCGGTGCAGCTGTCACCCTCGGGTGTCCCCGGCTCCCTCAGCAGCTGGGGGGCTGGTTGGAGAAGGGGCAGGAATGCGTGTGGGGGCAGGTGTGGGCAGGCGGGGGCAGCTCGGTGGCAGCTCCTGGACTTGCAGCTGGCCCTGCCCGTCTTCTGGGCAGAGCCGGACGCTCAGGACTCGGGGGGGGGGGGGCTTGCCACTCCCTCTCTGTCCACTGTGGGTGGGGCCTGACGCTCTTGGAGCAGAAGGTGGGCTTAGGACCCTCTGTCTCACATTCTGGTCTGACTGACTGCACGGCGGCAGGAGGGCACACAGCAAGGATGGGTGTGTTTTGGGGGTGAGGGTGGGAAGTCCTGGCTTCCACCTCCATCTGAAGGGAGCCCTGGGTTTAGGAAGTGCAATTCTTCCTTCTCCAGAATGCCTAGCCAGAGGGCTCCTGCCTTGTCCACCCCCTCCCCGCCCCCCCCAATTTATGGCAAAGCGCTGCTTGTGATCAGAGCAGGCCTGAGGGACCTGCTGCTGGTTCGTGGGACAGCGGCTGTAGCCCCAAATCCCTAAGGAGCAGGGGAGGGAACCCCAGAAAGGACCCCGGTGTCCTCGGTGCTCCCCTTCGGGGTGTGAGGATGAGGAGGGAACCCCGATCTTAGTCCCGCTGGAGACCTGACAGAATTCCCAATCCAGAGCTCGTTGCCAGGGGAACTGGCGAGGCGGGCAGCCTGCAAGTGCTATTTTGGGCGCAGGTGGAGAGCGGAGGTTGGCTCCAGCGACACTGGGTGCCGGGGATACGGGAGAAGGGGGCTCCGGGAGGGTGGGGGCGGCCCCTGCCCCCCCTCCTGCCTTGCCCTCCGCCCCGCCTGGCTTGCCTTGTATTTGTGGAAGTGAGCCTGGTGCTGGGCATTGTCTGAGGAGTTAGCAGAGTTTCCGGTGTTGCTGCATGGAGGAGGGGAAGCTGCAGAGGAACGGACGGGCTGAGGGCACTCGGGGGAAAGGGACAGCCAGTGGCTCCAGCGCGAGGCTCGGCTGTGCTTCCGTTCCTCCCCTCCCGCCCCCGGCGAGGCGTGCGGGCGGGTGACGGGGAGAAGCAGGTGGAGGGTGAGCACCCGGGCTCGCCTGAGTTAAGGGCAGGATTGGCTGAGGCAGAGGGTGCAGAGCTGGCAGTGCAGAGGCAAGCCGTGGGGGGAGGGCAGGGCTGGGCCCAGCCCCCCTCTGCCCCTGGGCCCATCGGGCGCTGTGTGGGCCCGGCCCAGAGCTCACGGGCAGGCGTGTGGTGCCCGGGAAAGAGCACGGCTTTGGGGCTCAGCCACCCCTGAGCTGAGATCCCAGCTCTCCCTGCAGCTGTGGGACCTCTGGCAGGTGACCTGCCCTCGTTAGCCAGGTTCCTCATCCGGAAAGCAGGGGTAGCGGAGTCCACCGCAGAGGGCTGCCGGGACCACCTAAAGCCGGGGCGAGGGCTGGAGGCTCAGGGAATGTTCACGTCTCCCCTCGGCCCCTGGTGCCCGTCCCAGCGGCTCCTGTGCCGTCTCCGCTTCCGTGGGTGTCCTCCCTCCCCTCTGTCACTCTGCACCACCTCTGTGCTTCTCGAACTCGTCCGTGGCAGCCAGCACCCCCTTCCTCCCCCTGCTCCACCCCTCAGCTCACCTCTGAGTCAGGATTGCCTGCCGCCCCGATTGCTTAGCTGTGGTCCACACCTGCACCCCGACATGAATTTCCTGCGTGGAGGAAGGAGGCGCGGGAGGAGAGGGGCCGGGGCGCGGTGATGGCTGAGAAGTCTGGGAGGGGAGGGCGGTCTCCAGGGCTGTGTGGCCACGGGGAGATGGGTGTCTGCACACGGGTGTGCCCCCTCCTGTACCACCGGGCCCTCCCTTCACCCTCTTTACCCCACCCTCCCAGCCTGCAATGTGACTATCCACAACCGCTGTAAAGACACCCTGGCCAACTGTACCAAGGTCAAGCAGAAGGTGAGACGCAGGGAGGGCCGGGGGCTGGGGAGAGGGTAGTGAGTGTGCGGTGCCCTCGTGCCCTTTTTCATCCACCCCCTGCGCCCCCCTTTACCCAGTTAACCCCTCTCCTCACCGTGGGGCGGCCCAGACCCTCAGCCTCAGCCTCAGCCCCAGGCCTCAGGCCCGAGCCGGCCGGCCTGTGGCTACAGACCTGGCTCCCCGGCCCCGGGCGCAGCCACCCCGCTGCTCCAGCCGTCCCGCCAGCTTTCTCCCGAGGGGGCCAGCTGCCCAGCGCCTGCCCTGTGCCCTGGGGGTGCTGCTGGGTGACAGCTGTCCTGGGTGTCCCTCTCTCTCTCTCTCTCTCTTTCTCTCTCTCTCTCTCTCTCTCTCTCTCTCTCTCTCGCTCTCTCTCTCGCCGTCCTGTCTCACAGCAACAGAAGGCCGCGCTGCTGAAGAACAACTCTGCCTTGCAGTCCGTGTCCCTCCGCAGTAAGGGTGAGTGTGAGGGGGTTCAGGAGCCCCCCGGGCCCCGGGCCTTTCGGGCCCCGGGCTCTGCTGCCCCCTCCAATGTGTCCCCTGGCGCAGCCCCTTCCTCCCCTTAACGGGAGGCAGACAGCGAGCTGTCCGGGCTCTCGGGCTTGGGGGCCGGACAGAAGGGTCCCGGCCTGGGGGTGGGGACTGGGGGCGGCTGGGCCTCCGCACCCACTCACACCCTGTGTTGTTATTACGGTTGTTGTTGACGCTGCACTCGGGGCTGGTGGCAGCTGCCACGGGTCCGCTCAGACGGCTCTGGCGGGACAGGGAGCCGCGCGGGGCTCGGTCGGGGGTGAGTCCCTGCTCACCCACCCGCTGAGTCACCCCGGACCAGGCCCAGGGCCTTTCTGAGCTCCAGGGCGCTCAGAGGCATGCTGAGGGGAAGGGTCAAGACAAAAAAAAGCTCTTTGTAGGTTGACAGGATCGCACCCACCAAGGCAGCGTCACCGTTAGCGTCTCGCTTCGACCGGAGTGGGCGCAGGGTGGGTGGGGGTGGGGGGCCGCCTTTTGGCGGAGGAGGAGCAGCCGGGAGGCCCGGGTCCCGGGGAGGCGCTGCGGCTGACGGCTGCCGCCCGGCGTCCCTCCGCAGCCACCACGCGGGAGCGGCCGAGCTCCGCCATCTACCCCTCCGACAGCTTCCGGCAGTCCCTGCTGGGCTCCCGCCGCGGCCGCTCCTCCTTGTCCTTGGCCAAGAGCGTGTCCACCACCAACATCGCTGGGTGAGCCTCCGCTCCGGGAGGGGCCAGGTGGGCAGAGGTGGGGGCGGTGGAGACAGGCGGGCGGAGCGGTCCTTGGCGTCCCGGGTTCAGAGTTAGGGGGGCAGGTAAGGAGGACGCGGGCGACGGCCTCGGGGGGCCCGGCTCCGGTCCCACCCCTGGGAAGGGCGCTCGGCCGGAGGAGGGGTGATGCAGCCGCCCCGCGCCCCCCGCAGACACTTCAACGAGGAGTCTCCGCTGGGCCTGCGCCGGATCCTCTCCCAGTCCACGGACTCCCTCAACGTGCGGAACCGGACGCTGTCCGTGGAGTCCCTCATCGACGAAGGTGACCGCGCGGGCCGGGGCGCCTGGGGAGGAGGGGCTGGCGGGCCCGGAAGGGCAGAGCCAGGAGGGGGGTAGAGAAGGACCCGGGACGTGGGGAACGGGCTCTGAGTGGCTGCCCCCGCTCGTGTCCAGGCGCAGAGGTGATCTACAATGAGCTGATGAGTGACTTCGAGATGGACGAGAAGGACTTTGCGGCCGATTCCTGGAGCCTGGCTGTGGACAGCAGCTTCCTGCAGCAGCATAAAAAGGAGGTGATGAAGCAGCAGGATGTCATCTATGGTGAGCCCAGACCACCCGAGGCTTCTCTGCCTGCACTGGGTCCTGTCTCCTGGTGTCCTTCTGCCCGTCCATCCCCACCTCTCAGGTCTTCCCACTTACCCCCCTGGTCTCCCAGTCCCTGCCTGGCATCCCACAGATGGCCGCTGGGGACTGCTGGTCCCCAAGGCTCTGTCCCTATCCCTTTTTGCCGGTCAATTCTTAGTCTTTCCTCTGGGCCTGTTTCGTGCGAGGGGCTGTGGGAAACCTGGACGTGTAGACACATTCGGGGTCCTTGCCCTACAGCAGCTTACGACTTGAGATGACAATCGTAAAGATAAAAAATGGTTAGAAAATGACCTAAGGTCCTAAGAATGCAGAACGTTGACCCGGAGGGGACCTTGCAAACCTCGCGGGGCACTCCGAGGCTCCCCGCCGAGGGGCCCCCCCCTCCCCCCCCCCCCCCCCCCCCCCCCCGACCGCGGCCGAGCCGAGGTAGAGGAGGCCCGACGCCCCGCTGTCCACACAGAGCTCATCCGGACGGAGCTGCACCACGTGCGGACGCTGAAGATCATGACGCGCCTCTTCCGCGCGGGGATGCTGGAGGAGCTGCAGCTGGAGCCGGCCGCGGTGCAGGGGCTGTTCCCCTGCGTGGACGAGCTCAGCGACATCCACACGCGCTTCCTCAGCCAGCTGCTGGAGCGCCGGCGGCAGGCCCTGTGCCCGGGCAGCACCCGCAACTTCATCATCCCCCGCCTGGGGGACCTGCTCATCAGCCAGGTGAGGAGCGGCGGGTGGCTGGAGGGGTCATTGCTTGTAAAAAACATACTGTATGAGAGAGACTGATGAGCAAGAACAGACCCAGAGGTACGGAGCCATGGGCCAGACTGTTGGACCTCAAAGGGAGGGTGGGGATAAAAAGGAGAGATCGGCCAAAACCAGTTTGGCTCAGTGGATAGAGCATCGGCCTGCGGACTGAAGGGTCCCGGGTTCGATTCCGGTCAAGGACATGTACATTGGTTTCGGGCACATCTCCAGTGGGGGCTGGGCGGGAGGCAGCTGATTGATGTTTCTCTCCCATCGATGTTTCTAGCTTTCTATCCCTCTTTCTTCCTCTCTGTAAAAAAATCAATAAAATGTATTTTTAAAAATACATATATGTTTTTCTTGATTTTAGAGAGAGAGGAAAGGAGAAGGAGAGGAACATCTATGTGAGAGAGAAACATGGATTGGTTTCCTCCTATACTCACCCCAATCAGGGATCCAACCCACAACCTGGGCATGTGCCCTGACCAGGAATCGAACCGGTGGCCATACTGGCCAGGGCTAGAGAGGGCATTTCTTGCCTCCAAACTCTAGAGTTGTGGTTGGCAAACTGCGGCTCTCAAGCCACCTGCGGGCTGCTCTTTGGCCCCCTTGAGGGTGGCTCTTTCACAAAATACCACGGCCTGGGCGAGTCTATTTTGAAGAAGTGGCGTTAGGAGAAGTTTAAGTTTAAAAATTTTGGCTCTCAAAAGAAATGTCAGTGGTTGTCCTGTTGATATTTGGCTCTGTGGACGAATGAGTTTGCCGACCATGGCTCTGGGGGGTAGAGCCAGGGAGAACTGGAGGGGCAGGAAGACGGCCTGTCTGGCTGGCGGCCAGAGAGTAGCCAGGGGTTAAGGGGTGGCGTTGGGGATATGCTGATCCAGCCCTGCTCCCCCAACCTCCAGTTCTCCGGCCCCAGCGCCGAGCAGATGCGGAAGACCTACTCGGAGTTCTGCAGCCGCCACACCAAGGCCTTAAAGCTCTACAAGGAGCTGTACGCCCGGGACAAGCGCTTCCAGCAGTTCATCCGGGTGAGCATTCCTCCGGGACCCGCGCGCTGCGCCTCCGGTGCCCAAACCCGCCCCCCGTCCCCCCCCCCCCCCCCCCCGGGGCAGGTCCACTGCACCCGCGTGGAGCGCGGGAGCTCCCGGTCCTGAGGGCCAGCCCCGGCGGCCGCACCGCGGGAGCTTTCCCCTGCTCCCAGTGAACCTCATTTCCCAGCTGCACTCACCTCAGCCAGCAGGGGGGCCATGGCCGAGCTGTGCCAGCATGGAGCGCGGGCTCCGAGCCCAGCGTTGTCCGTGCTGCCCTCCCCGCCCCCCCTCCCGCCCTGAGTCCTCCTCTGTCCTTCAGAAGGTGACCCGCCTGGCCGTGCTGAAGCGGCACGGGGTGCAGGAGTGCATCCTGCTGGTGACCCAGCGCATCACGAAGTACCCGGTGCTCATCAGCCGGATCCTGCAGCATTCCCACGGTGAGGGGCCGTCTGGGGTTACAGAAGGCCCGGGGTGACCCAGGGGAGGGGGAGAGTCAGAGGTGGACCCCGGGCAGCCTCCGAAGGCGGGGCGAAGTCACTGAGCCGCCCCTCGTGCCGCCCCGGGCCAGGGATGGAGGAGGAGCACAGGGACCTGACCACAGCGCTGGGGATGGTGAAGGAGCTGCTGTCCAACGTGGACCAGGACGTGCACGAGCTGGAGAAGGGGGCCCGCCTGCAGGAGATCTACAGCCGCATGGACCCCCGGGTCCAGACGCCGGTGCCCGGCAAGGGCCCCTTCGGCCGGGAGGAGCTTCTGCGGCGCAAGCTCATCCACGACGGCTGCCTGCTCTGGAAGAACACCAACACCGGCCGCTTCAAAGGTCAGGGTTGCCCGCAGGCCCGGCTCAGGCTGAGAGGGAGGAGCGTCCGCCCTTACCTCTCTCTGCAGCGTGAGGCGTGCTGGGAGGATAAGCACGGTCTCTGGCAGCGAACGTCTGCATTCTGGAGTTAACTTTATGGACCAATCTGGGACTTTATCAGTGTTTACTCATTTCTTTTTTTTTTTTCCTTTTTTTAAAAATATATTTTATTGATTTTTTACAGAGAGGAAGAGAGAGGGATAGCTAGAAACATCGATGAGAGAGAATCATCGACCAGCTGCCTCTTGCACACCCCCCACTGGGGATGTGTCCGCAACCAAGGTACATGCCTTTGACAGGAATCGAACCCGGGACCTTTCAATCTGCAGGCCGTCGCTCTATCCATTGAGCCAAACCGGTTTTGGCTCATTTTTTTTCTTTCTGTTTAAATTTATTTATTCTTTTTTAATATATCTCTATTGATTTCATAGAGGAAGGGAGAGAGAGAGACACACAGAGAGAGAAACATCAATGATGAGAGAGAATCATTGATCGGCTTCCTCCTGCACACCCCCTTCTGGGGATGGAGCCTGAAACTCAGGCCTGTGCCCTGACCAGGAATCGAACCGTGGCCTCCTGATTCATAGGTCGATGCTCAACCACGGAGCCACGCTGCCCGGGCAAGTGTGTGCTTTCGAGACCATGACATCTGCCTTTTATGGACTTGCCCTCTGTTCCCGCTGCTGTCCTAAAGCGCCGGACCTCATAGGATCTGAGGGCCTGGGGGGTGGGGCGGAGGAGAGGCGGGAAGGGGGCGGGGGTGCTGGAGCGGAAGGAGCTGGCATTGCTCACTGTGAGAGAGATGGGTGAGGAACCCAGCATTCCCCCTGCCCACCCCGCACAAAACGAGAAGTGGGACTGTGTGGGCCGGGGAATTTGGGTCCAGCGTTCCAAAGGTCAGGTGGTATTAAGTGTTAGACCGAGAGCTGGAAGGTTGAAAAGGGTGGCCCCCTCCTGCTCTGGGAATCCTTTTTTATCTCCAGACCCTCTCACCCAAAAAGCACGTTCTGTTCGTATGCAAAGCTGCTTGTGCAACTTCAGGCGGTTTGCAGAGCCTCTGGAGCCAAGCAGGGGACATTGTAGGGGTCTGTGGACTTCAGGTTAAGAAACCTGCATAGCCTGGCCAATGTGGCTCAGGGGTGGAGCATCAATCCATGAAACAGGAGGTCACGGCTCGATTCCTGGTCAGGGCACATGCCCAGCTTGGATTGCGGGCTTGATCCCCCCAGTGTGAGTTGTGCAGGAGGCAGCTGATCAATGATTTTCATCATTGATGATTGATTCTCTCTCTCTCTTTTCCTTCCACTCTGAAATCAATAAAAATATATTTTAAAAACAAAACAAAATAAAACCTGTATCCGTTGGGTATGGAGGTTTTTCTTTAAAGACGCTGGGTAATCCCTGATGGTCTCTTCTAGCCTAAGAAGCTGTTTTGCCCGATAGATAGCACCTACATTTCTCCCATCTCGCAGTCTGAGCTGTAAGACTAAGGAGGCAGGAGGTCTGCACGGGTGGAGGGAGCAACCGGAGGGAAGAGAGGCAGGAGGAGGGGGATCGGGAGCTGTAACCCGAGGGGCCAGCCTGATCCTTGGGGAAGAAGAAACCACTGCTGAGACCTTCTCCTGCTGACTGCCTCCTGCCTCGGTCCCCCCAGATGTGCTGATGCTGCTGATGACAGACGTGCTAGTGTTTCTCCAAGAGAAGGACCAGAAGTACATCTTTCCTACGCTGGTAAGCCCTCTACCTCCTTTCTCAGCCCGCACAGACTAGTGTTTCGGGTCCTTTTTGCTTTCCTACCTGAGTCTGAAAGAACCCTGAAATAGCCATGGTTGTATCCATCCTATGTAATAAAAGGGTAATATGTAAATTGTCGCCTCAACCAGGAGTTCGACCAACAGGCAGGCTGGCCAGCTGCCCGTGTCCCCTCCCCCAGGCCAGCGGCTGGCTGGACCCCACTCGTGCATGAATTCATGCACTGGGCCTCTAGTTACTATCTATACTAATAAAAGGGTAATATGCTAATTAGACTGGACATCTTCCGGATGTCCTTCATGACAAAGCCAGGGCCTGCGGCTGGCTGGAGGAGGAAAACCTGGGTCCCAGGTGTAGGGACTGAGGCAGAGGTGGTTGGGGCAAGCAGGCAGGCAGGCAGGCGAGCAGTGAAGGGAATCAGGCAGCAGGCAGAGTGGTTAAGGGCAATCAGGCAGGCAGGCAAGCAATTAGGGAGCAGCGGTCCCAGATTGCGAGAGTGCAGGCCAGGCTGAGGGACACCCCCCATGCACGAATTTCGTGCACCATGCCTCTATTAATAAAATAAGAAGGAATAGGAATAACTAACAGGTGTTGTTACTGTGTGCAGGCACTTTTACACCTGGGAGGAAGGCCAATTAATACCCCCCCCTTTTAATATAAATCTTTATGATTGAAGGTGTTACATATTCCCTTTCCCCCCCATTGACCTCCTCCAGCCCGCCCCCACTCCCCACCCCAGGCCTTCACCCCCCTTATTGTCTGTGTCCACGTATATGCACTCCAGGTCTTTGGTTTAGTAATGCTCCCTTTTTGTCGATGAGGGACGTCAAGCTTGAAGTTCATTAAATTGTCCAGGGTCACAGGTACTTCTAGGTCCTGTCGGGCTGGCACCAAAGCCAGGGCTCTGAGCCTGTGCTGCCCGTGGACTCTTCCTCACTTTGTTTATTCCTGAAGAGCGGAAGCCCATCCAGGTGCCCGAAGGTCGGGATTGCCAGGTTTAATCCTTCCTTTCCCCGGGCAGCAGGACAAGTCCGCGGTGATCTCCCTGCAGAAGCTCATCGTCCGGGACATTGCCAACCAGGAGAAAGGGATGTTTCTGATCAGCTCGAACACCCCCCCGGAGATGTATGAGGTCCACACGGCATCCCGGGAAGATCGGAACACCTGGATCCGCGTCATTCAGCAGAGTGTGGGCATGTGAGTGTGCGCGTGCGCGTGAGTGTGTGTGCGTGTGTGTGTGTGTGTGTGTGTGGCCTCGTGGCACCTGCAGCTCTGGGGCCCCGGCCACAGCGTTCCCTGGGATCGGAACCCAGGGTTCAGAGGTGGAGGCAGAGGCAGGGAAGGTCATCTTATGTTCTCGTACAGGACGACAACCCCAATCACCTGTCAAACGCAGCCTGATGCGTTTCTCGAAGGAATGCTTTGAGCTGTGATGTGGTGGAGTATCAGCCAGGCCGACCCCCCAATTTCAGCTGCTTTAGCATTTGGTCTGCAGGCAGTGGGCCGTTATTTGGATTGGATTGGGTTTTACCTCTGTTTTCTAAAAAGGAAGGAAAAAGAAGATAATGAAAGCAGTGATACTGGAGATAAGAGGAGCAGTCTCATAAACAAACTCCAACCCAGAGAGACAAGAAGGAAATTGTTTGGTGTGCTACAGCAGCAAATCTTTAAAAAAAAAAAAAAAATATATATATATATATATATATATATATATATATATATAGATATATTTTGTCGTGTTTTTTTAGAGGGGGAGGGCAGGGAGAGAGAGACACGTTGATGAGAGAGAAATATTGATCGGCCACTTCCTGCACAGCCCACACTGGGAATCAAACCTGCAACCCGGGCATGTGCTCTGACCGGGAATCAAACCATGACCTCCTGGTTCATAGGTCGACGCTCAACCACTGAGCCATACCAACTGGGTTAAAGCAGCAAATCTTCAGCCTCTGTTGTCACACATTAGATTTAAAGCCTTCGGTCTTAGGGGAGGGAAACACACCCACTGAATGCAGGTGATCGGTGCTGAGAGAGGGGGAGGGTCAGGAGTGAAGGAGGCCAGGGCATGCGGCTGGTGGATCGTACCCGGAAGCACAGAACGTGCTTGCGAAGGAGGGAGAGTGTAGCCATCCTCCCTTACCCCCACCCGCCCTGTCACCTTTCCAGATGCCCATCCAGTGAGGACTTCCCCCTGATCGAGACAGAGGATGAGGCTTACCTGCGGCGAATCAAGAGTAAGTCCCGCCCACAAAATGCGTTAAATCATTATCCACCTCTCATGGCTGTCTGAGGGCTGCTGTAGGCCCATAACTAACGCCTGTTGTTAAGGGAAAGGAGCAAGGTTTAAGACAATGTAAAGCGTATGCTACCGTTAGTGTAAAAAAAAATGGGGATAGTGTGTGTGTGTGTGTGTGTGTGTGTCATGTCTCAAAAAAAGATCAGTTATCATGGCTGCTTCTGGGAAGGGGAACTAGGAAGACCAGGGTTGAGACCATAACTTACTTTTTACTATAGGGTCTTATTTTAGTTGGGGCGTGATCTGTATCCCAGCCAGCAGGGAGGAGTAAAGGAACAAGGAGAGTTTATAACCATTTTTTAAAATATTTATTGATTTGAGAGAAAAACTTGAATTGGTTCCCTCCTGCTTACAGCCCAGCTGGAGATCATACCTGCAACCTGGGCATGTGCCCTGCCTGGGAATCACACCAGCAAGCTTTTGGTGCATGGGATGATGTTTAATCAGCTGAGCCACACTAGCCAGGGCATATATCTGTTTCTTTTTTCTTTTCTTTTCTCTTTTTATGGTTTCATTGATTACAGAGAGAGGGAGAGAGTGATGGAAACATCAATGATGAGAATCATCGACTGGCTGCCTCCTGCATGCCCCCTACTGGGGATGGAGCCTGCAAACTGGGCATGTGCCCTGACCGGGAACCAAACTATGACCTCCTGGTTCATGGGTCCGTGCCACACTGGTCAGCATTACGTCCTGTTTCTATTGAGGACAGATCTGGAGGATGCGTCCATGGGCCAGAACTTAGTCACATGGCAACGGCTAGCTGCAAGTCCAGCTGGGAAATGTAGTCTAACTGGGTAGCATGCGCCCAGATGAAACTTGTGCACATTCTCTAAAGGAAGGTGGGGAGAGTGAAAACTGGTGGGCAACCTTCAATCTCTACCACAAACCATTTTTACTTTATTAATTTGAAAGAGAGGGGGAGAGAGAGCGAGAGAGAGAGAAACATCAACTTGTTTGTACATGCTTTGATTGATTCTTTTTAAAAAATTTTTTTTATTGATTTCAGAGGAAGGGATAGTGATAGAAGCATCATTGATGAGATAGTATCACTGATTGGCTGCCTCCTCCACACACCCACCCCCCTCCCCCACTGGGAGGGATCGAGCCCACAACCAGAGCATATGTCCTTGGCCGGAATCGAACCTGGGACCCTTTAGTCAGCAGTCCGGCACTCTATCCACTGAGCCAAACCGGCTAGGGCCATTGATTGATTCTTATATGTGCTCTGACCAGGGATCGAACCCACAACCTTGGTGTATCAGGACTACACTCTAACCAACTGAACTACCCAGACAGGGCTGTCACTTTTGTTTTTAAAAAAGAAAGAACACATACAAACATTTTGAGGGGGGAAGTTCTTTCTTTTTCATACATGCCCAAAATCAAAATTAAGTCTGGCCCATAACCCATCAGGCTGCCCTCTCGGCCGCCCTGTGCTCACCTGCCCCTTGTCCACAGCGGAGCTGCAGCAGAAGGACCGGGCGCTGGTAGAGCTGCTGCAGGAGAAGGTCGGGCTGTTTGCCGAGATGACCCACTTCCAGGTGGAAGAGAACGGCGGCTGTGGGGTGCCCCTGCCCACCCTGCCCAGGGGCCTCTTCCGCTCTGAGTCCCTCGAGTCCCCTCGTGGCGAGCGGCTGCTGCAGGATGCCATCCGTGAGGGTGAGGGCACGCCCGGGGAGGAGTCCACGCACGGTCACGGGCTGTGGGCACACAGCTAGACCTGCACGCCTGCAGACAGAGGGGATGTCGGCCCCCCGAGTGCCCACTGCGGCCGGTGCTGGGAGAGGCGGGGAGAGACGGATTCCTGTCACCTCCCGGCACCTGCGCTGCCCTGGCTCCTTCCGTGAACTTGGCCTCATACACGGTGGTGTGAGGGGGAGCGCGGGTGTGCAGGGTATTCCCCTAGGTCTGTGGTGGGCAAACTGCGGCTCGCGAGCCACATGCGGCTCTTTGGCCTCTTGAGAGTGGCTCTTCCACACAATACCAGTGCAGGCGTGCACGTCCAGTGCGAGTGAAACTTCGTGGCCCATGTGCAGAAGTCGGTTTTCGGCTCTCAAAAGAAGTTTCACTCGTCGCACTGTTGATATTTGGCTCTGTGGACGAATGAGTTTGCCGACCACCGGCCTAGGTGTCTGCGGAGTCCGAGCGTGCTGGGCAGAGGGCACCGCCCCCCGTTCCTCACAGGGCCCCGTGTGACCTCTGCCCTCCCCTCTCCTCCTCTCCCTCAGTGGAGGGCCTGAAAGACCTGCTGGTGGGGCCCGGCGTGGAGCTGCTCGCGCCCCGGGAGCCAGGCCTGCCCCCCGAAGCGGACAGCGGCGGGAACATGAGTCCTGGAATCACGGCCAGTGAGTGCCGCCGGGGACCAAGGTGGTGGGGTGGGGCTGGGGGATGAAAGAGAATGGGGTGGTACCGGGTCCTGGGGAAGTGAGCTCAGCCCATCCTTTCCTCCTCAGCAGATGGTGAGGCCAGAACCTTCAATGGCGCGATCGAGCTCTGCAGAGCCGACTCGGACTCCAGCCAGAAGGTGGGTCCTCGGGAGATGTCGGGGCGCGGCTGGAGGATGGGAAAGGGACAGCTGGCCTGCAGATCCTTAACGCAGAGCCGTCAGGGACTGGGGTGCCTGCTGACCCCCTCTCTTTGCCCGTTTCTGCAGGATCGAAATGGAAATCAGCTGAGATCTCCCCAGGAGGTGAGCTGGGGAGTGGATGCCGTAGGAGACTGAAGGGAGGATAGTCTTCGTCTTGAGAAACGGAAGCCCAGTTTGGGGAGGGGTGTGGGGGAGGGTCCGTACCTCAAAGTTATCCTGAGTTTTACTGTCCCCACACCCACACGTCACTTCCCGGCAGTTCTCCCATCCGGAAGCTCAAGCCCTGTCCCCCCTCTCCCCTCTGTCCTCAGGAAGCGCTGCAGCGACTGGTCAATCTGTACGGACTTCTGCATGGCCTGCAGGTGAGTGGGGCTGGGGCGGGACGGGGAAGGGGAGGAGCCAGCGCAGAACTGCCATTCAGGTGCGACGGAGCATTCTAATAGGCCTATCTTTTTTTAAAGTTAAATACGTTTTTATTGATTTTAGAGAGAGAGGATGGGAAAGGGAGAGAGAAAAAGAGAAACATCAATTGGTTGCCTCCTGCATGCACCCTGACCGGGGGATCAAACCTGCAAACGGAGTATGTGCCCTGGCTGGGAATCGAACTGGTGACCCTTCGGTGCATGGGACAATGCTCATCCAGCTGCGCCGTACTGGCAGGGCCCACTAGGCCTTTCTGAGCCTTCTCCCAGCAGGAGGAACATTCCGGGAATCCCGACCTGGTTCCTAGGGATGGTGAGGGTGAGGGCTGGAAGCAGCGGGGGTTTCTGATAAACTCACCCGTCCCCATCGCACCCAGGCGGCCGTGGCCCAGCAGGACACGCTGATGGAAGCCCGCGTCCCCGAGGGCCCGGAGCGGCGGGAGAAGCTGACCCGAGCCAACTCGCGGGACGGGGAGGCGGGCCGCGCGGGGGCCGCCCCGGGGGCGCCGGAGAAGCAGGCCTCGGAGCTGGCGCTGTTGCAGCGGCAGCACTCGCTGCTGCAGGAGGAGCTGCGGCGCTGCCGGCGCCTCGGGGAGGACCGGGCGGCCGAGGCCGGCAGCCTGGAGGCCCGGCTGCGCGAGAGCGAGCAGGCCCGGGCGCTGCTGGAGCGGGAGGCGGAGGAGGCGCGCAGGCAGCTGGCTGCCCTGGGCCAGGCCGACCCCGTTCCCCAGGAGGCCCCCTGGGCCCGCCGGCCTCTGGACCCTCGGCGCCGGAGCCTGCCCGCAGGCGACGCCCTGTACCTGAGCTTCAGCCCCCCGCAGGTAAGGGAGCTCAGGGTAGTGACCTGACCGGAGGTGGACACCGGGGTCCGGGGGAGAACCTGGAAGGAATTGGGGATTTTTAAAATTTTATATATATATATAATTGATTTTTTACAGAAAGGAAGGGAGAGGGATAGAGAGCTAGAAACATCGATGAGAGAGAAACATCGACCAGCTGCCTCATGCACACCCCCTACCGGGGATGTGCCTGCAACCAATGTACATGCCCTTGACCGGAATCGAACCTGGGACCTTTCAGTCCGCAGGCAGATGCTCTATCCATTGAGCCAAACCGGTTTCGGCAGGAATTGGGGATTTGAGCCCCAATGAAACTGGGCGGCAGACGAAGGACTAGTTAGAGAGCTGGACCTTGGGGTGGGTGCAGGAAGAAGTCAGTCAGTGGTGGATCTGCTGGGGAAACTGAGTCTTGGGGCCCAGAGCGGAGCAGGGTCTGCAGTCTTCACGCTCCTCGGTCCCTGACCTGCTGCTCTCCTTGCGCGCGGCCCACAGCCCAGTCGAGGCCATGACTGCCTGGATTTCCCTGTGTCTGTTTGCTCTGTCCACCGACCCTTTGAGGACCGAGAGGGGCAGGAGCTGGGCAGCCCCGAGGAGCGGCTACAGGACAGCAGCGACCCTGACACGGGCAGTGAGGAGGAAGGGAGCAGCCGCCTGTCTCCGCCCCACAGTCCTCGAGGTGAGGTCCTGGCGCAGGCGGGGAGTGGGAGTGGAGGGGGGGGGGGGCCCGGGCTCAGGCCCGTGGCTGTGCTTTGCGAGCGGAGGCTGTGTCCTGGAGCTCAGGAACACGTAGGAAGGCCCCGCCCTAACCACTGAGGTCTGCCGTAGCTCTTGGGAAGGACACGAGGATTTCCTGTTTGTCTGATGGGGAAGGAGTGGGGGAACTCGAGGAAGCAAAGGACGTAGGGGCCACTCCTTCTCTAGTAAGTCGTTTGATTCCCAACTTTTTTCCAAGTAGAAATACATAGATATTAGAGAAAGGAGGGGGGGGGAGAGAGAGGGAAACACCCACTTATCTATGCATTCATCGGTTGATTCTTGTGTGTGCCCTGACCGGGGACTGAACCAGCAACCTTGGCATATTGGGACGATGCTCCAACCAACTGAGCTACCCGGCTAGGGTTAGGGTTCGATTTATTTATTTTTAGAAAGAGATTTTTTATTAAGTTAAAAAAAAAAAAAAAAGTCACAGACTTCCAAGTTCTTAGAGTCGGCTCAGGAAACACAAAATAACCAAAAGCTACTATAACTTCATATAGCGACCTCAAAACATTTTGTTACTTCATTAATAAAGTTGTATCTTCATATACTTACCAGTATATGAAGTATTGCCTGCCACGGTGTGAGCACATTACCTACTTTGTTGACAGAGGTTTTGCCCTCCCCAGGGATTCACAGACCTCGGTCATCCCTCACAGCCCTCAGAGCTCCTCAGCCCGCAGATGGGGGGGGGGGGGACATTAGGGTAGGGTTAGGGTCGGGGTGCTCAGGGAGCCTCTGTCCACTCACTGCCTTCGCCCTGACCCCTGCAGATTTCACCAGGATGCAGGACATACCCGAGGAGACGGAGAGCCGCGATGAGGAGCCGGTAGCTCCGGAGAGCTAAGGGGGGCCCCTCCCTCCTGCCTGTGCCCCCTGAAGAACGTTACTGAGGGGGGCAAACCTTGGGGGCTCCAACCTGCCAATGACCAGGGAACACTTGAACTGCTGATTGTCCTTGCCAGCTCTTGGGATCCTTGGATACCTGGGGCCGTTGAGGAAGCTGGGGGGGAAATTAGGCCACAGTGCCCCCTGGTGGCATCCGGAAGTACACCACAGATGCCAACTTTTCATGCCTTCTTCCCTCTACTTTAGGAAAAGTTTATTTATTTATTGTTTATTAGTTATGGAGGGAGAAAGGGGACTAAGAGGACCAGGGACATGGGAGCCAAGCCATAGGGAACAAGGGGCCTTGTCCTTGAACACTACTGGGGTTTATTCAGACATAGCAACCATGCAGCGGCCGGGTACCAGCCCTGCCGCCCTCCCAGCAGCAGCATCTTTGAGGAGGGGCTGCAGCTGCGGGACCCGACTGCCCCTCTCAGAAGGGCTATGGGCAGGCCATATCCCTCTCCCCTCAACCTCTCACTGCTGTGCTCTCTCCTCTCCGTCCTCCGTGGGACCCCAGGGAGTCAACCTGGCTTCCTGGAGCGGATGGAGCAGAGGTTGAGGTGGCCATAATGGTCTGTTGGGCGGGAGGGGAAAAACGCACAGGGACCAGAATGTCTTTTTGTTGTTTGCTTTTTTTTTTTTTTTTTTTGGTACCAAAGCCAACTGCACGTGTTTTATATTTTTAAGAGAAGATTGTAGGCAATTAGGAACGTTAGCCTCCTATCTCCACGTCGCTGAAGAACTTGAGGGGCGGGGGGAACCGTGACGTCACCCCTCATCCATGGTCACGGGGGGACTAGTCTGGCCTCTTCAGCAGCCTCTTGGAAATAAAGTTCTAGGGTGAGTTGGGAAATCTTTATGAACCCTGACCTTATCCCCCAGCTCACCGACCATGGCCTGACACCTCCGCCTCAATTGGGGGGGATGGTCAATGGACCCCCAAACGCCCACCAGCGCCAGCCATTTTTCTACCAATTTGATTGTGTTAAAAAAAAAAAAAAAAAAAGGGAAAAAAAAGATGAAAGGTAAAGAAAGGAAAATTAAAGTCCTGGAACTCCACGCAGTGCTGTCTCTGAACGTCTGAGGTGCTGCTGGTGCTGCCGAGGGGAGAGCCACGGAGTGGCCACAGCCCTGGGAAAGGGGCCTCCCCCCCCACACCCCAAGGGCAAGGCGGCCTCACTGAAGACGGGACCCTGGGACCCTAACAAAAGGAACGGCTACCTCCTCTTTCTGTTATCATTGATATTCACAAACTAGGACTGGAGATTCCAATATTAGAAGCCTTGTTTGCATCTCGTTTGCATGCTGTGCTCAAAGGGCATCGGCCTCCGGCCCCTCCCTTCCCTCTGGGCTCAGTTCCCCTGAGCCTCTCTTCAGTGTCACCTGCTTTCGGGCTCAGTCACCACGCTGTCCCCTTCACGGTGTCAGAGCCCTGGGCACCCGCTTCCAGGTGGTCCTCCTCAGAGGAGCTCTCCTTTGCTCTCAGAGGCAGTGGGAGGTCATGTTCATTTCAGTTCTCTTTAAGAAAAAATATTTTTTTACAGAGAGGAAGCGGGAGAGAGAGATAAAAGAGAAACATCGATCAGCTGCCTCCTGCACACCTCCCACTGGGGATGCGCCCGCAACCAAGGCACTCTCCTCTGACCAGAATCGAACCTGCCCTCCAGTCCGCAGGCCGATGCTCTCTCCACCAAGCCAAACTGGTTTCAGCATCAGTTCTCGTTTTGATTAATTTTACTTCCTGTTTCCGGATAATACCCTGCTGGGGGCTGTGGGGGGAGGCGAGTCTGGAGTCGTAGAAATGCTGCAGTAGGCGCACAGATGTCCGTAGGAGACGTGCACCGATGGGGTGAGGTGAGAAGAGGGGCCTCAAGACCCCGGCCAGAAAGAGGAATTGGAATCCCATGGTGGGGCGGGCCTGGAGGAGCAGCCAGTACCCTCTGCTCCGTGGTTCTCATCCTCGAGGTACCTGCTCATCCATCTCGGAGTCTGCAGCAGGAATGGCTGTCATCTCCCGGACGCGGAAGTCCAGGTGCAGAAAGGCCGGCGGGCCCAGCTGCAGGCCTCCGCTTCCCCTCCACCACTCTGCCTAAAAATACCGGCGCTCCGGGTTTCAAACTGACGCAGAGCTCAGCAGCCCTCCGCTGTGTCAGCTGGGCCCCAGGCTGTGAAAAGGTGGAGAGGAGGGGGAAGACTAGGGCTGGGTGGGAGGAGGCTGTTAGGTTGTATCCAAAGACCAGGGAAGGGAACAGGCTCCTCCCACGTGTTCACAGCGACCCAGGAAGGATGCTGGGCAGGCCCAGAGTGTGAAGCCCAAAGCTCTATTCCTGGCAGCTGCCCCAACCGTGACCTCCTGGCCAAAACCCCCTCGTTCTTAGAAACAAGAGGCCCTGTTGCCCCATTTTTGGGAAACTCCGTTTTAACTGTCTCCCTCAGTTCCAAAGCTCTCTGTGTTGGTGCTACAAGGAGGCAGGGCCCAGCTATTTGCCAAAACGATGCCTTTCCATTCGAGAGGAGCCGCCCAGCCAGCCTCCATGGCCGTGCCCACCTCTTCTTCCTCCCCGCCCCTCCTAAGGGTGGATTGGACCTGTTTAAACTTTGTCAATATTTGCCCCTGGGCCCCATAAGCAGAGGCCAGTATCCAGAGCCAGCAGAGGTGGGGTCAGTGGAGGAGCTGAGGGGTGGGTGGCAGAAGGGCACTTAGGTATGTAAGGATTTCCCATCCTGAATTGGCTGGGAACAGACCTGGAGTTTGGGAACCGGTTTAAACATTATTAAAAAGAGGAAATTAAACATCAGGAGGCGAGTTATTCAATATTGCTTAATACGTGGTGAATTGGGTGGTTGTTTACAGCCTCAGCAACCGGATGGAGCTGGTGCAGGGTGCCTGTGGGCCCTGGGGTGCCCCACACAGGTGCTGCTCCTGGCTGTTGTGGGACCTTGAGTGGCTAGAGAGGGTTGCAAGACATGCCAGAGCTGGGGGCGGGAGTTCCGCCCCATCTTTCTGCAACCTCCCTTCTCGGGCTGCCCCCCAGAAAGTCCCTGTGACTGACCTTTATCATTGCTGGTCTTGGGTCTCCGTGGCTCTGGAACCAAAGGGGAACCCCCTGCCCCAAAGAACATGCCTTCAAGAGGGCCTTGAGGAGCCAGCCCCTCACTCAGTTCTTAATTTTCATTTTACTGCAGAGCCTGTAAAAATCCTCCCAGGTAAGACCTCTGTGGCCCTCCAGCCCCATCTGCCAGCTGCTGCTCATTGTTTCCTTTTCCTTCTCTGCCTCCATCTTACACGGAGTGTAAGAATAGCTAACAGCCAAAGCCGGTTTGGCTCAGTGGATGGAGCATCAGCCTGCGGACTGAAAGGTCCCAGGTTCGATTCCGGTCAAGGGCATGTACCTTGGTTGCGGGCACATCCCCAGTGAGGGTGAGCAGGAGGCAGCTGATCGATGTGTTTCTCATCGATGTTTCTAGCTCTCTATCTGTTAAAAAAATCAATAAAATATATTTTAAAAAAATTAAGAAGTCATAAGCTCTTTAAAAAAATATAAAAAATAATAGCTAACAATCAGGTGGCAGCCCATTTTACAGGAGAGAAAACGGGTCCAGAGGAAGAAAGGAGCTTACCAGTTCCCTCGGAGCTGGGATGTGAATCCAGGGGCTTTTGAGGGAAGCCTCTGGGGGAGGGAGGAAAAACAGCACCCACAGTCCATGCTCTCCCCTCCTCCAGCCGCACCCTCAGCCTCTCCCCCCACCCCCATCCTGCGTGTCTCGCCTCACTGCGCCTCCCCCACATCCTTGACTTGTCGTTATCTTCACTTCTCCCTCTAAATCCTGATTTAAGGAGACACACACACACGGACTCCCAGCCAACACCAGAGTTTTACACACACGGCTGGGCTGGTGCCAGGGACCCAGCGGGATCCCACAGGTGCCACCTCCCCACATGGGCACTGCAGCTTTTGCAGCTGAGGCTTTTGCGGACGTGGAGTTTCTGTGGGCACCGCTGAGGGTGGGAAGATGGGGATGGCCAGGGGAGGAGGGCATTTTTGGTCCTGGCACCAGAGAAGGACAAGGGTACATCCCTTTGAGATGGAGAGCAGGAAGGACAGGCGGGGAGAGACAGGCACTGGCTTCTGATCCGTGAGTCTAGAGTCTTAGGGATGTTCCCTGGGAATTCTCACAGGAGGCAGGAGTGGGACAAATAGTGCTTTTATCCACACGGGACTGAAGGTGGAATTGGGATAAAGAGTCAGGATCATTTCTGGGTGATCCAGGGTTTATTTTTAGATCCTCTTCCCCGCCTCCAAGTGGAGACATAAGCTTTGTCACGCCAGCCCTGACCTGGGCCTGGGCCCCCTGCATGCCGCCACACCCAGAATGGATGGAAGGTAAGACTTTCCCCGAGGGCATCTGGGCCTGGCAGACAGGCCAGCCCTCCCTGGGATGCACCGATCCTGCCCCTGGCAGAGCCCAGAAAGAGGGTTCGGAGTCTGTACCTTCACCCAGCTGTTCCTTTGTCCGAGTCGGTGAGCAGGTAGAGGGGCCACTCTCCTGGGGTGGTCTCCGCGCACCGCCTGCCTCCCTCCTTCACCCACCTGCTTCACCCCGTCTGGGCCACAGCCGTGCTGAGCTCCCTGAGGGGGCCTGCCGGGCCTCCCGCCGCAGGAGACAGCCCAGCACAGGGGTGAGGCAGCTGTTGCCGTGTGCCAGGCAGATGGTGACAGGGAGACGGGATGGAGGTGTAGAGTGCTGTCCCGGGTACCAGGTCAGTCTTCACCAGGGCGCTCCAGAGAGCGGTCATGTGGTTGGGGAACCGGCAGAGGAAGGAGGAGGTCACCAGGATGCAGCCGGAGCGGGCCATCCTGCCCACTGCAGGGAGGCCCGCAGGAGCTGGTGGTGATGCCCAGGGGCACCAGGAAGGCCAGCACCACCCTCTGCAGCCGGCAGGCCCCAGCCAGTACCTGCTGGAGAAGCGAACAGGCATAGACGCACGCCCCACACCTCCCCTCTGCCCCAGAGACTGCCGTGGCACTGTCAACAGGGCAGCTGCCACCCACACTGCCAAGGCGGCCATGCGGGCCCAGAAGAGGGGAAAGGGGTGCCTGGTCCTGCAGCCCGGCCACCACCCAGTATTGTCCGTGACGAGGATGACGCTGGCGTAGAGGTTGAAGGCAGTGCCGTCAGGACCCTCTTGCAGGGGCAGGGGCAGTCCAGTGTCCGCTCAGCTGCCCAGAAGAGGGGAGTGAGTGCCAGCCCCAGTCCGCCAGCCAGGTTGAAGACCAAAGTGTCAGACGGTGGGCAAGGGGCTCGCCGAGCACAGTTACCCAGCACCCACAGCACGGCCAAGCTTCCCATAAACCCAGTGGTCCCCACAGCCCAAAGGCCAGGGCAACCACAGCCCTCGGGGCTAGGAATTCGACAGGCATCGCACACCGCCGGCAGAGACATTGAGCCAGAAAACGGGCAGAGGGGCAGAGATATTGGGTGTGGGCATCTCAGGGCATCGGAGGCCACAGTGCTGGGCAGCGGAGGCAGCCAGCTTAGTGCCAGGCTGGCAGGGCCTCTCAGCAGGAGGCTCCAGACCCCAGGGGGCGATGTGGGTGGGACAACCCAACCGTCCCTGTTGGTCATGATTGGTGGTGGGTGGGGCAGGATGAGAGAGGGCTGCACAGTGTGTGTGTGTGTATGAAGGGCTCTATGCTGTAGAGAGGAAAGGGGAATTACTCCACCATGAAAATCAGACCGGATCCTCCACCCCAGGGAGAGAACCAGAGATATCCCCCCTCAGGGATGGCAGGAACCGAACTGCAGACCCTCTTCCTGCCAGTGTGCAGGGGCCCTCTTCTCTGCAGAAAGTGCTTCCTTAGAGGCTGGGGGAAGGTACCTGGAGGGGCATATGGCAGGAAATCAGAATGCATGTCGACTCAGGTCTGAGAGAGAGAGAGGGAGGAGCGCAGAGGTTCTGGAGTCCCAGGTCTGCTACGCACTCGCTGTGTGATGTTGGTAAGTTACTTTACTCCCCTGAGCCTCAGTTTCCTTGCTTAAAATGTTCAGATAAAAGTCTCTGCTTCAGAAGATTGGCGTGATGAAATGAGATAGTACATATAAAAACAAAGCACGCTGTACGTTGCTAGTTGCACTAACGACGATTACTTTAAAGGAAAAGTTTGGGGTGTTTGTGGCACAAGGGAGCAGGGTACCGAGCAGTTACCACCGAGCGCAGGGAACAGCGCCAACTAAAACACCGTGTAACTCACTGCAGCAGCAAGCGACCTTGAGGCCAAGGGCAGGGAGGGAGAGGAGAAGGCACAGCTTCCTGGCTCCTCCCTGCTGGGAGCACAGCCCGGGAGGACCTGAGTGGACCTAACCCTCAGCCTGTTCCTGCTGCTGAGGATGAGGTAACCTCCCTGCTGACCGCCCTCCCTCCCCTGCCTCTGCCCCTTTCCTGTTCTAGCCTGCGGAGCCGGAAGTCCACAGCATCCCCCACGCTTCTCCAGCCCCCAGTGCTATTCCAGAGATGGGCCCTGAGACACACCCTCACCACACCTCATCCTGTCTCCCCGTGATCTCAGTCCCAACCGGAACAAAGGCTTCCCTGGTCCTCCCATGTTGTGCCCATATCCCTACCCTTTGCACAGCTTGCTGTGATGGGAAAACAGAGGTGGGAGGTGGGTAGCTAGAAGAGTGAGGCTTTTAAAGGATTCCAAAATATTCAACACCTTCCTGCCCTCTGCCAACTAATTACAATGTTGGATGTTTGGTTTCCTTGGAGTGCTGGGAGGGAGAGAAGGGGTTTTAAAAATTATTTTCTTGCCGAAACCAGTTTGGCTCAGTGGATAGAGCGTCGTCGGCCTGCGGACTGAAGGGTCCCGGGTTCGATTCCAATCGAGGGCATGTACCCTGGTTGTGGGCACATCCCCAGTCGGGGGTGTGCAAGAGGCAGCTGATCGATGACTCTCTCTCATCAATGTTTCTAGCTCTCTATCTCTCTCCCTTCCTTTCTGTACGAAATCAATAGAAATATTTTAAAAAATTATTTTCCTTTTCTTTCTTTCTTTCTTTTTCTTTCTTTCTTTCCCTTCCTTCCTCCCTCCCTTTCTTCCTCTTTCTTTATTTCTCTCTCTCTCTCTCTCTCTCTCTCTCTCTCTCTCTCTCTCTCTCTTTTCTTTCTTTCTTTCTTTCTTTCTTTCTTTCTTTCTTTCTTTCTTTCTTTCTTTCTTTCTTCTTTCTTTCTATTTCTATCCCTTTATTCATTTCTAATCTAAATCCTTTCCCTTGCTCTATCAACACCCCCTTGTGGTTATGTAGAGAAGTGATGCCACCAACTGGCTGATTCTAAGAACTTCACTTTGGGTCCTTTAACTTTTCTAGAATTTCGTTGGTTGATTAATTGATCTTTTCTTCCTCCCTCCCTTCTCTCCTTTGCATTATTAATTCATTCATGTGCTAATCCCAAACTGTTACTATGTGTTAGGCACTGTGCTAGATGGTGGGAAGATAAAAAGAGAGGGCAGGCCGGGCTGAGGGACTCCCACCCCCAGCGCATACATTTTCATGCACCGGGCCTCTAGTAAAATATAATAAACTTTTGAGAGGGATGGTAGGATCTTTAAGATAATCTAGATCAACCCAGCTAGCATGGCTCAGTGGTTGAGCGTCAACCGATGAACCAGAAGGTCACAGTTCAATTCCCAGTCAGGGCACATGCTCAATCCCCAGTGTGAGGCGTGCTGGAGGCAGTGACAATGATTCTCTCAACATTGATGTTTCTATCTCTCTCCCTCTCCTTCCTCTCTGAAATCAATAAAAATATATGTATATTTTAAAAAGTGGCCCAGAATCAGCAAATCCATGGAGACTCAAAGTAGTTTAGTGGTTGATGGTGGCTGACAGGAGAGGAAAACGGAAGTAACGGTTAATGGGTACAGGATGGCTTTAGGGGTGATGAAAACGATCTGGTCATGGCACAAAACTCTGTGAATGCACAGAAAGTCACTAAATTGTACACTTAACGTGCCCTTTTAAAAAGGGAAGACTTTGCCGAAACCGGTTTGGCTCAGTGGATAGAGCGTCAGCCTGTGGACTGAAAAGGTCCCGGGTTTGATTCCGGTCAAGGGCATGTACCTGGGTTGCGAGCACATCCCCAGAGGGGGGCATGCAGGAGGCAGCTGATCGATGGTTCTCTCTCATTGATGTTTCTCACTCTCTATCCCTCTCCTTTCCTCTCTGTAAAAAATCAATAAAATATATATATTTTTTAAAAGGAAGACTTTATGGTTCATAAATTACAATCAGAATTCCAACAGCAATGTGTTTTGGGGAGGCAAGGCAAAGGGAACACAATGTTGTTTAATCTAAAATTCATTTGGGGGGGTAGGGGCAGGACAAATTGAGTAAAGGGGTCAAATATATGGCAATGGAAGGAAACTAGACTTTTGGTGGTGAGCATGCAATACAGCACACAGATATTGAATTATGTTGTATATTTGAAATTTATATAGTTATTTTAAAAATAAATAAAACTCACTTGGAAAAAATACACCTGTATGGAGAAAAGTGTAGAATGAGAATCTGCTCGCCCAAAATATACCGGGGCCCAGCAGGAGTGGCACAGTTGGTTGAGTATCATTTCATGCACCAGGAATTGGCTGGTTGGATTCCTGCTCAGGGCACATGCCTGGGTTGAGGGTGCTGGATCCCAAGTTGGGGGTGTGCAGGAGAAAGCCCACCCATATTTCTCTCTTATAGATGATGTTTCTATCTCTCCCTCTCTATTTCTCTCTCTAAAATTAAAAAAAAAACATTTAAAAAATATACATACACATGGAATTACTATAATAAAGACATTATAGCAAAGCAAATAGATCAATGCAACAGAAACAAATGCAGAAATATATATTTCACATACAATATAGGTGGCATGTGGATGAAGGGTAAATTTATTAAATGCTGAAAGGGAGACACTATCAATTTGACTTTTTAAATGAATTGGTGTTCTATTCATCCTATCAGCAGGCAAACTTATTTGAAAAATAGTGCTGCAGTATATTTATTTGAGCTAGAGACTCCTTGCAGCTCCAGTGGGCCCAAATGTTGGAAATCTCTGGCTTTTAAAATCAACTCTGACTTCAGTTGGCATCGGCCTTTCATGATCTGGCCCCCACACTCAAGCCAGTTCAACTTTAAGAACTGGGTCGAAGATCAGTTTACTGTGCTGTATCACTTCTCCGCCCTGACCCAGCTGTTCAGCTCCCATTTCTTTCAAATACTTGAGCACCTTCAAGTTGAGTGCTTCCTCTTCTTCACCACTGTTTATTATCCAACCTCCCTGCATGCATTTGTCCGCGGGCCTACCCTGTCACATTGTACTGGAAAGGCAGGGCCCGTAGCTTTCCGTGTTTATATATGTCCTCCTCTTAAACCAGAAAAGAAACAAACAAACAAACAAATACACAAAACCATACATTCTTCAAATGACCTATAGGACAAGTTATTTTCCTTTTCCTCGATAAGGTAACTGAAGCGTGAAGTGGGCAAAAGTCTCGAGAAAGTTCTTCCCCACCAGAGGCTGGGATTCCATAAGAATATAGCTTGTCCTGACCGGTTTGGCTCAGTGGATAGAGCGACGGTCTGCGGACTGAAGGTTCGATTCCGGTCAAGGGCATGGTTGCGGGCACATCCCCAGTGGGGGGTGTGTGTGTGCAAGAGGCAGCTGATAGATGTTTCTCTCTCATCTATGTTTCCAGCTCTCTATCCCTCTCCCTTCCTCTCTGTAAAAAAAATCAATAAAACATATATTTTTTAAAACAAGAATATAGTTCAATTTGGGGAGAAATCGGCCTAATTCCCAGACTCGTGCCTATTATCGTGTAGGTTACCAATCTGCCCACAACCAAGATAGATTTCTCCCCGCACGGATTTCACTTTAATAAGAGGATTAGTAACCATCTTTCTCCCGGGCAGGGCCCGACAGGGAGGTCACACCCCACCCGCCTCGGCTAAAGCCCGGCGCCTCGAAATCAGCGAGCGTCCAATCGGCGTAGACGTCTTCACCGGAACTTCTTTGCCTCACGACCGGAAGAGGCCGTGCGTAAGGGCGTTGGGGGCGGAAGTGACGGGAAGGTGGTTGTGGGATACTTGGCGGGTGGTGGAGCAGAGCCGGTCGCCATGTCCGCGGGGAGCGCGACACATCCCGGAGCCGGCGGGTAAAGCTCCGCGGGCGAGGGCACCGCGGCGGCGGGGGGCGCGGGGGCGGCGGGGCACCCCGGGGAGCCGCGGTGGGCGGAGGGGCGCTTCGGGGGAGGGGACGATGCGGGGGCCGGGTTGTTGGGCAGGGAGGTGAGCAGGCCTGCGGCCCCGGAGAAAGGCCGGCGGGGACCAGAGGGGAGAGGAAAGCAGGGGCTTGGGAAGTGCGGGCCCAGGGGAAGGCGAACATGGGGGCTTGTGGACAGACTTGATACGGAGGACGGAAGAGAAAGGAAGTAGATTCTGGAAAAGGGTTGAAAGAAGTGAGGATTTGGGAAAATAATGCAGTAAGGGTAAGATGGTGACTTAAAGCCCCGGTCGGAGATTCGAAGGTGTAAAGGGAACGTGATAGAGGGAAGAGGGGGTGCCAAGGCATACGAAGGGGAAAACAGTATTAAGGGCCTATTATTTTTCTTTTACTTATTGTAGGCGCCGCAGCAAATGGGACCAGCCAGCTCCAGCCCCAGCCCCGCTTCTCTTCCTCCCGCCGGCGGTCCCAGGTGGGGAGGTGGCCAGCAGCGGGGCAAGTCCTGGGGGCACCACAGCTGCTCCCTCGGGAGCCTTAGATGCTGCTGCCGCTGTGGCTGCCAAGATCAATGCCATGCTCATGGCCAAAGGGAAGCTGAAACCAACTCAGAATGCTGCTGAGAAGGTATTTGTTAAGTTGCAGGGAACTCTGCCAATTGCAATTTAAGAGGGTTATTTTGTAATCAATCATGTGTATTAATGAAGGAGAAAACGGGTACAGTCATTTAAAGATCACTTCGTTTTGGAATGTATCAGAAGTTTTGTCATTTGTTTTGACGAGGCAGTTCTGGTTGGGTTGATTACATTTGTGGACCAAATCTAGCTTGTTTTGTCTGTGTTTACTTAGTTCAGCTTAAGTTTATCTAGTCATGTGCATTTTCCCTAAAATCACAGGAGTGCCCAAACCGGTTTGGCTCAGTAGCGTCGGCCTGCGGACTGAAAGGTCCCGGGTTCGATTCCGGTCAAGGGCACTTACCTTGGTTGCGGGCACATCCCCGGTAGGGGGTGTGCAAGAGGCAGCTGGTCGATGACACTCTCTCGATGTTTCTAACTCTCTATCCCTCTCTCTTTCTCTCTGTAAAAAATCAATAAAATATATTTAAAAAAATAGTATCAGGGTTCTAATTTAAAAAAAAAAGTCACAGGAGTTCAAATAAATCAAGTGGACTTTCAAAGGTCTCTAATAATCTATAGATGAAGCTTTTTAAAATTCATTTTTTAAAAATTGATTTTAGAGAGAGGAAGGGGAGAGAAACCTCTACTTGTTACACTTATTTATGCATTCACTGGTTGATTCTTGTATGTTTGCCTTGACCAGGGATTGTACCCAAAATCCTGGTGTATTGGATTAGATTAAACTTTTTAAAAATATATATATTTTATTGATTTTTTACAGATTAGAAAGGAGAGAGATAGAGTTAGAAACATTGAGGAGAGAGAATCATCGACCAGCTGCCTCTTGCACACCCCCTACTGGGGATGTGCCCGCAATCAAGGTACATGCCCTTGACTGGAATCAAACCTGGGACCCTTCAGTCCGCAGGCCTATGCTCTATCCACTGAGCCACACCAGTTTCGGCTGGATTAGATTAAACTTTTTAATGACTGCATAATTTATAGATAGGTGTTTTTGTCGTCTTTACACAAATTGAGGAAATTATTTGAACATTTTATAAACTCCCTCACAGCTAGAATGGATCTGAACTTGGAAAACTTGAACTTACTAGCTATAGAATGCAAGAATCTTCTTATAGGATAATGAATATATACCGACTGTTTGTATTGCCAGAATGTATGCTTTGCACTTAAAATAAATCCTTACAACAATTCAATGAAATGAATTATTGTCGCTAGTTTATTGGTAAGGAAATGTAGGCTCATGAATGTCAAGTAACTTGTCCAACATCTGTAAGTGTTGGCACAGTCGTCTGCTTCAGAGTCCCTTTGGACTATTGGATGTTTGGCTTTTTCTTGAAAGCCTAAGAGTTGTAGAGTTCAGTGTATTCCAAGGCAGCCCATTTCATTGGAATTATAATTTTTAAAAGTGCTTTTGGCTTAAATTTGCCATCCTTGTGAAGAGATGAGTTCTGTGTTTGAAAATGCAGTGAATGTGAGGTTATGGATTTGTTAATTAGCATGTTGGTGGTAACTACTTCACAATGTATACGTAGAGTAAAACATCAAGTCGTGCATCTTAAATATATACAATTTTTATATTTTAATTATACCTCAATAAAGCTGGAAAAAAAGAGAATTATGTTCTTTGTTAGCCTTCTAATTTATCAGTAGATAACATTAACAGAATGTTTATTTGGTTTGCAAAGATTGTATGAGTCAACTGTCTATTTCTAAGGTCTACAAGGAAATATTTTTAAAAAACGCTGATGAAGGAGTGCTCTGTGAATATTAAAATTCTTAATACTGATATTAATCACTTAGACTCATTTTTTCTCTAACAAGTAATTTTTTAAAAATATATTTTTATTGATTTCAGAGAGGAAGAGAGAGAGAGAGGGAAACTCAATGATGAGAGAGAATCACTGAACTTCTGCCTTCTGCATGCCCTCTCCTGGAGGGTCAAGCCCTAAATTCAGGTATATGCCCTTGACTGGAATCGAACCCAGGACCCTTCCGTCTGTAGGCTGCTGAGCTAGAGGTCACTGAACATTGTGTCATTAGGATTCCGTGAGATAATGCATGCTGAAGAGGGTTAAACAAAGGTAGGGAATGTGTACTGTGTCTATTTAGTGTGTCTCCAGATTTCAGGGTCTCATTTGGCTTTTGACCCACCCTTCCTTAAGAGAGAGAAATGGGGTGGAATGTTAATTAGATACAATTTAAGGGTTATTGTTTTTAAAGTTGATTTTAGAGAGAAGAGGGGGGAGAGAGAGAGAGAAACATTGATTGGTTGCCTCCCACACTTGCCCACAGCAGGGATGGAACCCACAGTGTTGCTGTGTGCCCCGACTGGGAATCAAACCCATCACCTTTTGGTGTACGGGAAGATGCTCTGGCCAACTGAGCCACACCGGCCAGGGCCAACTTAAGGGTTTTGATATTGAAAGATTCATTTAGTTGAATTTGATACGTTGTGGCCATAGTGTTAACACTTAACATGTAAGGCTACTTCCCATTATACAGGTGTTACTTTTTGTGAATTGTATGTTGCACTCTACCCTGTATTTATATACATGGTTAGTTAATTGAGCTGCAAAGCATTATGACTTGACCCTTCTAATTCATAGAGTTTCTGTAATTATGTGGTCATAAAAATGCACACATGGCCAAGATTGTAGAGAAATCTGATGGCAGCCTTCAAGGAAATTAATTGTACTTGCTATCATTTTAGTGAGGTTTTTAAATGTTTATTTTTTAAATATATTTTTGTTGATTTCAGAGGGGAAGGGAGAAACATCAATGATGAGAATCATTGATTGGCTGCCTCCTGCATGCCCCTCCTGGGAGTCGATCCTGAAACCTGGGCATGTGCCCTGACCAGGACCTCTCTGTTCATAGATGGACACTCAATAGTGAGGTTTTATTTGCATGTGATTTCACTCATGAAGAATGACCAAGGAGTGTTTCCAACTTGGGAAGGTATATTTTTAAATTTGGGCATTGAAGAGTTATTTCATCATGTAAACTTTTTAATCTGATTTCTCTTTGTAGCTTCAGGCCCCTGGAAAAGGCTTAACGAGCAGTAAAAGCAAGGACGACCTGGTGGTAGCTGAAGTAGAGATCAATGATGTGCCTCTCACATGTAGGAACTTGCTGACTCGAGGACAAACTCAAGACGAGGTATGGAGATATTGGGCTTTGGGGAATGTGGGTGGATGTGGTTTCAGAAAAATAAAGACTTCTAAATAAGGACAGATATGAATCAGATATTTATTACTGTATTTGGGTCATTCTCTCCAAAGTTGGGGTTGGGTTTGATTTAACTGCAGTGTAACTTCTGAGTGATAGTAAAAAAACAACAGAAATAGCTCTGTGAATTCCCGGGGTGGTCTGAGTAAGAAACAATGGAACTCGATTTTCAGATACCCAGGAGAACTCATTTCCTCCTTATTGATGGAATGGATGCATGGGGGAAATCTATCTTGCTACCTGTCATTGAAGCCAATCAATTACCACATCATCTTTTTAATAGAAAATTTCCTTTTCAGATCAGCCGACTTAGTGGGGCTGCAGTGTCAACTCGAGGGAGGTTCATGACCACTGAGGAGAAGGCCAAAGTGGGACCAGGGTGTGTATGCGTAATTTCTACTTTGGGGAAGGGCCGAGTGTATGACTCACATTAGCTCAATATCTTATTCTTAGGGAGTATATGTGAGTGCTTGATGTGTAGCTTATGCAGTAGCTACTTTGGTTAATAGATACACACCTATGTATATGTGTATATGCTTTATTGCAGAATTCAGGACATCTTCAATAGATTCAAGAAATGTTGCAGTTATTCTTTTTCTTATTGTGCTATGTTTCTCTCCCTCTCTCTCTCTCTCTCTCTCTCTCTCTCTCTCTCTCTCAAACACTTAAACAAGTACTTGCCCTTGCCTGGGAATCCAACCCAGTACCTTTGGTCCACTGGTGGCTGTTCTAACACGGGGGTGGGGAATGTTGGTCTGAGGCTTGTGAAATCATTTGGTCTGGCCCTGCTGAGGCCTTAGTGGTGAGTTAATTAAATGTTTAGCCAAATATAGCAGGCTAATTTTTTTTTTTCCCCCACCCTAACATTTCACTTTATTTCTTTTCTTTTTTTTTCTTTTTTCTTTTTTATTAAGGTATTATATGTGTACATACCTTACCAGTCCCCACCTCCCCCCACTCCCATACATGTCCTCCCTCCCCAGAGTTTTTCTTCCATTGGTTATGCTTATATGCATGCATACAAGTCCTTCGGTTGATCTCTTATCTCCCCCATATCTCCCTACCTTCCCCGCTGTAATTTGACAGTCTGTCTGTTAGCAGGATAATTTTTAAGTTGATCATTTTGTATGGCCTGTGAATGATGTTATAAATATCCAAATGGCCCTTGGCAGAAAAAAGGTTCCCCGACCCCTGTTCTAAACCAGCCAGGGCTAAACAATTTTTAAAAAATATATATTTTATTGATTTTTTTTTTTACAGAGAGGAAGTTAGAGGGATAGAGAGTTAGAAACATCAATGAGAGAGAATCATTGATCAGCTGCCTCCTGCACACCCCCCACTGGGGATGTGCCCGCAACCAAGGTACATGCCTTTGACCGGAATTGAACCTGGGACCCTTCAGTCCGCAGGCCGACGCTCTATCCACTGAGCCAAATAGGTTTCAGCTCCAGTTTTATTTTTTTAATCCTTACCTGAGGATTGGTTTTTATTGATTTTTTAGAGAGAGAAAAGGAGAGAGACCGCCATCCATGTGAGAGAAAAACATTGATTGGTTGCCTTCTGTACATGTGCCAGCTGGGAATCAAACTCACAACCTAGGTATGGGCCCTGATTGGAAATTGAACTTGCAACCTTTTGATGTATGGGACAACACTCCAATCAAGTGAGCCACCTGACCAGGGCAAAACAACATCTTTAGCATTTGCTTAGTCATTTCTCCATTGTTAAACCATGCTCTTAGAAATTAGCAATAGCCATCTCTATGTGTGGTTTAGCTTCTTTCACTTATTTGGAAGGTTTAAATGTTATAAATTAGCTTTGGTGACTCATTTAGCTCCTCCTTTGGTTATTACCAGTTTGGGCTCATCATTTTATTTTTCTCTTCATAGGGATCGTCCATTATATCTTCATGTTCAGGGCCAAACACGGGAATTAGTGGACAGTAAGTAATGTTTTTGGCTCATACCACTTTTTCTGAAAAGCACAGTACAGGGATGTGTGTAATACTATTTATGAATGCATGAATATACATAGGGGTTTAGAAAGGCTGGGAGCCAGACATTTGGGTCACCTATAAAATGGGTTAATACTTAAATAAGTATTGGCCTGTGTTTATCATTGAGTACTAGTCAGTTCATTCAGTTCTTTGGTATGGTATTTTACTCTGTGCTTTTCCCTAGGAGCTGTAAACCGAATCAAAGAAATTATTACCAATGGGGTGGTGAAAGCTGCCACGGGGACAAGTCCAACCTTTAATGGTGCAACGGTCACTGTCTATCACCAACCAGCGCCCATCACGCAGCTGTCTCCGGCTGTTAGCCAGAAGCCTCCCTTCCAGTCAGGGGTATGTTTTTTGGCGAGATCATTAACAGCTTTATCGTTTCTATAAAAATGATATATGCCAAATAACACAAAGTATGAAGAGAGAAGTAAAATCCTTAAAGTTACCATTATTGATATCAGGTTAGTGGACCAATTTAGGTGTCCAAGACATAGTAGTGAACATTTGAGCACACAGCTCTTCCTTTTGACACATTCCAGAAAAGGGGTTCTGATAGATCAAAGAGTATGCACATTGTACATTTAAAGTTAATGGTTTGAATTTATATTTGTAAACCTGATGGCAACTGGAGGACTAAGAAGGCTGAGTCTGATGAAGCAAGACTCTGCTGATACAATCCTCCTAAAAAAAAAAAAGGGTTGTAGAGAGCAGCCTTTATTGGAGAATATAATAGGGCTGACTGTACTACCCAACATTCTACGCCAGCTTTACAGGAAACTGTCTTTGGTATAATTTCTAATATATCAGTTGAGAAGAACTGGGAATGCTTATTCAGTATTGAATTGGAGTTTTCACCTCTTAGATAGGTTTTGCTGAGCAGAGAGGTAGGTATGTGGACTGGAGTTCTCATTTAAATTAAGCTACCTGCTAAAGTTTATTTTAATGCCATTTTGATAGAAATTATAGGGGATCCTTATTCTGAAAGTGATTAAACATATCTGGGGAATAAAAATATTTTTTATAATGATTTTCATGGTTGGGATTTAATTTTGTATTCTCTGTTTAACCTGATCTTTCTGTTCCTCTACAGATGCATTATGTTCAAGATAAATTATTCGTGGGTCTGGAACATGCCGTGCCCACTTTCAACGTCAAAGAGAAAGTGGAAGGTCCAGGCTGCTCCTATTTGCAGCACATTCAGATCGAAACGGGTGCCAAAGTCTTTCTCCGAGGCAAGGGTTCAGGGTGCATTGAGCCAGCATCTGGCCGAGAAGCTTTTGAACCTATGTATATATACATCAGGTATGGATGGAGCTGAGAACATTTAAATCCTTGATAACTTAGCAGTACAGATAGCCGTGATTCAGAAGGAGTAAGAGAAAAATGGGCATAATAAGTAGTACCGTGAAGGAACTTAGGTAAATACCAGGAGTAGTCACTTATAATCCTATATAATAAAAGCCTAATATTTCAAACCGGTTTGACTCAGTGGATAGAGTGTCAGCCTTCGGACTAAAAGGTCCTGGGTTTGATTCCGGTCAAGGGCATGTATCTTGGTTGTGGGCACATCCCCACTAGGGGTTGTGCAAGAGGCAGCTGATCGATGATTCTCACTCATTGATGTTTCTAACTATCCCTCTCTCTTCCTCTCTGTAAAAAATCAATAAAATATATTAAAATAAAATAAAGGACAGCTCTAAAAATTAAAAGAAAAAAAAAAAAGTCTAATATGCAAATCAATTGAACAGTGGAACAACCTGTGGAATGACCGGTCATTATGATGCTCTGACCACCAGGGGGAAGATGCTCAACACAGTAGCTGCCCCCAGGCTGCAGGCCCCAGGCCAGCCAAGGCGGGTGCCATTGGGGGCCTCCCGATTACCCTGTTGGTCACCCCACAGATCAGCCCTGATCACTGGCCAGGCCTAGGGGCCCTACCCATGCATGAATTTCATGCACTGGGCCTCTAGTTAGTAAAAATTGTTGGATTAGGAGATAAATTATCTTTTTTAGTATTCAACTCCTTGGATTTTATACAAGTCTATGATTCTAAAACGAGCTGTTATGACCCTACAATAACTCTGACTTCAACCTATCACAATATTTTTAAATATCTTTATATCACGGAGTACTATTACTCAGAGAAAGACCAATAAAATAATGTGGTAATACTAGTTATAGTTTAAAGGGCCTATAACATTAGTCTGTGTCCCAGTTTTATGGTTTTCAGAAGCTTAGATTTGTGCTGCATTGACTATGTTAAGTTTACAAAGCAGTATACAGAGTGAAAACAGAATCTTTATTTTTCTTGCTTTTGAATCCTTGGTTCTTAATTTTTTGCAGTCATCCCAAACCAGAAGGCCTTGCTGCTGCCAAGAAGCTCTGTGAGAATCTCTTGCAAACAGTGAGTTATATTTGTCTGGCTCATATTTATTCAGAACAGCCACTGCCATTTTAGACTGTGTCTTAGCTTATTTTCCCCACCTGTATTAGTTTCCTACGCTGCCACACAAAGTTACCACAACAAAAGTGAAACAACAGAATTGTATTCTCTCATAGTTCAGGGAGCCAGAAGTCCAGAATTGAGGTGGGGGTAGGTTGGCTCCTCCTGAAGGCTCTGTGGAGAATCCCTCCCACACCTCTCTCCTATCTGTGATCGTCTAGTCCTGGGCATTCCTTGCCTTACCTCAGCATAATTCCAATCTTATCTCTTCTAAGGGTAGCAGTCTTTGGATTTAGGGCTCGCTCTAATCCAGTTTGACTTCATTTTAACAACCTCCAAGCAGATACCTTGTTTCCAAATGAGGTCACATTCTGAGTTACAGGCAGACATGAATATGTGGGGGTGGGGAGGACACACATGACACTATTCAAACCATTCCACCATTTCAGCAACTAACATTCTTTTTAAGGAAGTCATATTGCCCTAGCCAGGGGCACAGTTGACATCATTTGTCCTTCCGGAGCTATTTCAGTACGGAATTTTGAATCTACAGTACATATTTTCCCTTCTCTTGCAGGTTCATGCCGAATACTCTAGATTTGTGAATCAGATTAATACTGCTGTACCTTTACCAGGTGTGTATGTCTCAAAGTACTTATAAAATATTTTGCTAGTGATGTTTATGAATAAAATAGTGATACTTGAGGTTAGACTAATTGTGCCAGGGCACTCTAGTGTTCCCTTCAACTTAGGGGAATTTGGAAAGCAGGTTGAGCCTCAGTATTTTTCTTCCCTGAAGATTAAGTTTAATATTCAGCTAAAATGTCTCATTCTGCTGCAGCTGATTAAACACTTTTTTTCTTCCCCTTCAGGCTATACACAACCCTCTGCTATAAGTAGTGTCCCTCCTCAACCACCATATTATCCATCCAATGGCTATCAGTCTGGTTACCCTGTTGTTCCCCCTCCTCAGCAGCCAATTCAGCCTCCCTATGGCGTTCCAAGCATAGTGCCACCAGCTGTTTCATTGGCACCTGGAGTCTTGCCACCATTACCTACTGGAGTTCCACCTGTGCCTACACAATACCCGATAACACAAGTGCAGCCTCCAGCTAGCACTGGACAGGTAAGATGCCAGAACATGAAACATTGAATTTGGAAAAATTGGGGTGGAAAGGTGGTGATTTTATTCAGAAATTGTATGTAATAAGAGATACTGTTTTTTCTATTTTTAAAATTAAAAAAAAATATATTTTTTATTGATTTTTTACAGAGAAAAAGGGAGAGAGTTAGAAACATTAATAAGAGAGAAACATCGATCAGCTGCCTCTTGCACACCTCCTACTGGGGATGTGCCTGCAACCAAGGTTCATGGCCTTGACTGGAAACAAACCTGGGACCTTTCAGTCCGCAGGCCGATGTTCTATCCACTGTGCCAAACTGGTTTCGGCTATTTTTAAAATTTTTAAAGATTAACCTTTTGCACTCCGCTGTCCCCTCTCAGGGGACATCGGAATTCTAGCATATCACTCGGATGTCCCCTCTCAGGGGACATTGGAGTTTATTAGTGATTACGGGGAATTGAGTTATTTCAACGCAACTTTTTGAGACAGGCGTCAAACCACTTATTACTGTCAAACATGCACTAATCAGCCTGCAATGCATATTGGGGGGTGTTTCAAAACTTATCATACTGTACAAAATTATAAACAATAAAATATTGTTTTTTTTGCAAATATACATTCCTCGATGTCACCCAATTCATATAAGTCCAATATCATTATAATACGTTACTTGGTTCCAAAATTATACTAAATACGAGGGTCTGTAAATGCACGTTTCTGCCGCAAAGTAGCGTCGAGAGTAGCTGGTAGCCAATATCCAGAATGGTTCGGAGTGCAAAGGGTTAATTTAGAGAGAAATGTCAATTTTGTTGTTCCACTTATGCACTCATTGGTTCTTTTTTTAATTTAAAAATTTTTAAATGAAAAGGCTTTTTTTGTGTAGCTATTATTAATCTTTACCTGAGGATGTATTTTCCATTGGTTTTTACAGAGACTAAAATGGGAGGGAGGGAGGTAAAGAGAAAGGGAGGAAGAGAGAAAGAGAGAAACATTGGTGTGGAAGTGACACATTGATGGGTTGCCTCCTGAACCCTGTGCCTGGTTGCCTCCTGCATTCACTCCTACTGGGGCTGGAAATCAAACCTGCAACCCAGGTACGTGCCCTTGATTGGGGATCGAGCCCGAGACCCTTTGGTGTGAGGGCCGATGCTCTAACCTGAGCCACACTGGCCAAGGCTATTGGTTGGTTAATTCTAAGCCCAACTGGGCATAGAAACTGCAGCCTTGGTGTACTGGGATGGCACTCTAACCAACTAAGCTACCCAGCCAGTTGTATCTTCTCTTACCACCAACAAACTACCTGAGTACTTTGGAATTATGCGTACATGTGTCTGCCCATCTTGAAGTCAGTTTCATGAGCCTTGCCACCTTATAGTTGTTTAGAGCAGGTGTCAGTGAACTTTCTACAAAGTACCTGATGTTAAATATTTTAGGCTTTGTAAGCCACATGGTCTCTGTCACAATTACTGCAGCTCTGCTGTTTTTGCAAAAAGCAGCTGCAGACAATACCAAACACACGCGTATCCGTATGCCAGTCACACTTGATTGACAAAAATAGGTAGCAGGCCAGAATCATAGGGTGCCATACTGTGGGCCATCATGTGCCTGCACCTCGCTCTATATAGTTTAAAAGTGCTCAAGGAGAAAGGGGCTGGCCTGTACTGCATTTCTAGATGATTGGAATGGAATTGCCATCTTAGAACTATATCATATACGGGTGTTCCTAGGCCAAGATTAAAGGGAACTTGCTGAACGTAAGGATTATAAGTGCTGGTATTTATTTCTCGAACTGTAAGAAACTGGAATTTTAGGAAAGAAGTAGGCAGTTAGCTCATCTATATACATTATATACAGTCATTCTTAGAGGCAGGGGAGAGACTGATGAAAGAGCATGGTAATGGATTTATGGCGGGCCCTTCTCTGTGGGCTCCTCATAGTGTACCCATGCCAGAGTAAACTGCTGCCTCGAACCATTGCCCAGCCTCCTTCCCTGTGGGCTGTTAGCACTGAAGAGGGTAGTACAGTATGAGACAACAAAGGACTTCTGTTGTGTTCTCTGTCATAATTATTTTACATTTAGGCAGAGAGAGCTGTATACTTCTCCAGCTTTGAACCACCTTCTGTTGTAACGAGAAAGCAGTATAGCAGAGGGATTAACAGTTGGGGTTTAGACATAGATATGCTTTTCCGTGTTTGAGTTGTGTGATGTGAGGATAAATACAGCCTATCCAGGCTTAGGTTTTCTTTCTATATAGAATGGGAGTAGCCCTGGCCAGTGTGGCTCAATTGGTTGGAGCGTGTCCTGGTACCAAAAGGTTGCCAGTTTGATTTCAGGCCAGAGTAGGTACCAGAGGCAGCTATCTATGTTTCTCTCTCACATCAATGTTTCTCTTCCTTTCCTATCCTCTCTCACTTAAAAAAAAAAAAAAAGAAAAGAAAAAAAAGAAAGAAAGAAAGAAAGAGAAAGAAATCTGCCCTAGTTGGTTTGGTTCGGTAGATAGAGTGTCAGCCTGCAGCCTGAAGGGTCCCAGGATCGATTCTGGTGGAGGGCACATGCCCCCATTGCGGGCTCAATCCCCAGTAGGGAGCATGCAGGAGGCAGCCAATCAGTGATTCTCATTGAGTGTTTCCTTTTTAAAATATATATAATTTTTTATATATTATATATTTTATAAAAACAAGGTTTAAAATTATTAGATTTTAAAATTTATTCTTAGAAGTCTAAAAGTTTATTAAAACAACAACAACAACAACAAAAAAAGGAGATTGAAAAAACCTGATGAACAATAATAGCGGTTCATTGTAGTAGAGTCGGCGATATGGGAGGGGAGTGGACTGACTGTTCTCGGGGGGAAAGGGAGGGAGGAAGAGACTGAACATAAACTGTGCACCTATGGATGAGGACAATGGGGGGTGGGGAGGGGGCGGAGGATGGGGTGGGAACCTGGTGGAGGGGGGAAGAAAAGAGGAACCTTTGTGATAATATGAACAATAAAGATTGATTTAAAAAAAAAAATATATATATATATATATATATATATATATATATATATATATGTAATTTTATTGATTTAGAGAGGGAGGGAGGTTGGGGGAGAGAGAGGAGAGAGAGACACAGACATCAATAATGAGAGAGGATCATTGATCTGCTGGGGATCAAGCCTGCAACCCCAGTATGTGCCCTGACTGGGAATCGAACCATGACCTCCTGTTTAATTGGTTGATGCTCAACCACTGAGCCACGCCTGCCACAATCTGAGCATGTGCCCTTGACTGGAATGGAACCTGAGACCCTTCAGTCCACAGTCCGATGACACTCTATCCACTGAGCAAAACCAGCTAGGGCAGTAACAGAGTGTTGTTGCTTGATAACTTCTGAACTAGATAAGTGGCTGGAGTTTTTGTTTGTTAAAGGTCACGTTTGCTCCTAATAGACCCAGGAACTAAAACGGGTCTACACCAATCAGCTGCCTCCCACATGCCCCCACCAGATCTATTTCCAGTCAGGGCACATGTCCAGATTATGGGCGTGATCCCCAGGATGGGGCGTGTAGGAGGCAGCAGATTGGTGTTTCTGTTCCTCTTCCTTCCTCTCTCTAAAATCAATAAAAACATATTTTTAAAAATTATGCATTAAGGAAACTAGATGAGAGAGGATTAAGTACTAGAAAGTGATTCATGTGCTACCTACTGATCATTAAAGTATATTATAATCATTGTTTACTTCTTCATTAGTTGGGGATTCTCACACTTTTCCCCCCACTTGGTTTGTTTTTGTCCCAGAGTCCGATAAATGGGCCTTTTATTCCTGCTACTCCTGTCAAACCTGCCTTGCCTGCCGGCCCCCCACCCCCACCCCCGCCCCAGCCCCAGCCCCAGGCCCCACTCCCAACTCAAACCCAGGCACAGAAGAGGAGGTTCACGGAGGAGCTCCCCGATGAACGAGAATCTGGACTTCTTGGATACCAGGTTAAATAAAATATCCTGTCTTACTTTCCTAATCTTATTCTGTATTCTCCCTTTAAGTAAAGATAAATTCACATGTATATCAACCGTCCTCCCAATACTAAGATTTCCATTTTCTGGAATCTACTTAGATTAGATTTTTATCCTTGGGGGATTAATTTAAAGCAAGAGTTGATTCCTCCTGAATGGGTTTTGTCCTTGGGCATACAAAGCCTTCCACCTAGAGAAGTCTCTGACTAGCATCAAAGGAATTCTGTGAAATTCTGGACTTCTCTTATTCATACACTGGCAAGCCTCTAATACTTCTTACTTCCCTACCCATCTCACTGAAAGCTCATTCTGCCAAATATGGTTTATATTTAAAACCTTGGCTTTCAGTTTTTGATGTCCTTTCTTTCCTTAAAAAAAGTGGTGTTTTTTTTCCTCCAATGCCCCCTCCCCCAAAGTGTCAGAAATGCAGTGTATCTGCATACACATAAACACAATCATTCACTAAGGAGTTTTTTTGTTTGTTTGTTTTTTAAGATTATTAAATATCAAAATATGTAGTTTGGTGCAATTTTGTTTTATCAGGAAAAGCGCCTTTGATTTTTGCTGGAATCCTTGAAGCATTCTTTTGAAACAAATTTTGAAGTATTTTTATAGCTTATAACTAGGTTTGTACAAACCATTAAAGTTATGAGTAGTTGAAAACAGATAGATATAACATAATGAATCACCACATCCCTGACCATCCCAACAGAAAAATAATCTCTACTTTGACTATGGTTATGCTCCAAATCCCAAGGAGCTATGTAGTGCAGGTTACTGCAATTTGCCAGAAAGATGAGGCACTGACAGTTACATTAAGGAGCTAAAGTCAATACAGCAGTTGTAGATTTGCTAATGCTACTGTATTTTTCTGCTCATAGCATGGACCCATTCATATGACTAATTTAGGTACAGGCTTCTCCAGTCAGAATGAGATTGAAGGTGCAGGATCGAAGGCGGCAAGTTCCTCAGGCAAAGAGCGAGAGAGGGACAGGTAAGTTAATTGGAATGTAATTATCCTATCTAATAAAAGTGTAATATGCAAATTAACCATCTGTCACAAAATATGGCAGTGCCCATAGCCACAAGATGGCAGCACCCAGTCCTCTCAGCCCCATTAGAGTCCCCAGTCCTGGCGAGGGGGAGAGTTGGGGGGGCACTGAGAGCGGGCAGCATGAGCGGCCTGGCAGAATGCTTGCTTCATTACCACAGGTGGGCCTCTGGGCCACAGAGAGCCTCTGGGCAGTGGGCTCCGAGCAGCCAGGTCCCACAGAGAGCTACTGGTGCACGAATTCGTGCACAGGGCTACTAGTATATTCATATGTCATTTGTACCATTAGTGTAAATGATGATCATTGCTACAAGTTTCCATATTCTAATACTGAAATGAAATCACTTGGGCAAACAAGTTCCTGTTGTAGTTGATGCAATAATGGAAAATACAATGATATAACTTCTTCAGTTTTAGAGGCCGCTATACTTAGCTTTGAATAATTCCATGCTTTCTTATTCAGTCGTCTTCCTTTACCTTCATTGTATCTTGGCCATTTTTTTTTTTAAAGGGTAGGCAGTAGTACACAATCAAGCCATTTTGCTACTTTGAATCATAGAGTATCATGGATGGAGATACTTGAATGGCAGTCAAGCCTGCCCTCTAGTGCTTGGATTCTACCTATGTCATCGTTAGCCTTCCTAAGAGGGAGCTCACTTCCCATGACAGTTCTTTCTGTTTTTGGCCTGGCTATGTAGACAATGCCTCATAATCTTATAACTTGAAAATAGCTTGAAATAATGGCAAATATGAACTTGAAAGGTTATCCGCAGACTGTCCTGTTAATCCCCCTTCTTATCTACAGGAGAATTTAAAATTGATTGAATTGGTCTGAAAGAGTGTTTCTGTTTTAACAGGCAGTTGATGCCTCCACCAGCCTTTCCGGTGACTGGAATAAAAACAGAGTCTGATGAAAGGAATGGGTCTGGGACCTTAACAGGGAGCCATGGTGAGTAAGGTATAACGGGGGGGCCTAAGGGAGTGGCTAAGACTGGTGCTAAGCTATACATTTTCTAACCTGATGTTCATTCAGGTGCGATACATTTAGGTGTTTAATCCAACCTCTATAATCTAATGAAAACACTTTTCTTTTTATTCATATGGACAGCATATAGTTACACAGCATTTAATTTTCAACCGACGTGTGTCTAGAAAAGAGTCAGTCGACTTATATTTTATACATAACATCAGTGACATTAAAACCCTAGGAAATACTAATGATTGGTAGGTCATTTCAAAATTTTGTTGCCTTGTTATCTAAATACTTGAAGATAATCTGAAACAGAATTAAAGACCCATATTTTTGTATTGTGAACTGAGCCATGTCCCCTCTCATAGCTCTGTTGGTTGGGAATGGTCAGCCTATGGCTATTACAAAAGAATATTGCTTCTTAGTATCCCAGAACTCTTAAATCCTGTATAAGTACATGGGAACATTTTTGTTCCTTTCATAATAAAAATGAACAGAAGAAAATTAATTTTTTTTTCTTTAAACTCTTTAAAAGGTGAAGTATCAGCCTCAAAAGAAGTACTTGCTAACTTTCCTTTTTTCTTTTTTTTTTTCTTTCTTTTTTTTTGTGTGTGTGTGTTTCTTTTTTCTTTCTCTGTTTTCTTACATGGTTCTGGTGGATTCACATTTGCTGATGCTGATGCTGTTTTTCGTGTGACCTTCAACGCATTTGGGTGACCACTGACCCTGTGACTTCAAAATGGCGTCCAACTAACTTAAAATTAACATCTTTTTTTTTTTTTAATTAACGAATTTATGGTGTTATCTTTTTTCTTGGCGGGGAATGGGGTTTGGGTTGTTTTTCTCTATTCTAGATTATCCAGTCAAGAAGATGAAAACTACAGAGAAGGGATTTGGCTTGGTGGCTTATGCTGCAGACTCATCTGACGAAGAGGAGGAACATGGAGGTCATAAAAATGCAAGTAGTTTTCCACAGGGCTGGAGTTTGGGATATCAGTACCCTTCATCACAGCCGCGAGCTAAACAACAGATGCCGTTCTGGATGGCCCCGTAGGAAACAGCGCAAACAGACTTTTTGACCCTCGGTGACTCTTCTTTAGCAATAATGCATGCATTTGATTTAACAAGACTTTGGCCTGTACTGGGAACCATCGTGGACCTTTGCAGAAGTTAGAGGTGCAGTGTCTCCTTAAAAGAGTTTCATTCTTTTTAAAAGACCCTCTTTTCTTCAGTGGCATAGCATCTGTTAAAATTTACATGGGATCACAAATTCGTCTCAGAAGCTTTTTTATTTAACACTCAGTGAAATGTGCTGTGCAACACAGCATCCCATTGGGGTCATTCCTGTACACATTTGACCTGGTCTGGCCTTTCCAAATGAATTACCCCTCTTCTGATGTAGACAGTTTTATTTGTATTTTACAGCTGTTTGGTCAATTTTGATAATAACTTGTTACAAACCAAGCCTTACTATTTATTAGTAGGGAAATGATTTTAAGACCATCTTTTCCTTTCAGTACTAAATCCACAAATTCCCCTCCCCTATCCCATTTTTGGGTTCTTTCTGTTTTGGCAAGTGCAGTTTTACTAGTTTAAAATTGTCAGGTAGAGCTGGATCCTGGGTAAAAAAAAAAAAAAAAGAAGTTATTTTTTTTATTGTGTCTTTTTTGGGGAATGATCCAAAGCTGGCACCTCCAGGCACACTTGTCTCAGATAGCCATTGCTGTTTTTATTGCTCTTCTAAGCTCTTGTCTTCAACTGGGTCAGAAAACTACTTGATCAAAAGCTGGCCAGAATTCCTCACAGAAATGAAACACAGTGGTCTGTCTCTCTCAGAACTGTTGCAGCTAAAATAGAGAGACTTGACTGCTCCCAATAGGATGGTGGACTTAGTGACTGAAATTGCAACTTGTCCTTTTTCTTGGCATTACAGGTTTTACCAAAAGAACTTTTTTGTATCAAATATTGATGTGTGAAAGTGAAGGAGCTAGTCTGCTGACTCAGTAGTTTGAGATACTGAACTGTAATTTTTGCACATTTGAATACTTTGCAGGCTGGCTTTGTATAAATGTATCCTCTGGTTTCCTATATGTTGTAAATACTTAGACCATAATGTCATTATAAATAAGTGTATAAATATTCTGCTTGTGGTATCTCTGTTCTTAATTAAAATTCATAAACTGGTTTACTCATAGCACAATGACTTTCTAACCTCTCCAGAAAAACACATACATGGACCCCAACGTTTGCATACAGTTCAGAGTTTTGACTTCCCAAAGTAAACCATTAGAAGTTCAGATGAAAAGTGTCAATGTTTTAACACTAATGGTTAAGGGGCTGCATGAATGAAACACTTTAAACGGAAATGCAAATTATTGGAAAAACATACTCAAAAAGGAAGTAGGATGGGGCAGAAGTTTCAACAGATTTCCTGGTGTCAAATTCAAGTACCTGTACCTAAACAGGAATATAATAATAACTTCATTTGTTTCCATATTTAATTCAAGGCCACCTGAAAATTCTAATTTTATTTCCTCTTGGAGGGTAGTTTGTTTACAACAAAACAAAAATTATCTTAATAGGTTTCGTTTATATATGTTTAAAATACAGAAATATAGAATGTTTTGGAAAACATAGAATATTGTCCAGATACACTAAGGTTGTGTGTTCAATCTAGTCAGGGCACATACAAGAATCAGCCAATGGCCGAAACCGGTTTGGCTCAGTGGATAGAGCGGCGGCCTGCGGACTGAAGGGTCCCGGGTTCTACTCCGGTCAAGGGCATGTACTGTGGTTGCGGGCGCATCCCCAGTGGGAGGTGGTGTGCAGGAGGCAGCTGATCGATATGTCTCTCTCATCGATATTTCTGGCTCTCTGTCCCTCTCTTCCTCTTTGTAAAAAGTCAATAAAATATATTTTAAAAAGAATCAGCCAACGAATGCATAGATTAAGTAAGTGAAACAGTAAATCCATGTTTCTCTATGTCCCTTCCTGTCTGTAAAAATAAAATATGGAACTCCAGTTACCTAGAACAGTGATTTTCAACTGTGTGCTGCAAGAATTTTTAAAATGTGCAATATCTGACTTGTCAGGGGTACTGACCTCTTGCCTTAGATTGTTAAAATGACAGCCAACACAACAGCTATCTGGTGTGAATGAAAAATTAATACCTATTTTGTCAGAACATTTTTGGTGTGCCACAGAATATTAGTAATTTATGTGTACCATGAGATGAAAAAGGTTGAAAATTGATAAACTGGAACATCTGGTCTTTGAGACTTGATCCACTTTTTTCAAAAGCCCAAGTCAGCTATTCTTTGGGGGAAATTTGCTTTTTCTGTTCTTGAGAAGTAAACGATCTGCTTTGGGGGAGGATTTGGTGGGTATCCATTTCCTGTTAACTTACATTTGGCCGAATTAGTTTATCACGAGCAGCGGACAACCCTGAGTAATTCTTATCACATCCTCTATTTTTTTCTTTCTTTCTGAAATACGTTTTGATTTTAGAGAGAAACATCTATGAGAACCATCCGTGGGCCGCCTCCTGCATGCCCCCTACTGAGGATCGAGCCTCCATCTTTTTTTTTTTTTTTTTAATTTATCGATTTTTTACAGAGAGGAAGGGAGAGGGTCAGAGCATTAGAAACATCTATGGGAGAGAAACACAAATTAAGTGCCTCCTGCACATCCGCTACTGGGGATGTGCCCACAACCGAGGCACAAGTCCTTAACCCGAATCGAACCTGGGACCTTTCAGGCGATGCTCTATCCGCTGAGCCATACGGGCTTCGGCCACCTCCTTTTTGATTTGTGTGAACAGTTAACACATCTGTGTGTGCCCCTCCTGGGCCGGGCCTGGCGGCCGCGGCAGGAACTGGGTGAGCGGACCGGCGCGGGGGCGGGCCCGGCGACGTCAGCGCCGCCCTCCGCGGTGGCGCCATCTTCCCGGCCGCGGGAGGGGTCACGGTCAGTGCCGGGCGCCGCGGCGAGTGCAGGACGGAGGCTGAGCTCCGGCGGCCCGCGGTCCTCGCCCACGGAAGGTACGAGCGGCCGGGTTCCGGGGGGACCTGCCGGCGGCGGGTGCCCCCGGGGGAGGGACGGGGAGGCGGCGGCGCGGACCCCGGTGGCCTGGGCGGCTCTGAGCCTCTGGTCCCCGAACCTCGACGTTAGCGCTCCCCTCCCTCCGTGCGGTCTCCGGCTGAAGAAGTGGTTCCTTTGTGTCTTGCCTTTGGGGGGAGCCTGCTGTGTCCTGGGGCTGCCTGTCCCCCGGGAACGTGAGGGGCGTCCTAGGCCCCGGAGCCCCCGGCAGGCAGGGCGCGGCGAGAGGGCGGCCCGGGCGGTGGGAGCCGGGCACTCCCGGGAGCTGCCGCCCCGAGGTCACCATCGGGGTCTCCTGAGGTCACCGTCCGGGGTCTCCTGAGGTCACCATCGGGGTCTCCTGAGGTCGCCATCCGGGTCTCCCGAGGCCGCCATCCGGGGTCTCCCGAGGCCGCCATCCGGGGTCTCCCGAGGCCGCCATCGGGGTGAAGCGTCTTCCTCTTCAGCCCCGCGCTTGGCTCGGTGTCAGCGGCCCCGAGGACGGAGGGTCCCGGTTCGATTCCCGCCCAGGGCTCCGGTGGCCGTGTCTCTCACACGGAAGTTTCCGTGCCTCCCCTCGCTTCCACTCCCCAACATCACTGGGGAGAATCCCGGGCGAGGACACACGGACATCCCCGCCTCCTCTGTCCGTAGGTGCCTTTCCCGGGGCGGCGGGGGGACCATGGAGCCCGGAGCGCGCCCCGCGGGCAGCCCCGCCGCGCTCTCCCGCGAGTACAAGCTGGTGATGCTGGGCGCAGGCGGCGTGGGCAAGAGCGGTAGGTGACCTCCCTTCCGTCTTAGGCGCACTGAGGGTGGGCATTTCCGAAAGCAAATGGCGGGAGACCGGCTGTCATGCAGGGGACACTTGGAGTTCTCTCTGTGGGCCCGTCACCTGGGTGTGAGCTTAACTTTCGTTTCTTGTTTTGAAGCCATGACCATGCAGTTCATCAGCCACCGCTTCCCAGAAGATCACGACCCCACCATCGGTAAGTCAGATGGTCACGTGGGGATCTAAATAACCCGTAAGAAGGTCTTGGTGTCATTTTTAAAATATATATATATTTTGCCGAAACCGGTTTGGCTCAGCGATAGAACGTCGGTCTGCGGACTGAAAGGTCCCAGCTTCGATTCCGGTCAGGGGCATGTACGTTGGTTGTTGGTTGCGGGCACATCCCCGGTAGGGGGTGTGCAAGAGGCAGCTGGTCGATGTTTCTCTCTCATCGACGTTTCTAGCTCTCTATCTCTCTCCCTTCCTCTGTAAAAAATCAATAAAATATATATTTTTAAAATATATATATATATATTTAAAAATATATATATATATATATTTTTTTTTATTGATTTTTTACAGGGAGGAAGGGAGAGGGATAGAGACTTAGAAACATTGATCAGCTGCCTCCTTCAAACCCTCTGCTGGGGATGTGCCCGCAACCCAGGTACATTCCCTTGACCAGAACCCAACCTGGGGTCCTTGGGATCCTTCAGCCTGCAGGCCGAAGCTCTATCCATTGAGCCAAACCAGTTAGGTCATTGGTGTCAGTTTTTAAAACAGTTTTTAACTACATTTTAAGCCTCTTTTGGTGTCTAATTCAGATTTATTTAATAGGAGTATCAGAGCAGTGGGTAAGCAAATGAATTTTCCTTTTCCTCACTTTACTCTGTTTGGATATAAGCCATGGTTTTATTGGACATGAATGGGACACTTTCTTTGTCCCATTTTTATGGTTGTACTGTATTGCTAGGTTCAAGGAAAAGTTTAAAGGCCACTTAACAGAAACCTTTTGCTGTCGGTTCTCTAAGGGTCTGACTTGAGACTGGCTCTCTAGCTATGAGTCAGCTGGTTTGAACTTCCACAAAAGGAAGCAGAAAAACAAGTGGAGCCAGCCTGCTGAACTCTTACAGCCCAGCTCTCCGGAGCCTGGACGTCCACTCACAAGCTCGTCATTTACTTCCTTGTAGCTCAAGTTCACTACACAGTAAGGTCTGCCTTCATGTCTTTTGTAATCCTTAATGCTCTTTTGTTGGCAAAATGCTATTAGAATAAAAAGTAACTTTATTTTACCTTTTAAAAAAATTGCCTTTCTCTACAAAGACTAGGAATATTACTGTTATTCATGAGCCATAAGGAAACAGATTTGAACTAAGGGTTGTGTCTCAGGATAAAAGGGGTAAGGGCAGGGGAGAGCACAGATCTCAGGATGTGACACTTAGTCATGGACCTGTGACTCTAGGAAGGATTTCGATTGAGTCAGGCCTCTGCTGCTCTGTTTTCCACAAAGTCTGTGCTCACCCAGCTCTGGATGTGGTCATTTCATAGAGAGAGAACTGTTGTGGATGAGGGAGATGGAAACAGTGCTTGCTTTTTTCATGTACTGTATTAGAGTTAGAACATTGTTCAGAGATTCAAACTCGGGGGGAAATTCTAGGAATAAAACCGAGTTAGGGTTTAGGATAATTAGAATTAAAAAAAAAATCCCCCGCCATTGATTGTTCTTTTTTTCAATAGGAAACTTTCTTGACAATATTAACTGATTCACCAGTACATACCATGTCACTTGAGTTCCTGTCATGTCCCAGCAGTGTGGTAGGCCGTGGGAGTAGAGAGGTGTCTGTTCCCAGTGAGTTTATAATGTAGTACATTTTGTTTTCAACTGTGGCTGCTAGTAACGAGTACACATATTAAATATGTGTGTGTACCCATATGCACCTGTAATTAAAATTCACGAAACTGTATTTACCTCACTATATGTGGTACAGTCTGGTATTTTCTCTTTTATTTAAGGTTTTTGCTTGTTTATTTTAATGCTATTTTAATGAATTTAATGTCCCAACTCATTAAATTCATTCACAATTCACTAATCCTAATGGATTGTGTCCTGTAGTTTGAGAAACATTGATTTAGTTGGCTCTTCACTTTTGAGGAAGAATCAGAAGCAGGGGTTCAAGAAAAAAATTTTGATAAGAAAATACATCAGGCCGAAACCAATGGATATAGAGCATCGGCCTGCAGACTGAAAGGTCCCAGGTTCGATTCTGGTCAAGGGCATGTACCGTGGTTGCGGGCACATCCCCAGTAGGGGGTTTGCAAGAGGCAGCTGATCGATGTTGCTCTCTCATCGATGTTTCTAACTCTCTATCCCTCTCCCTTCCTCTCTGTAAAAAATCAATAAAACATATTAAAAAAAAGAAAATACATCAGGATGTAAGCAGCAGTTGTTTGAATGGTGAACATATTAAATATTTTTTTCTCTTTTTAAAAATTTCTTGTATTTTCCAAGGTTACTGCAATAATATGCATAAAGAAATTTACTTCGCTCTAGCAGGTTTGACTGAGTGGGTAGAGCGGACGGAAGAGTCCCAGGTTTGATTCCGTTCAGGGGCATGCACCTTGGTTGTGGGCACATCCCCAGTAGGGGGTGTGCAGGAGGCAGCTGATCAATGTTGCTCTCTCATCGATGTTTCTAACTCTCTATTCCTCTCCCTTCCTCTCTGTAAAAAAATCAATAAAATATATTTTAAAAAATTATTTAAAAAAAGAAATTTGCTTCCATAAAGGAGAAATTAATGACACTGGATTATTTAGACTTTTTTCTCTTTTTTATAGTATTAAAATGAGGAGGAACTATAGTATATAGCTTTTGAATCAAGACATCCCTGGGTTTTAATTCTGGCTATGTCATTAATTAATGTATAATGTAGGGAGATTTAATTTTTAGAGTTTAACTTTTTAAATCTGTAAAATGGAGATAATAATACCTCATTGAATTATTATAGAATGAGTTAATGTATATAAATTACTTAATGTAATGCCTGCAAGTTACTTTTTTGGCCTAATATTTTTAAAAAAAATGATCTCAGAATCCTTTTTAACTTAGAATTATAGGTGAGATCTTGTAAATCTAAGCTATGAATAAACTTACATCACTGCATAAGTGAAAAAAATATATTTAATTGAAGACCCACTTTACGAATCTCAATAGATTTAGCATACTGCCAGAGAAAATGTGGACACTTAAAGAACTTACGTAATCTGCTTTTCCATAAGATGAATTTTAAAGTAGGGTTGCATATTCCTATGTCTATGGGGTCACAGTACACCTTTCTTCCTTTCTATAGAAGATGCTTATAAAATCCGGATCCGGATTGATGATGAGCCTGCCAATCTGGATATTTTGGATACGGCTGGACAGGTATCTAATCCCAGAATGCTCTGAGTAAGACATTTTCACTCTAGAAAGGAGGGGGGAAGGCTTACGCAGAGAATATCACCAGTTCATGTCTTTTAATTTTTCATGCACTCTGACTCAGGATAGCAGGTAATTGATATATCTCTTCCTTAATCTGAAATAAATAGATAATATATACGTAGTTCTAGGTTGCATCACTACATTACTGACCCTTGTTTCCCTCTAGGCAGAGTTTACAGCCATGCGAGATCAGTACATGAGGGCAGGAGAAGGGTTTATCATCTGTTACTCAATCACGGATCGTCGAAGTTTTCATGAAGTGCGGGAATTTAAACAGCTTATTTATCGAGTTCGACGTACTGATGACACACCTGTGGTTCTTGTAGGAAACAAGTCTGATCTAAAGCAGCTAAGACAGGTGAGGATGGAGTTGAAAATGCTACCTGTAACCTAATGGGATTAATCGTTTCTGTTTATAGATTCCTCTGCCTGAAAGTAAAAATTAAAAATTAGCTTCTGCCTAACCTTGAAAATTTCCTGGTATATATTAATTTTCTATCATTTGGGATCAAAATCTGGATTTCAGGAATTAGTTTATAGGACAAAATCCACAGGACAGTAATCAGATGGCATAGAATAGGTAGTAAATGAAGGATCGTGGAACGTTCAATTCTTAAAAACTTCAGAAATGTTGCAACTGGAGAAACTGAAATTAGACTTGAAGATATACTTCCTGATGATGAGGATGATGAGCCCTGGAAGAAGAGAATAAGAGAAACTGTAGGGGATTTTAGAATAAGCCATACATTTCACGTTAGCAATGATGTTTGCCATGTTGCTGTACCGTGTAGAGTTTCTGAAGGTGTAGTGAAATGGGCACATTCGTGGCTACTACTGGAAACCATGAATGATACAAATTGTTGGCAGTAGTTTGACTTTTTTTTTTTTTTTTTTTTTTTTAATATATTTTATTGATTTTTTTTTTGCCCCCCACCCTCCCTCCCACACATCCCCTCCCTCCCCAGAGTTTTGTGTCCATTGGTTATACTTATATGCATGTATAAAAGTCCTTCGGTTGATCTATCTCCGAACCTATCTCCCCCAGATCTTCCTCCCCTCCCCAGCAGTAGTTTGACTTTGAAAAATTTATTTAGAGATTTATATGTAAAATGTTTATTGCCAGGCTCTTTATGGTAACAAAAAATTAGAAAAAGCCTAAATACCCAAAAGTAGGAGAAATTGTGGTATATCCATAATTGAATAATCAATTTTGGGTTCTTTACAGTTTTCAGTATTGTAGTTTAAATACGCATCTGTTTGCCTCGTGTTTTACTTTTTAAAAAAAATATATATTTTGCCGAAACCGGTTTGGCTCAGTGGATAGAGCGTCGGCCTGCGGACTGAAGGGTCCCGGGTTCGATTCCAGTCAAGGGCATGTACCTTGGTTGCGGGCACGTCCCCAGTAAGGGGTGTGCAAGAGGCGGCTGATCGATGATTCTCTCTCATTGATGTTTCTAACTCTCTATCCCTCTCTCTTCCTCTCTCTAAAAAATCAATTCCAGTCAAGGGCATGTACCTTGGTTGCGGGCACGTCCCCAGTAAGGGGTGTGCAAGAGGCGGCTGATCGATGATTCTCTCTCATTGATGTTTCTAACTCTCTATCCCTCTCTCTTCCTCTCTCTAAAAAATCAATAAAATATATGTATAATATATATATATATTATACATATATTTTATTGATATATATTTTTAATTGATTTTTTAGAGAGAGGAAGGGAGATAGTTAGAAACATCAATGAGAGAGAAACATCGATCAGCCACCTCCTACATACCTCCTAATGGGGACGTGCCCGCAACCAAGGTACATGCCCTTGACTGGAATCGAACTCGGGACCCTTCAGTCCGCAGGCCGATGCTCTATCCACTGAGCCAAACCGGTTAGGGGGTGTTTTACTTTTTTTAAATGAGAAGTATGAAGAAAATGCAGTTTGCACTTTTGATATCTATAACTGTTCCCTATTACAAAGAGTTATCTTTAAAATAGAGTAGACGGCCGAAACCGGTTGTGGACACATCCCCAGTGGGGTGTGCAGGAGGCAGTGATCGATGTTTCTCTCATCCATGTTTCTAACTCTCTATCCTCCCTTTCTCTCTGTAAAAAATCAATAAAATATATTTAAAAATAAATAAATAAAATAGAGTAGTCATAAATTCACCTAACTTGAAGGCAGAAGGAATCAGAACACATGTAATTTAGCCTCCCAACATTACAAAAATCACTGTACTCTGCTTGAATACCTCCAGAGTTGAGGAGTAGTTGTCATTGTTTCCCACTTGTATCACTACAAATTTTCTCTGTTTACATTTTTAAAGGTCACTAAAGAAGAAGGATCGGCTTTGGCCCGAGAATTCAGCTGTCCCTTCTTTGAGACATCTGCTGCATACCGATACTACATTGACGATGTATTCCACGCCCTTGTCCGGGAGATACGTAGGAAAGAAAAGGAGGCCGTACTGGCCATGGAGAAAAAATCTAAACCCAAAAACAGTGTATGGAAGAGGCTAAAATCACCATTCCGGAAGAAGAAGGATTCAGTAACTTGAAGTTGCAAAGTGTTTACGTGTGAACTGCAGTGCTTAATCAAAGCAGTCCAGTAACCGGCATTAGTGAGCATGGTGCTTGCTCTCTCTCCTGTTATGACCGTTATTTTTAAAGTAACTGATGAAGGGGACATGCCTACTAGGAGTTTTCAATGATGTGGTATTTAATATATTGTCTCTTAGCTAATTCTGATTTATTAACCCAGTGGAGCACTTTCTGCTTTTAAATTGTCACATTAGAATTTGATCTACCATAGTTTTGGGTTCTATTGCTGATTAATTAATTAATGTAAATTGTTTATATCCAGGGGAATATATATATACCAAGTGTATTTGACTAAGCTCATAAGAGGAATTTTTTGCCATGCACTATTCCACATTATCTTCTCAGTTTCCTGGGACTGTCCCAGAGAAGGACCTCTGTCTTTTCTGTTCACACTGTGCTTCCTGGAAACAACAAAAACCAGATGGGGAAACCAGTGCTGAAGAGACAGGTGCTGAAGTTCAGCAAGTAGCTGGAGAACTGACTCCTGTTACAGTTTGGAGTGATGAGATTTGGGGAAGTAGGCCATGCATTTACAGGAACTTGGCTAGAAAAACAGTCAGGTCAGTCAGTGTTCCTAGTACGCACCTGGCTTTTCTAAGAAATGAACTAGGATGGTTGAGAACAAACAAGCATATAAAATACAATGAAGGGTTCTCTTATGAGGTTATTTTACTCTTTCTTTCAGGGTTTTCTTTACCTTCAAAGGTAAACACTTAGGGAACCATTACTGGATTCCACACTCATTTAATTTAAAGCCTTAGTTAGGATAGCCATTGCCTTGTAGGGGTTTCTTTTCCCCCCAGAAATGCACTTACCAATACATTTACAGTAATTGTTCCCTAGTGCTTCCCCTTAGCATCCCTGTGCGCTCACGCGCTCGCGCTCTCTCTCTCTCTCTCTCTCACTCTCTCTCTTTTTTTTTTCTTGTGGCACGTTTATTTATCTTAAAAGCTGTATTTTGTGTTACTGTTTTCCTGAAACACACAGTGTGATAGACGTGGCTACATACAGTGTCTTTAGAAATAAAAGGATAGCATAGGAAAAATGGGTTACTCGGTTCTCATTTGTTAGCATTTGGTGAACATCTAGGGCCTAGAGAGCAATGACCAAGGGCATTTTATTTAGAATGTCAGCCTTGTTTTATGTGTGAAATGGTAGTATTCCTGAGTACCCGGACCAGATTGTAAGTGCACCGAGGAGATCTGTGGTCAAGATCAACGGTTTTCAAACTTTGTTGTTTTGTTACTTAGATTCCACATATGAGTGCGATCGTGTGATACGTGTCTTTCACTGACTGACTTATTTCACTTAGCATGATACTCTCCAAGTCCCTCCATGCTATCTCAAAGGATAAGAGATTTTTTTCATTGCTGCATGGTATTCCATGGTATAAATATACCACAGCTTTTTTATCCACTCATCTACTGATGGGCACTTAGGCTGTTTCCAGATCTTAGCTATTGTAAATTGAACATAGGGGTGCATACATTCTTTCTGATTGGTGCTTTGGGTTTCTTAGGATATATTCCTAGAAGTGTGATCACTATGTTAAATGGCAGTTCCATATTTAATTTTTTTAAAATATATTTTATTGATATTTTACAGAGAGGAAGGGAAAGAGATAGAGAGCTAGAAACGTCGACGAGAGAGAAACATCAACCAGCTGCCTCCCGCACACCCCCCACCGGGGATGTGCCTGCAACCAATGCACATGCCCTTGACCGGAATCAAACCCGGGACCCCTCAGTCCGCAGACCGACGCTCTACCACTGAGCCAAACCGGTTTCGGCCATATTTAATTTTTTGAGGAATGGTTATACCCGTCTGCATTCCCACCAGCAGTGAATGAGGGTTCCCTTTTCTCTACATCCTCACCAGCACTTGTCATTTGTTGATTTGATGATAGCCATTCTGACAGGCGTAAAATGGTACCTCATTGTCATTTTGATTTGCATCTTTCAGATGATAGTGACTTTGACATTTTTTCATATGTCTCTTGGCCACCTGTATGTCCTCTTTGGAGAAGTGTCTATTTAGATTCTTTGCCCATTTTTTAATTGGATTGCTTGTCTTCCTTTGCTAAGTTGTATGAGTTACTTTTATATTTTGGATATTAACCCTTTATCAGACATATCATTGCCAAATATGTTCTCCCATACTGTGGCTCTCTTTTCATTTTGTTGATGGTTTCTCTTGCTGTGCAGAAGCTTTTTATTTGTATGTAGTCCCATTTGTTTATTTTTTCCTTAGTTTCCTTTGCCTTAGGAGATGTATCTATAAACCTATTGCCACGAGAGACGTCTGAAAATTTGTTGCCTGTGGTTTCTTCTAGGATGTTTATGGTTTCATGACTTACATTTAAGTCCTTTACCCATTTTGAGCTTATTGTGTATGGTGTAAGTTGGTGGTCTAGTTTCATTTTTTTGCATGTATCTGTCCAATTTTCCCAACACCATTTATTGAAGAGACTGTCTTGACTCTACTGTATGCTCTTGCCTCTTTTGTCAAATATTAATTGAATATACTGGCTTGGGTGGATTTCTGGGGTCTCTGTTCTGTTCCATTGATCTATATGCCTGTTCTTGTGCCATTACCAAGCTGTTTTGATTACAGTTGCTTTGTAGTATAGCTTGAAATCTGCTATTGTGATTCCTCCAACTTTATTCTTCTTTCTCAAAATTGCTGCAGCTATTTGGGGTCTTTTTTTTATTGTTTAAAGTATTTTGGGGTCTTTTTTTATTCCATATAAATTTTTGGAGTATTTGTTCTAGCTCTGTGAAATATGCCGTTGTTTTTTTTTTTCTTCAAATATATTGTACATTTTATTGATTTTTCACAGAGAGGAAGAGAGGGATAGAGAGTTAGAAACATCGATGAAAACCATCGATCAGCTGCCTCTTGTACACCCCTTACTGGAGATGTGCCCGCAACCAAGGTACATGCCCTTGACCGGAATCGAACCCGGGACCTTTCAGTCCGCAGACTGATGCTCTACCACTGAGCCAAACCAGTTTCGGCTTCCGTTGGTATTTTAATAAGGGTTGCATTGAATCTGTACATTACTTTGGGTATTTCCTGTGCTCTTTAGAAGAGCTAGGCCTGGCAAAATATTGTTAGGCCCTTTGTCAGACTGACTGCATTTTCCATACAGAGAAGAGACCTCAGTCAGGAGTTTGAATAAAATTATGTATGTGCCTCCTTGACACTGACAATCACTAGACTTGGTGCTCTGAGAAAGCCTGTGGTATTGATGTTTAACGAGCCAGTCTTGAAGCTTTAAAATTTCCATACGTTGAGTTTCTTATTGAAGATTTCTTTACAAGGACTTCGCAGAATTCACCTCACAGTTTCTGAGCCTTGACAAAGCTTAGCTTAAGAGAATACCACTTTGATAATTTCTTGTCCTGGGAAGAAACAGCTTTAAATATTGGTGGCATTCTCTCTTAGAATCAGGATTGTTTTGATATCTGAACTGGTTATGTGTGAAGATTAAGTGCATAAATGCTAAGAGTAATGTGGCATATGTTGAACATTACACATCACTGAAGCAGTGTTCTTGTCCATTTCAAACTCTAAGAACAGGACTCTGTGTAGTGCCTCTTAAAAAGCACATAGCTCAACTTACTGTGTCCTTATTTACAGGCAGAAGGACAGGGTTGTATTTTTCCTTATAATCAATGCTGTATGTTCCAAGTTTAAAGAAAAATAATAGTTGTAAATTTTCTAGCTGAGTAATGGTTCTTTTTTAAACTTGGAAATGTTTTTGCTACCAAATAAGTTATGTCTTATGGTACTCAAGCCATTCAAAAGTAAAAGACCCAGAATTCAAATTACGCAAGACAATCTTATAGGAACCATTGACTGGTTCATGGAGAGGCATGAAGGTAGAAAATAAACGTAGTACCATTCTATTTTAACAGTATTTCACCATATTTAAACTAGCCTAGAGCCTTTTAAGTTTAATGCCTTAGCTCTCATTACTAATGATTAGGGCAATGTTATGAGCATTAACCAAGAAGTTGACAGCTAGCTATATAATTATTTGGGATAGACAAGGTAGCAGAGAATATTGCCAGAAAGAAAAATATGTAATACACGAGGGAATTTGAGTTGTGTATAAGAGAAATAACAAATCAGTGTTTTTAAGACTATCACTGCCAGGGCTTTCCCCTGCAGGAGCACGCCCACGCCTTTCTCCCCTCGCAGGTGTGCGTCTTGTAAACTCTAACGGTCCCCAGGAGGCTTGCAACCAGGGGAGCAATGGGCAGCGGCAGCTCATCCCGGGCTAACCCCCAAACCTGTCTCCGAGGCCCCCTTTTCTCTGACTTTTCAGTAAGTCAACAGCAGCTCCTTTTTGGCTCGCTTCAGCCTTCGGTCACTGTGACTTTTACTTTCCAGCGAGCAAACAGCAGCTGGCCTAGGCTTCTACCCTACACCCTTCCTTGTTTCACTGTCCCCAGCTTTAACAAATGTCCTCTTAAAATAAAAATCAAAAAAGACGATCACTGTTATATATTTGATTGTTGGATTAATTAGCCCATCAATTAGTATTGAGAATTCTCTTCATGGTGCTAGTTTGAGGGATATATATATAGTGCATGTAATTTATAAGCTCTAAGTAGTCAGCTTTATCCAATTTCAGGGCATTAAAATCAATTACTGCCTGGAACTTCGAAGAGAGAAAAATTCAGGGACAAGTTGAAAAGCACTGGAACTATTCGTGCCCTACTAGATTGGTAAGTTACAAAATTTAGAAGCTCGTGTCTAGAATTAACTGTATACTTCAGAAAGGGAAACATGTTTTAACTTCATGATATAATAGCAAGAATTGGTCTGTGATGTTTGGGGAGGCGAAGGGAGAGATATTTTTCACTTACGCTCTTGTATATGGAGATTGACACAATGCAAAACTTGTAAACAACTTGCTGGGCTTTTACTTACCCATGTATGGGTAGAAATGTTTGGAATCATTGCAATGCGTCCTTTTAAGAAAAGTTTAATGCCATGAGATTTTACATTCTGGAAAGCATTGATTACAATCCATTTTAGTGCTCACCATGCACAGAACACCCTGACTAAGTGCTAGGGAGCATGCCAGGGAGTGCTCCTTCAGTCACATTACCTCTTGAGTGGGGAGAAAGGAAACACATAGGAAATGATAGCTCCTTTCCCACCTGATCAAGGGTAAAGTTGTTTCAAGTGTGTGTACTAAATACGAGAAAACAAGGAATAAATTTTTATTTGAAGTTCATGCTTTTATCTTCTTCTCTAATTGGGCATCATTGATGGTAGAGAGAACTTAGTTTGGACTAAAGGGATGCACTGAGATGGGTAATGAGGACAGGGCAATGAGGTCTGCTGGGGAAGGCAATGGGATGAAAATCAGCGTGTGTGTGTGTGTGTGTGTGTGAACTCCTCTGTGCACACTAAGCACTGTTTTAAGAGCGGTGAGGCTTCTCCCGCCACCGGCTCCATACAGTGCTTCGTGGCAGCAACCCTAACTACCCACCAGCACCCCCAGCCAGGAACTTGGCCACCATGGAGATCACCATGAGCAGGAATCAGCTGGATGACTGTAAAATGTGTATTGGACACTTGAGCTGGGATACAAGCAGGAAGGGTCTGACTGAACATTTGTCTCGATGTGGGGAAGTTGGAGACGGCACAATTAAAACAGGTCCAGTCACCGGGAGGTGAAGGGCATTTGGATTTGTGCTTTTCAAAGATGCTGCTAATGTGGATGAGGTTTTGGGACGGAAAGAACACAAACTGGATGGCAAATTGAAAGCTCCCAAAGGGCCAAAGCTTTAAAAGGGAAGCAGCTCCCAAAAAGGTTTTGTGGGGTAGATTGAGCCCAGATACTTCTGAAGAACAAAGAATATTTTGGAGCCTTTGGAAAGGTTGAAAATACTGAACTTCTCCATGAATACAAAAACAAATGAAAGAAGCGGTTTTTGTCTTATCACATATTGAGATGAGAACCAGTGAAGAAATTATTAGAAAGCAGCTATTATCAATTTGGTTCTGGGAAGTATGAAATCAATATATGCCCCAAAACATACATAGGCAGCAATAATAACAAAAAGGAGGAAGAGATGCTGCAGCTGGTGGACCAGGTGGTACGAGGGGTCTTGGCTGAGACCAATAGAGCCCTTCGGCAAGGCCCCAGGAAGGGGTGGCGATCACCACAGCGTTTACCAGCCATACTAGAGGAGGACAGTGGAGAAAAGTGAAGGAGATTGCTAAAGTAACCCATCTTGCAAGACAGCATTAAAGATTGGTCTTCTGTTGCTCTAAGATGATTATTTTGTAAAAGACTTGCTAGTGTACAAGACACAACTGTGTCCAACTGTATATAGCCACCAATTCGTCTTCTTTGTTTTTATTTTGTCTTTTGTTCTCTGTTGTTTGGTTCAATATGGATTTGTGTTTATACAAGTTTTATTTGTAGATTTCATGTTAAACCTCAAATAAATGCTTCCCTATGTGATTGTTTTTCTCTGTCAGGTACTAAAAAACAAAAAGGAGCTTGAGGGATTCAAAGGATTCAGTGTCCTTGCTTTTGAGCTTTGATAAAATTTGCATGTACAAAACAACTAGAGATCAGTCTTAAAGTAGTATGTTATGTGCTCCAAACTGGGAATATTATAGGAATTCAGAGGATTTAGTAGATTATGTGCTTCAAAGTGAGAATGTTATAGGAATTCAGACAAGGAATTAGTATAGGGAGGGCAGATCTGAGTAGCTGACTCTTGAAGAGGCAAATTGAGAAGAGACTGACTTTAACTGGAATGCAATAATAAAGATAAGATTTTTAAAAAGCTGTAACTTCTGAAGTTTCCCCTCGTTCCTAGGCTTTTTTTTTTTTTTTTTTAGTTTTTGTTTTTGTTTTGTTTTTTTTGGTTTGTCTTTTTAATCCTCACCTGAGGATATTTTTCTATTGACTTTTAGGGAGAGTGGGAGAGGAAAAGACAGAAATATTGTTTGGCTGCCTCCTGCACGAGTCCTGGCCAGGGCCCAGGCCAAGGAGGAGACTGCAAAGAGGTATGTCCCCTTGATCAGAATTGAACCCAGGACCCTCCAGGCCACAGGCCAGTGGTCTATCCACTGAGCCAACTGCCCTGGGTGCCCTCATTTCTAGTTTAAAATTTTTTTAAATGTCCTTTTAAAAATATTTTTTATTGATTTCAGAGAAGAAGGGAGAGAGATAGAAACATCAGTGACGAGAGAGAATCATTGATTGGCTGCCTCCTGCACGCCACCTACGAGGGGGGATCGAGCCCGCCACCCAAGCATGTGCCTGTGAGTAGAATCGAACCTGGGACCCTTTAGTTCACAGGCCAACGCTCTATCCACTGAGCCAAATTGGCAAGGGCAAATTCTTTTTTAATTCATTGAATTTTTAATTTATTTTAATTTATTTTTTAAATGTGTTTTGCTCTGACCAGTTTGGCTCAGTGGATAGAGCGTCAGCCAGTGGACTCAAGTGTCCCAGGTTTGATTCCAGTCAAGGGCATGTACCTTGGTTGTGGACACATCCCCAGTAGGGGGTGTGCAAGATGCAGTTGATCAATGTTTCTCATTGATGTTTCTAACTCTATCCCTCTCCCTTCCTCTCTGTAAAAAATCAATAAAATATATTTTAAAAGATTTTTTTTATTGAGTTTTAGAGAGATAGGAAGGGTAAGGGATAGAGCAAGAGAAAAACATCCATTGGCCAAAACCAGTTTGGCTCAGTGGATAGAGCGTCGGTCTGCGGACTGAAAGGCCCCAGGTTCGATTCCGGTCAAGGGCATGTGCACTGGCTGCGGGCACATCCTCGGTAGGGGGTGTGCAGGCGGCAGCTGGTTGATGTTTCTCTCTCATCGACGTTTCTGGCTCTCTATCCCTCTCCCTTCCTCTCTGTGAAAAATCAATAATATATATATATTTTTTTATTTTATTTTTTTTAAAGAAAAACATCCATTGGCTGCCTCCTGCATGGTTCCCACTGGGGATTGAGCCCACAACCCAGGCATGTGCCCTGACTGAGAATCAAACTCTACCTCTTGGCATGTTCAACCTCTAAGCCACACTGGATGGGCTTTTCTTTTTTTTTTTTTTAGAAAAAGGGAGAGAAATGTCTATTTTGTTGTTCCATTTATTCATGCAGTCATTGATTTCTTGTATGTGTCCTGACCAGATATTGAACCACCAATTGAACTACCTGGCCAGGGCCTCATTCCTAATCTTTATTGCTTATTTTCTCAAAAGAATTTTTTCTTATATAAGTTTAATAAGTTCCTGACAAATGGTAGTGTTGCATCTTTTCCAAACTCAATCTTGAGAAGGATTAGACAGAGTCTGTAAGTTTGATAAGCACTTGGCTGCAAAGTGCTTTATAGTCCAATACTGAAAATGGATTTGCATAGTCCTGGATTTGCTCAGCTTCAAATTAAAATTTACTTTCAAATTGTCTCACATTTTATCAGCACAGCTGGAACTGAAACATTTCCATACAGGAAACTAGTTCTCTGACTAAAGAAATTATTCAGCCCTAGCTGAAATGGCTCAGTGGATAGAGGGTTGGCCTGCAGACTGAAGGGTTCTGGTTTCGATTCTGGTCAAGGGCACATGCTCAGGTTGCAGGCTCGATACCCAATAGGAGACATGCAGGAGGCAGCTGATCGATGATTCTCATCATTGATGTTTCTATCTCTTCCTCTCCCTTCCTCTCTGAAATCAATAAAAATATATTGAAAAGAAAAGTAACCTCATACCTTGTGATGAAGGAAACTACTGGATCGAACAAAGGACTGATAGATCTTCATGTTTGGGGTGTTCTGAAATTTCCAATCAACTTTTAAATATGGGTTGGCCTTGACACAAAATTACTGAAAATTATTAGCCTTGTCTAATAGTCCTTGCTTAAAACAAAACCCCCAGAATCATTATTGAGCAGCTTTTGGTTCAGTGAGTGTCCATTTCCAGTATGCATGATCACATCAAGTCACCTAGTTTTTTTTAACAAAAGCTGCTGGGGTGGGGACATGTGTCATTTCCTGCCCTTCCCAGAGCTGTTATGGATAGTTTATTACAGTTTTCTCTGAACCAGGAGAAAGTCTTTATTTTTTTTAAAAATGTTTATTGTTGAGAGTATTACAGATGTATCCCTCCTGCCCCCCCTCTCCCTCTTGCTTCCTCTACTCCTTCCCTGCCCACTGTCTGTCTCCATAAGTAAGACCTTTGGTTCATCTCTTCCCACACCCCTCCCGCCTTCCCTCTGAGATTCCTCAGTGTTCCTTGCTTCCATGCCTCTGATTCCATTTTACTCACCAGTTTATTTTGTTCATTAGACTCCTCTTTATTTTTTCCCCCCAGTAGTTTTTATTGATGTTTAGAGAGAGAGAGGAAGGAAGAGGGAAAGAGAAACAGATGTGAAAGCCTAACATCTATTGGCTGCCTCCTGCACGCCCCCTCCCGGGGATTGAGCTGAAATCTGGCCATGCGCCCTGACAAGGAACTGAACCAGCAACATTTCAATTAACAGCCACAGGGGCCAAAGCTGCCCATTTTTTTTTTTTTTTAATGTATTTTATTGATTTTTTGCAGAGAGGAAGGGAGAGGGAGAGAGAGTTAGAAACGTCGATGAGAGAGAAACATCGACCAGCTGCCTCTTGCACAACCAATGTACATGCCCTTGACTGGAATCGTACCTGGGACCCCTCAGACCGCAGACCAACGCTCCACCACTGAGCCAAACCGGTTTCAGCCAAAGCTGCCTGTTTTTAAATTGGATTGTTGGCTTTTTTGTGTGTCAGTAGACTTCTTGTTTGTTTTGATTTTTAGATTCAATTGTTGATAGATATATGTTTGTTGCCATTTTATTGTTCATATTTTTTATCTCTTCTTAAAGAATACCTTTCAACATTTCATATAATACTGGTTTGCTGGTGATGAACTCCTTTCGCTTTTTCCTGTCTGTGACGCTCTATATCTGAGCCTCAATTTTAATGAGAGCTTTGCTGAGTAGCGTAATCTTACTGTTCATTATTTTGAATATCATATTGGGCCCACAGAGAGAACCTGGGTCCCTGACAATTTCAGTGACCCTTTGCCAGTTAGCTCTAAAGGATGCTCCCTACTTTTGAACTAATTAGTCCCTTTAGGTGAACTAATACATTTTCTTAATGCTTAACCCAACTTGAATTGGGTTTCCTGTACTGGTAGCCAAAATCACCTTCAGTTCCAAGTTATTCCTACAATCATTTTGTTATATCATGTCCCTGTTTTTAAAACTATTACGTAGGGGGCCGGGACTGGTTTGGCTCAGTGGATAGAGTGTTGGCCTGCAGACTGAAAGGTCCTAGGTTTGATTCCGGGCAAGGACATGTACCTTGGTTGTGGGCACATCCCCGGTGGGGGGTGTGCAAGAGGCAGCTGATCGATGATTCTCTCTCATCGATGTTTCTAACTCTCTATCCCTCTCTCTTCCTCTCTGTGAAAAATCAATAAAATATATTTTTAAAAAAACAAACACAAAAAAACACAAAAAACGATTACGTAGAGGGACATATTGTATACATCCCATGATTGCAATAAGATAGCTAAAACAAATTGGAAGGAAATGTGCCAAAATGATTAATGTTTGTCTGTAGATGGATACTTTTCCTATTTCTATGAACTTATTATTTTACATGTTTTCTATAATGATCCTGAGTGACGTTATCAGGGGGAAAAAATGCACAGAAAATAAGATTGGAAAATAAAATGGTTGTTTAGGTTTTGGAATCTATTGATTTTTCCCTTCTTATTTTTCAATTTTCTTGTGTTTATTAGTTTTATAATTTGAAAATTTTTTTTGTTCCTTCACTGAAACTTCAATGAGCAGGGACTTTTTCTCCTGCTTCCATTCTCTCTACCCCAAGCATGTACACAGGCAGTATCATTTAGAGAAAATATGAAAACTGAATCATTCCAGACTTTAAGGCAAGCTGAGAAATCCACAAAGAGCACTTGCAGTGGTCATATTACCCCAGTATATGACTCCAGAGTGTTGCATTAACCTATGTGTGTTTTTTTTAAATATATTTTATTGATTTTTTACAGAGAGGAATGGAGAGGGATAGAGTTAGATACATCGATGAAAAAGAAACATCCATCAGCTGCCTCCTGCACACTCCCTACCGAGTATGTGCCTGCAACCAAGGTACATGCTCTTGACCTGAATCGAACCTAGGACCCTTGAGTCTGCAGGCCCATGCTCTATCCACTGAGCCAAACCAGTTAGGGCAACCTATGTTTTCTCTTTTTCTAAATATTTATTGTTGAAAGTACCTTTTTTTTTTTTTTCTTTCAGAGCATTTATCAGTTTGCATCTATACATTTGTTATTGTGATTATTTGATTAATGCTTTTCCTCTGCTAAGCTATATAAGAGGACTCTTGCTTATCAATGTACTGTATCCCCAGTATGTGGCATATGGTAGACACTCAAGTAAATAGCTGTTGACTGATGAATGAGTGAACCAACTCAGTCAGTCTAGGCATTGCTTTTGGAATAAATGTTCCCAATTACAGGGGCGGAGTAATTCTCAGCACTCATAACCAGCATCTCTCCCCCTGGAGGTTATGGTCGTAAAACTTACATTTTGAAGGGACAGCAAAAAAGACTAGAAAAAGTAATAGGACAAACAGCAAACCAAGTCACCTACCAAACGAGAGTCGCTACGACAGGAGTCTGGAGTGTGCATTTTCCCACAAGTGTCCCAGATGATTCTGCATCAGGTGGTCTGAGGCCCGCTCTTTGATAATATCCTATTAGAATCTGAGTATTCATTCATAGTCACCCAGCTTCCAAGAGAACCATGCTGACATCACCGTTTCTATTTCATGGGAATCAGTTTTTATTTTGCACTTGTGCGGTGCATTAACAAATTCAACATACAAGATAGCATTACATATTGTAGGTTAGCATTACGGCTTTATGCAATTTCACACGATTCATGTTAGCTTTTTCAGATTTTTTTTTTTAATTTGACACGTTTATTTTATTCTTGAGTTTCATGTTTACAAGAGAAGACACAGGGTAAAGAAAGACAACCACATTGGAGAAGGATCATGGCGAGGGAAATGTCACTATCACGGCCATCGTAAAAGCCTTCCAAGAAAAAGGACTTGCGTAATTCCCTCTCCTGAGCAAGCTGCCCCTGTCCCACAAACCAGTTCTGTCTGTTTTCATACCTAGAGCACTGTTTATAAGCATGTACAATCTTGGCTGTGCTCCACTGAGAACTGAAAGAAGGAGTAACTCATAAAGGGACTTTTGTTATTAAGAAAAACTCTTGTCTTCCCAAAGGAATCAAGATATCAGCAGGGAAGAACTGACTCTTGGAAAAATCAGAAGTGACCATTCCCTAACCTATTCCTGACCATGAGTGCCTTGTGCAAAAACTAGGATGTGACTCTCTTGTCTTTCAACTGACTCTCAGGAGGAGGCATTCCTCTTCCACCCTCATCAGTTAGCTCTGGGAGGAACAAACGTGAAAGCCAAAGTCAGTTAGGGAACTTTGGGACAGCAAAGTCAAGGGCACGATGGATCAGGCCTGAGGTAGGAGGGAGGAAACCTGTACTTCCTTTTGGCCTTTTTCTGAGAAAAACACCGAGGCAGCTCATAGGCTACGGAACTACCGGTTCCTCCCCTGTCACCTCACCACCCACTACTCAGTAGACCCAAGGAATTCAAGGAATAAAGCTACAAGGAGATGGGAAAGAGAAGAGTGGGGTGAGGCTGTTTTCCCATACTTATACCAGGAGGAGCTACAGAGGCACACACAGCAGGGCAAAGATCAGACTATCTCCACCTGTTGCTTTGCATTGTTTCTGGGAAGGAAACAAAAATGGATTGCTCAGCAATTTCTGATCTTTAGACATTAAGGCGATGAAGAGGAATCATTTAAATTTTTTCCTAATGGGGTTTCAGAGTGCTCTTGTTAGATTTACATTAAACTATCTCAAAATGCCATTTTTAGAAAACAAAAATTATTTTCTTCTACGTATGATACAGTATTTACATCCCATGGAGTATAGGACCGAGACTGGTGGTGTGAATCTAACTGATGGGGAGAGAGTGAGTCAGATTGCAGTGGGTGGGAGCTGACAGGGACAAGGACAGAGAGGACTTTGTGCCTGCTCAGTACTGCTCTGCCTTGTCAAGAATCAAGGTTAAAAAAAAAAAAAAAAGGATTGGGGAGGAGCAGATAGGTTTTAAATCCACAAGAGCTAAGGGAACACCAAAGGCAACATCACCACTCTCCACAGAGACTCCGCTTTTAACTCCCTTCTCAGAAGGAAGTGAGAAAGCGATGTTCTCCATGGAAGTGGACCTTCCATTTTAGCTAATCCCTTAGGCTTTGCTTCAAGTGCTGCTGACTTGAGTTCCTCTTCAGGCTAGCAAAAATACCGACTGCCTATCCAAGCATACGTATTGTCAGTGAAGTCTCCGCCACCATGACAAGTCTCAACGTTAGAGACGTGGCTGGACTAGGAGTAAAAAGAGACTTGAATTCTAATCCCAGCAGGATCTGAGTGCTCTCAACCTCTGTGCCTCCTGGCGGAAGGAGGGTTGGACTCCATGCTGCCCCTCATCCCTCCAGCTGGTTGTTAAGACTCTTAAGTTCCAAGAACCAAGCACTTTGTTTTGAGGGAAAAGATGTCCTGAAAGAATCCAAGTTACCTTTATGACTCAGTCCCACTGCTATTATTAAGAGTCATTGCTAAAAAATGTCAGGAGAATAGTTTTTGAGGCCCTTTGCCTTATAAAGCAAAACTAACCACTAACCACACCTAAGCTTACTTGAGAAGACTAGCTTCTCAAGGGTCAGAATTTCTGGAAAAACAAAGGCCAGTTTAATTCTTCAAACATCTGATGATTTCTAACCCATCAACCAGAAATAGCTATTGCTTCCACAGCCAGCTGCAAAAGTGTGTGTAAGGGGGGGGGGGGGGGCGGTTTGCAGCCATTTCATTTCTCCTTTCCATACCTGCAAATAAGTGTTTGGGATCAGCAGGATGCGTTCATGGGTACTATCCTATAGCTGAAGTTGAAATTCCCACAGCTCTGCTTAGAGACATCATCTTGTTTTGTAAACCCAGTTCTACCTCATGAGTCCCACGTGTCCATGTGCTTCATCACAATTTAGTCATAGGCTGCCATCTACCCCTTCATGGCAGGGGAGCTGACAGCAAAGACCCGTCTCTCAAATAGTCTTTCTCCTGGAAACCCGGCCACATCCAGTCCACCTTTGTTCTTGGCTTACTACAGACCTCTGACCTAGAGCTCAATAAAAGAGCAGAGGTGTCAGAGGGAACAGGAAGAAAAGATGGGGACAATGAAAATACGAGGTTTTACAAGAGCAAAGTATCCTTAGAGGTGGGGAGAGTAACTGTTCAGAGAAGCCCAGTGAAAAGAGGCCAATTTCAGGTGATCAGCAAATACAGTTCGGCACAAAACACAATTTTCATGGGTTAAAATCTGTAACTGGATATTGGCAGCTAGGCTAATTTCTTCAGTGTGTATTAGACATGCAAGTATAGGTTACATTGTTATATAGAAACTTGTAGAGGTCTTTCCCTCTCTCTTTTCCCCCATTTAAAAAGAAAAAAAAGAAAAAAGAATTTCTAGTGCCTTGCAAAGGAGAGAAATCATCATCTCTAAGAACTGATCTGCAGCTGTGGTCACGTGGGGTGTTCTTTGTAGGGTTTATTTTTGTAAGAAATGTTCTTCTACAACTAACGTGAGGTTTTGAGTCCGCTTCTCTCTCTGTCACCTCTTTCCCCACCATGTCCCTGCCCAGCCTGGCCCCGGGGTCGGAGGCGAGGGGCACGGGGCTAGTACTCGCTCAGACTGTGCCACTTGGCCACCGGCTTGCGGGGGCTCTCGCAGACCTCCCGCCAGTGCTCGGCCCCGCTGGCTGTGACGCTGTGCGCCCCCAGGATCAGCCTGCCCACCACCTCGTTCTTGGTGGTGCGGTCAAAGTCGATGACAAGGAACTCGATGCTGATGTCGGGCAGGAGGTCAGTGGGGATGTCGTAGATGAAGGACTCGTTGAAGACGGGGTTCAAAGTGCACTTCTTCACGTGGGTTTTCTTCTTGGCGATGCGCTTTCTGCCGTAGTAGACGTTCACCTTGACGTAAGGATCTGGGGCCCCCAGGGAAATAAAGAAAGAAAAAGAAAAAAGACAGGCCTATGACACAGTCCTCTACTGGATAATGGTGGTTTCATGCTGGGACGGAGGGGGTTCTGTTGTCCATGTCCTTGGTGGCCACCCCTACGTGGCCTTTTTTTTAATTTAATATCTTTAATTGATTTTATACAGAGAGGAAGGGAGAGAGAGAGTTAGAGACATCGATGAGAGAGAAACATCGATCAGCTGCCTCTTACACACCCCCCACCGGGGATGTGCCCTCAACCAAGGTACATGCCCTTGACCGGAATCGAACCTGGGACCCTTCAGTTCACAGGCCGACGCTCTGTCCACTGAGCCAAACCGGTTGTGGCCCTACGTGGTCTTCAGTGACAGCACAACAAATGCCTGGAGTGAGGACTCGGCACCTGTCACGGGCTCCTATGAGGGCATCTCCCCAAAGGTCAAGATCCCATTGGCTCACCCAAAGCACTTCCCTGCCCAGGAAAATCTATAACCTAGATATTCACCAGGAAGAGGAAGTAGACACAGAGAGGAACACATGCAAAGTGACAGGTATAAGGCGTCCTGCCGTGTGTGTGTGTGTGTGTGTGTGTGTGTGTGTGTGTGTGTGTAGGGGGGGTATCTGGCCTCAGGCAGGAGGAGGGGGTGTCATTCAGACACTTAGACATAGGTTGAAGTAAATAGCTGCTACCTGAGAGACCGGTGATATCCATCTTCGGTAAGTGTCTGGCTTTGAGGACCACCACCGTCATCCTCTGTGCCACGGGCTGATAGGACAGAGATACCTGGAGCTCCCCTCTGCTAATGCACTTCTGTGGAGAAAAACAGCACATGAGAGTCCCGGCAGGGGGAGCAGGGCCTGGCACAGGAAGAGGCCGAGGAGAGGGCTGAGAGGCTGCAGAGGAAGCACCGGGAGGGGAAGGCTGTCTGGCAGGTATCCATCCCCCAGCAAGATGTACCATCACTGAACAGGGAAGGGATAAAAGGAAAGGTTCCAATTATCACCCGGATGCTGAATAAGATCACTTGCATGGAGAGGCAGCCCCGCCTTGTTCTTTTTTTTAAATATATTTTTTGATTTTTTTACAGAGAGGAAGGGAGAAGGATAGAGAGCTAGAAACATTGATGAGAGAGAAACATCCATCAACTGCCTCCTGCACACCTCCTACTGAGGATGTGCCTGCAACCAAGGTACATGCCCTTGACCGGAATGCACCTGGGACTTTTCTGCACAGAAGAGACAAAGATGGAACAAGCAGAGCAGTAAGAAGCCTGTCTGCGCTGCCGGGAGATCCAGGAAGGCGCTGCCAGTTGACATCTGGGCTGCGTTTCGAAGGGTGAGTAAGAGGCCCTGAGACAATGGGCAGAGGGAGGCTCACACCAGGCGAGTGGCAGGAGTGGCTGGTACAGAGGCATGGGGCCCTGACAGGGGACACTGTGTTCAGGGGATGTGAGAAGCACATGTTCCTGATGGGGGGGCCTGGCAGGAGGGATGAGTCAGGAACCTGGGGAGGTGGGGGAGGTGAAGGGAAAGAGCAGGGAGCACTCTAGCCAAACAGCAGAGTCACCCTCAGGCTAGGTGAGGTCTGTAAGTGTAGGAGTGGCAAAGTTAGGATGGTTGTTTTTAATATTTTATTAATAAAATTATTATTCTAGTGAGAGCTGAAAAATGGAGAAAGACCAAAGTCAGAAAGCTCAGCTAAGGGCTGCTGCAGTAGGCTAAGGAAGCAACGAGGAGGCCTGGAGCCAGGGCTATGGCAGAAGGGAGGGACATGGAGGTAAGCTGTGTCTCACGGAGAATGGTCAGGATGTCCTAGGTGTGGGCGGCTAATTAGACATAAATGTAGGGGAGAAGGAAGAGAGGGAGGAATATTTGTTTGTTGGTTTTTGTCTTGTGGGAGGACTATTGAGTTTCTAGCTTAGAAAGTGGGGCTGAGGCTGAGATAAAGAAAACAGAAGGAGGTAGAATTTGAGGAATTTAAGACACAAGTTAAATTTGGGACAAAATCATTCCGCCACTATCAAATCAATATATATACATATGTATAGCGTATTATTTTATCCTAATATGTTTGTTTTTTAATTGATTTCAGAGAGTGAGGAAGGGAAAGAGAGGGAAACATCAATTGGTTCCCTCTCATACATGCATGCCCTGATCGGGGGTTGAACCTGCAACCTGGGTATGTGTGCCCTGACTGGGAATCAAACCCGCCACCTTTTGGTATTTGGGATGATACTGAGCCACCCAGCCAGGGCCTACTATCAAATCTAATTCCTAGTCCCAAAGAAATGTCACCTAGTTCAGGAATTTTTCTTAGCTCGAGCAAAAATAGACTATTCTCACTACCAGCCTCACATGTTCATCAAAATGATTTATTGTGCACGTCCTAAGGGCCAGGCACTCTGCCAGCGGCCAGGGCTGAAAAAACAGACAATGAAGAGTCCTACCCTCAGAAGCTAGAGGCTGGTTCTCTACCTGCTCAGGTGTGTCTGCCACAGGAAAGGGACAACAGCAGCAATCTGATTAGCGTATCAATGAAAAACGAGGGGAAAACCTAATCGTTTGTGTTTTGATTATAAGCCTCACGTCATCTCAGGGGAGAAAGTTGTGATAATAAGGAATTAGATTATTTCATGTGGTTTAAAACATTTCTCAAGTTTTTTAACTTGAGAGCGGGGTCCGTTCTTCCCCCTCCCTACGTGGGAGTTTGTACTTGTTCTTCAACAAATCTCCACCTTTGCTGTAAATAAAAAAAAAGACTATTTTCATACCAGGAGCATATGAAAATGTCTCCCCTAGGGCATCGAACAGGACTAACTACAATCTAATTTTAAAACTGAAGTACAAAAGAGAACAACAGACTTTTAAAAAGATTTGATAGCTTTTTTCTGTTAGATGGAAGTCTCACATTTTTTCCTTACCCATCACATACATATTGTCAGCTTTTGATGATGTCCGCAGCAAGTTTAAAATCACAGGCTGGTTGCCTTTGCCAACCAGTATACTCCTGGGCTGCTTTCTTTGGACACAAATCAGAATACAACCAGAGAATGTAAACTCGTTTTTACTGTTACCCACAGCCAAATGGCATTAGGGAGGTAATCCCCAACGAGAAAGAAAATCAAATGCCTTCCAAGACATTTCAGAACTGAGCTCTCCAATACAGTAGCCACTAGCTGCATGTGTCTAAGTGATAACTTATTAACATCTTAGTTCCTCAGTCACAGGAGCCATATTTCAAATGTTCAACAGCCTTGTGTGGCTACCATATTGGACAGTTTCACCATCACAGAGTCCCAGCAGACAGAGCTGATCTAGAAAGCAAGAACCTTTGGATTATTTGGGCCATTGCTCACCTCCATTTCCATGAATGGACCATCCTTGGATACTGGTATCTAAATATTAAATATGTGATCTTTAAATATAATTCTAACTTTATATACAGAAGAAGGATACATGGGGTTAAATGGATATTTGATTTAAAAAAATAACACAGAGTTTTAGCCATGGCTGGTGTAGCTCAGTTGGTTGAAGCGTTATCCCATACACCAAAAGGTTGTGGGTTCAATCCCTGGTCAGGGCACTTGTGGGAGGCAACTGACCAGCATTTCTCTCTCATATCGATGTTTCTCCCCCTCCCACTCCCCACATCGCTCTCAAATTCATTCAATTAAAAAAACGACCACTTACTATAGTATTATTACATTTTCTCAATATTTGTTTAAGACTGTTTCCTAAATCATTCATTATAGCAAAATCGCCCTAATCCAAACCTCCACGTCCCTTCCCTAGGTCTTTGAGAAAGTGGACAACTTCTGGTTACCCTTTTAATATTTTTCTCCCCTAAAACCACTCCTCAGGCAACTGTCTTCCTTCTGCCTCCTCCACCCTCACCCCCCCAAACCCCCCGCCACCTTTGTCGTTTTGCATGGGCAGAATGCCAGCCCCATTCAGCTGCCCCTTTGTGATACCCAAGTCTGCAGCCACAGCACTACCTGAAAGCCATTCCATTCTGCACCGGAGAACAGTTTCATGTCCCCTCCTCCTCCTCCCCTTCTCTCCCCACCCAATCCCATTCCAGCAGCGTTGCCAATGGCTCTTTTTCAAAGGCTCTTTGTCAAGGGCTGGGAGCGAGCTCTGTTTCCCAGTCCCCTGGCTTAATGAGGCCCGGACCCTGTTGTGGGGCAGGCGAGCAGAAGGACGAGGGGAGGAAGGGTTTTGTCCGTGCCTGCCCTCCCCCAGGGGAAAAGAGGAACAGGAGATAGACAGACAGACAGAAACCCTGAGGGGGGGGAGAAACCGGTTTCCTCCAACTAGCAGAGCCCCTTCCCCAGTGATTTTCCAGCCACAGAGTCACAGCATTAGGGGAGCCACACACCCACAGTGAGCCTCCCCTGGGTGAGAGGCACGAAGGGCCACCTCCACATCCATCACGACCGTGGGAAAACGAGAGAAACAAAACCCTGCATGTTCCGCCCTCTTAGCCTCCCCACTGCGCACACAGAGCAGCTCCTTTATGGCTCCTGGGAAAGTGACATTCCCTCCTCCTCCTCTCTCTCCAGCCCCTTTGGCCAGAATGGGTTACCTCTAAGGTCCCTTGTCAATCTGAGGTCTTAAGAATCCTTTCGTCAAGTGGCCATTGTCCCAGGTCAGCAACACTAGGTCTGACGGTGGAAAGACAGGAAAGCAATGACCTGAAGGAATGAGGAGGAGTCTAACAACTATCACCCACTCTAATTCTCTTTTCCCAGGGTCTCCGCTTTATTCCCTGGCCCTCTCTGCATGGTCCCTGCTCTTTGTGGGGAATTTATTATGGGGATATAAAATCACATTAATTTCTACCTAAATAAAATACTAGGGAAAAAAGCTGCTTGCCACACACACACACACACACACACACCAAGTCCCAAAGTCCAATTCAGAGATTTTGCATATTAGAGAGTTTATACTGTGATCTCCTTTTACTAATCATCAAGAGTTAATTTTTCATGCTTCTGATATCTTTTTGTATGTTCATAAGAACCAAGAGTGCACACATAACGTGATCCCAGGAACCTTCCTGATCCAGCCTAGAGGGAGACTGGGGCCCAGAGATGTTAATTCCTGGTCCAGATTAAGGTAGTGAAGTGGATAGAGTCAGGAATGATCAGTCCTGGGCTTCGTCCACCGGACTGCACTGTGTAATGGAAAGACCAACACACGAACTCTCCACTGACGGCCAGGAGATGCAATCCCCACCACCACGTGGGAATCTCTGGAGGAGGATAATTGGGCCCCATGTTATAAAGGAATGCTTTATACAGACACCCCTCCAAAAAACAAAAAACAAACAAAGAAAACTCCGGACAGCGTGGAGTGGTCCTGAGCAGCTCTAACTGCTGAGCTCAGGGGAGATGCAGAGAGGGCAGGCAGACCCTTGGCTAAGCAGGAGGGTTCGGGTGGCACTGGGAGGCTGCGGTGCTAGGGATGGCCAGGGTGAGTGGTCAGGGAGTGACGGTCATGGCCCAGGTTGGAACACAGCCCTGCCTGTCGTTACTGGGTGAGGAAGACACTGCTAGGAAGCCAGAGGCTGGAGGGCTCTGGGTGCCCTGGGTGGGGCCTCTCCCAGGGAAGGTGTTGCTAAGGATTGCAGCCCTGGCTTATCCCTCCCCGAGGGGAGTGAATAAAACAGAAAGAAGTCTGGCTCATGCCAACCCCAACCCCCACCACCCCCCGGGCGTTTGGTAAATGCCCCCTGCGCAGTCTCCTGGATTACAATTCAGGTCTGACTTCAAAGCCCTTGCTATTAACCACTTACATTTAATCCTGAAAAAATAAATGAAACTCTGCGTTAAAATGTCAACAGCGTCTTTCAAAGCTCCTGCCAGTATGGTAATTGCCAAAACCGTTTGTCTTTCCTCCCCTAGGGCACTGATGTACGGGGATGTTATCTCATTTGAGCCACGGCTCAAGGAAGGCAGTATTAGCTCCGTTTTACATGGTGTGTGTGTGTGTGTGTGTGTGTGTGTGTGAGGAAGCTTAGAGGGTTATTCTCCCACGTCACACAGCTGGAAAAGGGTGAGCTGGAACATGAAGTCAGACCGTCCAACTCCAGAGCCTGAGGGCTTAGCCATAGAACTACACTGCCTCCCCGATTGTGGAGGCAGGGACACATTGCTTGTACCCCTGAAATGACAACTCAAGAGCCAGTGCTAGCCCAGTGGGAGAGAAGGCTCTCACCCGCACCCCCACCTCCTCACCCCCAGCTTCTCATGCAAACAGAGAGGAGGAAAAGAGAGAAATAACTGTAGCAAAAGAGATTTGGGCATGGCTCAGGGGCTCGGAGGCGAAGCAATCCATTAAATTGCATTTATAAAATGGTTACTAAAAGACACACAGACTATTTATAAAATGGTTACTAAAAGACACACAGACATGGTACCCCTAAGGGTTGTTTTCTCCTCACTAGATAAACGTAACAAGAATACGGAATATCTGCTGCTGGGAAAGGAAAGCAGAGAGGAAAATTATTATTATTTTTAAAAAATATATTTTATTGCTGAAACCGGTTTGGCTCAGTGGTAGAGCGTTGGTCTGTGGACTGAAGGGTCCCAGGTTCGATTCCGGTCGGGGGCTTGTGCGTTGGTTGCCGGCACGTCCCTGGTGGGGGGTGTGCGGGAGGCAGCTGGTCGATGTTTCTCTCTCATCGACATTTCTAGCTCTCTATCTCTCTCCCTTCCTTTCTGTAAAAAGTCAATAAAATATATTTAAAATATATATATATATATTTTATTGATTTTTCACAGAGAGGAAAGGAGAGAGATAGAGAGCTAGAAACATTGACCACCTGCCTCCTGCATACCACCTACTGGGGATGTGCGCGCATCCAAGGTACATGTCCTTGACCAGAATCGAACCTGGGACCTTTCAGTCCATAGACCGACACCCTATCCACTGAGCCAAACCGGTCTCGGTATGGGGGGAAAATTATTGAACTACCTTCAAAGTTGTGAGAAATTCACTAGAGGAAGATCACACGTTATTTTGGAGGAAAAAAAATTAGCCCCTCCATCTAAGCAGGCTGGATGCAGGCTCAGGATCCCAGCGACTAAGTGGAATTTCAGAAGCTCCCTCTCCCTCTCTCTCCCAGAAGCTGCTTCCTAGAGGAGACCCAGCCCGCCAGGCCCTCCGTCTTCCTCTGACCACGGCTTATGCTTGGCAGGTGAGAGCTTCCTGCCCCACAGTCCCTCTCTGCCACCCGCTCCATGCCCTCCCCCTTCCATCCGTCCCCTAAGATCTTGTCTCCCCCAACCCCCCCCTCCCCCCAGCACACACGTGCTCCTCACCTGGATGTTCCTTTTGATGATGTCCCTGGTCAGCTGCACCTTGCCCGTGCTGGGGTCCACCCCGGCCAGCGGCACCATGACCTCCCCGATGACGTCGTCCCGGGAGAAGCGGTCGAAGCTGAGGACCAGGAAGTGCAGCACCAGGTCCTGCAGCTGGCTGTAGGGGATGCCGTAGAAGGTGAAGGTCTCGTCGAACACGGGGTCCAGGGTCTTGCGCAGCACCCTGGTCTTCACCCGGTGCCGCTTGTCGGGCAGGATGGTCATTTTGATGTAGGGGTCAGAGCCCTGGGTCTGGTCGTCCATCACGGGCAGCCCGTGGGCCTCCTGGATCGTCACCACCAGGGCTTTCTTGGGGAAGTTATAGTCCACCGAGAAGGTGAGGGATCCCAGCATGACATCCTCCTCCGGGGAGGACGGAGAGCTCGTCTTGCTCTCCCCGGGGGTGAGGCTGGCCATGGGGCTCCTCAGGTCCTCCCCGTAGTCCGCCTTGATGGGTAACTGGCCTATACAAGACCCAGAACTCGGTGGCCTGGGGCCCTTGTCTCGGCCCAGCAGGCCGGCCTCGGCTGCACCCACCGACAGGTTCCCGTGTCCGCCTTCCCTCCCATCTCTGTCTCTCCGCACTTTGATGATCTTCTTCTTGTTGCTGAGGGTCTCTGGGTATATGCTGATGCCTTTGAGCATGTGAATGAACTTGTACGGGGGGTTCTTGTGCTTCTTCTCTGCCTGCTGGTGGCAGCACGTCCAGACAAAGACGGTCACCGAGACGCACACCACCAGCACCGAGGCCCCGATGAGGCCTGCCACCACCGGTGACATATCTGAGGGTGGAGACCAGAGATGGTTAGGGCAGGTGGACCTCACCCCCCTCCCAGAGCTCTCCTACGTGGGGCCCCTGCTGGAGCCAAGTTCATCCCAGCCTGGCCTCCAAAACACAGTTTGCTCATCCGGGGCTTGAGAACTTATCCCCTCTCTTTGAAGTGCCTCATCCTTCTTCTCAACCAACCCACAGCCCTTCCTTTCCACCAAACCTGGACGAAACATTCACCTTCTCCAGAAAGACTTCCCTGAGTGCCCAACCAACTCCTGTTATTTTCTCGTTCTTCCCTTCGCACGTATGAACTTGGTTTTTCTTTTTTTTTTTCTTTTCTTTTTAATATATTTTATTGATTTTGTTCAGAGAGGAAGGGAGAGAGATAGAGAGTTAGAAACATCAATGAGAGAGAGTCATCAATCAGCTGCCTCTTGCACACCCCCTACTGGGGATATGCCCGCAACCAAGGTACATGCCCTTGACTGGAATCGAACCCGGGACCTTTCAGTCCCCAAGCCAATGCTCTACCCATTGAGCCAAACCGGTTTCGGCTGAACTTGGTTTTTCTAATAACGATTTGTTTCACATAAACTGCCCTGTGGGTGTTGGAAGGTCACCTTTTTACATGGGAACCCATTCAGCCCAGCGGTCACCCCAGGGCACGAGGTGTGTCTGGGGTCAGGGGTATCCCACAGCATCTCGGGAGGGTTTGTGAGCAATGGGGCTGTGTTGACTTGCTGGCATGGAGGGTGAAAGGATGTGGGATTGACTTCGTTTTAGTAGGTTGCTCCAGGGTAGCAAAAGGGGGTGGATGGTAATAAGAACAGTATTTTTTAAAAAATCTTCACCCGAGGATAATTTTCCCATTGATTTTTAAAAATATATATATTTTATTGATTTTTTTACAGAGAGGAAGGGAGAGAGATAGAGAGCTAGAAACGTCGATGAGAGAGAAACATCGACCAGCTGCCTCTTGCACACCCCCTACTGGGGATGTGCCCGCAACCCAGATACATGCCCTTTACCGGAATTGAACCTGGGACCTTTCAGTCTGCAGACCGACGCTCTACCACTGAGCAAAACCGGTTTCGGCTTCCCATTGATTTTTAGAGAGAGTGGAAGGGTGTGAGGGAAGGCGAGAGAGAGAGAGAGAGAGAGAGAGAGAGAGAGAGAGACAGACAGATAGACATTGATGTGAGAGAGAGACACACTGATTGATTGCATCCTGCAGGTGCCCTGACTGGGGCAGGATTGAACCTGAGGCCCTTTGGTACACGGGTGGATGCTCTAACCACTTAGCATACCAGCCAGGGAGGGTCTAAGTACTTTTAAAATATGTTCTAAATTTCAGCTCATAGATATTTAAAAATGGAAGAATTTTAGAAAGAGAAATAAAGAGACTGTGGAAAAGTCAGATCTTTGCTCAAATGTCACCTTCTTAGTAAGATCTTCCCTGACCACCCCATTCAAAAGTGCAGCCTTCTCCATCCCAAAGACCCACACTTCTGCCCTGCTTAATTTTCTCCATGTGTCTGCTCTTTCTTTCTCTTTTTCTCTCTCTCATACACACCCACATGCACAAGATTATATATAGACACACATATAAATTTACTGTTTATTATCTATTTTCACTAGAATATAAGTTTTATGAGGACAGGCATTTTATTTGTTTTGTTTATTTCTATATCCCCAGCACTAAAGACACTTAATATATATTTGTTGGATAAACAAGTAACTAAAGAGAAACAGATTTTCTTCCCTTCCTTTCCTTTAGTCTTATCTGTCTTTTCCCCACACAGTTGGCCCCTGACTTAGATAATTAGGTTTGGGGTTATTTCCCCTTTAAGTTCCCTGAAGCCAATTGGTCTCCATACAGCCTCTAGTTTTCTACATGACTTGACTTGCTTAACTTTTTTTCCAATTACATTTTACATTCAATATTATTTTGTATTAATTTCAGGTGTACAGCAGAGTGGTCAGACAATCATATACTTTACAAAGTGTTCTCCCTGATATTTCCAGTACCCAAATAGTACCATAAATAGATATTACAAAATTATTGACTATATTTCCCATTAAAGTTACTATTTTGTAACTACCCCCACATAACTTTTTTAATGTTTTGCATATATATACTTATATGTTATATTGTATTTTAATAACATGTAATGTATATGTGTATACACACACAAATTACAATCTTCTGTGGTAATCACAAATATTGAAACCCATTGTGCCACAATACGGTCCCTTGAATTTGAAATGTTATTACATAATTTTGTTTCAATAGAAGCAGAAACGTAACAAACCCACTTTTTTAAGGAAAGACTTGGGCTGGGAGAAATGAGAAGATAAGTATGACTCCAGAATATTCCAGATTCTTCCTGGAACATCCTTTCACCAGGTCTGCCTGGCTCTCTGCCTCTCACTGCAGACCTGTGTTCACACTTCACTTTATCAGAGAAGCATTTCCTGACTGCCCCACGTGAGAGAAGATCCCTATCACCTGCTTTATTTTTTTCTTCATAGTAGTTAATGAGCCCAACAATTTCTGTTTTTCCTCACCAGATAAATTAATGAGAATACTGAATGTCTGCTCACTGTATCCCCAGGTCCTAGAACCATGTGGCAGCTGGTAAGTGTTCAGGGAGCAAATGAGTTAGTAAATTCAAACAGCCTCTACAGATTGGAACAAGAGGGGGAGGTCAATATGATCACATATATCAAGGAAAATTTAAAATTCTATTTGGTTTTCAAAACCTACCAATACGCAATGGGAGACCTTACTTGATAAGGATGAGCAAAAATCACTTAGCAGTTTGGGTGACCACAGCATGGAGTATAATAAGGCTAGAGCCAACTTATACTTTAAAAAAAAAAACACCTATGTTTTATTGATTTTTTATAGAGAAGAAGGGAGAGGGATAGAGAGCTAGAAACATCTATCAGCTGCCTCCTGCACACCCTCTACTGGGGATGTGCCCACAACCAAGGTACCTGCCCTTGACTGGAATCGAACCTGGGACCCTTCACTCCACAGACCGATGCTCTATCCACTGAGCCAAACCGGTTAAGGCCCAACTTATACTTTGAATACAATGTCTGGCTCACAGGAGGGTAGTATAATTTCTTCTGCACTGGCCACAACATGTATGGAGTGTTCAGTCTACACTGACAGGAATAAACACTGCTTTTTTTTTTTTTTTTTTTTTTTTTTTGTACATTTATTATGTCCCTGCCAGGCATTGAACTACAGCTTCCTTTCTTTGAATCAAAGAACTCATTAAATAGGTACTATTAATATACTCACTTTCAATGGAGAAACCTGGGGACTCAAACCTGCCCAAGGCCAAGTAATGGCAAATGGCAGGGATGGGATTTAAATACTGGTTTTCCTGACACCAAAATGTCTCTACATTATGGATAATCAGGAGAGTAAAAGACCTGGGAACCACATTCAATGAAGGAAAATAGAAGGAACTGAAAGAGCTGAGAGGTCTAGGAATAATAACTTTCTTCAATTATTTACAATGCTGTGATGGAAGAAGGTGTGATTTGATTTCATGTTGGAGCTTAGGCCCAGCACCAGCACATACAGGCTACAGGAAGACAGATCTGACTCAGTGAAAAGAGTCAAATTATTATTTCAACTGCCTCACAGTAGCCCAGACTGCTTTATATAATTGAAAACTTTCAGAGGTTGAATCATCACCATTGGTTAGGGATACTCTAAAAGGAATTTCTTCCATGGTGATTGTGCTAAATATCTCCAAAGTCTTTTCTACTTCAAACATTCCATGGTTTCATGAAAGCTGGGGCCGGGTGAGAAAAGAAGGGGTTAGTCCTGGCCGAGTAGCTCAGTCGGTTAGAGTTCATCCTGATACACCAAGGTTTTGAGTTTGATCCCTGGTCAGGGCACATACAAGAAGCAATGAATGAATGAATAAATAAGTGGAACAACAAATCGATGTTCCTCTCTCTGAAATCAATAAAAATTTTAAAAAATTAAAAGAAAAGCAAGAGTTATATTATAAAACAATATAGTTAAGGAATAAAGCCATTAACAAAATAAATCAAGGTGACCATGTCCATACTAAATAATACTAGTGTTTATTCACAGAGCATTAAGTCAAATAAGAGTTATTAAGAAGAGAGTTTTCACAAAATGGGACAGCAAGCAGAAATAACATCCTGCTCATCTCTGAGTCCCTGAGTCTCTCGAATCTAACACAAGGTCAGTAAATATTTATTTGAACAATTGATTGGTTTCAATTGTTAATCAAAATGGCACACGTTGAAAAAAATGGCTCTCTTGCCGGGACCGGTTTGGTTCAATGGATAGAGTGTCGGCTTGGGGACTGAAGGGTCCCAGGTTCGATTCCGGTCAAGGGCATGTACCTTGGTTGCGGGCACATCCCCAGTAGGGGGTGTGCAAGAGACAGCTGATCGATGACTCTCTCTCATCGATGTTTCTAACTCTCTATCTCTCTCCCTTCCTCTCTGTATAAAGTCAATTAAAAATATATATATTTTTTTAAAAAGGAAAAATAAATGGCTCTTTATTCACCAATGAGGGACTTCCCTAAAAATTGCTTGCTAATGATTAGTGAAATTGAACATTGATTGTCTCTGTGAGAAGAGGAAAGCAGGGAACTACCCAGAGATCTATGATTTGAAAGAGAGATCGAAAGGCCATGTTGGGAGACATGTGAGGGATCCTTTGAGATCTACCCTAAATTTACTCTGTGATCCCTAAAGGGAACCCACTGTTGCTTCCCATGCCTTGGCTTTTACTGCTAAAAAATGTGGGTGGTCTGGGTAAGAAAGAAGGTGAAGGATTCCTATCCATCAGAAGGACAGACAAGGAAAAGAAGAGAAACAGATTAATCCATTTGTAAGTCACCTATGTGCTTTTCTCCACCTTATTGCCCACTTTTGCCCTATTTTTTTCCTCAGTTATTTGTTAACCTCTGCCTCTCCTTCCCACACTCAAGGCAGTTAATTAGAAAAACCAGGGATGCTGAAACTCAGAACCCTCTGTCTTGCTTTAGTCAAAAGGTTGGTGGGAAAAGGAAGTCGGAACTAATATCTGAAGTGAGTGCTTAAAGTAGTTGTAAATTGCAGTGACCGATGCTTCTTGCTCCTTTTGTGCTCGAAGGCCATGGCTAATTGAGCGTTGGCTTGGTGTATCTCCCAAGGCCTAAGGCATTTGAAGGGAAGTACTCTGAGACATGAAAAAGTCAGAAGTAACAGTTCCTTCGGAGGAAAGCCTCTGTAAGGGTTGGAAGGCCTGTGAGACACATCTGGGCTATGCCCAACTCTGTGGGTCCCTGACCAGCCTTCTTACTAGCTTCCTTCACTAACCCAGCTTTTCCCTGTCATGTGTGATACAGATAGGAGAATAAACTTCGGCATCAACTGGCCGTTGGCACGACCCTCACTATCTCGTGTGACTTTTATCTGTTTTATCTCCCTGAGCCTCAGTTTCCTCACCTGGAGAAATTATATAGAATAATTCCTACACCAGAGGATATTTGCAAGGATTAAATAAAATGTAGTATGAAAAAGGCTGATAAAACTTATCTTCTCTTTTCCACTAATATTCCTTCTAAAGGAAATCCCTCCATCCCACTTTCTAAAAAAATTGGGAAATGCAATTAGAAAAAAACAACATGTTGAAAAGAAGGCATCAGAAGAAAAAGAGCAGAAAGAAAATCATAGGGTGCTCATGCAATCACCAACGAGACGTCTATTTCAGAAATTTAGGACTCAAAGAATAGCAATGCAGAAGGCGAAGTGGAAGAAACAAATATCAAGATTTAGCCTTGAGAATCAGTGGGAACAAGAAGCTAATGGGTGTGATTTGTTGTCTAGATACTTGCCCTAGTCTGATGTCTTCGAATATTGAGAGCATGGAGCACATTGAGTTTTGCTCATTTCCATAAGCCTCTCACCGGAGAGTGAGAAAAGCCACTTCCATGTTGGATTGTGGACCCACCCAAACACCGGATGCTCAAAACTTCTGGATTCGTCTCAGGTTTAGGATCTCTTAAAGAATATGAAGGAACCCTTGCCTGACAGACAGCACTCTCCCTGGCTTCTACCATCCAAACTGAGGTAAGTAGAATGGAGGGAGAAGCAGGGCAATTCTTATTTTTATTTTTTATTTCTGCACCGGGAAAACATAGCACAGGTAGCTTGTGACCCTAGCATATTTTGGAGGAATTCCCTAAGAGGGGGAAAAACTTGTCTCTCGAGCTTTTCTTTCCCATCTTTCCTATTTTCCACTCCACTCTCTGCTCCAAGAAATGTTAACAGATCTTGGAGCGGCGCCGAGATGACGTAATGCTTTCTCTGGTACACAAAGCGGCCTCCCCCGGGCCGGGCCTCTCTCGCCCCTCCCCCGCCGGCTGGGTCGGGCCCCCGCCAGCTCCAGCGCTTAGCGCGGGTGAGTCCCCCTATTTGAAAAGCCAGCCCAGAGAACGGGGAACAAAAGGCCTGGGAGGGAGCGCCTGGGCACTGCCAGGAGGCCCAGAAATAGACATCACGTCATCCCCTCGCCCAGCGGCACCAAGCGCCATTTGGTGGCATCAGAGGGACCCCACCATTACGATGCAGAATAGCAACTTGCAGGGCTCACGGCTCCCCTCCGCCTCAGCATCCAGCTGACCGGCTTAAGGAGTGGCTTCCTTTGAGCTCCCCACCCCCGCACCTCCCTCCCCGGAGGCCGCTGCCTCCCCCTGGCTGCCGTCCACACGCAGCCCACAGCCTCCACACTGCCATCTTGATGCCCCATCCCCCTTGCCATCGCCCTCCCCCGCAGCCCCGAGGACTAGGGTGGGGAGGAAGGGGCACCGCCCTGCGTGCCCCAAGGGGGAGGGCTCGGCCTACTCCACCTCTCCTCCCCCAGAAGGAGGGGTGCGCATCCTCTGCAAGCTCCCTAGTTCTCACCTCCAGCAGTGCTGACGGTGCACCGTGCAAGGATTTTAGCATCCTGGACCCCATCCGGGGCCTCCATGTCTCTCTAGCCTTCCCAGCCTCTGCAGGCCACAGTTTAAGTTCAGGCTCTGCCCACTGCCCACCACCCACCGCCACAGGCCCGATGCTAGCGGGGCTGGCCTTGGAGACCCTGGTCTGGGCTTCATTTCTCCTGCAGCCCCTGCCTGGGTTCCCCTCGCTTCACCACTCTTCCGATTACCGCAGGCTCAGTTGGGCCGTCTGTACTTACCAAAGCCAGGTCGGATATTGGTGATTTCGGCCATGTCGTAATCAGCGGCTATTGCTGTAGAGGCCGTTGCAATGGTCAGACAACTCTGGGAACCCTGGGTCAGAACCCAGGCCGCCGCTGCGCAGCGCTAGGTCAGGGGAGGGGGGAGGTATCTGGCGGATGCCTCCTGTGACGGCCTGGTCCCTGGCTGCCAGCTGCGGTCGCCTCTTCAGATGCTCCAGGGATGCTCTGAGCTAAGGATGCAGGTGCAGCCAGACTGGTCCTGATGCGAGGGAGGCCCCGCCTTCTTCCGAGCCATCCTCGGCAGGAGGCTCCGCCTCTGTCCGAAAAGTTCCGGAAGGCAGTGCCCGCCCCTTTCCGGAAGATGTCTGGGAGGGGACCCTATCACCGGGATTTCCTGAGAATAAGACCCGCCCACTGACAGGCTGTTTGTTGGTCTAAAGGAGCAAAACCCAAGGATAGAGTTAAGAAGTGCAGGTATCATAGAGGAAATTTAGATCCTGTGATTCTGATCCCCTGGACTTAATATAGCAGCGGAATGTTCTGACTGAGAGAGAGCCCAGGATTTTGGAAAAACAAAATTCTATATGTCTGCCATTGTTTTCATGCATTTCTGAACCTCCTGAAGGCTATTATGGAAACTTTCTTAAACTTCAGAAACACAAACTCTGATTGAAGATGAAACCTCGTGATGGATGCACAACTCTGAACATTTACTTAAAACAATTTAACTATACAAGTAGAACAGATGCATTTTGTGGTGTGTGGATTAAAGCTGTTTTTATAAAAAGACTAACGAAGCCTAGCCTGTTTTTCTCAGTGGGTAGAGTGTCAGCCTGCGGACTGAAGGGTCCTGGGTTCGATTCCGGCCACCTCGGTTGCAGGCTCCAGGGCGAGTGCAGGAGGCAACCAACCAATGTTTCTCTCACATCGATATTTCTCTCTGTCTTTCCCTCTCTCTTTAAAAAAAACCAATGGAATGTGCTCGCTTAGGCAGCACATATATTATACTAAAAAAATCAATGGAAAATACCCTCGGGTGCAGATAAAAAAATTGATGTTGAAAAACAGATAAATAATAAAATAAATTAATAATAAATAAATAAAAAGACGAATGAAGAACGCCAAAGTTAATCAGCGCTGCATATTTCTTTCTTAAAGTGTAAAGTGCTTTAGGGCTGCTTAGGAGAGAGAGGATGTGCAAACCAACAGATGACCAGAGGCTCTGATATTTGAAACCCTGTGAGCAACAAACCTTTTCCAAGGAAGATACTCATATGCTGCAGGTTCAAAAGCAGGCCGCAAATGCTTCTAGAGACTTCCTTGGCATTTGGGAGAGTGAGGGTGATAGAGGCTAGAGTCAGATTGCAGTTGTGTCCATGAGTATATTAATTTTGCTCTTCATTTTGGCTGTGGACCCTTTCATCCTGTCGATTCTGTTTACAGATAGGATCAGGTTAAGTGGATTATTTAAATCCGTAAAATATTTGTTGATAGTTCACCCGTGAAATGAGAGTTGAGTGTATTTTTCCAGTTTTGACATTTTCTTCCAGAAAAGTGGAAAGAAGATGGCTCTAGGAATCATTCATTGTTCAAAACACAAGTATTGAATTATTGAACATCAACTATGCTTCCTGGACATGGGATCAATGCATTAGAAGCTAGAGTAAAGGATACCCAATTCCTCTTAATAGCTGTGTGTATCTTTGTGAAATCACCTATCCAGCTGAACCAGAAATTTGTTCTGTGTAAATTTTTTTTGAAATATGTTTTATTGATTTTTACAGAGAGGAAGGGAGAGGGATAGAGAGTTAGAAACATCCATCAGCTGCCTCCTGCACACTCCCTACTAGGGATGTGCCCACAACCAAGGTACATGCCCTTGACCAGAATCGAACCTGGGACCCTTGAGTCCACAGGCCGAGGCTCTTATCCACTGAGCCAAACAGGTTAGGGCTGTCCTGTGTAAATTTAAAAGTATAATATCCATTGTTCCATAAGGATTATCGTGAAGATCAAATCACCGATGATAACATAAATGAAAGCATTTTGTAAAACGGCAGAGCATTATACAGCTATGAGTACTCATTACTCTGGAGTGACTCCAGGACTCACTAGTACAAATAACTGCACTATTTGTAACCCAGGGATTCCTTCCTGAAAATTTCTGAATTCTCCATTTCCTTGGTCCCGTATTTTCAGGTGTGCCACGGCAAGAAGGGTTAGTTACCAAGTTCAACTAACGAATCACCATCCCAAGTTATGTTGTGAGTAGCGCTAGGACCGAGTAAGAGAGGCATTTCTTTAAATCGTTTTGACCACAACTGACGGGCTAGCCTTGCGGCTTCATTCCGCCCTAAAGTGGGCCGGCGCCGCGCACTACGTCCTGACGCCGCGCACTACGTACGACGCGGGCGCGCGCACGTAAGTGGCTGCCGCTGGCTGACTTCCGGTGGCACGGACTCCGAGTTTCCGCGGGATCCGTCGCCGGTGAGGGGAGTGTGTCCCGTGCCGAGAGGCGGGAAGTGGCCTGTGGGAGCCGGCCGTCAGGGCGCAGGATGTCCAGGCCGAGGGGGCCGGCGCGGCGGGCTGGCGCGGGGTGGAGGGCAGAAGGTAGAGGGCTGAGGGGGTCGAGCCCGGCGCGGGGGCTCGGGCCAGTGCTCGGCGCCTAGGTGGAAAGCGCAGTTCGGTCTCCCTTTTGAAAATTATCCCCAGGAGGGGCTCGCGCTGGGGCTACCTTCGGATTTGCATTCTCTCACCCTGTCGGCCTCACTCCAGTTCCTAAAAGGTGAGCCTCTTTGGAATTGCTGTGTTATAAGTGCCGGGGGTCGGCCCCTGTACGCTGCTGACTTTAAATGGTAGCTGACTTTCTTTCTTTTTTTTTCCTTCCTAATATTTCCCCCCTTTTTCATTAATTCATCTGCAAAATACTGGACTAGCCTAAGCTACTCCCACCCCCCTCACCCACTTACCACCCTCCCTTGAGCTTTAATTACCAAGATGAGGGCGTTGGTAGACTGGAGGGTGGGGGAGATCTCTCCTCGTGGTCTGTGGAAACTGAATTAGGGAGGTTTAGAACTAACTTTATAGTTCAGACTCTTTAAGAGTGAGAACTTTGCCCGGGCCGGTCTGCTCAGGTGATTAGAGTGCCGGCAGGATACACCAAGGTTTCGGGTTCCATCCTCCGTCAGGGCACACACACAGAATCAACAAATGAATTCATAAATAAGTGGAACAAGAGATCAATGTTTCTCTCTTTCTCTCTCTCAATGCATTAAATACGAGAAATTATTTAAAAAGGGGGGAAAAAAACAACAACTTTATTTTGCAGCCCTGTAGTCCAAACTTTCATCTAGTGCCCTGGTAGATGGGCATTCATACTTTGAGCATTGTCAGTGATGAAGAACTCACTGTAACACAAGATAATTTATTCTGTTCTTGTACCTATTTTATTGGGTAAAGTTTTTTTGGGTAGAAAGTTTTCGTATAATGCTTAACTCTGGTCTAAATGCTGCATAAAATAAGCACAGAGTAAGAGAGGAAGGGAGAGGAGGGGAGAGAGAGAAACATCAATCTGCTGCCTCCACTGCTGCTGGGGATCCAACCTGAAACCTGGGCATGTGCCCTGACAGGGAATCGAATTGGTGATCTCTCGGTGCATGGGAGGATACTCAACCAACTGAACCATACCAGCTGGAGCCACACTCTTTTCCATTCATTCGTGTAGTTAGGGAACATTCATTCAGTCTTTACAGTAGGGCAGATACTGCCTGGTACTAGGGGTACTAGTTGAAAAAGTCCTTTTCCTGAAAAACCCATGTATTTTTTTGTGGAGGCAGATGGGAAGGAGACAGACAAGAGGCAATTACAAAAGTTATAATTACTATAAAAGAGGTTTGCAAACAGGTTCTAGAACATAAAAGAAGAGACCATCCAATTTAGGTTAGTGTTGCTCTTAAAATGTTAACTGGAATTGAAAGCAAGAGTCAGAAGTACCGTAGTACAGAGAACAGTAGGAATCTCTCTCTTGTTCACAACACAAAATTTCTGATAATATCACCTAATCTCTTTATTTGTTAATCCTCACCGGAGAATATGTATTTTTTTCCATTGATTTTTAGAGAGAATGGAAGGGAGGGAGGGAGAAAGAGAGAGAAACATGGATTGGTTGCACCCAGACTGGGACTGGGAATCAAACCTGCAACCCAGGTACATACCCTTGGCAGGAATCGAACTTGTAGCCTTCCGTGTGTGGGCCTGTGCATGCTCTAACTTCTGAGAGACACTGTCCCGGGCAAGGCCTAACCTCTTTATTTATTTATTTATTTATTTATTTAAAGTTTTTTTCAAATATATTTTTATTGATTTTTTACAGAGAGGAAGGGAGAGAGATAGAGAGCTAGAAACGTCGATGAGAGAGAGACACCGACCAGCCGCCTCCTGCATTCCCCCCACAGGGGATGTGCCCGCAACCAATGTACATGCCCTTGACCGGAATCGAACCTGGGACCTTTGAGTCCGCAGACCGACGCTCTACCACTGAGCCAAACCGGTTTCGGCAAGGCCTAACCTCTTTAAACAAACACATTTTGCTTTTGGATTGTTTCTGTTAATGAAATAACCTTTTTATTTATGCAACAAAAATAGAAAATATTTATTGATCTAATAAATTATCGATACTATCTAGTGATGTCACTGCTATTTTTAATTTAGTTTATGACTGAAGAAGCAGATTCAGGTTAAGTAATTTTTAGAAGGTCACAAAGCTGGAGAGAATCAGACTTGGGAAGCAAATCCAGATTGTTTGACTCTGTTTGGTCTCAGCATCTACCTTCCTGATGGTAATAATAATCACTGACGCTCATCATTTTCTATGTAATTCTTATAACAACTCTGATGAGGTAAAAACAGTTCTTTCTTACAGTTGAGGAAACTGAAGTTTGGAGAGGTTAAGTCACTAAGCAAGATAACTTACTAATCAGTGGTAGAATTGGGATTTTAACTCAGGCATTCTAACCACTGTCTGTCCACTTCCACCTAATGGGAATGAGGTGCATTTGATATAAAGTACTGTGTTCATGATTGAATATAAGAAAGGGAAAATATATTTGAGGATGTATTATCATAGTTAATATGAAGTTGATAAAAACTCGCTTTTATCCTTTTAGGATGGAACAAAAGTAGGACTTCTAAAATGTTGCCCAGTAAGAAGAGAAGAACTGCAGTGACTGAGTTCCCACAACATCAGGGCAGCCTGGAGGAAGATGACTTAGACCTTGAGTCAGCCGTTAAACCAGAATCGGACCAGAGTAAAGACTTGGGGTCAGCGTCACTGTCCTGGGGTGGAGGTCATGGTAGAGCAGCTGGTCTCGAGGTTGAATCTGTGCAGGATGCAGGACATCAGCTTGGTGTGGAAGATCCGTCTTTGAATTCCAGGGCACTCACCCAGGACACAGATGCAGCAGTTCTAGAAGCGGTTAACGTGGCCATCTCAAAGGGAATCACCCTATCTTCCTTGGAGTCTTCCCAGCCCCTTAACATACACACTGATAGAGAAAAACTCCATGCCACCGGCTCAAAAAAGGGGAAGAAAACCACACTCAGGCCCAAGCCAGTTACCCAAGAAGACAGAGGGGGTCATCTGGTCACCAAGGAGCCTTTTCCAGGAGAGCCTGGTGAAGAAGTCAAGGAAGAGGGAGGTAAGATATGCCTGATCTTTAGGCTTAATGTTTTCCTTGTCAGCGGTTTGGCATGTCTTTGCCTTTGCTAATGCACTCTTGTCAGGGCCTTTACAAAATGTAGTTTTTCTGAAAAGAGATCTTGATTTGGCATGGAATTGGAATTGTAGAGTTCCGAAGGTCAGCAGTGAGCTTTATGAATGGATGGAGGTTTTCTCCCCTCCCATTTCTTAAATCTTCTGTGCCCTTTTCTTTCCTTCCTCTATCCTTTCTTGTCTGGAGGTATGAAGTATGTATAGCTTTTTGTGCTTTGGTGCATATCTATGAAGTGGGGCTTGTGGAGAAGGGTCAGTGGCTGAGAGACTCCTGCCTGGGACGTTGGGAAGGGCTTTACTTGGAGGATGAGTTGCAGTTTGACAGAATGATGGCATAGGGTTTCATAGGCCAACAGTAGTGTACTCAGAGGTCAGAGCAGAAGAGGATGGTGACATTGCTTGGAAGAAGAGGTGAGAGATGACTTTAGAGTGGTAGATTGTGCTTAGTTGTGAAGGGTTTTATTTCCATGCTTAGGTGTTTGAACTTTTCCTGTAGGTCAGTGTTTCCCAAACTTTTGACATATGTGTACCCCTTCTATAATTTTCGTAATGCTGAGTACCCCTTGTTAAAAAAAAAAAAAAAAAAAAAAAAAAAAAAAAATGGATGTATTAGGCACAGCTAAGCACGGTGTAGTGCATATCCCCACCAAACTCTGGTGCAACACGTACCGCCACCAAACTCTTCCTGTACCCCTGCAGGTACGCGTACCACACTTTGGGAAACATTCTGTAGGTGATAGCTAATCCTATATAATAAAAGGCTAATATGCAAATCAACTGAATGACAGAATGATGCCCACTGACCCACCAGGGGCAGACACTCAATGCAGGAGCTGCCCCCTGGTGATCAGTGTATTCCCACAGGGGGAGCGCTGCTCAGCCAGAAGCCCTGAGCCAGGCTCATGGCTGGTGTGTGCCGTGGTGGTGGTGGTGGTGGCAGTGGCCGGAGTCTCTCCCGCCTCCTTAGCTGCTGCCGGCCCTAAACTGTCAGTTGGACATCCTCTGAGGGCTCCTGGACTGTGAGAGGGAGTAGGCTGGGCTGAGGAGCCCCTTCTCCCCTCTAGTGCACAAATTTTGTGCACCAGGTCTTTAGTTGATGCATAAAAGAAGCAGAAGACATAGTTCTAATCTCAGGAAGCTTATACTTTAGTTGGAAAGACAAGACATAAATGCATAGTTCATTTGGAACAGTATAAGAATATGTGAATAATTTGTGTGGTACAGGTAATTAGGATTTTTGGAACTTGTAGGATTGATATGTTTTGATAGATTGTAGGGAAGGAGTGGAAGTAGAATAGCACATTTTGAAAATACGTAGAAGTGCTGTGTTTGTGTGGGAATGTAGCAGGGCTTCAGAAAGAAAGGGCAAATCCAGGTATTCAGAGCCTCGCTGTTACCCCCTTAAGACCTTTATAAAGGATGGGACTAGGATGTTGACAGTAAGGATAGAGAATAAAGACTGTATTTTAGAGTCTTGACAAAGAAATAACTAATATTGCTCAGAGACTGCTATGATTTAAGATATCTGGATTGGGAGATGGTGAAGCATGCCATTATTATGGGGAACATATTTGAGGGGCTGATTGTTAAATTTTTTTTCTTCAAACTTAGTTGTAATGGTGACATGAAGACAGGATGAACTGGAGAAAAATACAAGATTAGAGTGCCAGATAAGGAGTGGATAATTAAATAGGGGTTCAATGCCACTCAGCTATTGAGTGGAATTTAGAGATTTTTTATTTTTAATTTTTAATTTTTATTTTTTTATATATTTTATTGATTTTACATAGAGAGGAATTGAGAGGGATAGAGAGTTAGAATGAGAGAGAAATCGACCAGTTAGAATGAGAAAGTAACATATGTAGTTACCAGGAATTTAGAGATTTTTAAAAAAAACTAACATTGGTTAGTAACATGTTGCAAATTTCAGGTGTAGACTTTATAATATGACATCTGTCTAACTTATACCACTGAACTCTAGTCTTCCATCACCATATATTTGACCCCCTTTACCCTCTTCGTCCTCCCCCCCCCACTTCTCCTCTGATAACGTTTTATAATGTATATCACTTATAGTTAATTAAATGTGATGTTAATGGTCAACTATATAGTGTCCCTTTGTCATCAGCAATATAATACCTCCTCTCTTCCCATTACGCATCTGATCTTTCTATCCTATATAATAAAAGGCTAAGGTGCAAATTGAGGGAACAGCGGAATGAGCAGTTGCTATGATGCACACTGACCACCAGGGGAGCCCCACTCAGACAGACGTTGGGCTCATGGCTGGCAAGTGCAGCAGTGGTGGCAATAGCCTCTCCTGCCTCCACAGCACTCAGACATCCCTTGAGTGCTCCTGGACTGTGAGAGGGCACAGGCCAGACTGGGGGACTCGCCCCCCCTCCGCCCCCCAAGTGCATGAATTTCATGCACCAGGCCTCTGAGTCTATAATAATAAAAGCATAATATGCTAATTAGACCAGACAACTTTACAGATGAAGCCGGGGCTGCAAGGGAGGCCCAGTTGCCAGAGGGAAGCCAGGGCTGGCAGCTGGGGTAAGGAAGGCCTATCTTGCATGAATTTTGTGCATTGGGCCTCTAGTAGGAAATAAATGCATAGCTCTCAGTATAATAGAGCTAGAAAGACCTTAGCAATTATTTACTTCAATTCCCTGACATTATAGATGAGTAAATTGGATGTGAGCATATTTCAATATCATTTCAATATTTTTCTTAGGACATTGTCTTTAAGAGAGAGGAATACCTGTATAGTATATGCATTATTAACAAAGTTATCTACCTAAAAAGGACTTTATAACAAGATCCTGATGTCTACAATAGAGTCTGACTAAGAATGGTGGCAGTGTGAAGCAGTGTTTGCGATTCTTCCAGGGAAGCCTCAGATGCCTTCTGGAGAAGAGATGCCTTTCTTGCCATCAGGCAGCCCCTCTGCAAAACTAGGAGCCCCGCCTGGGAAATCATCGCAGCCCGATGTCTGTGCCTCTCCTCCAGGAAAGCCGTGCAGGACTGCAGATCACCACGCTGAGGAGATGGAGGATGATGGACTCTTTATTCCAATGGGTAGGCTCTCTTTTTCTTTCCTTTTTTCAATTTTATCCTCTTTATTGAAGTATAATATGCAGAAAACTGCACATATCCTAAGATATAAAAGGTTATTGAATTTTCAGTTTGAATACACCTATATAACCAGTAACCAGATCGAGAGAAGAATATTACTGTCCTGGCTCGGTGGCTCGGTTGGAGTGTCAGCCCATACACCAAATGTTTCCAGTTCCATTCTCTGTCAGGGCCCATGCCCGAGTTGTAGGTTTGGTCCCCAATTGGAGTGTGTATGGGAGGCAGCTGATTGATTTCTCTCTCACATTGATTGATGTTTTTTTCTCTCTCTCCCTTTCTCTCTCTAAAAATAGATAAACATTTCCTTGGAACATTCCCATTTAAAAAAAAAAGAAACAGGATATTACCTGTACCCAAAAGTACTCCCTTTAAGTTATTACCAACACCTTACTGCTAGGGTAACCATTTTTTTTTTTTTAAAAATCAATCTTTATTGTTCATATTATTACAAAGGTTCCTCATTTCTTCCCCCCTCCACCAGGTTCCCACCCCACTCTCCGACCCCTTCCCCTCCCCCATTGTCCTCATCCATAGGTGCACAGTTTATGTTCAGTCTCTTCTCCTCCCTTTCCCCGATAGTAAATCCCTTTTCAGATAGTAAATCAGTTACTTAGCATTTTCTCATATCAATAATACCTCCACATGCCCAAAGATACACTTCACACAAAAGACATTTCCAAAGAGGTCAACCAACCTCATCCAGGCCCCGCACAATGCACTCACAGATCAACACCCCAGCGCAATACTAACTCAACACATCCAGATCTAAGCCTTCATCACTTGATTCAGCAGACCCTCAAGTTCCCACAAAAGTTTCCAGCCATGTCTGAGAGGCAGCCTTGGGGCGGGGGCAGGCAAGGAGCGAGCTGTTCCGGGCCTGGCCTCTGTTGCTGTGGTCCGTTCCACAACCAGCTGCTCCAGGTCTGGCCACTGCTGCTTGCAGGGGTCTTCAAACTTTTTAAAGTGGGGGCCAGATCACGGTCCCTCAGAGAGCTGGAGGGCCGGACTATATGAACTACTGATTCCTACTGTAACACCTCGGCTGCGCTCACTGCCCAAAAAACCTGGCGGGCAGGATCAGACTCCTCTGCGGGCTGCGTGTGGCCCGCGAGCCGTAGTTTGAAGACCCCTGGTTAGGGTAACCATTATCCTGACTTCTAGCAGCACAGATTGGTTCATCTGTTTTGTACTTCCTACCCCCTCTACCATTACCACCTCTAAAACACCGTACTCTTTGATTCCCAGGGCCAGACAGCTGGCAGCTTGTTTCTCTTTACAGCGTTGCCTTTTGGGGTTAAGTTTGGGGAACAATTACTTTGGAGATTCTGGTGATGTTCTTGGTTTATTTGCAGAAGAGCAAGACAGTGAAGAAAGTGAGAAAAGGCAGAAAAAGAAAAAGGGTACCAAGAGGAAACGAGATGGAAGAGGTCAGGAAGAAGGGACTTTGGCTTATGACCCAAAACTGGACGATATGCTTGACCGTACCTTAGAGGATGGCGCCAAACAGCACAATCTGACAGCAGTCAATGTGCGAAACATCCTTCACGTGAGTAAGACTGGGGCGGCTATGGAATTGGAGTGGAAATTTTTTATGGGAAGCAAATAAGAGTACTCGGGAAATTCTTTTCTTTCTTTTTTTTTTTTTAAATATTGAGAAGTCTTTTTTTCCCCCCCAAAGTATATTTTATTGATTTTGTACAGAGAGGAAGGGAGATACAGAGTTAGAAACATCAATGAGAGTTAGAAACATCAATGAGAATCATCGATCAGCTGCCTCTTGCACACCCCCTACTGGGGATGTGCCCGCAACCAAGGTACATGCCCTTGATCGGAATCGAACCCGTGACCCTTCAGTCCCCAAGCCGACGCTCTATCCATTGAGCCAAACCGGTTTCGGCTCGGGAAATTCTTGACTTGTGGTATATGAATTACTTATTTTGTGAGTTATCTATGGCGAAACATTTTACATTTCAAGATTGATTTCTCTTTGCACTCAGCACACATTTGAAATCTGAACAAATGTTAAAGAAGAACTTAACTGGGAAGATAAACTGTTCCTCTGCTGCCTTCACTGATTTGATTGTTTACTGTATTTATTAGATTTGGTGATGATAATGTTTATACTGGATTTACTCTTTTGTGGGTTAATATGCTTGAAAAGATGCCCAGTTAACAGTTTATAGTACTTTGCACTATTCTTCAATATGTAGCAACACAGCTATTTATAAAACTTAGTTTCTCCTAAGCATATAGTTACCTCAGAATTTCCTTTTTTTAAAAAATATGTTTTTATTGATTTTAGAGAGGAAGGGAGAGGGATTGAGAGATAGAAACATCAATGAGAGAGAATCATTGATTGGCTGCCTCCTGTACGCCCCTTATGGGGAGGATTGAGCCTACAACTCGGGCATGTGCCCTTAGTTGGAATTCAACTTGGGACTCTTCAGTCCGCAGGCTGATGTTCTGTGCACTGAGCAAAACCAGTTAGGGCAGAATTTCTTTTTATGTAAGCCATTTTTATTCCCTGTAGCAGCTAATAAGCTGTCAAATTGCTTGAAGCTGTGTGTTTTTATGCAAAACTTGCTTCTTTGCTTTTAGTTGCCTTGCATTACCCTAATCTGAAGCTGCTTGAGTATATCGCTCTCATTTGTCTCTACATATGCTTAGCAGAATCACAGAGATGAGTGTTATCGAGTGACACATCTTTGTTGCATAATGTGAAATTTCGTCTTTCTGCAGGAAGTCATCACAAATGAACACGTGGTAGCGATGATGAAAGCAGCCATCAGTGAGACTGAGGATATGCCCATGTTTGTGAGTATTTGATTGTCATTTTTTTTAATGTGATGGAAGAGAGCTACCTGTAAACTGGCTAAGTGTAGGAGGCCACTTCGGAGTCTATAAATAGTTTGGCATTTGGGGGCAAAGTTAGCATCCTAAAATTCAAGAATTACATGATGATTTTTATTGACTCTTCTCATTTTCCCCTCTCTAGGAACCCAAAATGACACGCTCTAAACTTAAGGAAGTGGTGGAGAAAGGAGTGGTGGGTGTTCTGTTTTTTCTTTATTGTTTACTTAGGTTGGTAAATAATATCTAATTACAGGTTATTTGTAGAGAAAAAAAAATATATGGTAGATATTATTGTGGTCTGAGTTTGCCTTCTTGATGAAAGATGTGTAAAAGACAAGTAAAGGTAAAATATATGAAATCATCAGCATAGTTTATTTTAGTCGATGTGGAAATAGTGCATTTTTGGAACTAGTAGGTAGTAGATAACTATTTAGAGTTGCTGAAAGCAACAAGAGGTCAATTCTGTTCACGTTGTATGTGGCAGGGTTTAGTATTTCTCATAGTGTGTCCTGGGGACCACTTGCATCAATATCACGCTGGTGTGGGTTCCCTCAGAAGTCTTATTAAAAATGCACGTTCTTGGGCCCACCTCAGACCTACATACCACGAGTAGGGCCTGGGATTGTGTATCGTTGAAAACACACTAGTTTTTCCTTTCGCACACTGAAGTTTGAGAACCACTTGAAGACTTGTGAAGTATTTTGGTATAGCAAGGTCTTTGATGCTTGGAACCACATTACATCCTGCTTAACAAACACTTATCCAGTTTGTGGTTACCTTCTGTGACAAGGCAAGTGATAGTCTGAGGGAGTCCGTTCTGTCTCTCATAGTGAGGAAGATGGACCCAAAATACATATTGCAGTTTTTATCTTTTTCCTGCTCTGTTCCTTGCAGCCCTGTAGAAAGGTCTGTTCCTCTTCCACCTGACCTTTCCTCTAGTCAAAGAAATCTGTTTGTAACATTCTTTTTGTAACATTCTTTTCTTGCTAAACGTCCCCAGTATTTTATTAGCCTTTAAGTGACATAGCTTTGAGTATTTTTATCAATCACCCTTTTCTTCTGAATGTACCTAGTTTGTCTGTATCCTTTTAAAAGTGTGCCACAGTGGAATCTACTGGTCCGATGTGTCTTAACTAGTACAGGGTAAGTTAGGTTATCCCCTCAATGTTCCACATACCATATTTCTTTTGATGCAGTCTGAGGTTTGCTTTTTGATAGCCCTATCATTCATATATATATTTAAAATACATTTTATTGTTATTTTTTATAGAGAGGAAAGGAGAGGGATAGAAAGCTAGAAACACTGATGAGAGAGAAACCAGCTGCCTCCTGCATCCCCCCCACTGGGGATGTGCCCGTAACCAAGGTACATGCCCTTGACTGGAATCGAACCTGAGACCTTTCAGTCTGCAGGTCGACGCTCTATCCACTGAGCCAAACCGGTTTCGGCCATATCATATTTTTTAATTTAATCAACTAACCCTGTTGTATTAAGTGAACTATCATCTTCAGGAAGTACACAAATGGACATGTGGTAGCTATGATGAAAGCAGCCATCAGAGAGACAGAAGTTACATGACGTCTACCTGACATATGGGGTGTAATTGACATCATTTCCATGTTTGATTTGAATAAAAGGCCAAGGAGATCCAAATCAGATTCTGGATTATGTTTACCAGCCACAAATATAGATGTAGAGAAGTTGAACAACCCAAGACGATAGTTTATGTGGAAGAGCAGGATTAAAGTTCCTCTTGCTTTTTTTTTTTTTTAAATTAAGCAATGATTTTTTTAAAAAAATATATATTTTATTGAATTTTTACAGAGAGGAAGAGAGAGGGATAGAGAGTTAGAAACATTGATGTGAGAGAATCATCAATCAGCTGCCTCTTGCACATCCCCTACTGGAAATGTGCCCGCAACCAAGTACATGCCCTGAATTGAACCCGGGACCCTTCAGTCCACAGGCTGATGCTCTATCAACTGAGCCAAACCGGTTTTGGCTCCTCTTGCTTCTTAATGCTTAGTAGACTGACTCCAATACACTTCAGATGCTGCTTTGCCTTCATGATGTATTTGGGAATAGGGGAATTGATTGGTTCAGAAACAAACAGGAGGAAGGGTGTGGCCCTGAACCACATCATCCCCTGGACATTTTGTGCGGGCCTAGCCACACAGATCCGTGGCTCGGACAAGGCAGGGCTGAAATGTGGAAAACCTGAGGCTCCTTGTAGAGATAGAACCCAGTGGCCTGTTGGATTTTGTTCATAAAGTGATTTTGATTGGATCACAAGTAAATAATCAAGAAATTACCTACTCCAATGGCATTTTGTCAGCACTATGTAGGAGCTTTAAAAAAATTATTTTAAAATCTTTTCCTCCAACTCTACTGTTTTAAAACATGAAAAACGTTGAGAAAGTTTTAGTGAATCCATATTCGATCTAGATTTAACAATTGTAAAATTTTGCCATATTTGCTTTATAACTCTATTGTTTGTTCCTATACTAGTATTTGAAAATAAGTTGTGGACAGTTTGACACCTCACTCCAAATCCTTTCATAATCATTTCGTTGCCCTGGCCGGTTTGCCCTTCAATCTGCAGGCTGACGCCCAATGGGTAGAGAGTCAGTCTGTGGACTGAAGGGTCCCGGGTTTGATTCCAGTGGGCGGGGGCATGCCTGGGTTGCGGGCTCGATTTCCAGTAGGGGGTGGCAGGAGGCAGCTGATCAATGATTCTCTCTCATCATTGATGTTTCGGTCTTCCTCTCTCTTCCTCTCTGAAATCAATAAAAATATATTTTTTAAAAAAGGGAACTTTGTGTGGCTGGCTCTTTGGAGGCATTCTAATGGTAGATTTATGTAATTGAGTAAAAAAGTATTGATATCAAAAGGCTACTGTCACCTATAATATTGTAGTTTACAAGTAGTTTTTACATTATTTTGTGTGAACCCAAGCTGTGATTTAAAGTAGACAAGACAGATACAGAGTCTTACCTGGTCTAAGGCAGAATGCTGATGATGGAAATAGTTTTCTCACCTTTTCTGCTGTCAAGCTATGACAGATATTTGAGAGTATACTCTCAGGGATAATCAGTACCTTAGCTCAGGGCAGCTCCATGGTAGGTAAATGGCTCTTTGTAAGGGTAAAGAGAAAGTAAACATTAAAAACAGTCTATGCTTAGGCTTAGGCTTAACTAGGTTTAGGCTTAGGCTTAAGCTTAATTAGGCTTAGGCTTAACTAGGCTTAGGCCTAGGCTTAGGCTTAACTAGGCTTAGGCCTAGGCTTAACTAGGCTTAAGCTTAGGCTTAGGCTTAACTAGGCTTAGGCTTAGGCTTAGGCTTAACTAGGCTTAGGCTTAGGCTTAACTAGGCTTAGTCTTAGGCTTCACTAGGCTTAGTCTTAGGCTTAACTAGGCGTAGGCTTAGGCTTAACTAGACTTAGGCTTAAGCTTAGGCTTAGGCTTAACTAGGCTTAGTCTTAGGCCTAGACTTAACTAGGCTTAGGCTTTGGCTTAGGCTTAACTAATTTTAGGCTTAAGCTTAGGCTTAGGCTTAGGCTTAACTAGGCTTAGGCTTAAGCTTAGGCTTAGGCTTAAGCTTAGGTTTAGGCTTAACTAGGCTTAGGCCTAGGCTTAACTAGGCTTAGGCTTAACTAGGCTTAGTCTTAGGCCTAGACTTAACTAGGCTTAGACTTTGGCTTAGGCTTAACTAGTCTTAGGCTTAGGCTTAGGCTTAGGCTTAGGCTTAACTAGGTTTAGGTTTAAGCTTAGGCTTAAGCTTAGGTTTAGGCTTAACTAGGCTTAGGCTTAACTAGGCTTAGGCTTAACTAGGCTTAGGCTTAGGCTTAATTAATCTTAGGCTTAGGCTTAACTAGGCTTAGGCTTAGGCTTAATTAATCTTAGGCTTAGGCTTAACTAGGCTTAGGCCTAGGCTTAACTAGGCTTAGGCTTAGGCTTAACTAAGCTTAGGCTTAACTAGGCTTAAGCTTAGGTTTAGCCTTAACTAGGCTTAGTCTTAGGCCTCACTGGGCTTAGATTTAGGCTTAACTAAGAATATAAAAAAACAAAAACAAAAACAAAAAAAACTGGCCAAATTAGTGGCTGCTCCCCAAATCGTTGCTGGGGCAGGAGCATGTGGTTAGTACAGAATAAAAAATAATAAATAAATAAATAAATAAATAAATAAATAAATAAAAACAGTCTATTCCAGTCAAGAGAACTTAACTACTTATATTCTTTGTTGCTAGGTAATTCCAACATGGAATATTTCACCAATTAAGAAGGCCAATGAAATTAAGGTAAACTTGGAAGAGGTAATTCTAATTCTTTTTCAGAAAGACTTCATCAGTTTTGAAACCTAAGTACTTTTTATTTGTTAACATTTTTGGGACTTTTAACTTAAACATTTAAAATTTCAGCTTTAATTTTTCTTCTATTAACTGTTAGGTTTGATTCTCTTGCTCGTAGTCTCTTTAACCCCTGCTTCTTATTCCTTACTTTTAGCTCATTGTGCTATTAGGCTTCCCCCCCTCCTGCTTGTCTTTCCCCCCTTATTTTCCAAGTGCACATGGTTTACATTTCCTGTTTACTTTATTTCTCTCTGTAATTGTATTTGTGAAGCCGCCTCAGTTTGTGGACATCAACCTCGAAGAAGACGATTCCTCAGATGAAGAGTACCAGCCAGACGATGAAGATGAAGATGAGACTGCTGAAGAGGTCAGTGGTGACCCTGTGAGTGCTGATAATATAGAAAAAAATTGGGCTTAATAAGGCAGAGTGTATTCTCTTGCTTTGTAATGTCACCTGTTCTGTAGAGAGGATTGAGACACTGTTCTTTTTTTCTACTCACTTTGCATAAATCCAAGTCTGAGAGGTATTTTTACATGCTTAATTTTGTCACATCTTGTATTATGAAATATAACATAACATACAGAGCTGTACATACAGTAAAAAATATACAACCTAATTTTAAAGCTAATTCTCATGAAACTTCTCCAAAGTCATTAAATATAACATTGCCAAGATACCTCTTATTTGCCCTTCATGATCATAATCATTTTCTTTTCCCCTAAAGATAACCATTATCCTGACTTTTTGGATTACTTCTTTGTTTTGATTTAATATTTTTATTTCAGAGAGGGAGAGAGAGAGAGAAATATCAATGTTGAGAGAGAATCATTGATTGGCTGCCTCCTGCACACCTCACACTGGGGATTGAGCCTGCAACTTGGGCATTTGCTCCTGACCAGAATTGAACCCGGGACCCTTCAGTCTGCAGGTTGAGGCTCTAGCCATTGAACCAAACTGGTTAGGGCTTCTTGTTTTTCCTTATAGTTATGTCACCTAAAATTGCAGCTCTATACATTATAGTTCAGTTACTGTTTTTAAACTTATAAATGGACCCATAGTGCATGTATTCTCTCTCTCTCTCTTTTTCTCTCTCTCTCTCGGTAGAAAAGCAAGCAAGAATTTATTGACCGCAGCAAAAACACATTTAGGACAGTGAAACAAGGAAGGACATTGAAACAGAACAGGAGAGCCCAGGCTGGGCTGCTTTGGCTCACTAGGAAGTCAGAGAAAAGGGGGCTTGGAGACAGGCTCAGGGAGTTAGCCCTGGAAGAGGTGCTCTGCCCATTTCTCCCCTGGTCACAAGTCTCCTGGGGTTCCTTGGAGTTTGGGAGATACATACCTGTTGGGGAAGGAGAGGGGAAGGAATGGCATGGTCATGCTCCCTGAAGGGAGAGGGTCTGTATTCTTTTGTGTTTGACTTTCTTTTTTAACATTAATCCTTTGAGATCCATCTATCTTGTTTATTTTATTTTATTATTATTTTAAAAAATATATATTTTACTGACTTTTAAAAAAAATATATTTTATTGATTTTTTTACAGAGAGGAAGAGAGAGGGATAGAGAGTTAGAAACATCAATGAGAGAGAATCATTGATCAGCTGCCTCTTGCACACCCTCTATCCACTGAGCCAAACTGGTTTCAGCTATCTTGTTTCTTTTAGCTATAGTAACATTCTATTTCTTAATGTGTTGTTTGACTTGTTTATAAAAGGATCTTTGATGAATGCCTTACAACTTTGCAAAGTTTGCATTGCTGATGAGCACACTGATCTGATGATCTCTGTTCCTACCTTCAAAATATTAAGCTTCTATTTAAATGTATTTTCTCTTACTCTAATTGAATGATAATTTGTGATTTCATTCTCTTGTGATCCTTCATACTCAGTGGAATGAGGTAGAGGCATAAATGTAAAAGTGAACCGGATGTGTTTTGTAGAGTTTGTTGGAAAGTGATGTTGAAAGCACTGCTTCGTCTCCACGTGGGGCAAAGAAATCCAGACTGAGGCAGTCTTCTGAGATGAATGAAACGGATGAAGAGAACAGCATATTATCAGAGGTAAATCTACGTCTGCAAAAGTGATAAGTTATAACTGTGAATTCTGAGCTATTACCCTTTGCCAAACATGAATTAAGATCAATAATCATGCCAGGATCTTCCTGGAATTTTTAACTGGTTATTATAACTGTTTAAATTCCAAAGTTTTTTAAATCTTTTAAATCAGAAAACTGAACCCAGTGATAGGGAAAGAGCTTTTGTGATGTCTCATTAAAGGGGCCAAATAAGAGTGATTAACAGAGTTTCTTCTTTTCTACCCTTCTCTTTTTTATACCAATTTTCTAATATTGTCCTAAAGCCATTTTTATAACATTTCCCACTTTTGCTAACCTTAGTAACCTTTGGCTTCATTGGAAATAGCATGAAACCTAATTAAATTAATATATTGACAGAGTCTTTGTTTTTATGTACCTCTATCATGTCTATCTAGATGGGTCCAGAAAGATCATTAGTATATGATCTCTCTGCTTCTTTTTCCCTCTCTCTCCTTTCATCCCTTCCATTTATTTTTATAATGTGCTTGCATCTTTTAATTTAATCAGGCTGAGAAAATTGCCACACCTGCCATCAGGCACATCAGTGCTGAAGTAGTACCCATGGGGCCTCCACCTCCTCCAAAGCCCAAACAGACCAGAGATAGTACTTTCATGGAGAAGTTGCATGCTGTGGATGAGGAACTGGATTCTAGTCCAGTCTGCATGGATTCTTTTCAGGTAAGTATAATGCTAATTGCTCAGAGCCTGGCTGGTGTTGCTTATTGGTTAGACTCACCCCATGACCAAGGGTCAAAGGTTCTATTCCCAGTTCAGGGCACATACCAGAGTTGTAGGTTTGATTCCCAGCCTTGGTCTGGACATATGCAGGAGGCACTATATTGATGTGTCTTTCTCACATTGATGGATGTTTCTCCCTTTCTCTCCCTCCTTCCTTCTTTCTTTCCTTCCCTCCTTCCCTTCCACTCTCTCTAAAAATCAATGGAAAAAATATCCTCAGGTGAGGATTAATAACAACAGATTAAAAAGAAAATAATAAATCACTGGGGAAGTCAAATGGAGTAATTTATTTGTCGGGAAGAGAGAGGGGATGATAATTAAATTCTGATATAAGTAAAAGTTATTAAATTGTAGGTCTTTGATATCCTATTTTATTTGTACTATTGTATTTTATTGTGAGAATGGCAGCTCCTAAGGAAGGAGTAAGGTATGTGAAAGAAAGCATTTTAAATGTGGAACATAGCCCTAACCAGTTTGGCTCAGTGATTAGAGCGTTGGTCCATAGACTGAAGGGCACATACTTCAGTTACAGCTTGATCCTTGGCCTTGGTCTGGGCGCATGTGGGAGGCAATCAAATGATGTCTCTCACATCAATGTTTCTCTCTGTCTCTCCCTCTATCTTTCAAAAACTCAGTGGAAAGACATTCTCAGGTGATGATTAACAACAACATAGCCTCTTGAGAAGGCGACATTTGAGCTGAGATCTGAATGAGAAAGAGCAGGCATATGTAAAAGATCTGGGGGAAAATGGTTCATTCGTAGGAAATAGCACATTTAAAGTTCCTGATTCATAAGGATCACGGGAAGTAGTAGTAGGAATGGGGTAAGAGCTAAGCTTGAGCGTAGGATCATGAAGGTTTTGAAAAACCATGATAAAGAATTTAGATTTTGCTCAGGCTGGATAGCCCAGTTGTTTAGAGCACTGTCCCGATACACCAAGGTTATAGGTTCAATCCCCGGTCAGAGCACATACAAGATTCAAGATTCAACCAATGAATGCATAAATAAATGGTACAACAAATTTCAATTTCTCTCCCCCCCTTCCTCTCCCCCTCTTTCCTTTCTCTCTAAAATGAGTAAATTTAAAAAAAAAAGTTTTTTTTTTTTAAAAAATATATTTTATTGATTTTGTACAGAGAGGAAGGGAGAGAGAGAGAGAGTTAGAAACATTGATGAGAGAGAAACACCGATCAGCTGCCTCCTGCACACCTCCTACTGGGGATGTGCCCACAACCAAGTTACATGCCCTGGACCGGAATCGAACCTAGGACCCTTGAGTCCACAGGCCAAGCTTTATCCACTGAGCCAAACCGGTCACGGCAAAAATGTTCTTTTGGGACAAATGTTTAATTAGCAACCCAATTAAAAAATGGAAATTTGGGAAGGGATGAAGGATAAAAGGGGAGGGATTAAGATGTACAAATTGCTAGTATAAAATCAGTCAAGGGGAATATAGTCAACAGTATGGTGTCAGATGGGTATTAAACTTATGTAAGTTATGTAAATACCTAATCACTATGTTATATACCTAAAACTAATATAATACTGTATGTCAACTATAATTGAAAAATTAAAAAATTTGTAATGGGCAAAGCATATGAATAGACATTTCTCCAAAGAAAATATGCAAATGGCCAATAAGCAGTGAAAAGATGCTCCACATTTTCAGTCATTAGGAAAGTGCAAACCAAAACTACAATGAGATTTCACTTCATTACCACTAGGATGGCTATAATGTTGCTGCTGGGAATATAAACTGGTACAGCCACTTTGGAAAAACGGTTTGGTGGTTTCTCAATAATTACCATATGACCCAGCAGTTCCTTTTCCAGAGAATTGAAATCATGTCCATGTAAAAATGTACACACAAATGTTCACAGCAGTATTATTCATAGTAGCTTCAAATTAAAAACAACTGAAATTTTCCTCAAGTGATAAAGCAATAAACCAGAAATTGAATATCCACATATATGGAATATTATTGTGCACTAAAAAGGAACAAAGGTTTGATACATTCTACAAAATGACTGAACTTATGCTAAGTAAAAGAAGCCAGAGACAGAAGGCTACGTACGTATTGTATGATTCCATTTATATGAAATAGCCAGCATAAGCAAATCTTTAGAGACAGAAGGTAGATAAGTGGTTAACAAGAGACTGGATGCAGGTGAGAATGGGTTGGGAGTGACTGCTAGTGGGAATTGGATTTTTTGAGCGGGGTAATGAAAATGTTCAGGAATTTAATAGTGTTGATGATTATACAACTCTGTGAATACAGTAAAATCCACTCAGTTTTATACCTGTAATGGTGATTTTTTTTTTTTTTTAATGAAAGGATCATTTCTCTTTTTTTAAATACATTTTTATTGATTTCAGAGAGAGATAGAAACAGTAATCATTGATTGGCTGCCTCTTGCACACCCACTACTGGAGATTGAGCCTGCAACCCAGGCATGTGCCCTCACTGGGAATCAAACTGTGACCTCCTGGTTTTTAGGTCAATGCTCAACCACTGAGCCACCCTGGCAGGTCTTTAATGGTGAATTTTATGACACATAAATTATAACTTAGTAAGCTGTTTTAAATGTCTTTGAAATTTGGTTTTAAGACTGATGTCATTATCCTTAAAGTTTCTCAAAGAATAATAAACCCAAATAGTTTAGAGAAGAGACTTTATCGTTTTAGCTAAGAGGAGAAACACATAGAATATGATGAGATTTGGAGAATTTGGAAGCAGTAGGCATTCAGTGATATGTTTTTGTTTCCTTCTCTATTGGCTAGCCAATGGATGACAGTCTCATTGCATTCCGAACCCGCTCTAAGATGCCTCTGACAGATGTTCCCCTGGGACAACTAGAGGCAGAGCTTCAAGCTCCAGACATCACCCCAGACATGTATGACCACAATACAGCAGATGATGAGGAATGGAAGTTGTGGCTTGGGGGACTCATGAATGATGATGTGGGAAATGAAGGTAAGTAGTTCTACTTGCATTTACTATCTATAATACTTTGTCTACTTTATGGTGAAATTTTCATTAGTTGGACCTTAAAGAAGATATTTTTGGTTAATTGAATTTGGTATTTATCCAGCAATTTATTTTAAACTAGAGGCCTGGTGCACAAAATTTGTGCTCTCAAGGAGTTGTCCCTCAGCCCAGCCTGTGCCGTGAGCCCAGCTTCTGGCTGAGCAGTGCTCCCCCTGTGAGAATGCACTGACCACCAGAGTGCAGCTCTTGCATTCAGCGTCTTCCCCCTCCCCCCAGTGGTCAGGGTGTGTCATAGCAACAATTGTTCCGCCGTTGGTTGATTTGTATATTAGCCTTTTATTATATAGGACTAGTGGCCTGGTGCACAAAATTTGTGTACAGTTAGGGTCCCTAGGCCTGGCCGGTGATCAGAGCTGATCTTTGGGGGATGACTGGCAGGGTGATCAGAGCCCTCGCTTGAACCTGCCTTGGTTGGCCTGGTGCTACGTGCTCGCTAACACCCCTTACCCCCCCACCCCCAATTGGGGCCTGTGGGCTGGGAGCAGCTCCTGCATTGAGCGTCTGCCCCTGGTGGTCAGTGCATGTCATAGTGATCGGTCATTCTGCCATTTGGTCGATTTGTATATTACAGTTTTGAATAGATCGATTAGTAGTTAAATTCTTTTCTTCCCTACTTTTTTGTTTTAGAATCTTTGGGAATCTTGAATGCTAAGAATCTTCCCCTGAAATATAAATGCACACATAATTTTATATACCCTCTCATTGATTGGAGTGCATTGGTTCACTTGACTATTGTGTTAAGGTTCTTTTTTTAGAATATATAATAAAAATATTTATTTATTTGGATATTTTGGTTATTAGGTTTTTTTTTATTAAATTATTATCTGTGTACATGTTTTACCATTGCCCCCACCCCCATACATACCCTCCCTCCCCAGAGTTTTGTGTCTATTGGTTGTATGTGTTAAGGTTCTTTATGATGCAAGCGAAAGAATCCAAACTCCCACTTGCAAGAAGGTCAAATGAAACCAGACTTTGCTAAAGGTCAGAAAAACCTACAGTAGAGTTGACACCCTGTTAGGGCCCTCCTTCCTTCTCTATAGTTTTCATCTCTACTTCTTTTTGTCAATCAACTCCATTATTAAACCTGTTTTATTCTATAAGGCTTGTACCATAGCCATAAGCACATTGTTTACTTCTTACATTGTCCTCAGATCAGAAGGATTGTAATGATTCCAGATTTTGTCCTATTCTCTTTTTTTAATCCTCACCCAAGGATATGTTTTTCATTGATTTTTTTTTAACATGTTTGCCAAATAGGTATTCTGAGAACATTGGCTGACCCATTTGTGTGTTGTGAGCAAAAGTTGTCTATTGCAATTCTTGCACCCAAACAGATGGGTGTCCAAACATTAATATCATATCCATATGTTATAGGCTCTTTCAGTGCTTTCATTATTCAGCAGTGTTTGAAAAGGATCTGCTGTGAAGAGACTTAATAAGAAATGACTGTAGAGATTAGGAAGACAGAATTCCATAGGTTAGCCGAAACCGGTTTGGCTCAATGGGTAGAGCGTTGGTCTGCGGACTGAAAGGTCTCAGGTTCAATTCTGGTCAAGGGCATATACATTGGTTGTGGGCACATCCCCGGTAGGGGGTGTGCAGGAGGCAGCTGATTTGGCTCAGTGCATAGAGTGTCAGCCTGCAGACTGAAGGGTCCCAGGTTCGATTCCAGTCAAGAGCACATGCCTGCGTTGGGGGCTTGACCCCTTGTAGGGGATGTGCAGGAGGCACCCAATCATGATTCTCCCTTATCATTGATGTTTCTATCTCTCCTCTCTCCCTTCCTCTTTGAAATCAATAAAGATTATATATATATATAAATTCAGTTCCTCAGTTGCACTAGCCACATTTCAAGTTCTCAACTTCCACACAGTCAGTGGCTACTATTGTTGTACAATGCATATTTATAACGTTTTCATCATTGTAGAAAGTTCTTTTGGACATCACTGATCTAAAATTGTCCCAGGGAGCGGCCAGGCCCGGAGCAGTGGCTGCCAGGCTGGGAGCGGCCAGGCTCGGAGCAGCCGGGTCTGGTGCGGCCAGGCCCAAAGCAGCGGTTGCCAGGCTGGGAGCAGCCAGGCCCGGAGCAGCCGGGTCTGGTGTGGCCAGGCCTGGAGCAGCAGCTGCCAGGCTGGGAGCGGCCAGGCCCGGAGCAGCCGGGTCTGGTGTGGCCAGGCCCGGAGCAGCAGCTGCCAGGCTGGGAGTGGCCAGGCCCGGAGCGGCCGGGTCGGGTGCGGCCAGGCCCGGAGCAGCAGCAGCTAAGTCCAGAGCAACTATGTTGGGAGCGGCAGTGACCAGACCTGGAGCAGCTGGTTGTGGAACGAACCAGAGCAACAGAGGCCAGGCCCGGAGCATCCAGGCCCGGAACAGCTCGCTCCTCGCCTGCCCCTGCCTGACGGCTGCCTCTCAGACATGGCTGGAAACTTTTGTGGGAACTTGAGGGTCTGCTGAATCAAGTGATGAAGGCTTAGATCTGGATGTGTTGAGTTAGTTTAGGGCTGGGGTGTTGATCTGTGAGTGCCTTGGGTGGGGCCTGGATGAGGCTGGTTGACCTATTTGGAAATGTCTTTTGTGTGAAGTGTATCATTGGGCATGTGGAGGTATTATTGATATGAGAAAATGCTAAGTAACTGATTTACTATCTGAAAAGGGATTCACTATCGGGGAAAGGGAGGGAGGAAGAGACTGAACATAAACTGCACCTATGGATGAGGACAATGGGGGATGGGGAGGGGGCGGAGAGTGGGGTGGGAACCTGGTGTAGGGGGGAAGAAATGAGGAACCTTTGTAATATGAACAATAAAGATTGATTTAATAAATAAATAAATAAATAAATAAATAAATAAATAAATAAAATTGTCCCAGGGCCTGGCCAGTGTGGGTCAGTGAATAACCGACAACCTATGAACCAGGAAGTCACGGTTTGATTCCCAGTCAGGGCACATGCCTGAGTCAGGCTTGATCCCTAGTAGGGGGCATGCAGGGGACAGCCGATCAGTGATTCTCTGTCATCATTGGTGTTTCTATCTCTCCCTTTCCCTTACTCTCTGAAATCAACAAATATATTTTAAAATAAATAATTAAAAAATAATAAAGCCTCAGAAAAATATTACTTTAATATAACAATAATTCAGTGACTTCTTCATGACCTTCTGGTTCATAGGTTAATGCTCAACCACTGAGCCATACAGACTGGGCAAACAATTGGGAAATGGGAAAGATATAGAGAAAATTATTAGGGAGAAACACAACCATATTTCTATATCCTAACATAACAAATGCTTATTATTTTTGTGTATTTTTAGTTATTTTTTAGTCCTAATATAGGGATATAATTTTTGAAACTTAATGATTATTATATGTTATTACATTGTGTTTTTTGTCATGTATGTATTGAATTCTTATAAAATATTGCATCTTTGCATTTCGTATTATAGTCATTTCCTAATTTTTGGGAATTAGAATTATTTATTTTTTCACTATCAATGCCTTCATGAAGTTTAACAAAAGTATCATTTTCAGCCGAAACCTGTTTGGCTCAGTGGTAGAGCGTCGGTCTGCGGACTGAAGGGTCCCAGGTTCGATTCCAGTTAGGGGCATGTGCGTTGGTTGCGGGCACATCCCCAGTAGGGGGTGTGCAAGAGGCAGCTGGTCGGTGTTTCTCTCTCATCGACGTTTCTAGCTCTCTCTCTCTCTCCCTTCCTCTCTGTAAAAGGATCAATAAAATATATTTTTAAAAAAGTATTATTTTAATAAGATGTAATAATCAAAGTGGGATTCCTGAGATAAATTATATGTCCAGTTTTCTTGCTTTTGCTGCATTTTGACAGATTTAAGTCTTGTTTGGAGGAAGGAAGAAATTTGGCTTATTGGAGAGGATAGGTGAGATGAGTCAGCTGTAGGAAGTGATCTGTGCAAAGGCACGGAGGATAAAAAATAAATTCTTTTAAAACTTAAGGATAGCCCTGGCAGATTTGGCTCAGTGGATGAAGCGTCAGCCTGCGGACTGAAGGGTCCCAGGTTTGATTCCGGTCAAGGGTCTGTACCTTGGTTGTCGGCATATCCCTGGAGGGTGTGCAGGAGGCAGCTGATCGAAGTTTCTCTCTCATTGGTTTTTCTGGCTCTCTATCCCTCTCCCTTCCTCTTTGTAAAAAAATCAATAAAATATATTAAAAACAAAACAAAACAAAAACAACTTAAGGATAAATGTTCTTTATTGGAACAGAGTCTCATAGTGCTGAATATCTTACATTGTCACTAAAGATAAGAGTTCAGAGTTGGGAATGAGTGTCTGAAACTTTGTGTTTTCTAGATGAGGCGGATGATGATGATGATCCAGAATACAATTTCCTGGAAGACCGTGACGAACCAGACACAGAGGATTTCCGCACCGACCGGGCAGTGAGAATCACCAGTAAGTCTGTGTTTACTATGAGTCCTGCTCTTAACTGTGTCCCATCTACATTTGTTCACTTTGTATATTTTTGAGGGTAAAATTTGCAGTCCATTTAATCTGAGACATTTAAGCTTCCTCTATCCTATTTCTATAAATCTTTAAATGTAGGTATATATTCAGAAAGCCTATCAGTCACTCATTTACACATCCCATAGTTACGTATTGAGTCCAGTATTTGGCAGGGATTATACTTAGAATACCATAATGAATAAAACATGGCCTGAGTCTTATAGGGTGACAGTTTTGTAGGGCATACAAACAGAAGACATTATAATAGCCCTAGTCGGTTTGGCTCAATGGATAAGGGATAACCTGTAGACCGGAGGGTCTCAAATTCAATTCTGGTCAGGGCAGGTGCCTGGGTTGCAGACTTGATGCCTAGTAGGGGGTGTGCAGGAGGCAGCCAATCAATGATTCTCTCTCATCATTGATGTTTCTGTCTCTCTCTCCCTCTCCATTCCTCTCTGAAATCAATAAAAATATATTTTAAAAGAAAACATTATAATACAAAGTGATAAATTGTGGATAGGGTACGCTAGTGGCCTAAAAGAGGGTAAAATATAGTGATGGTGTGAAATTAGGGTGGGAGGGCTCAGGGAAGGATTCACAAGTTGAGATTTTTTTTATTCTAGTTCTGAAGGAGGAATAGGAAGTTTTTGGTATACGGGGGCAGAGAAGGATATTACAAATAAAGAGCATCTATAATCAACAGAATTGTGAAACAACAATAAGTGTGTTGGGGAAATAGTAAGTAGTTGGTATAGTTGTGTGAGTAAATGGTGGTAGAAAAGGGTAATCAGTGTTCAGACTTGGAATTTGAGAACCTTGAATTTGAGTTTTGGTTTATCAAAAAGGAGAGCTCAAAGAGTTTTAAGTCAGAAATCAATAGGAACTTATTTGGATTTTAGAAATACCGTTTTGATTAACTACCAGTTTAATATAAAGAGACAAGATTGGAGGCATGCAAAGCAAATCACTTGACTTGAGTCATTTGTTTGAAAAATTACTTCATTGCCAGTGATAGAAAACATATTTCAGAAAGTATTGATTTTTATTACATGTATTACATTGTTAGCTTTTGATCAGGTTATGAAGAAAGCTTTATTTTTATTATTATTTTTTATATAAATATTTTTTAAAAATATATTTTATTGATTTTTCACAGAGAGGAAGGGAGAGGGATAGAGAGTTAGAAACATCCATGAGAGAGACATTGATCAACTGCCTCCTGCACACCCCCTCCTGGGGATGTGCCCGCAACCAAGGTACATGCCCTTGACCAGAATCAAACCTGGGACCTTTCAGTCTGCAGGCCGACGCTCTATCCATTGAGCAAACCGATTCGGCCTATATATATATATATATATATTTAAAAAAATATTTTATTTCAGAGAGGAAGGAAGATGGAGAGATAGAAACATCAATGATGAGAGAGAATTATTGGCCTCCTGCATGCCCCCTATTAGGAATCGAGCTGGCAACCCTGGAATGTGTCCTGACCAGGAATCGAACTGTGATACTCAACCACTGAGCTACTCTGACTTCAGAATAAGACTGTTTAGTTCTCTCATGTATTCCAAGTTTCTAGAACAGGATTGAGGCATAGTTGGTATTCAGTAAATGTTTTTGAATAATGAATGTTAGATATATATGAGGATTTTGTCAAATGCCTTGCTGAAAATAACATACATTGTTTTCTTGGAATTCCCTCTGATGGGAATGTGCCCACAACATACTGTTTGGGTTTTCTTGCAGAAAAGGAAGTGAATGGACTGATGGAAGAGCTGTTTGAAACTGTGAGTAAGGATCTTTGGGTAAGAATGGATGGTAAAAATAGATTCTTCAGCTAGCTCTGTCTTTTGGTCCCAGGGCCTCTGCCTCCAGAATGATGTTCATACAAAGCCAATTCTCCGTTTAGTCCACCCAGGAGAGAATATAATGGCAGGAGAATATTGATTACTAACAAACTTGGATTATCTATATATAGATAATTCTTAGTAAACTTTACTTGCAAACTTTGGGTGGCTTTCCCAGTTATCATTTGGTGCATCCTTAAGGATTGCATACTAGTTTTAGATTATTCTAAACTCACATAGTTACTTTTTTCATAAATTTGTCTCTTGAAAGATAGTTATGATCGCTGTGAGTTATCCATGCTCTGTCCTTAGCTCTGCAGATTGACCAGTTGAGAGATTTTCTTCCCCCTGGGGTAACAGTGTAGTCATCCCATGTGCGGGACTGTGGGAGTCCTCAAGTGAGAAAAATACTCTTTCTGAGTGCCAGCATATCCTGTAAATTTAGTGATTGATTTCCCTTCTCACTGCTGCAGGGACTTCACATGCCCGGTCCCCCGGAAAACGCTCCTTTTCCTTTTCCTCAGTTCCAAGATGAGATGGGATTCCCCAGCATGGAGGAGGATGGCCCAGAGGAGGAGGAGCGTGTGGCCGAGCCTCGCCCTAACTTTAATACTCCTCAAGCCCTACGGTAGGCCTGTCAGAGACCTTGAAACTTAGACTAGAGAAACAATGTCTTCTAAAAGGTTTTCAGAAATTTCAGTTAATTCCCCAGCCCTACGGGGTATTAGCCGTCAGGTGAATAAATCTCCTTATTACGGGGCAGTGCAGCTATAGACCAAGCTGTATCTGTTTGGGAAGGGAGAAAAATCAGCAGCTGGCATCAATGGCAACTTCTCCAGGTGAGTGGTGCTGGAGAGGTATGTAGGACTCTACGTGGCCAGCCACAAAAACTACCCCAAATTGTCATATCTATCATGTCTCTTTGTTCACCTCATTTGCCGTTAACATCTGGTAAATGTTAATGAATGTTTGTTAATTACCTAGGCATTAATTGAACGAACCATGAAGCACCTGTAGTAATGCCCTAGAGTCTGAAATATATGTACTGCCCTCATCACATAAAGTTAGCACTTCTGTTGCTCCACCCAGAAAGTAGAGGCTTTAATTCCCCCCCCCCCTATTTTTGCGATGGGTTTGCATAATCTGTACATTATTGTTATTCATTCTGAGAAGAAACAAACCAGGATGGGGTTTATTCCCTGGATGGAACAAAGCAAAACTTAGAGATCCACAGCTCCTAATGAGTCCTGTGTTTTAACCGAACAGCATTACCCAGCTAGAGAGCCTGGGATCCATTTGAAGGCTAGTCTTTAAGGGAACTTGCAGTTTAGTGAAGACAACAAAGTATATTAGCCAATGTGTAAAAGCTAGAAATATTAGTCATACTTCATTACAGTAAATACCATAATGAAACTATAACAAGTATCTCAGAATTTCCACTTTTAGCTTTATTGAGGTGTTATTGACAATGTTGGGTGGAGCAGAGTCTCGGTGTCACCTGCTGGTGCTAATGGTGTTCCTCAGGTTAATGCAGATTCAGATTTGGCACCCTCCTGCATCTGCCAGCTGTGTGTAGGGAGGGCTCAACACAAGGACAGTGGTGGCGCTTGCCATGAAGCCATACAATTCCGTTTGTCCCTGTATGTCTCTGGCCCCTTTCAAGCTGCTGTCTCTAGGCTTCAGCTGACAGTGAATGTTTGTAAGCGAGTGAGTCTGAAGGCAGGCCACTTTTGAGGACACCTGGTTTTCTAGAAGCCCTTTGTCTCACCAGATGGGGTTTCAGGGAGTTACCAGGATATGGCGAGCCATATTCACCAGGTCAGTTAAACTGCCATGTATTTTAGTATATCCCTTGTTGCTTCATGCCTGCAGGTCTTTGAATTTTTAAGAAAAAAAAGCAGTGCAGAACAAGAGTGGAATGGGAGAAGCTAGATCAGGGATTGGAGGAATGGGTATGTCAGAGAACAAATGCTATACGTTGAGGATATTTTATATACTTGTTAAGAACAAGTTTCAGATTAATGTGCATATCAGTATGATATTGGAATGGTAAGTTTCCATTTGCTCTTTGACTGCTTTGTTATCCTGATGTTTCTCTCCTCCTTTTATTTGTATACTAGAGGCCCAGTGCATGGGTTTGTGTACCCGTGAGGTCCCTCACTTGGCCTGCTGGGATCAGGCCGAATCCAGCCCAGTACACGGATTTGTCCAGGGCGTGTCTGGCCCTTTTCGCCCATTCCCGATTGGCCAGACCCCAGCAGCAAGCTAATCTACTGGTCGGGGCATCTGCCCCCTGGTGGTCAGTGCGTGTCATAGCGACTAGTCGAATGGTTGGACACTAGCATATTAGGCTTTTATATATTATATAGGATTACTTAGAGGACTGTATAGAAAAATGGGAATGAGGTACAGTTCAGAATCATCTTATTTGAATCTATGCTAACAACTTTGGGAAAAGATTTGGATAGACTACCAGTTTTGCTTACTGGCTAAAGTGGAATTTAGGAATTATCAGTAGATAGAAATTATGCAGACTCTCTTAGACCACTATTAGAAGGAATTGGATGTGTTGTGGACCAACGGAAATGTTCACGTTCAGTCATCTCCCTGTTGGGAATAGGTTTGAAGAACCACTGGCCAACTTGCTAAATGAGCAACATCGTACAATGAAGGAGCTCCTGGAGCAGCTGAAGTTGAGAAAATCTTCAGCCAAACAGCAGCAGGAAGTAGACAGGGTGAAGCCCCAGAGTGAGAACGTTCCTCAGACTCTGATTCTAGACCCAGCTCAGAGGAAGAGGCTCCAGCAGCAGATGCAGCAGGTGAGACTCTTCTTGGTAATGTTCTATTGGATCGTCCCATGGCTTGGACCTGAAGCCAAAGTTGGCAGCTTTGTAAAAGTCAGAAATAGGTGTCTTGACACTCATTGAAACCATAGGAACCCAGGATCTTCACATCAGCGGGGCCCTGAGAACTTATGCTCATGAGTCCTCATGGCTCAGGCGAGAATGCATATATGTATGTTGATAATATTCAGAATTATAGATTTCAAAGAATCCTAGTAATCCATTCTGATTTAACAGTCTGTGGCCAGAATAGTTGTTTCTTCTTTCTAATCTCAGTTTCTCTGGTTTGAGGTTAAATTTCTTCTGATTCTATTATTTTGCTCCAGGGAAACATAACTGTAAAATTCATACTATGTTGTACTTATAGACTATCGAGAAAGCAAAAGATGTATAATAAAGTTGCAGATATCTTGACAAGATCTTCTGGGTTCCTCAAATGGCATCATAACATGTCACTGTGTTGTTTTCTTTCCTTCCCCAGCATGTTCAGCTCTTGACGCAAATTCACCTTCTCTCCACCTCCAACCCCAGTCTCAACTCGGAGGCCAGTACTACCAGGATATTTCTTGTAAGGTTCCAAATATCCCTAACTCTAAAGATTGAGTATACAGTTAGCTTGGCAAGTCATTTCTCACAGATATTCACCCACCATAATCTATATTTCTTCTTCTCTCCTGCATGTTTTGGTAGCTATTCCTATGTCTTCCTGTGTTTGCTGAAAGAACATAAATCACTGATTTTCATGAAAGGGCAGAGAGTGTATTCAGTTTCCTTGAGAGTATTGCTCTGACTTGCAGTCTTAAAGAGGTAATGTTAATTGTGAAAGCGTTTAGGATGATTTTTTTTTTTTTTTACCTGTTTTTATCCTGTAATAGGAAGGACAGTTTTTCACACAGAAGATAAGGGCAATTGATACTAATGGCCTGGAACTTAAATCTCTTTGTGTCCTGTTTTCCCAGGAAGAGCTGGGAACCTTTGCTCAAAGCTCCATTGCCCTTCACCAGCAGTTCAACCCCAAGTTTCAGACCTTGTTCCAACCCTGTAACCTGATGGGAGCCATGAAGCTCATTGAAGATTTCAAAACACATGTCAGCATTGATTGGAGTCCTCGTAAAACCGTCAAGACGGGTAGGGGGCAGCGGCTATTTCCTTCCCGTACTTACACCCAGACCAGCGTGTCCATTGTAGTCCCCAGTGGCAACAAATGCCTTGAACCAGGTCCTTTGTCCAGCACGTGTCTGCCTTCGCACAGGCATAATCTCCAAAACCTCATCTTTGTGGAGATTCACAGGAAAAAGTCAATAATCTCAGATTCCTTGATGGGCAGGGAGAAGAGCTAGATTTCATCCAGGGACTTGGTCTTCAATTTTTAACCAGGCAGCCCAGCTTGGTGACTGGGAGCACTCCTTGTCCTTGGCCTTGCCTTTGAGAGCTCCATGGCTGCGGCCCTGGCTTAGGCCCTGACCTCAGCCTTGATCTTGGCCCCAGATGCTGCTGCCAAATCCTCCTCAGAAGCGGCAGTGGCCCCCCATTACAGGGCCCCTAGGCCCTCCGGGCCCTGCTGTAGCACCAGTGTTATCCACCGTTTGGTATCTCATCAGAAAAGAAGCATCACCCATATACTTTATAAATATTTGTTTCCTGGTTTAGCAAATTAGTTGTGGTTTGGTCTGGATTTAGGTTGTCTTTGGATTTGATTTTAAGTCCCTGACTCTCATAGTTAAATTGAATTTATTTGAATTAAGGTTCATTAGGTCATGGAAACTGATCTCAAACTACTTTATTAGCTATATGTTGGTACTGAAAACTTAATTTAACACCAAACTTCAGTAATGACTAATATATACAGTGTCCTGTACTTTTTTTCTGGTGATAAAAATATCTATGGAAGGAGGAGTATGGCTATAGTAGTTCTTATCTCTGGAAAGGCAGAAAAATGACTGGAATTGAGAGACTTAGGCCGTAAAACAGAAATTAATGGGACCATGTCATCTCATTCTCCTTATGTTTTTTATTTTAATTCCCATCCTCCAGAGGAAACTGGGAGAAACTTAATGAAAGTTAAGTAAGAATAAAATAAAATTTGGAATACAAGATTTGTGAGGGACATTTAAGAAGTTGAAATCTTATCCTGGAAGAAAGAAAGCATTGTTGAAGGTCATTTATCTTTCAAGGATCTAAAAGGGGAAGGAGGTAAAAATACTTTTAGCATACCCTGTGCCAGGTATTAGTAGGTACTTTCTAAGTATTTATGTTACTTAGTGTGTTAAGTGTTCCAAATAGGAAAGAATAAGAAAATCAGATTTTAGTCACATTGAATGGGATTCCCATGAGGTATATGTTAGGCTCAGAAACTTGTGGAAACTTTTGCGTGGATTTGGAGGGGATTAAGTTAGGTGGGGACAGCTCTATCTAAATGCAAAAATGCAATCAGAAACTTGTGTGAAGTCTATTCTAGAATTTAATTTATTGGGATTTTTTTTTTTTCTTACAGCCTGTAAATTTCCCTGTTTACCAAAGCAAGTGGCTTGGATCCTGGCCACAAGCAAGGTTTTCATGTATCCAGAGCTACTTCCAGTGTGTTCCCTGAAGGCAAAGAATCCCCAGGATAAGAATTCATTCACCAAGGCTGAGGACAAGTAAGGGTTTATTATGGAGGGGTTAGCACAGAATATCCTGAAGAGAGGTTTAGTTATTCTTTCTTTCTTTTTTTTCTTTCTTTTTTTTTTTTTTTAAATATATATTTTATTGATTTTTTACAGAGAGGAAGAGAGAGGGACAGAGAGTTAGAAACATCGATGAGAGAGAGTCATCGATCAGTTGCCTCTTGCACACCCCCTAATGGGGATGTGCCTGCAACCAAGGTACATGCCCTTGACCGGAATCGAACCCGGACCTTTCAGTCCGAAGACCTACGCTCTATCCACTGAGCCAAACCGGTCTCGGCTAGTTATTATTTCTTAAGGAGCTTAGGGAAATAAGGCATGTATAAGATATGGACACAAAAGACAAAGAAAAGCAGTGTTGGTTGTTAAAATGTTATGTAATATGTGCTTGTTTCAGCATTGCCAAATACTATTCACATTTTCCAAACATTTTAAATTATGTTTTGTCTTTTATTGATTGTAAAGAACAATCTTGTAAGATGTACTATTAGAAGAAATTTTCCAAAGGAAAAAAATTTTTATGCACTATTCTAATCACCCCAAGATAATGATTTTTCTCTTGCATTTCTTGTGTAATTATTGGCGATTTAAATACATTTTTTTTGCCTTTTTTAAACTTTGTCTTTTTGTTGTTTTTGTTTTGTTAATTCTCATCCAAGGATATTTTTTCCATTGATTTCTAGAGATTGTAAGGGAGGCAGAGAGGGGAGAAAGAGAAACATTAATGTGAGGGAGACATATTGATTGGTTGCCTCCCATATGAGCCCCAACCAGGGCCAGGGATCAAATCTGCAGCCCGGGTACGTGCCAGAAATCGAACCCACAGCCCTTAGGTGTGTAGGCCAGCACTCTAACCACTAGAACACCGCCAAGGCTAACCTGACATCTTTTTAAAATGGTTTTTCTATTTGCTGTAACAGCTTTCTTTTTATTATTTTTGTATATTATCCTTTAAAGCAATATTTAAACATATATATATATTTTTTTAATTGATTTTTTATAGAGAGGAAGAGAGAGGGATAGAGAGTTAGAAACATGGATGAGAGAGAATCATCGATCAGCTGCCTCTTGCACCCCCCCCACTGGGGATGTGCCCGCAACCAAGGTATATGCCCCTGACCAGAATCGAACCCGGGATCTTTCAGTCTGCAAGTCAACGCTCTAACCACTGAGCCAAATCTGTTACAGCTAAAAGCAATATTTAATGGCCCTGTAATATTTCTTTCATTTGCTACTTTTCTCCCTTCTGCTGTTTTGCAGTTGTGAGTGAGGCTTCACCAAAGATCTTTGTACACTTAGAGCTTTTTTTTTTTTTTTTTTTTTCTAAGCTCAACCTGAGGACATGCTTAGAGAGAGGAATGGAGGGGGGGCGGGGGGAGGGAGAGAGAGAAAGCACATACACACACACACACAATCTATGTGAGAGAGAAACATCAATCTGTTGCAAGTTGCCATCTGTACCTGCCCCAACCAGGGATCAAATTCAACCCAGGTATGTGCCCTTACCTGAACTAAACTGGCAACCTTTCGGTGCACAGGACAATGCTTAGCCAACTGAGCCACTTTGGCTGGGCTATACATAGAGCTTTTGAAAATCTTTGGTGTTCATCCCTTCCGGTAAATTCCCAAGAGTGAGGTTATGCCATAAAGGCTAGGGATATTTTTTATGGCTCTTGATGTGTATTGCCCTATTGCCATCAGAAAATATGTACATAGGTTACCATAATAGATTATGTCATGGGAGGTAGGGTTGGTGTTGACTTCATATGCTTAACATGGTGCCCATTGTTTTTTATATTTGTTTTATTACAGCCATCCTCCTTCCTTTGAATACAAAGTTCAAAGGAATACAAAATATGAAAACTCACATGTTCTGACATTCATTAGTGATTTACACTTAGGGTTTCCTCTTTCTACAGTCTACACAGTGTGAATTTCTTATTGAGTATTGTTCATTGTACTTATTAACACTCAGTAAATATCTGAAATTTTTTGTTGAATAGTCACAAACTTATACAAGAATTAGATGTAAAAAAAGTGGATTGTAAAATGTGGAGTTAGTCTGGGGAGCCTTTTTAGAAGAATGGATTGTGAAGTGAGATTTCGAGTCATTGTTCTTTCTCAGTTTGTTAGTTTTAGGACTAAAGCACTTTGAAGGGACCGAGTTTCCTAAGCCTCTAATCAGCAAGTACCTTCTAACCTGCAAGACTGCCCACCAACTGACAGTGAGAATCAAGAACCGCAGCATGAACAGAGCTCCTGACAACATCTTCAAAGTAAGTGTTTCCTGCAAGTTCTACCTGGGGACTTACTAAGGCTTTGGCTGGAGGCTCAGGCTGTGAAAGAATTCACAACTAAAAGAAGAGATAGATGCAGAGAAGAAATTTATTTTATCTTACAAGGAAGGAAAGGGCCAGATGTTGCTAGTCAATACAGGACAGGTAACAAAAAGTGGCTTCCACTTTAAAAAAAGAAACCAAAAAAATTTTTTATTAATTTTTTACAGAGAAGAAGGGAGAGGGATAGTTAGAAACATTGATGAGAGAGAAACACTGATCAACTGCCTCCTGCACACCCCCTACTGGAGATATGTCTACAACCAAGGCACATGCCCTTGACCGGAATTGAATCCGGGACCCTTGAGTCCACAGGCCGACACTCTATCCACTGAGCCAAACCCGTTTCGGCATGGCTTGATTGGCCCTAGCTGTTTTGGCTCAGTGGATAGAGCATTGGCCTGCAGACTGAAGGGTCCCGGGTTTGATTCCAGTCAAGGGCACATTCTCTGGTTGTGGGCTCAATCCGCAGTGTGGGGCGTGCCTACTCCACACAATGGGAGAGGGGATGGGGGCTTGGCTCTTCAACAGATTTAATCTGTCTTCATCTTTACCTAATTTTAGTTGTAGCTTTTCCTCCAATTCAATGAGGAGAAGGTGTCTTAGCCTTTTGCTAAACTCTGACATCAATTTTGTTGGTTGTGAACTTTCTTCCACATGGGATTTGGTTTTCTTCATTTCCTATGTCTTAATTTGGAAACTCATCCATCTGCTTTTTTTGTTGTTTTTAATCCTCACCTGAGGCTATTTTCCCATTGATTTTTTATTTGAGAGTGGAAGGGAAGGAGAGACAGAAAGATAGAAACATGGGTGTGAACAAGACACTTGGGCTGGTTGCTTCCCATGTAGTCCCCGGGCCAGGAATCGAGCATGCAACCGAGGTATGTGCCCTTGACCGGAATCAAACCCGAGATCCTTCAGACTGGGGGCTGACATTCTATCAACTGAGCTAAACCAGCCAGGGCTCCATCTGCTTTTTAGCCTTGAAAATTTTGCTGTTGTTATCATTTTAAATAAGATTTCTCTGACCATCTGCTTCCTTTTCTCAGTGACCTAAACTTTTCCCTTCCTGGTGACCTGAATAGAGATTATCAGTTAAAAGGCGTTGAATAATTGTAAAATCTTTACTAATTAGAGATTAACTTTAAATGCAGAAGCATTCAGTACATGCTGTTTAAATACATGTGTGTAAGTGTGTTTGTGTCAGTCAAACCGCTGCCCACCCCACTCCTTACCCGGACAGAGAGCAGTGTTTTTGAAAGAAATGTAACTCATGCTTCATTTCTTCATGCTCAGTTTTATAAGAAGACCAAACAGCTGCCCATCTTCGGGAAGTGCTGTGAAGAGATCCAGCCACATCAGTGGAAGCCGCCTGTAGAGAGGGAAGAACACCGGCTTCCATTCTGGTTAAAGGTAAGCCCTCCTCTTCAGAGACCAGAGGCAGAAGGTCACTAAAAACCTGGCAGAAACATCAGTTCCACCTTACACTTCTAGGATTTAAGAAATATCCTTCTCTCCTTCTTTCCTCCCCACAGGTGGGTAAATGTTAATTTCTTACAGGAAATTCAGAGAAGAGTTTCTGAATGTAGTCTTCTAATGCAGTAGGAATGTAGTCTTTGTAGAAATCTGATATTGTGCAAAAAAATCCCTCTTGAAAAGATTACCTTGAGACTGTCCTGACAAAGTTCCTAAAATCTAGAAAACCCCATTTTATTTTTTACCAGATTCTGACGTATGCTAGATCAGAGTGTTTCTGTTCCCAATAGGCCAGTCTGCCATCCATCCAGGAGGAAATGCAGCACGTAGCTGATGGTGCCAGAGAGGCAGGAAATGTGACGGGCACCACTGAGGTCAAGCCGGACCCAGATGTAGGAAAAACCAGCGTGGAGTTGGGAAGTGAGACTCGGTACCCACTGCTGTTGCCTAAGGGTGTAGTCCTGAAACTGAAGCCAGTTGCCAACTGTTTTTCCAAGAAGGGCTGGAGACAGAAGCGGTCATCAGCCCTGAAGCCCCTCCTTATTAGACCCAGCCCCTCTCTCCAGCCTACCTCCAGTTCTGGGAAAATGCCACCCAGGTCAACTCAGTCAGAAGCCCCTCCGAGCAAAATGGTGGTCCGGATTCCTCAAACGATCCAGCCAGCCACGGTCTTACAGACAGTGCCAGCTGTCCCTCAACTGAGGGTCACTGGGGGTGATAGTTTTGAGTCCTCAACAGTATTGCCTACTATACCCCCTGAGGCCAGGACCAGCTTCCCTCTGTCTGAGCCCCAGACCCTCTTCTCCCCTGCTCCCGTGCCCAAGATAATGCTGCCCTCACTTGCCCCTTCTAAGTTCCGAAAGCCGTATGCGAAACGGAGAGGCCCAAAGAAAAAGGGGACCAAGGCCTCGCTCTGTCTGAAGTCTGTCCCCCTCATCAACTCTGCACCTGTCATCTTCACTGTTCCTGCCACCACTGTGAAGGTTGTGAGCCTTGGCAGTGGCTGCAACATGATTCAGCCTGTCAATGCAGCTGTGGCCCAGAGTTCTCAGACCCTTCCCATCACCACACTCTTGGTTAACCCTACTTCCTTCCCATGTCCATTGAACCAGCCCCTTGTAGCCTCCTCCCTCCCACCCTTAATTGTTTCTGGCAACTCTATGAATCTTCCTGTACAGTCCACCTCTGAAGAGAAGGCCCAAGTGAGTATGGATGTTGGTTGTCCTTCGGATGAAGGGAAAAATGCCTTGCCAGGCCTGGTACCCAAAGTAGAACCCCAGGACCCACCTCCTCTCTGTGCCTCTGCCTTCCCCAAAAAGGAGCACAGCCCAGGACCTCTGCCATCAGATGGCGTGTGCCAGGATGACTTGTCGGAGAACAGTGCCTATGTCTGGACTGTTGTGAAAACAGAGGAGGGGAGGCAAGTTGTGGAACCACTGCCTCAGGGCTTCCAAGAACCTCTAAGCTCTCCTGAAAATGTAGAGAAAACTGTCAAGATGGAACCTAACGATCCTGGGGAGGAAGTCCCCCGGGCAACCCCGAAGCACACTGGTTGTGATGAAGTCAAAGAAGAATACTCTGTGGAACTGGACACTGGCTTCCCAAGTGAGGAGACAAGCAGTGCAAGAGAAGCAAAGAAACAGACAGTCTTACAAAAGGAGGAGGAGAGGAATCAACTAGCTAAAACCCCGTCAGCTGCTCAAGAGCCTCCTGATGGAGGAAACTCAGGAAGTGGGAGCAAAGAATCCTCAAAGAATGCTTCTTCCTCCATTGACCCTGAAGTGGTGCTCAGCAACCTCCCCGGGAAACCTGAAGACTTACCCAGCATCGATGGCCAGTTAGCAGGGACCCCAGCGAGGCCAGAAACGGGAGGAGAGAAGGACGGGCCAGAGGAAGAGGAGGAAGAGGACTTTGATGACCTTACCCAAGATGAGGAAGATGAGATGTCCTCAGCTTCTGAGGAATCTGTGCTCTCTGTCCCAGAACTCCAGGTGAGAGTTGGGAAATATTCTCATATATTTTGTGGACTCAGTAATATCAATAGGTCACCTTGGTTGTTGCACTATAGATATTCCTAAAATCATTTTTATTTGACTTTTGAAATAAAAATTTTGGGTTGCAGTGAGAGGAGAGGGAAAGGGTGAAATTTGACTCATTATATTTTACATTATATTTTACTTAAACACATTTAAATGTTTCATTGAATCACCTAAGCACAATTTAAATGCCTAAAAAATGGATCATAAGTGTGGACTGTGGCAAAGGAAAACTATCTTTAGGGGAGAGGGGACCTTTCCAAACTCCCCCCCCCCCCCCCCCCCCCGTCAGGCAGGATTCCCAGCCACACCTGTGACTCCATAAGTTAGACAACCAGCTCTGATAATTGTGGTAACTCCTGGTTCACCCCCTGCCATATGTGCGTGCGGCGCCCCCCTCCACCCCGAAATGATTAACGTCAGTTCCTCCAAAAACTGCAGTCGGCACTTGGTGAGCCATTACCAGCCCTTATGAACGCTCTTTGGGGGGTGAGGGTTGCAGGAAACAATGGAGAAACTGACTTGGCTCGCATCTGAAAGGCGCATGAGTCAAGAAGGTGAGTCTGAGGAAGAGAACTCTCAGGAGGAGAACTCTGAGCCTGAAGAAGAGGAGGAGGAAGAAGCAGAAGCAGAAGGAATGGAAAGCCTGCAGAAAGAGGATGGAATGGCAGATGAAGCCATAGGAGACACTGCTGAGAAACCTCCTGCTACCTTTGCCTCACCTCAAACTGCTCCAGAAGAGACCAGCAGGACCCCACCAGGTGAGTTTGGCAAGCCTGTATGAAGGGCAGCTCTCAGTTGGCCTCTTGTGTAAAGACGTGTGCAGAGTGGCTAGCTTGTAAACCAGGTGGCAAGTTTTCAGAAAAATCCTCTGGATCACTCCTGCCACTTCCCTTCCCCCAAACAGAGGTTTAACTTGGTGCTTTACAGACGAGATGCTCAGAAATTTAAAATTTTATTCTCATCAGCTGTTAGATTTGTATCAGATTTATCTAAATTTTATACTGTTTTTTTAAAATATGTTTTTATTGATTTTCAGAGAGGAAAGGAGAAGGGGAGAGAGAGAGAAACATCAATGAGAGAGACACATCAATGGGCTGCTCCTGCTTGCGCCCTACTGGGGATCAAGTATGTGCCCTGACTGGGAATTGAACCCAGAATCTCTTGGTTCATGGGAGGATGTTCAATCTATTGAGACACCAGCCAGGCTATCCTGGTTCTTCATTCATCTATCATATATGAGGCTAACGGCTATGTTTATTTCAGAAAGCTCTGCTTATTCCTCACCAAGACATAGTCCCTTGAGAGCTCGATGTATGCCATACTCACTCTTTTTTTTTTTTTTTAAATACATTTTATTGATTTTGTACAGAGAGGAAGGGAGAGAGATAGAGAGTTAGAAACATCGATGAGAGAGAGTCATCGATCAGCTGCCTCTTGCACACCCCCCACTGGGGATACGCTTGCAACCAAGGTACATGCCCTTGACCGGAATCGAATCCGGGACCCTTCAGTCCCCAAGTCGACGCTCTATCCATTGAGCCAAACCGGTTTCGGCCGTACTCACTCTTAAGATTGCTGATGCTGCATAAAGCTGACCTTGAGAAAGACAGATATGCCTCATTCCATTTTCCCAGAAGCTTCTCTCCTGATTTGTTCCATACCATTTAAAGAGTTTGCAGGAGTGGGCGCATGTGGCGGAATGGGAAGAGTAGGGGTTGCAGGGATGAAGAAACATTCTTTTTCTCACGTACTCTAAGGAGAGAGCATCAAAGCTGCTGGGAAGGGCCGGAGCAGCCATCGAGCTCGGAATAAGAGGGGCAGTCGGGCCCGAGCCAGCAAGGACACGTCCAAACTGCTGTTGCTGTATGATGAGAACATTCTCGAGCGGGATCCACTCAGAGAGCAGAAGGATTTGGCCTTTGCTCAGGCTTATCTGACGAGGGTAGGTAAATGCTACTTCCTGTACTGCCGTTCCCTCTGAATGAGGCTACTCCTTTAAGGAAGATGCTTTTAAAATGAAGTATGCTTTTCAGGCTCCACAACAGCCTTCTATGCCTTTGCCTTTGCTCTCTTGGAATTACCTAAAGATCTGTGGGAGAACCATAAGGAGATGGAATTCAGTTTTAAGCAGGTTTATTGTTAGTACCTTAGCATCATCTCTCTCTTGCTTAGAAATTGGGGAAAGATGGACACCACCATCATCAGTAAGAGGTTGTGACTTCACTGGGTAAGCTAAAATAGGACCCTTACTGAGCCCTTGGTACACTGCCAGAGAGTGGATCTCAGGCACCCGATCTTCAGAGAGATGAACCAACCTGCTCCTTGAAGTTGTCCTGGCTAGCTGTATCATTCTTTTGCTAACCACCTGGTTCCTTTATCTCCCCCTCCCCCCCGCCCCCCCCCCCAAGTAAAGTGGAGTATTAGCAGTAATAGTCATGACTTTTTCTTATTTCCTAATATTTACTAACAACCCTAATTTTGTATCAGTTACCCTCAGATGATACCATGCTGAAATATATGGATTAAATACTTATCTATTTCAGTACGGAGCTGAAATCAGGAAGGAGAGGCTAGGGCTGTGAGCTAGAAAAAAATTACCTCGTTTTGTGGGGAAAATGGCTTTTCAGTTGCCCACTAGCAGAAAAGGAGCTGTATGTATGCACCTTGCTCATTGTCTTCCATTAATGGTAAGATCTTAGGACTTGTTAGAGGAAGGACAATTCTTCGAGCTCTCTAACAATAACTCTTCTCCTTTCTTGGTATTGCTGTTTTTTGTTGCAATGCAAAAAAGGGTACTGATTGCTAGTCTTCCTGTCCAGGTACGAGAGGCCCTGCAGCATATCCCTGGCAGGTATGAGGGCTTCCTTCAGGTTATCTACGAATTTGAGTCAAGTACTCAGAGGCAGACAGCGGTGGATCTCTACAAAAGCCTGAAAACTCTTCTCCAAGACTGGCCTCAGCTGCTGAAGGACTTTGCTGCTTTCCTGTTGCCCGAGCAAGCCCTGGCCTGCGGATTAGTGAGTAGATGGGCAAAGACCGCACAGTGGGAGTCCTGGGTCAGAGCGAGATTGGATTTGAATAAATTTAATTAACACTTTTCCAATCTCCCAACCATTTCCAAACAGATAGCCTTCTCCTAGCACCAAGTGGTAAGAGCCTCCTTTTCAAAGGATGATCTTCCCAGTTCTATTCTCCCAATTACGTTACATAGGGAATAGGGGGATTTTACCTTCAGTTGCCAGTGAAGACCTTAGCTAGATCATATGCCTATTGCTCCTCATTGTTGTAAAAAGGCATTCATTGAACAAATATTTAATGTGTCAGGCATATAATTACTATGCCTACAGTGATTATAAAAAAATCCTTACCCTATGGAGTTTACATTCTCATGGGGAAAGTCAGATGATAAACAGTGTTATGTAAAGTGCTGAGGTCTGAGAAAACCTTAGGGTATTTGTGGACTCTAAAGAAATAACCCTGAGGACTAGCTGTGAAAGACATGAGTTTTTTAGGACTTGACATGTGCACTGGCTTCCACCTGTGATGGTTTCCATCTAGTCCCATCTGGCTTGCTGATAGGCCACACTGGGGGGCAGCCAGCTGGTGCTATTGTCTAACCACCACCCAGACTTTCTCAGCACACGGTTTTATAATAGAGTACGGAAAGTAAAGCAAAATGGGTCATGCAGGGGAAGGGGGTCATGCCCAGGGGCAAGCCGTGTGAGATCAAAACACTAGCTGTTTGCAATCCGGGCTCACATCTAGAAGCAGTTTCTCTTTGGCCTTTCTTAGTCTGAATTGCTGGCCAACCTCCGAAGGTCTCACAGTCCACCTACAGATGGCCTTCTGGATATTCCCACAGGGTGGGAAGCGGAGTTGGAGCATGAGAAAGGGCCAGTGTTCCCATTTACCATACAAACTGCAAAATCCATTATTGTAAATATATATACAGAGTATGGCAAATATAGGTTTATAGTTGTGAGTATGTGAAACACAGTTTATTATATTATTTATTTGTTAATTATTGTATTATTTCCATATGAACAACTATAAACCTACTTTTGTCCTGCCTTGTATGTTATAAAAATTATAAGATATATATAATGATTTATAGTAATAATGCTCTATAGAAAAATAAAGTAGAAAAGGGGAATAGTGAGTAGTAGGTAAATGGTTGAGGGGTAGGCTGCTGCAGTTTTATACATAGAGGGTTGGGAGGGCCACAGTGATAAGGTGATATTTGAAATGGAGAATAAGTACCTAAACATGAGGGATATCTTGGTAGTTCTCATTTTTTTGTCATGACTAGTAGATAGGAATAAAGGATATAATGATAATTTTCTGATAGTCTTAAGGCAGATAAGTGGTAATGGAATGATTATACCTATCATGCCGATCTTCTCTTTCTGTATTATGAGAATCAAATGAGTGCATAGGTGAAAATTCTTTGTAAAATGAATGCTACATCAGTTTGAGTGTCTGATTTCACAGTGCATGAAACGGTAAACACCTTGAGATCTGTACATACATCTCTTGAATCTTCCATTCACATCAGAGTTATCTTGGGTCAGTAGACCCCGGTTACCCAAGGTGGATGGGTGATGCTCGAGGTCTTTAAAAAGATCACACAGTTGTAAACGGAGCCTTTCTTCCTCTCTTCCTCCAACCGTTTTTTCTTGGTTCTTATGCTTAGAACCTCCCATCCTGCTCTGGCTGTAGAGGTGACTCCTCTTTTGCTCTCTTTTCGCTCTGGTAGTTTGAGGAGCAGCAGGCTTTTGAGAAGAGTCGCAAGTTTCTCCGGCAGCTTGAAATTTGCTTTGCGGAGAACCCGTCACATCACCAGAAGATTATCAAGGTCCTCCAAGGTTGTGCGGACTGCCTGCCCCAGGAGATTACTGAGGTACTTTTTCCTATCCTTTCCGTTTTCATCTAGGCCTTAGGCCCTTCCCTTCCCCCTTTCCCTAACTTAGCCCATATCCTCTTGCTTCTGGGGTACCATGCACTTCTAGAAGAGATGAAGAAGCCAAGGACCTTTTAAGGCTTGTCTATGGCATAATACACTGGAATAGGGGTTGATTGCCACCTGAAACCAGATCCTGACTGATGTTCAAGGAAGGAGGGGATGGTGGGGCCCAGAAGAGGCTTATTGCTCTGCTTGGGTTAATGCCTGACCTGGAGATCAGTAGGGCAGGATAGAGAGTGTTGTTATTGGGAATCAGACCTATTGTAGACTCCTCCTGTGTAGGCAAGCAAGGAGGGAGAGGAAATTTAAACACTTTTTTCTATCAAAGAGAGGCTTCTGTGTGTCTCCCAGTTGATTAGAAAAATAGAGCGTAGAAGTGTCTGGGACTGGTTTGGAATATGGCCTAGAGAGGGTCTGGGGATTTCACCTTTCCCTCTACAACTCTTCCTAGCTCAAGACGCAGATGTGGCACCTCCTCAAGGGCCACGACCACCTGCAGGATGAGTTCTCCATCTTCTTTGACCATCTGCGCCCAGCAGCTAGCCGGATGGGTGACTTCGAAGAGATCAATTGGACGGAAGAGAAGGAATATGAGGTAAAAGCCAGAGGCTGCTCTAGGGCTGTGAAGGGAGGGATAATCTGACCATAGCCTGTGTTGAGTGGCACCAACTTCTCCCCAGTTTGATGGCTTTGAAGAGGTGGCGCTGCCTGATGTGGAAGAGGAAGAGGAACCTCCCAAGATACCCACAGCCCCAAAGAACAAAAGAAGAAAGGAGATCGGGGTACAAAATCACGATAAGGTACACCAGGTTGTTGGAGATTGTCCGTTTTTCTCTAATCAAGACTTAGTTCCTGCCTGAGTGTTGTTGAAGAGGCTTCATTAGAAGGATGTGTTTCCCATTTTCTTTCTAGTTCCGAGCTATTTCTCTTGCCCTTGGGCCTTAACTTTTTCTTTTCTGTGAAAAAATATAACTAAGATTGCCCATTGTAATAATGATAATGGCTAGTCCTTAGGTGTATTACAAAATATGTGTCTCTTGGAAATATTTTCAATGGATTATCCACTCATTTAATTCTCACAAGAATCCTATGAAGAGATTGCTCTTATTTGCATTTTACAGAAAAGGAAACTGAAGTGCAGAGAGAGGCCATTGCCAGGGTCTCATATTTAATAAGTGGCAATGCTAGGATATGAACCCAGGTAATCCAGCTCCAGCGTCTGCTCACACTGCTCTCTAATGCTCTTCAAGAAGTAGTCTTTTTATTTTATTATTTAAAAAATACGTTTTTATTGTTTTTTTTAATTTTTTTTTTTTTTTTGAGAAAGAGGAAGGAAGAGGGACAAAGAGTTAGAAACATTGATTTGATTGGCTGCTGCCTGCACACCTCCTACTGGGGATTGAGCCTGCAACCCAGCATGTAACCTGACCAGGAATTGAACTTGTGACATCTTGGTTCATGGGTTGAGGGTGAACCAATGAGCCACACCAGCTGAGCAAGAAGTAGTCTTTTTTTTTTCTTTTCTTTTTTTCCCCCTTTTTCTTTTTAATCCTCACCCCAGGATATTTTTCTGTTGATTTTTTTAGAGAATGGAAGGGAGGCGGGGGGAGAGAGAGAAACATTGATGTAAGATAGACACATTGATTGGTTGCCTCCTGCAATGCCTGACCAGGGTCAGGGATCAAGCCTGAAACTGAAGTATGTTCCCTTCACCGGGATCGAACCCAGGACCCTTCAGTCTGCAGGCCAAAGCTCTGTTCACTAAGCCTAACCGACTACGTCAAGAAGTAGTCTTTTTAATCCATGTCCCTTTACTCCGTGTTTTTTACTATTTCTCAGGGAAGAACTTCTTAGTAGCTGAATGGCCTTGGGCAATTTATTTAATATCTCCGTTTTTTCATCATCAATGGGAATAAATATGGTACTTGTGTCTTGGGGTTTATTAAATAGAGGGTATCATTGAGTGAGCCTTCCATATGTACAAAGCCTCTCTCAAGGTGATTGGGAGGGGAGAGCTCAAAGCCCAGGGAGACAGAAACAAAGACAGATGAGTGAGTAGATCATACCTTACATTGGAGCTCCCCAGTGTTTTTGCCTCAGATTATATTTGACTTGAATATTTCTTGAAACATCTAGGCAACTGGGATATGTTAGTTTTGAGGTCATCTAAGAATTGTTTAGGGATTCATAATAAGCTTTAATCGAGATTAGACATTGATTTCCTCAGGCATTATAAAGATATGGTATATAATAAAAGAAAAGATGGATTTGGCAGGGCCAGAGCAAACTGATAATTCTCTCTTGCTACCAAAATACTTGGCAGCTAACCAAGCCCAGATTTCTCCTAGGAGACTGAGTGGCCAGATGGTGCCAAGGACTGTGCCTGTGCGTGCCACGAAGGAGGTCCTGATTCCAAACTGAAGAAGAGCAAAAGGAGAAATTGCAGCCACTGCAGCAGCAAGGTGAGGGCAGGGGCTGTCCCGAGAGGTTTCCGAACTGCCTACCAAGGTCAGCCACCAGGCTGCCTTACTGTTGGGTATTGTTTGCTACCATAAATGTGAACCTTGTATGCACTCATAGATGAAAAATAGAGTCTTTTAAAAATACATTGTGGATTTTGCTTTTTTTAAAAATATATATTTTTTATTAATTTCAGAGAGGAAGGGAGAGGAAGAGAGAGAAACATCAGTGATAGAATCAATGATCAGCTGCCTCCTGCACACCCCCTACTGGGGATTGAGCCTGAAACCTGGGCATGTGCCCTGACCAAGAACCGAACTGTGACCTCCTGGTTCCTAGGTCGAAGCTCAACCACTGAGTCACACTGGTCTGGCAGATTTTTCTTTTTAAAGAGAATTCTGTGGATAAAATTTTTGGAATTGAAAAAAAAAAAAAAAATCAATTAGTTCAAATAGTTCCTTCTTAGATATTATTTGTTAATGAAATCAGCCTGGGTCAGGTAATGCTGGTTCTCTAGGTAGAGTAGGGCTGGTTGGCAGCAAACAGTCCTTAGGTAGAGGGGTTGTTGAATTCAGTATTGTGTTCTGGGCATGTAAAATCCTTGACGCAGGCATGCATCTTGATTGACTCACTGAGCATCACAACAGGGCGTCTTCCTTTGGCCCCTAAGACAAAGGAGGTCAGGAGACCCCTGACCCACAAGGCCATCCCTGCAGGTCTATGACAGCAAATCCTACAAGAGCAAGGAGCCCCATGAGTTGGTGGGTGGCAGCCCCCACCGAGAGGCCAGTCCTATGCCTGTTGCTAAGGAAGCTGGGCAGGGCAAGGATGTGATGGAGGAGGAAGCCCCAGAGGAACGAGAAACCATTGAGGCAACCCAGAGCAGGACTGGCAGGAGTACCCGAAAGGGAGAGGTGCCTATTTCAGGTGAGTGATCTGGCTGCCAATCCAGCCTTTCTCCCTTTATTTCTGTCTTATTCTCACGCACTTCAAGTAAAAATGTATTTGAACCTGGGTAAATAACAGTCTTCAGGGACTGTTAGTAATAAACCAGTAAAAATCGCTTTTCCTGTTCAGCCTTAGTTTTCTCTCCTGTGGCCTTAATACTTTTGCAGAACTAAGATTGCTACAAAATCAACACGATTCAGCCTTTTCTGAATCCCTTCTCTTTATCTTTCCGCATTCTAAAGACTCCAGCATTATCAGCTTTGGCAGGCAGATATTTTTTTGTTTTTTATTTATTTTTTGATATCTAGAGAGAGTGACATTGTTTCATTGTTCCATTTACTTATGCATTCATTGGTTGCTTCTTGAATGTGCCCTGATGGGGCTTAAACCCTCAGCCTTACGCTGCTCTAACCAACTGAGCTATTAGGCTAGGAGGGCAAAGTTTTTTTTTTTAATATGTTTTGTTACTGATCAGTGAGAGAGAGCAATCAATCAGTTGTCTCCTGCATGCCCTCCTACTGGGGATCAAGCGCACATCCTGGGCATGTGCCCCAACTGGGAATTGAACAGACCTTTTCATCCATGGGGTGACACTCAACCAGCTGAACCACAGCAGGCCGGCGCTCAATTCTTTAAATGTGACTTTAGCCCTGACCCCTACCTCACTCTTATGGATTAGAAGTTTGTCACAGTTGTTTACCAGAGTGACCTTGTGGTAATTTGCAGTCAGTCCTTGGTTGCATCTCAACCCTGTCCACACTGTTCGACCTTGGTTTTCCTCCTAAGCAGGATTGGCGGTGGGGAGCTCGTTGCTGTCCTCTCAAGAAGTGATTTCTACAGAACAGCAGCTCCTCCTGGACGGCCCACCACCCAGCTCACCAGAGACTCCTCAGCTTCCCTCCAAAACCGGAGTTGTTCTAAACAACACGAGGGCCGACCAGGTCAAACCGGAGGTTTCCTGCGGCACAGAGGCACCCCCCAGGCTTCAGAACGAGGGGGAGGGCCGTCAGGCAGCAGGGGACCCGGAGTCTTCCACACCGGTCTGCGATGCTTCAGAAACTCAATGTTCTGGAACTCTTGAACCCCCTGCTTCTTTCCCGAGTCCTGCTTCCCCAAGGACCAGAGACTTAGGGAGAAGACAGGCGTCTGGGGAACCAGACACTCAAGAGAGCTGGCTGCCCGCACGCAGAACTGGTGTGAAGACATCAGACAAGAAGTCCTCAGTCCATGAATCTCCATCAGGAATTGACACCTCAGAGACTTCTCCCAAAACCCCTAAAGGAGGTTTAGCTAAAGACAGTGGGACACAGGTCAGGGGTCCAGAAGGGGAGCAGCCGCCAAAGGCCACAGAAGTCACCGTTTGTGCGAACAACAGCAAGGTCAGCTCCACCGGGGAAAAGGTGGTCCTGTGGACAAGGTAGGCGGGGATGGGTATTTGTAAAGCACGTGGACCACATCCATGATACTGACTTAGGACTAATCACAACATTTGTGTTACAGGGAAGCTGACCGTGTGATTCTTACCATGTGCCAGGAACAAGGAGCACAGCCCCAGACTTTTCGAATCATCTCCCAGCAGCTAGGCAATAAGACTCCTACTGAGGTAAGGGGGCCAGGGAGGAGCCCTCTACAGTTTCAAATCCAGAGAGGCAGGTTGGCCAGCTAAGAGAGGATTGTGAAGGTCTGCTGAGGAAGGCCTGGCTTCTCAGGTAATCTATATGGTCCTGGAAGAGAAAGGCATTGGATTTGAGGTGGAAGCCTCAGATCCTTTTGTAGTTTCGGTTTTAGGAGTGTGGCTTTGGGCCACTTAACCTGAATTTCCTTATCTTTAAGGAGGACACATCCCTCACAGCCTTACTGTGTGGGACAAGTAAGACTGTTTAGCTCAGTGTGTGATGCTTTATGTTACTTAGGGACAGGGAACACAGACCTTCGCCTCTCCTCCTAGGTTTCCCACCGTTTCCGAGAACTCATGCAGCTCTTCCACACCGCCTGCGAGGCCAGCTCGGAGGACGAAGACGACGCCACCAGCACCAGCAACGCAGACCAGCTCTCTGACCACGGGGACCTGCTGTCTGAGGAAGAGCTGGACGAGTGAGACTCAGGAAGCACGTGGGAGTCGTGTGCATAGGATCAAAACCATACGCACCCCACGAGGGAAGGGTGCTTGTACCTTGTTTGAATGCCCTCTGAGCTCAGTGTGGAGCTGAAGGAGCAGGGCCCAAGGGCAAGGACAAAGCTAGGCTGAGGGTTTTTGTGGCTCCGCCGTTCTCTGCCTCACTCACCGTCTGTTACGAAGTCTTTAGAATTACTGTGTAAATAGTGTTGAGGGAGAGTGGGGCTCAGCTCCTTTACTACGCTTTTTGGAATTTGTCCTGTTGGTACACACTTGTTGTGATGTAAGGCACAGTGATCCTAAATGTAATAAGTGCGTATGGTGGTGTAGCCGGTCCCAAGACATAGCTCTGCATCCAGCACTTTTTATTGTAAACTAGTTCTTTCCTTTTCTTGAACTTTAGTCCATAAGGCTGTCGCCATGCTGGTAGCACTGGGCCAGACTGCGCAGGTCCTGCAGCAGCTCCCCCAGGTCATCCTGCTCCACGCCGGCATCCATGAAGCTGGCCCAGCGCCGCAGGTTGAGTTTGGTGAGTTCCTCGGCCAAGTCTCCCAGGGTCCGGTTCAAGGAGGAAGAGGAGCAGAGGGCCCCCAGCACTGGGATGCTCTCCCCTGCCACAGGGAGAGAAGAGAGAGACCTGTAGACGGATTGTTCTTCCACCCTGAGACTCTGCTGTATAGATAGGGAAGACTGAGTCTGTAGTTGACTTGATTATAAAGTAAACTCAATAAATTGTGTGTACTGTCCCCTTAGTATACCAGTACTCCAGAGGAAGAAAAGTCTTCAGGAACCACCGAATGAATAAAGAAATGTTTGACTGTGACTTTAAAGTATCTTTATTCAGAAAGTGACAGAGTAAACCACTCCCATGTTTGAAATTCTGGTTTTCTTCATCTCCTACATACCTGCTCCTGTTGGGTTATCCAGAACCAAGCCCTGCGGGCTGAGGCTTGAGGAGAAGAGGCAGGGATAAGGAGGAACCACCTTGCAGGGATTCAGCAGCAGATGAGAAGAACTGGGGACAAGAGAATAGCAGCTGAGTGAGAAAGGGTCAAGGGAGGTCAGATCTAGAAGGAGAGCAGGAGCAAGCATTTTACTAACCTCCTGGCTCTAGGCTGCTGCTGCTGTAAATACTGGGCCAAGACTTCTTCCCCAGTGGAGCAAGCATGGAGTAGGGAAGGCAGAGGTGTACCTGGGGTGAGCCGACTGCCAGAGCAAAGACAAAAGCACCTTTAATATGGTGCTCAGTTTTTTTGTTTTGTTTTTTGTTTTGTTTTTTAAGTGGGACGGGGGGAAGAATACAATGAGAATGTCCAGAGGGATTAGAGGGAAAAGAACACAAAACAGAAGTCTGACAAGGGCTCTAAGGACCACCAGTTCTCACCTGGTGTGGCATACTTTGTCTAGGCCCCTCAGCACCACTGACTGGGCAAAGCAGTGGGTCCCAGAAGGGTCCCCACATGCAGACAGTGGAGTCCACGGGGTGGCCCCTCCGAGCTGCATCAGGGTATCGGGAAGGGTCTGGCTTGGACCCAAAGGGAAGGGGATGGATGCTCCTGCTGTCACCACCTTAAAGGTAAGGACAAAATCGGTTACAGGGCCTTTTCTCAGTTCTGCCCTAACCCCTCACAAAGCCTCCTACCTTTTTCCCAGAGAAGTTCAGCATATCAGCCAGATGAACCATGGAAACTGGAGAGGAATACAGGCGATAAGGAACAGTGATTGTGTCCAGGGCTGTAGCCAGAATGGCACTGCAGTGGAAGGGCAGAGTTGCCTATAAAGAGGATTCCAAAAAGAGCACTTGAGTCTTTCAGCTCTGGAAAGAGCGAGTGGAGGCAGGTCAGCATGGGCAGGGAGGTCTGGGGGCTTTGAGACAAATCGGCCTAAGGCTGGAGAAACAGGACTGTGATCTAAGAGGCCACATCATAGCTGAGTTCAAGCTGAGGCTTCAAGAACAGACTGACTTGGTGAGTGGGACAGAGTCCCTGTTAATAGCAGAACAAGAACATCGAGCCTTACGTCATAACGCAGGTGAGGGAAGTTGACGGGTGGCTCAGGCCTCAGCCCCAGGCTCCCACCCAAGGACAAGGGGCAGACGAGAGAGCTGTGAGCCGACAGGTGCACCAGACCAAAAGCTGTGTTCAGCAGACGATAGATGTTTTTCTGGGGATTCTGAAAGAAAGAGGAGTTTGTTCTAAGCAACTTTCTCACTGGGCTATCACTCCCTCATCTCTCCCTCCATACCCTCCATACCCTGGGTTTTTCCTTCCAAGTTCGACTCACCCCAAGAGTGTAGGGACCAGGAAGCAGGCCCCAAGTCATTATCCCTCGCCCTGAATACTCATCATGTAGCAGCTCTGTGGCCTTAGCACCTACACCCGAGAAGCCATCGTGCAGGTCGCACAGGATCTGGAAGCCCTGGAGAGGTGAGTGATGAGACAGTAGGAGCCTGGTGGGTCTGGCTCGGTTGAGCATAGTCCCAGGCACCAAAAGGTTGCTGGTTCTCGGTAGAGATTGTGCAGGAGGCACCCAATTGATGTGTTACTTTCACATTAATGTCTCTCTCTCTCCCTCTCTCCGGCTCTCCAAAACTCAAAAATCTTAAGTAGGATGAGAAGAGTTTACCCCAGTGTCCACTATGCCCACAGCTACCTGTAGGTAGTCACATTCCTCCACGTAGAAGTGCAGCCTGTCCTCCAGCTCTTCCAGGTACCTGGGCTCCTTCAGGATGCTCTCCCCCTGGCCAAAAGCCTCCAGGCGACCTGCTTCACTACCGTGCATAAATACAGTCCGGGGCTTGCAGGGTCCTGCTCCCCCCTCCCCCGCCCCTCCGCAAGATCTCCCATCCGACGTCGGTGGGGACCCAGTTTCTTGCCTCACAGCCTCTGGGGCGCCCCATACCCGTCATGGTTGTACTTCTGAATCATGCAGATGCTCCGGGGATGCAGGTGCACTCTGAGGAAGTCTGACCAGACTCGGATGCTGCCCTCGGTGGGGATAAGTGGCTCTGGAGTTGCAGCAGTGGTGAGTGGTTTGGGACCTAAAGGAAAATTAGAGGAAATTCATCTCCATGTTCCTGCCCTGCCCACTTCCCATCATGCACTATACCTGGACAACTCTCACCTTTGCCATTGGAAATGGATTTGACCCTCCAGATACCATCACTACTCAGCACTCCCTGGGAGGGAAGAGAAAAATCAATATTTAGTTCCAGGCAGACTAAAGACAAAAAGTTTATCCTCCCTGATTTTGCTGGCCACGCCCTACAGCCTCCTTTCTGTTTATGTAATCACAGTCCTTTTTTAAAATTTATTTTTAAAATATATTTTTAGTTGATTTCGGATAGGAAGGGAGGAGAGACAGGAACATCACTGATGAGAGAGAACTATCGATGGGTTGCCCCCTGCACTCCCTCCCTCCTCCCCACCCTGGGGATCATGCCTGCAACCTGGACATGTGCCCTGACTGGGAATCGAACAGCGACTTTCTGTTTCATAGGTTGGTGCTCAACCATTGAGCCACACTGTCTGGGCTTTAGTCACAATACTTTAGGAAGAAAAGTGCTTCTTCCAAAAATGCTATTTAAGGCATTTAGATTATTGAAATCCTCTATTTCTCTGACCCAGAAGAGGCACTGTGGTTGTAGCACTCAGTGTGCAAGTTCAGAGCAGTCTGTCTGTCCCTCCCTCCCCAGAGCACACCCTCTCAAATCTTTTTTCGCATGGTCCTTGCCTAAACCTTTCTTTTGTCTCTGTAGCTTGTTTCCTTAGCCACTTGTTCCTTCTATGGCTCACTTTTAACTTTAGTATAATAAACTTTCTCTTACAATCTGAAAAAGCAGTTCAGGGCGGAGACCCTCACCTCCACACTCAGGAGATCCTGGAGATAAGGATTCTTGGGATGGAGCTCCTCTTTGTGTGTGGTGAGCTTCCCCTGCCTTAAAGAAATTGGAGACTGATCATAGCCGGTTTGCCTCTGTTTTCCAGCATCTCCCACTCTTCTCCAAACGACAAGTACCATGCTATTGCAGCGTCTAGCTGTTTGTCCCTGTAGAGTCCGCTTTCTTGTTTTAGGGAGCTCAGACTACCTGCACAAAAACAACAGGAAATGTGAAATCAAAGCCTAGTCCCTCCCTGGTCTTCCTCTGATCAACTGGAAACCTGCCATCACCATCCCTCCAACACTTGGCACTTCCAAGCTTTCTTGAATATACATAAGCGGGGGGGAAACACTGCCTAGGAGAATCTGGATTTCCTCCTTTCCTTCGCTGTGAGGCCTGAGGCAAAGACCACCCAGCGGTCCTAGAGGAGACGGCCTTGAACGGAATCAAGGTTTGCCTTCTTGCATATTGTTGTTAGCTCTCCCTGGGCAACTCATCTGCCCCGGGGCTTAGTGTGGTCAGAGGGTGCGGAAACGAACGGATGCTCGAGGCTCCGACGCGAAGGAGAAAATGGGCATTGGCCGACCCCGGCCACCGCCTCACCCTTGAGATCCATGAGGATGAGCCTGGGCGTGTACGTTTCCTGGCCGTGCAGCGTGCGGCCGGCGCGGTACAGGACGTCGGGGCACAGCTCCCCCGGCTGCTCCTGGGAATCGGTCCGTTCATGAAGCGCAGCATCCTGAGGAGGCAGGAAAGGAGCCGGACTGAGGGGAGGCAAGACGGGCGAGCCGGAGGCAAGGGCTGGAGACCCCGAAAGGCTTCGCTGGGGGCAACTGCCACGGGACCTCACCTGCTGGTTCCACCAGTGCGCTCCCACGAAACCCGCAAAATGTCCCAACTGCAACGTGAGCACCTCCCGGGCGCCGCCCGCCATGCCTCTCCGTCGCAAAACCGGCGCTGGCCCACTCGCTGCTCCCAGCCGATTGGCTCCGCAGGCTTGTAGGCGGGGCCTCATCCTCTGAGCCCTATTGGGCCACAAATACGTCTCTTCCCAGAGGATAAACGACTCATTGGGCTTTAGAGACACCGCTCATCCCCGCCTCTTCCCGTCGTGGACGAGTCCTCCTTCCTGGTGGTTGCCAGGGGTGGGGCCCACGCCGGAAGTTGCAGGCGCCTGAGCCGACGCCCTCGCTGGTGCGTTCCTAGTGCTGTTGTCTCTGCTGCCCAGGTTGGGGGGGCAGTCGCTGTTCTCCCTACTTCTCACGGCTCTTGCCGTTTGACTCTTCTCTCGGGATATTTCTGCTTCCGGCAAAATTAAAAGCTTGTTGGAAAAGTTGCTCCCCTAAAGCTTTCCACGCACCCTTTCTTCCGCTCAAGTCACAACCTTCCTGATGTCCAACCCTGTGAACTATCTTTATCTCTCTATCCTGCATTTTATGTAAATAAATCAGAGCACATATTCTTTTTTCTTCTTCTTCTGGAGCACATATTCTTTTGCGGCTGCGTTTTGCTCGGTATATTTTGTGACTCTCATTTTGTTCTATGTACTCACAGAACCCTCCACTGTGTTCAGGTGAACACTTCCGGCTGTCCAGTGTGCAGGTGACCACCCCGCCCCCGGCTCACGTGTACCCTCTGGTAGTTTACGTGGCCCCGCCCCTGCTTAATCGCATACTTGTGGCTGCCCGCGTGGCCACGCCCCCTTGTTCACGTGCCCATTGTACAGGTGAAGCTACTGAGGCACAGAGAGGGCGACTGGCTTCTTCCTTCGCGGGTGCATGGCAGTGAAAGGACAGAGCTCAGAATGGAACCCTCGGCCGCCCAGAGCCTCTGTCTCGACCTGTGACCTCTGGGTAAGCGGCCCCTCACCCTGTGGCCATTGGCTCTGATGGGCTCCACCCTTCCCCTCACCTCCCGCTCCGCCCTCAGAGGACAGGGGTCCTGTCCTGGCACCAGAGCCCCGGGCCGTGCTCTCTGTCCCTCGGTCCCTCCAGCTGGGAACCCCGGGGAGTTCCGGGGCGAGGGCCTGGCGAGGAGAACGTCCCGCCTCCCCTCACGTCTGTGGCTTTGACTACAAAGTGCCATGATTTTTCCCATCTGGCTCACGCCTCCTGCCTTCCTTTGTTTTCCCTCGAAATGAATTGATTCGGGGCCTACAAACCAGCAGATTCCTGCATTCGCTCTGTGAGACGTGGCTCTGTCCCGGCGCCTCCTGGTCCAAGTCCCCGATGCCACCCCACATTCGTGGCAGCATCTCTCATCCCTGGGCCCCCATTCAGCACACGGCACCCCCAGCGTTCCCCTGACCTGCTGAGCCCGGGGCCCAGCCGGCCACCAGTTCCGCAGGTCCTGCCTGCAGCCCCAGGCCCTCAAAAGATGTGGGAGGAGCCTGGCAGTTGACCCCTTAGGCAGAGGGGGCAGACACTTGGTGTGCACTCCATACCCACCTATACATGGCCTAGTGATCATTTATTTTCATTAGTGTATCCTTCATCTGATTCTTTTTTTGTGGTTTCTATGTCCTCTTAAAAAATTTTTTTGTTACTCCTCATCTGAGGATATTTTTCCATTGATTTTTAGAGTGGGAGGGAGGGAGGAAGAGAGGTGGAGAGGGAGAAAAACATTGATGTGAGAGACACATTAATTGGTTGCCTCCCAGAGGCACCCTGATTGGGGCTAGAGATCAAACATACAACCCAAGTATGTGCCCTTTGCTGGGAATCGAACCCTAGACCATTTGGTGCATGGGCTAACACTCTAACCAGTGAGCACACTGGCTAGGGCTCCAAGTCTGTTTTTGTTTCAGGGTAGAACGCAAATGCAGTTCCCACTACCACAAATTATGCAGCCGAGTTCCCCACATTTGGAGAAATCCCAGCGGTCCACACCCCCAGAGTGCAGTGTATCCTCACTTTGGGAAAATCACTTTTGTGATCGTGGTATCTCCCGTGCCAGGTAGGTGTTCCAGTTCTTTTTTTATGCTACTGAAGTGCTCACTAAATTCCTGGAGTATCCTTCTACCTATATTTTGAACTCTATATCTGATAATTTGCTTGCTTTCATTTAGTTTAATTCTTTTTCTCAAGTTTTCTCCTGTTTTTAAATTTGGGAACTATTTTTTTGTCTTGTCAGTTTGGCTGCTTCCCTGTGTTGTTTCTATGTATTAGGTGGAGACGCTGTCTCCTGTACTTGTAGAGTGGCCTTATGTAGTCAAACAGAGATAAGGTGAAATCAAAGAAGGAAATAGGGTAAGAGACCCTCAGACAGATAGCCATTAAGTGGTAGATTTGGGACTCAATACCAAGAACTTGGGGATGGTCAGACAATTTTAACTCTGTTGAAATTTATTTCTCAAATCTCCCAAAGATGGTACACAGCTAGTATGCATGAAGGACAATTTAATCATTACATACAATGTATTCTGTCAGGGTTTACTACTCAGTTCCTTCAGGAACCTGTATGAGGGGCTGTACTGTACAAAGCTGCCAGGTTGAGGTGGAGTGTCAGTAAGGTTCTCAAGGTCCACGGATAAAAGTGTAAAAGCTGGCCAATCTGAATACTCTTCCCATCGCATAGATATAACACAACACTTTAAGAAAGATAATTTAATTTTTAAGGAAAAGATACATGATTGATTAAAATGTGGAAACCACATATAATAAGCTGATATTAGTTTCAGGAACAAGAGGATGTCTTATTGCCATTATAGTCACTTTACAAGGAACCCATTTCAGCGAAGTTGAGAGTTGACGTGCAGTACTGTCCAGTCCCACAGCTCTGTGTACTGCGGGACGCCCCCATCTGATCGGCCTTAGTGTCCACTGCCTTCCACGGATGCTGTGACATGGCCTAGAGGTAGGCACAGAGCCGCTCCAGCTGCCCAGGATTCCCATTACTTAGGAACAGCAGCTCCTTTTTACCTTCTTCTGTATGAGCTGAAATGGAGTCGAGCACAGATAATTGGCAGTTTTCTCCCGAAGCATCATATTACACCCAGAGAATTCTGTAGAGGCTACATTATCGAGATTACATTCTGATGTCATCAGCACCCCCAAGAGACCTCACTTCTAGAGCCTTTATCCTAATAAACGATTATATTTTCTACACATTTTCCCTTTCTGTCTCTATTCTTCCAATCCAGCGTTTATCTTTCCCACTATTCCAAGATTACCTTCTGGACGTTAGGACATGGTCAGATCTCCCAACCACCCAAACCTCCTCACTGTGCTTCCCAGCCCATCAGGTTGCAGCTGCTTTATATATACTCTTTCCTTTAGTAACATATTCTAATTACAGCGAATTCTCTATGATCTATTGATAGAACAACTTTGACTTTTCCTCTATATCCTCCTCCAGCCAAGGGTAAGGATAAAAAGAACAGCTTGATTGCTTTCATGTACAAGACTAGGACAGGAATAGCAAAAATTTGGTTTGTTGTGGGGAGGGTATATGAGTCAACTATTCTGTGGATGTCTAGCATATGAGTCAATTGAAGTTTGTCGAATGATGAATAAATGCAACAATGAACAAAAAAGATTTAAAAAAACAACAAAGAAAAATACAGCCGAAACCGGTTTGGCTCAATGGATAGAGCGTTGGCTTGGGGACTGAAAGGTCCCGGGTTCGATTCTGGTCAAGGGCATGTACCTTGGTTGCCGGCATATTCCCAGTAGGGGTGTGCAAGAGGCAGCTGATCGATGATTCTCTCATCAATGTTTCTAACTCTCTATCTCTCTCCCTTCCTCTCCATACAAAATCTAAAATATATTTAAAAAAAGAAAAGAAAAATGCAACAATGAGAGTGTGGCAGCAACCTGAACCAAATGACTGGGCTTGGTCCGGCCTCCTCTCAGCATGATTATTTTATTTTAGACTACTCTGAGAATTTAGGAAGAGATAAATTAAATCTTACCCCCCCCTTTCTGTACCATGTGGTCAGCCAGGAAGAAGTCAAGATAAAGAGGAAAAGATGAAATACAAATGACACACTACTCTTGAGGGAAGACGAGATCAAGGCTTTGACAGTGGGATCCTGCTGACAGCGTAAAGTCCTTTTAGGAAAACCAAACTACTGACCTTTCTCATGTTGAAGCCAACTGTTTTCCATATAATACTGAATACAGCTTTCAAATTCTTTTGGGCTATAGTTGGCCACCTGGATAGGAATAAAGGGATCCAAGGCATCAAATCCCTCCTGGAGAGGAAAAAGGATAAAGATACAGTAACTGTTAAGTGACACACAAGGCGTGTGCGCACCAGGCCACACATACTCTTAAAGATACCCTCTCTTCTCCTTCTGGTTCATCTACTACCTGTTGCCTGTGTGTGTGTGCTGTTCAGGCAACTGTGTTCTATGTTGACCTCATTAGGAATTCAATTAAAAAATATTCTTACTGACTTTAGAGAGGAAGGAAGAGGGAGAGTTAGAAACATCAATGATGAGAGAGAAGCATAGATCTGTTGCCTCCGCAACCCATGTGCCCTTGACTGGAATCAAACCCTGGACCTTCTGGTCCACGGGCTGATGCTCTATCCACTTAGCAAACCAGCCAGGGCAGGAATTCATCTTGAAAACAAATTCTTCTCTATCAGTTTTCCGTGGCTTAGAAATGGTGGGTATTAACACTGCTCCCCCCATCCCCCCCAAAAAAACCACAAAACAAAACACACACACACACACACACACACACACACACACACACACAAATAACTGCCCAACCATGGACCAGAAGGTGCCTTTAACCGAGTATCAGTAGCCCATATGCATCCAGGGTAAGCTTAAAGGGGCACCTACTGGCCAAATCTGGGATGATTTAAGCATCAACATAAATAATGGTAGTAAAAATTAAGAATCCACATGTCTGTACTGAAATAAATACATAAGGTAGAAGGGGAAATTATTAATATAATAGAAAGCCAGCTGATACATTTAGAGGAAATGATGGAACTAGAATATATCTATTTTGCAATTATCATGATAACTGATTTAGGAAGAATCACCAATGGGCACTAAAACTATAAGGAGAAATTTGAGGAGTAACAGGATATTTACCTAGTCTGAAAGTATACATCCACAAGGTTATTTATTTACTATAAAAGTAAAATAACTTCACTGAGGAGAAACCAAACGGATGCCACCTTAACTATGTGTTCAAGGTTAACACTGTAGGAGAAATAGGTTTCATGTGCCTTCTGATATCACGCACTACGATGCTTATTATCAGGAGAAAAACATCAGGAACTTTTTAAAATAACCCCTAAGATAGCTGGCATGTACTCTTCAGAAATAAAAATAAAAATATTAAGATTACAGAAGACAGAGACTGAGGAACTGTCCCAGGTTAACAGAGACAAAGACACACGACCACGGAGTGCAACACGTAGTCCAGGGCCATCTTTCTGTAAAGAATGCCGGGACATTCTGGCAAAACCAGAGGAAGTTCTGTAGAGGAGGTTAACAGTACTGTATTGATGTCAACTTTCTGATTTTGTCAGTTGTGCTTTGATTATATATTGAGGTATCTTTGGTTTTAGGAAGTACACATGATTTTGAGATAAAGATACATGCATCCTCAGGTTACTGCCACATATTCAGAAAACAAGAATGAGGAGGAAGAAGACTAAAGCAAATATGATTAACGTTAACATTTTAGGAATTTGGTTAAGACATATAGGAATATAATTTTTCTCCAAGTCTGATATTATGTAAAAAAAAAAAGAAAAAAAGATGTCTTTAGACAGAATAACTAAGAGAAACAAATTTTCCAATGGCCTGACCTTTCCCAGCAGCTCCTGGGGCAGGTAGGCATTCCGGGGCTTGAAAAGAGACCCAGTCTGGCTCAAAGTCAACACGATGGCACCTCCATTCTGCAAGAAAGGAGAAGAAGCCAGTTAGAAAAAGCTAAAAAAGACAGAAGATATAAAGATACTTGAACAATTGCAAGCAAAGTAATTACACCAATATTTAAATAAAATGGTTTGAATAAGCTTATTCCAGTTAAGTGGAAAGATTAGAAACCAAATATATAGATTTTAAAGTTGGTACAGTTATGGGAATGAAACGAGATAAAAGAACTTTCTGTCCATAAAATTACAGACTGGAAAGTAGGAGGAATGAAGTAGTGGAAGATCTCTGAAGTGAAATACACCTCTCTCTGAAATGTGTCGGCACCATTTGCACTCACCCAGTCGTTTCTCACCATCTTCCTCAGGTTGTGAATAAGTGCGAGTTCCTCGGGGGAGATCTGCACGGTGGTCAGTGCGAGGGGAGGGAGGGTGGGAGCAGAAAGAGGCCATTATTTGCTTTTGCCTGGATGCTCCCCTGAGACAAATCACCAGTAATTAATAACAACTAAAACACCCTCTACTACTACCTAACCGTAGTAGAGGCCGAAAGTATAGCCTGAGATAAGCTGCCAGGGCCGGCCAAGCCTTGCGCTGCCAGCAGTGGCAGCAGCAGAGGTGTGATGGGGGTGTCGCCTTCCCCTGATCACTGGGTTGCCTCCTGCCCATGAGGGTTCCGGACTGTGAGAGGGGGCAGGCTGGGCTGAGGGCCCCCCCTCCCCCACCTCCAGTGCATGAATTTTCATGTACTGGGCCTCTAGTAAATAATATGGCACCAGAAATCAGAGAAACCAGAACAGAGAAACTCAGTCTTCCTACTGGGCTTTTATCTTCTCTTTTCAGCGTGGTCCTTCCCCAGAGAGCATTCACTCCATCCACTGCCACCAGGAGGCGAAAAATACCCAGAGAACTTTGCCTCTTTAGCTCTTTAAGCACAATCCCAACGGCATCGGTGGCATTCCTCACCCGTGTTATACCCTGTAAGCAAAAGGGAGACAGTGGCTTACAGTCCAGTCCTGTCTGTCAGAGGCCTTCCCTGGTTATGGCTCAGTACACAGTATCTTTTTTATACCTGTTCAACTACCTCTCCCAGAGAACTGCCTTTCTCAATGCTTTCTCGCTTACTCCAGACATACTTCTCTTGAATTTTTATCTAAAACCAAACAAAAGGTTGTGTTATTAGAATCAGTTTGAATCTTTTTCAAGCCCTATAAGAGGTCTATCTCAGTATGAGTGAATGCTATCTAGCCCATTTCTGCCTGGAGCTTAAACACACACACACACACACACACACACACACACACACGATTCTGACTATAAAGGTCCAGGATAAGACCTTGACATCTACATTTTTAATAGGTTCCTAGATGACTCTAAATATCTAGATTTGAAAACCTCTGGCCTAGAGATCATATTCAAGAATTACTATAGTAAAGAGTAATTTTACCAACACATTTCTGGTTCCAGAAAAGATTTTATCTGGAGAAAATTATGTAGTCAGAACAGTGGTCGGCAAATTCATTAGTCAACAGAGCCAAATATCAACAGTACAACGATTGAAATTTCTTTTGAGAGCCGAAAACTGACTTCTGCACATGGGCCATGAAGTTCCAATCACACTGTACGTGTGTGTCCACATGTGGTATTTTGTGGAAGAGCCACACTCAAGGGGCCAAAGAGCCGCATTTGGCTTGCAAGCCGCAGTTTGCCGACCACTGAGTTAGAATATGCTTTAGAGAATTTGAGCCTATGACCTTGGAAAAGTCAATGAATTAATCTGAACTTCAATTTGCTACCCACAAAATGGGATCAGCCTACTGATGCCTCTATGGATAAATGAGTTTCAGATTGTGAGCTCACTGTGAGTAAAATACTGCATATGTAAGAAGCAGAAAATGGTATCGTAATCTCAACCAGGGTACCAGTTCTCCAGTCTACTGGTATGTGGGGCACAAAGAAGATAAAATCTATTTACAGAATGTCCAGCACCAAACTTCTGGGAGTCTAATCACCTGACTCAAGAAACGCTCATTTGTAGTTTTGAAATTCTTCAGCCAGACTGAAGCCTCTAAAGGTTGATCAAAGCGCTGCTTGTTGTAGGTGGACTGCAGAAGATCCCGGCAGTTCTTCACCCAAAGATGAGCTAAAAAGAAGGAGGCGGGACAGAGAACAAAGTAGGCAGGAACCAACTGTATACAACACAAAGTACTCTATTAACTCTTTAAGTATATATGATTTAGTGTCATATATACTTCTTCAAGCCTTGTTTCCAAGGTTTGTTTTAGATTAAACATTATCATTGCTCAACACACAAGGCATCCAAGTGAATTCATGGTCACCTCAGCTTCCTCATAGTTTCTAAAGACACTCACAGTATGTGGATGCACAAACACAGGGAGGATATGCACAAAGAATGAGCGTTTAAGTTTTTAAACTCTAGAATGCTGATTATAGTGCACGTCGGTTTCTCTGGATACTCAAAACTGTTGACTGGCGGCCATAACGCCTGTGACGACCTCTAAGGGGGGAGTTTATGCTCTTGGGCATCACAGAGCAAAGGGAGGACTGCTGGGCCAAAATAGCTCATTCTTATTATCAAAAGGTTCCAGGAAGTGTTTAGCTGAATTCCTTCTTCTTTTTAAAAAATAGGGTTTTATTCATTTGAGAGATAGAGGAAGGGGGAGGGAGACAGAAACATGGATGAGAGAGAAACAGCAACGTCGATGGGCTGCCTCTTGCAAGACCCCTGCTTGGTATTGAGTGTCCAGCCAGGGCACGTGACCTCCTGGTGCATGAGTCAACCAGTGACCCACACTGGCCAGGCAGCTGATTTCCTTCTTGTTGCATTTACTTCACCTTGCAACTCGCTTGTTGATAACATGAAGAAATTATGAATGAGTTTAGATGGCTCTGTCTGGAGCAAAGGCCGCTCCTATGGCATCAGAGCGCGTTGAAGGCACACGCTATCTCAGGAACAGGAAGACAAAGCCCAGCACAGTGAAGAGAGAAGTGCTTACCATCTGGGATATGCAGTATCAGCCAGTCCTGTTTTGCACAGAAATGAATAATATGGCAAAGACTGAGTGTTTTTCCTGTTCCCTTCTCCCCATCTAAAACACTTGGTGTTAAAGAAAACATTACCAGAAGGAACACTTCTGCTAACAAAGAGTACACTTGAATTTCTACTTTTCTCACATTTGAGGGAGGAAAGCACTGGCTTAAGACAGCCCACGTAGGCAGGAAAGGATACAGAGCACATATCGTATAGCTGGGTGAGCAAAATTGGTGTTTTTCAGGTAATGCAGAAGCTCTAGGGCTGGTTTCCTTACCATCAGGCAAGCTTCATTGAATGTCTTCATCTAACAAAACGGAAGGAGAAAGGAGAGTGGGTGTGGAACTGAATCTAATATAGCAACAAACTGTATTTTTAATTTATGCAGTTAGGAGGGATTGGGTTGTTTCTGAATTTGAAAATACATCCATATAATTAAGCTAAAAACTGAAACAAATGATCTCACACCAAGTAACATAAGAGTCAGCTTTTGATTATATCTGTTATGAAGTACAGATATTGCATCAGTTAATTGAAATCTACAAATACAGACATCTCTCAACATAACTATTAGTATGTATTCCACTTATGGTTGATGTAAATACTAAAAGCATATAAAATGATACTTAATGCTACCTCTGGCATGGCTCAGTGGTTAAGTGTTGAGCTATGAACCAGGAACTCACAGGTCAGGACATATGCCCAGGTTGCAGGCTCGATTCCCCAGTAGGGGGCGTGCAAGAGGCAGCTGATCAATGATTCTCTCATCACTGATGTTTCTCTCTCTCTCCCACTATCCCTTCTTCTCTGAAATCAATAAAAGTGTTTTAAAAAAGTCAATGGAAAAAAAATATCTTGTCAGGATTAGCAACAACAACAAAAATGAATAATTTATAAAGTCGAAAATAATTCAGCAGGAATTAGCCAAAAGAACCAATCATGTCAACAAAATATGCTTGCAGTTATTCATAATATATTTTTTATATAATTTATAGCCGAAACCGATTTGGCTCAGTGGTAGAGCATCGGTCTGCGGACTGAAAGGTCCCAGGTTTGATTCCGGTCAAGGGCATGTACATTGGTTGCTGGCACATCCCCAGTAGAGGGTGTGCAAGAGGCAGCTGGTCAATGTTTCTCTCTCATCGACGTTTCTAGCTCTCTATCCCTCTTTCTTCCTCTCTGTAAAAAATCAATAAAATATATTAAAAAAAATAAAATAAAAATCAATAGAAAAATACTCTTGGGTGAGGATTAAAAAAAAAAAAAAAAAGAAGCCTAGCTCCAAAAAGGATTTTAATTGGTTAAACTCAGATAAACACTGCTTAAATAATTATAGTAATAGCACTATTAACAAAAGATGAATGCATCTTTTTTTTAAGATTCAAGTTTCATTTTTGTAGTTTTCTACTCATTTAATCACATCACTTTGCTATGAGCAGCTTGTGTTGCGGCCCCCTCCAATTCCCTCCGGTTTTGAGCACCTGCATTGCATATCGAGAAGGCAGGCCGTGGGGGAAAACAGTCTTCACCTCCTGGAGGGGTAGGCTGTAGTGCAGACCCTCATGCTTCTCCTCATGCTTGGCCTATGAAATAAATGCAAACAGATAGCACGGGGCTGTAGACAGAGTGCCAAAGACTTCAAATAAGTGGAAAGGGCCCGATAGACCACACTGAGGAAACATTCACCTCAGAATTGAAAAGCATTATCTTTCATTTCTTATCTTAAATAAAAATATGCTAGTTCTTGTCCCCAAACCCATAGTGTGTACGTAAAGCTGGTGTTGGCCTGAATGATGTAACCAGTTGCCCAGCAATGTAAACCCTAGATGTGGAGGTAGCAGTGACAATTCTTGCCATCTGGATTCCTCTGTGCTGTGTATAGAGATGATCCAGTCATGTGACAAGATCATCTGCATGCTGCTGTTTCCATAGAAACTCTAGAGGAATTGGCAGATAAAGAGACCATATTCACAGGGAAAGCTGAAGGGCACTTTGATGATTTCATTCACTTACTCTGTTTCATTTTGTGCTTTTGGTAGTAGGTGAACACTGGAGATATAAATAAAACACACCCTACTGAGAGTGCTTTGGGTAATGAATTATTTTTCTCCTCCCCCGTGAACAGCAGCATATGTTAAGATGGGGAAATCCAGAGAGTAGGAAAACAAACAAATAAACAAAAGCTATTGGTTTTCTTCACATTTAACCGCAGATCTTACAACTAACTTCATTTATGAGAGGCAGCAATAATGCTGGGAAGGAGAAAAAAAATCAACATCTAGTCTAACGGGTTCTGAAGCAGAAAATATAACACTGGATACCACTGTAATCCTAGCTTCTGCTGACAAACTTCATTTTAAATGCAGCTCTTCCCAACAAGTCAAGTTACTTCCTTCTCTAGAACTAGGAAATCCATTTAGAAAAATAGATAGAAAACAGTCCCAGATTGGTTATTAGGAAAACTAGGTTCTGTAACTGCTCTGCTGAGATCTTGGGCAAATTAAGTTGACTTATCTAGGATTTTTCATACCACAGTCTATAAACTATGGTTGACTACCGTTTTTATAAATAGTTTTATTGGAACACATCCATTCTCATTTGTTTATAACAGAGCTAAACAGTTGTGACAGAGTCCACTTTGGCTCATAAGCTTAAAATGTTACTATCTGTTCCTTTAAGGAAATGTGTGTCAACCTATCATACCGTAAGATCAATAATATCTGCTAAATTTAACTTCTGAGGAATTGACTTAGGTATTCACTATGTGCCTGCTCTATCCCCAGCAAAACCCTTGGCATAAGATGAGTTCAGTGGTAGGGATTAAATGAGAACAAATGTGGACAGACCTGCCTGAGTGTTTTATGTTACAGTACCAGACAGGGGTGGGGACAATCTGGGTTCCAGAACGCTGTCTTGGATGCATTGTCTAACTACGTGTACATTTTCTTGTTACATTTATAATGACAGCAGCAGAGATTATAAGCCCTGAAAAAAAATTCATATACATATCACCAACTCACCGGGTCATTCTCACTGGTGCAGGAAATGGCTCTAGGACTCTCAAATGAAACCTGGTTATCCAGCTGAGCAGCAAGGCTTTGGGGCGCCTGGGTCCCCAGGCGCAAAAAATGTCCAGGGTCCAACTAGAAAAGAAACCACACAAGTGTTTTGTAATTATAAAGTTTATGCTTGCTACAACGCTTAGTTTTTAAGCAATGTCTGCAACAGGAAAAAATGCCACTAAAATACATTTTAGTTTTATGTAAAATGAGAATCCTTGTTATTCCTTATAATTCTCTAAGAATAATCACATTATTCATGCTCTGAATCTGTTCCAGCTTATGTTGCTACTAGAAGCCTGGCACGGAATTTGTGCACTGGGGGAGGGAATGAGTTTGGGGGGGTGACCCTCGGCCTGGCCTGGATCCTCTTGCAGTCCGGGACCCCGTGGGGGATAGCCAGAAGTCAGATATCCCTCTTGCAGTCTGGAACTCCTCACTCCTTACTGCCCACCTGCTCCATTCAGTGAAATGCACACGAAAACCTCTGAACTAGAAGGGATTGGGGGGATGATTTAAGAGACAAATCTGGCAAAATGCTAATTGGAGAACCCCCAAAACTGAGTTTGAGGATAATAGGCTTATGTAGAAGTGAAAAGGTGCCAGTTACAAGGGAAATATTAGGATATGAAATCAGCAGAAGCAGATATGAAAGCCAGCTGCAGTAAGGGAGATGCCTGATAAATAACAGGTAACATGGAAGCTGCCTGTATTTGTATTTAGTCTTACCAAGCAGCCTCAGAGTGCAGAAACGGTGTATTATTTTTGTACCAGCCCTCAGAACACTTATTAAAAAGACCTTAAACTCAATGACAACTTTCTAACTGGTTATCTTTACCTCTAAATCTCTTACTCTTCATCTTTCATAGTGTGACTTGTCCTTCCAAATAGTAAGTTTAACTTTCTTCTAATAAAAAAGGTTGGTTTTGCCCTGGCCAGTTTGGCTCTTTGGATAGAGCGTTGACCTGGGGCACGTGCCTAGGTTGCGGGCTCGATCCCCAGTGAGGGACATGCAGGAGGCAGCTAATCAATGGTTCTCTGTCATCACTGATGTTTCTAACTCTCCCTCTCTCTCTTCCTTCCTCTCTGAAATCAATAAAAATATATTTTAAAAGTTTTGTTTCCTACGGATGACAAAATAAGCCTCAAAGTCCTTAGCATGGTAGTAATCAAGGCCATGACTTCAATTGACCTCTCTAGTCTCATTCCTGAATGAACTCCATATTCCAGCCTATGACCATGCTAAAAAGTTATTCACTTTGATACTTCTATACTGCTCATTCTGCTTCAACTTCCCTCTCTCCCTATTTGTCTTACTCCTCCTTTAAGGCTCATCTCAAATGTCACATCCTCTGTGAAGTTTTTCCAGATACCTCCAGTCAAAAGGAATTATTTTCCCTCTGCTGATAGCACTTTGTCTTGCATGGCATTAAATTTATATATATATATATATATATATATATATATATATATATATATACATATATATATAAATAAATAAATTAATTTTCACCCAAGGATATTTTCCCATTAATTTTTAAAGAGAGTGAAAGGGAGGGGGGAAGAGAGAAAGAGAGAAGGTGACATTGATGTGAGAGACATACCTGGACTGGTTGCCTACAGCACAACTCCCCACCCAGGGATTGAAACTTCAACTAAGGTATGTGCCTTTGACCTGGAATCAAACTCGTGACCCTTTGGTCTGAAAAGCCGACGCTCTAACCACTGAGAAAACTGGCCAGGGCAATAGGTTTTTAAAAAAATGTATTTCTATTGGTTTTTAGAGAGGGAGAAAGAGAAAAATGGATGTGAGAGTGGAACATCAATTGGCTGCCCCCTGCATGCCCCTCACTGCCCTGACTGGGAATCGAACTAGCAACCAGACCAGTATAAGGAACAGCACCCAACAATTGAGCCACACCGGCCAGCGCTTGCATGGAATTATTACTTTGCCTTGAATTGCATTCGTGGCTTTTGTTAAGTGAATACTTGTTAGATGTGAGGCAATACAGAGTTTTAAACACATTTCTGAGCCAAGAATCCTAGAAGGTAGGTAGAATATTACCGCATCTGTTTTATGATGAGGGAAGCTAAGGGTCAGGGAAATGAAGTAGTCTTGCCTAAGGCCACAGAGTTGGCAGGTGAAGCCAGAATCAAATTCAGGTTTGTCTGACTCCAAAATCTATTCTTTTTATTATATACTATCTTATACACAAGTCTGTCCCCCACTTTGGACACACTTGGAAGAGAATGGATCAGATTTTATTCACCTTTGTATTTCCTTCTCTAAGTAACATACCACAAATACTTCATGCTGTGCCCTGGAATAAGGAATCTTTCATTGGAATCTTTCATGTAGCAGGGAGTATGTACAGCATCTAGCTAAGTGAAAATAAACTGCACTAATTCAACTCTATGAACTGCACACAGAAACCTCTTGAACCAGAACTTAAAGATTTTATATAAAGTAACAAAGTTGCTCCAACTTTGTCTGAGGATGGCAGACACCAATGTTATCAAATATCCAAATTCTCTATATTTTCCAGCCTCCTGTGCAAACAAATTGGGGTTATTTGGTTAATTCTCATAAATGAGCTCTACGTGAATATAATCTGTCTTTTCTAGTCAGTCAGTTTAGAGTGACTATAAATCCTCTTTCCTTCCCCTGTCATGGCAACCTACAGGCTGTGGTGGCATCCCAAGATGAACCTTCATTCCCATGTCAAGCCCCTCCCACAAGTGCCTGTAAGCCACTCTGGAAATACAGCAACAGGAAAAACAAAACATGCACAGATTTTCACAAACAATATCATTTGTTGGGTTAAGCCAATGAGTACTCAGGGTCTGTTACCTCAGTACAGCAATCTGAATAGTATACCCTACTATTGATAGGACAGCATAATCAATTCTACTGGAGAGAGCACTCTGTCTCTAAAAAAAAGTAGTGAAGTGGAAAATTTAAGATATTCGAGGACCACAAGGTGGTGCTATTTCTACAAGAATTCTATGACTTTCTCGTTAACTGCTTTTTGAAGCAAATTAAGAGCTAGCAAAATGGATTCCTTACTTATCACAGCATTACATATGGCATCACCCAGCTAGTCTCTTGCTTCCAGGGAAAACAACTGTAAGTACAATAGCCGCTACACAGTTCCAGAATGAACACCATGCATTAAGAACAGCATTCATGATCCAATCAAGACAGTTACTCTAAACCCGTGGTTGGCAAACTCATTCGTCAACAGAGCCAAATATCAACAGTACAACAATTAAAATCTCTTGAGAGCCAAATTTTTTAAACTTAAACTTCTTCTAACGCCACTTTTTCAAAATAGACTCGCCCAGGCCGTCATATTTTGTGGAAGAGCCACACTCAAGGGGCCAAAGAGCCGAATGTGGCTCTTGAGCTGCAGTTTGCCAACCACTGCTCTAAACCAATCTATCTGAAGCACAAAATTTCTTCAGCCATCTCTGCATTTGGGACTCAAGTCCTCCTTGTCTGCTATTAAAGAAATTGTAGCTTTTTAGATGTTGAGACCAGAATCCTTCCTCTGTTGATCCTTGCTTTTATTTTCATTTTATGTACATAGGTTTATGGTAATCCCCTGGAAAAAAAGTGAATTCTATAGGAGGAAGGGCTGCTTTTCTAGGAAATCTAATCTGTAGAAATTAACAATGAGATGGAAGTGACTAAGCCCTCTGGCTCAGTTCTCACTTTTCAGGATACAGCTCTGGGAGGATTTCCCCTGGGCCCTCGAACCCAGGTTAAGTGCTCCTACTGGGTGCTTTACTAACAGCTCCCTGCTATAACTCACAACCATCTGTTCATGATTCCATTACTGACTCTGAGATCCTATATTGCATGGACTCCCACATGCAATATCGCACAGTGGTTAAGGCCACAGGCTTTGAAGTCAGGTACCTAGTCTGGGCTCTGCAATTTCACAGCCTCTTACTTTGCCTTTCTAATCCTCATTTCTGCGCCTGTGAAACAAAGCTGTCCTCTAGTTCCTGGGTTATTGTGACAACTAAAAAAGTAAAGCACTTAGCCCAGTGCCTGGCGCATAATGAATGCCCAACGAATAGTAACCGTTAGTGAAATGAGTAATCTGAAAATCCTCAATACTTGCAATATGGAAAGTACTAAAAACTATTAGCTAAATAAATGAAAGAATGAAGTAAAGCAACAAAATATCTTTTTTATGTATGATTTTTGTTCAACTATCAGATACTTAAGAGTCTAAACTGACAACATATTTTTCTTTTAAGTACTTCATTAAGAAAATATAATCCGCCGAAACCGGTTTGGCTCAATGGATAGAGCGTCAGCTTGGGGACTGAAGGGTCCCGGGTTCGATTCCGGTCAAGGGCATGTACCTTGGTTGCGGGCATATCCCCAGTAGGGGGTGTGCAAGAGGCAGCTGATCGATGACTCTCTCTCATCGATATTTCTAACTATCTCTCTCCCTTTCTCTCTGTACAAAATCAATAAAATACATTAAAAAAAAAAGATAATCCAACTAGAGAATACTAATAAAAGATAACTGCAATCTATCTTTTAAAAAATGTTAATTCTTCGATGCCATGGTAAATTCTCAAGCAGAACTATTCTATGGAGACCTTGTTACTTGAAGATTTTTAGGGCACCTGGGAGTGAAGTGAATGGGAAGAGAAATGGAACTGGAACTGTTCTTTTTTTTAAAAAATAGGTTTTATTTTTTTTTACAGAGAGGAAGAGAGAGGGATAGAGAGTTAGAAACATCGGAGAGAAACATCAGCCAGCTGCCTCCTGCACACCTCCTACTGGGGTTGTGCCCGCAACCAAGGTACATGCCCTTGACCGGGATCTAGCCTGGGACCCTTCAGTCCGCAGGCCAACGCTCTATCCACCGAGTCAAACTGGTTAGGGCTGTAACTGTTCTTTTGAGTGTGAACTTGTACATTAAAGTCAGCTGAAGTTCTCTAGCGCATTCAATTCTGGATATAGTAAATCCACATAAAAACAGAAATCCACCTCAGACAGTTGGTACAAAGCATCTGAGTCAGGACTCACCTTATGGGCCCTGGAGACAAGTCTTGCCACTCCTTTCAGCATTGTCCCCACACTCTTCAAACAGTGAAAAGGTCACCAGAACTGGGAAAATGTATTTGCACAATGGATTAGTATCCTGAATATATAAAGAATGCCTACAAATAGATTAAAAAAAAAATGAGAAGACACAAGCAGACATTTCACAGGAAAGTTTGTACAGATGGATAGTAAACCCATGAAAATTCTCATTACAAATCAGAGAAATATAAATTAAAACAACAACAATGAGATCATTCACAACCACCATATTGGGAAAAATAAAAAGGTCAGATAATAGCAAATGTTAACGAGGCTGTGAAGGAAGCACTAGGACTTTCGTACACTGTCAACGAGACAGTACGTACAAATATAGTAAGTCCTCGGGTTATGACGGAGATCCGTTCCTCCGGTGCAAAGCCAGATTTTCGCCGTAAGTCAAACCCACCTACATAAGCACCTATGTCACTCACATGGAGCACACACACAGCAGTAATGAAGTGAAACAGTAAAAAAAAAAAAAAAAAAAAAAAAAATTAAAAGAAAGATAACAATTCCTGACCTTTACTTGTGGTAAATACAGTAAATAATAAAAAACATAAAGCACATATGTGCATACGTCAAAATGACGAAATTTAAAAAAATATATATATTATATTTTATTGATTTTTTACAGAGAGGAAGGGAGAGAGATAGAGAGCTAGAAATGTCGATGAGAGAGAAACATCGATCAGCTGCCTCTTGCACACCCCCTACCGGGGATGTGCCCGCAACCAATGTACATGCCCTTGACCAGAATCGAACCTGGGACCTTTCAGTCCGCAGACCGACGCTCTACCACTGAACCCACTGAACCAAACCGGTTTCGGCAAAATGACAACTTTTTTTATTTATTTTTTTACAAATAAATGGGAGATGGTGACGTAACCATGAAATGATGTATGTCGAGTCTGACATAATCCGAAGACTGCCTGTATCTAAAAAAACAAATCTGGCATCATCTTGTAAAGTTGAAAATGTACAAGTCTAAAATCCAGGTATTATATTCCTTGATATATATTTTATTGATTTTTTCAGAGAGGAAGAGAGAGGGATAGAGAGAATCATCGATCAACTGCCTCTTGCACATGCCCTACTGGGGATGTGCCCGCAACCAAGGTACATGCCCTTGACCGGAATCGAACCTGGGACCTTTCAGTCCGCAGGCCGACGCTCTATCCACTGAGCCAAACCGGTTTCGGCTATTCCTTGATATTTATTCTACAAAAACACTTATACATGTACACCAGAAAATATGTGTAACAATGTTCATAATAAGAGAATATGAAGAATTATCAAAAACTTTAAAAAGCCCAAATGCCCATTGGTAGAATAAGTAAACAGAGATATGGCCATACAATGGAATTCCATACAGAAATAAAAAAAGTAAATTGCAGTTTCATGCAATATATGTATGAATCTCAAAAACTACTATTGAGCCCTGGACAATATTAGTCTAGGTTGGAGCATTGTCCTGTACAACAAAAAGGTTGTGGGCTCAATTCCCAATTGGGGTGCAAGCGGGAGGCAATGGATTAATACTTCTCTCTCTCTTACTTCCTTCTCATTCTAAAAAATCAACAAAAAACATTCTCAGGTGAGGATTAAAAAACAAAACAAAAAAATAATATTGAGTGAAAACTATTATATACAGCATGATGTAACATATAAAATTCCAAACATAAAGTTGCTCAGTGGTTAGAGCGTTGGCCCTAGGACTGAGGGTCTCGTGTATGGATTCAATTTCTGGTTAAGAGCACATGCCTGGGTTGCAGGGTCAATCCTGGGCCCCAGTCTGGGAGTGTGTAGGAGGCAACCAATGTGTCTCTCACATCCATGTTTCTCTCTCCCTCTATCCTCCCTCCCACTCTTTAAAAATCAATGGAAAAAATATCCTTGGGTCAGGACTAAAAAAATTAAACATATAAAGCTTAATTCATTATTTGGGGAATCCTACATAATAAGAGGAATATGCTAATTATTTGATCTGGTCGTGTATACTTTTGTCATTGATTGATTCCCCTTAAACAACTGGGTGGCAGATATGCAGGAGGGTGGGGCAGCGAACTACACAAGCGGGTGTGGAAAAGCTACAGGTGCGAGGGGGGGGCGGGAGAAGCTACAGGAAAGCTCTAGGAGGGCAGCTGTAGCTACTGGCGCAGATTCACGCACAGGGCTACTAGTATATACATATTTGGTAAAACTGAAAGAAAAAAAAGCACACACACACAAACCCCTCAACAGATTCTCTACCAGAGCCTGCAGAAAGAATACAAGCCTGCAGACACTTTGATTTTGGGCGTCTAAACCACAGAACTCCAAGTGGCGAATTTGTGTTGTTTTATGCCCTAAATTTGTAGTAATCTGTTACAGCAGTAATAAGAAACTAACATAGAAAGGGGAGCCAATCAGAGCTAACCTCCAAAGTACTGTGATTTTGGATTGTGATTTGTGCTTTAAGTGCAGTTGTGGTTTAACTGAAAGTTTTCTTTAAGCAAAGTTATAGGCACTCAAAGCTGCCTAGATTTCCAGTGGAGGCATACCGCATTTTATTACACTTCACTTTATTGTGCTTTATAGGTGTTGTGTTTTTCTACAAATGGAAGGCAACACTGTCCACCAGCAAAAAGATTACAACTCACTTAGCTGCAGTACTCACTTTATTACAGTGATCTGGAACCAAACCCACAATATCTCCAAGGTCTATCTGTGTTTCCCTGTTGCTCTGCTTCTCCTGGCATCAGTCCTCAAGCTGTATGATATACTAGAGGCCCGATGCATGAAATTCGTCCTTGGGTAGGGGTCTCTCAGCCTGGCCGGCGATCAGAGCCAATCTGTGGGACGAGGCCTGTCAGGAGGGCCCCGCTGGCACTCACCTTGGCTGGGCTGGAGGAAGCTCCTACGTTGAGTGTCTGCCCCCTGGTGATCAGTGCACATCATAGCAACTGGTCATTCCACCGTTCAGTTGATTTGCTTATTAGGCTTTATTTTATAGGATGGGCTATATGATATTACTGTCTAGCAGCAAGTATTAGCTAAACTGCTCTCAGACCCGCCCCCTGCAATAAAAGCAAATAAACATTTTATTTCATGGTGCTTCCTTGCTGGGGTATTGTCTAAATGCAGTATAGATAAATTGGAAAAGCTCTGTAATATAAACTTTAAAAATAAGGCTTCAGATGTTAAAATAAAATTTTTAAGCCTTGGCTGCATAGGTCATTTGGTCATCTCAATATGCCAAGGTTGCCTTAACTGCTTTGGCTAAGTGGATAGAGCATCAGCCTGCGGACTGAAGGGTCCCAGGTTCAATTCCAGTCAAGGGCATGTACCTTGGTTGTGGACACATCCCCAGTAGGGGGTGTGCAAGAGGCACTGATTGATGATTCTCTCTCATCGATGTTTCTATCTCTCTCCCTTCCTCTCTGTAAAAAATTAATAAAATCTATAAAAAAAATATTCAGTACATATTTCTCCAAAACAAATATTCATGTACCCACTAGCTAGCATTAGAAAGAGATCATTACCAATTTCTTTGTCTGCCTTATCCCTTTACTTTCTCTTTATGAGTAAGCATTATTCCAAATGATGTGCTTATTCTTGCCTTTCTCTCTCAACTTTTTCAATTTTTGAAGCCTGCTTTCATCTTCAAAACCTGCAATAACTGGTCAAGTTTTTGTCATATTGCATCACTTTAACACTCCCATCTTCCGCTTAGAGTAAGTCTATCAAGTAATCCAGGAAATTCTCCCTGTTTTAAGGTTAGCTCTTTAGCAACCTCAATTCTACCTGCATACTTAATTTCCTCTTGTCGTGTGATCTATTCACAGGTCCCAGGGACTAGGACATGAACATCTTTGGAGGAACCATTATTTTGTCTCCTCTACCTTCCTTGGTAGGGGAGACAAATAATTCAGCATTCACTCATTCAATAAGGCCATTTTATTTTATATTTTGGCCTCTGGTAGCACCTGGGGCATACACAAAAGAAGATTCTCTTCTTCTCTATTAAATCTGCCTATGCTTGGCTGACAATTCATAACTTAGTGCAGTTACTGAAAGCTAAATGAAGGCAGGGACCATAAGTAACTTCCTTTGTAAACTGGTGGAATTTACCAGGAAGGCAGTGTGGTATAGTGAAATAATTTAAGTTTTTAAGAAACAGACAAACTAAAGCCTAAAGATAAACTTCCTGGACTTCTCTGAGCCTCAGGCTTTTAATGGGGTTAAGGTGATCTATCTCAACATATTGTTTATTGTAAGGATTAAACAGGAACACATGTTCTCCTTTCTGAGGGACATATAAGATAATGCTAATTCTCTTTCCCTTCTCATGTTTAATATATCTAACATTCACTTCAACATTCCCATGACTCACATGCTAGCCATAGTCCCTGCCCTCAAGTTAAAAACGTGTCAGTAGGATAACACACTTGCATATAAAACGCAAAGAAAGATCAATGTGCCCTAGCTGGTTTGGCTCAGGGTCCCAGGTTCAATTCCAAGTCAAGGGCACATGCCAGGGTTTTGGGCGTGCGTGCAGGAGGAGGCCGATGGATGATTCTCTCTCGTTATTGATGTTTCTAGTTTTCTCTTTCTCCCTCTCCCTTCCTCTCTGAAATCAACAAAAAATAACATTAAAAAAAAGATCAAGGTAAACCTAAGAGGACTCCATGAAAGAGTTGGAACTTGAGACATGGTTAGGAAAAGCAAATATATAGTTAGGTAATTAAAACTGATTTTTTTTTCTTTAAAAAAAAAGAGCAAGCCATCAAAATCTGATCCATACATTGAAATATGATGAAGAGTGAAATTTATTTATTTATTTATTTATTTAAATACAGATATTTTCTTTTCTTTTTTTTAATATATTTTATTGATTCTGTACAGAGAGGAAGGGAGAGAGATAGAAAGCTAGAAACATCGATGAGAGAGAGTCATCGATCAGCTGCCTCTTGCACACCCCCCACTGGGGATATGCCGGCAACCAAGGTACATGCCCTTGACCGGAATCGAACCCGGGTCCCTTCAGTCCCCAAGCCGACGCTTTATCCACTGAGCCAAACCGGTCTCGGCTGAAGAGTGAAATTTAGATGTCTACTTGAACTTGACTAGACCTTTAAGATTTTCAAACTATCCCCCTAGCGGACCCTAGAAGCCCACATATATTGAAGAAAAGGGATCCCTTTCCTAATTATTCTGCTTTACCCTTTGAGTGACAGGTGAGACTTTGGGATTACCAGTGGACCTGAATAGTCCACAGTTCTGCATTCAATCTGCGTAAATGTTGGTGCAGAGTTTTGAGAAGCAAGTTATTAGGAGCCACCGAAATCTGATAGGACTAGTTTTGCATAGTTTTATCAATGACTTGGAAGAATGACACACAACTACCAATTACACCCACAAACCTTATCAACATCAACAGTCCTCTGCACGATAACACCATGCTCTGCACTTTCCCTGTGCCTGGGAGCTAATTCTGTGATCTAACCAGGAGCTAAGGAAAAGAACTCTCTGAAGGGCACACAAGGCATGGAAGATCGAGTCCAGAACTGAACCAGAAAGACAAGGTTTCTTTATCCTCTAACATGAAGTTGAAATGCATGATCCACTCATGAGGAAGGAACAGTGGTGTGACATTGGAGAAATCTTGAGCGGGATTTAGAAAGAAAGACGACCACGGCGCGGGTTTTTCTCTGGGTCCCAAGTCCACAGACAAGGAGCCCGGAGAGAAGTCCCCCAGGAGGGTCGTCGGCCCGCTCAGCCCCGCTTCCTACCTCCGCCAAGGCCGCGGTCCCGCTCCCTGCCCTCGGGGGCGGACGCCCGCGCAGGATCGCTCCCTCGCCGACAGCCCCGGGCCGGTCCTCTCCGGGCGAAGCGCACGGCGAGGCTGCACAGACCCGGTCCCGCCGCGGAGCCGCGGGCTCGGCCCGGCAGCAGGAAACGGCCCAACGCGCAGCCGCCGCGGCCTCCAACCGCCGCCCGGCGGAGGGGCGCCGAGCGGCCCCCGACCCCCCGGCCGGCGCTGGAGGCGGAGCGGGGAAGCGACGCTGGCCGCCGCGGGGCGGTGGCCGGGGAGGTCAGTGGTCGAGGGTCCCTGTCCGCCACGCGGGCCGTCCCAGTCACAGCGGCCTGCTCCCTCCGCCCGCCCCGGCCGCCCGGCCTCCCCGCTCCCGCCGCGGCCGGAATGGAACAGGCCCGCGGGGGGGATTGTGGGAGGCGCACGCGCGCGGGGGGGATTGTGGGAGGCGCACGCGCGCGGGGTGGAGGGAATGTGGGGGGGGGGGGCGAGGAGGAGGAGGCGGCGGCGGCCGCGGCGGCTGTTGGTGGCAGTGGGGGCGGGGGAAGGGGGAGGAAAGGAGCGGCGCTGGAGGAGGAGGCCGGGGCTCGCGCCGCTGGAGGTACGCGGGAGGCCGCGCCGGAGCCGGCCAGACGGGGCCGGGGGGAGCGGGGAGCGGTGCGGGGAGGCGCCCTTGAGCGAGCGCGGACGGGCCGGCGGGCGCGCCAGGCGGCCCGAGGCGGCGGTTGGTGGGAGCCGCGAGCGCCGAGCCCGGCTCCTCTCCGCGCGTGTGGGCGGGCGTGCGCGCTCCGCCGCCGGAGTCGGGTGCGGGGGGGGGGGGGGGGGGGAGGTGGAGAAAGCGAAGAGGGAGGAGTGGGAGGTGGGGGGGTACGAGGCGCCCTTCGCTCCCTCCCTCCCTCCCTCCTGAGGAGCTGCCGCCGCCGCTCTGCCGCCGCCACTCCGCCGCCATTTTGGGTTCGCTTTGCGGAGGGGGAGACGATCCCCGTCTCGGTTTGCGGGACCCACCTCCCCTCAGTCTCTCCAGCTCAGCCCCGCGCCTTTCTCTCCTCCTCTCTCCCGTCTCCGCCAGCCCGCTCCCCCGCCGGCCGCCTCTTGACAAGCGAGAGGGACCCGCCGTGGACCGAGGGAAGCGGAGGAGCCTGGTGGCGGCCGTCCCCTCTTCCCCACTTCCCTGCACTCCCAACGCCGGGCCTCGGCCTCTGACACGGTGAGTAGAGGCGCCCGGGGGGACCTTTGGGCCTAAGGAAGTCCTCGGCCGCTCGACCCTGGGCTCCCCGGGCGCTCCTGTCATCCCCGGACCTGGACCTCCGGGAGCGCGGCGGTGGGCATGGGGGAGGGGAGCGGCGGGCAGGGGATCCTGAGCTCATCGGGAAGTCCCTCCCGGCGGGGCTGGAGGGGTGTCCCTCGCTGGCGGGCTCCGGGCTTGGGGAAGGGGGGCGGGAAAGTAAGCAGGAGGAGGCGGAGCCGTCCGTGTCCCTGACAGGTTTATTTTGCGTGTGTTGTGTAGGCACGATTGGGAGCATCCCCCGAGGTCCAGATTCCGCCTGTTCCGGGGATAGGAGTGGCAGGAGAAGTGATCTTGGGAGGGTAGTAGTTTACCTGAATGGTCGGGTCTGTCGTGTTCCCGACACGCTGAACTGCATGCAGCGGGCGGCAGAAGGATCTGTGTTCCAAGTTTAATAAGTGTTATTGGTTAGTTTGTACGTGGAGAGACGTGTCTTCGGTCTGGAAGACAGATGGTCTTGTTGGTGTAGAGCGGCTGTTTGTGTGTGTATGGAAGGCAGGAAAGTGTTCCGGAAGAGTTTGCTTGTATTTGTATAAGGGTAATGGGAGTTCTCCTTATAAGTTAGCTTATTTTTAAGATAAAACTTGGGATGTGCCCTGCTGATGGATGTGTGTGTGTGTGTGTGTGTGTGTGTGTGTGTGTTAGGGTTTGGGAGTAGTGAGTACGTTATTACTGGTTGGGAAAGAGCAGCCATGGCAGTAGTATTTTGTGTGGGGTCAAGAATGGGAGAAACTTGTCATAGCCAGTTGTGGTCTTAGGAAGAGTTTGTTTCTCTAATAGAGTGAATTGTGTAAATGCGAGGGCCCAGACCATCTTTAACAGAACAATTATTGTGAGGGTATAAAGAATGCTTGGCCTTTTTGTGGACCTGAGTTTATGTCAACACGTTTATAATAGAGGAAAGCATTTGTATTTTTCAGAATGCACTTTCAGTTGTTTGTGTGTGAGTGTATGTGTGTGTGTGTGATCCTAAATCCCTGTGAAAATGGTTGGATAGATGTTTTCTCCTATTTTACAGAATAGGAAGTTGAGGCATAATGAGAAAATTTTTCCAAGGTCACAAGTTAAGTTGGAGACAAAGTTGGGACTATAACGCAAATGTTTGACCACTACTCAAGTAGTATTCTCATCGTACAATGAATGGAGCCTCTGAAAGTCTTTGACAGGCAAATCCTGAGTTTATTGGAAAGATAGGGGCATATGTGATTGGTTGGATAATACATTTGGTACAGATCATTTGTGTCAGACATGTATATGGAATGTATGTTGTCCTTGTTCAGGTTGACCTGTATGAAAATGTGTATCCATGACTCTATTATTTTTTGTTTATGGAGGAAGCAGAGCATTTCTGACAGTTAGACTTGTGTATGTTTAGCTTGTACCAGAGCAGCTGCATGAGGTCTGACAACTTAATTCTTACTTTATTTTATTTTGACAGCTTAACTTTAAGTCTTTGGGAGGAAGGATCTTTCATTCAGTCAACAAATATTTATCTAATAACTTCTTAATAAATTGTCCTGTCTTAGGCTGAGAATAATCAAGGTGACCCTGTTGAAACAACCTGAGTACATTTGAAGGGGGACGTGACTTGACAGAGATACATATTAACTTGAGCGAGGCAAACAAGTCAGTGTGGGATTGAAACTAGAAAACCATCCTTAAAAAATCTACCGTTTGGAAGGTATTTAGATTTCCAGACATTTTAATATGGAAAGATAGAAGTGTATTTAATTAAGACCCTTAACAGTGTAGGTAGCCAGGTTGTGATAGAGTGTGTCATCTTTTGCTTTTTTTTTTTTGGCGTTTGTTAAACTACTTGGGGGATCTTGGAATTGTTTTTATATGTGCCTATGGATATTGAAACTTTGGCTAGGCTGAAGGAATTCTTAGAAAGGCTAATTTTATAGTAAGCATCTCCTTTATGAATATGACTTGAATAAAGCCAACTTAATTTTATTTCTCTGGAAATTTGAATTTTTTTGGTGTGCTAGATCAGTGGTTCTTAAAGTTTTTTGGGGACACTTACCAGTCTGAGAATCTAATGTAAGACCCTTGCTCACTGTAGAAAATGAGCATAAGAACAGTCACACAAGTTATGCATACAATTTTGGGAACTTACATTGTAATGAAATAAAACCAATTTATATTCAGGTCTCATTTGAAAGCCTTTTTTATTTTCCTTCTAGTTTTGTTTGGGAGTGAGTATGCTGGTATGAATTGAAAAGATGAAAGATTCTGTGGCTTTATTTGAGCATGCTGACAGTAAGGAAAACTTGAAGATCCATGTTTTTTACTTATTTTATTTCCTTGCATACTTATTTCTGTAGTGTTAGTATGTGATTCTGAATTAGGTGTTAAGAGAATATAATATTGCACAATTGTTTATAAATTTATTCTTTTTAGTTATATTTTTATTTTCAAACTTATATCTTTCCAGTTTTGTATTGGAAATGAGATGTTTTGAGGCTCATTTCCTGAAATTTATCTGAGTTATAACAAATATTATTGAGTTATAACAAAGATGATTAATATATGGCCTCTACCCTGGAAGGGATTCTAATCCAGTTGAAGCTATGAATTGTATGATGGTAGGGACTTTCAAAAGGGCAAGGAGGATGGAAGCATATTCCTAGGAGTTAAGGTTTCCTGACTTAATTGCAGAGTTTTGCCACTATTTATTCTTAGGAAGCTATGAAGTCTTCATACTTTTTATATAACTTGGTAGCTAAAAAATGTGCTTTGATATTGAATGATTGATAATTTGATATTTTGGGATCGAGGAACTCTAGTTTGAAAAGTAGGCAGACATTGGTTGTATTCCTTATCTTGTTTTGGATATATTTCCATAGTAAGTTTATATAAAAAGGATTAAAAATTTTTTATTGATTTCAGAGAGGAAGGGAGGGAGAGAGAGAGAGAAACATCAGTGATGAGAGAGAATCATTGATTGGCTGCCTCCTGCATGTTCGAGCCCACAATCTGTGCTTGTGCCCTGACTGAGAATTGAACTGTGACCTCATAGGTCTGTGATCAACCACTGAGCTATGCTGGCAGGGCTAAAAAATGTCATAATGTCATATTTGGATATACATGCATCTAGAAAACACTTCTGGGGTTAAAATCCAATAGTTATTTCACAGACTACCCATGAATCTAGTACAAGAAATTCAAAATAATTTCTGAATTTTTAAAAGAAAACAGAAATTTAGAAAGGTATCTCAATAGGAAAGATAAGATTCTGAAAGATAATGGAGAGAGATCTTAAGGAAAATGTTCGGATTGTCTCATCTTTATTGTCACAACCTCTGTAAGAATGTTATGTAAGTTTGTGAAAATTTAAAGTTAGTGTTCATTAACATACATTTCATTTTTTTTTCTTGGTTGAGTATTTTTTTTAAATTAAATTATTATCTGTGTACATATACCATTGCCCCCCCCCCCCATACATGCCCTCCCTCCCTAGAGTTTTGTGTCCATTGGTTGTAATAATATGCATGTATACAAGTCCTTCGGTTGATCTCTTATCTACCCCAGATCTCCCTACCTTCCCCGCTGTAATTTGACAGTCTGCTTGTTGCTTTACTGTCTCTATATCTTTTGGTTCATCAGTTTATAATGTTATTTATTATCCATAAATGAGTGAGGTCATGTGGTGTTTCTCTTTCATTGACTGGCTTATTTCACTCAGCATGATGTTCTCCAATTCCATCCAGGTTGCTGCAAATGATGAGAATTCCTTCTTTTTTATGGCAGCATAGTATTCCATTGTGTAGATGTACCATAGTTTTTGGATCCAATCATCTGCTGATGGATACCTAGGCTGTTTACAAATCCTAGCTATTGTAAATTGTGCTGCTATGAATATAGGGGTGCATATATTCTTTCTGATTGGTGTTTCTAGTTTCTTGGGAACATACATTTCATTTAAAAAAATTTTTAAAATGTACAGAAGTAATTTTTTTGTTAATGCCTGTTTTCAAACTGATGACCGTTCTTGTCCATGCACTACTGATAACACAAAGCAGTAGAATCGCAAACATCAAGAATCATTTTCAGAATTTGTGTGCCTTCAATTTGTCAACTGTTGGTTTTATACTGTAAACTTTATTTTTTATGTAGCCCCTTTTGAAAAAAGTCTAGTGGCACTTTAGGATGAGCTTCCTTTGTTCAAAACTTATTCTGGCCTCACCCATTATTTCAAATCAGTTAAACCTGAAATAGAGTGAAAATTAAGTGAGTTATCAGCTGTTAAAGTGTGTATTACATTTTTTGGGACAACCTTTTTATCTGTGCATTTAGATACATATGTATATAGTCTCTTCTAGTATGAGATACTTCACAAAAATAATGCTTGTAATACTAACAAAAAGTTCTTCAGGATCTTTAAGGATCAAGAATGGAAAACAATTGCTCAACCAGCATGGCTCAATTGTTGAGCATCAAACTATGAACTAGGAAGTCACGGTTCAATTCCCAGTCAGGCCACATGCCCAGGTTGTGGGCTTGATTTCCAGTGTGGAGATATGCAGGAGGCAGCCAGTCAGTGATTCTCTGTCATTGATGTTTTATCACTTTCTCCCTTCCTCTCTGAAATCATTTTTAAAAATCTTTTAAAGAAAAAAACATAAAAAAGAATGGAAATCAAATTTTCTGTCCTTGAGTTGTATTTTAAAGTACAGACTGTAACTTCCCTATATATATATTTTTTTTTAAATGAATTTATTGGGGTGAAACCTGCTAACAAAATTATACAGGTTTCAGATGCACAGCTCTACAAAACATCATCTGTATATGATATTGTGTGTTCACCATCCCAAGTCAAGTCTCTGTCATCCATAACATATATTTTACTAGGAACTGCGTCTTTATAGAACTAGTAGTACTACTTGAGGCTTTATTCTAAGTCTTTTTCTATATTCTTATCAATAAAGAATTTAACACATTGAGTCCTGCCCAAAATGATCTGCCTACAAACAGTAGAGAAGTTTTACCCTATGTGTAGGTGGTATATCTCCAGTTAATAGTTCCACATTGCTATTTAAATTATGTGTGTTGTTGTTGTTATGAATCTTTTAAGGTTACTGAAAACCACTTGGAGGTCTGTTTTGTGTCTATCTTTTCAGAGCATGAGCTATCTTAAGCCTGGCTACCATAAGAGAGGGAATTTAAACAGTTTTTGTTTTATTTTGAGCTATATTGTAGAATTTTTTTTTCCCTTTGAATTACTTGGAGTGTGTTTCTTTGTTTATATTCTTTGTATGTAGAGGTTAGATTTTCATATTATGATTTGTCATCTTAGTTAATTACAACTTTCATTTTTACATTTCATGTTTTAGAAATCACTTTTTTAGTAACTGCCTCATTGGGGGTGTTAATGGGCAGTGTCACTTGAAGTCATAATTTATGACTTGAAGTCATAAATTATGATTTCAAGTAATGACAGAAATTTACCTAATAACCTTATTGCTATTTCAGAGTTGAACATCCATTTGAATAATATAAAATTTTATTTTTAGCATTATTTTTGCTTTTTATAGTTTTTAGTCATTTGCTCTCAGACATACGCAAGTTGATGACAGGATTGTATACGTTCCTCCCCATTTAATTGTGTTGACTTTTTTTTTTTTAAATATATTTTATTGATTTTGTACAGAGAGGAAGGGAGAGAGATAGAGAGTTAGAAACATCGATGAGAGAGAGTCATCTATCAGCTGCCTCTTGCACACCCCCTACTGGGGATATGCCCACAACCAAGGTACATGCCCTTGACCGGAATCGAACCCGGGACCCTTCAGTCCCCAAGCCGACGCTCTATCCATTGAGCCAAACCGGTCTTGGCTAATTGTGTTGACTTTTTAAATGTGGAACATTTCAAGCATATATGGAGATAAAGAGAATGGTATAATGAGCTTTCATGTATTCAACATCCAGCTTGAATATTTTTGAATACCCAGTTATCACACTTTTCACCCCTTTGATTAGTTTAAGCAAATGATATGAAGGACCTCATACAGCTATTTGGGGCATGAACATAAGACCTGATGGCAGAACTACTGGTCACTATGATGCACACTGACCACCAGGAGGCAGGTGCTCAACGCAGGAGCTGCCCCCCTGGTGGTCAGTGCACTCCCACAGGGGGAACGCCACTCAGCCAGAAGCAGGCTCATGGCTGGCGTGCTCAGCGGCAGTGGCCGGAGCCTCTCCTGTCTCTGCGGCAACACTAAAGATGTCCAACTCAACTCAGGCCTGTTCCCCGCCAACAGTCGGACATCCTCCTAGGGCTTCTGGAATGCAAGAGGGTGCTGGCTGGGCTGAAAGATCTTCCCTCTCCCCAGTGCACGAATTTCATGCACTGGGCCTCTAGTGTTTGATAGGAAAGAACGGAAATAGTAAACCAGGTGAGGAAAAATGATAGGAAATAGGTAGGAGAGGTAGCCAGATATTGGATAATATAGGCCCTTATAAGACTTGACTAAGTATATGTTTTATTCTAGATCTGATAGGAAGATTTTGACAGGGAAGTAACTTGATCTAATATATATACACATTGAAAGACAAGTGAGTAACTAGAGTGGAAAGTTAGAAGACCATTGTGATACCTGAGGAAATAGGTGATTGTGAGTTGAACCTAGGGTGTTATCAGGGAGATGGATTTGGGATATATATATATATATATATATATTACAGTGGGGATGATAACTTGTATTGGATATGGGATCTGAGTAAAAGAGTAGTCACAAATGACCCCATGACCCCAGCCCTGACCATCATGGTACAGTGGTTAGAGCATCAGCCTGGGCACTGCAGGGTGTCAGGTTCGATTCCCAGTCAAGGGCACTTAACCTTGGTTGCAGGTTTGTTCCCCACCCCATTGGGGATCAGTGTGGGAGGCAACTGATCTATGTGTCTTTCATACATTGATTTTTTTTTTTCTCCTTCCCTTCCACTCTAAATCAATGGGAAAATGCCCTTGGGTAAGGATTAACAACACAAACCAATGGGAGGGGGAAAGATCCTTGCTCCTTTGGTGAGGATTAAAATAAAAATAAAATGAGTCCACCCAGCCAGTGTGGCTCAGGCTTGTGTCAATTTGTGAACCAGGAGATCACCATTCAGTGGTTCAATTCCGGGTCGGGCGCCTGAGTTGTGGTCTTTTTTAAGAAATATATATATATTGATTTCAGTGAGGGAGGGAGGGAGGGAGGGAGAGAGGGAGGGAGGGAGGGAGGGGAGAGACATCAATGTGCCATTGACCCGAATCAAACCCAGGACTCTGCAGGCTCACTTTCTAATCTACTGAGCCAAACTGAACCAGCTAGGACAGGGGTCCTCAAACTTTTTAAAGTGGGGGCCAGATCACGGTCCCTCAGAGAGCTGGAGGGCCGGACTATATAAACTACTAATTCCTACTGTAACACCTTGGCTGTGCTCACTGCCCAAAAAACCTGGCGGGCCGGATCAGACTCCTCTGCGGGCCGCATGTGGCCCGCGGGCCGTAGTTTGAAGACCCCTGAGCTAGGACATGGGTTGTGGTCTTGATACCCAGTAGGGGGTGTGCAGGAGGCAGCCGATCAATGATTCTCGTCATTGATGTTTCTATCTTTCCCTCTCTGAAATCATTAAGAATGTATCTAAATCTATAAAAAAATCAATAACATCAATGAGAGCCTCAAAAGTTGAATGCCATTTACTAAAATCAGGAACACTGGGAGAAGCAAGTTGCGGGTGTGAAACAACTAATCTGATTTGGCTATACTGAATTGAGTTTTCTATTAAGTGTTTCAGGTTGCAACATTGAATAGGTAGTTGGATGTATAAATTTGGGAGTTCATCATTGTAGAGTTGGTGTTGAGCACCATAGACCTTGATGATATAACCTGGGGAGGTGAACTGAATTGTGAGGTATTATTGACACTTGGAAGAATTTAGTCAAGAATGATGGGACTGAAAGATGAATTATTCAATTAAAAAATGGATGAAAGACTTAAATAGATACTTCTCCAGAGAGGACCAGATGGCCAATAGACATGAAAAAATACTCAATGTCACTAACCATCACAGAGATGAAAATTAAAACTACAATAAGGTATCATCTCACACCTGGCAGAATGGCTATCAATAAATCAGCAAGCAACAAGTGCTGGCAAGGATGTGGAGAAAAGGGGAGCACTAGGACGCTGGTGGGAATGCAGACTATTGCAACCACTATGGAAAGCAGTATGGAGTTTCCTAAAAAAAATTAGAAATGGAACTGCCATTTGACCCAGTGATCCCACTTCTAGGAATATATTCTCTGTTTCCCCGAGAATAAGACAATGTCTTATATTAATTTTTTCTCCCAAAGTTGCGCTAGGTCTTATTTTCAGGGGATGTCTTATCTTTCCATGCTCTAGGTCTTATTTTCGGAGGATGACTTATTTTCAGGGAAGCATGGTACTAAGAGCCCTAGAATACCCCTATGTTCATAGTGGCATTCTTTACAATAGCTAAGATTTGGAAACAGCCCAAGTGCCCATCAATATAGTTTTCTGAATAATGATGTTAAGAAGATCTCAGGAATAGGATTTAGTCCTCAAGTGATGGGATTGGTGGTAGAGACAATCCTATCTAATAAAGAAGGAATGTGCTAATTGACCATTACTCTGTCACAAAGATGGCTGCACCCACAACTGAGGCCAAGTTTCCATAAGGAGATTTAACCAGCAATCAGCAGGGACCTGAGGCTATGCCTTCCCCCTCCTCCGCCCCCTCAGGGTTTTACAGGGGACCTCAGGCCACACCCCCTGCCCTGGGATCAGGCTGGGGGACCTAGGCCACACCCCCCTCCCCAATACCGGGCCAGGGACCTCAGGCCACGCCCCCCACCTGGTGGGGTTTGACCAGGGACCTTAGGCTGCTCCCCTGACCCCGGCGCGCCAGGCCAGGAGACCTCAGGCCATGCCCCCATCCCGGCATTGGGTTGGGGGACCTCAGACCGCATCCCCTGACCCAACACCGGGCCAGGGGACCTGAGGCTGCGCACCCCTGCCTGGCTGGGCTTGACAGGGTACCTCAGGCCATGTCTCCCACCCAGCGGGGCTTCACAGGGACCTCAAGGTGCACCCCCAGTGCTGGGTTGGTGGAACTCAGGCTGCGTCCCCATCCCCTGCCTGGCGGGACTTGACAGGGCATCTCAGGCCATGTCCCCACCTGTAGGGCTTGATGGAGGACCTCAAGGCATGCTCCCCACTTGGGTCTGAGCTGGGGAACCTAAAGCCATGCTCACCACCCTGGTGCCAGCCCAGGGAACCTGAGACTACGCCCCTGGCCGGTAGGGCTTGACAAGGGTGGGACTGGCCAGGTCTGGATTTAGCCCAATTTGGGGCGGGGAGGGGGGGTAGAAGGTTGGCAGCTGGGTCTGGGTCTCACGCGAGTTTGAGGTGCATGTGGGTGGGCAGGCACTTGACTCTGGATTCCATGGTGTGCCCCAGACTCTGACAGGAGGAAGGCTTTCATATATATTTTACTAATTTTCTTTCATCTCTGACACTTCTATTATAGAGAATGGGCAAATAGCAATATTAAATTATTTCCTCTAATTCCCTTTTAATGTACACGAATTTTGTGCACTGGATCACTAGTTTATATATAATGATAGGAAGGAAAACAGGTACAGGCAGGTATGTACAATACAGTGGGAGCTTGTGGCTATTTTCTTTTGATTGTATCTATTGCCATCATCAGAATAGAAGCAAAATCAGTGAGAGGAGATGATAAGAAATAACTTCTAGGAGAGTGGTGGTGGAGTGAATAGATTATGGGAATGTGTTACAACTCTAAGAGCCACTTGAGATTAGTGGTCAGGAATATAAAGTGAGATTAGTGAACATTGTTTTTCTTAGACTCATTTTGATGGCACAGAACCAAAAGAGGTATTAAGATATGATTTGAAAGCTATTACTACTACAGTATAAGATATTTTAGTAAGTTTACAGAAAACCATTTGTATGAAATATAGTTGATATAATTTAAAACAGCCAAAACCGGTTTGGCTCAGTGGTAGAGTGTTGGTCTGCGGACTGAAGGGTCCTGGGTTCGATTCCTGTCAAGGGCATGCACGTTGGCTGCGGGCACATCCCCAGTAGGGGATGTGCAGGAGGCGGCTGGTCAATGTTTCTCTCTCATCGACGTTTCTGGCTCTCTATCTCTCTCCCTTCCTCTCTGTAAAAAATCAATAAAAATATATTTTAAAAAAAGATATAATTAAAAACAGATTTCTCATAACAAGATGAAATCATGGTAAAAACAAACAAAAAGGAGAAACATTTTCTACATACCAAACATATTAGAAACTATAGGGGCCTTAAAATTCCTTCCTTTCTTCCTTCTACTACCTATTGGGTATTAACATGATATTCATTGTTCCAGGTGCTAGCGATGTAGTGAACAAGCCAGAAGAGTTTCCTACCCACGTCAACCTTACATTTTTAAAATGTAAGCTTGACGTGGGTAGGAAACTTACTAATTTTTTACAGAGAGGAAGGAGAGAAATAGCGAGCTAGAAACATTGATGAGAGAGAGAAACATTGACCAGCTGCCTCCTGCACACCCCCTACCGGGGATGTGCCCGCAACCAATGTACATGCCCTTGACCGGAATTGAACCTAGGACCCTTCAGTCCACAGACCGACACTCTATCCACTGAGCCAAACCAATTTTGGCAAGCTTACATTTTAAAAATATATTTTTTATTGTTTTTTTTACTGAGGAAGGGAGAGGGGTAGAAAGTTAGAAACCTCAATCAGCTGCATACCTCCCTGCACACCTCCCACCGGGTATGTGACTGCAACCAAGGTACATGCCCCTGACCAGAATCAAACCTGGGACCTTTCAGTCCGTAGGCCGATTCTCTGTTCACTGAGCCAAACCGGTTAGGGCTCAAGCTTACATTTTTTAAAAAAATATTTTTTAAATTGACTTCAGAGAGGAAGGGAGAGGGAGAGAGAGATAGAAACATCAGCAATGAGAGAGAATCATTGATCGATTGCCACCTGCAGGCCCCATACTGGGGGATCGAGCCCGCAACCAGGGCATGGTACCCTGATCGGGAATCAAACTGTAACCACCTGATTAATGGGTCAGTGCTCAACCACTGAGCTATGCTGGCCCAGCCGGACTTACATTTTAATTATAGTCTATTTGGGAAAGCAGCTGATAAATGTGGAACAAGAATTAAAAAAATTACCCAGATTGTGATCCAATATGGATAATAGGTATTAAGGCTTGAGGTCCCCTGTCAAGACCCAGGGCAGAACTTCCATATAGATCTGAGAACATAGGTCAGTAATTCATTATCCAAAAGTTTTTTGGGTTTTTTTTAATGCTTTTAAAAAGATAATATAATATAGACTAGAGGCCTGATGCATGAAATTCATGCACGGGGGGGCGGTGGAGACACCTCAGCCCAGCCTGCACCCTCTCCCATCTGGGACCCCTTGAGGGATGTCTGACTGCCCATTTAGGCCCGATTCCACTGGACATCCCTCTCACAATCCAGGACTACTGGATCCAACTGCTCGCCTGCCTGCCTTCCTGATTGCCCCTAACCACTTCTGCCTGCCAGCCTCATCACCCCCTAACCACTCACATGCCAGCCAGCCTGATATCTACTTCTCCCCTGCCAGCCTGATTGCCCCCAACTTCCCTCCTCTGTCGGCCTGGTCACCCCTAACTGCCCTCCATTGCCAGGGTTGATCACCCCCAACTGCCTTCCCTTGCAGGCCTGGACCCTCCCAAATGCCCTATTGGGTATTAACATGTCCTCCCCTGCTGGCCATCTTGTGGTGGCCATCTTGTGTTCACAGGGGGCCAGGATCTTTGACCACGTGGGGTTAGCCATGCTGTGTGTTGGAGTGATGGTCAATCTGCATATTACTCTTATTAGACAGGATAGAGGCCTGATGCACGTGTGGGGTCAGCTGGTTTGCCCTAAAGGGTGACCCAGATCAGGGTGGGCGTTCCCTTGGGGTGTGGGGCAGCCTGGGCGAGGGGCCTGTGGTGGTTTGCAGGCCAGCCATGCCCTCCCTGGCAACCCAAGTGGAGGCCCTGGTATCTGGAATTTATTTACCTTCTACAATTGAAACTTTGTAGCCTGGATGGAAGCCAAGCTTCCTGCTTGCTCCTTGGCAGCAGCCATTTCTGTTGGAATTTATTTACCTTTAATTGAAACTTTGTATCCTGGAGGGGAGACCTGGGCCCACCAGGGTGTGTAGAAAGCTTGGCTTCCTCCGTTGCCAGAGAAACCCAAGCCTCCCTCCTGTTCTCTGTGGCCGCAGCCATCTTGGTTGGGTTTAATTTGCATACTTGCTCTGATTGGCTGGTGGGTGTGACTTGTGGTGTAGCGGATGTATGGCCAATTTACATATTACTCTTCTATTAGATAAGATTAGGTTATTTCATTTCTACTGTGGTGTTTAGAGTATCATTCCTTAATAAACTCCTTAATATTTCACCATGAAATGTATGACTAATCACAGAAATTGTGGTAATTAATACAAAAATGAATGTAGATCAGGTCATAGCAGGTTTTGTTATTAGTGAATTATGCAAATACTTTAAATTTTAGACTTTCGAATTTCAGGATTGTGCACCCATCATGGAGAAGATAGGACTTGCTACATTTAAAGGGAAAGAAAACACATGGCACAGAAACAGAAATGAACATGATTTGTTAGGGACAGTAAAGCAAACGGAATTGACTAAAATAGAGATTGTGTGTTGGGAAGTAAGGATAAACAAGTTTGAATAGTTAGAACCAAATATGTAAAGCCTTGAGTGCCATTAAAAACAACAAAGAATTGTCAGAATGAACTGATTGGAAGATTACTCTTTCAGCTGTTCGTGTGAATGAATAGAGTGGGAACAAAGTAAAAGTTTTAGTCATTGGCCAATATTTGTTGAGTAACTACTTAAAAAGCTGCTGCTCCTACTAGTATTGATAGTACTGTAATAAGAATAAATTGTTGATACCTTTTATGTGCCAGTCATTTGGGCTATACACTTTACCTAAATTCCTTACAGGAGTTACAAATTCTATCATATGGTCTTTGGCCTTAAAAATCTTATTATCTTGTTGGGGGAAAAATGTCTTAAGGCACATAGTTTAAACTATGAAGTATTCCACTTCATAAATGGAACTTTGTAAGGGATATGATATTCTTCTTTTTCCAGTTAGTAGTGCTGGATCTTGTTTCGGAGATATGCTTGAAATGAAGACTAGCCTATCAAACCTTAAGAATAGTGAAATGGATTGTTTCGGTTTTATATTTACTTGGCAGCCTCCTGATTATAATATGGTAATCTAGTTTTTTGAGGATCTGTACTTGTTTTTAAATATATATATTTTATTGTTTTTTTACAGAGAAAAAGGGAGAGGGATAGAGAGCTAAAAACATTGATGAGAGAGAAACATCGACCAACTGTCTCCTGCACACTCCCTACCGGGGATGTGCCTGCAACCAAGGTACATGCTCTTGACCGGAATCGAACCTGGGACCTTTCAGTCCGCAGGCCGATGCTCTATGCACTGAGCCAAAACGATTCCGGCAAGGATCTGTACTTTTGAGAAGGGGCTTGCTCTGTATAGATTATTCAAATTTTCAACTAGGGTGTACCACTCACCTATTGTAAAATAAATTGGCATGCTGGTTTAAAAATATTTTATGAATTTGGGGAATTAAAGCATGCCAATTGACTACCATTTGCTATTAGAGAAACCTGTAAAAATAAATTTCTGGTTTTTAAAGTTTTTATAACAATTGTTATAAAGTATTTGTGTGATCAGTTGTTTAACTTTTGTCTTTCTTATTAAAGTATAAGGCTTGTAAGTTTAGGACTGGATCTGTTTTGTTGAATACTTACTGTACATGATAATAGGATATTGTACATGATAGATGCTCAGAAATATTTTTGAATGAATCCAGAGTTGAATTGTACAACAGAGATAATTTTTGCCTGAGTCTAATGTAAAAAGCCTGATAACTCCTTATAAAAAAAGGTTGGAGCACTGGAACCAGCCAAAAATGATTCTTTTACCCTTATTGAAATTGATTTTATTCAATTAAAATGTAGAAATATAGTCCTTGAAACAGAGGAGTGAAAAATACATGAAATTATTTTTAACTTGTTTGTTTTTATAGAAGGTTTTTGGTTGCATTATAACAGTGGTTCTTAAACATTGATTTGCACTATGCCACTCAGCTTGTTTATGATATCTGTAGAATTATAAACTTATTCTGAAATTTTAAATCTAATCATAACTAAATGAATTTAAATTCATTTTGAACTACATTTTTATTTGTTTCAACTGTGATTCTGTGTTCTTCTAACTTGTTCCCCTCTTCCCCCCAATATTCATTTCTCACGTTACTTCTACTCTGATAAATTTTTGTTATGGTCTGTCCTGCAGAAAAAGAGATGCTGGTTGCAAGTTTTGGAGATTCCTGTTTTTTATGGAACACAATTCTGTAAACTGTTCATAGGATTCCTTGGCAATAACATACACTTGGTGATGGACCTTAGAAATACTGCTATGTTAGGATTGGGTTCTGATTCCGAAGGATTTTCAAGAAAGAGTCCCTCTGCCATCAATACTGGAACACTGGTCAGCAATAGAGAAGCAGAGCTAGAAAACAACGCAAAGGAGGAAGAGGGACTTCGCAAATGGAATCGAGAAAGAAACATTGAATCAGGGAAAGATGATGATTTGACTGATGCACAGCAACAGTTTTCAGTGAAAGAAACAAACTTTTCAGAGGGAAACTTAAAATTGAAAATTGGCCTTCAGGCTAAGAGAACTAAAAAACCTCCAAAGAACTTGGAGAACTATGTATGTCGACCTGCCATAAAAACAACTATCAAGCACCCAAGGAAAGCACTTAAAAGTGGGAAGATGACAGATGAAAAGAATGAACACTGTCCTTCAAAACGAGTAAGTAGAATTCTCAACAATATGTGGTGACAATATTTGGATTTCTCGATTAATATTTATCTAAGCTGTATACACTTTCTAAGAAGTTTGATTTTAATCTGTAAATTATTTCAAAATAGTCTGTTTTATAAGACTAAAATGAAATAGGCTTTGTCACTTGTCAGGAAATGTGAGTGAGAGCATTACCATCTATGTATTTGTATTTGTATTTGTATTTGTATTTGTATTTGTATTTGTATTTGTAAAATCATGGCAAATATTTTAAATGGAGTATATCCAGATTCTTGCTTCTAATGGCATAATGGAAAGAATACTGGACATGTTTAGGAAGCCTAGATTTTAATCTTAGGTTCCTGCTTACCAACAGTGTCACTATAGACAAATCAACTGCCTCAAAGATCTTAAGTGATTATAATACTACCTATCTTTTAGGATGATTGTAAGAATCCAGTTCACTAATACTGTATTTGTTGAGAGCTTTAGTTAAATGAATTACACAAGTACTAGAGGTCTGATGCGTGAAAATTTCATGCACTGGAGGGGGGTCCCTCAGCCTGGGCTACCCCCTCTCACAGTCCTGGAGCTCTCAGCCTGGGCATTCAGGGGAAGATAACACCCCATCATCACACCTCTGCTGCCGCCATTGCCGGCACTGCAAGCCTTGGCCAGCCCTGGTTACCTGAGCCTCTGGTGGCTCTGGGCGGTTGGGGGGCTGAGGGGACTCGGGGACTCCAGAGGCAGGCATGCAAAGCTGATGCGGGCACCTGCTGCCCTGGCGGGGCTGAGGGGACTGGGTGCAACCATTTTGTGGCTGTGGGTGCCACCATATTTGAGGGCGGGTCAGTCAATTAGCATATTCCTTTTTTTTAGATAGGATTAACTCTTGTTCCTCATAAGACAAGTTAGTATATTAAAAATTGTCTCCTTGTGCTCTAGCTGGTTTGGCTCAATGGATAGAGTGTCTGCCTGTGGACTGAAGGTTCCCAGGTTAGATTTTGGCCAAGGGCACCATGCCTGGGTTGCAGGCTTGATCCCCAGTGCGGGGTGTGCAGGAGGCAGCCGATCAATTATTCTCTCTCATCATTGATGTTTCTCTCTTCCTACCTCTCCCTTCTTCTCTAAAATCAATAAAATATTTAAAATAAAAATTGTCTCGTTGCACTAGCAATGCATATTGATGATTAATTTTAATTCTGAGATATAGCTACATAGAAATGAATGAAGACTTTTGCAGAGACATCAGAATTAAAGGCCCTATATGATGAGATATCAAAACCTTGAGCTTTTATGAAACCTCATTAATAGGGAGACATGGTTAGATAAATGATGAAAGAGAAGTTGTTTCCTGTCTAACATCACTGAGTCAAATTCACTGGGTACATAGTTCTACATTTTAAAAAAAATTATTGTTGAGAATATCACAGATGTTTCCCCCCTTCCCATTACCCCCATTCATCCAGTTCCCACCCCACCCAGCCTTCACCATTCTATTTTCTATGTCCATAGGTATTGCATATCTATACTAATAAAAGAGTAAGATGCAAATTGACTGTACGTTTGCGACACCCACCAGCCAATCAGAAGTAAATATGCAAATTAACCAACAAAGATGGTGTGTTAATTTGCATACGCAGGTGCCTAGCAGCCGGGCGACACAGACATTCCACACTGTGCCAGCCACTCCAGGCCTCTGGGCAGTGTGGGATGGCGGCGCTGGCTCTGACCAGAACAAAGGCAGTGTGCTGGCAGCCAGGGGAAGGAAGGCCCATTCTTGCACGAATCTTCAAACATCGGCCTCTACTATGCATATAAGTTCTTTGGTTAATCTCTTTCCCCTTCTCTCTGAGATTAGTCCATTCCATGTTTCCATGTCTCTGGTTCTATTTTATTCATCAGGTTATTTTGTTCATTAGATTCCTTGTTTGTTTATTTTGGTTTTTAGATTGAATTATTGATAGGTATGCATTTATTACTATTTTATTTTTAATATTTTTCCCCTCTTCTGCTTCTTCCTCTTCTTGAAGAATGGCCTTCAATGTTTTATGTAATACTGCTTTGGTGGTGAATGTTTCCTTTAGCATTGTCTTGTCTGTGAAGCTTTTTTATCTGATATTCAATTCTAAATGATAGCTTTGTTAGGTAGAGTAAATCTTGGTTGTAAGTCCTTGCTTTTTATCACTTTGACTTTTTCTTGCCACTCCCTTCAAAGTTTCTGTTGAAAAATCAGGTAACTGTCTTATGGGTGCTCCCTTGTAGGTAACTAATTGCTTTTCTCTCACTGCTTTTAAGATTCTCTCTTTGTCTTTAACCTTTGGCATTTTAATTATGTGTTTTAGTGTGGGCCTCTTATTGTTCCTCTTGTTTGGGGCTCTCTGGGCTTCCTGGACTTATAAGTGTATTTCTTTCATTAGGTAGGGGAAGTTTTCTGTCATTTCTTCAAGTAGGTTTTTCTTTTTCTTTATTCTTTTTGTTTGTTAATCCTCACCTGAGGATATTTTTCCATTTTTTTTTTTAAATAATTTTTTACTGTTCAGACTCAGTAGGGGTGTCGAACTCAATCAGAGAAGGGGCCAAAATCTAAAATCCAGCCTAAATCGCGGGCCGAATGGTTTACTGAACAGTCATAAATTGACAATGTCATAAACTGACAGCGGAGTGCAGTGATGACAGCGCGGTGCGGGCCACATTGCAAGGCCTGGCGGGCTGCATTTGGCCCGCGGGCCTTGTGTTTGACACATGTGGTTCAGAGTATTACCTATGCCCCTCATTTTTTTCCCATTGACCCCTCCAGCCTGCCTCCATCCCCCAGCCCAAGCCTTCACCACAAGTTGGTTTTCAATATCTTGTTCACTCTCTTCTTCTGGCATCCCCATAATGCAAAAGTTGATACACTTGAAGTTGTCCCAGAGGCTCCTTACACTATCTTCATATTTTTGGATTCTTTTTTCTTTTTGCTCTTCTGACTGGATGTTTTTTGCTTTCTCATATTACAGATCATTGATTTTGATTCTCAGAATCCTCTACTCTACAGTTGAATCCCTGTAAATTATTCTTTATTTTGGTTAGTGTATGCTTAATTTCTTACTGGTCTTTTTTCGTGTCTTTGACATTCTAAGATCCTTGAAAGTCTCATGAAGATCCTTGAGTAGCCTTATGACTGTGGTTTTGAACTCTGTATCAAGTTGTTTGCTTAATTACATTTCATTCATTTGTGACATGTTTCTTTGTTTCTGTATTTTGACTACTTCCCTGTGTTTGCTTCTGCGTACTAGGTAAAAGTGCTATGTCTCCTAGAGTTGGCAGAGTGGCCTTGTATAGTACCCTGTTTCCCTGAAAATAAGACAGTGTCTTATATTAATTTTTGCTCCCAAAGATGCGTTAGGTCTTATTTTCAGGGGATGTCTTATTTTTCTATGAAGAAGAATATGGTACACATTTATTTTACCTGTATACAGTACGGTAGTACGGTAGTTGTCAACACAAACCAGACAAACTGAATCCTACAGTATCAAGAATTTACTCATTTATTCAATGACAATCATGTCATCATCTTCTGGAACATCATCATAACAATCCAATTCCTGAATTTCCTGGTGAATTTCTTGTGACTCCATTTCTTTCAGAAGCAGTGGACCAAATCTCTCATGTTTAGCCTAGGAGGGCCTTATTTTGGGGGGGATGCCTTATATTTCACTCAGAAGGAAACCTGTAAGTAGGTTTTATTTTCAGAGGATGTCTTATTTTCGGAGAAACATGGTAGGTGCCCTGTAAAGCACAGTGGCTCAGCCTCCCTAGTCATCTGAGCTGGGCACTCTAGGTGTGCCCCTGTGTGGGCTGTGTGCACGGTCTTGTTGTAGTTGAGCCTTTATTGCTGTTGGTGTCACTCGGAGGAATTGACTTCCAGGCCAATTGGCTGTGAGGACCAGCTGCAACTACAGTGGAAGAGCTGCTGTGTAGGAGACAGAACTTGCTTCAGTGGGACTTTTGTGCTCACTGAGTATGCTTTTTTATTTTTATTTATTTTTAATTTTTTATTGATTTCAGAGAGGAAAAGAGAGGGAGAGAGAGATGGAAACTTCAATAAGAGAGAATCATTGATGGGCTGCCTCCTGCATGCCCCATGCTTGGGATCAATCGGGCATATGCTCTTGACCAGAATCGAACTTGGGACCTTCAGTCCACAGGCTGATGCTCTCTCCACTGAGCCAGGGCTCCCCGCCCCTCAATGTATATATATTTTATTGATTTCAGAGAGGAAGGGAGAGAGAGAGAAACATCAATGATCATAGAGAATCATAGATTGACTGCCTCCTGCATGCTCCCTACTGGGGATCGAGCCTGGAACACACTTGTGCCCTTGACTGAAATTGAACCTGGGACCTTTCAGTTCGCTGGCCAACGCTCTATCCTCTGAGCCAAACTGGCTAGGGCCAACCTTAGTCTTTTCCTCTTCTGTTTTTATGCTCTGATTTTCTTCATAGTACATCTTACCATTTATTGCCTCTCCCCCTCTCATGCATTAGAATGAAACCTCCATGGTGAAAGGATTTTTTTTTTACTGCTGTTATTCTTTGCATTTAAATTGTAGGTACTTGATACCTATTTGCTGAAAAAATGAATTCCTTATGGAGCACGAATTTAATATTATAAAGTAAATAAAATCAGGCCCTGGCCAAGTGGCTCAGTTGAATGGAGTATCATACCATACACCAGAAAAGCTGTGGGTTTGACTCCCGGTCAGGGCACATACCTAGGTGGCTCGTTCAATCCCTGATTTGGGCAAGTACAGGAAGCAACTGATGGATATTTCTCTCTTACATTGATGTTTCTCCTTCTCTATCCTTGCCTCTCTCTCTAAAAATCAATATAACATATCCCCAGATAAGAGTTAAAAAGTAATTAACATAAAATAAAATTTATAGTATTCTTGAATACCATCAGTTTATTGAGCTAGAAAATATTTTTAAAAATTAATTCACAAAATGAACTCCACTTACACTAATAACAGTTGCACAGCTCTGTGAAGATATTAAAAACTATTGAATCTGTGCTATAAAAGGGTGATTTTATGGTATGTGAATTGTATCTCAATAATGTTATAAATAAAATAACCAAGGAATTTCTATGTAATACAGAAAGGAAAAATTAGTCTTTCCAAGTATGAAACATAAGGTTAAGGTATCACCTGTTCATTTTTTTCCATGTATCTGTACATGCATCTGATAAGACTGTCATTTCTCCATTGTATATCCTTGCCTCCTTTGATGTAGATTAATTGACCATAAACGTGTGCATTTGTTTCTGGGCTCTATTCTGTTTCATTGATCTATGTGTCTGTTTTTGTGCAAGTACCATACTTTTTATTATTATTATTATTATTATTATTGTAGCTTTGTAATATTAGTGTGAAATTAGGGAGCATGATATCTTCAACTTTGTTCTTTTTCTCAAGAGTGCTTTTGGCTGCTCACTGTCTGTTATGATTCCTTATAAACTTCAGGATTATTTGTTCTAGTTTCGTTAGATTTTTTTAAAAAAGGATTGAGTGTCTATCTTATATCTGTCATGTGATCAATCAGTTTGTTGGACTAAATACTGAATTGAAGTGGTATAAAGTTTATCCTCTCTAAAACCTTTTTCTTGTTCATATTTTAGGACCTTTCAAAGTTGTACAAGAAATCAGGTGATATTTCAGCCATTCAATGCCATTCTGAAGAAAGTATCCATCTTCATTCACAGGGAGAAAACAATTCTTTGTCCAAGAAGCTTTCTCCAATACACTCAGAAATGACAGATTACATAAATGCAACATCATCTACTGTTGTTGGTAGCCGGGATCCTGATTTAAAGAACAAAACATTACTTAATGGAGGAACGAGCGTAACAGAAAAGTTGGCACACCTTATTGCAACTTGTCCCCCCTCCAAGTCTTCCAAGACAAAACCGAAGAAGTTAGGAACTGCTACTACTATTTCAGGATTGGTTAGCAAGGATTTGATCAGGAAAGCAGGTGTTGGTTCTGTAGCTGGAATAATACATAAGGACTTAATAAAAAAACCAGCAATCAGCACAGCAGTTGGATTGGTAACTAAAGATCCTGGGAAAAAGCAGGTGTTTAATGCAACAGTAGGATTGATCAATAAGGACTCTGTGAAAAAACTAGGAACTGGCACTACAGCGGTATTCATTAATAAAGACTTAGGCAAAAAGCCAGGGACTATCACTACAGTAGGACTGCTGAGCAAGGACTCAGGAAAGAAGCTAGGAATTGGGATTGTTCCAGGTTTAGTGAATAAGGAATCTGGGAAGAAGTTAGGATTTGGCACTGTAGTTGGACTGGTTAATAAAGACCTGGGAAAGAAATTGGGTTCTACTGTTAGCCTAGTGGCCAAAGACTGTGCAAAGAAGATCGTAGCAAATTCAACAATGGGATTAGTTAATAAGGACATTGGAAAGAAATTAGTGAGTTGTCCTGTAGTAGGACTGGTCAGTAAAGATGCCCTAAACCTTAAAGCTGAAGCACTGCTGTCCACTCAGGAGTCATTTAAGGCTTCTTGTACAAACATCAAGAGTCATGAAAGTCAGGAACTTGCTGAATCCCTGAAAGACAGTGCCAACAGCAAAACTTTTGAGAAGAATGTTATTCGACAGAGTAAAGAAAGCATATTGGAAAAGTTCTCAGTTCGAAAAGAAATCATTAATTTGGAGAAAGAAATGTTTAATGAAGGAACCTGCATTCAGCAAGATAGTTTCTCATCCAGTGAAAGGGGGTCATATGAAACCTCAAAGCATGAAAAGCAACCTCCCGTATATTGCACTTCTCCGGACTTTCAAATGGGAGGCGCTTCCGATGCATCTACAGCTAAATCCCCTTTCAGTGCAGTAGGAGAAAGCACTCTCCCCTCCCCATCACCTACTGTATCTGTTAATCCTTTAACCAGAAGTCCCCCTGAAACTTCACTACACTTGGCTCCTAATTCTTTACTTTTAAGTCCTACCACAGAACTAATGGAAGAAATTTCTGAATCTGGTGGAAAGAACCAATTTACTTCTGAAAGTGCCCACTTGAACATTGGTCACAGGTCTGTGGGTCATAGCATGAATATTGAATGTAAAGGGATTGATAAAGAGCTAAGTGATTCAAAAACTACACATCTAGATATTCCAAGAATAAGCTCTTCTCTAGGAAAAAAGCCAAGTTTAACTTCTGAATCCAGTATTCATACAATTACTCCTTCAGTTGTTAACTTCACTAGTTTATTTAGTAACAACCCTTTTCTAAAACTTGGTGCAGTAACTGCCTCTGACAAACACTGCCAAGTTGCTGAGAGCCTAAGCACTAGTTTGCAGTCCAAACCATTAAAAAAAAGGAAAGGAAGAAAAGCTCGGTGGACTAAAGTGGTGGCAAGAAGCACATGCCGGTCTCCAAAAGGGCTAGAATTAGAAAGATCAGAGCTTTTTAAAAATGTTTCATGTAGCTCACTATCGAATAGTAATTCTGAGCCAGCCAAGTTTATGAAAAACATTGGGCCATCTTCATTTGTAGATCATGATTTCCTTAAACGCCGATTGCCAAAGTTGAGCAAATCTACAACTTCGTCTCTTGCTCTCTTAACTGACAGTGAAAAGCCATCTCATAAGTCTTTTGCTACTCACAAGCTATCTTCCAGTATGTGTGTCTCTAGTGACCTTTTGTCTGATATTTATAAGCCCAAAAGAGGAAGACCTAAATCTAAAGAGATGCCTCAACTGGACGGTCCACCTAAGAGGACTTTAAAAATCCCTGCCTCTAAAGTTTTTTCTTTGCATTCTAAGGAAGAACAAGAACCTCCAATTTTGCAACCAGAAATTGAAATTCCTTCCTTCAAACAAAGTCTGTCTGTATCTCCTTTCCCAAAAAGGAGAGGCAGACCTAAGAGGCAAATGAGGTCACCAGTCAAGATGAAGCCACCTGTACTATCAGTGGCTCCATTTGTTGCCACCGAAAGTCCAAGCAAGCTAGAATCTGAAAGTGACAACCATAGAAGTAGTAGTGATTTCTTTGAGAGCGAGGATCAACTTCCAGATCCAGATGACCTAGATGACAGTCATAGGCCAACTGTCTGTAGTATGAATGACCTTGAGATGGAACCAGGTAAAAAAATCAAGAGAAACAATGGACAATTGATGAAAACAATTATCCGCAAAATAAATAAAATGAAGACTTTAAAGAGAAAGAAACTGTTGAATCAGATTCTTTCAAGCTCTGTAGAACCAAGTAATAAAGGGAAAGTGCAATCCAAACTCCATAATACAGTGTCAAGTCTTGCTGCTACATTTGGCTCTAAATTGGGCCAACAGATAAATGTCAGCAAGAAAGGAACCATTTACATAGGAAAGAGGAGGGGTCGAAAACCAAAAACTGTCTTAAATGGCATTCTTTCTGGTAGCCCTGCTAGCCTTGCTGTTCTTGAGCAAACAGCTCAGCAGGCAGGATCAGCATTAGGACAGATCCTTCCCCCTTTACTGCCTTCCTCTGCTAGTAGTTCTGAGATTCTTCCATCACCTATTTGTTCTCAGTCTTCTGGGACTAGTGGAGGTCAGAGCCCTGTAAGTAGTGATGCGGGCTTTGTGGAACCCAGTTCAGTGCCATATTTGCACTTACACTCCAGACAGGGCAGCATGATTCAGACTCTCGCCATGAAGAAGGCCTCAAAAGGGAGGAGGCGGTTATCTCCTCCTACTTTGTTGCCCAATTCTCCTTCACATCTGAGTGAACTCACATCTCTGAAAGAAGCCACTCCTTCCCCCATTAGTGAGTCTCATAGTGACGAGACGATTCCCAGTGATAGTGGAATTGGAACAGATAACAACAGCACATCAGACAGGGCAGAGAAATTTTGTGGGCAAAAAAAGAGAAGGCATTCCTTTGAGCATGTTTCTCTGATCCCCCCTGAAACCTCTACAGTTCTAAGCAGTCTTAAAGAAAAACATAAACATAAATGTAAGCGCAGGAATCATGATTATCTCAGCTATGACAAGTTGAAAAGGCAGAAACGAAAACGGAAAAAGAAATATCCCCAACTCCGAAACAGACAGGATCCAGACTTTATTGCAGAGCTGGAGGAATTAATAAGTCGTCTTAGTGAAATTCGAATCACCCATCGAAGTCATCATTTTATCCCCCGAGACCTCCTGCCAACTATTTTTCGAATCAACTTTAATAGTTTCTATACACACCCTTCTTTCCCCTTAGATCCTTTGCACTACATTCGAAAACCTGACTTAAAAAAGAAGAGAGGGAGACCTCCTAAGATGAGAGAGGCAATGGCTGAAATGCCTTTTATGCACAGCCTTAGTTTTCCTCTTTCTAGTACTGGATTCTATCCCTCTTATGGCATGCCTTACTCTCCCTCACCCCTTACAGCTGCTCCCATAGGATTAGGCTACTATGGAAGGTATCCCCCCACTCTTTATCCACCTCCTCCATCTCCTTCTTTCACTACTCCACTTCCACCTCCTTCCTATATGCATACTGGCCATTTACTTCTCAATCCCACCAAATACCACAAGAAAAAGCATAAGCTACTTCGACAGGAGGCCTTTCTTACAACCAGCAGGACTCCCCTCCTTTCCATGAGTACCTACCCTAGTGTCCCTCCTGAGATGGCCTATGGTTGGATGGTCGAGCACAAACACAGGCACCGCCATAAACATAGAGAACACCGTTCTTCTGAGCAACCCCAAGTTTCCATGGACACTGGCTCTTCCAGATCTGTCCTGGAGACTTTGAAACGCTATCGATTTGGAAAAGATACTGTTGGAGAACGATATAAACATAAGGAAAAGCACCGGTGTCATATATCCTGCCCTCATCTTTCTCCTTCAAAAGGTTTAATAAATAGAGAAGAACAGTGGATCCACCGAGAGCCTTCAGAATCTAGTCCATTGGCCTTGGGATTGCAGACACCTTTACAGATTGACTGTTCGGAAAGTTCTCCGACTTTATCCCTTGGAGGATTCACTCCCACCTCTGATCCAGCCAGCAGTGATGAACATACAAACCTTTTCACAAGTGCAATAGGCAGCTGCAGAGTTTCAAACCCTAACTCCAGTGGCCGGAAGAAATTAACTGATAACCTTGGACTGTTTTCTGCACAGGACACTTCACTAAATCGGCCTCACAGAAAGGAGCCACTGCCTTCCAGCGAAAGGACAGTACAGAATTTGACAGGTAAGAGGGTCATTTTGTTGCTTGTTAACTTGTGTTAGTGAAATAGATTACTTGTTGATTTTTAGAGGGAGAAAAGGGGAGAGAGAGAAATGCAGATTGGCTGCCTCCTGCATGCCTTCCACCAGGAATTGAGCCTGCAACCCATGCATGCACTGTGATTGGGAATTGAACTGGCAACCTTTTGGTGCACAGTACAATGCCCCACCAATTGAGGAATATCAGCGAGGACCATGTACATGAACTTTTAATAGATCTATTGGTTTTTAGTTAAAAGTTTCTTTTTCTTTTTTAAAATTTATCTTTATTGATTTAGAGAGAAAGAGAGAAACATAAGTCACCTGTATGCACCTCAACTAGGAATCGAACCCACAACTTGAGCATGTGGCCTGACTAGGAAATGAACTGGTAAACCTTCAGTACATGGGATGATGTTAAACCAATTTAGCTATACTCGCCAGGGTGAAATCCTCATTTTCAATAGATGTGAGAAGTAAGATAAGGCTGCTCTTTGCATGAATTTTTAATTTTGAGAAGAGATACTATGAAAACAAGAAGTAACAGTTATCTTTTGGAAACCAAGAATAATTACTTATCTTACGTATTAGTTTCTTTAGTGAGAAATGGCTCATAGCTATCTGTTGGTCACTATTCAGGATTTTTTTGTATACACTAATCCAATAGTTACAAACACTTCTTATTCTAGGGAGAGTATTTTATTAATTCTGTATGTCTCATAATAAAAAATCTAAGCATTCAAATTATCAACTTATAAAATTTAACTGAATATTCAGAGAGACTTCACTTGTAGAGTGCCTTTAAGTATCTATAAAAGCTGCTTCAATTGGATATAAAATAACATGAAACAAATTAAATAATGCATTTGTAATGTCTAGAAAGTATCTTATAAGAAATGAAAATATATAAATTAAGAGGAAGAATTACCCATTCAAATGGGACAGTAATTTTCAACCTCTCTTGCCATACATAATAAATGTTTTTGCCAACCTGACAAAAAAAAAATAGGCATAATTTTGATTCATTCACATTGAACAGCTATTGTTTTGGGTAAAAGAGGTCAGTGCCCTGACTAAGTAATCAGGTATTGCATGTTTTAAAAATCCATGTGGCACATCAGTGTACCTCTTGAGCACACAAGTTGAAAATTATTGATATAGAAGATATCTCTAAGTCAGGAGTTGTTGTTTTTATAAAAAATCTCAATTCTGAGGTTTTGTAAATAACTTTGGGACATTCATAAAGCCTCTGATGTAGTAAGTAAAATTGTTGTGTATGTTTCAGGAGAACGTGCCCCATTCTGAGTTTCTCCCTGGGTCCATCTTAAGTTAACTCTTTGGCATAATGCACACTCCTATACTCAGAGAATTCCAGGAATCGGAGACAAAGAACAGATATACAAGGGTGGATAGAAAGTAGGTTTATACTTGGGAGTAACTGAAACAGAGTTTATTTTTGTATTACTAATTATTATATCATTTTCCATACAAACCTACAGTAGCCCACTCCGGTATTATTATATCACAAGTTTACATTCTTCTGTGAATTGGATTGTATGTTGGAATCTCTCCTCTTCGCAATTACTGTTGATAAGTGGATACAAATGGAGCTTGTTTTCTAATAGGAATTTTATTTTAGGTACACATGAAAATTAGCTTACCTACTCACTTAAAACCAGTTGAGAAAAAATATTTTTAGTTAAGGAAAATAGAAGTTCTAAAATCATGAGGTAACTTTTAATCAAATCACTTTGAAAGTAAGAATTTACTTTGTTTAGACAAAGCTTTTTGTATTTGATTTTTAAAAAAATCTTAACTATTTTGATAGTAGCTGTCCCTTCAGCAGATATTTTGTCTGTTGTTTTCCAGGTCAAAGATTATTCAAATGAATAAGATATAATTTCCACTCTCAAGAAATTTATAGTTTAGCAGAGCAGACATGTACACAAATAATTATTAGTAGCTGCTAAAATTCAGATATTCACAACATGTTTTGGGGAACACAGAAGAGAGAGACTTACTTAAAAGGAATTAGGAAAATTTTTAAATTCAGGATGCAAAGAGGATGAAGACTGTATCTTATAAATAAGCTTCTCTGGGTCTGATACTGTGTTTATATAACTGAAAATAGTCTCATCTGGGACCCAGGAGATGAGGCTGGAAAGACAGGTAAAGCCTCTTGTTTATATAAGATACCAAGTAGTTTGGCATTTACCCTATAGTCAATGGGAATTTATAGTTTTAAAGTAGAAAAATGATTTGTCTGAGTTTATATTGATCATGGTAGATAGATTAATTAGAGAAAGATCAGGTGGACCAGTTTGGAAAATTTTCCACCCAAATAGTATAGGGGCTCTAACTTAGTGATAGTGGAGACATATTCAGAAGTAAATGTACAAAAGTAAGGAAAGGGGGAAAGATTTTAGAATGTCTTCAAGATACCCTTCTTGGGCAGTTGGTTGGTGATGTGAGGTGAAAAAGAGGAAGTATGCAAAAGGAGAAGGTTGGAGATAGAAAAAGGATGTGGGTTTATGCTATTTAGTGAGTTAAAGGATCTGTTGCTCAAAAGAGAAACCTGAAACTACAAGTTTTAGATGTGATTGTTGAAGCCATGAGGAATAATGATATTTAGGGGGGGATGGGTCACTGGTTTCCTAGGAGAGCTTGTAGTTCAGAGTGCCAGGTGCTACAGACATTTGTTAGATAAGGACTAAAAGTAGATAGTTTGCTTTTGCAGATTACCTTTTGTGATCTTAACAGCCATTTCCATAGTGTCAAATGTTAGATTTCTGCCGGTTAAGAAATGAGAGGGAAATGAGGAAATGCAGACAATTAAAATTCTTAAAGCTTTAAATTTTGTAGCAATTTTGTTTGGTTTATTATTTATTCTTATAGTGTCAAGGAAATGATTGCATTTTCTCAATCTGTGATTATTGCAGTGTCACATCATTTTTCTTAAAAAACATAACTAAACGTCATGCTAATTTTAATTGACCTTGGTCTTCAGTTGATATTTTTTCCATACATGACTTGATGATATATTCATTATACATTACTTGGTATCCTCTTAAAAATGTCCAAAAGGCTACTTACTATATCGTGTATTCCAAAATTGTCAATTATCTTTGTGACATTGTTATTCTAGAACAGATCTCAAGAGCTAAAGCTGGAACAATTTAAGCAAGAAAATAAGAGTATTGGATTATAACCTAAAGAATAATGTAAATATCCATGAGTTCATACCAATATCAATAAATGATTAAATAAATAAATGGAGGAATTTGACAAATCTTTCTTATAATATATTTAACTATTCCCTTCAAGGAGGTAGAACTTAATTTTCTTCCTTTTGATTATGGACTGAATTTAGTGACCTAGTTCCAAAGAACAGAGTATGGAAAGGAAAAAAATAATAATTTTATAGTAAAGAAGCCTAGAACACAGCACCTTAGACAGATACAAGGTTAACTTCATCAATAATAAATCATCATGGCAGTATGTATCCTTTGATATAATATGATTGGAAATTCTTTCCAAAAATCATACACCAGTCTAATAAGAAAACATTTTTTTTTTAAAGGATGTATGTAAAACTAGTGGCCCGGTACACGAAATTCATACACTGGGCGTGGGGGAGGAGGGGTGTCCTTCAGCCCAGCCTGTGCCCTCTTCAATCTGGGACGCCTCAGGGGATGTCTGACTGCCAGTTTAGGCCTGATCCCTGTGGAACATCCCTCTCGCAATCTGGGACCGCTGGCTCCTAACTGTTCACCTGCCTGCCTGCCTGATTGCCTCTAACACTCTGCCTGCTGGCCTGCTTGTGCCCAACTACCTCCCCCCGCTTTCCAGCCTGAAAACCCCCAACTGCCTCCCCTCCTGTTCTGGTCATCCCTAACCACCTCTGCCTCAGCCCTGCCACCATGGCTTTGTCTGGAAGGTCCCCCAGTCTATTTGACATCTTACCCTTTTATTAGTATAGATACCTGACCAGTACCCCTTAAAAGTATCAAGGAGGGACTTGTAAAAAAAAAAAAAAAAAAAAAAAGGAAATATTGAGGAATTGTCACAGATTACAGGAGATTAAGGAGACATTACAGCTAAATACGGTGTGGTATTATAAATTGGGCCCTGTAACAGGAATAAAGAAATAAGTCCAAAAGTTATCTCAATATTAATTTCATAGTTTTGACAAATGTGCTAAAATTATACAAGATGTTAAAATTAGGGGGAACTGGGTAAAGGAAGAGAATTCTTACCCTGTACTGTCTTTGCAAATTTTCTGTAAATTTAAATTTATTTTAAAACAAATTGCCAAAACCGGTTTGGCTCACATCGGCCTGCAGACTGAAAGGTCCCAGGTTCAATTCAGGTCAAGGGCATGTACCTGGGTTGCGGGCACATCTCCAGCAGGAGGTGTGCAAGAGACAGTTGATCGATGATTCTCTCTCATAGATGTTTCTAGCTCTCTATCCCTCTCTCTTCCTCTCTGTAAAAAAATCAATAAAATATTTTTTTAAATTTTAGCTTTTCTTAAAGAGTGGACTATCAGGGACTTTCAGTCAAGATGGAGAAGTAAACACTATGCTTGCTTCTTTCCGTGGCTACATCAAATTTGCAACTAAATTATAGAACCATCTGAAGACTGGGTGACTCAGGTATGGCACCCACCTGCACCTGCTGGCTTGGAAAGCTCCCGAGGTGTGCGGGGAGGAACTGAATTGTCTGGCTTCAGGCTAAGGGCTGGAGGGCAGCTTTCTCCCAGAAAGAAGTCCTGGCTGGCACCATTGTTTCTTTGTTGACCTCTCCCACACAGCCAGCAGGTGCAGGCGGGTGCTCTATCTGAGTTCATCCACTTGGTCAGCACCACTCCTCCCACCCTGGTGATTCCCTGAGTCTTGCCCCAACCTGAACCTTTTTCAGCAACTTTTTTTTTTTTTAATCCTCACCCAAGGATATTTTTCCATCGATTTTTAGAGAGAGTGGAAGAGAGAGGGAAAGACCGAGAGAAATATTAATGTGAGAGAAACACATTGATTGGCCCAGGCAGGGAAGGAGCCTGCAAACGAGGTTTGTGCCCTTGACCAGAATCAAACCTGGAATCCTTCGTCCATAGGCCAATGCTCTATCCACTGGCTAGGGCTTTCAGCAACTATTTCTCACAAGCACCCAGCCATTGCTCACACTATGGACTTTCTTAAAAACTCTCAAAGATTTGCAAACCCCAAACAATCTGCAGCTGGTGCCCTACACTGCACCTTTTGCTAAGTGACCTCTGGCAGTAGTTGCACCCAGTCTCTTCAAGATTCCTGCATGCCTAGCAGAGTCAACTACCAAACACAGATCACTTTGTAGCTCCTACCAGGTGGCCCTACGTCAGACACAGGCCTAGAACTGTACCAGATCTCTCAAGAGGTCCAGGATCAACACACCTGGTGGCCAGCTTCACACAACACCAGAGCCCCATCCAAATAGATCCACAGATGACACACAGAAAGGATGGACTCTGCAGGCACTAGAGCCCCACTAAAGCAAATCCTACTCTGTGTTAGGTAGACATGAAATGGGCCCCGTGAGAAAGAATTTGTTACTGTAGTGGCCGATTCCATTTCTGATTTTTAACATTTTCAACTCATGGCTGGCTGCATATGTCAGAACCTGTAACCTGATTTCAAAAATGGGACAAGCACTATCAAGTATTTTAGCTTTGACAGATTACAAATTATAGGAAAAAACAGAGGGAAATTATTGTAGGTGTTGATAACTATTTTGTCCTCCAAGAATAAATTAGTGGTAAATTTTTTTGTTCAGAAAAAGTATAAATACTGTAAAAGCATAATGGTTGAAGCAAAGTATACAAATTTTTGTTTTCTTTTTAACTGAAGAATGTAAGCATTGATCAGAATTTTCTGGTTTATAACAATTTCTCTAGCATGATGTATAAGATACACCCATAAGTGAAGTAAGAACATGTGGAGATGAAATCAGAAAATTGATTGTAGTGGTTAGTGCAGTTTGGGGAATTTCCAGAAGAATTTCATTTCAGTGAACTGATTTGGGCCTTATGAGGAAAGCCCAATTAGAAGGAGAAAAACAAAAGCAAAAACAGAAAAGAAAAAGAAAATAAGAGCAAACAGACTTTTTAGCTTAAAAATCATCAGCATAGGCTCTGAATCATTTTCTCTTCTATTACGTTTAATTGGTGAGTCAGGTAAAATTTTTGCTTTCAGTAAATGTATTTCCCAAAATTGGAATCAGCTGTTTTTATTGTGGAACCAGTTCTTATCTCTCTCTCAGTAGTCACCTTATTCAAAAGAAGCTTCCAGGGCTACTATGAACTGTGAAACAAAGCAAAGGATTTGGATCTTGAAACAAAAAACCTTGATCAGACATTTTCAAATAGTTTGGTATTTTGTGTTCATATTCTTTTACTATGGTATCCATTTTTATTATAACCAGTTTTGATTCTGTTAATGTCTAACAAACATTGCTAATAGCCTTGACTTATAAATGATAAAGGAAAAGGAATTTCTTAAAATTTTGCAACTATTTTTGTCTTGGTGAAAAATGATTTAAATGTTAGAAATTTGTTTTAAATGTTATTTTACAATCATTTTTTCTTTGAACTGATTATTGCATAATATCCTTCCAAATCTAGCATTCTTACTCTGTTTTATCCAAAGATATTTCTTCCTGGCATTAGAAACATCAAAGAACCTGTTGCTCATTCAAAGCATTGCATAGTTACTTGGGTCTTTAGTGTTGAACTCCCAACAGTGCATGACCAAAATTTATGCTATATTAAGTTATGGAAGATTTAATAATGGATTTAGACTAAAGAAATACATGTTTTATCCAACTGTTGTTGGTTTCATTCACTTGCTGTTGTTGTTTTTGCTAATTTACATTTGCAAATTCTTCATTTCGTTGTCTAGGATTCTTCAATGATTAGTTTGAATCTTTTTATTCCAGTGTTTTCTTTGTGATGCCTTCCCCCCATCCCCACAGATACTGTTATCAGTGGAAATTTTCTCTATTTGTGTGGATATCTTTGCCCATTTGACTCTATCTTTACACCCAGGCATCTATAAATGCAGTATTCCTTTTTTATCTTACATTTCAGTGCCTCCTATGTAAACATCAATCAAAATGTCTTCTGGCAGATAAACTTCAGAACATCTTCTTGGTTTCCACTCATTGTTGTGTATAATGTGAAGATTTCCAGATGCTTATCCCTTTAAAATCCAGTTATGTTTTTTTGTTTTTGTTTTTGTTTTCAACTTTCTGGCATTCTTATCCATGATTTCATCTTATGGTTTTGCTATAAAGTACCATCTTTCCCCTTTTTGTCTAATTTGACATAGAACCTGTCTTAATCTTGAAAAGCTCATCAAATAGTGGCCAAATAAAATCCAAAAATCCTACTATCAAAACAGCTTCCAGGGCTCACTCACATTTCCAAATTTGTTTTTAATTCTTAATTCTCTTTTTATTATCCCAATTGATAATATTCTCTTTGTTCAATTTCCCTCCTTACTAGTCTGCTTTTTTTTTTTTTACATGAGATCTCTATTTTTCTAACTGAAAAAATTACTTTATTGTAGTAATCAGCTTACATTTATGTTGAAGTTCAATTTTATTTATTGCATAATCTATATTTTCTGCTTCCTTCATTTATGGGTATATATTTCTAAACCTATTTCTAAAGCTGTTGTTTGAGTGATGAGACAGTAGTGTTTCTACCTAATAGTTTTGTGAATTGAGGAGTTCCCATTTATATTCTTTGTTTACTTATAAAGTACTTAATTATTTGGCTTTACACTATATTGAAATTAGAAATGATGGGAACTCTGGTATCTAAAATTAAAATTATATGTGTTCTTTGTGTGTATTATGAGGAAGGGTCTGATTTTCTTGAACTGAAAACTTCTTAAACTTCTTGTCCTGTGAGTATTGGAGAGTCTTCACATATTCCCCAGGCAGATCTAAAATGACCACGTATGAGACATGAACAGACCTTTGTCATGTGATGGAGATAGCAGCAAAGCAGGAACTCCCCTGAACAATGAACTATGATTTAGAAGAACCAAAGAGCCAAATAAGAAAAACAGAAAACTACCTTCTCCCCTGGTACAGAGCTGAATAGAGCCAGACACCTTCAGATTGTGAATCATTATTTCTCACACATGGCTTTACTGGTGTAATCTAGGGCATAATCCCAACCCTGGAGGAGCTATGGTGAAGAATCAGTGAATTAGAAGATTCACTTCATAGGAGCTTTTTCCAATCTTGCTGTTACCTACCAGCCTTGGAGGTACCTATATTATTAGTACTTCTTAATTAGAGGTACTTGTTTTACTAGTACTTATTTATATTTAAGAGAAGTGCTTAATATTTTAAATTAGTTCCAGTTTCTAATTGGGCATAATGTGAGAGTGCTTTAATAACCCAACGTTCAAGTATATATATTTGCTTACATTTTATAGTTTAATTTATAGCAGAGCCGAAAGTCAAGCTCACCATGCCTTACTCCATAGTCCATGTACTTAACACTATACTACACTCAACCCTGCATTGCATTCTGTTTCAGGTTTTGAAAAAGATATGTAGGTCTCTTTTGAAATAGACATGCTTGTTCTCTGGGTATTACCTTGCTGTTCACCAGCCACCCAACTGGATAGTGGCACTTGTAAAACAGTATACTTCTGGCAGTTTTGGAGATAATGTTTGCAGATTTCATATGATTAGGCCAGTTTGAACATGCTTTTGGATGTCTTTTTTTAGGTTGCTAGCTCTTGCACATAAGTTTATATCATCGTTTTCCAGTCTTAAACTTGGTTACATCATTAGTTAATATTGTTTTCAGGTATCCTCATTCTCTTACTGCTAAGCAATGTTTTTAAATGAAATAAGAGTCTAGATCTGATGATTACCAAGCCCTGGAGATTGGTTTCTCAGGGATACAACTTTATTCCCCTCAAATATGGAATACTGTCAAGAACAGTTCTGCTCTGTTGAACAGGGAATTCAGACAGACTTTTAAAAATGAAAATTGAGAACCTTCCTGAATGAAATTTTATTCTAATCTCCTATTAAATCCTAAGAATAGGCTGCTGGCCTCCATTACTTTCAGGAAATGAAAAATGGCTCAGAAGCTAAGTAAGCTAAGCCATCTCTTTCTCAATTGTTTCAGTTTCTCAGGAATTGCTGTACAATGCTGCCAATAACGATCTCCGGGGATCTGACCCCCATTCCACCTCCCACTGCCTCCTCTGCAGCTCCAGATGCCACCAAAAGAAGGAGCTTTGAAGAAAGTGCCTGTACCCTCTTTTACCCTGAGGTGGGTGAGGCCAGGCAGGGTGATTCTCAGGATATCCTGATGATCAAAGGTATAGTTGAAGCCTTCATCAAGAATTTCTTGAAGATGATCAAGGAATTTGGGAAACATTACCAAATAGCCTAAAAACTGAAGATGGAGCTCAAGAATGGATGGCACAAATGCCACCTGAAATGTATTATATGCTGACGTACGTGACCCAAAATAAGCTCCTTGAGGACAGACTGTTATGCTGTTTTTATATCTATTCCACAACCTCTACAATGTCTGGCATAGTACCAAGCATGTAAACTATATTCAATAAGTGTTAGTTTGTGACTGAGAGGAAAGACTTGATAGAAAGTGCTCTCCTACTCATCTTTCCTTAGCACTTAATCTAAGAAAATAGAGAGTTCAGTGATGTCTCAAACTTCTTGGCCACTGTGTCTTCTGCCTGGCTGTCTCTCTGAGTAGAAAATACCTGTCCAGTATTAATTATGAATACTTACAGTTATGTCTTCTCTGATGCCTGGGCTTTTACTTCTTAGGTATTTTATTGTATTTAGCTATTTGATGGAAATCTTATCTGAACCATAGTCTAGGTTTTTTTTTTTTTTTAATCCTTTTGTATCTATTTTTAAGATTCAATAATAAAAAGTCTTGCTTCTTGATTAGATCTTACTTTAGTCATCACTGTGTTTCAGAAGTAGGCTATACTATCACAACATCAATTTTCCAGAAATCTAACTTGTTAATCTTGAATGGCAATGCATAGTCTTATACCTTACCTGAGCAATGCTAAAAGAGTCTGCTAAAAGAGTGTTTACTGTAATGAGATTGAAGATATGTAATATAAACAAAGCTCATGGTTTACTTTTTCTCTTAGAGAAATGGATATACTAGAAATAGCTGCATTCAGTTCTTCAGTTTGTCCTTCTTCTTCATTAAGGAGTTTGTCCTTCTTTAAGGAGTTAACTCTAGAGGCAGATCTTAAAAATCTTATCTTCAATTATTTGATTTCTTGTACCTTTTGTGTCTTCAGTTATACGTAAGGCTTTTTATTTGTAATCTTTTCAAGTTAAAAGGGAACATTTCAGAGCGCTACTAGTTTTTTGTCAAAACATGAAATTGACATTCCTTATGTATTCTCAACAGCTAGCTTTTTAGGTTATAAGGAATCCAATGAGAAACAAGTATATTTTATTCAGGAAAATAACCTTTCCTGAATGACTTATCTCTTGAGTGGGTAAGAGATGTGTTAAATTATGCTGCATTGACCTGGTGTTTTGGTAAAACTATGAGATGTTTTGAAGGGAAATTGAGTGTATCTTCATGAGCTTTTATGTACAGCTTTAAAGGGGGTTTATTCTCTTTCATGGATAAATTAGTTACTTTTAGAATAAGCTGCAGCGGGAAAACATAGAATATGAAAATTACCTCTAGATGAATATGTGGATTTTAGGTCTAATTCTTTAATTTTCATCTCTGATTCTAATAAATGAAATAATCAGTTTGCATTGTAAGTTTTGTTTGTCAGTTTATCTGGTGAATTTGAATTAATAATCAGGAACAGATTTGATTAGGATATTATTAGTGGTTTTTATTAATAAACATCTCAATTATATGTTTCAAAGTAGTAATACATAAAAACTGAATTATTCTGTTCATTCTTCCACTAAAATTAGTTTTCTATCTGTTAATCTAACAGAAGAAATTGTGTATATGAAACCTGTGAAATTCTTTTGGCAGCATCTAGTGTGGTTTGTCCTCTGCTTATTGTCCTGTTATTGTCAGCTCAAAAATCATATTACAGGGAATGACAGTGGCAACAACTAAACTGTTACAGTGCTAACTAACACAGTATGATTTAACATTATTTTTATACTTGAATTTTCCTATGATTTCTATATTTTCCTGTCTCTCCAGGTTCCCAAACAACCTCAGACAAGTCTTCCCAACGACCATCAGAGAGTATGAACTGTAGCCCTACCCGGAAGAGGTCTTCATCTGAAAGTACTTCTTCAACAGGCAAGTGCTATTTCTTTAACCAGACTTGAAAGATAGCCAAAACCGGTTTGGCTCAATGGATAGAGCGTCGGCTTGGGGACTGAAAGGTCCCGGGTTCGATTCCGGTCAAGGGCATGTACCTTGGTTGCGGGCATATCCCCAGTAGGGGGTGTGCAAGAGGCAGCTGATCGATGACTCTCTCATTGATGTTTCTGACTCTCTATCTCTCTCCCTTCCTCACTGTACAAAATCAATAAAATATATTAAAATTTAAAAAAAGATAATTTATCATCTGTTACTTGTGAATAGACTTAAAATATAATATTGTATATTTATAATAAAAACTATAAGTTATATCTACACTAATGAAAAGGTATGATGCAAATTGATTGTACCTTTGTGGCACCCAACAGCCAATCAGAAGTGAGGATGCAAATTAAATCAACAAAAATGGGTTAATTTGCATACACAGGGCCTAGTGGCCAGAGGCATTCTGCACCACTGCAGCCACTCCGGGCCTGTGGGCAGCATGGGAAGGTGGAAGGGTGGCTCCAGGTCGGAGCGAAGGTGGTGCCAGCAGCCAGGGTAAAGAAGGCCCATTCTGCCAAAACCGGTTTGGCTCAGTGGATAGAGCTTCGGCCTGCGACTGAAAGGTCCCAGGTTTGATTCCGGTCAAGTGCATGTACCTTGGTTGGGGACAAACCCCCAATAGGGGGTGTGCAAGAGGCAGCTGATTGATGATTCTCTTTCATTGATGTTTCTAACTCTATCCCTATCTCTTCCTCTCTGTAAAAAGTCAATAAAATATATTTAAAAGAAAAAGGAAGGCCCATTCTTGCACAAATCTTCGTGCATCGGGCCTCTAGTTGACATATAATATTGTATTTTAAAAAGTTGCTCTGGAGTCAGTAACAATGTACATTGAAACAGTATAATAGTCTTCCTCTTTTACTCCTTTGTATCTAGCTAGGCAAATAGTAGTCCTTCCTTATCTATGGAGAAACTGTTCCAAGAACCCCAGTGGATGCCTAAAATCACAGATAAAACTGAATCCTGTTTTGTTCATGTCTTCCACCACAAATTTAATACCTTTTCCATTTTAACTAAGTAATTATAACTCTCGTGGCCATAATTTTCACAGTTTGAGATGTGACAGCAAAACCGACATGTATTTCTTTTTCCTTCTTTACAATTTCTTAGGTAGAAAATTAATTTTTACTGTAAATTTTTACAACCTCAGCATATGATTTTTTTTTTTTTCTTTCCCTATTATGAACTTAACTTTCACCCTTTCATTTAAAGGAAGCACTTTATGGCTTCTTTTTGACATAGCCCAACTGCCAGCATCACTACTCCTGTGATTTGGGGCTGTTATTAAGTAAAATAATAATGCTAATTGAACACAAGCACTACTACACTGATACAGTAGTGTCCTGTGTTTTCACGGTGATGCTTCTTTTTTTTAGTGCGTGTGTGTGTATGTGTGTATTTATTGTTTATTTTCAGGGAGGAAGGGAGAGGGGGAGAGAGAGAAACATCAATGATGAGAGGGAATCATTGATTAGTTGCCTCCTGCATGTCTCACACGGGGGATTAGATCCACAACCTGGACATGTGCTCCCCCCAGGAATTGAACCGTGACCTCCAGATTTATAGGTTGCCACTCAACCACAGCCACGCCAGCATCTCATCATTGATGTTTCCATCTCCTTCTTCCTTTCCCTTCCTCTATCTGATATCAAGAGAAACATATATTTAAAAATATAACATTCACGAATCTCTGAGATATACAAAACAATTTATAAGTTTGTAAGAAGAAAATTAATATTTATTTCTAACCTCAAAATTAATAGTTTATGGATTTATAATTAGTAATATTTATATATTTTTTATTGATTTCAAAGAGGAAGGGCGATAGAGAGAAAAACATCAATGATGAGAGAATATTCTTTTAGGAGTTTTATGGATTTAGGTCTTATATTTATGTGTTTAATCTCTTTTAATTTTATTCTTATATATGGTGTATGAAACTGGTCTGGTTTCTTTATTTTTTTTTACATGTATCTGTCCAGTTTTCCAACACCATTTATTGATGAGACTATCTTTACCCATTGTATAGTCTTGCCTCTTTTGTCATAGATTAATTCACTATATAGTCTGGGCTCTCTATTCTGTTCCATCGGCCTATTTGTCTATAGTTATGCTAGTCAATGCTGTTTTAATTAATATAGCCTTATAATTATAGAAAGAACTTTTTTCTTTCTCAAGATTGCTTTGGCAAGTCTGGTCTTTTATGGTTTCATATAAATTTTTTAAGTATTATAGTTCTGTGAAAAATGCTTTGGTATTTTAGTAGGGATTGAATTGAATCTAGAATCTTTGGGTAGTATGGAAATTTTAATGATGTTAATTCTTCCCTATCCATGAATTTGTACTTTTATTTTCCATGTATTTGTATCTTCTTCAGTTTCTTCTTCAATGTATAGGACTTTTATCTCCTTTGTTAAATTTATATAAAATATTTTTTTAATGCAGTTGCAAATGGGATTGTTTCTTTTCTTTCTCACTCTTTCTTTTAATTTCAGACAGAGGAAAGGAGAGGGAGAGAGAGGTAGTAACATAAATGATGAGAGAGAATCATTGATTGGCTGTCTCCTGCACTCCCCTGCTGGGGATTGAGCTGCAACCCAGACATGTGCCCTGACTGGGAATTGAACCCAGGACCGCCTGGATCGGGATTTTTTTCCTTTTTTGTTTGTTTGTTTTAGAGAGTAGAAGAGAGGGAGGGAGTAGTGAGAAGGAGAGAGAAAAATACAAATTTGTTGTTCCACTTATTATGCATTCATTGGTTGATTTTTTTCCCCCATGTATTTTTATTGATTTCAGAGAAGAAGGGAGAGGGAGAGCGAGAGAGAAACATAAATCATGAGAGTTAGCCATCGTTACCCATCGGCCACCTCCTGCACGTGCGCCGCTCCCCCCCCCCCCCCCCCCACTCAAGCCCGCAACTGGGCATATGCCCCCAACCAGAATCAAACCTGGGACCCCTCAGTACCCAGACTAATGCTCTATTTACTGAGCCAAATCAGCCAGGGCCATTGTTTGATTTTTGTATGTGTCCTGCCTTGTCAATATTTAAAGTTTAGGTCTTTATCCAAGTTCCAAGATTGCTTTAACTGACAAGTCCTTTAATTAGATCTTCAGTTTTGAAGAAATTAACTCATTTTTGTCTGCTTTTCATCTCAGAGAATGAGAATTGTTGTTTTTGTAATCCACATATTATTAAGGAAATATGGGTCAATTTTGAATTTATTATGGTTACTGAAATGTACCCTATTCATGTAAGTATGCTGTCAGCTTGCCTGTTAAAGACAAATGCATATGGCATTATGATGTTTAATCTTGCTGTGAAAAATAGAGCAGTATTTCTTACCTTTTGTTCTATGTAAAAAGTTATTTAAATTACTAGCTGTGTTCAGTTTTTATCTGTGTGATTTGTCATCTTATTTAGTGAACGGAATTCCCTCTCGAAGTCCAAGATTGGTTTCTTCTGGGGATGACTCTGTGGATAGTCTGTTGCAGCGGATGGTACAACATGAGGACCAAGAGACCCTGGAGAAAAATATTGATGCTGAGGTTGCATCTGCCTCTGTGCCACCTTCCTGTAGTCCGGGCCATAGCCACAGCAAGGAGCGAACCATGGGAAAACCAGATGGCCTTCTAGTGCCTGCAGTCCCCAGTGACTCTTGCAGTAATAGCATCTCACTCCTTTCTGAAAAGTTGCCAAGCAGCTGTTCCCCTCATCATATTAAGAGAAGTATAGTGGAAGCTATGCAGCGCCAAGCTCGGAAAATGTGCAATTATGATAAAATCTTGGCCACCAAGAAAAACCTGGACCATGTCAATAAAATTTTAAAAGCCAAAAAGCTTCAAAGACAAGCCAGGACAGGAAATAACTTTGTAAAACGCAGACCAGGTCGACCTCGGAAATGTCCTCTCCAGGCTGTGGTATCAATGCAAGCATTCCAGGCTACCCAGTTTGTCAGCCCAGAATTGAATGAAGATGAGGAAGAAACAGCACTACACCTTGGTCCTGATACGGTTACAGATGTCATTGAAGCTGTTGTTCAGAGTATAAACCTGAATTCAGAACATAAGAAGGGATTGAAAAGGAAAAGCTGGCTTTTGGAAGAACAGGCCAAGAAAAAGCAGAGGCCATTCCTAGAACAAGAAGAACAAGAGAATACTAAATGGTAATTCCTTGCTTAACATTTTTATTTTAGTAGAGGAAACTAGCTTTTATACAAATGTAACATACCTAGAGGATACATAAATCAATTAGTCATAAAACCTTTTTATTATATTTACTATATACGAAATTCTTGCACTGGTAGGGTCCCTAGAGGCTGTTGGCTAGGGCCTCCCTCCCTTCCCCAGGCTGGCCCAGCCTCCTGGTCGAACAGACAATTTACAGCAGAGGTGTGATAGGGCATCACCTTTCCCTGATTGCTGGGTGGCCTCCTGCCCCTGAGAGCTCCTGGACTGAGAGGGGTCAGGCTGGGCTGAGGGACTCCCCTCCAGTGCATGAATTTTCATGCACCGGGCCTCTAGAGTAGATATAAAATAGATGTCTATATAGATTGTTGCTACCACTCTATGTTCCTTTGCAATCATAAACTGCTTAACCAGTAGCTATAATCCGTCTCCTAACTTTTAAGGTAACTACATTTTTTTTTTTAAATATATTTTTATTGATTCTTTACAGAGAGGAAGAGAGAGGGATAGAGAGTTAGAAACCATCAATGAGAGAGAAACATCGATCAGCTGCCTCTTGCACACCCCTTACTGGGGATGTGCCTGCAACCAAGGTACATGCCCTTGACCGGAATCGAACCTGGTACCTTTCAGTCTGCAGGCCGACGCTCTATCCACTGAGCCAAACCGGTTTCGGCGGTAACCACATCTTTACCTTATTTTATAAAATTTAGGTATGTAACCATAGATAGTATAATTTAGTTTGTCCTTCCTGAATGTCATTGAAATGGAATTTATAAGGCATATGCTTTTGTGTCTCACCTGTTTTTGCTCTACATATACATATTAAACCATCTTTTTTGCTGCATGTAGCTGTAGTTACCTTTGTTTTGTTACTAAATGGTAATCCATTATTTGTATATAATACTAGAGGCCTGATCCACAAAATTCGTTCAAGGGGCTTGGACCTTGCAACCACACAGCCTGGCTTCTGTCTGGAAGGTCATTTGGCTATCTGGTCTAATTAGCATATTGTGCTATTATAGACTAGGTCCAATGCACAAATTCATGCACCTTGAAATGTGGACCGTGAGTCTGCAGTAGGCACAGGGGTGGGTCTCAGCCCATCCTCTTCACCCTCACTCTGGCCTTCCTGCTGCAGTTCCCTGGTTCCCTGTCTGTCAGCAGCCCCACTCCCATCGCTCACACCTGCTAACTGCACGGAGTGATTGCGGCCTGCTCCATCAGCGGGAGTGAGCTGTGGCTGCTGCCCCAATTGCTCCTCAGGAGCAGGGTTGGTGGAGAAGCCCTTAGGGGTGATCAAAGCACCACCAGTGGGTGTGAGTGGCAGCTCCAGCATTGACTGTGGGTGCGAGCAGGGCTGGCGCCAGCAGCAGATGAGAGCACCAGGCAGGATCGCAGTGTGCGCGAACAAAGACTTTTCTGTAACCACCAGAGGCTCGCCCCAATGACAGCAACCAGTGTCCTGCCTTGATCTGGCATCCCCCTGCTTACCTTCTCCACCATCCCGCAGCAACCTGTGCCCATGTTTCCCATATGCCCCCTGGTGGTCAGTGCACTTCATAGTGACTGTTTGGTTGTTCCAGTTGTTCCGCCGCTCTATCTATTTGCATATTAGACTTTTATTATCATTTTATTGTTGGCTTATTTTCAGTTTGAGGCTATTATCTAAAACTGCTGCTCTTAATATTACTCTAATGTCCACTTTTGGATTTGGACACTAATTTCTCCAAGGTATATACTTAGGGATGGTATTAACTGAATAAAGTGATGGGTGTGTCCCAAGACTTAATTTTAAGATATGGTATATTAAGATAGTATGAAACTGAGTGGGTTAGAGAAACAAATCCATTCATGTATGCAAGCTTGCTATGTGACAGAGTTGGCACAATGGGGGGAAAAACAATATTCGATACATTGTGTCCCAAAAGCTGGTATTATATAAGAATGGAAATGAAATTAGATTTTTGTCTTAAATTAAATTAGAAAAATTAATTCCCAATTGATTAAATACATAAATCTAAAAGCAAAACTTAACCTTTTAGAAGCTAATATGGAAAGAGAGAAACTTCATGATTTTGTTCTCAGAAAGGATATCATAAACAAGATATCAAAAGCAGTAACAGTAACATACAGTAGGTAAAAATTGATAAACTGGATTATATTATAAGAATTTCTTTTCATCAAATAGCATGACAAACATAAAGTCTTGCTGCAAACTGAGAGAGGAAATTTATAACACATGTAATGTATACTAGTTACAAATCAACCTATATAATCTAGCAACTTCCTTTTAGATAATTAAAAAAAAAAAAAAACCTCTTGCACAATAGGCACTAGAAAACACTTTTTGAAAACGTAGTAGCAAGATTGGTTATAATGGGTAATAAAATAGAAATATCCCAAATTAACAAAAAAGGAAGTAGTATATTATTTTTTACACAGTTGAAATGTGATATGATAGTAAAAATTTATGAATTACAGCTGCAATAATTACAGATGGTTCTTGGAAACATAATATTAAATGAAAGAAATCCCTAAAAAAGATATAGTAGATAATATTATTTTTACTTTTAAAAATAAAATAAAGGTATTATATTGGACTTAGGGGTGTCGAACTCAATCAGAGAAGGGGCCAAAATCTAAAATCCAGCCTAAATCGCAGGCCGAATGGTTTACTGAACAGTCATAAACTGACAATGTCATAAACTGACAGCGGAGTGCAGTGATGACAGCGCGGTGCGGGCCACATTGCAAGGCCTGGCGGGCTGGATTTGGCCCGCGGGCCTTGTGTTTGACACCTGTGGGATAATTACATCATAAACCATCTATTAAAATGCTATACCTCTTCCTCTCTTTTTTCTCCCCTGAAAAATTTAGTTTTTAAGCCATTAGGTAGATGGCCCTGGGGTGTGTTTTGGAGTCTTAAAAGAGTAAGGGAGCCGAAACCAGTTTGGCTCAGTGGATAGAGCATTTGCCTGCGGACTGAAGGGTCCTGGGTTTGATTCCGGTCAAGGGCATGTACCTTGGTTGCGGGCACATCCCTGGGTGGGGGTGTATAGGAGGCAGCTGATTGATGTTTCTCTTATCGATGTTTCTAACTCTTTCCCTCTCCTTTCCTCTCTGTAAAAAGTCAATAAAATATATTTTATTTAAAAAGAGAGAGTGAGGGAGTTGGGTGGGTGAGGGCCTGAGGGGGAAAGAGTATTGATCCAGCCCTAGAAAGTCAGCGCCTGAGTAGGATGAAAAGGGTGCTGTTATTTGTTTTTTATTTTTTTTATTTTTTTTTTAATGTTTTTATTGTTCATATTATTACAAATGTTCCTTTTTTCCCCCCCATCATTGCTCTCCTCCACCAGGTTCCCACCCCTCCCTCTGCCCTTTCCCCACTCCCCACTGTCCTCATCCATAGGTGCACAGTTTATGTTCAGTCTCTTCCCACGCCCCCCTCTCCCCTTTTCCCCAAGAATCATCAGTTCACTCCCCTTCCATACCTCTGATTCTATTATATTCAACAGTTACTATTATTCATCAGATTTTTTTTTTTAATTTCCTTGGTTTTTAGATTCACTTGTTGATAGTTACGTATTTGTTGTTCATAATTTTTATCTTTGTTTACTTTCTCTTCTGAAAGAACCCCCTTCAGCAATTCATATAATTCTGGTTTGGTGGTGATGAACTCCTTTAGCTTTTTTTTATTAGTGAAGCTCTTTATCTGACCTTCGATTCTGAGTGATAGCTTTGCTGGATAGAATATCTTTGGCTGTAGGTTCTTACTATTCATCACCTTGAATATTTCTTGCCATTCCCTTCTGGCCTGCATGGTTTCTGTTGAGAAGTCAGCTGACAATTGTATAGGTGCTCCTTTATATGTAACTACCTTCTTTGCTCTTGCTTCTTTTAATATTCTCTCTTTGTCTTTTGCTCTTGGAATTTTAATTATGAGATGTCTTGGTGTGGTCCTCTTTGGATTCCTTTTGTTTGGAGTTCTGTGTGCTTCCTGGATTTGTAAGTCTAATTCTTTCACCAGGTGGGGGAAGTTTTCTGTCACTATTTCTTTCAGTATGTTTTCGATATCTTGCTCTCTCTCATCTTCTGGGACCCCTATAATTCTGATGTTGGTTCGCTTGAAGTTGTCCCAGAGGTTTCTTACATTATTTTCAATTTTCTGGATTCTCTTGCCTTCTAGCTTCTGTGGAGGAGTGTCTTCTGGCTCTTTATGTTCCAACTCTTTGACTTGATTCTTGCGATCTTCCCTTCTGTTTTTAGGACTCTGTAAAATATGTTTTATTTCAGACAATGTATTCTTTATTTCTTGTTGCTCCCTTATTATTTCTTGATGACTCCTTATTAATTCTAGTTGATCTCTTTTCATATCCTCATAGGACTTATCCATCTTTTCTAGGAAATTCTTGAAAAACCTTATAAGCGTAGATTTGAACTCTATATCCAGGCGCTTTTTGTCCTCCATTTCTTTCGTTTGTGATTTATTTTGTTGTCGCATATCGCAGTTACAGATGGGGCGGGGTTTCAGGGTGGAGCCTGCAGCTTTGGCTTCCGTCAGCCCCGCCCTATGCGGCTCCTGGGTCTCAGGGTCCTTCAGTGCTCGCTGCTGGCACCTCTGAGAGAAAGGTGCCCTCGATTTCCGCCTGCTGCCAAACAGTCTATGCTCTCCCCCAATGAGCCCGGTACTGGGTTCAGTTCAGTTGGAAGTGGAGTTGGAGGTGGCGTTCAGAGCAGTCTGGAGCCCCAGTCTCCTTCCCGTCAGGGCAATCCCGCGGCACAGCCGGCCGTCCCTTCTCTGGGGGCAGTGTGCGCGCCTCCGGGACCTCCTTTCTCCGCTTCCCCGGGGTTCCGACTTACAGCCCAGCTCCCTCTGGGTGAGCCTTGGTCTCCGGGGTCTGGGGAACTGGGGTTCAGAGCAGTCAGGGGCCTAGCACAGTCGGAGTTTTATCTCCTTTCCGCTAGAGAACGCCCGCCAAGCACTCCGTTTCCCCCTCCTCTCTCCTCCGCGCCTCCTTCTGGTTTTCTCCTTGCTTCTCGCTGTAGAATTTCTAGTCAGTCAACCTTCCTGTAGTTCTGGGCAATGTCCATTTTATATTTTAGTTGTATTTTATTGAAATTGTTGTGTGCTGCTGCGGCTAGGTGTTCACCTGGGCGCAGCCATCTTGGATCCCCCTGTTATTTGTTTTTTAAATGATGATCTTATTAATAGTGCCTACTTTGGAGAGTCAGGGACCAGCAAGGTTAGGACGGTGTTTAATCCCAGACCTCAATATAAATTTTAAACATTCTATGAGTAGGCATTTGTTTTTCTTATAAGCCCTCAAGGTGATTCTGATGTATATGATCTACAGGTGGCACTTGGGGGAAAAAACATGGCCATTGGTGAATTTATATATGTAGGAGATAAGCAGAAAACCAGAAAAAAAATATTTTTTATTGCAGGGGAAAGAAAAATAAGGCACAGAAGTAGAAGCGAATTGGGTCAGAACAGAAAAAAAAAAATTAAGTAAATATTAAATTCTGTGATCAAGAAAGTTATGTAAGACTTGTTCAATATGCAGAAATCAATTCATGTAATCCAGTACATCAGTAGGCTAACAAATAAAAATCTTACGATCTTAATAAATGTAGAAAATGAATTTCACAAAGTCATGATAAAAACTCTGAGCAACCTAAGAATAGAAAGAAACTACCTTACCGTAATAAAGACCATATATAAAACCTCCTGGCTAACCTCAATGGTAAAAGACTGAGAACTTCTCCCTAACGTCAGGAATGAAGCAAGGTTGCCCACTTTTGCCACTTCAGTTCAACATAATATTGGAATTCCTAACCACAGCAATTAGGCAAGAAAAAGTAAAAGGCATCTAAATTTTGAAGGAAAAAATAAATTAGGTCTGTTCCCAGAGGCCCTGCCTTTTTTTATTTTTGTAATTCATGCAATCCAGTACATCAGTAGGCTAATAAATTATGATGAAGTATTTGCAACTTAAACTTTATCCTTCACCCAAGGATATGTTTTATTTCATTTCATTTTATTTTCTAGTGGCCCAGTGATAGATTCATGCATATTGAAAGGCAGTTAATTAGAAGAAATATTTTAATATCGCTATTTGCCCTTTCTTTATAATAGAAGTGTCAGAGATGAAAGAAAATTAGTAAAATGTATATAAATAATATAGAAATTGATTAATAAACAATAACAATATGATATAACAATAAGACATGGTATAAAAATAACAAAAACATGATCTAAAAACAAAACATGATACGAAAACCTTGATAAAAAGAATGACTGATTAATTGATTAAAATTATTCTAGTATCTCCCTGTATACCACATTAAGAATAAAAACACTTTCAGAGTGCTTAACTAATTTCTCTTATGATGAAGTATTTGCAACTTTAACTTTAATGTCACATGCTCTTCATACTTGAGAGAAAGCAACATATAACTGACCATGTCTGAAAACAGGTTCATGTAGGAATATTTCTTTTCTTTCTAGAGTTTGTCCTTGTGACTTATTATTCATTGCAAATGCTGGCATCATGGGAAGCTATCTTCGAATTAATTTAAATGGGAGGCCAGTGGCAGACAGGGACAAATCAATTCTTGGAATCAGAACAATTCCTTCCACAGATCCTGTTAATATTTCAGCTTTAAGAAACACACTGGTGTGGCTGGCACCAGTGAGAACTTTATATGTATCACGCATGCACGAGTCAACATTTATTTTAAATTGCCAGTGAGTGTCATATGTGCTGGTGGGACATACTGTTGGTCACTTAGCCTTTTATATCGAGAGATTTATTTATTTATTTTTAGGAAAGAGAAAGAGAAACATTGATTGGCTGCTTATCATATGTTCCCTGATTGGATATCTAACCTGGAACTTTGCTACATTCCAACCAACTGAGTCACCCAGTCAGGTCCCAGATACCATTTCTTATATTTGGAAAACCCTGAGGATCACACACATAAACATACACACAACACCTAAAGCTTATAAACTAAGTAAAGTTCAGAATGCAAAGTCACCATACAAAAATCAATTGCCTTTTTATACACTTCTTTCCAAAGAGAAAATTAAAACAGTTCAAGTGCTTGCTTCAGCAAGCACATATACTAAAATTGGTACAATACAAAGAAGATTAGCATGGCCCCCGTGCAAAGATGATATGCAAATTTGTGAAGTGTTATTTTTTATTTTTAAGGGGGGAAAAAAAACCCAGTTCTATTTACAGTAACATAAAAAAGAGTATAATAGTTAAGAATAAACTTACCCAGGAAGGCAGACTTTAACTGAAAATTTACAAAACATTGTTGAACAAAATTAAAGAAATAAGTAAATGGAAAGATAGCCTGTGTTCATGGGTTAGAAAATTTAATATTTTTAAAATATCAGTACTACCCAGGACCATCTGTAGATTCAGTGCAATCCCTATCAAAATTCCAGTGATGTATTTTGCAGGAATAGAAAAATCCATTCTAAAAATCATCCTTATGAATTTCAAGGGATCCCAGATAGCCAAAACAATCTTGAAAAAGAATAAATTTAGCCAAAACCAGTTTGGCACAGTGGATAGAGCGTCAGCCTGCGGACTGAAGGATCCCAGGTTCGATTCTGGTCAAAGGCATGTACCTTGGTTGCAGGTACATCTACGGGGGGCGGGGGACACACACACACGCGTGCAGGAGGCAGCTGATTGATGTATCTCTCTCATCCGTGTTTTTATTTTCCTTCCTCTCTGTAAAAAATCAATATATTTAAAAAAAAAAAAAGAAAGAAAAAGAATAAATTTAAGTTTCTTAATTTTTCTCCCATTTTTGCACAGGCTGTGACCTTTATTATGATGTTGAATATAAGTGGTGAAACTAGGCCTTTGCCTTGTCCTTGATGGTTAGGTAAATTGTATTGCCTTTCACCATTAAATACAAAGCAAAAAAGAAACCTAGGAAATTCCCTGCCATGTCAGTGCTTTGGGTCCCAAAGTCGCTAGGCAATCTGTTTGCTTATGTTTATTTGATATGAAAGTTCCAAGATTTTTAATTGTACTTAGTGGAAGGATTGTTCCATCTTTGCCTGGAACTGGAATCACCTTAATTTTTAAAAGTTTTTTTCTATTTCTTTAGAATTTTTAATGAATTCAGAGGCATTTTCCCCCTCCCCCTTTTTAGCACTATAGTAGATGTTATTTCATTGCCTTCTGATTGCATTGTTTCATACATGAAAGCTGCACTCATTCTTATTTTTGTACTACTGTATATATCATGTATTTTTTTCTCTGACCCCTTTTTATTTTCTTCAATAATTTTCAGCAAGTTTATTATGTTATGCTTTACTTGTTTTATTTGAGTTTATATTTCCTATGGTTTGTTTAGTGTCTTGGAACTTTGAGTTTATAATTTTTATCAAATTTGGAAAAATTTTGACCAGTACTTTAAAAAAAATATTTTTTTCATTATGAAATTTTTTACGTTGTGAATATTAAATTATTGTGTCTGGTTTTTGTTCTTTTCATAGTATTTAATTTATTTTGATAGGCAATTAAGTGACTTGTAGATTAGCTTGGATTCTTTTGAAGATTGTTTTTAAGCTCTATTGGGATTTGGCTTTAGTCCAGATATAGTTAAGCCCTACAAAAATGGGTAATACTACCCTTTGGGATCACTATTGAATGTCCCTGGTATGTATTGGGTAATGTCTTTCTACTGTGCCTAATGAAATCTGAGTATCTACCATCATGTATGAGCTCTGGGAATTATCCAGGTTATAGTACTCTGGTAGTTCTTTGACTGGCCTTATAGAATTTCACCCTGCACATGCACAACTTAGTATTCAGCAGTATACTAAAGGAAATCCATACACAGATTTATGGAGTTATTTTTCTCTATTACTTTCTTCACTTCAATATTCTGCCCCATGATTTCCAGCTACCTCAGCTTCTCAATACTCTGATCGCTCTCTTTTCAACTGTTCTACTTCCTCATAAAGGGAAAGTGGTTATAGGACTTTCTCTTCTTCCCTCTCATTTTTTATTTTGTTTATTGTTTGTGAGTGTTTCCAATTTTTCTCAGGGATCACAGTGCTGCGCTATTTTCTGATGTCTATTGGTTGTTTCATAAACATTATCCAGGTTTATAGTACTTTACTGTATTTTATTAGTTTCTGTCAGGAGAACAAGTGTGGTATCTATTATTCCAGCATAGCCAGATGAGAAAGACTCCAAATCTCCTTTTTTAAATTGCTGTTATGGTTTTTAAAATAAATCATTTGTAGGAAGATATTTTTTTCACCATAAAATTATCTTTAAACTTCTTTTTATAGCTTTACTGAAGCAGCAGTTGAGATTCCCAGTCCTCCTGAAACCCCAGCCAAACCTCTTGAACCTGAAAGCACCTTGCAACCCGTGCTTTCTCTCATCCCAAGAGAAAAGAAGGTCCCACGTCCCCCAAAGAAGAAGTATCAGAAAGCAGGGCTGTATTCTGATGTTTACAAAACTACAGAGTAAGTAATAGTATCTATCAGCTGGCATCCTTTAAAGATCTTTTATTCTTCCATGTTTAAAAAAAACTTTGACAATCGTAAAGCACATACAAATGTAAAATACACAAATGTGAATCTCATCACAAACACCTAATATTCACTGTAATACCACCACACTGTGTTGTTCTGGGCTGATATATCTTCTCTGATCTTTACCTACTCTCTGTCTTTCCAGATGACATTTCTATAGTTTGGATTCTAATGGTATTTGGGGTTTTTTGTTAATTAAAAATAATGGCATTTTGCATGTACTAAAATAATCTTGATGATTAATCTACATTCATTCCTCTTTGGTTGAATGTTTTCTATGTTCTAAGTACTTTGTAAGATATACCTTACTTAAAAAAAAACTTATTTCCTTGGGAAAATATAGCATAATAAGCAATCTAATTGAGAAGTTTTAAAGCCCCCAAAGGGATATCATTGAATAAGAAGTGTTTTTATAGCACTGGCCAGATAGCTCAATTGGTTTGAGTGTCGTCTCGATATGCAGTTTGAGGGTCTGATCTCCATTTAGGGCACATACAAGAATCAACCAATGAATACATATATAAGTGGAACAACAAGTCTCTGTCTCTCTCTCTCTCTCTCTCTCTCTCTCTCTCTCTCTCTCTCTCTCTCTCTCCCCCCCCCTTTCCTCTTGCTCTAAAGTCAATAAAATTTTAAAAAATCGAATATAGTTGGGTTAGAGATTCAATAGTAGTTTCCAAGGTGAAAGAAGGGCATTTCATTTAGAGAGACTAGAATGTGAAAGACAACATTAGGCTGTAAAGATTTTTCATGTATTACAACTCAGAAGTTATGTTTTTAAAATGCAGTGGGTGTTGTGGAAAATAAGCATTGCTTCCTAGAATCCAAGCTGATCTACAAGTAACTTAACTGCCTACCAAAATGAATTGAATACTGATAAACCAAAAAACCATATACTTTACTGACTGTAAGATATTTACTTATCCCATTAAGCTACAGGAAATTTTAAAATGAAATTTTTAGGAAAGGAAGTGAAAATGCGAGCTATGATGCGCGCTGACCCCCAGGGAGCAGATGTTCAATGCAGGAGCGGCCCCCTCATGGGCAAGTGCTCCCACAGCCAATCTCCCCTAGCTGGCTGGCCCTGATCAGGATTAAGCAAGATGGCCCTGATTGGCCCCATCCCAGCCAGGCTGAGGGACTCCGTTCGTGCACAGATTCGTTCACCAGGCCTCTAGTTATAAATAATTAATTATGGAAGCTCAGTCTGTCATTTAGGAATGGAAAAGTGTTGAGTAGGAGTTCATGATCACATTTATTTTGTTATATTTTTTAGCTCTCTAGTTTTATGTCTAAGGAAAATGTGTAGTAGCTAGCATTGAATAGGGAGCAGCTGTGTTGCTCTAGCCCCCTCTAGTGAGTAAAATGTTTTGAATATGTTTTTATTTTTCAATTACAATTGAAAAAAAAATTATATTAGTTTCAGGTGTATAACCTTATATTAATTAGACATTTAGATAACTTATGAAGTGATCACAATAAATCTTGTACCTATCTGACACCATACTACATAATACAGTATTACTATATTTCTTATGCTATATATACTTTACATGCCCATGACTATTCTGTAACTATCATTTTGTACGTTTTAAAATTAATTGAATTAATTTTATTTTTTTAAATATATTTTATTGGTTTTTTACAGAGAGGAAGGGAGATGGATAGAGAGCTAGAAACGTCAATGAGAGAGAAACATTGACCAGCTGCCTCCTGCACACCCGCTACTGGGGATGTGCCCGCAACCAAGGTACATGCCCTTGACCGGAATCGAACCCAGAACCCTTCAGTCCCCAAGCCGACGCTCTATGCACGTGAGCCAAACCGGTTTCGGCATTGCTCTCTCTTTCTCATTCACATACCTATACACACATTTTTTCTCAATTATTGAAAATTTTCTCAGTGATTGAAAGTTATAGACATTTTGACTCATAAATATTTCAGTATATATTTCCTCCAAACAAATATATTGTCTTATGCAAACAGGTCACAAATATTAAAATCAGGATCTTTAAAATGCTATACTACTATTATCTAACATACAGTTCATAATAAAATTTTTTATAACAGTTGGGTTTTTTTTAGAGAGTACAGAAGAATTGCTTTGCAGAGGGTCTTTAAATTTGCGTTAGTCATGCTGGGACCGGTTTGGCTCAGTGGATAAAGCGTCGGCCTGGGGACTGAAAGGTCCCCGGTTCGATTCTGGTCAAGGGCACGTACCTTGGTTGCGGGCGCATCCCCAGTAGGGGGTGTGCTAGAGGCAGCTGATCGATGATTCTCTCTCATTGATGTTTCTAACTCTCTATCCCTCTCTCTTCCTCTCTGTGAAAAATCAATAAAATATATTTTAAAAAATAAATAAATAAATAAATAAATTTGCGTTAGTCTGATGTTTCTTCATAAATAGATTAAAGTTGTGCATTTTTTGCAGGAATACCACAAAAGTAATGTTTTCTTCTCAGTGCATCAACAAGATAAGTAATAACAAATGTTCGAGAAGTGATGGAGAAAAGAGGTTGTGCTGGTGGGAATGTAGACTGGTACAGCCACTGTGGAAATTGGCAATTCCTCAAAAACTTAAGACTAGAATTACCACCTGACCCAGCAATCCTTCTCCTGGGTATATACTTCAAAAAAAAATCTATTTGCAACAATAAATGCACCCCTATGTTCTTTGAAGCATTTTTCACGGTGGTCAAGACATGTAGATAAACCAAAGTGTCCTGCGACAGAGGATTAGATAAAAATGTTGTACATGTACACAATGAAATATTACTCAGCCATAAAAAAGGTGAAATACTTCCTTTTGCAACAACATGGATGTACCTAAGTGAAATAATTCGACCATAAAAAGCTAAGAACCTTATGATTTCATTCATGTGGGGTATAAAACTGAAACTCGGGAACACAAACAGCAGTGTGGTGGTTGCCAAGGAGAAAAGGGTAGTGGGAATGGTAAAGGGCTTAATGTATGGTGATAGATGATTTGACTTTGGGCTGTGTGCGCACAGTGCAATATACAAATCTTGTGTCATAGAAATGTGCAACTTAAGCCACAGGTCAAAAGGAAACACCTAGCACAAAAATTTACTGTTTACCTTACTATAACTTAGTAGTTTTATATCTGAAGTAGCTACTCTTCATTCCTACAGGTATAAAGATTTTTCTCCTGAGTTATTTGAACTAGCAGTGTCATACAAACAAATGATTATATCACAGAAAATGCTAGGAGTGTTCAGAATCTCCAACACAAATTAACAAAAACAAACTAATTCTCTCTCTAAATCTGCTACTCTGCCAAGCTCACATGTAACAAAATATTTAAAATGTGATAGATGCCCTAGGCCTGTTTGGCTCAGTGGATATAGTGTCGACCTGTGGATTGAGGAGTTCCAGGTTCGATTCCAATCTAGGGCACATGCCCAGGGTGGCTCTGGGTGGCTGGGCAACTGCCATCTGTGGCTTGCCTGAGCCTTGGGCCAGCCCTGGGCAGCTGGGGGCTGAAGGGACTGGGTGCTCCATCTTGTGGCTGTGGGCGCTGCCATATTTGTGATGGTGTGAGAGTCAATTAGCATATTCCCTATTATTAGACAGGATAAATCGTTAGTAAAATATATGGTTATCATTAGGATCAAATCTGAAAATGAGGTTTCTTCTGCAAAACTATTGGAGAATACTAATGTTGCTCTTCCTTATGTGTAATTCCTAAAAGGCTATTCCAAAAACATGTATTTTAAAAATATATGAAGGTACTTAGTATCTGTCCCTCCAAAAATATGCATTTAAGACTAAATCCAGGGCAAGGTAAGTCATTGACCCAATACACTCAGATTGCAGATTCAATCCAAAGTCATGGCACATACAAGAGTCAACCAATAAATGCATAAATAAGTAGAACAACTAATCAATGTTTTCTTGTCTCTATTCCCCCCACCCGCACCTTCCTCTCTCTCTCTAAAATCAAACAAAAATATTTAAGGTACTATTAAAGCAAATAGTCTTGATAGAATGAGAAAATGCTATTGCCTCTCTCTCTCTTTTTTTTAATCATAGTCCAAAGAGCCGATTGATTCAGTTAAAGAAAGAAAAGCTGGAATACTCTCCAGGAGAGCATGAATATGGATTATTTCCAGCCCCAATCCATGTTGGTGAGTATACACAGTATATTGTCAGAAAAAATGGGTTATTTCTTGAGTTTGGGTGAAATGTTCCGGCATTCTTGCTATTATTTATTTATATCTATTGGGGTGAAGCTCTTTTTATTTTTATTTTTTACTATTTAATTTATACTTAACTCTAAAAAATTCTGCAAACTCTTTACTGTCTAGGAGTCAAAATTACATAAATCTTACTCACTGGAGTTTCAGTAAACAACTCTATACCTGTAGCATTTGATTCCCTAAATATGTCATCTTGAAAAACCCAACTATTCATCAGTCCACTTTCATATCTCAAAAGGAGTGAGATTATTTATGGATATGTAACAAAGGAAATAGGCCCCATGCTTTTCCTAATCTTTATCTGCTTGAAAATTAGGCAAGATTTTTTTTTTTTTTTTTAAGAGGATATGTCAAGGCCTTGTTTAGCATCTGGGTAATAGTACCTCCTAGGGTCCTACTATAAAGCATACCAAATAAGTAAAAACTCCCTAGAAGTCATCCTAAATTCTTCCCATTTTTTCAACACCTTATCCAGTCCATCTCCAAGTTTTTTTATTTCCATTCTTAAAATATATCCTCCTTTCCCAGTTCCATTGCCATCATTCAAGCCCATGCCACTATGCCATAGCCTTCTAATAGATCTCTCCGCTTCCATTGTTTGTTTGTTTGTTTGTTTTAATATATTTTTATTGATTTTTACAGAGAGGAAGGGAGAGAGACAGAGAACTAGAAACGTAGATGAGAAACATCGACCAGCTGCCTCTTGCATACCCCCTACTGGAGATGTGCCCACAACCAACGTACATGCCCCTGACCGGAATCGAACCTGGGTCCTTTCAGTCCGCAGACAAACGCTCTACCACTGAGCCAAACCGGCTTCGGCTCTCCGCTTCCATTGTTTCCTTCCAGTTTTCCAATCCACTCTCCACACAATAAAAAGAGAAATGATTTCATAACTTGAACAGATTATACTTAAAACCTTTCAGTGGCTTACCATTGGAGAAATTGATGCACTGCTTATTCTGACTTTTAAGAATGATATGGCCCCTGGCTACCCCATTATTCCCATATATCTATTCCTATCTTTCCCTTATTCACTGTATTAGGCCATGCTGGTCTTCTTTCAAATCCTAGAATATACCAAGCTCTTTCCCTCAAGAAGATTGCTATACTTATTCCCATTGCCTGGAAATCCCTTCAAACTCTTCTCATGTTTGTTTTCCTCTCATTCTTTAAGGATTAGCTGACAATATCAGCTTATATATAATTTTCTTTAAAATTGCATTCATGGCCCTGGTCAGGGTGGCTCAGTTGGGTGTCTTCCGATACACTAAAAGGCTTCGAGTTCAATTCCCTATCGGGGCTCATGTCCAGGTTTCAGGCTCTATTTCCAGTAGGGGCTTGGAGGAGGCAGCCCATCAATATCTTCATTGAAAATATTACATGTCCAAACCGGTTTGGCTCAGTGAATAGAGCATCAGCCTACAGACTCAAGGGTTCCAGTTCGATGCCAGTCAAGGCCATGTACCTTGGTTGCAGCACATCCCCAGTAGGGGGCATGCAGGAGGCAGCTGATTGATGTTTCTCTCTCACTGATGTTTCTAACTCTCTATCCCTCTCCCTTCTTCTCTGTAAAAAATCAATAAAATATATTTTTTTAAAAGGAAGAAAATAATACATATGTCCTCTTTTTTTCCCCATTGACTCTTTCTCGCCCACCCCCACTCTTTCCCAGCCTCCGCCCCAGACCTTCACCACACTGTTGTCTTTGTCCATGGGTTATCCTATATAATGAAAGCCTAATATGCAAATTGACTGAACTGTGGAGCAACCAGTCACTATGACACACACTGACCACCAGGAGGCAGGCGTTCAATGCAGGAGCTGTGTGCAGGCCCCAACAGGGTATGGGGGTACCAGGCCAACCAAGGCGCTTGCCAGCGGAGATCCCCCGTTCCGACCTCTATTGCATATATATGCATACAAGCTCTTGATCTCACATCAGTGTTCTTTCTCTCTTTCTCCCTTCCTCTCTGTCCAAAAATCAATTTTTAAAAATCTTTAAAATAATAACAAATAAAAAATACAATAAAATTGTTCTCATGATTGTCCATCATGGAGGGTTCTTCCTTTATTCTACATCACAGAACCTTGTTTTTCTTTTTATAATCTATTAGAGACATGGTGCATGAATTCGTGCACTAGTGGGATCCCTTGACCTGGCATGTGGGATCAGGCTAAAACCAATTTTCCAATATTCCCCGAGGGGTCCCAGATTGTGAGAGAGTGCAGGCCAGGCCGAGGGAACTCACCGGTGCACTATTGGGGCCAGGGAGAGACGTAGGAGATTGTCAGGCCTGTCTAAGTCCTGATAGGCCAGATTGTTAGGCCTGTCTCAGTCCTGATGGGCCATACCCCAGCAGCAAGCTAACCTGCTGATCAGAGAATCTGTCCCGTGGTGGTCAGTGCACATCATAGCATCTGGTCAGCCAGTTGACTGTCCCCTAGTGGTCAGTATATGTCATAGTGAGTGGTTGAGCAGCCTTAGCATATCATTAACATATTATAATTTGTTGAACAGCTGACCAGATGACTGGATACTTAGCATATTAGGCTTTTATTATATAGGATAATTACTATATAGGATAATTACTATACTTTATTAATTTTTATCTGACTCCCCTATCCTATATAATAAAAGCATAATAGGATCATTTGTCTTTCTTATTCTCCTTTGATTTCCCAGTGCCTAATTTTTTGTTGTATAAATGAAAGAAGAGAAAGAGAAATTAGGATAAATTGCTGAATGTAGATGACAGTTTTTTCTCAGGAACAACTTATTGTGTAGCAGATGTTGATCCTATGCACTATAATGTTCTCTTAAACTATGACTCTCTTGACCCTTTTGATTAGGGACTCTTCTCTGGTTTATGATTATTGAATCTCCTTTTTCTCCCTAAAGGGCCCAACATCATAAGGTATTTAAAGTGGCAGGTTTAGACAAGTTTTGCAATAAATGTGAGTTATTGTATATTGAGTGACTGGAGAATGGTGTAACTACAACATAGAGTTACAAGGCTTAATTCTTAGCTCAGTAACTATGCTAGTACTTAATGAAGGTAAGAGTTCAGCTCCATGTTCTCTAGGCATAATGCCAAAGTTCTCTTAAAAGAACCTTTTGTTTTTATTAGTGATGCGTAGCAATGGAAGCAGTTTCTTAGCAGATTGTGCTATTTCCTAGAACCTGCTAGTGATAAATAGCTTTGAAAATAAGAAGTAATTTACAAGTCCCGTTTAAAGGAAAACACAGCCATTTTGGTCTTACTGGTTTTATCCTGTTTGGGAAATTAACTTAGATCTTGGATGAAACTCTAACTATGCAAGGGAATGAAGGAAACAGTTAATTCCAAGGGAGAAAGGGGGGAATGATGGGTAGATTAATATTTCTTGTCATGTCTCTGGCATGAATTAGTGGTTAACAAGTCTAGAATGGAAATTCCTTTATTTAAATAAAGATTTTATCTCTGCATCTCCACTTTAGTTCTAATAAGACTAATTTGTACTCAGTAAATAAAAAATAGAAAAATTTATCCAAGTAGTGGCTCTTTTCTCTGGTGAATCAGGACTTTATCTTTTCTTTAAATCCTCCTTCTAGGATATGTTTTTATTGATGAGAGAGAGAGAGAGAGAAAGGACCGTTGATGTTAGAGCCTTCTGTATGCACCCCTTCCGGGAATTGAACATGCTACCTTTTTGTGTATGGACTACACTCCAACCAACTGAGCCCCCCAGCCAAGGCTGAAACAGGACTTTAAATCAGACTGTTGCACAATATATATTTTTTGTGGGTGTGCTATTTTGTTTTTCAAATAATCGTTTAAGATAGGAATAGAGGCCCAGTGCACAGTGTCCCTCAACCCAGCCTGCACCTTCTCCAATCGTGGACCCCTCGGGTGATGTCCAACTGCTGGTTTAGGCCCGGCAGCCAGATATCCCTCTCTCAATCGGGACTGCTGGCTCCCAACTGCTCGCCTGCCTGCCAGCCTGCTCACTCCTAACCACTCCCCTGCCAGCCTGATAAAGGCCTAACTGCTTCCCTGCCAGCCTGATCGACACCTAACTGCTGCCCTGCCGGCCTGATTGTCCCCAACTGCCCTTCCCTGCTGTCCCGATCGCCCCCCAACTGCCCTCCCATGCTGGCCCAGTAACCCCCAATTGCTCTCCCTTGCAGGCCTAGTTGCCCCTAACTGCCCTCGCTGGCCAGCCCAGTCACTCCTAACTGCCCTCCCACACAGGCCTGGTCCCCTCCAACTGCCCTCTCCGGCAGGCCTGATAGCCCACAACTACCTTCCCCTGCTGGCCATCTTGTGCAACAGCATGAGGGCCAATTTGCATATTACATCTTTATTATATAGGATAGAGAGGGTGGATACTCAGCTGTTTTAAACTGGTCACAGCCAATATCATGTAAACAAAGAGCATGAGAGTCAGCTAGACCTGGGTTTATCTCTGTCTTTGCTATATTAGTTATATGAATAAAATAGATATATAAACAAAATCAAATGCAGCTTACCATTGGAGTCATATTCAATAAATGTAAAGTAATATTTTTATTTTTTAAATATATTTTATTGATATTTTACAGAGAGGAAGAGAGAGGGATAGAGAGTTAGAAACATTGATGAGAGAGAATCATCGATCAGCTGCCTCTTGCACACCCCCCACTGGGGATGTGTCCGCAACCAAGGTACATGCCCTTGACCAGAATCGAACCCGGGACCTTTCAGTCCGCAGGCCGACGCTCTATCCACTGAGCCAAACCGGTTTTGGCAGTATTTATTTTTAAAATGTTTAATAAAATCAAGTTTATTTATCTTAGGGAAATAAATTTTAATTCTCAAACAAGGATATGCTTTTATTTATTTTTAAGAGAGAGAGAGAAACATTGAGCTAAGAAACATCAATTGGTTACCTTCTGTATGTACCCCAACCAGAGATCAAACCATCAACCTAGGTTGCCATTCACTGTAAGTCATTCAGACTTATGCCAAACCTTGACTGCTTTCCTAATATAATGGAAAGAACATAGGGCTCTGTGCAGAAAAGAATTAACATAGCAGACTTAAGACTTTTATTCTTAGAACCTCCTTCTTGCTAGATTGGCTGTTACCTGGCATCAAGGAACTTGAAAACCGCTAGGACCGGTTTGGCTCAATGGATAGAGCATCGGCTTGGGGACTGAAGGGTCCCGGGTTCGATTCCGGTCAAGGGCATGTACCTTGGTTGCGGGCATATCCCCAGTAGGGGGTGTGCAAGAGGCAGCTGATCGATGACTCTCTCTCATCGATGTTTCTAACTCTCTACCTCTCTCCCTTCCTCTCTGTACAAAATCAATAAAATATATTAAAAAAAAAAAAAAAGGAACTTGAAAACCATACACAGTTTCCTCTATTGAGATAAAATCCCTAGATAGTAATAGCAGTGTTTTACTGTGTGTAAATTCTATGGTTTCCACTGAACACCTGCTTTCATTCTAAAAGTCTGTATTTTTGGTACATTCTAGGCAGAGGGTACTTATATGACCAGCCACCAATTAAAACATTGAGTAATGAATTTCTGATGATCTCCCTTGATAGACAATGTTTCACAAATGTCACAAAGCCTTGTCAGCGATTTCATCTTATGTGACTCCACTAGGAGAGAACTTTAAATCTGTGCCTGGTTGCATCCATATTTTGCCCAGTTGCCTTTTTATCTTTACTGGTTTTGCTATGTATCCTTTTGCTATAATGACCATGAGTATAACTATATGCTGAGTCCTATGAATCACCAAACCTAAGGGTAATCTTGGGGAACCCTTGACACACCTTAGAATCAAGCACATATGAACTCTTCTTCCCATTCCATACTCTTGTAGCTATTTGACCTTGGACAATTTACTTATCTACTCTACATCTTAGCATTTTCATCTACATATTGAAACTGCTTTCATCCTGAATAGTGAGGATTATGTGAAACTTATTTTGTACTAACACAGAGTGACTACCCCTTCCCCTTGACTTACTATAACCAAATACTCAATGTCAGTTAGAAGAGCAAAGCCATCCCAATCATTTCTATAAAACTGGGGTATAAGTAGAAATAAGTAAATAATAAAGAGTAGAAATCAATAAAATATTAGAGGTTTGAAAAGAGCAACAAAATTCACAACCTCTAGCTGCACTGAGCAAGAAAAAAGTAAGAGAACACAAATTACTGGTATCCATGCAACAGGTCCTACTGTCATTAAGAAGCTAATAAGGGATTATTCTGAATAACCTTAGGCCAGGACATTGAACAATGTAGATGAAATGGATAAATTCCTTTAAAAATACTTAAAACTGATGCAAGATGAAATAGAAAATCTGAATAGACTACATTATGTAAATAAGTTGAATTCCTGCATTCATTGCATTTCCCCCCATACAGTTTCTCTCTTCCTTTCTCTTGCTCTAAAGTCAATGAATAAAATTTTTTAAAAATAAACATACCTAAAATTTTACCCTAAAAATGAAAACAATTATCTGAGAAAGACATAGATAAATGGAGAAATATGCCACATTCAGAGATTGGAAATATTTGGTACGATATAAATTATATAACCAGTAGGCTTTTCTATAAAAACTGATAAACTGGTTCTAAAATTCATATGGAAATGCAAAAGACCTAGAATCTTCAACATGATCTTTCAATAAAACTTATTGAATGACATTATCAGACTTCAAGAGTTACTATAAAGCATTTTTTTAAAAATATATTTTATTGATTTTTTTACAGAGAGGAAGGGAGAGGTATTGAGGGTTAGAAATATCGATGAGAGAGAAACATCGATCAGCTGCCTCCTGCACACCCCCCACTGGGGATATGTCTGTAACAAAGGTACATGCCCTTGACTGGAATTGAACCTGGGACCTTTCAGTCCGCAGGCCGACGCTCTATCCACTGAGCCAAACCGGTTTTGGTTATAAAGTACTTTTAATCAAAACTGGGGTATTGGCATTCATATATGGAACAGCATACATAGCCCAGAAATAGAACCACTTTTCTGTTTTTATTTGATTTGTACACAGGTACAAGCCCTTGACTAGAATCAAACCCACAACCCTTCAGTCCATGGGCCAACGCTCCAGCCACTGAGCCAAACTGGCCAGAACCCTGCATTTTGTTTGTTCATTCATTTGTCAGTGGACATTTGTTTCCACCTTTTTACAATTCTGAATAATGCTGCTATGAACATTAGTTTACTATTCTCTTTGAGAACTCTGCTTTCAGTTTTTTGTTGTTGTTAATCCTTACCTGACACTATTTTTCCATCAATTTTTAGAGAGAAGGGAAAAAATAAGGGAAAGAACATTTTAGTGAAACTATCAACTACTTTATTAATATAGAAAGATCTTGCAAAACATCTTTATTGAAAAACAGCAATGTATTCTTGTCACACTTAAAAATATTTAACTTTATTTTAACTATTAACTTAAACATTATATATGTTTTTAACTTTAAATAGTTGTTATTTTTTAATTGATTTTTCTCTACTCGTATAGGAAATTGATTTTATACAAGTGAATGATAGATATGATTTTTAAATTTTCTCTATATATAGGTTTGTTATGTTTTTGAGAAATTGCTTTCAAACCATAAACATGTATTATATAAATCTTTAACATCTGTTTTCTCAATTGATCAATAAAATATTGAACAATATTCCTTCAAAAAAATGCAGAAGGGTGATATAAAGTAAGGAAATTGAAGAAGCCTTTTTAAGGTAGAAAGGGGGTTTTGAAATTGACTTTAAATAGTAATATTTTAATATTTAAGAAGTTAATTATGAAAATCCATTTAAACACTATTGAGTTTCAGGGAATCCTATTATTAAAAACTCTTATACTTTCCCCCTTTTTAAAATACATTTTTATTGATTTCAGAGAGAAAAATAGGAACATCAATGATGAGAGAGAATCATTGATCTGCTGCCTCCTCACGCCCCCTACTGGGGATTGAGCCCAAAACTTGGGCATGTGTCCTTGACTGGAATCGAACCTGGGACCTTTCAGTCTGCATGCTGACCCTCTATCCACAGAGCCAAATCAGCTAGGGCTATTCTTCCCCTTTTTATAATCAGCTTTATATTGTGCTTAATAATGAAGGAGAATAGCCGAAACCGGTTTGGCTCAGTGGTAGAGTGTTGGTCTGCGGACTGAAAGGTCCCAGGTTCGATTCTGGTCAAGGGCATGTACACTGGTTGCGGGCACATCCCCAGTGGGGGGTGTGCAAGAGGCAGCTGGTCGATGTTTCTCTCTCATCGATGTTTCTAGCTCTCTATCTCTCTCCCTTCTTCTCTGTAAAAAATCAATAAAATATATATATTTTTTTTAAATAATGAAGGAGAATAGATGCCAGGTGCTCTAGGTAGTAATTTTAATAAACAATTCTTGCCCAGCTGGTGTTGCTCAGTGGTTGAATGTCAACCCATGAACCAGAAGAACACTGGTTCAATCTCTGGTTAGGGAATATGCTGGGATTGAGGGCTTGATTCTTGGGTTTGGGAGGAACGTGCAGGAGGCAGCTGATGATGTTTTATTCTCATCAGTGTTTCTATCTCTCTATTTTCTTCCTCTCTCTAAAAATCAATAAAAAGTTTAAAAAATAATAATAATATTATTAAATTCTTAGTGTTTTGTTTGCTTCATAATGTCCTGTATTTTTGGTAGTAAATTTGCTAGTTGTTTTATATAGATGATTAAAATGTGTCTTTAGTGACTTATGCTAGTTGTTTGGTAGTAACTTATGCTAGTGTTTTATATAAACGATTAAAATGTGTCTTTAGTATGAAAAAAATAAGTAAAAATTAAACATTAGTGATGGAAAAATCCATAAAGCTAAAAATTAGATTTTTATTTTTCTAGTTAGTGCATATTAGATCTTGTGTATCAGTAGATGTTTAAATTAAGTTTTTTGTTATTGTTGTTTTTGTTTCAGGAAAGTATCTAAGGCAAAAAAGAATTGACTTCCAGCTTCCTTATGACATCCTTTGGCAGTGGAAACATAATCAGGTACAATGAATCTATCTTTCCAGGTTTCATCCTTAAGGCATGGCAGAGAGGGAATGCAGATCTTTTTCTCTGCCTCCTTGTTATGCTCTCATTTTAGGAAATATAAAGTGTCCCTGTGAAGGTTAGAGACTAAAAAAAAAAAAAAAGATTTTGCATTCATATTTAATGTGACCTATTTGCCTTTACTCATAATTCAAAATAGCAGTGAGTTTCTACTTTCCTCAGCAATCTTCCGTTATTATTCTGGACTTTTATTTTGGTAGCATAGATTCTGTTCTGTAAGAATCCTGTTTGATGCAGGTCTCCAGAGAATGTAGATGTACTGAGCAGCATGAAGAAATTTCAGGCTTTATTTTTGTTGGCTCCTTCCCATCAGTTTGAAATTTTTTTCACATACAAAGGAAACAGGGAAAATGTTTAACACTCTTATGCTTTTAAAAGATCTTTAAATATATTGGGAACTAAAAATAGGAAGATACTATTTTTCTCTCTTCCCTAATTGAAATATTTTTCCCAATAAATTTTTGATTTTTTTTTTTTTTTTTTTTGTTTTTTTGTTTTTGTTGAGAGAAACATCAATTTGTTGTCCCTCTTATTTATTCATTGGTTGATACTTGTATGTGCCCTTATCAGGGATTGAATCCACAGCCTTGGCCTATCAGGAAGATGCTCTTACCAGATAAGAAACCTGGCCAGGGCAGTCCCCAATAATTTTTGTATTAAGCTATAGGCCCCAAACCCCATGCTGAGAACAACCATCCATATATATATATATATATATAAAAGCCAGCAACCAGAACAACTGGTCGCTATGATGCCCACTGTGGCCAGCCTGCAAACCCCTACAGCCCCTTGCCCAGGCCGGCCCTGCCCCACTACAAGAACTCCCACCCTGTTTGGAGGCTTGGCTGGCCTGCAAACCCCTGGTGGCCCCTCACCCAGGTCAGCCCCATCCCCCAGTGGGGACCCGCCCACCCTATCAGGGCAGGCCAGCTGGTCCCCACCCATGCACCAGGCCTCTATCCTGTAATAAAAGGGTAATGTGCTAATTGACCCTAATGGCAGAACAGCCAGAACGACTGCTGGACCAGTCACTATGAGGCGCACTGACCGCCTCTGGCTGGCAGGCTCCATCACCTGATGGCCACCCATGGTGGGGGCGGGGCCAAGGAGCAGGCAGGAACAGCCAACCTCTCAGTCCCTTCCCCTGGCCATCAGGCATTGATCATCTGATGATAAATGGGAAACCAGTGGTAGGTGGTGGCGTAGGGCAGAGCCAGCTGCAGACAGCTAGGGAAGATGGCCCTGATCACAGGCCAGGCTAACTGACCATACCCATGCACAAATTTCATGCGCTGAGCCTCTAGTTTGGGGAGAAAAAAAAAAGTCACACAAGCGAGGTGAATAAGCTCTTGAGTTTTGCCAAAATTCCACCAAAGTTTAATTTTTTATATATATATATATTTTATTGATTTTTACAGAGAGGAAGGACAGAGATAGAGAGCTAGAAACGTCGATGAGAAACATCAACCAGCTGCCTCCTGCACGCCCCCCACCGGGGATGTGCCGGCAACCAATGTACATGCCCTTGCCCGGAATCAAACCTGGGACCTTTCAGTCCGCAGACTGACGCTCTACCACTGAGCCAAACCGGCTTCGGCCAAAGTTTAATTTTGGAAAGCCAAAAGGCAATGGATGTTTTCTCCACTTTCTCTTCTCTGGTAGCCTTTCTTGAATTCTGAGAATATGTTAGGTATTTGTCTCAAAGAGTTTATAACATTGAAGGAGATAACAGTGCTTTGACTGTACCCACTGAAAAATGATGGCAGTCTTAGCCCACGTTGCTGTTTTTTTATATTGTCCTCTGTGGTAAAACAATAACCAGCTGCCTGCCTCCATTCTAATACATTGCTGTTGTTTCTTTTTCTAATGCGTTCTTTTTTTTTTTTTTAGATATGTTTTTGATTTTTAGAGAGGAAGAGAAAGAAATATCAATAATTAGAATCATCTATCGACTGCCTCCTGCATGCCCTCAACTGGGGATTGAGCCCCCAACCTGGGCATGTGCCCTAACCAGGAGTTGAACCAGTGATCTGTTGGTTCATGCATGGATTTATGCTCAACTACTGAGCCACAGTGGTCAGCCTTTTTTTTTTTTTAAGCAGAGGAAGTGAGAGGGATAGAGATAGAAATATCCATGAGAAACATCATTGATTGGCTGTCTCTTGCACAACCCCTACTGGAGATCAAACCTGCAACCCAGGCATGTGCCCTGACTGGGAATTTATCCAGTGACCTCTTGGTTCATGAGTTGATGTTCAACTAGAGCCACACCAGCTGGGCTGATGCATTCTTAATTACAGTGTGAGAGCTCCATTTTCCTGCTTGCCCAATCTTCTTTATTCACTAAATAATTTGCCTTAATTAAAATGTGAAATGTGTTTTGCAACAATACCCACCCTGAAAAAGCCAGGGTACTCATTTCTTAACTTTTTTTTTTTTTTAATATATTTTATTGATTTTACATAGAGAGGAATTGAGAGGGACAGAGAGTTAGAAACATCGATGAGAGAGAATCATCGATCAGCTGCCTCTTGCACACACCCCCACTGGGGATGTTCCCGCAACCAAGGTACATGCCCTTGACCGGAATCGAACCCGGGACCTTTCAGTCCGCAGGTCGACACTCTATCCACTGAGCCAAACCAGTCCCGGCTCATTTCTTAAAATTTCATATACTTGTCCTGTTCATATAAGCCAGGGGTCCTCAAACTTTTTAAAGTGGGGGCCAGATCACGGTCCCTCAGAGAGCTGGAGGGCCGGACTATCTGAACTACTAATTCCTACTGTAACACCTCGGCTGCGCTCACTGCCCAAAAAACCTGGCGGGCCGGATCAGACTCCTCTGCGGGCCGCATGTGGCCCGCGGGCCGTAGTTTGAAGACCCCTGATATAAGCAATCCCTATGCAAGTTTTCCTCTTTTTTTATAGGGGCAAATAGAATTTTAATTTATCCAAATAAATAGCTTTGATTTATAGTTTGTGATTTTCATTTAAGTTAACCCAACAACATGCTGAAGAAACATTAGTTCTCTAGTCGGTTTGGCTCAGTGGATAGAGCATCCTCCTGCGGACTGCGGGGGCCCAGGCTCAGTTACAGTCCAGGGCACAGGCCCAGGTTGCAGGCTTGATCCCGTGTGGGGCGTGCAGGAGGCAGCCAATCAGTGATTCTCTCATCATTGATGTTTCTACCTCTCTATCCCTCTCCTTTCCTCTTTGAAATCAATAAAAATATTTAGAAAAAGAAGAAGAAATATATAGGTCAGCCCTGGGCAGTGGAACTCGATGATTAGCATTTTGGCCCATGCTCTGAAGGGTCTCAGGTTTGATTCCCAGTGAAGGGCATATACCTGCGTTTCTGGTTTGTTCCCCATCCCTGGTTGGGGCCCATGGGGGAGGCACCAATCGCTATGTCTCTTTTTTTATTTTATTTTTTTATTTTTTATTGATTTCAGAGAGGAAAGAAGAGAGAGAGAGAGAGAGAGAGAGAGAAACACATCAACAATGAGAGAGAATCATTGATCAGCTGCCTCCTGCATGCTCCCACTGGGAATTATGCCCACAAGCCGGGCATGTGCCCTCCTTGCTCATAGGTCAGTGCTCAACCACTGAGCCACACTGGCCAGGCTCTATGTGTCTCACATTGATGTTTCTTTCTCTCGCCCTCTTCCTCCCTTCTACTCTCTCTAAAAAAATCAGCGGAAAAAATATCCTTGAGTGAGAATAAAGAAAAAAACATTGTTCAAAATGAAGTTTCTTTAAACCATTTTATATGTATATTTATCCTATTGAACCTAGATCTCTCACACTGATCTAGTAAGTCACCTTTTAATTTGGGGTAAAAAGTGATCACATCAAGAGTTTCCCTTAAATGTATCCAGCCCAGAAAGTCTTGTAGCTATTTCCATAGGCAGAGCACATAGATAACTTCCTATATTTTTAGTGATTAATGCTGCTATCTGGCATTTGAAGTTAAATGCTATATTAAGATTTTTCTTTTTTCTTCTAGCTATACAAAAAGCCAGATGTCCCACTATATAAAAAAATTCGTTCAAGTGAGTAATTTGGGAACTATTTTTTCTGTCTCCATATCATCAGTGTTCCTCTTGGTCCGACACTTTAAAAATTATCCTGTATGTACACAAACTGTTCTTTACTTTCTTCTTTCAAGATGTCTACGTTGATGTCAAACCCCTTTCTGGTTATGAGGCTACCACCTGTAACTGTAAGAAGCCAGAGGATGACGCCAGGAAGGGCTGTGTGGATGACTGCCTCAATAGGTACTCTACTAAACAGGTTCCTTTAAAAACATAGGCTTTACAATCTAGACGATACTTCAGTTGAAGGGAAAAGTTAAATATGCTCTTGGTTTTGCTTCAAGAAATTGCACATCGGTATTTAAAACAATTAATGAAATGTTTTAGTCAGCTGGGGCTATTATACCAAAATACCATAGACTGGGTAGCTTAAACAACAGAACTTTATTCCCCACAGTTTAGGAGGCTGTGAAGTAGATGGTCAAGATGCCAGTAGATTGGATGTCTGGTGAGGATCCACTTCCTGGCTTACAGACAGCTGCCTTCTCCTTGCACACTTACATGGCCTTTCCTCACTGCATGCTCGTAGACAGTGCCTTTTTAACAGGGGCACTAATCCCATCATGAAGTCCCCACCCTCATTACCTAATACAAACCTGTTTTCCTCTCAAAGGCACTACTTCTAAATATCATCACATTGGGGCTAGGTCTTCAACTATGAATTTTGGGAGCACATAAACATTTAGCTCAAATGTGGGATGAATACAGTAACAGAAAAAAAAAATGATATTTAGAGTCTTACATGCCCAGGTTTAAATCTTGTTATTTATTAGACCTGAAGAACATTATTTAGCCCCTCTAATAAAACTAATACCTTTTATGATGAGTTTGTGAGAATTGTATGAATCAATGTTTATAAAGTTTTAAGCACAGTTCTGGAAACCTTCCTAGATCTCTATATATGGTAGCCATAATGAGGGAGTAAAGTTTATGGTGGCAGTGAGAAATAAGAAAGGCATGGTATATTTAGTGGGGAGAGGGGGTTAGTAAACCATTAGTATATAGCAGTTACACATGAGAATTGAGTCAATGATAGCAACAAGAAATAGTAACACTATTGTCAGAGATAGAAAGTATAGAATTGGACTTGTTTGGAGATACAATGAAAATTATTATTTTCATTTTGAACCATTGATTTTAAAATGACAATGAGATTTCAAAATGGAAATATCTAATAGAGGCAAAAGGATGAAAATATATTTGATGGTTTTGGTAACATAAGCAAATTTATAGCAAAACAAAGATTGCTATAAATATTGAAATTCATATCAATATTTCCTGTTCTATATCATTTTCCTGGGGAAAGGCACCTGCCCAGGAACTGGTCTCTAGTCCGTTGTTCTCACGGCTGGGGGAACCAGCATGCCAGCTGTGAAATTGTACCTCACACACATCATTGTAAACTTCAAAATCTTCAAATCTTAACATGCAGCATCTACTTTCAGATTTTGGTAAATTTACAGTTTTGTTTTCAGGCACAATGTATAGAAACATGTTTTACTTTTTATATAATTAAAGGGCTTATCTTGGTTATTTATAAAAACAAAGGGAATATATTTCAGTGCCTTCAACTCTAGAAAACACAGATTTTTACCAACCTCTGAATGATTGTTCTTTGGCAGATATTTTTTAAATTGAAGTCTCTTTCCTCTCAACACTATGTTATATTTATGTTTTATTAGTTATTTTGTCCATCTGAACTATATTGTTGTGTGTGTTATGAAATATGGAAATAAAGGTGTACAGTATTACGAATGGAGTTATAATTGAAACCACAAAAATAAATGAGCCCTCTAAAGAAAAGATGAACAAAGAATAAGAGAAGTGGGAAATCCATTATCATAAAGTATCAACAAAACCCACAAAAAGGGCATTTTCAGGAGAGGTGTTCAACAATATTCTTACAGCAAAGAAGTCAGCAAAAGAAAGAATAAAGGTGATGAATTTGACAGTAAGGCAGTGTTTTTTTCACAAGTTAAGTTGATTGTCTTAAGTTGAATAATTCAATGGATACTTTCTTTGCTTACTGCTCATTTATGTGATTTGACACTGTACTAATTGCCCTTTAGATTAAGGATAATATTTTTTGGAAGAATAAATGAAATGACTCTGAAAATACTTTAAATTCTAAAGTATTAAATACTTTCTGTACAAGATTTATAAGTTATGATTATAAACATAATATATTTTGATTTACCAATATATTCTTGGTCCTCCCTTATTCATGCTAAATAGCCATTCTGGGATTCCAAACAATAAAACAACTAAAAGGCTTCTATTAAAGATCCTAGAAATTTAAAAAGGAAAGCAGTGTCCACCTACTGTGTTCAAAATTTTTTACTTGTTTATTCACTCCAAATTATAGGTTAGCTAATTATATAGACTGCTAATGTTATTTCCAATGTGGAAATGTCATTTACAGTAATGAAATGTGGATTCCTTTTTTTTTTTTTAAATATATTTTATTGATTTTTCACAGAGAGGAAGAGAGGGATAGAGAGTTAGAAACATCGATGAGAGAGAGTCATCGATCAGCTGCCTCTTGCACACCCCCCACTGGGGATGTGCCCGCAACCAAGGTACATGCCCTTGACTGGAATCGAACCTGGGACCTTTCGGTCCACAGGCCGACGCTCTATCCACTGAGCCAAACCAGTTCCGGCAGGATTCCTATTTTTTTTAAAAACAATGTGAGCCCTAACCGGTTTGGCTCAGTGAATAGAGCGTCAGCCTGCAGACTCAAGGGTCCTAGGTTCGATTCCATTCAAGGGCATGTACCTTGGTTATAGGGGATGTGCAGGAGGCAGCTGATTGATGTTTCTCTCTCATTTATGTTTCTAACTCTTTCCCTTTCCCTTCCTCTCTGTACAAAATCAATAAAAAAAATATTTTTTTTTAAATGTGAATGTACTGATGTTTATTAGTACATTTAAAAGTGATATTGATGGTAAATTTTGTGTGTATTTTACTACAGTTTTTTAAAAATCTATAAATGGCCATGAACTACTTCAAAACAAGTATGCAGTATAATCATGAAACTAGTAATTTCTCTGTGGGTTGCAGTTAGTTCATTTAATCTTAGCACAGAGCTAAATAAGAACTTTTACCCAGGATGCTAAGTGGACAATTAGCTTAATAATTTACAAGGAGCATTTGGTGTTTACAACTTGGTTTGAAAATTTAAAGTGTTATTACTTTTTAAGTTCTAGATTATTACTTGTTAACCTTGTTAGCCAATCTAACCTTGTTAAAATAATTTGGTGTATTCATTTTAAGAATTCATATAAAACATAAAATGGGTTTATATAGACATATGAAGTTAATTGAATATAATTACTACTTTTCTTTCTAGAATGATCTTTGCTGAGTGTTCCCCCAACACTTGCCCCTGTGGTGAGCAGTGCTGTAACCAGAGGATACAGAGGCATGAGTGGGTGCAATGTCTAGAACGATTTCGAGCTGAGGAAAAAGGTTGGGGAATCAGAACCAAAGAACCCCTAAAAGCTGGGCAGTTCATCATTGAATACCTAGGAGAGGTTGTCAGTGAACAGGAATTCAGGTAATTGGTGATAGTAAAATGGTAAAGGTATCCAATTAGAATGGAAAATGGAAGATTTGAAATTTACGTTCAATATAATCATTAAGTGGCTTTCAATAATCTTTCTCCTTTTCAGAAACAGGATGATTGAGCAGTATCATAATCACAGTGACCACTATTGTCTGAACCTGGATAGCGGAATGGTGATTGACAGTTACCGCATGGGAAATGAGGCTCGATTCATCAACCACAGCTGTGACCCAAACTGTGAAATGCAGAAATGGTAAGGAAGAGGGGATGGGGAAACCAAGAATCCCACGGAACAGAAGGCATTGAGGATATCCAGAGATTGATCGTTCCACAGTGTCAGTCAGCTTACACAAAGCAGCTTAGGCATTTCCCAGATCCTTCAGGCAAAGACTACGCCTCTGCTATTCCTTCACTTCACCCTAACTACTCAGTCGGCCTATGCTCCGAGGAGCCTTGGGTTTGATTCCCAGTGAAGGCCATGTATGAGTTGCAGATTCAATATCTGGCCCCAGTTGGTAGAAAATGTCATAAATATAAGACATCTAGTATTTATTTACTGCTTGCTTCGTCCTACATACTGTTACATGGTTTGTCTCATAACAGCTCATTCAGCATTTGGCCACTGAATTTGTCACCATGAGATATAAAAACAAGTGAATCTCTCTACCTTTAACTTTTGTCCTTTCTTATAGGTCTGTTAATGGAGTATACCGGATTGGACTGTATGCTCTTAAAGATATGCCGGCTGGTACAGAACTCACTTATGATTACAACTTTCATTCCTTTAATGTTGAAAAACAGGTAAGAATATGCCAGCCAGTGTAGTTCAGTGGTTGAGCATCGAACTATGAACCAAGAGGTCACCGTTTGATTCCCAGTCAGAGCACATGCCGAGGTTGTGGGCTCAGCCCCTAGTGGGGGGTGGGCAGGAGGCAACTGATCAAGTGATTCTCTCTCATCATTGATGTTTCTATCCCTCTCCCTTCCTCTCTGAAATCAATAAAAATGTTTTCTTTAAAACGGGTAAGAATAGTAAATCCAAAAGGGAGGTTGAACTTTGTCACAGTGTTCTGTATAACAGGCCTTCAGTAAACATTACTGAGCTGTAGCCATTAAGAAGTACAGTGGAGAAAGCAGTTTTTCACTCTTAGCTCCACTTATCTAGGATACACAGGTCTATGTTATTCTTTCAGAACTCCTTAGGAAGAGATTGCCCAATCATTTTTGGTCTCCAGTCAGTTCTTAACTATTCTGGTGAAGTTTTTTTCCAATATTTAGTCTTTTCTTTCAAGTATTGTGGAAGTCCACTTCATTCTCAATTAGTTGTTTTCCTCTATGTGAAAATTTCTTCATTCAAACTTATTGTTGGGTATGCTCTGGCATCCTATTTGAACTTATAGCCTAAAAGCATTATTCTCTTTCCTTTCAAAGCAACTGTGTAAGTGTGGCTTTGAGAAATGTCGAGGAATCATCGGTGGCAAGAGTCAACGTATGAATGGACTCACCAGCAGCAAAAGCAGCCACCACTCTATAGCCACACATAAAAAGTCTGGACGGTCAAAAGAAAAGAGGAAATCTAAGCACAAGCTGAAAAAAAGGGTGAATAATGATCTCATGGCTTTCCTCAGAGGCAATTACTGAAATAAGGGAAATACCAAAGGGTGGCATCTTCAGAGTGGTTTTAATATTCTTTGAGGTGATTTCTGATTGACCTTTTTGCCCCTCTGCATTCTGATCCATCTCTCTTTCAGAGAGGACACCTCTCTGAGGAACCCAGTGAAAACATGAACACTCCAACAAGACTGGCCCCCCAATTACAGATGAAGCCCATGTCCAATCGAGAGAGGTAAAAGTAGATTTTTTCCCCTAAGCTCTGTAAATTATGTGATTTGCTTGTTCGATTATTGAGCAGTTGTATATTTGAATAAGTATTCAAGGGGTCTGTGAACTTGGGGGTGGGGGGGAATTGTGTCTTTATTTCCCTACTTTCTAACTGAAATTTAGCATGACCTTTAAATATGACTTTAGGCAACAACAACAAAAAAGTGTGTGTGTGTGTGTGTGTGCGCGCGCGCGCAGTTTCCATGAGTTTTGCCACCAATATTCATTTTCATATGTTATAGGTGTTACAAATGTCTCAAAATATCACTCAGGTTTATCTCTGCCTTAAAATTACTGTAGTAGTTAAACCTACAACTAGATCTTGTCATGTGTTAAAAATTAATGTTTAAAATATTCTGAAAACTGTATTGCAGTATATTTAGTTTTCTTTTAATTCTGTGTATTAAAATTATTTAAGTTTTTAAATTAATTTTTAAAATGCTTTTAAAACATTGTGCAGAGCAGGGTTATATGGGCTTCACCAGTCTGCCAGAGGAATCCATACTTAGTTGATATATTAACAGCAGTCAAAAGGATCTTTAGTGGTCCTTTTTACTCTTCCTTGTATTCAAGCATTTGTTCATGTCAGAGGTGAACAATGTGAATATTTCATATTTTTCAAGATATTCTATATTTCCCCTCACTACACACTTTAATATCTTAGAAAGTTCATCCTTACTTAAAATTTTACTATAATTTTAGCCCCTTTTATTATATTTCACTTTGTCATAAAAATTTTAAACTTCATTGAAACAGATACCTAATCCAGTGGTTCTCTACTTGAGCTGCATGTTAGCCTAAGGGCTTTAAAAACTTTTGATGGGCCGAAACCGATTTGGCTCAGTGGATAGAGCGTCGGTCTGTGGACTGAAGGGTCCCAGGTTCAATTCCAGTCAAGGGCATGTACATTGGTTACGGGCACATCCCCGGTTGGGGGTGTGCAGGAGGCGGCTGGTCGATGTTTCTCTCTCATCGATGTTTCTGGCTCTCTATCCCTCTCCCTTCCTCTTGTAAAAAATCAATAAAATATATTAAATAAATAAATAAATAAATAAATAAATAAATAAATAAATAAATAAAAACTTTTGATGGCCCTAGTCAGTGTAACTCAGTTGGTAGGAGCATCATCTACTACACTGGAAGGTCAAGGGCACATACCTGGGTTGCAGGTTCTATCCCTGTTTGGGGGGGCTCTTTCTGGAGGCAGCTAATTATTGTGTGTGTCTCTGTCCCCCTCTCTCTTTCCCTTCCTCCCTCCTTTTCTAAAATCAATTAAAAAAAAACAACAAAAAAAACGCTTTTGATGCCCAGGCCACACCCAGGATCACTTAAACCAGAATTTTCAGAGATGAAATCCAGACATCAGTAATTTTTAAAGCTTCCCGAGTGATTTCAATGTGCAGCCAAAGTCAGGAACTATAAAATTGGCCTAATCTCCATTACACAGACCCATATTTGAGATTTATTCAAGGTAACATTGTATTATATGTATACTAGGGTAAAAATCAAATAATGGAATCATCAAAATCATATGTAGGGTCAATCAAGATACATGTAACTCATTTACATTTAGATCCATGTGGAGGTATTGCTTCTAGCATCGTTTGCCCAGTGCATATCCATCCTAAATATCTTTGCCTATATCTGCCAGTTCTCCTTCTCAGAGTTAATCCTAAGCCTGTACTTTATCTGGATAACTTTCTTTAGAATTTGTACAAATACTCCATTAAGTTCTACCTTCGAATCAGGTTGTTTCCATTGCCAAAATTTTTGTAGCCTTTAAGTCCTCAGGATTATCAATAAATAACATAGGAAATGTTATGTGAAAAAAATTTAGGATGCAAACCTGAATAATGTTTTCCCATATATAATTCTCTTTTTAAAGGCTGAATTCACTGATAAGTATTCATTTATAACATCTTTCTTTTTTTAAAAAAAAATTTTAAATTTTGTCTTGCTTTTTTTTGTTTTAAATATATTTTATTGATTTTTTACAGAGAGAAAGGGAGAGGGATAGAGAGCTGGAAACATCGATGAGAGAGAAACATTAATCAGCTGCCTCCTGCACACACCCCCACTGGGGATGTGCCTGCAACCAAGGTACATGCCCTTGACCAGAATTGAACCTGGGACCCTTCAGTCCACAAACCGACGCTCTATCCACTGAGCCACACCGGTTTCGGCCATTTATAACATCTTAATAGTGGCTTACATAGAACAGACATGTAATAAATGCTTATTGAATTAATGAATAAAAGAACTACTTTTTTCTTTCCTTGCAGGAACTTTGTATTAAAGCATCATGTGTTCTTGGTCCGAAACTGGGAGAAGATTCGGCAGAAACAGGAGGAAGTAAAGCACACCAGTGATAATATTCACTCAGCATCATTATATTCCCGCTGGAATGGCATCTGCCGAGATGATGGGAACATCAAGTCTGGTAAGGACTGAAAAAGTTTCTGCTAATTCCAAAAGGTTATCTCAAAGTAATTATACTTGTTACTTTCAAACAGTCTGTTCAGACATTCCTTTTAGTCTGTTCCAAAAAAGTTAAGATCCAAGCATATTAATACCAATCAACAATAGCCTGTCCCTCCCAGCTCCCCACCTTCCTGTTTCTACTGTGGGAAATAGGAAGAAGCCCCCTTCCGCCACCTCCCGGCATCACCTACAGCCTGACAGTCACTACACATGAGATAGAGGTGGTGGGGCCTTTGTCTTCTTTCCTACCTGGGAAATACCTTGCAGACAGGGTAAATAGTGAGGACAGAAGTAGAGGAAAATGACACCAGTGTTAATTTGAAGACTTTTTGCTTTCCCCCTCCCCCCCATTTAGATAGTATTATATACACAAACCAAATTAGCATGTCTAAATACTCTTTCTAACTGAAAATAGTGTTCAAAAGTTCATGCTCTTATTTTATTTCCCTCAGAAAGTACAGGCATTCTGCATTGTACATGAGGGATATTGATAAGCTAGGGACTAGATAGAAATTTGCCCCAAATTTTCTATCCTCTTAGTGATTTGATGGGCATAAATTCTCTAAGTTTATTATTCAATTAGTTCAAATCTTCTGGTAATAATAATAATTTCCTGAGTCTTTCATAGGTCAGGCACTGAGCTAGACACATTAAAAAGGTTTTTATTTCATCGGCATAATTACCTCATGAGGAAAATACTCCCGCTATTCCCATTTCACAGTTAAGAAACTGAGATACAGAGCGTCTAAGTAACTTACCCAAGATCATAATCTAATTAGTAGGGAAGCCACAGTAACAACACAGACTCATTTTGAAGCTCCGACTTTCAACTACTCCACTATGTAGCATTTGGCTACTAAAATAAGCTCCCTCTAACTTGCAGCATCTGTCTCTCTGGTAAACTTCATTGTTTTCTGATTTTCCTGTAAGGAGGAAAGAAAACTCTTATGACTTCCATTAATCACTTCAACAAAAATTGAGCAAGAGCAGAAAATCACTGGGGAAGAGAAAGCCACTTACAGCTCCTCTTTTCCTGAAGCTAATGTTCACTTTCTTCTTCCAGACGTCTTCATGACCCAGTTCTCCGCCCTGCAGACAGCCCGATCTGTTCGAACAAGGCGGCTGGCAGCGGCAGAGGAAAACATTGAAGTGGCTCGAGCAGCCCGCCTCGCCCAGATCTTCAAAGAGATCTGTGATGGTATCATCTCTTATAAAGGTGACCGTAACCACCCCACATTCCTTCTTCTTAGCTTTTTTTAAAAGTCATACCACTGATCCTCACTTGAAACAACCAAGACCAAGAATAAGTGACAATTTAGGATTAGGAAATTAGGAGGTATATTTAGTTCTTCCTTTTGTCAGAGTATAGAATTACAGGACTGATTATAGTCTTTGGGAATTGTTTTTAAATTCCCTAGATCTTATAAGTCAATTTTTTTGTATTTATTAGATTTACCATAAGTATTATATTTAGAAATCACTTTTTTTTTTAAGCTATGGCTTAGAAGCAGGTCTCTATCTTGGATAAAATTTTCCTGAATGAACAGTGAAATCTATAATAATAAAAGCATAATATGCTAATTAGACCAGGCAACCAAATGACCTTCTGGATGAAGCTGTGGCGGGGGCTGAGGCAGAGGTGGTGGGGGGTGATCAGGCAGAGGAGTTAGGGGTGATCAGGCAGGCAGGCAGAGTGGTTAGGGGCAATCAGGCAGGCAGGTAGGCGAGCGGTTAGGAGCCAGCAGTCCTGGATTGTAAGAGGGATGTCCAACTTCCAGTTTAGGCCTGATCCCACAGAGATCCTTTCGGGATTGGGCCTAAACCAAAAGTGGAACATCCCCCAAGGGATCCCAGATTTCGAGAGGGTGCAGGCCGCTCCCCACCCCCACCCCTATGCATGAATTTTGCGCACTTGGCCTCCTCTAGTATTAATATTTAAAAAAAAATAGTATGAACATATGGCATCAGTGGTTCTTAACCTTTTTTGTTTTGACAGATATTTTTGAGAATCTCAGAAAAGCTATGCACTCTTTCCCTAGAAAAAATGCATGTACATAATTTTGTATATATTTTGGAGGGATTACAGGCCCTACATTAAAAAAAAAAAAAAAAAAAAATTACGGTACTTCAAGATTTTTTAGCCCAGCCAGCGTGGCTCAGTGGTTGAGTGTCAATCTATAAACCAGAAGGTCATGGTTCATATCCTGGTCATGGCACATCCCCAGGTTGTGGGCTCAATCTCCAATGTGGGGCATTCAGGAGGCAGCCAATCAATGATTCTTCCTCATAATTGATAATTTCTATCTCCATTCCTCTCTGAAATCAACAAAAATATATTTTTAAGTTTTCATGCAAATATTTTTACCCTACCACATTTCTCTTTGAAGACACATCTTTTGTTAATCAGCTTAACAATAACCCACAACCTTCGGACCAACTTGAAGACACATCTTTTGGATATGTGTTGGGGCTAAGGTTGAGAAAGAAGAGAGGTATTAATTTTGGGTAGGTAGTTTGGTAATGTACATGACTTTTTATGACCAGAAAATTTGGAGGTATTTAAAATAAAATATTTTAACAAATAATTGCAGCTTTTACTGTCAGTTTTGGCTGGTCTTTCCCCTAAATTCTGCTCCTGGTCTGTTTTGCTCAGTGGAAAGAGCATTGGCCTATGGGTTTGATTCCGGTCAAGGGAACATACTTTGGTTGCAGGCTCGATTCCTGGCCCTAGCAACCAATCAGTGTGTGTCTCACATCGATGTTTCTCTCTTTGTGTCTCTCCCCCTTCCTTCCACTCTTTCTAAAAATCAATCAAAAAATATTCTCAATTGAGGATAAACAAATTCTGGAGAATTTTTTTCTCTTTTCTTTCTGTACTTTTCATATTTGAGTATCTTTTTACAGTTTTGTTAACCTAAGATCATAGAGAAGGAAGGAGGACCAATCTGTCCGAAAATGTAAAATTTTGTGGCACCTATACCCTTTCCGTTCCCAAAAGGTCACAGTCTGCATTTTCAACCAGCCCCATGTGGTCTAATGTGAAACTGTAGTACATCTCCCATCCAAGTACTAACCAAGCCTGACCCTGCTTAGCTTCTGAGATCAGATGAGATCGGGAGTGTTCAGGGTGGTATGGCCATAGACTGAAACTGTAGTACATCTAATGTCCATTATATTCTGAGTATGAAACAATAGGCTTTTTTCTATACCTTATATAGTAAGTTGCTAGAAAGGAAATAAGGTAGCACTGAGAAGAAGCCCCACCGCATGACTTCCGTTTTTATAATACAAAGTAACTATTATGAACAAAAGGATTCCAGAAAATATTTACAGTACTAAATTATTCATTACCTAGAATTTAATTGAATTCAAAACAATGGAGTAATATTAGTGAGAGCTAGAAGACATTTTTGAATGAGATGATCTTTGCTGTCATAATTTATTGAGCTGAAATTTGCACCAAGCAGCCTACCTACATAAGTTCCCATCTCTCATTCTTATTGAAAATTTTTCTCATTACCCATCAAACATAGTGTTATATTTCAAGCATATATGCTATATCTTTTATATTCCAAGTAATTCTGAAAGTACCTTCTGATCCCTGCCTTTACCCCCATTTCTAAAAAATATTTGCATTTGTCATAGCACAATATTTTTTTTTCTAACTGTTAATTTTGAAGATTCTACTTTTTCATTTATGAGTTAATACTTGTTTCTCTTGTATCATTTAGCCCTTCTGCTAAACCTTGTATTCTCCTGCAGATTCTTCCCAACATGCATTGGCAGCACCACTTTTGAACCTCCCCCCAAAGAAGAAGTAAGTCACATATGTGGGAATCATCTGAATTTCTTTTTTAAAGTACCAACTGTACCAGACTGACACCTGGCTTTCTGTTCCAGGAATGCTGAGTACTATGAGAAGATCTCTGATCCCCTAGATCTTTCTACCATAGAGAAGCAGATCCTCATTGGTTATTATAAAACAGTGGAGGCTTTTGATGCTGACATGCTCAAGGTCTTTCGGAATGCTGAGGTATTTCTCACTGACTTGAAACACAGATTTAAGAAGTTTGTTCTGAAGAACTATTCGGGGAATTTTAAGATTTTTACCCTCTTTTAGAATTTTTATATTTCTTGTTAAGAAAGGCAGTCATTTTTTGAGTGCCCTTAGGGTAAAGATTACATTGTACTAAATATTATTGAATCTTGTATTATAAAGACATTGATATGACTAAAATAGAAGTTAAGTCATACTTGCAAAAAGCAGTTTTTATAAAAACCTAATTTAAATATTAAACCTTTATATTTACATAATATAGACATTTTACTACATTTAAATCATATCCACAGTTTCTTTCCTCAAAACAATAAGTATATGTGAAATACACAGAATATTATAGGTAAAAATAGTTGTAAATGTATCTTAAGAATGGAATTGAGGGGTACTTTGAATACATTTTAGAATAGGTGAAGTTTTGGGGCTGGGTGTGAAGGTAAAGGAAATGAAGGACATCTGTAATACTGTCAACAATTAAAAAAAAGAAAAAAAGACTAGGTGAAGCTTATTAGAGAAAATGTGATTTTGAACTGATATAAAGGAGAGGATGGAATACTGTATGATACAGAGAAGAGGAAGTTATTCTGTGATTTTGAAATACCTTGGAGAGGTATTTGAAGGATAAAAGGCTACTAGAAGATGTACTGCTATTTGTAATACTTTAAACAATAAAATAAAAAAATTTTAAATAAAACATTTACACTTAATGAAATTTTTAGAAAAAGGCTACTAGATGAAGGAAGAATTGAGGTTGAAGACAAGAAATGAGAGAAAAACAGACATGTGGGAGAAGAATTAGGGCAGTGCTGAATTATAACATGTTTTTTACTGAAACCCAGCTTTCATATGTATATTTAAAGCTTGTAGCTATGTCCCTAATATCTGCAAGACAAAGCTAAATGGAGAGCTTCTCCACAACATTATTCTTGTGACATTAATTCACGTTTCATGGTCACTGTATAGTTGATCACGTGGACAGTAAGACCTGTGAAAGGAGTTGAATATTTGACAGCAATAGAAAAAATGGAAAAATTACCATGCAGATTCTAATGTTAATTCATTTTAGTTCAGTTTAAGTTGTTTTCAAATGCCTGGCACTATATTCGATAGTATTGAAAGTCTTAACCAAAATGGGAGGATAAAGAAAAATCCTGCTACCTCTTCAAGTATAGTTTTAAGCCATATTGAGAAGATGAAACATGATTTCTTTCTTCTGCTTTCTTCAGAAGTACTATGGGCGTAAATCCCCAATTGGAAGAGATGTTTGCCGCCTACGAAAGGCCTATTATAACGCTCGGCATGAGGCATCAGCCCAAATTGATGAGATTGTGGGAGAAACAGCAAGTGAGGCAGACAGCAGTGAGACCTCAGTCTCTGAAAAGGAGAATGGGCATGAGAAGGATGATGATGTTATCCGCTGTATCTGTGGCCTCTACAAGGACGAAGGCCTCATGATCCAGTGTGACAAGTGCATGGTGAGGGTCAGGAGGTGAAGCAGAAACCTAGTCCCGATGAACAGAGTGACCGTACTCAAAGCAGCAGCTCATGCCTCTTTTGGCTTGGCTTGACAGCTTTTTATGAACTTTAACTTTGTCTTGGTTTCTGTTATCCCCCACTGTTCACCATATTGTCTTTCTCCTTTTTTATGTCTTTCTCTTTCATTTTTCCCTTTTCCTACCTCCCATTTTTTCTGCCCATTTCCCACTGTACATGACTTACATAATATGGATCAAAAAGAATTATGGTATTTAGGATAGTGTTTTACCTTGCAAAACAGTAGAGGTACTACACACTGTATAACATTAACACAGATGGAATGTAATTTATAGAGCTCCTGATGAAAAGTGAAGGCCTGGATTTGAACCTTGGTATCTATTTACTGAACTTACATGGAAAATGGAGCTATGAGTAACACATAGGATTGTTGGGAGAATTAGATAAAGATAAGTAAAAATATTTTGTAACTGTAAAGCCTTTCCAATAATAGTATCATTGATATATGTTATTTAGTAAGTAATAGTTTGGTACTGTGTTCATTCTCCCATTCTCTATCCATCTTCCCATTTTGTTTGCCCAGATCTATCTATTGTGAACTAAACTGTATACTTGTGTTCAGATAAGTCCTTACTCTTTTTCCCCTATTTTATCATTTATCTCTAATGTTTTACATACCCACTTACCCCTTAGTTCATTCCTGTTTTACTTTTCCCTCTCCTATTGGTTAAATATTTTTATTCTTAGCACCCAGGACTTCTCTCAGTAAGTCTAAGACACCCCTGTCCCCCCACGCATTTTTTTCCCTACAGGTGTGGCAGCACTGCGATTGCATGGGATTGAACTCAGATGTGGAGCACTACCTTTGTGAGCAGTGTGACCCAAGGCCTGTGGACAGAGTAAGCTGCCCTCTGATAATACTCTGATCTAAAAGTAGGAGATATGGGATATGATATTTTATCAGCCCTGCTCCTGACATACTGAATTTTCTTTGATAAATCACTCAGCCTCTCTGGGCCTCAGTTTCTTATACTTTACATTGAGAGTAATAATTCCGCCCTTCCTTTCTTAGGAGTGGGATCAAAGGGAAAATAAAACACCTAGAAATATATGGAAGGAATGATACTCTGAAACTATGGTGGGTTTTGTGTGTGTGCATTTGTTTCTTTTTATTGATTTTTAGAGAGAGATAAAAAACATCAATGAGAGAAACATCGATAGGCTGCCTTTTGCACGCCCCCTAAGGGGTTTGAGCCCACAACTGGGGCATGTGCCCTGATCCAGAATCGAGCCTGGGATCTCTTAGTGCATGGGTTGATGCTCAACCACTGAGTCACACCAGCCAGGCAAAACTATGGTTTTTATCAACACTCAGCTATTTAAAAGAAGTAGTTTGTAAAGCCCAGAACTTGAGTACTCTAAATACCATTTATATTAAGCAGTGTTTAAATAAAAAAAGCACTGGACTCAGAGTCAGCAAAGGTTACCCTTAGCCACACACTCCAGGAGAGACTATAGATTAGATAATTTGCCCAAGTTATTATGTGGGCTTTTGATCTTAGCTCTGCCATATTTATGTCTGTCATTTTTTATTTTATTTTTTTTTAACAGTGGTGCTGGTGTTATTTTGAGTCGACAGTTCTTTGTTGTGAGGGATGCATTGCAAAATGTTTGGCTTCCATGGCCCTTGGGCACTAAATACTGTAGCAAACTCCCCCAGTTGTGACCAAGTTTCCCTTCACACATTTTCAGATGCTCTCTAGGTGGCACAGAGCAACCACACAATTAGTGCTTCAGAACATATGGTTTGGGGTACTTAGCCTGTCTGTTTTATCTTCTACTTTCATTTTCCCAGTTGCTTTCATCTTTTATTATATATCTGTGATGTACTGAAATGACTAAACAGTAAGTTTTACTTGGTTGGGAATTCTTGGTTTTAGTATCTTCCTCTTGAATAGAGATGAGCAGGCTGGATGTAGTAGTCCCAGCCCTTATCCATTGGCTTTTTGCTCTTATCAGGAGGTACCCATGATCCCTCGGCCCCACTATGCCCAACCTGGATGTGTCTACTTCATCTGTTTGCTCCGAGATGACTTGCTTCTTCGTCAAGGTGCGTACACAGGAGCTGGCCCTACTTGTCAAAACAGACCTTTGTGATTACTAGGAGGTGTCAGCTGCTGCATAGTAGTCATTGTCTCCATATGACCATTAGTAGCAATAGAATAAAGGTTTTTATATCTTTCAGTCCTTAGGCTTACATGCACTTTCCCTCCACCAAATAAAACTAATGTGGCGAGAACATGGTCTTATAAAGCTAATTATAAGCCTAGGAAGGACATGTAGGATTCTAAAAGATGGAAGACCTCCCTCAGGTCCCTCTTATAGTCTAGAGTTGATTATCGCCATTAGATTGCTGGTTGAATTTATTATTTTATTTTATTTTATTTTTTTTATTTTTTTTTTAATAAGTTTTTATTTTTCATATTATTACAAATGTTCCTCCCCCCCCACCACCATTGCTCTCCTCCACCAGGTTCCCACCCCACCCTCTGCCCTTTCCCCTCTCCCCATTGTCCTCATCCATAGGTGCACAGTTTATGTTCAGTCTCTTCCCACGCCGCCCTCTCCCCTTTTCCCCAAGAATCGTCAGTTCACTCCCCTTCCATACCTCTGATTCTATTATATTCAACAGTTAATATTGTTCCTCAGATTTTTTTAATTTCCTTGGTTTTTAGATTCACTTGTTGATAATTACGTATTTGTTGTTCATAATTTTTATCTTTGTTTACTTTCTCTTCTGAAAGAACCCCCTTCAGCAATTCATATAATTCTGGTTTGGTGGTGATGAACTCCTTTAGCTTTTTTTTATTAGTGAAGCTCTTTATCTGGCCTTCGATTCTGAGTGATAGCTTTGCTGGGTAGCTTATTTTTGGCTGTAGGTTCTTGCTATTCATCACCTTGAATATTTCTTGCCATTCCCTTCTGGCCTGCATGGTTTCTGTTGAGAAGTCAGCTGACAATCGTATAGGTGCTCCTTTATAAGTTACTACCTTCTTTGCTCTTGCTTCTTTTAATATTCTCTCTTTATCTTTTGCTCTTGGAATTTTAATAATGATGTGTCTCGGTGTGGTCCTCTTTGGATTCCTTTTGTTTGGAGTTCTGTGCGCTTCCTGGACTTGTAAGTCAAATTCTTTCACCAGGTGGGGGAAGTTTTCTGTCACTATTTCTTTCAGAATGTTTTCGATATCTTGCTCTCTCTCATCTTCTGGAACCCCCATAATTCTGATGTTGGTTCGCTTGAAGTTGTCCCAGAGGTTTCTTACATTATCTTCAATTTTCTGGATTCTCTTGCCTTCTAGCTTCTGTGGAGGAGTGTCTTCTGGCTCTTTATGTTCCAAATCTTTGACTTGATTCTTGCGATCTTCCCTTCTGTTTTTAGGACTCTGTAGAATATTTTTTATTTCAGACAATGTATTCTTTATTTCTTGTTGATCCCTTATCATTTCTTGTTGACTCCTTATTAATTCTAGTTGATCTCTTTTCATATCCTCATAGGCCTTATCCATCTTTTCTAGGAAATTCTTGAAAAACCTTATAAGCGTAGATTTGAACTCTATATCCAGACGCTTTTTGTCCTCCATTTCTTTCGTTTGTGATCTATTTTGTTGTCGCATTTCGCAGTTACAGATGGGACGGGGTTTCAGGGTGGAGCCTGCAGCTTTGGCTTCCGTCAGCCCCGCCCTATGCGGGTCCTTCAGTGCTCGCTGCCGGCGCCTCTGAGAGAAAGGTGCCCTCGATTTTCGCCTGCTGCCAAACAGTCTATGCTCTCCCACAATGAGCCCAGTATTGGGGTTCAGTTCAGTTGGAAGTGGAGTTGGAGGTGGCGTTCACAGCAGTCTGGAGCCCCAGTCTCCTTCCCGTCAGGGCAATCCCGCGGCACAGCCGACCGTCCCTTCTCTGGGGGCAGTGTGCGCGCCTCCGGGACCTCCTTTCTCCGCTACCCCGGGGTTCCGACTTACAGCCCAGCTCCCTATGGCTGAGCCTGAGTCCCCGGGGTCTGGCCCAGAACTGGGGTTCAGAGCAGTTGGGGGCCCAGCACAGTCGGAGTTTTATCTCCTTTCCGCTAGGGAACGCCCGCCAGGCACTCGGCCTCCCTCCTCTCCGGCTCCGTCCTCTCCGCGCTCGCTGCGTGTCTCCGTACCTTAGGCTTTTACAGCTCCTCCGTGCTTCCTTCTGGTTTTCTCCTTGCTTCTTGTTGTAGGATTTCCAGTCAGTCGACTTTCCTGTAGTTCTGGGTAATGTCCATTTTATATTTTAGTTGTATTTTATTAAAATTGTTGTGTGCGGCTGCGGCTAGTTGCCTACCCGAGCAGCCATCTTGGATTCTCCTGAATTTATTATTTTAGATTTTAACTTCTTTCTATGTAGACCTGGGGCCAGACCAGTGGATGCTTAACAGAATTGATGCAGGAATGATTTTAACCTTCTCCTGTGTTCTCTGCGTTCCTAGGTGACTGTGTATATCTGATGAGGGACAGTCGGCGCACGCCTGATGGCCACCCAGTCCGTCAGTCCTATCGACTGTTATCTCACATTAACAGAGATAAACTTGACATCTTCCGAATTGAGAAGCTTTGGAAGAATGAAAAGTATGTGTGGAGGACGTATGGCTCTGCCGCTCTGCCCTGCCTGCACGGAGCTGAATAAGCACTGCGATCGTGCCAATCGGCTAACCCTCTCCCTCTCTCTGTCTTCTTAGAGAGGAGCGGTTCGCCTTTGGCCACCATTACTTCCGGCCCCATGAGACCCACCATTCTCCATCCCGTCGGTTCTATCACAATGAGCTGTTCCGAGTGCCGCTCTATGAGATCATTCCCTTGGAGGCTGTGGTGGGGACCTGCTGTGTGCTGGACCTTTATACATATTGTAAAGGTAAGTGATCTGGGCAACTTAAGAAATGACCTCCTGTACCCTAGTCATTGAGCTAAAATTGCCTGCTTCATTTTTATTGTCTCTGTTTCATAAAAGATTGTCCAAGGCTTTTTCAGAGAGCTATACTGTATCATTTTCTTTCTTTTACCTAGTGCTGGGTACTGAATAATGTTAATTCTCTCTTCTTTATATTTTTTATCTGTAATACTGTATAGTTAACACTCTGTTAGTATTTGTGGGATAAAGTGTTCATTTCCAAAAGTGCTTTCCTTATTTATCTGCCTTTCTTTTCCCATGACTTCCCCATATTCTGCTCTGTTTTTCTTCTAAATCTTCAAAAATCCCTACAGCGCTTTATCTACATTTCTGGTTTCTTTCCATCCTATATTATCCCCAACTTGCTATACCCTTTTTCCTTTGTTGTTGCTAGTGTCTGAGAATTCTCCTTTCTGCTGCAGTCACCAAGTGCTTAGTAATAGCTGCAGTGTTTCCCTCTTAAAGAATCTAACTGCTCTCCCGGTGGTGTGGGGTACTCTCTGGGCAGCTCGGAGAGAGACTGTTTAACAGTGTTTGGACCCGTAGGAAGACCCAAAGGAGTGAAGGAGCAAGATGTGTACATCTGTGACTATCGGCTTGACAAGTCAGCACACCTGTTTTACAAGATCCACCGGAACCGCTATCCTGTCTGCACCAAATCCTATGCCTTTGATCACTTCCCCAAGAAGCTCACTCCCAAAAGAGATTTCTCTGTAAGTCTCCTTTCTCTCCTAATTGTACATGTCAGGACAACGTAGTTCATACATGGAATTCACAGAGTAAGAATTCTCAAGTGGCATCCTGTTTCCATCCCAAATTCAGGAAGTCTTTATTTCTGTTTGGGATGTGTGAGCAGCATAAATGCATTTATTCTGCACTTCCTGGCATGAGCTGTGTCTCAGGAAATTTTTTTATTTCCTGGCTAAACTTTAGTTGTTTTTTTCTCTTGTTTTCTCTCTCACTTTTTTAATCTTTGCCCTTGAGCCCCATATTGTAGTTTTTTGTTTTGTTTTTCACACCCATAATTTTAAGAAGCAGGTAGAATCAAGAACCCTGAGAAACCTTTTGTGAAAATTATTCAGTGTTTTTTTCTTTTTGTCCCTGTATTTAAAATGTAAGGCATCATTATATAAAAATTTAAAGTACAAAGCATTCAGAAAAAAAAGTATAAGCCCTGGCAAGTAGCTCAGTTGGTTACAGGGTCATCCCAATACCCTAAGTTTCCAGTTCAATATCCAAGAAAAAGAAGCAGCAACTGATGAATGCATAGATAAGTGGAACAACAAATCTCTCTTCCTCTCTTTCATTTCTTCTCTCTCTCCTCTCCCTACCTTTCTGTCTCTAAAATCAATCAATAAATTTAAAAAATATATACAGCCATGCACTATATAACAATGGTGGTCCCATAAAATTACAATGGAGCAAAAATTTTCTCTCACTAATGACACTGGAGCATCATAGCTCAATGCATTGCTCAGATGTTTGTGGTGATGCTGGTGTAAACAAACCTACTATGCTGCCATTCATATAAAAGCACATACAATTATATACAGTACATAATACTACTTGTTAATGATAAATGACTGTTACTAGTTTATGTGTTTACTACACTTTTATAGTTATTTTAAAGTGTACTATTTCTGTTTGTTTGTTTGTTTTTTAAATTGCTGTAAACAGTATCCCATGTTACACCAGCAGCAGCCTCACACATCTCATGTTTACATTTTTTTATTGCATCATTTTCTCATGCTTAATTTAAACCTTGTGTTGTTTTATAAGTTTGGTATAGCCTCAATGTAAAGTGCAGTGTTTATAAAACAATAGTTTACAGTAATGTTCTAGGCCTTTACATTCACTCCCCACCCCTACCCAGTTACTAACTCACCCAGAGCAACTGCCAGTCCTGCAGCCTCTATTCATTGTAAGTACACTATACAGGTGTACCATTTTTTAATATTTTATAAATTGTTGTGAACATACTCCTCGGATTATTTTATGCCATTCATTATTCTGTAAAGATTTTGGTCACTCATTCATCTATTTGCTATAATGAAACCCTGGATTAGCTCTTCTCATCCTGTCTTCTTATAAGTGAGCCTGTCAAAATTCATAGCTATCATCCTGGAATGCTTAGCAATAATCTAACCAGAAAGCAAACCTTTATGCCCGTGTTTTTCCCAGTATTACTTTTAGATTTCTCTAAACAGTATTTTATATTCTTTCTACCCACCACCAAGCCCTGCCTCTCATCTAGATTTCTCTGGTCCTACTTGCTCAGTCAACAGCTCACTGATTAGCTTTGAAACCTCTACGTTAACTACTTAAAAGCTGGGATAGGGCAAAAAGAACTGTGAGCCTTTTGGCTTACAGATTAATAGAAGTATGAACTTCGGACTTTAAAACATAGTCACTCAGCTTGTAAGGGCTTCAGCCCTATTTTTTTCTTTCTTTACCTCCCCACCTCTCTATCCTGAGTTAGCCCCTGATTATATGATCCAGCTTTGTCAGCTTCTACTGTACACTCACTGCTTCCTTTTCTTCTCTGCAGCCTCATTATGTCCCAGACAACTACAAGAGGAACGGAGGGCGGTGAGTCCATGGGGATGTGAAAAGCCTGAGGGATTTACCAACAACCCCTAAGACTGGGGATTCTCTGACAGAGTAGCCCAATGTTGTGCTAACAGTAAGGGCGGGCAGAGAGGGAGATTTTGCAAGGATTACAGATAGAGAAGAGAATTTGGAACAGAACTCCATACAGATTAAGAAAACTCTCTTTTTTAGATTTCTGCACACTTTGCCTATTTCTCCAAAGTTGACCAACTGTTAAGACTTTTGTCAAGGCACAGTTTTAGCTGAGCAGTTTGAGTTTGTAATTTTTATTTATGTTTGCTTTGTATATAATGGGTATTCTTGGAAAAAGAGCACAAAAGTCTTATCTTCTTTTTCTGTTGAATGGTGGCATAACAACTGCTTTACCTACTTCAGTAGCTTACCATAAGGGAAAAAATATTTAATAATAGATATGAAAAGAGATTTAGAAAAAGTAAAAACTTCATTTAAATACTTACTGTAGTTGGACTACAAAGTTGTATCATACTTCTTCCCTGTAGTAATGAAGCATTCAGAACTAGCTAAGCAATTTAACCAACTCTGGTATATTTTATGAATTTGTTGGATTTCTGAAAGAAAAGAAAAATTGAATTTTACAAATCGAAATTAAGTTTCAGAGGAAAGTAATGGTTTGTTCAAATAATAATAAAGTGAAGACCAGAGCCAAGTTCCTTGCCCATTGAGCCAAGGCTGTTAATAGCTAGGCTTCAGAGTCTCAACCCACCCTGAGGTCTCTTCCCTTCATGCCCCATCCAACCCCAAATGCCCTTCTCAGCCTTACGCTAAGTTCACATATCCTTCTGGCAGATCATCCTGGAAGTCTGAGCGCTCAAAGGCACCCCTAAAAGACTTGGGCCAGGAGGACGATGCTCTGCCCTTGATTGAAGAGGTTCTGGCCAGTCAGGAGCAAGCAGCCAACGAGATGGCCAGCCTGGAGGAGCCAGAACAGGAAGGGGCCACTGCCGAAGTCAGTGAGGGCGGGAAAAAAACAGAAGAGAGCAGTCAAGAAGCTCAACCAGCCTGTACCCCTGAGGAACGACGGCATAACCAGCGGGAACGACTCAACCAGATCTTGCTCAATCTCCTTGACAAAATCCCTGGAAAAAATGGTAAGAAGAATCAGGATTTAAGGTAAATAGAAAATGAGGGAGATGGATGAAAAAGAACAACTTCTAATTAGAATAGAATGGTATAGTTCTTTAATGGGCCTGCTTTTAGTTATATATTGGGAATGAAACTGGGAGGTGAGAAGCTCTCCTTCCTAGATAGAGACCAGCTTCTACCTAGCTGGGGGAAGGCCTAAATTGCTTAAAGGTCAGAAAAGCAATCATGGAAGTCCTCTGATCTGAGAACTCAGATCTGGAGTAAGGAGTAGGCCAGTGGTATTTGATCAGCCTCCTTGGTTCTGTTTTCAGCCATCGATGTGACATACTTGCTGGAGGAAGGATCAGGCAGGAAACTGCGGAGGCGTACTCTGTTTATCCCAGAAAACAGCTTTCGAAAGTGAACCTCAAAAGAATGAGAACCTCAAGCATCTGAGATCCAGTGGAGCTAACAGTCCTGCCTCCTGTTCTCTGAGTGTAGACAGGAGTGGGAAGGGTCCATCCAGCAAGGGGAATGGGGCCATGACGTTAACATTAGGTACTTAATAAACCTTGGAGCTAGTTGAGAGGAAGAGGAAGGGGATCTGTCTAACCAGTTCAATTTAACTTGTTTTCCTCTCCATTGCTTCATCCAGAAGGTTAATAATAATGTAGGGAGGAAGGCAGAGCACATTGAGGATGACCAAAACTTTTTGGTACTTTATGACACTTGCCCCTCTCCCAGCTTGGGTTTCTCTGTCATCCTCTGATCCCACAAGCACTGCTAAGAAGCTGCTTCCTATACCCAGGTATAACTCAGAATCCAAGGGGGTAGGGCCAGGAACCCCCCCACCTACCCCACCTGCTTTCTGTAGGCTCCAAGAGCTATCCCAGAGACCTGAGACAGAAACAGTAGCTGGGGCCTCTTTCCAGATCCCCGAATAGGAAAGATTCTCCTTTCTTGCCCAACAATGTTAAAGTAAAACATGAGCCGATAACTCAAAGCACTTGTAACTGCTGCTCCTCTCCCTACCTCTACTCCCCAAAATAGAATCATGGAATAGGGAAGGCCCCCATGGGGTCAGAGGGCACAGTACTTATAATTACCTTTGTTTTAACCTGCCGAACATATTTTTTTCTAACGAGGCCAGGCCTCCCCCAGCACATGTACAGTTTATGCACTGTGGTTTGTGTGTGTCTGCTGTGCTGTGCGAATGAAAATTCATTTCAAAATAAAATCATTTTAAAACCTATATAAAAATGAACTCTAACACCCCCCCAAACAAAAATCACTACATAAACTGTTGAACAGTATTCACTTATCAGAGTATTTGTTGTGAGTGTAGATTATCAATTCAAAACACTACTCTTGTTTTCTTAATTGTACAGTTTTCAATTTTTATCTCTTAAAGAGACAATGTGTTCTCCCTACCCCTAGTTCCATCTTTCCTCCACCCTCCTGATCATCAGGAGGGCTATCCAGGGTGTTTCCTTCCTTCCCATTCTCTGGGCCAGAAGTTACCAGACAATAATGTCTCTTTAAAAATAAAATTTAAAAAGCTTTGCTTTGTTGTCTTCTCAGACATACATATGCATATAAGTTTTAGATGTTCTTATAAGAGAAAAGATGTTTTTTAAATGTGCCAAGTTGTATGTGTACATATATATGTGTGTGTGTGTATATATATATATATACATATGTGTGTGTGTGTGTATATATGTGTGTGTGTGTATATATATATATGCTGCGTGATTAGCAAGCAATACAATAGTAAACCAGTCCCCATTACTTTTTTCTAATATTGGACCAATGTTGTCCTAATTGTACATTTTCCCTTATGATGACGACACTCTGACTTGTTTAGGTAGAAACATTGACCACCTTCCATTCCATTGAATCTTTTTTCCTTTTTCTTCTTTCTGTGTCAATCTTGAGGAATAAACAAAAGAGACCGGGGATGCCAAAGATCCCCTTGAGCAGAGAAAAAGCAGAATAAATATTTTATTAAAGAAAAAAGAGAATTAAGAAAATAATTTGGAGTATTTTCTTACTGTAGAGAAGCACTGTACATTACTGAGAGACCTGGGTATAAGATACTCACGTGTGGAGCTGGAAAAATCGCATGTCCGAGCCCATTTGAGTGGTTTCTTTTTGGTTTTCATTTCAGGGAGCCGGGGAGGGAGAGGGGGAGGTGGGAACAGGGGCACTTTGGGAGTCTCCTTTTAGTCAAAAGCAGGAAAGAGTTTAAAATTCAATATTTCCTTTAATAGTGTTAAACACTAAAATTTTAAAAAAGACAAAAAAAGAAAAACCTTTGTAATATGTGTGAAGCAAAAGACACTACGCTGTCATTTTATCTTTCTTTTGTTGAAAGACTAAAAACTGAAATGTTTTTTAGACAATCAAATGTTAGGTAAGTGCAAAAACTTGTTTTTTCTTACTTGTGTAGAGATTAATGCCTTTTTTTATTTTTCAGTTATTTTATAATAACGAAATAAAAAGATCCCCCTAGCTGCCAGGCGGGTTTTGGTGTTTGAAATGCGGGGCAAAGCACTACATCACTGCAAATAGATACAGTTAGTCTGCATGTCTGTAGGCTGTGTGATTGCGGAAAATATAAATGCTGCTAATATATTTCCTTTTTACAAAAGCATATCTAAATAGATGATTGTTTTGATGTTAATCTTTGTAAATTATGTATTACCAATTTTAACATTGGATGTAATTGCATAAAAAGCTTGCATCTCAAATCCTTAAAAGTCTAGTATTAAATGGAAAAAACTTTTCCTAACTACAGAGTGGTGAGCTTGCTATTTTTTCCTCTTTCCTGTCCTCCATTTATCTTCCACAATCTTCTCCATCCTGTTTCCAAAGAGATCTTTTTAAAACCCTGACTAACTGGGTTGCTCAGTTGGTTGGAGCATTGTCCTGTAAACCAAAAAGGTTGAGGGTTCAATTCCCGGTGAATCTTAGGTTGCGAGTTCAATCCCTGGTCAGGGGGTGTACAGGAGGCAGCTAATCTGTTTCTCCCTCCCTCTCTCTCTCTCTATCTTTCTCTCTCTTCCTCCCTCCCCATCTCTCTTAAACTTTAGCAATCATGCCCCCCCCAAAAAAAAAAATCAAAGTAGTCTTCCATATCTACTTTTTTATAACTTCAAATATTATAAAAATAAAGCTGCTTTTGCAGCGGTAACTTGAGTACTCCTAATATAACTAGGAATCCCCAGAGGCTCTCAGAATCTAGTTGGTGAAACATCACCCTAGAAAACATCTCAAATGCAAACTGAGGTCAAAATTGAGAGGGCAGCTAAACACAAATGCAAATTTAAAGCAAGGAGCAGATGAATATGAATTGGCCAGAAATGGAGTTTAAGAATAAGTCTTCAAAAATGACAGAAGTATGAGACACTTGAGGTTATTCAAAGCCTGCTCCCAAGTATTTACAAAGCTTTGATCTGTTTTTAATTCCCCTCTCCTATTAGTACCTGCCCACTCTCCTCTCCAGCCAAGTTCTCCAGATATCTTTCCCCTGTATTTCACTTCATAGTTTTCACCTTCCCCCTAACTTTTCTGTTGCCTGGTTATAATTATAGCTTTCTATTCTTCTACCCTTTTAGTGATTTTCCTCTAGGCAATCATTTATAATGATTCCCTATCCCATCCTCAGCTCCAGAGCACCTTAACTATTCTCATTTCAGAAGACAGAAACTCATTAACTCCTAACAAAGTTATGTCAAGTTATTGTGCTTTCTGAAATTATATTACCACAGAATGGTAATGTTAAATAGAAAAAAAAATGTGTTTCTTTTTGCAACCCTTTAATCCTTCATCACCTCAGATACAAATGTAATGAGTATAGTTTCAAGGGCTATGACTTCTCCATTCTCCCATTATTTACTCAGGCTCCTACCTGTCATCTCACAAAACAACGCAGTGAAGTCTCGGACTAGAGAGGCACTTCTGAGGTTCAGGCACAATTGAGGGGCACTTTTCATTCCTCAGGAAATAGTAAGAACTGAACCTGGGCTTGGAAGGAAGCATCTCCCTTGAGCTTCTTATAAGAGGGCCTCCCACAGCCTAGGTCCTCAAACCCACAATGACACACACACACACACACATCCAACTCCCACACTTTATTGGGACAAAGGCGGAAGGAGACATATCCAACACCACAGGCCCACCCACCAGGGGTATCCAGACATGAACACGTCCTAGAACAACATGAGTACATAATAAATATTGGCAACATGGGATGGGGAAAGGGGGAGAAGATTCATACACATGAAGGAGACTAGAGACCCTCTAGTCTTGGGAACTGAGGCATACACTGTACTAGCAGAGTGCTCACACGGGAAGGTGGACAGGGACTGGACTTCTCTTTGCAGGTAGAAAGGGAGATGTTCCCTATGCAAATGGGGAAGGGGGAAGAGACTGCAGGGAGGAAAAGTGCTTTGTACATATTTGGGAGAAGAGCATATTTCAACTTACAGATGGGTGTGGGAGGAAGTATTGCAGACAGGGAAAATGCTTCTGGGAAAATCAGTTTACAGGGGTTCGTGTTCACAGGCCATTCCATTCCCAAATGACGGGAGGGAGAGACATATGCAGGGAAGGAAAAAGGTCCTAGGCCTAGAGAACAAGAGAGGTATACCCCACAGGTACCAGCCCCTCCGTTCCATCCCGCCCACAGCGGAGCCAGTCCTCATCCACAGTGGCGATGACACGCAGCACTTCCCCACGCTGGAAGCTCAGCTGGTCAGGTCCTGCAGCGGTGTGGTCACAGAGAGCACGGACTGCCCTGTGGGGAGCCAGATGCTGGGATGAAGTGAGGTGGGGGTACCCAGCTGTCCCAGGTCTCATCTTCCCGCTGTGTGGACCGTCACTTTGGTTCAGCTCAGGGAACATTGGGATCGTGTCTAGCAACATGTGGATTCCCTCTCCTGAGCTCCAAACCCACTCTTCAGCTACTTATTTGACATGATTTGCACTTGTCTCGTACTTCAACATCTGCAAATTAAATAACTCATCTTAACCCTACACACCAGTCCCTCCTCTTGTGTCCCCTATACTTCTTCTACCCAGTTGCTCCCAGCAAAAACCAGGGTCTCTCATTCCTCATATCCAATCAATTACCAAAACCAGGTTGGTGTTTGTATCTCCCACTATTCCACCTGTCTTTCTCATCAACTCCACTGCCTTCATTCTAATTTAGCGCTCTATCTTCTCAACCTCTACATCTAATCTAACTGGTATCCCTTCACCTCTCATGACCTCCTCCCCAGCTCCATTTTCCACACAGCAGACAGAGATCCTTCAAAAGCAAGCACATCATCCGCCAGCTTCTGACCCTCCAATAGCTCCCCTGCCTCACAATGAGGTCTGGGCCTCCTGAAGCCTATCGCTGCCCGTCACTGCTGCCAACAGCCTCCACTTTGGGCACAGCCAACCATGTGCCCAGAGTTCCTCCCTACACTTGGGCCTCTCCACCTTTGCATCCTATTCCTTCTGACACACCCTACACAATCACTGGGCCTTCCCTAAGTCTGCAGTCTTGGGGGGAAAGCCCTGTCTATATGGCCCCTTTCCTACAATCTTCCATACAGAATTTTTAAAATACTTTTTTATTGATTTTCTTAATTTAGAGGGAAAGGAATAGAGACACAGAGAGAGAGAGAGAGAGAGAGAGAGAGAGAGAGAGACAAACCTCAGTGAGAGAAACACTGATTGGCTGCCTCCTGCATGGTCCCTATTAGGAATCCAACCTGCAACCCAGGCATGTGTCCTGACCAGGAATCAAACCAGTGACCCCTTGGTGCATAGAACACCACTCAACCAACTGGCCCACACTAGCCAGCTCCATACGGAATTTTAACTGCTTGTTTTTCATTGGTAACTCCATTGGATTACAAGCTCCTTGAAGGCAGGGACTCCAATATGGTTATTTTTGTATTCCCTCCCCTAGCATAATGCTTGGCACATAGTAAGTAGTTGAGAAGTATTACTGAATGAATGAAAAATGAAGAAACCTAATTCAATGGATTAAGAAACCAAAGGAAGCCAGACCCTAAAGCCAAAGCAATCTCTGGTGCCAAATTAGAAGACCCCACTGAAGGGAAGCACAGTCCCGCAGGGTATGCACATGGGCACATCCAAATCCATAGTTACCGTTAACTGGGCACCTCTGTGCCAGATGCTCTTATAAAATTATGTTTAGTCTCTATAACAACCACAATAAATGTATAAATTATCCTCTCTTTAAGGAGAAAGAAACCAAGGCTCAAAGAAATGAGTTCACACCAATAATAGCAGAAATGTAATGCAAACTAAGCACTGTCTGACTTTACAGTCCCACGGCCTTTTAAACTACCTCCAATCCACTCTCAAGACAAATGCGCGCGCACACACACACATAACACACCAATGCATTCTTCCCAATCCTCCTTACCGTTGGGTCTGCACCGAGCTGGGTGCTGAGGCCTCAAGCTCCTCGGGTGGACTGGGAGTCTCAGAGGGTGCCACCCTCTTCACCAGAGTCAATACGTTCACTGCAGGAGGCAGCCAGCTGGATGGTCTCCTGGAGGAAGGGATACAGGGTCACCGAGTTTATCCCATCTCCAAAAAAAAACAACCAAAAAAACCCCCAGGGCTCTGGAGGGAGAAAAAGGCTGAGCAGCCTGTGTTTCAAAAGATCGGGAGTTGGTCACTGCTGGGGACAGAGAGACGGTTTGTAGGGTGATTAGGAAGGTGAAAACAGGTCTACAACACAAAAGTCACTGAACGACCTCTGGAACCAGTACACTCAGAAACATAATCACTAGAGAGTGCCTGAAGGCAGAGCTCAGCAAATAATTTCTTTTTTTCTAAAAGGCTAAAAAATAACTGTTTTTGGCTTTGAGGGCCAAGAGGCAAATGTAGAACATATCACCATTAAAATGTAACTTATCACGAACATAACCATTTTTAGCTCATGGCTATAGTAAAACAGACTGCCAACTTCCAACCTAGAACATCACTCTAGTTTCATCCTTGGGTAACTGGTGATGTGGGATAGAGTCGGAGGTCATGGAGGGGACCAGGTGCCCCAGTACCTGGACTTTAGAGTTCCACTTTCCGTTTCTGTGAGGCCCCCAGGCACTCCAAACAGTCTTCCCAGCCACACGCCTCTGCCTGGTGCCGCGTCCGTGGGCAACGATCTCCCCTGTGCGTCCTCAGCCACAGCCCCGGGACCCCTGGGTCCCCACCGGCGAAGGGAGAAGCCCTCCGTGCCCCCAGAGGCATAGACCCGGGAGGCCTGGGTCAGCTGCTCCCACCAGCTGCCTGGCTTGGGAGGGCTTGAGGGGGCTGAAGGGCCTGGAGGGGTCTCCTCAGAAGCCCCACGAAGGGTCTGGGCCAGCCGGCCTCCCCAGTCCAGCATGGCTTGCACAGTCTGCTGCAAGGCTGGCGGTGAGGCTGCGGGGGCGGGAGCCTGAGGTGGGCCCAGGGGCAGGTGGTGGTGATGCTCAAAGAGCAGGTCCAAGTGGAAGGTGAGCACCGACAACGGCTGCAGCAGGAGCAGCAGCTCTGTGGACAGGGAGGGGCAGCCACCCCGGGCCAAAGAGAAGAATCCAGTGGGCAGGTACAGGAGGGACAGCAGGCCTGGAAAAAAAAAAAAAAGCCGGCTAACATCAGTCCCTGCCCTCAGCCCAGTCCCAGAGGGCTCCCTGCATCAGCCCACCCATCAACAAACATCCCCCTGGCCTCATTCTATGCTGGGCACAGAGCACATGATGGGGAAGAGGGCTGATACATCCCTGCCCGTGTAAAACCACTGCCTAAAGAGGGAAGCACGTACAGAACAAGTGGTGATAAGAAACTGAGTAACAAAAAGGAGAACCCGCCGTGGGAGCAAAATAGGGGGTGAGGGTTTGCCTAGTCTGAGGGCAAAGTGAAGCCTCACCATATAGAATCTAAAGAATGAACGAAAGTTAATGGGGAGGGGCAGGAAGTCCTATTCTAGGAAAGAATCAGAAAGGAAGGCTGTCAAAGAGCCAGGGAAAACCCAGGCTTAGAGGCCAGAGAAGAAGGCAGAGGCCAATAATCAAGACTGGAGGAGATGGTGAAGATTTGGGTCTTCCCCCCTGTGGGCCAAGGGACTCCTTGAAAAAGTTTTAAGCACAAGAGTAATAAGAACGCAGGGTAGGGTAAGATCATTCTGGCATTAGTGGGAACCAGCAGAACAGACCCCTTTTCCTCCTTCCCTGACAGCCTAGCCACCCCATCCTCTCCCAGGTGAACCTCTGACCTGCATCTTCCTGAAGACTGGAAAACCACAGCTCCAGCTGCTTGGTGCTGGGGGAGGAAAGGGAACAGAAGCTCAGGAGTGGAGGACGCCAGCGCCCTCTAGGGAGGGGGCGGGAGATGAGATTGGAACGGGAGAGGTTTGCTCTAGGAGCGTGTTGCATCCCACCCGAGACACCCCTGCAGTCCCCGGGCCACGGGAGGGGCACCGGAAGGAATGCCACTCACTTGAGGAGGCCCAGGATGAAGGCGTGGAAGCGGCTCCTGCTGCTGCTCAGCGGGGCCAGCCGGCTGACCTGGCTGTACAGGGTTCCAAAGGACCGGGTGCTGGAGCCTGAGGACAACCCGCGCTGTGAGCCAGGCCCCGGCCCTCGCCCGGCCTCCATCCCGGCCCGGCCCCGGGCCGAGTCCCCCACTTCACCTGGCTTCACCGATGCCTCCACCACGCTCCAGGGGTTGCTCCTGCGCTGCCCGGTGATGAGGTCCTTTCGGAAGGGCTTCAGCCCGTCAGCCACCAGGGCATAGAGAGCCGGGCAGAGGGTGGTCAGCACCAGGTGCCCCACATCTGGGCTCAGCCGGCTGTCCCCCAACTGGGCCTGGAGGCAGCGCAGTGGGCATGGGTCCAGAGATACCAACAACAGCGCGCTTCCGGTCCGAAGTTCTGCGCCCCCAGAGCTACAGTCATCTCCTCAACCCCAACGCCCTCCCACAGACAACTTCACCTTCTGAACCAAGTTTCGGGCCGCCCCAAAGTGCGAGATGATTTTATCCACGGAGGCGCTGACGGCTATCAAGAGACCTGGGGAGGGAGAGGGGGGGAAGGGTAGGGGAGAGAAGCATCAAAGCCCCCGTCTCCCAGGAGTACCCAGGGGCCTAGGAGAAACCGGTTTATGCAGTCTGACCCTGTGAGGGGAGGGCCGCCATGCGGGGCAGCTGATTCCGAAGCCAGGGTTGGGGTGCCCTACCTTTCTTCTGCTCCTGCAGCTGGCCGGTCCCACGCTGGGCTTCTGCCATCCACAGTCGCTGGGCCCCGGGGAAACCGGCGAAGGACCAGGAACTGCGGACTGCGGGGAGGGAAGAAGAACGCGTAACCCTTAGCAAGGGCTGTCCCAGGACTGCAAGCCGCAGCACAGGCCACCTCCTGCGGGCCCACAGCACCAGCCCCTGACGTCTTGGGCGAGCGGACACGATGCTGGGCACAGCACGGGGCGACGCGACCCGGGACCCCGGAGTGAGATCCTGCTCGGATCTCAGCACTCGCCGCCCCTGTCACCCCAACCTCCCCGTTTCCATGACCTTCTTCAGGGCCCAGGGCCCACCTCCGCGATCCCGGAAGTCCAGGCGCGGGGACAGCCGCGCTCACCTCCCGCCCGCCCGCTGGGGCCCAGAGGGCTGGAGATGACAGGGCGAGGGAAGGGCGGGCACCGGGGCCCACCCCGCCTGCGTCCTGCCCCCGGGAACGGAAGAGCACGTGGGGAGCCCGGACCAATGAAAAGACGGACCAACGAGAATGGAAAAGAGAGGGCGGGAGCGGAGATCCTAGGGCTGGGAGACTAGAAGCCACCCGAAAGAGAAGGCCCGGGTCGTACTCCGGCATGGCCGCGGAGGGCGCCCCGCAGCCCGCGGGAGGCGAGTCTGGCAGGAAGGTGTGACCAGGGCCTCTTCAGCCACGAGAGTTGGGGGAAGCTTCGCCCTGCACGTTCCCCTAGGAGGTGGCGGTCAGGCCCGACCCGCCTGGCCAGGGAATGCCACAGAGGGTGCCCCCACCGGGAACCCCACAGGGGCACCCCCAGTCCCTATCCATCGAAGGGCTTGCTGGAGGCCCTTAAACTGAGTTTGAGGCGGAACAGGCCCGCGTCCACGGCGCCCGCCGCACAGGCGGGGCCCTACGCCCTGAACCAATGAGCTTGCTAGGAACCGGCCGAAGGGCGGGGCGGAGCCGGTAACCCGGATGACACCACCGCCGCGGAGGCGCCGCGCTGAGGAGGGGCGGGCGGGGCGGGGCGGGGCGGGGCGGGGCGGGCGGCCCGCCGGGGCGTGGCCTCCGGGCCGGCCCGGGGCCGTCTTACGTAGCCTGAGAGGAGTCGGTGGGCTCCGGGTCCAGCGAGGGGCCTTCGGCGGACGAGGTGGCGGTGGCAGCGGGGGGGCGGGCACCTGGCGGGGCGGGGGAGCCGCGGCAGGGAAGGTGCTGCTTCTGGGGAAGAGCGGGGACAGCAGCAGCGCCAGCTCGGGGCTGGCCAGGCAGGACAGGGCGCCCCGCGCCGGGGGCGAATAGGCTCCCACCGGGGACAGGCGGACGGGCAGCAGCTGCTCCTCTGAGGGGCTGGGCGCCCCCAGCAGCCGCAGCCCCGCGCGGGGCCAACCCGCCAGCGGCGCCAGGAGCAGAGACCCAGCTGTGCCCGCGCCCCCACCCTCCAACAGGGGGCGCCCGTCGGCCGAGAACCGGAAAACCAGGGGCCGAGGGACCAGGAGGGGACGGGCTGCAGGCGGGGTTGGCGGGGCAGGTGCGAAGGGGAAGGGGGGCAGCGGATGGGCAGCCAGGCGAGGAAGGGCAGGAGAAAGAGGGAGCACAGAGTTAGTCCCGTCACCCAGCGACCCGCCCAGCTTCCCTTTCCCGGAGCGCTCCCTGGCAGACGGGGACCGGGAGGATGGGGGACAGAGACGGGGTGGGGGACACGGGGAGACGGGCTGGCAGCTTGGGAGGCTTGGGCAAGGCCGAAGCCCCGCCCTCCTCCCGCCGCCTCCCGCGGCCTCTTACCCTCCAGGCCCGCCTGCGCACCGGGCTCCTGCGGCTCCTTCGGGGCTGGGGCCTCCTCGCCGGGCCTGACCTCCCTGCCCTCCCCGGGCTGCCCCTCCGCTATAGGCTGCAGCCCCGGGCGGTTCTTCTTCCTCCGGGGAGGCACGGGCGGCGGCGGGGGCCGGGGCGGGACCAAGGCCCAGCCGGCCGGGGGGTCTCGGGGCGGGACGGGCGGGGGCGGGGCCCGGCTTCGGGACCTCAGTTCCTTGAAGGTGGTGACTTCGCGGGGAGCCGCCGGGGAGCCGCCCAGCGACCCGGTGGGGGGCTGCTCGCTGTCGGGCGAGAAGACGATAAGCCAGTCGCTGCGGTCTTTCTTGGCCTGCGTCACCAGGGTCAGCCCCGGGCCCCGCTTGCGCTTCTGGGCCAGCTCGTGGAAGGACGTGATGGTCCGGTGGGGCACGGGCTCCTCGCTGACGTCACTCCTCCATCCTCCATCCCTTTTCTCCGCGTCTGCTTTCCAGCCAGAATCAGTTGTTCCCGCATTGGTTTTCCAACCGGAGTCAAATTTTCCAGGCTCAGCTTTCCAACTAGAGTTAGTATTCCCATTGATTTTCCAACCAGAGTTATTGTTCTCGGTGATTTTCCAGCCAGCTTCAGTTTTCTCTGTGTCAATTTTCCAAATGGGGTTGATTTTCCAACTGGGTTCCGTTTTCCCAGCGTGGGTCTTCCCATCATCGGCCTCCGAGAGCTCGGAGGTCAGGAGGTCCTGCTCCCCACCCTCCTCCTCCTCCTCCTCCTCCTCCTCCAGGCCTGGGGAAGGGAGGTCCTGGCAGGTGGTCAGGGCATTGCAGTTGGAGTCCAGGCCCGGGCCGGGTGGGGAGGAGGCTCCAGAGCAGGAATCAGGAGAACAGCAGAAGCTGTCAGGAGAGCAGGCGCCAGGGCCGGTGGAGACCAGAGGGGAGCCCTGCTCCCTGGGGAGGGTGCTCGGCTGAGCGGGGACATTTTGGTCACCAGGGAGGTTCCGCGCGTAGACCGAAATGGGGGACTCATCGGGGCTAAGATCTGAGCAGGAGCTGAGAGAGGAGGAGCAGCCCGGGTCCGAGGGAGAGGCGGCCCCCTCTTCCTCCTGTGCCGGGTCCTGCCCGGTTTCTAGGCCCGGCCCGTGCTCCTGGCAGCAACGGCAGGGCACCGCTGGGCTGTTGGAATTGGCATCCACCAGGGTCCCGCCGCAGGAGCCCTGGCTCTCCTTGCCCCCTGCGTCCCCCGGGGGAAAGGACGTGCTCAAGGGCCCCTCCCTTAGCTCCGGACGGCGGGACAAATGCAGGCCCAGGGAGACATGCTGGAGGTGGATGTGGTTGAGGTTGCAGAGCAAAGCCCTCTGAGGGGACAGCATGGTGCCAGCGGCGACGGGGTGGCCTCCAGAGAACCAGGAAGACGGGCCTCTCACATCCGCCTACCTGGCAACCGCAGATTCTGACCTAGAAGACAGGGATGGTGAAACCCAGCCAGTGAGGGTGCGGGCCGCTAGGACACCAAGGTGCCCGACAGACAGCGGGAGCAGGTCTGGGAGGGCGCCGGCTGCTTTAGACAATATTCAAATGAGATGCAAATGACCGCCCGCCAGCCTTTAGTTTCCTCCGCAGTGTGTGCAGGTGGAATCCAATGTAACCCCCCGGGAGTGGGGCGGCGGGGGTGGGGGGGAGGCGAGAGGCATCAGAGAATGCGGCTGCGCTTTGGATCCCCATGGAGGGCGGGGCGGGGGGGGGGGCTTTGAAAAAGGATGCGGTCCAGAATGGACCCTCGGTCCTCTTGGCTGCAGGCACTCCCAGAGTAAGGGGCCCAGGGCGGCCCTGCCCAAACGCTCTGAAGTGGGGGAGGAGGGGAGCGCGTCTGGCTGGTTAATGCAGGAAAGTGGCGGGCATGGGGGATGGGGAGGGAGCAGTCGTCTGCATGTCAGGCCAGCCCGCACAGACCGCACAGGCTTTGGTGTACAGCCCCCATAGAAACCGGGCTAGAAACCCGGTGTTTCTGTCCGTTCTTTCCGTACTTGTCTGTCATCCAGCCACCACCCCACCCCCATTCATTTTCACTGCTCCCTCTCCTGCCCCATCCCTCATGCAGATCCATTCATGCACACCCCGAAACAGCCCTCCTCACCACGGTTCTGCTACTGCTGCGGGCGTTGAGTTCCTCTGCGGCTCGCACAGTCCCCGCACTGACTGGAGGGAAGGGGTGCGGCTGGAGGACAACCCGCCCACGCTGCGCAGCCGCGCCCCTCCGCGCATGGGCGTGGCGTGGCTCAGACCCAGCCCCCTGCGCTTGACGTCTTGCCCGTGTCACCCACCTAGGCCTGTCTGGTTTGTGTGGCTTTTTAAATATATTTTATTGATTTTTTACTGAGAGGAAGGGAGAGGTGGGTAGAAACATCGATCAGCTGCCTCCTGCACGTCCCCTACTGGGGATGTGCCCGCAACCAAGGTACATGCCCTTGACCGGAATTGAACCTGAGATCCTTCAATCTGCAAGCCAACACTATCCACTGAGCCAAACTGACGGCCTGTCTCTTTGATATGACCTAGAAGTCATGACCCACAATCCTGGTTTCTGTGGAACCTCCTATGTGTTCCGGACAGAGCTGCATCCCGACTGCTACGCCCAAGAACAGAACCACAAGGTTAGATAGTACAGCAGGTTCTGGTGTAATAGTTTCATTCTTCCTTGTGTTTTATAGGGTTGAGAACATTGATTCCAGGCAGGTCCACTGTGTGGAGCTTGCCCGTTCTTCCCTTTGGGTTTTCTCCTGGTTTTCCTCCCAGCCCAGACATGCAGGTGAGCTGAACTGGTGTCTAATTGCTGAGTGGTTGTGGGATTCCTGGGCCCTGCAACGGGAGGGCCTCCTGTCCAGCACTGGCTTCCATTTTGAGCTGCCCAAGTAGCTCCTATCACATACAACCCTGACCTGCTTTGTTCATTCCTTAAATGTGTGTATAGCTCATTTCAGTGTTTAACATTAGAAATATTTGATGGTTATTTTTTATTTATTTATTTTTTAAGAGAAGGATAAAGGGAAACGTCAGTGTGAGGCACATCAATTGTTTGCTTCCCATACATGCCCCAACTGGGAATCTAACCTGCAACCTCCCAGCACACAGGACGATGCTCCAAACCAACCAACCAAGCCACACCCACCCACCCAGGCTGGTGATATTTTTGTGACCAGAAATAACACAAAATATAACTCTTGTCTCTATCAGTTAACATATGGCAAAATTTTGTCACAGTATCCAAGAATCCATGGATGACATGAAGTGAGGATATACTGTAATTTATTAAGAGCCTCCCCTCCCCGCCCTGGCAGTCTCTAGGTCACTTTTTCCGCTTGTAGATCTTCTGTGCTAGCCTCAGGAAGATGGCGGGGGGCAGGGGCGAAGAGCACTGCTCGATGAGACTCAGCAGGTGGCTGTAACGGTCTTCCTCATATTGTGTAAACACGGCCTGCAGGTTCAGCTCCTCGTAGAGTGCCTTCACCCGGGCCACCTTCTCAGCCTCTTTCTGCCCATAATTCTCCTAGAAGGGGGTGGAGGCAGGAAAACAGGCTCACTCTTCCCCTAGTGCTTCCGCATCCCCTCCATGCCCCCTCCACACCCCTCATCCATATATTCAGATCCTCTCCAATGCCAGTAACTTGATTCCTGCCTCCAACTCAAGTGTCTCTGAGTGTCTGAGATTGCCTAATATGTTCAATTTTCCCCTCCCCACTCCAAATGCTCAGATATTAGCTCAGCCCTCAGCTTCCTCTGCCACAGGGTTTCTCAGCGTTAGAACTGTTGAAATTTGGGGCCACGTATTTCTTTGTTATGGAAGCTGTTGTGTGCATTTTAAGATTTATGGTAGCACTCCTGGCCTCTACCACTTAGAGACCTTAGCACATGCACACACACCAAAAACTGTCTGCTGCTATTGCCAAATGTTCCCTGGGGTACAAAACTGCCCCCACTTAAGAACCACTGCTTTATCCCCTTATCAGCTCAGGGATCCACAGCCCTCTCCTGGGCACCTGCAGGATCCGGCGCTGTTCTGGAGAGGCCCGTTGTAGACACTGTACCACCAGCCAGCTGCACTTGTTGTCCTGGATGTCAGTGCCAATCTTGCCCGTCACACTGGAGTCCCCGAAGAGATCAAGGTAATCATCCTGGGCAGGGGAGCAGAGAAGGAGAATGAAGATGCTCCCAGGCGGGGAAGGAGGGAAGCTGGAGCCTGTTCTCTGCCAGTGCCTCCCGCCTTCCTACCTGGATCTGAAAGAGCTCTCCAATCTCCATCAGGATCTTCTTGGCATTGGCGTGTTCCTTCTCCCCGTCAATGCCTGCCTACAGTGAAAAGGGGATTGACAGGCGAGGCATCAGAGGCACCTTCATCTTCCTGACTGCTTCCTCCCACAGGTTCTTGCCCAAGGTTAGCCCCTAAATCTTCTCTGTCTCCTCAGACATCCCTGGCTTCCCTGGCCTAAGAAGTCCCGGCTGGTGGTCCAACCTCTATCCCACTTAATTTTAGCTAGGCCTTCCTGCAGGCAGAAATTAGTCCATTCTGGAGGCCCTCAGACCATCTCTTTTTTCATGAAGTTCAGTCCAGGAGTCACCAATTCTTCTTCATAATTTTTTTTTTTTAATAGAGGAAGGAAGAGGGAGAGGGAGAGGGAAAGAGAGAGAGAAACATCAATGATGAGAGAGAATCATTGATCAGCTGCCTCCTGCACATCCCCTACTGGGGATCGAGCCCGCAACCCGGGCATGTGCTCTTGACCAGAATCGAACCCAGGACCCTGTACTACGCAGGCCAACACCTTACCCACTGAGCCAAACCAGCTAGGGCTCTTCTTCATAATCTTTCAGCTATTTCCAACTTTATTCAGGATGAAAAGGAAACTTAGAGGAGCAAGTTCGGGGTAGCCAGTAAATCCCACTCACTGCCTGTAAATCCATTCTTTTCAGCCTGATCATCTCCTCCCCACTCCTATCCAAGCTCAGACAGGAGGATTTCTCATTCCTCTATGACAGACTGACCACTTTCACTTGCCACACCAATTTCTTTCTTTTTTTTCCTTTTTTTTTAAAAAAAAAAAATATATATATATATATGTATATGTATATATATATATATATTTTTTTAATATATTTTATTGATTTTTTACAGAGAGGAAGGGAGATAGAGAGCTAGAAACATCGATGAGAGAGAAACATCGACCAGCTGCCTCCTGCACACCCCCCATGGGGGATGTGCCCGCAACCAATGTACAAGCCCTTGACCGGAATCGAACCTGGGACCCTTCAGTCCGCAGACCCTTCAGTCCGCAGACCGACGCTCTACCACTGAGCCAAACCGGCTTCGGCTGCCACACCAATTTCTACAGTAATCCTGTGAGGTGGGGATTTTATCCTTATCTTACAGCTGAAGAAACAGCATCAGGGAGAATATGTAACTTGCTCAAGGTCACACAGCCATTAAGTGGGGGCAGCAGATCGTATAAAAGCTAACATTAGTGGGTAGTGGGGGTGTGCGGAGGCTTACTCACCATATACATAGCAGCAGCTACAGGAAGGTAGAAGGAGTAGAAAGCTGTCTTATACTTGACAATAGATTTGTACCTAAGTAGGGAGAGAAGATAATTCCTCAAATAGGCAATGCCAAGAAATAAAAATAAAAAAAAAAGAATGCCCACCCGGAGCCCTCCCTCCCTGTTCAGGTCTGGTTCCCACTGTCGCTCACCTCTTTTCAGTGAATCTGCCAAGATCCACGCTGCCCTGCGGGGCTGTGATGAGGTCCAGGGTCTGTCCAATCTCAGTCTGATAGGAAGTCTAAGGCAGAAGATGGCCCATGAGCTGGGCTTTCTCCAGGACCGGGGAAGCCAGAAATCCTGGGCCCCACATCCCATACCAGCTAACACCTAGGCAGAGTCAGAAAGGCAGCAAAAGGGAGGGAGGGCACCAAACCTCAAGACCCATATTCTCACACACACACACCTACACACACTATCCTTTATCCCTCCTTCCCACCATACAGGGACAGAGAAACCTCCTTGCCATTAATACCATCCTTCCCAACTCCCTCGCTTTCACCCTCTTCCATAAAAACCTAGTCTTTCCTATGCCCTGAACCCAGCTAGATGGCAATGTCCTGAGGAGGCCAAGCTCCTGCAGCAGCCTCAGGGCACCGGGCCTGGTCTGCAGCCCACCTGCAGGAAGAGCTCCATCAGGTTCAGGTAGTAGGGCTGCTCGCGGCAGTAGAGCTTCAGCAGTCGGTAGATGCATGCTTCCAGGAGAAGAGCATCATTCACGGCATCCAAACCAATGCCTGGCTGTGGGGGAACAGAAAAACAAGCAATCAGCCTCTGGCCTAGACTCATACCAAGAACCTGTCACTCTGAACCCCTCAACAGGCTGTGTGTAACCGCCTCCCTGTGGCCTGTTTCCATGCCCACTGGGTTTCCATGCCCGTGGGTTTCCTTTACCTTCTTATACCAGCAGGCCTGCCCCCGTCGGGTGAGGGATGCATCCATAATGTCGTCTGACACCAGGAAGAAAGCTTGGAGCTAGAAGAGGGAAGAGTGGAATTGGACCCCCAGGGCTCCTTGTTACTGTCCCTTCCACCAGCAACAGAGCTGCCACTGCGAGTCACTAGGAGCTGAGAGGGAAAGTCAGGATGGGGAGGCCCAGGGCATGTTCTGTCCTATGGGGTCAGGCTGCACATTCTAGTTCCTTAAAACAGCTTTCCGAGGCATGGCTTTTAGATCTTCACGTCATACTGATCTGTGTGTGTGCTCTAGTGGTAACACTGTCCACCGGCTTAGGTGTAGGCGGTGCAGAAAAGGCCATGGCCACCGCTGCCCCTGTTCCAGGCCAAGTTCTTGGGGAAAGAGGCATCAATCTGCACCTTCACCTCTGACCTCACCCGGGGGAGGGTCTGGCGTTCCACATCGGAGGCACATCTCTTATTGTTTACATCGTGTGTATTTGGAGTGGCACGGTTCCCCTGAAGCCACCACTCTACTGCCTCTCCCAAGCACCATTGCAGGGCCATGTGGTTTCAACCAGGAGCATTCAACCAGGGTTGTCTACAAAAGCCATTTACAGTGTGGCCTCCCTCAGTCACCTCTGCCCCCCAGTAATGATTCTGAACCAACTGCACTTCCTCTTTATCAGGGGAAATTTAAAAAATACCAGCGCCAGCCCTAACCAGTGTGGCTCGTGGTTAGTGTCAGTCTTCATACTGAAGGGGTCATCAGTTTGATTCCAGGTCAAGGTCATGTACCTGGGTTGCAGGTTCGATCTCCGGTCTGGTTGGGGCAAGTTCAGGAGGCAACTAATGGATATCTCTCTCTCTCTCTCTCTCTCTCTCTCTCTCTCTCTCTCTCTCTCCCTCCCTCCCTCCCTCTCTCCCCCCTCCCTCCTTCCTTCCCTCTTTCCCCCCCTTTCACTGTCTCTAAAAATCAATGGAAAAATATCCTCAGGTGTGGGATAACAACAACAAAAATACCAGTGCCAGCCCTAGCTGGTATGGCTCAGTCAGTTGGGCATTATCCCATGAACCAAAAGGTTGCTGGGTAGAGTCCCAGTCAGGCCACATGCCCTGATAGGGTGTTGGGCTAGGTCCCCAGGAGGGAGCATGCAAGAGGCAGCAAATCTATGTTCCGCTTTCATATGATGTTTCTCTCTTCCTCTCCCTTCCTCTCTCTCCAAAAATCAATTTTAAAAATTACTTAAAAAAGCCGAAACCGGCCAAGACCGGTTTAGCTCAATGGATAGAGCGTTGGCTTGGGGACTGAAGGGTCCCGGGTTCGATTCCGGTCAAGGGCATGTACCTTGGTTGCGGGCATATCCCCAGTAGGGGGTGTGCAAGAGGCAGCTGATCGATGACTCTCTCTCATCGATGTTTCCAACTCTCTATCTCTCGCCCTTCCTCTCTGTACAAAATCAATAAAAATATATTTAAAAAAAAAAAAAAGCCGAAACCTGTTTGGCTCAGTGGTAGAGCATCGGTCTGTGGACTGAAAGGTCCCAGGTTCGATTCCGGTCAAGGGCATGTACATTGGTTGCGGGCACATCCCCAGTAGGGGGTGTGCAAGAGGCAGCTGGTCGATGTTTCTCTCTCATCGAGGTTTCTAGCTCTCTATCTCTGTCCCTTCCTCTCTGTAAAAAATCAATAAAATATATATATATATATTTATTTTTTTTTACATATTTTATTGATTTTTTTTTGCTCCCCTCCCTCCCTCCCACACATCCCCTCCCTCCCCAGAGTTTTATGTCCATTGGTTGTACTTATATGCATGTATCCAAGTCCTTCGGTTGATCTATTATCTCCCCCAGATCTTCCTCCCCTCCCCGCTGTAATTTGACAATCTGCTTGTTGCTTTACTGTCTCTATATCTATCTTTTGGTTCATCAGTTTATAATGATCTTTATTATCCACAAATGAGTGGGGTCATGTGGTGTTTCTAATAAAATATATTTTTTAAAAATTACTTAAAAAAAAACAGCAATGCAAGTCCTACCCCAGATCAATTAAATAAGTAATCTTTAGGGGTAGTACCTCAGCATTGGGTTTTGTTTGTTTTTTTTAAATCGTCTTCCCAGGTATGTGCTTATATTGGGAAGTATCAGGAAATATACATTACCTATGTAGCATTCTTAGCAAATGTTTAGCCTGATTGTAATCATGGTGAAATAATTAGACAAATCCAGACTAGATTGTGAGCCACTCTACCAAACAACTTCCTCCCACACCCCCCCCAACGGGGGCCAGGGATCAAGCTTGCAACCCAGGTATATGCCCTTGTCCAGAATCGAACCCAAGACCCTTCAGTCCATGGGCTGATGCTCTAACCATTAAGCGAATGGACTAGGACTAGAATTTTGGGTTCTTACGTGGATCTTCTTCTTTGTTAAATTTAGGGAACGTATTTTCTAAAGCATTTTCAAAAACTATCAGTGGGCTGCCAGTTTTCAACCTCTGCTTTAGAATAATCTTCTGGAAGAACCATGGCACTTTACTCAGAGAACTGATACCTCTATGCCCAGTTCGAAGGCCCTGGCCCACAGGTGGTCCTCAAGTGAAATATGTACAATACCTACTGACAAGAGAAGTTCCCCACATTTGTTCACCTGTGGGGTAATTCACTGTCTACATTTGGCTGTGGCACACTGGAGGCACAGAAACACAAATAGCCAAAAAACGAGTTCCAGGCCCATCCCTCCTGTTCTCACCCAGGCACCCCCACAGGTAGTAAACCTCTTCTTCTCCTGCCCTTCCCCACCCTTCTCACCAGCTCCACACACCAGCCCACAGTCATGGCCCGCTGGAGACCATCGGCGTCCTGCTTGCTTGGTTCCACCAGATCCTGGAAAGTTACCAGCACCGTCATACCCCGTTGGTACTTCCCTCCAATGACATTGTACTCCAGGACCTGGGGGGCAACAGAGGGACAGAGCATCAGGATCCGTGGAGCAGCTACTCTGAGATTTCTTCTCGCCCTCTCCTACTTCCCACCACGACCTCACTTTAAAGTCCTCCTTAACCCTGGCTGGCGTGCCCAGGTCTCAACTTCTCAAGATCCAGAGCCATCCCCACCGCTCCTAACTTCCCCTCACAATCCATCCCTCCTTTCCCAGCCACTTTCTCCTACCCACAGCTCAACCCACCTGCAGATGAAGAGCCTCACTGTCCTCAAGACAAGCTCCCACCCCTCAAAGTCGGTCAGAGGAGAGCTGGGAGAGGACCCGGTTGGGGGAGCCACCCCCCACTCTTGCAATGGTGCCTCTTCCTGCTCCTTTTGCCTTCTGTTATCAAGCTGGCAACCAGATCTAATTCCATGGAAAGACTTCCCTTCTATGTCTATCCCAGTGTAGACAAACCTCCTCCTTCTCCTTGGTTCCCCTCAGACAAATGAGACAGCATTTATAAGAGAATTACTAGAAACTCCAAAAGAATAAAAGAATGAGGTAACTTAAGTATCCCAGCAATAGTTCCTGCCCCAGAGCAGGTGTCTGATGATAGGCTAGCTTCACTCAGGCCCACCTCAGACTGCCTTCCTCGGGGACCCCTGCCAAGGGAGCACCTCATGATTTCTGGACACCCAATCTCCTTCCTCAACAAAAATCAAAGACTTACCAGGTTCAAGGCCCTACACCCATGCAAAGCAGTTTGGATGGCCTACCCGATCTACCAGATCTACCAGGTGGAACTGATATGCTCAGGAAGTAACCTGTCCAGGCACAGGCCCCTCCAGAGCTGACCCGGGGTCACTCAGATGAAAGCCTGTCCCCACACCTGTCAAAAGTCCCCCCAAAACCAGAGCTGGACCCCACGCACACAGAGTCACCAAAAATTCAAACCTCAAGCTGCAAATCCCTCACCTCCTTAAGCCGGGCAATAGCATCTCCTGTTTCTGGGTGCCCCAGCTCCTCCTCAGTCAGCACCTTGACAATCTGGGAGAAGTGCTGGATGAAACTCTGCTTGTTCTGGTCATAAACATCCAATTTCTGGTCTCCGTTCATTCTGAGGGAGGAATAAAGTACCCTGAGGAGAGAGAGGACAAGTCAGAAACCTGAGCAGCTGCTCCCCTCCCCAAAGACCTTCGCCCCCCAACACTCACCGAGGCTCCTCTGTCCACACTTGGCACCAGCAGCGGTCACTGTGCCATGCCCCCAGGACTGAGCCCCGGTGCACCAGCGAGGGCCGCTGTAGGAAACCCAGCCACCTTTCCTGTGGCACCCAGCAGGAGGCTGGTAGCAAGAAGACCCCCATAGATCTCAGCCAGCGGGACAGAGGCATCAAGGGGACAGGGGCTGGCACAGGGAGGAGGCACCCAGCACTCCCTGCAGGCACAAGCACCAAAGGCAGATCCAGGTCACCCCTACCACCTCCAACCTTTTACCTAAAGGCCCTGGGCCCACCCTCTTCTGGACAGAAATTGGGCATTTAGAGAAAAAGGGAAATGCAGATAACAAAAAGTATGGCTGGTGGCCGAGACTCAACTGATCACACTTAAAATAAGATGGCAAGTACTTAATGTCCCCTAACTTTTTCCTCCTCCAGGAAACCTCTGGGATTGCTACTCTCCTGGCTTCCCCGAAATCCTGAGTATAGTTAGAAGGGTCCAGAGTAAAGTTCCCCACGACTACGGACTGTCAGGGTCCCTCAATCACGCTATTTCACAGAGACCAAAACTGGGATTCTAGAAGGAAGTTAGATACTTAGGCAGTGGCAGCGCCAAATCTGGAACCTAGATCTCCCTGGTGGGCGGGGAGGAGGGTGTGGATTTCCTGGGATGCTCCAAGAAGAGGAGCCGGAATCCCTGGTACCGGGGCCAAGTGGGCCGGAGCTCTGAAACTAAGCGTCCGACCCCCACAGGGAGCGCTGGGGCTGCGGAGACACTGGGGAGTGAGTGAGGAGGATTCGCAGAAGAGCAAACCTGGTTCGGGTATATTGGGGAGATGCTAGGAAAGCCACTGAAGAGCTCGGGAGTTTCCACACCTCCAAATCGGTAAGCCAGTCGGGTCCACCGACCCTCCTTTCCCCCCACCCCCAACACTGGGCCTCCGGGACCTCAAAGCAGCATCGTTCCAAAGGAAAGGCCGAGTCTCTAATCCCTGCCCTCGCTCCCAGTCCGCTACCACTCTCACCTGTTCCAGGATGCCGGTTCTGGCCCCAGCGTGTTGGCAGGGTATTAAAACTAACCCCCCTCCGCGCTCAGCTCTCTGGGGTTAGTAGTTCTCGATCTTCTTTCACTATGGACAGAAATGCCTGGTTAGACTACAATTCCCGGCATGCTGCGCGGGGGGGTGGGACAGACACCACGCGATCTAGCGCTGGCTGGCTGGGCGGGAACGAGTCGCGCTGATTGGCCCCTTCCCCTCGTATGAGCATGGGCCCTGTCATGAGAGCCAATGGAAGGGCTGCGCCCAGGGCCCAGGAGCGGGACTGAGGGAGTGGGATGGGCTGGGCTGGGCTGGGATGGATGGGGTGGGATGGAGGCAGCTGGGAACGCCCTCACCTTTCCATGCAGCTAAGTGGCATGTTAATACAATCCAGCCGACCAACTTGGTCATTTACTGATTCTCTAATTTAGGCAAGTCATTTAACTCCCTGATCTTCAATTAACTTTCTTGAAACTGGCTTTCCTTGTCTATAAACTTACCAGGAAGTAATGTATATAAAGTGCTTTAAGGGCTGAATTAAAATAAGACTCAGAGTAGAAGCTATAAGCCTCACCCCACCCACAGTATGGCTTGATCCTGTTGTCTTTCTTCCAAAACTCAGTAACTTGACTCATCAGGTCAAGATGCCTAAGCCCTGGCCTGTGTGGCTCAGTTGGTTGGGCGCCCTCCCTTGGACGGTAAGGTTGACAGTTACTTCCTGGTCAGGGCACGCGGTCGGGGTTTTGACTGATCCCCAGTAGGTAGGGGATTTGCAGGAGGCAGCTGATGAATGATCATTGCTTCATTCTCACATGGATGTTTATCTCCCTCCCCTTTGCTCTTCTAAAAATCAATTTTTATTAAAAAAAAAAAAAAAAAAGTCTAAAATGCCAAACCACCTAGGACGTAAATGGATTTTGTCATTATGGAACAAAAATAATTGTGCCAGAAAAATTTTATTGTGCAAGGATACCCGTTTTCACCACTGCTATTTCAACATTGTACTGGGAATTCTAGTCAGGGCTACTAGACAAGGAAAAGAAATAAAACACAGTAAAGTTGAAAAAAGAAGTAAAGATACATGATTCTGAATATAGAAATTTCTCAAGAAAGCTACTAAAGCTACCCTGTTTCCCCGAAAATAAGACAGTGTCTTATATTAATTTTTTCTCCCAAAGTTGCACTAGGTCTTATTTTCAGGGGATGTCTTATCTTTCCATGTGCTAGATCTTATTTTCAGAGGATGTCTTATTTTTGGGGAAACACAGTAGTAAACAAGTTCAGCAAAGTTGCAGGGTACAAAAACAACATGAAAAAATCAGTTGTGTTCCTACAATCTCAAAAAGAAAATGAAGGAAGCAATACTATTTATAATAGCAACTAAAATAATAAAATACCTAAAAGTAAAATTTAACAAGGAGGTGAAAGACTTGTACACTGAAAACTAGAAAACATTGCTGAAAAGAAATTAAAGACCTAAACAAGTGGAAAGCATTCCACATTAAGATGCCAGCCCTAGCTGGTTTGACTCAGTATATAGAGCATTGGCATGTGGACTGAAGGGTTCCTGGTTTATTCCAGTCAAAAGCATATGCCCAGGTTGTAGAGTTGGTACCCAGGTTGACTCGTGCCTTGCCCCCATTTTCCCAAATTAACTCTTTTCCAGTCTCTCTCTCTTCATTTTAGTGTGCAGCCTTCTCCAGAAACCGGACCTTGAGTGGGCCCTGAACCATGCGGGTCGTGTAAAGGGATCCCACAATTAGTGGCTATAAATGGAGTGCTGTGCTCTCCACATCCTCACCCTCCACCTCCTCCTCTCCCAGCCCCTCACAGTGTTTGGCTCTGTATGTGCCCCTCCTCTCATCAGAGTTAAGCCCCACAAGCAATTTAAAAGATGGGTAAAATGCAATACGCCTTCACAAAAAGCTTCAGGAGGAGCCAGAGACCTGGAATCATAGATCAACCTTCACCGTAGCATCATCCACAATGGCCAAAAGGCAGAGACAGCCCAAGTGTCCATCAATAGATGAGTGGATCAACAGAGTGTGATATATATATATAATGGTATATTATTCAGGAAGGGAATTGAACCACTTCCATCATGGCCAGGGGTGAATCTGAGGAGTGGTGGTGAAGGATTAAAGAAGACAGACAAGATAATATAGTTGGGGCCAGGTGGATCACTGTACCTGTAAGCCAAAGCTTTATTTTATAGTTGGATCACACAAAGCAAAACAAGGGCAAGATGTTTACAATGTTCTTGCAAGTTTCAAATCTGCTTCTTTCCTGTTGTCTCCATTCTCTGAACTCTATAAAGCTTTGTTTAGGCAGCACTTGCCACACCACCACCACCACCACCACCCCCTGCAGTCCTACTATAAGGTCAATCTGACAACCACAGCCTTTTGGCTATAATTGTGCTGGGAGGGCTTTGCCCTCCAACCTGGGACTTGTATGTGGCTTTGCCACAAGTCATTCCAAGTCTTGAACCTATCTGAACGCTGTAGTACTCTCCACAGAAATTCTGATACATGCTTCAACAGAACCTTGAAAACATTGTGCTAAGTGAAATAAGCCAGTCACAAAGAGACAAGGCTGTGTGATTCCACTTATATGAGGTACCTAGAGCAGACAAGTTCATAGAGATAAGAAGTAAGATGGAGGTTACCAGGGCTGAGGGTGGAGAGTAGAGAATGGGGGTTGATGAAAACATTTTAGAAATTGACAGCATGATGTACTTGTGTGAATGTACTTGGTGCCACTGAACTGTACACCTAAACATGGTTAAAATGGTAAGTGTTATCTTGTTTATATTTTACCACAAGTTTTTATTAGGAATTCTTTTTTTAATATGCTTTTATTGATTTTTAGAGAGAGAGGGGAAGGAAGAGAGATAGAAACATCAATGAGAGAGGAACACTCATTGATCAGCTGCCTTCTGCATGCCAGGAACTGAGCTTGCAACCCCAGCATGTGACCTGACTGGGAATCAACCAAGTGTCTCTTGGTTCCTGTGTTGACACTCAACACTGAGCCACACCGGCCAGAACTATTTAATCACAATTTGTTTTTTATATTTTTATTGATTTCAGAGAGAAAGGAAGGAGAGAGAGAAACATCAATGATGAGAGAGATTCACCGATCTGTTGCCTTCTGCATGCCCCCTACCCCGCATGGGGATCAAGCCCACAATCCAGACATGTGCCCTTGACTGGAATCAAACCTGGGACCCTTCAGTCCGCAGGTCGACGCTCTATTCACCGAGTCAAACTAGCCAGGGTGATCACTATTTAAAAAAAAAGAAAAGAAAAAGAGACCGGGACCCAGGCTGGCTTCTGCCTCTAGCTCCTCTCCGGCAAGTTTCCCCATGCAAATTAGGATCCCACAGATGGAGTTCACGGAGTCCATTATAAAAGCTGTGAGCAAAATTAAGCCCTCTCTTCACAAGCAAGGAGGCTGGGATCTAAGTGAGGGGAAAGGCATAGACCGGACTGTATAGTTCCATGCTGCCATTTGCATTAAAAAGGGAAAGATGTATGTTGTTTATTCCTGCATTGTCTGTTTCTGGGAGAACACTTTCTTTCCTTCAGAAATCTGATAACTTGCTGAGGGGGACCGAGTGGCTGGGAAGGGGGATGAAATTGGGAAGAGAGAAACGCTGCCCTGGACCCGTACATCTGAACTGTGTACATCGTGCAAAAGGCTATTCCAGTAAGTGTAACCACATTGTGAACAAATTCTACGGAACTGTTGGAAATACAGAAGCAGGCCCCACAGGCCATGTTCTGATTACTGAGGCGGGAGAGGCGTCACACAAATGCACAGGGAACAACCTCTGCACATCTGCGGCCGGTATCGCACTGCCCCTCCCAAAGGTGTCTTATCTCCGTTCGCAGAAGACAAACGTGACTCTCAGCCTCTCCACCCAGACCGGTGTCCCCGGCCCCACAGCCTCAGCCTCCCCACCTCTCCTGCCCAGGAGCCCCAGCCTCGCCCTCCTGCCAGCGGCGGCTCTTAGCTCTCGGCTCTCGGGCGCCCCTTGTGGGCGGGCCGGCCATACGGCCTCCCCACCCTCCCCTCCCAGAGGCTGGGCCGGTATTGGATGGTTTGTAGAATAAAGTCGCCTTAGTTTGGACTTTGTGTGCTGTGTGAGAGCAGGAACATGGGTGTGCATGCTTGTGTATGTCTCTGTGAGAAAAAGTGTGGGAGGGTGTAATTGTGTGAGTGTGTTGTATGAGCGTGTGCTTGTGGTGTGTAGATTCTGTGTGTGTGTTACTGTTAGATGGAGTGTGTACATGAATGGAATGAGGTGTTTCAATATGTGTGTGTGTGTGTGTGTGTGTGTGTGCACACGCTCGCACGCATATATGCATGTACAGGTGTCCAGGCACTGGGCATGCTCTTCCTTTGACTTTGCTGGGCTCTAGTGTCACCTCCTCTGAGAAGCCACCCTGATCTCCCCTTCGCCCACGAGACATTTTTTCTCGTGCTCCTTTGCGTCCTGAACACACTCCATCACCCCATGGGGCATACTTTATGAACCCTAACTACCGTGGAACCTGATGGACAAAATGAATGGACCAACCAAGTGAGACCAGAAGCAGGGAGGCATGGAACAGACTGCCATACCTTGGTGTGGGGGTGGCAGACGAGGAGAGAGAAACCAAAGAACTTATATGCTTATATGCATAGCCCATGGACATGGACAATAGGATGCGAAGACCTGGGGGGGGGGGTTAGGAGCTGGGTGAAGGGGAAGGCGGGGAACGGGAGACATCTGTAACACTGTAACATCTGTAACACTGTAACATCTGTAACACTGTAACTGTAGCATTCCTGTCTCTCCCGTCTGGACAGGGGCCTGGTCTTGGTGATCTCATACCCTCAGAGACTGCTGTGGTGCAGGGCATGTGGTGGGGGCGTATTCCATGCTTGAGTCTATGTCGGTGTGTGTTTGATGTCATGTGGGCAGTCACATGCGTATATGTCAGGATGTACATATGGGGGGATGGTGGAGTTCTTATTTGAAAAGCTGAATTCTGTTTGGAGCCTGTTGTCCTTCTCCCTGCTTTCTCACCCACACGCCTCCTGTTCAGGGCTGCCTGACCCTGTGACAAAGGGCAGATTATCTCACATGGTCACTTGTGGACTCAGGGTCAGCCAGACTGCTTCTCCAGGTTGACTCGATTTCAGTCAAAGCTCTGTCCCCTTGGCTGGCTAGGGTAAGAGATGCTTTGGGGCACCAACCCCTATTTCCTGTTGGCAACTTAGGACTTGAATCTCAGGGATTCTTGTCCTCCCAACTGACCTAGAATCAGTACAAAATTGCCAGGCCAACCCTAAACACCCCAAGTCCCTCCCGACCTCCAAGCACAAGACCTGAGTCCCAGTCCCTGAAGGCTATCATGTTCCCTCTAGCTACAGCTGTGTCCATCTTTATGGCTCCGTTTTCTGTAGACAAAGCCTCAGATCCCCTCGCTCCTCCCACTGTCTGTTCCAGCATGCTGATCAATTCCATATAGCACTTACACAGGGTGTGGTTATAGCCTTATTTGTCTGATACTCATTTATAGTCTGTCTTCCTATCGTATTGTGGATTCCACAGAAAGACAAAGGCCCTCACCACTGCATCCTCAGTACCTGGCACAGAGTAGGGGCTCAACAAACGTTGGAGAATGATCAATGAGCACTTGGTAGCCAGTGCTAGCATGCTATCAGAACCCTTCCAGAGAGTCCCACCACACTACCACATGCTTCCCATCCCCTTCCTCAGGCTCCAGCCCTTACCCGAAACCCCATTTCCCAGGGGCCATATCACTGATTAAAAAAAAAAAAAAAATCTCTATTCATGTTGATGGCAAATGGATGGATTACAATTTATCAGGAAATATGGATGAGAGAGGGGGAATGACAGAGGCAAGGGAAGAGAGCCAGTAGGTCTGGGGGAGGGACTTTGTGGGGGACAGGGGCAGCCTACTGGGTGTGTCCCTTTTCTTCTCTCTGGCTCCCTTCGATAAGACCAGCAGTTTTTTATCCTCTCCCCTTCTCTCCACACAGTCTCGCAGCCCCAGCCCACACTTTGGAAGCATGTCAGCACAAGAAAATGAGAACAAGGGACCCTGGCAGTTTTGGTCATGTATCTCTAAGTCCCAAAGGGATTTCGCCAAGTCCTTCCTGATTGGGGCTCCAGGAGGTAAGGGGATCGACAGGGGCCAGTGAAAAGAGAGGGAAGATGGGGGTAGAAATCAGGAGTAGGGGTGGAAGGCACAAAAGATGCATATCTGCTGCTCTCTAGAAGGGGCTTGGGGAGGGTCAGTGTCTAGCAGGGTGTCCCCTGCATTAAGCTATGGACCCTGGTCTGGGCCTGCACTCCAGCTCCTAGAGGGAAGGCCGAGTGGAGCCTGCAGCATGGGAGCCACGGGGTTCTTGGACTCCGACCCCCGGTGCACAGGGCCTCCAGTGACAGGGGAGGCATTGGTGACACTTTAACCAGCAGGCAGAACTGATCCCCAGCCCAGCGGGCCTTGTGCCTCTGACGGCCTGACAGTATGGAGCCGACCACCAGACACCCGCAGGCGCGCAGGGCCATGGAGGGTACCGCTGGCCTGACTCAGGCTCCAGGGACCTCAAGACCTGGATTAGCAGCGGGGGGTGAGGGCTGAGGAAACTCAGAGGAGGGGAAGGAGAAGCCAGCAGATGGGAGGAAGACAACAGGGGCTTTAGAAAAGGGAACTGGGTGATTCTGGGCCTGGATAATGAGGGGCTACTGTGGATTAGATATGGGGGGGGGGGGGAGACCCTGAGGGAAGTCAGCGGCTAAAGGGTAAAAAATCCAAGAAGTGGGGAGTTGTGAGTGTCAGAGAGCTGGACTTGGGCCTGGAGCTAGTCAGACCTGGATGTGCATCCCAACTCTGTTACTTAGAAGCTATGTGATACTGGGCAATTTATTTAATCTTCCTCAGCCTCTGTTTCCTTATCTGTGAAATGGGGATCATTGTAGAGCATTTAATCACACCTGCTGGGTAGGATCCTTGTGACTGTGTGAGGTAGTGCGTGGTGCGTACTGCCCAGCTCACAAGGACTGAGAGCGGAGGGAAGGAAAGGAGGGTGTGCTGCGCTGGAGGAGAGGAGAGGCAGGTGCCCATGCGGCCTCCTTCTCTGCAGGGCCCGCAGGGTTCCTACGGCTGGCCAGTGTGGCCCAGCTGACCCAGGAGCTGGGCACTGCCTTCTTCCAGAGGCAGCAGCTGCCCGCTGCGATGGCAGACACCTTCCTGGAACATCTCTGCCTGCTGGACATCGACTCGGAGCCCGTGGCTGCTCGCAGCACCAGCATCATCGCCACCATTGGTGAGCACCCCCCGGCCCGCGCAGGATCACAGGGCTTCCTGGGTGTTTCTTAAGGGCCTTCTCCATCCTTTGTCTCCTTTGAGACGTCTCCACGTCTGACAGAGTCATTCATTCAGCAAATATTTGTTGAGCACTTGGTAGATAAGGTTCGGGGCCTTGGGAGTTGACCAGTGAAATAAACAAAGATCACTACCCCTGGGGAGCTGACAGTCTAGCGGGGTGAGACAGTAAGTGATAAATACAACCATTTAGGATGTTGGAAAGTTATCAATACTATGGGGAAAAGAAGATTAGAGCATGGCGAGGGGCACCAGGGATGCCAGGGCGGGAGAAGGCTGCAGTCCTGGAGAGGAAGTCCGAGGAGACATTATTTTGAAAAGTAGACGCTGAGCAAACACTTGAAAGAGATGAAAGAATGTAGGGGATTGGAGGAAGAGCTCCAGGCAGGGGGAATGGTCAGCACAAACCCCACGTCAAGGAGGCTGGGGTGGCTAGAAACTATTAAGGGGGGAAAGTATCAAAAGGGATTTGGGGGGAAGGGGAAGATCATGTAGAGCTTAATAGAATTTTTAGAATTTGAGTTGTTTCCTTCAAGTAAAATGGGAAACCACTGCATCATTTTGAGCGGGAAATGGCATGTTCTTACTTAGGTTTTAACGGAACCGCCCGGCTGCGGCACTGGGAGTAGGTGGGAGGCGGGGTGGGGGCTGCTCCTGCATTTCTGGGTCAATCCAGGTGGTGACAATGGAGGTGGTGAGACGTGATCAGAGGCTACTGACTGTAAACTGTGATTGAAAAACAAGCCCTGGCCAGTTTTCTCAGTGGTTAGAGAGTCAGCCCCGGGACCCAAGGGGCCAGGGTTTGATTTCCAGTCAAGGGCGCCCAATCCATGTGTCTCTCCAGAGGGTATTTCTCTCTGTCTCCCCAACCTCCCTGCCTTCACACTGTCTCTAAAAGGGTCCATGGGAAAAATATCCTCAGGTGAGGATTAACAAAAAAGAGAGAGGGAAAGAGAGGGGGAAGAAGGGGAGAGATTTAAATTTAAAAAAACAAAACAAAACAAAACACGTAGTGATCAGATTCTGAATGCATTTTGAAGGATTTTTCAATGGATTGGATGTGGGTGGGTTGAGGATGAAAAGTAGTCAGGATATCTCCAAGTGTTTGGTGTGGGAACTAGAGGGATGCATTCATTATCACTGAAAGCCTGGTGGAGAGGTGTGGGGGAGGAGAGCAGGTGTTCGGTTGGGGGAAAGTTGAGTTTGAGATGCATATTAGACATTCAAGTGTAATCCAGAGTAGGAAATCAGATACTCACAACTCTGGGTTCGGGAGAGAGGTTTGAATTGGAGATATAAATTGTCAGCATATAGATGGTATTAAAGCCACAAAACTGGTTGAGACCACCAAGGGAGTGAAGGTGAAATGACAAAGAAGAGAATGGGACATCTAACCTTAAGGGGAAGAAGCAGGAAGTGAGGCTGAGGAGAGCCAGTGAGTGGGAGTGAATCAAGAGAGCGTGGTGTTCCAGAGGCCCAGTGAAGAAGGTACATGAAGGACATGCAGCCAGTGCTGCCGACGGGCCAGCTAGGATGAGGACTGAGAACTGACCATTAGGTTTAGCAAAAGCACGGAGCTTCTTGGTAACCTTAACAAGAACAGATGCAGTGGAGAGATGGGGGTGAACAACTGACTGTGGGTACAAAGTATAGGGATGGGGAACTGGAGGGAGCAAGTACAGATAACTCTTACAATGAGTTCTGCTGCAGAGGAGAGCAAAGAAATAGGACTGTAGCCTGGTCCATGGAGCTCAGCAGTTGAGCGTCAACCTTTGAACCAGGAGGTCATGGTTTGATTCCCAGTCAGGGCACATGCAGGCCCCATCCCCAGTGTGGGGTGTGCAGGCAGCAGCCAATCAATGATTCTCTCTCATCATTGATGTTTCTATCTCTCCCTCCCTTCCCTTTCCTCTCTGATTCAATAAAACTATATAGAAAATAAGTAAGACTGTAGCTGGAGGGAGAACTGGGAACATATATTTTTTAAATATATTTTTTATTGATTTCAGAGAGGAAAGGAGAGGGAGAGATAGAAACATCAACAATGAGAGAGGCCCGGCGACACGGTTCAGTGGTTGAGCATCAACTCATGAATCAGGAGGTCACGGTTCAATTCCCAGTCAGGGCACATGCGTGGGTTCCTGGCTCCAACCTCCTGCATGCCCCACAATTATGAGAAAAAATGAAAAGAACCACTGATCAGCTGCCCCCTACTGGGGGCCAGACCCCACCCCCATGTGCCTTGACCTGCAATTGAACCCTGACCTCCTGGTTCATAAGTCACTGAGCCACATGAGTGGGGCAAGATAATTTTTTATGATGAAAGAAATAACAGCAGGTTTACATGCTGATGAGAATGAGACAATGAAAAGGCAAACACTGATGACAGAGAGGATTGTAGGATGGCACCCACCCTGGCTGTCCCCCTCATCCGCTGCAGCACTTACACCACTGCAGGCACGGCTGCCTCAAACCTGGCCTAGGACCCTCCCCTGCCCGCCCCGGCAGGGAGGCTGGCTGGAGAGGGGAAGGGGTGACTTATGAGCGGGGTGGGTCAGGGACTAACGGTCAGGTCACAAGGCTTCCGTGGCACTCAGCACATCTGAGGGCGGCGGGTGGGCTGGCTCGGGTTGGGGGGAAAGCGGTCTGAGTGGCACCTCTGCTTCCAGGGCCGGCCTCGCGCTCCGTGGAGCGCCTCAAGGAGATGATCAAGGCCGGCATGAACATCGCGCGACTCAACTTCTCCCACGGCTCCCACGAGGTTCGGGAGGGGGTCGCGGGAGGCGGAGGAGCTGGGGGATGCCCCCGGGTGGAGGCCGCCTTTCCCTGAAACCCCGGCTCGGTTCGGTTCTATCCCCAGTACCACGCCCAGTCCATCGCCAACATCCGGGAGGCGGTGGAGAGCTTCGCGGCCTCCCCGCTCAGCTACCGGCCGGTGGCCATTGCCCTGGACACCAAGGGCCCGGAGATCCGCACCGGGATCCTGCAGGGGGTGAGAGGCGGCGGGGAGGGGGTCCGGGCGGAGGGGCGGGGCGGGCGGAGGGGCGCACTCAGCGCTGGCTCCCCCCAGGGCCCCGAGGCGGAGGTGGAGCTGGTGAAGGGCTCGCCGGTGCTGGTGACCGTGGACCCGGCGTTCCGGACGCGGGGGGACGCGCACACCGTGTGGGTGGACTACCCCAACATCGTCAGGGTCCTGCCGGTGGGGGGCCGCATCTACATCGACGACGGGCTCATCTCCCTGACGGTCAAGACAATCGGTGCGGGCTGGGCGCACCTTCCTCCTGCCCCTGCACCCGCCCCGCGCCCCCAACCCCCAGGCCGCCCACCACCCCCCAGGCCGTTGTCCTTACCTCCTGCACCTTCCTCCGGCTCCTGCACCCCCCCCCCCCCGCGCCCCCAACCCCCAGGCCGCCCACCACCCCCCAGGCCGGTGTCCTTACCTCCTGGCCCGGGAGCCCCGCACCCAGACTCCCGGCTCCCTCGTTGGGGCTGGGCTGGCCGGCAGGCGTTTCTCCACCCGAGGCCTCCTCCATGCGGAGCCCAGGCCGAAGGCGGGCAGACAGAATGGGACGTGGATCCCAATCTCCTAGGGGGCCGGCCCCCTGTTCCCAAGTCCGTGAGGCTGCCCGGGTCCCCCTGACCCGCCTGGCCCTTCCCATGCCCGCAGGCCCGGCGGGGCTGGAGACCGAGGTGGAGAACGGCGGCGTCCTGGGCAGCCACAAGGGCGTGAACTTGCCGGGCACCGAGGTGGACCTGCCCGGGCTGTCCGAGCAAGACCTACAGGACCTGCGCTTCGGGGTGGAGCATGGCGTGGACATCGTCTTCGCCTCCTTCATTCGGAAGGCCAGCGATGTGGCTGCAGTGCGGGCTGCTCTGGGGCCTGAAGGACAGGCCATCAAGATCATCAGCAAAATCGAGAACCACGAAGGCGTGAAGAAGTGAGGCCTGGCCTTTGCCCCTCCCTGGCCCTTAACCAGCCCGTAGCTCCTCCTCGCCCTCCTCCTCTCCCTCCTCCTCTCCCGCCTCCTCTCCCTCCTCCTCTCCCTCCTCCTCTCCCTCCTCCTCTCCCGCCTCCTCTCCGGCCTCCTCTCCCGCCTCCTCTCCCTCCTCCTCTCCCGCCTCCTCTCCCGCCTCCTCTCCCGCCTCCTCTCCCTCCTCCTCTCCCGCCTCCTCTCCCTCCTCCTCTCCCTGGCATTTCCAGGCTCTTCCCCGGCCCTGACCCCCCCAACCGCCCAGGTTCGATGAAATCCTGGAAGTGAGCGATGGCATCATGGTGGCGCGGGGTGACCTGGGCATCGAGATCCCAGCTGAGAAGGTTTTCCTGGCTCAGAAGATGATGATTGGACGTTGCAACTTGGCGGGCAAACCAGTTGTCTGTGCCACACAGGTCTGGAGTGCGCTGGGCACGCTGGGCTTGGGGACACCTTAGGGGGCGTGCCTGCGCCTTAGGTCTATGGCGCGGTTTGCTGTCCAGTGTTTGATCCTCAGACAGTGAAGTCAGGATGAGATACCGTGACCCCCGTTCTCAGATAAGGACACTGACCTGCCAGGATGGCACCGTCATGGGTGACCCTGGCCTTCAGGGCACGCTGAGGATGTGGATGTCAGAGGAGTAGCTTCCCTGACCAGAGTGTGACTCCTGCAGCTCTGACATCCAGATGTCCCCCAGATGCTGGAGAGCATGGTCAGTAAGCCCCGGCCCACGCGGGCAGAGACGAGCGACGTGGCCAACGCCGTGCTGGACGGCGCAGACTGCATCATGCTGTCGGGGGAGACGGCCAAGGGCAGCTTCCCGGTAGAGGCCGTGACGATGCAGCACGCGGTAAGAGCCGGTGAGGCGAGGAGGCGGGCAGGACAGCCCGATGCCTGCCAGGCCGGGGCCCCCGGCCAGCCTGACCTCCTGGTGCCTGCAGATTGCCAGGGAGGCAGAAGCCGCGGTGTACCACCGGCAGCTGTTCGAGGAGCTGCGCCGGGCCTCACCCCTGACCCGCGACCCCACCGAAGTCACTGCCATTGGTGCGGTGGAGGCTTCCTTCAAGTGCTGTGCTGCGGCCATCATCGTGCTGACCAAAACCGGCCGGTGAGGGGCACGGGGTACCACACAAGCCTTCGGGTCAGGGGCCACAGGCGTGGGTTTTGTCTGGCCATCAGAGGTGAGGAGTGCATGCTGGGGCAAGAGGAGGGGTAGTTATGAGAGCTGGAGGCCGGGGGAGGCTCCAGGATAGGTGCCAGGGAGCTCCAGGCGATGGAGGGGAGGTGGCATCCCTGGAGCATTGGTTTCCAGACCCTTCGAGCTCCTAGGGCTCAGAAGCAAGTCCTTTGCATTTAAATAATTTTTAAAATATATTTTTATTGATTCAGAGAGGGAGGGAAAGGGAGAGATAGAAACATCAACGATGAGAGAGAATCATTGATTGGTTGCCTCCTGCATGCCCCCTAATGGGGATGGAGCCTACAATCCGGGCATATGCCCTGACCTAGAATCAAACCGTGACCTCCTGGTTCATAGATGGATGCTCAACCGCTGAGCCACACTTGCTGGGAACAAGTGTTTTGCATTTAGCCCACAGTCTTACACTGCTGGGCCCAGGTCTGAGTTCAAGTCTTTGCTCTGATATGACACCTTGGGTAAGTCACCTAGCTCTACCACATAAGCCTATTTCCTCAGAGACAGTTGTAAGTTAAGTACTACTTGTACACTATAAAGGTGTCTTCTCAGAAGGGTTTTGTTTCTCAAAGAGTTTTTTCCTGAACTATTTTATTTGATGTACCCTTTATTATTTCATATCTTCTTTGTGTGGTAAGAAGGGCAGCCATTCTTATACCCACTTCACAGATGAGGAAAACCAAGACCAGAGAAATAGGACTTACTCAGCTTGGGTCACACAGCTTGTTGGTGACACTGGGAACCAGAACCCAAACTCTAGTTTCTGACTTAGCGCTCTCACTGCTCTGGGCTGACCTTCTCTGCCTCCTTCAGCTCCGCCCAGCTGCTGTCTCGCTACCGACCTCGGGCAGCGGTCATTGCTGTCACCCGCTCCGCCCAGGCTGCCCGCCAGGCCCACCTGTGCCGAGGAGTCTTCCCCTTGCTGTACCACGAACCTCCAATGGCCGTCTGGGCAGAGGATGTGGATCGCCGGGTTCAATTTGGCATTGAAAGCGGTGAGTCATCTAGACTTCCTCCCCACCCACGCCTGGGTTTGTGTCGTGAGCCCCCCCCCAACCCCACTTCCCACACCCACGCAAAGGCCTAGATTTACTCTGCGAGGTTCACTGAGACTCAGAGATATTTTGGCCTCCATGGACTTGCTGGGTGGGAGGCAGAAGGAGAGAGATCAGGGCCTTCCCTAACAAGTAAACCCGCTGCTGCCTGCATTATGTGGTAGAGCCTGGTGGGATCTAAGAAGCAGGAGGTGACAGGAGAAAGGGGACCCGGTCCCCCGCAACTGGAAATCTAATTTAGAACTGGCTACAATCACACCCCACCTCTTCCCGTTGGCATAGCAACACGGGTAGATAGACTTGCTGCTTAGCAACACCCACCACACCACCCACAGACAAACCTGCAATTCTATTATAGCGCAGTGGTCTCATCCCTGTGGTGCTACCTGAGGCCCACACTGTAGTTTAGCCTCAGGCCTCTCATTCCTACCCGCTGGCCTTGAGGGAGAAGGTGGTGGCTGGCTCTCATGACAGGGCTGACCCAGGCCCTCAGTGGCTGATTGTCATCTTCCCTTCCCCCAGGAAAGCTCCGTGGCTTCCTCCATGCTGGGGACCTGGTGATTGTGGTGACGGGCTGGCGACCGGGGTCTGGCTATACCAACATCATGCGAGTGATAAACATATCCTGAGATGCCCCTCCCCCTCTGACCCAGCCGGCTCTGGACCCCATTTCTCCTCCCCATGTCCCCCACTCCATACCCCCCACACTCTTCATCTGTCTCCTCTCTACTCCCGTCCTCCCTGCCTGAGGCCACATCTGCCATCTGCCCCGTTTCAGGGTCCCTCCCACCTCCCCATTTCACGCAGGCCCTAAAAATGTCCAATTAAGCACTGGCCATCCGGAAGCACCAATCGTACAATGCCTGCACCCAGTGCTCTGAGCTGGACCCTAAGATGCTCGGAGACTTTAATCCCAGCGTAACCGGTTACTTGTATTTCCCCAGGCTTCCCACACCTGGAGGCAGAGGAGAGGGGACCAGAGCAATCACGTCCATTTTAGAAACATTTCACATCCATGCAGACTGTTGTTCTCATATGGGGCCTTTATGGTCATCTGCTTATCTCCTGAGGAGAGAGCCACCTCTTCCTCCTGGTAACTAACAGTAACATCAAAGCCCACTCTCGGGGAAGCCTGGGTAAGGGATGCTGGGGAGCACACCCACCACTGCCTTCAGCACCCCGCTGGGATTGCAGACCACGGCCTGGCTGCTCCCAGGGCCATCTCACGCCTTGCTGGGCGAGTTCCCTTCTGCACCCAGGAATTCCTTCATACCCACTTTGTTTCCACACACAAATGAGGAGCCAAACCGAGTGTCTCTATTTTCGTTTTTAAACCCAGCTGTTTTGAAGCAATTACAAAACTCCCACACACCCAGAAGCCCAGAACTGCTTCCACAGGAGAGACAGTTGGGGCCCTGGCCCCACATTTTTCGTGCTGCAGAGGAGGCATGGAGACACGGGTGGGGTGAGGGGTTTCTCTTGTCCCTGAGAAGGCAGAGGTGCTGGCTAGGCTGCCCTTCCCCAGGCTCAGATCCCTCGGGTCCTCCCCTTACTCCTGTACCAACAGCAGACTCAGCAGGGATAAAAAACAAAAACCTAAAAGGAACAGTCACCTCAGGTGGCCCTTGTGCCCCTGCCTAGACAGGGAGTGTTTGGTGTCGCTGCTGAGGGAGTTGGACAAGGACCACAGGAACTGGCGGTGGGGGGTGGAGGGGCTGCCCCTTCCTGTCTCCCTCCCAGGAGGAGGGGGAGGGACAGACAAAGAAATGGGTGAATAAAATGAATTGATAATAAATAAAATTAGCAAATGAATAAATATAATTATTAAATAATTGAATAAATAAGGGAAGAAGGAAAGAAAAAGTGCCATCTAAGGACTCAGCCACTTCCCCCTCACCTGGGGGATCTAGGCTGGCGCACTAAATAAGGAGGTGCCGGACATCCTTAGCTTCAAGGGGGACACCTGTGGGGCAGGGACACAGGGAGGGGTGGCCCCCTTTACAAAGAGACAGTTCTACCGGAGACAGTGCGGGGAACTCGGCAGGAGACGTGTTCCCACCCAGGGGTATAGATAGGGGGGCCCTGCACATGGCAGTGAGGGTGGATGCCCAACTGGTGACCCTAAACGTTTGTTGACAGCATGGGACACAAGTGATGGGCTAGCTATGCTAGGAGGACAGGGGGATAACCCTCCAGGCAGGCCCTGCAGGGTCACGGACAGAGAGACAGACATCTGGTTACTTGGCAGTGATGGCCTGGGCAAGTACTTGTGCTTAATAAGGTGGGCTCAGGGGCCTGGGCCTGCACCTGGCAGGACCATGGTGGGGGAACACCTCCACCTAAGGCTTGGAGTCACTTCTACTTGGCAGTGGAGACACAGTGCCGTGTACATGGTAGGCTGGGCGGATGGATTAGGAGGCCGCAGGGTGCCTGAGCTGAGGATAGAAACTATCTTTTGGCATTAAGGGGAGATATTCCCATAGGGCAGTGTTTCAGGTCCTCTTGGCCTTCCCCAAGAGTTGTCTGCCTTCAGGGACTCACTACTGCACCTGAGAGCTACCTAGGGGGTTCACATGTTGGCAGAGAGCTGGGGGCCCCTCGGGGCGGCTGGCTCAGGCACTGGTGGCCTGGGGAGCTGGGCTATGCCTGGAGGCTTGGCCAGGAGCCCTGAGGGGGCCAGGCGTTCACTCCCTGAGCCCTTCCGCCCTTGAGAGCCATCGCCTGACGCCCGCTGAGGCAGGGAGGGTTGGGATGCCGAGAGCGGGCGGCCCCAAGGTCCTAGGCGGCGTCCACCTCCCCCTGGGGGAGGGCCCAGCAGGGACACCTGGGAGCGCCCGGCCTGGGACAGGCTGGTTTGGAGGGTTCGGGCCGGTGGGGCGGGCAGGCGGGAGGTGGATGCCCACGGCCCCCGGGCCAGCAGAGGGCCAGCTCGACCAGGCACCAGCGGGGAGGCTGGGGAGCCTGATGAGCGAGCGAGGAGGGTGGCTGGGGAGTCGGGGGAGAGGAGCAGGGGCTGCCGCTGGTGAGTCAGGGCGATGGCCACGCTGGAGGTCACGGCGGCGGCCTGCAGAGGCGCGTGCACCAGTGGCTCCCACAGCACCGGTTTCCCGCTGAGCCGGGCTCCTGTGCCCGGGGCCAGGCCTTGAACACCCCGAGCCATGTCCCTGTCGTGTTGCACCAAGTGCTGCTCCAAGATGCCCCCACTGCTGCCCGGACTGGGCCCGGAGCGTTTCCGCCGCAGAACAGAATTCTTACCTAGAGGTTGTCCCGGCGAGAGGAGGGAAGCAGAGGGAGGGAACCCAAGATAAAGGTCGAATGTCAGGGTGGAGAGAAGGGTCAAGCGATGACAGAATGAGTCAGAGATGGTGAGGGTCAGGGCCTCAGGCAGCAGGCCCCGGGATGGGAACTTAGGGCGATATCCCCACGGGCAGGAGATGCTGAGTGACCAGGACAGTGAGCCACGGTGTTGAAAGGCCTGTGGGGGCATTTTCTGGGATGGGGGGGGGGCAGGGGTTTGGGGTGTGACACTGGAGCACTAAAGGCTGGGCCCTGGGACACTGGGGCTTCTTACTATGCAGATGGGTAAGGGCCCAAGCTGGACCGAGAGAAGGCTCGGGGCACAGGTCTCACCGATGCGGCACAGCCGATCCATGGCCACGGTCTCGAAGGCCCGGCGCATCATGGGGAACTCCTCAAGCACGGCGTTGAAGTGGTCCACGCTGAGCGAGTAGAGGCGGCAGTAGGTGTCGGCCCGCACGCTGGCTGTGCGCCGGCCCCGCGTCAGCAGGCAGATCTCTGCGGGTTTGGGAGGAGCCTTCAGAACCAGTGCCCAGAGCTCCTTCTCACGGGCCTGCAGCAGCTGACCCCGCTGCCTCCGGCTCCTCCCGACTCACCCACCCCTGGTCCCTACGTGCTCCAAGCACTGGCACTCTTCACACCTACACAATTATCGGCCTCACTCTCTCCAACGAAAGCTGACAACCAGGCAGGTCTGGCTGGCCCCCACCTGTAGATATTCCACTTTAATTCTTACCCCGCTCCACTGCTTTATGTAAACACCCAGGGGAGCCCAGGCAGCGAGGAACAGTGCCAAAGGGCAAAGGGCAACGCGCTAGAAACGCCGCTGGAGGGTGGTTTGCAGACTGAGAGGTTATATGAGCTGTAAGTCACTGTGGGCACCCGCTGGCAGAACTACCTGCACTGCCACAGGCTGGGCCCCTGGGCACACCAGCGGGGAGCCACCCAGAGAAGCCTGTGGGACGGCACTGCTTTTCCTGCTGCCCCTCATCCCAGAGGACCTTCGGGTCTCACCAATGATAGATCTAAAAGGCCCAGAAATGTTCAACCTGGCACTGCATCGGAATCTCTTCAAAAGCTTCTTAAAAACACCGAGTTCCAGACCCGGAGATTTTGACTAAGGAGGCCGGCTGGGGAGGGGCTGGGCTCTGTGACTCTGCAGCTTGGCCAGGCAGGGGCTGGGCTCCAGGGGAGCAGGGGCCCTCCATTCTCCGCTCTGCCCCCCCATCCGCCCTGAGGCCCGCTGACCCCCAAAGTAGGATCCGTCGGTGAGGCGGGTGCCCTGGGCGCCGCGGGCCAGCACGCTGAGCAGCCCGTGCTGGATGAAGTACATCTTCCTGCCCACGGAGCCCTCGCGCACCACCAGGTCCCCCGGCTGGAAGACCTCGAAGCGCAGCTTGGTGAGCACCGCGGTGACGAAGCTGGGGTCCGCGTGGGTGAACAGCGGCATGTGGGCCACCAGGCCCCTGCAGGTGAAGTTGATGATCTCCTGGGAGGGGGAGGGCCTGTCAGGCACCCTGTGCCCCCTGGTCCCAAGGTGCCCCCATCCAGCTCATCTGTCTCCAGAGGCCCCACCCCTGGGTCAGGATCTGCAAGAATGAGGATGCTTCCGTGGGCCTGGGACCATCCCTAAGCTCCTGCCCTCAGGGCTCTCTCCCAGGAGCCCTCAAAGGAGCATCCTTCCAAACAGAGAGTCCTGCCCTCCCTCCCCACGTACACTTCTCCCCCATATGAACTTCAAGAAAGACCTTAGCCCCTGACAGCAACCCCCCCCCCCCCCCGCAAAGGCCTGGCTTCCATGGGGCCCTCTGCTAACCGACAGCCCTTACCCCAGGCGCCATCCTGGAAGCCCCGGTCCTCGAAGAGCCCCTCCCAGGGCCGTGCCCAGACCTACCTCCCGGAGTGGCTCGCTCAGCTCGCCCAGGATGTTCTCCTCGTCGAACATCTTGCCCTGATAACGGTGCTCATAGTACTCATGGATGCGCTGCCGCGTGTCAGCCGGCAGCTTGTGGAAGGACATGTACTGCTCCACCTGCTTGTACTGGAGGGCCAGCCGATGGCCAGCAGGAAAGAGGACAGAGACAGGCGTGGGGCCGGAACAGTGGAGGCAGGTGTGTGTGGAGGAAGGTCACAAACTTGGACCAAATCCAGGGAAGTGAGGCAAGGAGGTAGAAGGGAGAACACAAGGCCACAGAGGGACAAATCAGACACAGGCAGGGGAGGCGTCCAAGGTCAGGGGTATAGGTGCAAACAAGGGAAAGGTACACACAGGGGCACCGAGACACATGGACATGGACACAGAGAACCACAGGAGTATGTGTCAGCTACCCAGCCTCCAGCACCCCTTCCCGCCCACCCCTCCCTTCTCCTGTCCCTGCTGACCTTCTCCTGGTACTGCCGCCGGGAGGAATCCAGGGACTGGATGAGGGCGGTGGCGTGGCCGATGAACATCGCGTAGCAGGTGGCGCCCACAATCATGCTGAGCATGGTGAGCCAGACGTCAGGCATGCCCACTGGTGCCTGCTGCCCGTAGCCAATGCACAGCATGTGGCTCATGGCCTTGAACAGGGCATGGGAGTACTGGCGGCCCCACGAGTGGTTCTGGAGAACAAAGCATTGCACCGGTGGGCAGAGGGCCCTCAGAGCCTCATTCTCCTCCTGACCCTTCTCTCTCTCTTTTAGTCCTTCTGCCTACCCCGTTCATTTCACATCTGTCTCCTAGGAGGCACCTAAGTTTGGTCCAGGGGAGCCCCGAGGTAGAAGGGGCCTCTTTTGCAGTTTAGGGACTTCAGTTTCTGCCTGTTTCCTTCCCCGTCTTCTCCCTCAACACACAAGCACTTCCTCTGGGTCTCTGCCCACCTCACCTCACTTCCCCACCTCCTCTCTCCTGCCTTCTCTCTCGGTCGTCTCTCCATCATCTCTTGCCCCCTGTGGTCCTCCCCCTGCTCAGACAGGAGAGCCCTCAGAATGCCCGGGAGAGGAGAGCTGCGGGGAGATCTCACCACCATGCGGTTGATGAAGACCCAGCAGTCGGGAGGGAAGTCCTGCAGCATGGGGACCAGGAACTGCAGGCAGCCGTCCCAGTGACAGAGCAGCAGCATCATCCCGATGAGGTTGAAGATGCGAACCACAGCACTGGCCAGGTCATAGGTCATGTGAAAGATCTGAGGATTCCGAGGAGGGGCCGCTGTGGACTGGAACCCTTCCTGACCATCTATCTCCTCCATCCCCAGCCTTGCAAATTCCCTCTTTGAACTTCTCTCTCTAGCCTCAGCCCCATGAGTTTAAAAAATGTGGTCATTATGTGGACAGAGCTTTACAGCACACAGATCTAGCGAATACAAAGTAGGCTGTGTCACTCCGCTCATCTTATAGATAGGAAAGCTGCTGCCAATCGTGTGCCCAGAGTCACACAGTGTCACAGCAGAGGTGAGCTGCCCAAGCTACCTCGGTGTAGCCTGGAAGAGAGGAGAGAGGGCATTTCATAGTGTAATGTCACAGGGCATGTGTATCAGAATGGATTCCAGCGGCCCTCTCCCTCTCCAATGACGATAGGTGATTTGCTAAGCACGTACTACGGTACATGCCAGCACCATTCTAAGTGCTTTACAAGAATTGTTAACTCTTTAATCCTATAACCTTATCACTCGTGAGTACACTTAACGTTCTCATTTTATAGGAGAGAGAACCAAGCCTCATCTATAGTCAATGGTAAAACTGGTGTCTGACCTCAAGCAATGAGATTGCACAGTCCGCACTTGGAATGAACCACTAAATTCTGCTGCCCCGAGGCTGACACCCCAGCCTCTTCCCACCCTGTCATCACTAGCTCTCCTCCGACATCTTCCTCCCAGAGTCCAAATAACCCTCAGGCATTTGTCCGGCAGTTGTGCCACCATCCTCATCTCAGGGACCCCATCCCCTGAACCCCCATTCTGATCCTGCTTTTCCCTCACCAAGTTCGGAGAGAGCCAACCTCGGAAACTCCACCCGTACATCTGCCCACCCCATAAAGTCGCCAGGAGTCCCCCTCTCCCCCACACCACTGTCTGGGAGAAGTCTGTGACCCCCCTGCCCGCCTCCCCGCCCCACCTCCTCCCACTGGTGTATGTAGCGGATGAGGCGGGAGAGGCGGAGCAGCCGCAGGAGGCTGAGGATCTTGGTGAAGCGCACGATGCGGAGGGCCCGCGCTGTTTTGTAGACCTCGGCGTCCAGGCGTGGCTCCAGCTCCACCACCAGGAAGATGTAGTCCACGGGGATCGAGGAGATGAGGTCCACCAGGAACCAGGTGCGCAGGTAGCGCGTGCGGATGGCCTGCGGGGCCAGCAGGATCTCGGCGCCTTCCTCCACCACGATGCCCGTGCGGAAGTTGAGCGCCAGGTCCAGCAGGAAAAAGGTGTCGGAGAGGACATTGAAGGCGATCCACGGCGGGGAGTTCTCCTCCTTGAAGAAGGTGATGCCCACGGGCAGCACAATGAGGTTCCCCACCATCAGCAGGAGCATGACCAGGTCCCAGTAAAACCTGAGGCGGGGTGGGATAGGGAGTGGGACCACAAGGATATTGCATCAGCCATCCAGATTGACAGCAGGTCACCTGACCCGGCCAAGGGTGGACAAGGACATGGAAAAAGGGATAACTATTTACAGCTCATGGGAGGGTAAACTGGGACCAGCATTTAGGAAAATAGTTTGCCATTATCTAGTAAAGTCAGATATTTGCATTCCCAGCAATACCATATAGACACTTGGGGAAAAAAATATTATCAGCTTTAAGTGTGGAAACAACCTGGATGTCCATCAGTAGAAAAATAGAATATAGTTATGCCTTGTAATGCTATACAACCGTGGACTCATCCAACTGCAGCCACTTTCTGCAATATGAATGACTCTCACACCCCCCAAAATTATTTCTTTATTTAATCCTCACCCAAGGATATTTTTTTCTATTGAGTTTCTAGAGAGAATGAACAGAGAGAGACACATCAATTGGTTGCCTCCCACACATGTGGGGGTAGGGAGCCTGCAACTGAGGTATGTGCCTTTGACGGGAATCCAACTGAACCTGTGAACCTTCCGTGCACCAACAAATCCTCTTCCTCTTCCTCCTGGGCCACAAGAGAAATCCTGTACGGTGAAGTGGGAGAGGAGAGAGAAAGAGGGTTTTCCTAGCCATAGAGCAACCTCACTGCCTGACTCACAGGCAGTCACAAGCCTGGCGGGTGATAGAGAGGACAGAGGAAAGCACAATAATAAGGGGGAGACACGGCTCCTGGGGATACATCTGAGGTGAAATGGGGGAAGGGAGGGAGATCCACAGATCTAGCAAACTAGGAGAGTGGGAAAGGCGCATGGTGGGTGGGAATGAGGTAGTAAAGAAGATGGGAGTAGCGGAAACAATGGGAGAAAGGAGCATTTAGGGAATGTATGTGAATGTGCGTTCAAGATGATGTCCAAATCTCCGATCGTGTTTCCAGACTCCTGATGCACACCTCATCCCTTCAACTCGTTTCACTCCCTAGGTTCGGTATGTTTTGCACACACCCTCACCTCATCCAACCGCTGTCCTTCATTTCCCTCAAGGACAGGGCAGCTCTCCTCCCCTAGCGCCCTTGATGTAAAGGTACAGCCAGATGGGGACTACGAAATGGCTCCGCCCCACCCTTCATCCGTCCTTTCTCTCCGGTGGTAGCCTTGCCCTGGTGTTGCAGCCTCAGACGCTGAGTCCCAGCCCTGCTCCACCGAATCCCGCCTTCAGCACCAGGGACAGCTACCCGGACTGCTGTCAGAATCCCCCCCCCCCTACCTCCCCCACACACACCCCCGCCACCATCCCCCCAAAATCCCCATTTTCCCTGGTAGCCTGCCCTGCCGAACTAAGCAGGTGCAGGGGGTGGGAGTGGGGGGCGGGAGAAAGATAGCGGAGCTTGGTTTTTCTCTCAGGCTGGCCCTGAGTCTTGGAATATGACATAATTTCCCAGATCACCAGCAAGCAGTCCTGGAGGAGGCAAGGACCCCTAACTCCAGGAGTCCCTGTGGTCCAGGTCGGGTGCTGGGGTCCTGGAAACGGGAAATCCAGGTCTCTCGTGCCCGCTTCTCTTCCGGCGGCCCCAGCCTGAGAAGTCCCTGAGGATTCCAGGCGAGGCCGCTGGGAGTGACTCTCTCGCCCCACCCGGGGATCCCTGGGCTGGGGATGAAACGGCCGTGGAGAGCCGGGAGGGTCCGATCCCCGTGTCTCCGCAGTGGAAATGGGAGCGGGGTCCACCCCCCGCCCCCCTGCCGGGCCCCCGGTACCGGAAGTCGCTGTAGGGGTGGATGATCCAGGCCCCCGCGGACTTGACCCGCTCCTGCTCGATTTCCACAGCTTTGTGGCTGCCGAACACGCGGAGGGAGAACTTGTTGACCGCGGGCTGGAGCAGCGTCCCGAACTGCCTCCTTTTGGGCTCCGGTCCGAACGTGGACCCGGGGGTCTGACCGGAGGGGGCGGCCGCAGGCGCCGGGGCAGCGGGAGGCGTCGCCTCCAGCCCAGGGGTCGCCCGGTCGCCGGGCCCCGTCGTCGGCCGCGGCTCCGCCTCCATGGCGCCCCGCGGCTTACACCCTTGGTCTCCGAGACCCTGCCGCGGCCATGGGGGACCCCCCGGGCCCTCCCGGAGGCGGGCCGGCGCGGCCCCGCGGGCTCCCAGCGGAGGCGTAGCGGGCCGAGAATCGCCGGCGCCCGGGGCAGAGGGGTGTGGGGGACACGCTCCCGCCGGCGGCGGGCCGGTGCGCGGCGCCCCCTGGCGGCGTCCGCGGGAACGCTGGGCAGGGCGGGCGTGGGCGGGGCCAGCAGCGCCGGGATCCCGGAGGGGCTCCGGGTGGGCGTGGCTTGGCGGATAGGGGCGGCCCTTCGAGTGTAGGAGAAGGGAGAACGGAAAAGGCGGCTGGGGCCCCGGGGAGGGCGTGGCCTAGAGCTGGGCTTTTTTATTCACTGAGCGCCTGGGAGGTGGAGCCGCCTGCGAGCGGCGGGAAAACCGGACGGGCGTTGTAGCTGATGAGACCGAGGAGGGCGAGGAATTGGGGACCAATGGAAGAGGTGGGGAATGGCTTTTGATATTCCGTCTTCCCCACTCTTGCTCATGAACTTCCGGTATTCCACTTTCTTTCTCTCTAGGCATGCTCCTTTGCTCACCCTGGTATTTAACGTTCTGATTTTTTTTTTCTTTTCTGCCGACCTTCCCAAATGCGACCCTGCCCATCACGGAATGGATGCTGAGGATGCAGGAGTTGGTTCAGATCTCATCTCCTCTAGGAAACCTAGAGGCACATTTCCAAATCTTTCCTCAGGTCGAGTCTAGTCTAGAACTTTCCAACAGTGTCCGGGGCACCACTGTTCATCACCATTCTCGTCACAAGGCTGCCATGATCTCTTTACAGGCCTTTTCCTCCCATTAGACCGTGAAGCCCTGAAGAACCTGGCCCAGTGCTGGACACATAGTGGGCACGCAGTAAATGCTCGTTGAATGAGCGATGATCTGGGAAAGCGTTCTTGGAGGAGGAGGAAGTGAATTTGCCATTCTGTCTTCTTAGCCCCGCACTACCCTTCCTCTTCTATTTTAGGGAACTTTTCCTAAACCATTTCTGGCTATCTGACCTAATCTCCATCTGACAGTCCTCCATCCCAGCTCCCCTCTGATATTCCGACTTTAATGTAGTTATCCTCAGGGGTTTTTGTTGTGTGGTGTGTTTTTTTACTTCCCTTTCTATTTCTCAATTCCTTCTGTTTGTCTCAAGGTCCCCTTCTCTTTGCTCTTTTCAATTCAGTAAGCGTACACTCCTCCTATTAGGTGTAAGCACATAATATCCGGGTCCAAAGTGATTGCGCCTTTTTCTGTACCCGGGTCTCCATCCCCGCATTGCTCAAACCTTTCCCTCCCAGCTGTGCTGAATCCACACGTGCACAGTTTGTGTTTAGGACAAAAGGTGTGTGTGTGGGGGGGTCTCTCTTTGCTGGGGTTAGGAGGCCGAGCTGCCTTAAGCACTGGGTATTTTCAGGATATGCTGGAGAAGCAGACCTCACCACCAAGCCTAAAATTAGGTTTTCGGAGCGGCGACACTCCCTAAATACCAGTCCTTTCTTTTAAAAATCCCCAAACTGACTAAGCCAGCGAGGTCTCCTAAAAGGGGCGAAAGACGGGGGAGCGATAGGGAAGGACGCGAGCGGAGAGCGGGCCCGGTGCCGCCCGCTGCCGCCCAGCGCCCTCCGCCGGGCGCACCCAGCACTCGGGCCGGGGCCGCCCGCGAGCAGGACGAGGGCGCGGCGGCGGCGTGCGCGGCGCCGGGGGCGGGGCCCGAGGGTCACTGGGAAGCGACGCTGAACGTGCGTGCGTACGTGCTCGCTCCCGGCGGCGCGGCGGCGGCGGCGGATCGGAGCGGCCGGAGCCGGAGACCCAGCGGGGACCGGGCCCCGGGCGGGGGCGGTGCGAGCGGCCCCCCAGCGGATCCTCGGGGCGGGGACGGAGCCGGGGCGGGCGGGGCTGGCGCAGAGCCCGGGAGCCGGGCGGGAGGTCCCGGGGTCTCGGGGAGGGGGGTGGAGCCGCACTTCGTCGCCGCGGGGGTGCCGGGACTCCCGGCCGCAGCGCCGCCGCCATCACGGACTTCCTGTGGGACAAGCGCACGGGCCTCGCCGCCAGAACGGTGAGCGCGCGGGCCGGCAGGCCGCGGGGCCGCGCGGGAAGATGGCGGCCGCGGGGCGGGCGGGGTGGGGTGCTGGCGGCGCGGGGCCGGGGCGAGGGGAGCGGAGGGGAGAGAGGGTCGCGACCTGCGAAGTGGCCGAGGTGGGGCGCGCAGCGCGGAGGGAAGGCAGCCGCTGGGGCGCACCTGGGAGGACCTGTAGGAAACTTGGGAGCCACCCAAGTAGGAGACGGTGATGGAGCGATGGAGCGGGGAGGGGAGCGGTTCCCGGGCCGAGATGTCAGAGCTGCACCGAGGCTGGAGAGAGCAGACACCGCCGTGTCGCTTGGAGGGTACGGAGAGCCTTTGGCTCCGGAAACTAGTGCTGGATCATCTGAGTAAGAAAGGGAACACGAAGCTGCACCAGTTGGTGAAGGTTGTAGGCTGGAGGGGACTGTGGGGGAACTTGGGTGGCAGCCTCCGGGGGGTGGGGGACACTGGCTGCCTGAGCAGTGCTGGGTTACCTGCAGGTATACCGCGCTTCTATCTTCTAGGCGCTCTCTGAGCCCTGTTCTGCCAGGAACGAATTAACTGTCCCCCTTCTGAACCTGAAGACAGGGTGCAGAGAGAGCCTCCAGCGGGAGCCAGATTGTGGAGTCATTGGCCTTTTCACACCTAATCTCCCCCCCACACACACTTCTGCCCTTAGGCCTGTTCATTTCATTGTGCCCTCCTGGCCTCCTCTTCCTGGTTGTGACTGATTTCTGGTTCTTTCCCTGGAGGAAAAAAGGATTGGTGCACCATGCCATCCAGTTCTAACAACTGGAAGGGAACTGGCTCCTAGACAAGCAGTGCTGATGTCAATGAAAAAGCAGTTATTCTGTACTTCCCAAGCCCAAAGGGGAGAAGCCAGATGGGACGCTGACTGCAGCTTGGGGCCTCCTGTATTAAGACCTCTCAAGGGGCGTTTGGCCAGAGGTGCAGGAATGAAGGCAGTTCAAGCAGCTAGCCCAGGTCCCTGGGACTTGTTTATATTTCGTGTGCATTGCTGGGTGTGGAGACCCGGCAAATGGGCTTCCTGCCCTCAGCACACAGATGGGCGACACTCGGAATAACTGTCAGCGTGTATCATGACAAAGTACACCAAAGCTTTCGTCTGCTGCATTGTGAGGCACTCAGCATGACACAGATCTGTCTTAGCTCTCAGCCCGGGAGGAGCTCGGCAGCCTCCCGTCAGTTACCATCTCACCTGCACTGAGCTGTGGCCGGACCGGAAGGCCTTCATGGAACCGTGTTTGTGGAAAATCGGAGGAGAGCAGAGTGCCGAGGGGGCCATATTTAAGGGATCGAGAGAGCTAGGGAAGGCTTCCTAGAGTTTTCAACCAGAGTCAGTAAGTGGCTACTGTTACGCTCCACGAAGGAGGAGGTTTAAGCACAGTGGTGGTTAAAAGAGAGAAATCAAAGAGGAGAAAGCAGCTGGGCACCTCGGCGACATCCAGTCCTTGCAGGGGACTGCCCCGCTATATCTGCTTTGCCTTCTCTTCCAGATGCCTCATCCCCGAAGGTACCATTCCTCAGAACGAGGCAGCCGGGGGAGTTACCATGAACACTATCGAAGCCGAAAGCATAAGAGGCGAAGAAGCCGATCCTGGTCAAGTAGCAGTGACCGGACACGGAGGCATCGGCGGGAAGACAGCTACCACGTTCGTTCCCGGAGGTGAGACCTTGCACTCAAGATCGCTCCATTTGTTCATTTAACAAAGGTTTATTGGTTACATGCCGAGCCCCTGGGTGGCGATGATGCTCAAGATGGATGACAAAATGAGGCATTTGCACTGTGCTATCAGGAGTGTTACCTTAGAGGCAGTCTGCGGGAAAGGGCTAAGGAAGCACCTAGCACGTTTGGTTGGACTAGGACGGGATGTGTAGTTCAAGGAGAATTTCCCAGAGTGTGTGACATCTCAACTCACCTGAAACATAAGGGTGACGTGTCCCAGATGAAGGGAAACCACATGCAAAGACTAGGGGCTGGAAGTAGCTAGTGAGCTGATGGACAAGGCAGTTAGGTTTGTCTGGTTTTAATAACTTAGCGGCGTGTTCGGTGGAGGGGTGGGTTAGGGATAGTTAGGAGCAGAGCTAGATGTAGGGAAGGCTTATGGCTTTGTTCCATTAAGTCACTGGAGGGAAGCCCTAACCAGTTTGGCTCAGTGGATAGAGCGTCGGCCTGCGGACTTAAGAGTCCTGGGTTCGATTCCAGTCAAGGGCATGTATCTTAGTTGTGGGCACATCCCCAGTAGGGGGTGTGCAGGTGGCAGCTTATCGATGTTTCTCTCTCATCGATGTTCCTAACTCTCTATCTCTCTCCCTTTCTCTCTGTAAAAAAATCAATAAAATATATTTTTAAAAATAAATCACTGGAAGAAAGGAGATGGCCCCCAGAGGATGTGGTTCTGCAGCTGTCTTTTGAGATGTCTTGGTGACGTGCAGCTGGTGATTCCTCCTCTGCACCTAGTTCCTTCAGTTCTCTGGTCCTCAGTCCTCTCAGACTTGGTCGATGTGTGGGAGCCATCCCTCCAGCAGCGCTCCTTCCTCACGGAGGGAGGACCTTGGCACGGGGGTGGCACGGAGTGTGGCCTGATGGGTGTTCACTGTCCAACAGCAGCTACGATGACCGTTCCTCTGACCGGAGAGCCTATGACCGGCGATACTGCGGCAGCTACAGGCGCAACGACTACAGCAGGGACCGGGGAGACGCCTACTACGACGCGGACTACCGGCACTCCTACGAGTACCACCGGGAGAACAGCAGCTACCGCAGCCAGCGCAGCAGCCGCAGGAAGCACCGGCGGCGGAGGCGGCACAGCCGGACGTTCAGCCGCTCCTCTTCGGTGAGTGCCTGCCCCGGCCCCTCCCCTCCCCTCCCCCTCTGGGACCCGGGTAAGTGAGAGGCGTCCTTGTGCTCAGCTGGTCCGTGGGGCATGAACGCTGAGGTGGGCACCGAGTCCGTCTCTCTCGGAAGCTCTTGGACTCCAGGAGGGCCCCCGAACCTGCTTTAGAGGTGCATGGGCACAGAGCGCCTGTGAGCCCCAGTGCCCTCTGGCATGCTGGCCTCGCTGTGCAGGGGCAGCTTCTCTGCCCCGAAGGCCTGCACTCTAATGGGGACCTTGCTTGTGGACTGCCTTCCTCCCCCAAGCCCTGGGCTCCATGGCCCCCTCAGTAGGTGGGCTTGGGTGGGGGAAAGGGGAGATTGGTGCCTGCCTGGAAGGGCACTGTGTAGAGCATGGCATTGTGGGTGACATTGGCACAACGACACCACTTCTCTGCTCTGCCCGTGCCTCTCCTCGTTCCCGTTTTGGGTTTGGGACTTGGGGTTGTGCGCCGCTCTCTCTTCTCACCCCGATCCGCCTTACTGCATCTGACGTGTTCCCTTCCACTGTCCCCCATCATCGTCTGTCCCCCCTGGCTGGGCGCCTGTGACCGGTGGCCCCTCCACCACCCGCCCCGCCTCCCTCCGGCCCCCGCTCCGACACCTGGCTTGCTCCGACCCCCCCCGCCCCCCGACAGCAGCACAGCAGCCGGAGAGCCAAGAGTGTAGAGGACGACGCTGAGGGCCACCTCATCTACCACGTCGGGGACTGGCTACAAGAGCGATGTACAAGCCAAATCGTAACAATCCTATAGCCTGTAATGGTCCCATAGCCATTCTAACGTCCCGAGCCAACCCAAGTCACGGTCTCTCTTGCCTTCTCTCAGTGGTGTTGTTTATCTGGGTGGTTTGAGTTGCTGTTGAGAATTGACCTCTGCTGTCCACTCCCAGCTCTCATGGCCCCTGGGTTAAAGGTGGTGGGAGTCACACAGGGGTTTTCTTCCCCTGTGACCATCTGTATCTGTTCCCCCATCCTTCATTTCACCCCAGATTGCTGTCCCTTTTTCCTTCCAACTCGGCTCATTCCCCACCTTCTCTCCCCCCTCCCTCTCCCTGTCCCCGCTCTCTCTCGTTCCAGATGAAATTGTCAGCACGCTGGGAGAGGGCACCTTTGGCAGAGTTGTCCAATGTGTGGACCATCGCAGGTAACTGTCAGCCACCCTGCCCCATCCCTGCTGGGCATAGAGAGGTGGTGAGGGTGATCTGGGGCCGGTGTACCGGTGAGCAAAAGGTAGGAGTTCTTCATGCCCTGACAGCCCATTCAGTCTGAGATGTTCTCAGGAACCCAGCAAAAGCCTCTTCTGCCAACCCACAGGGGTGGGGCCCGAGTTGCCTTGAAGATCATAAAGAATGTGGAAAAGTACAAGGAAGCTGCTCGACTTGAAATCAATGTCCTGGAGAAAATCAATGAGAAGGACCCTGACAACAAGAAGTAAGCAAGCAAAGGAGTGTGTGCGGAGTCCGAGAGGCTCCACCCCAAACTAGGTTAGGCCGGCAGCGAGTCCCAGACCTCATCCATTCATCTTCCGTTCGTCATCTTAGAGTAGAAGGACATTAGAGTAGAAAGGGAGGGTCTGCGATAGTCTCTGACTCATTTCCCTTGTTTTCAGGGCAGTGAAATTGCTCTGCAGTTTGTCTCCAGCCCAGGGTGGCCTCTGTAGGGATCTTCCCTGGGAATGACCCTCAGACTGAGAATTAACATTTTGTCAAAAAAGTTAATTGAGCTTTTAATACTTGGAACTATGCTGATGGGGCCAACAACATTTATATGTAATATTCCTGTTCTCACACGTTCTGTAAGCCAACTATGTAAAAAGAGTGTTGAGTGAACACATAAGAAGATAATAGGTCTAAACATGGGCCCAATGGTGGCTAATAGTGAATTTCAGGAATGGGAAGTGGGGTCTGGGTTTAGGAGGGACAGTTTGACAATTCAAGGTCAACACAAGAGCCTGGCACTCCACAACACTTCAGCAACTAGAGTTTAACTATGTAAAATTTTTGAAAATGATTTGAATCTTGCTAGCTAGTACATCTCTTTGAGTCCACCAGAAAGACCATTTCCTAAAGGAACTGAATTGTGTTGGTGATACAAGTGTGTGGAATCAACAGCTATGCAGTCCCGCCTTGTTGGAGGGTGGTGAGCAGATGGGAGCTCATCAGACATTCCCCTTCCCCATCTCTCTCCCCAGCCTCTGTGTCCAGATGTTTGACTGGTTTGACTACCATGGCCACATGTGTATCTCCTTTGAGCTTCTGGGCCTTAGCACCTTCGATTTCCTCAAAGACAACAACTACCTGCCCTACCCCATCCACCAAGTGCGCCACATGGCCTTCCAGCTGTGCCAGGCTGTCAAGTGTGAGTGGGGTGGGCCGAGGTGGACTCTGGGACAGCCCCTGCCTCCATTGGACCTCTTCTATCTCAGTTGTGCACTGGTGAAGCCCCTAAGCAGTCAACTTGATTATCTGCACTTCCGTTATTCACTGTCATGTTGACATCTCCTCTTCTGACTTAACTCCTTGACTGATGTCCTCAGCATCACTGATTGGCTTACTCCACATCTAACCAAGCAGGAGCTGGAAGACAAAGCCTTTGAAATCAAAGCACTTAAATACCTCTTTTCCTTGGGAAGTGTAAGTCAGGCAGCAAGCACAAAGACAAAAGGTCAACTCCAGCTAGAGGTTTCCATGTGTCTAACCCGAGATGCTCTTCATTCCCAGCCAAGCAGGTGGAAGCAGAGAGTAGCGCAGCCAAGGAGCCAAGTAGGGAATCCAGACTAGTACGTGGTTCCTCTTGAGTGTTCGTAACAATACGGTTTTGCAGAGTTGATATACATATATCAGAACCAGTACAAAAATACAAGCTATAGAAAACTGTCCTTACGCTTCGATTGAGAATTATTTACATATCTTATAAGCATAGAGCATCTTAGACCAGGCATTTCATTTGAATGTAGAACAGAAGGAAACCTAGGAACTGAACCCTCCTCCTCACCAGCTTGGAGCTAGGCGACCAAGCCTAGGGTTAGCTGGTGCCAGTTAGCCCTGGCTGCCAGGGCCAACCGTGACCTGGCCTTTTCCCCTGCAGTCCTCCACGATAACAAGCTGACACATACGGACCTCAAGCCTGAAAATATTTTGTTTGTGAATTCAGACTACGAGCTCACTTACAATCTTGAGAAGGTAAGATGGATAGGGTTTCCCCTTGGCCAGTGAGGGCAGGCGGCTGTGTCCGTTTGCCTTTCTCTTAACCCTTCATGGCCTCCTTTTACTTCTTGCTCCCACATTTTCTCTTGGTCTGGCTCTTGACTGAGTAAAACCAGCAGAGATGGAAAGGGAGGGATTTAAGAAGACTTCAATTGGAAGAAAATTTGAAAAAAGAACTTCCCAGTCTAGTGGGAATGCTTTTAAGGTTCTTGCTCCAGACTTCTTTCTCTTCTTTGTAAAGAAAGCTCAATTCCCTGAGGAACTAGAGTTCATGGAGGTCTCCAAAGCAAACTCTCCCTCTCTCTGCAGCATGTTAACATTTTCACAAAAACACAGTCATGTGGGTGTAGCCTTCGATGCACAGAGACTTGCATGCTATCCCATAATTATTCCTTAATCCTCTTCCTCCTCAACTCCTAAAGTACTCTGCTAGGTATGGGGAGGCTGTAAGACTGAGATCGGCGTGTGGTGGGGGCAGAGAAGCAGGTCTAAGTTACTTTTTAATGCTCAGAACCACTTCAGAGGACAGTAACGGCCTCTCGGGCTGGAGTGCAGAGGCTCATTCTTTTCCCGCTTGGTTCCTAGAAGCGAGATGAGCGAAGCGTGAAGAGCACGGCGGTGCGGGTGGTAGACTTTGGCAGTGCCACCTTTGACCATGAGCACCATAGTACTATTGTCTCCACTCGCCACTACCGAGCGCCAGAGGTCATCCTGGGTAAGGGGGAAGGACAAGATGTCCTAGTGTAAGCAGGCGTGGTGGTGAGGGTGGCACCCCCTGAGCGTCATAACACCTTTCCCTCCACTTCCCACCCAGAGCTGGGCTGGTCACAGCCTTGTGATGTGTGGAGCATAGGCTGCATCATCTTTGAGTACTATGTTGGCTTCACCCTCTTCCAAGTAAGTAATTCTGTGACCGCCTGGGACTCTCACCCCGATTTCCCTGTCTGCTGAGGACCTGCCTGCTCACTCGCCCACATTGCTTATTTTCCTGGCAGCTGGTCCTCAGCATTCCCTTCCCAGTCCCATGCTCAGTTCTGGCTTCCTTTCCTAGACCCATGACAACAGGGAGCATCTAGCCATGATGGAAAGGATTTTGGGTCCCATCCCTTCCCGGATGACCCGAAAAACAAGGTGAACTTTGCGTGGGAGAGGCTCAACCCTTTTCCTTTTCTCTCAACAAATGGTCAACATCACGTTTTCTTTTTTCTTTGACACCTTCCCTCCCCCAGCTACTCAGATGGGGGTTAAGGGGATTATCCCACAGTAAGAGGAACCTCCTGATTCCTCAACCTCCCCTTCCCCTCTAGGAAGCAGAAATATTTTTATCGGGGTCGCCTGGATTGGGATGAGAACACGTCAGCGGGGCGCTACGTTCGAGAAAACTGCAAACCACTGCGGGTGAGCCAGGCTGGGGTCAGCAGCGCCCGCCACCGAGGCCACTCCTTTCTTGGGGTGTTTTGCCTCTGGAAAGCGTTTCACAAGCACAGAGCTGGGGAAGAAGGGGAGGAATACTGCAGACATTTTTGGTTAATTGAAGAGAGAGAAGAGGGACTGGTTTTTTGGCGGGAAGGAGGTGAGACAGCCATGTCCTTCTTGAGCCAATTAGAGATCAAAGCAAGGTCCTGGAGTCCTTGGGTCAAAAAAAAAAAAAAAAAAAAAAAGTAAGTTAGAGCTTAAATTTTAATGTGGAGCGAAAGAAAGAAGATTTACGAGGTTGACCAGAATATACAAGTAGAACTTTCAGAGGATGAAGCAAAGGTAGGTTAAGCTGTAGTATCAGAGTCGGTCACAATGTGGTCGTGTGAAGGTAGTATTCATAATGGTTGTAAGCAGAGCCTTGGTCTTCCAAGACTGAAGCAGGGCCTGTAGAAGGCAGGGCTTGTAAGGCATCGAACCTCACCTTTCTCCTGCCCTTCACCACCAGCGGTATCTGACCTCAGAGGCAGAGGAACATCACCAGCTCTTCGATCTGATTGAAGGCATGCTGGAGTATGAACCTGCTAAGCGGCTGACCTTGGGGGAAGCTCTCCAGCATCCTTTCTTCACCCGCCTCCGGGCAGAACCACTCACTGCCAAGTTGTGGGACTCCAGTCGGGATATCAGTCGGTGACGATGAGACCCTGGGCCCCGCTGCCTCTAGCGGCAGTGGGTGTCCAGTCCGGGACACTGGTGCTTTTTTATACAAGAGAACAGAACCGGAGCCCACTCCTTCCTCCTGGCTCCCTGTATACCTGTGAATATGTGAAATAGTGTAAATACGAAAGAGCTTGTACCCTGCCTTGTACATAATGCTATCCATTCTACACTCTTCCCAGCCTCACTTGCCCCTTGACAGATGAGATGGATGGGGGCAGAATGAGGTAACCAGGTGGCATCCAGCCCATATTTTATAACGAATTTTGTATAGTCTTTGTGAAATAAAATGAAGTGCTTCATCTGACCTCCATCCCCGGAGTTTGAGGTTTGGCAATGCTGGGGTGGAGGGATGAGAAGATTGGCAGCCTGAGTTTTGGTAAGCAGGGAGTCTCATCTTACCCTCTAAAATTAACTAATCAGGCGACCAGTTTATCTGGTTTGTTTCAGGGGAGGGTAATGATGAATGATAACATTTCTCGCACGTTAGAATGGAGGATTATAAGGTGGCACTTTTTTAAAAAAATATATTTTATTGATTTTTTTTACAGAGAGGTAGGGAGAGAGAGAGCTAGAAACGTCGATGAGAGAGAAACATCGGCCAGCTGCCTCTGGCGCACACCCTACCAGGGATGTGCCCACAACCAATGCCCTTGACAGGAATCAAACCTGGGACCTTTAAGTCCACAGACAGACGCTCTACCACTGAGCCAAACCGGCTTCGGCAAGGTGGCACTTCTTTGGTCGGGAATAATGAGGGTTGCGAAGGGGGTCCAACTACTAGAGCCATTAGACTGGAACCCCACCCTCCAGCCAGAAGCCAAGTTAAAAACGCTCTACTGGGCTTCTGAGAGGCTCCCACCACCAGGGAAAACTCCCATCATACATCTCAGGAGGCGTACTGAGCAGGATTATCACGCAAAGCCTCCTGGGGGGTGTAGTTCGTTGGTGGGGCCGCGTCACGTGAGGTGAGGGGTGGTACTTGGAGACACTGGGTTACTGGTGTCACGTGTGGTACTTCCGGCCTTTCCTGTAGCCGGGACGCAGGCGTAGCCCGCTGCTGCTGCGGGATCCTGGAGACTTCCGGCCGGCCCAGCCAATCGGCGCTCAGCGGAGCGGCGGCCGGAGTGGAGCGGAGGGAGCTGAGAGTCGCTGCTGCCCCCGGTGCCGCCCCAGGGGCGTGGAGGGCAGGGGGCGGCCTAGTCCGCGGTTGCAACTATGGCTCAAAACACAGACGGCCAGAACCCCTTCGCCGAGCCCAGCGAACTTGACAACCCTTTCCAGGTGACTTGCGCCGGCCTCCTTTGGGCACCAGGACTGACTTCCCGGTTCTGGAGGATGGGGTTAACTTGCCTTCCCATTCTGGACATTTGGTCTTTGGAAGGGCCGCCACGTGAGGGTGCCGGTGCCTCCAGACCAGCGAGCACCCTGGGGGGCGGGCCCTGTCCCTGTAAGAAACCGGTCCGGGCAGTGAGGGGTGGAGGATTTGGAGAAAATGTTTGGACAACAGCGTGGCTCCCTAGGTGCAGACCGGGAGCCACAGGCAGTTTGAAGAGGCCTCTGTGAGGTATCGGGTGCCAGCTGAGCCTCTGGTCTCTGCCCGCAGGACCCAGCTGTGATCCAGCACCGGCCCAGCCCGAGCCCGAACTATGCCACGCTCGATGTCTACAACCCTTTTGAGACCCGAGAGGTGAGATTCTGGAGAGCACAGGACTGACTGCAAGGAAGGGGAGGGTCTGCCCATAAGTCCGCTCTGTCGGGGTACCGGGGCCTTTTCCGCATGCAAAGGAAGAAGCCAGCACCATGACCTTAGCTCCCCGACAGAGTGGCCATGGATGCTTAATTCTTCCGGAGACACAGGGGCTAACGATCCATCCAATCAGAGCCTGGCGGGGCCATGACCAAGGCTCTGTGTGGGGAGGCCTCTTTGAAAAAAAACAAAGTATGCAGCCGGTGGGAGGTGAGAAAACACTCTGCTTAGGTGTGCACTTAGAATGCAAGAACTAGACAGATGTGTCTCACTGGGACAGGAAATAGGGTTTTTAAAAGGCACGGAAGTAGCTGTAGATGAGTGCTTTGCGTTCTGGCTAAGGAATTGGATGTGAGGGGTGATGAGGGCTGCTGCTGATTGTAACGGGAGTTCTCTGACCAACATAAGAACTAGCCTTCTAACCACTGTGGGAGGGGCTGCTACCCAGGTAATGAGTTCTGAGTCAGAAGATATCCAGGCTGACTAGCTTCCTCTGTTCTGAGGGACCAGATGATCTGTAAGGTCTTTTTCAACCCAGCAGCCACCATCAACCTACGAGCCTCCTGCCCCTGCTCCAGCCCCGTTGCCTCCACCCGCAGCTCCCCCGCAGTCCTCGAGAAAGCTCAGCCCGTCAGAACCCAAGAACTATGGCTCCTACAGCACCCAGGTAAGGGCGGGTGCGGGTGGTGGTTGGGAAGCCGGGCCGGCCGGGGCCCAGGACTCACATCTCTCCGCTCGCCCTGGGCAGGCTTCCGCCACAGCAGCCACGGCAGAGCTGCTCAAGAAGCAAGAGGAGCTCAACAGGAAGGCGGAGGAGCTGGACCGGCGGGAGCGGGAGCTGCGACACGCTGCCCTGGGGGGCAAAGCCAGTAAGTGGGTCCTTGGAGGGTCTGACGGTCTCTAAGGAGCAAAACACCTACGAGCTTGGGCCCCAGAGCCAAACTGTGAGTCTGAAAATGTGGGCGCCATCGCTTATTAATAATAGCGAGCTCCTAGGCAAGCTGCTTAATGCCGAGTGCCTCAGTTTCCATACTTGTAAAATGAGAATAGCTTTTGTACCCGTTTGACAGGATTGTTGTGGGAATTAAACAAGATCCTCCAGCCGAGACTGGTTTGGCTGCCTTGGGGACTGGAGGGTCCCAGGTTCGATTCCGGTCAAGGGCATGTACCTTGGTTGCGGGCATATCCCCAGTAGGGGGTGTGCAAGAGGCAGCTGATGGATGACTCTCTCTCGTCGATGTTTCTAACTCTCTATCTCTCTCTCTTCCTCTCTGCACAAAATCAATAAAATATATTAAACAAGATCCTCCATACAAAGTGCTCGGCGCAGTGCTTAAAGGTTGTAAATAGTAATCCTCATTATTTTTATTTCTCTCCATCTCCTTGGACCCCAGGATAGAGATAAGAATGGAGGACCCAGAGTGGAAGCGGGAGTGACGCCGTCGTTGGTCTCTGCCTCACTTCTGCTCTCTTTGTGCCTTTCAGCTCGACAGAACAATTGGCCCCCTCTGCCTTCCTTCTGCCCCGTCCAGCCCTGCTTTTTCCAGGACATCTCCATGGAGATCCCACAGGAATTTCAGAGGACAGTGTCCACCATGTACTATCTCTGGATGTGTGAGTAGTAAGAAGCCCCTGTGGAGAAAGAGGACAAGGAGTCACTTGTACATCTTTTCTACCCCGGAGCCCCCTCACCTAGAACTGGACACTGTCCCTCTCTTTAATATTTGAGTTTAAGTCTAATTTCTCTAGGATATTCCTGGGTCAGTCCTTTTGTACAATTTAGGACTTATTCTCCAGCCTTCGAGCAAAGGTGTGTTTTTGCCCGCTTACCTTCCCTTGTCCTCAGGCATCAGTGTATTCTGAATCCTGTAACTGTCTTTTCAGAGGGGATTGATTACACATGGGTGAGGTTTGCTCATTCTGTCTCCCCCGTGGGGGACTCTGTAAGGGCAGATGTTGTCTGTGTGTCCTTCTCGCCACGTTTGGTAAGGTGACCAGGCGTCCCGCTTTGGGCGGGACAGTCCCGATTTTTTTGGAAGAAATTTTTGTTAAAAATCAGGACATGATGGTCACCTTAACATTTGGGGAGGGTCATCGGGCGGGCTTATCCGGGAAGGAGCTTTCGTTGCGGTCGGAAAGAGCCATCATCCTGTCCCTCCGTCCGTTAGGCAGCACCCTGGCTCTCCTCCTGAACTTCCTCGCCTGCCTCGCCAGCTTCTGCGTGGACACCAGCGGGGGCACCGGCTTTGGGCTCTCCATCCTCTGGATCATCCTCTTCACTCCCTGCTCCTTCGTCTGCTGGTACCGCCCCATGTACAAGGCTTTCCGGTGAGTTGGGGACTGGGGTGATGGGTACGTTTGAATGGACCCCGCTACCTGCTCCTCCAGCACTAATTCTCCCGCCCTCCCCGTTTTTCTCCTCGCAGGAGCGATAGTTCCTTCAATTTCTTCGTTTTCTTCTTCATTTTCTTCGCCCAGGATGTGCTTTTTGTCCTCCAGGCCATTGGCATCCCAGGCTGGGGGTTCAGGTCGGTGAGCCTGCTGTCTCCCTCAGCCCTTCCCCCCAGGCCTCTAGACCAAGTCAGGGTCCTGGGTGGGAGCTGTTCAGCAGGAGGAAATGTGGTTTTTGTCCTTGGGAGGTGCTGGTTTATGGAGAGAGACAAGACATTCTCCCAGGACAGAGAGAGCCCAGACAGAACTCTGGACAGACATGGGTTGAGCGGAAGAAGGTCAATCTGAGAAGGCTTCCTGGAGGAGGTGTATGTAATCCCGGTTGAAGAGCAGAGGGAGAATCTTCAACAGAAGCATCTATTTATTTTATTGTATTTTAGTTTATTGACTTTTAGAGGGTGAGAGATTTGTTGTTCTACATATTTATGCATTCATTGGTTGGTTCTTGTATGTGTCCTCACTGGGGATCGAACTCACAGCCTTGATGCTCTAACCAACAGCTCTCCAGCCAGGGCAGGAAGAGTCTGTTTAGAGCAGGGGTCTTCAAACTACGGCCCGCGGGCCACATGCAGCCCACAGAGGAGTCTGATCCGGCCCGCCAGGTTTTTTGGGCAGTGAGCGCAGCCGAGGTGTTACAGTAGGAATTAGTAGTTCATATAGTCCGGCCCTCCAGCTCTCTGAGGGACCGTGATCTGGCTCCCACTTTAAAAAGTTTGAGGACCCCTGGTTTAGAGTGAGGATGTCTGGAAGAGCTTGGAGAACTGGGAAGTAGTTCAGAAAGTGGGTCTAAACCATGAAGAGAGTGGATGTATTTCGGGAATGTGTGCGTAGAAAGCTGCCAGACTAACAGGCGTGACTGTGGATGGGAGGGTGGGAATGGGGCTGGTTTGGGACATAACCGGCGGAGAAGCTGGGAGGACAGAGACCCAGCTCTGAGCGGGCCCTCTGAGCGGCCACATCCTTGTCCCTCCTCCCAGTGGCTGGATCTCCGCACTGGTGGTGCTGAAGACCAACACGGCTGTAGCTGTGCTCATGCTGCTGGTCGCCCTGGTCTTCACTGGCATCGCCGTGCTGGGAATCGTGATGCTAAAGCGGGTGAGGGGCTGCGGTGAGGTGGGGCCAGGAGAGTGAGATCATGTGTCCCCAGGGGCCTGGGTGGAACTTTCTGGAGGAACTGGGGAGGGCCAGGCTGATGGGCGGGTTCTGAGCTAATGGACCTGTGTGTGTGTGTGTGTGTGTGTGTGTGTGTTGGAGGGGGTCCAAGAAGGGAAATGGAGAGCAGCAGGCCGGGAGTGGTGGCGGTGTGGGGCTGGAGCAGAGTGGCAGTGGCTGGGATGTGCTATGATATCTCTGTCCTCCACTTGCAGATCCACTCCTTGTACCGCAACACAGGTGCCAGCTTCCAGAAGGCCCAGCAAGAATTCGCGGCCGGTGTCTTCTCCAATCCTGCGGTGCGAACCGCAGCTGCCAACGCAGCCGCTGGGGCTGCTGAAAATGCCTTCCGGGGCCCGTGACCCCTGACGGATGCCCTGGCCCTGCCACCTGAGGGGGCCGACGTAGCCCCTCTCCCCGACGTCTCTGGGACTTGTGAGACATAACTTTCGATGTCTCCTGTATCGTGCCCCCGACCCCGCAGCTGTGGCTGCCCGAACCTGATTTAGGGGTCGGGGAACCCGCTGTGACCCAGTCACTGCTCTGCCTACACCCCACTGCCCAATCAGGCCACTCCGCTGCCAACCCCTTACACTCCCCCACCCAGCTTCCCTCTGCTGTGCCAAGGCTGTTGCTTCGATTATTTAAATAAAAAGAAAGTGGAACTGGAACTCAGATCCCTGTTTCTGGAATGTTTACTGGGAACTAGGACAGAAAGAGTGCCCTAGCAGGTTTGGCTCAGTGGATAGAGCTTCGGTCAGGGTGCATGCAGGAGGCAGCCAATCGATGTGTTTCTCTCACATCGTCCACTCTCTCTAAGAAATCAAAGGAAAAAATATACTGGGTGAGGATTTAAAAAGAAAAAAAGTGAGGAGGGAACTGGTGTGAAGGCAGAGTATGAATTCCAGAGGGTGAGCTGCCAGCTGTCAGGGTGGGGCAGCAGAGCTGGGTGGCAGGGTGGCTGGAGCAGGAAGGAGGAGGGAAGTCCACGGTTGGGCATGGAATCACAGATCCACCAGGGAGCCCTGCTCCCCACCCTTCCATTAATGGCCGGGAAAGAGCCGCTGCCTCTGCTGAGAACGCGGGGGGAGGGGGGGGGAGGCTGGGGGGGCTTAAGCGAGCGCCCAAAGGGTTGTGGGTTCGGGCCTGGGTACCGGCAGAGGCAGGAACTGGAGAGCATCACCTGCTCTGTGGCCAGCTCCTGCCCCACCCCGCAGGGTCTCCCATGCGGACTACAACTCCCGGCGTGCACCGCGCGGCCACGCTCCTCCTCCCGCACCAGCCCATCCCCACCCTCGGCCTCCAAACCCGCTGCAGCCCGAGACGGGGAGCGGAGCGTGGCGGGGAGGGGAGCAGGGCTGGCGACAGGAGACGGCGGTGCCCGGGCCTATCCCACCAACAGCCTTGGATCCCGCTGGACACTCCGGAGGCACGTTCGCCGCCCCGCTAGAGTCACCTCCGCCGACCCCTCCCCTCTCCCCCGGACTTCTTCCCCATCCTCTGGACTTCACCTTCCCCACCCTTCCCTGGGCTCCGACCTCCGTCCTCCCCCACGCCCTCTCCTCACTCCCGGACCTGCCCTTCTCGGCGCCCCTCTTCCCTAGGGAGATGCGATGAGCCTGTGTCCCAGCGCCCTCATCGCCATCCTGGGCACGGTGCCCATCCAGTGCCCGTGGTGGGGAGGGAGCACGCCGCGGCCCCTCGGTGCCTCCCCTGCCCTGACCCCCCCTCCAGCTGGAGTCCCTGAGCCATGCCCCAGGGGACCCAGCCAGGGGGTGGGCTCTAGAGCCGGTGGTGTGGAGAGGAGGAAGGACGGGGCCCTGGGCTCCTCTGAGATGCTCCCAAGCGCCAGGGGGGGCCGAGCGAGGCGCAGGCACCCGGGCGGCAGGCATGATGCCCTCGCCTAGTGACTCCAGCCGCTCGCTCACCAGCCGGCCTAGTACCCGGGGCCTCACCCACCTCGGCCTCCACCGACCCTGGCTGCAGGCCCTGCTCACGCTGGGGCTGGCCCAGGTGCTGCTGGGCATCCTGGTGGTCACCTTCAGCATGGTGGCCTCCTCTGTCACCACCACCGAGAGCATCAAGAGGTCCTGCCCGTCTTGGGCTGGGTTCTCGGTGAGTTGGGTGCACAGTTGTTGGGTGGGGGCGGCTCCTCGGGCCCCACCCCTCCACCCCAGCTGCCGGTTCAAATCCTGGCCTCTCCTCCCTCTCCGGGCCCTCTCCCTCCGGAAAGGGCTGGGTGCACCCTGTGGCGAGGGGCTCACGCAGGTGCCTCCCCTGCCAGGCTGAGCCTGTGCCCACTCTGTCCCCAGCTGGCGTTCTCCGGGGTAGTTGGCATTGTGTCCTGGAAGCGGCCATTCACTTTAGTGGTAGGTGCCAGGGTCCGGTGTCCACGGGGAGGCAGGTGCCCAGCACCCGAGGGGACGCCCATTCATGCCCTCGAGAAGGGAACCGGCTCTCCCCTTCCGGTCACCCAGGCACGGATGAGTGTGAGGGAGGGTGGCGCCCTCCTCGGTGGCCCCCACTCCTGAGCACCCCAGCCCTGATCCGCACCCTGTTCCCCCAGATCTCCTTCTTCTCCTTGCTCTCGGTGCTGTGTGTCATGCTCAGCATGGCTGGCTCTGTTCTCTCCTGTAAGAATGCTCAGCTGGCCCGAGACTTCCGCCACTGCTCCATGGTGAGATGTGAGGAGGGTGAGCCAGAGAGAGCCGGTTGGGGGAGAGTTGGGGGAGATGTGAGGGACACCTGACTCAGTCTGTCTCACCCTCCCCACTGCCCCTCAGGAAGGAAAGGTCTGTGTGTGCTGCCCCCCTGTGCCCCTCCTCCGGCCCTGCCCAGAGTCAGGGCAGGAACTCAAAGTTGCCCCTAACTCCACCTGTGATGAAGCCCGAGGGGCCCTCAAGGTGAGCATGCACCCCCCCAGCTCCCCCTTCCCTTCTCCCCCACCACACCGCCCCTCCTGGGGTCCTCAAGGGCCCAGGGGATGTGGGAGTTACCCATCCCCCTCACACATCCCTCTCTCTCTCTCTCTCTCTCTCTCTCTCTCTCTCTCCTTTCCCAGAACCTGCTCTTCAGCGTCTGCGGACTCACCATTTGTGCCACCATAATCTGCACCGTCTCCGCAATCATCTGCTGCATCCAAATATTCTCCCTTGACCTCATGCACACGGTGAGGGGAGCGGGGTCAAGGCCAAGCAGGTGTCATGGAGGGGGGCAGGGTGTATGCGCTGGGACTGGGGTGAGGGGCTGGTGATAGTGATTCTTCTAAGCACCAGGGGCTGGCGATCACCCATCAGGAATGTCCGTTATTGTAGGATGTTAAGGGGGCCCGTGGGGGAGGGGGGTGAGGAGAGGAATGACAGGGAGTGAGAAAGTATGTGATGCCAGCCTGGGGGGCGGAGTCAAGCAGGTCCTGGGTGGGGTTGGGGTGGAGATGGGGGTGAAGGGTTGATGTGCTGGTGAGGACAGAGCAGGTGGCAATTCTGGGTGTAGATGGGGTCATAAGGAGGAGGAATTATCTTAGATAGGCAGGGCCTGCCTGGAGGTCCGGAGTGGAGGCCGGGTTAGGGGAGGGGCTGTTTCTGGCTGGGGGCGGGGCCAAGCTGAGCCGCCCTGAGGGCGGGGCCAGAAGATGTAGAGGAGGCCAGGAGTTTGGGAGCCCAATAACCTGAAACCAGGGTTCTGTTTGCTCCCCAGCAGCTGGCCCCTGACCGCTCGGTCTCGGGTCCCCTGGGGCCTCTGGCCTGTACCTCCTCGCCCCCGGCCCCGCTCCTGCACACCATGCTGGACTTGGAGGAATTTGTACCACCTGTGCCCCCACCGCCCTACTACCCCCCGGAGTACACCTGCAGCTCCGAAACAGATGCCCAGAGGTGAGGCCTGGTGGGCCGGGCCGGGGAAGCGAAGGCAGGGGAGGGGCTCTGGCTGCAGCCTTGATTGGTGGGGAGGATCTGTGTGGAATAGTGCTCCCCGCTTTCTCCCCTCCCCCTCTTCCCACAGCATCACCTACAATGGCTCCATGGACAGCCCCGTGCCCTTGTACCCTACTGACTGCCCCCCTTCTTATGAGGCCGTGATGGGGCTCCGAGGAGACAGCCAGGTGAGAGCAGGGCTCGGTGCGGGCCCGGGAGCCAGGGCTGGAGCGGGAACGCTGAGTGAGCCGCAGTCATTGGACACAGATAGCAATAGTTCCCAGCTGAAACCGGTTTGGCTCAGTGGATAGAGCGTCGGCCTGCGGACTGAAAGGTCCCGGGTTCGATTCCGGTCACGGGCATGTACCTTGGTTGCGGGCACATCCCCGGTGAGGGGGGGTGCAGGAGGCAGCTGGTCAATGTTTCTCTCTCATCGATGTTTCTAGCTCTCTGTCCCTCTCCCTTCCTCTCTGTGGAAAATCAATGAAATATATTTTTTAAAATAATAATAATAATAGTTCCCAGGATCTTATGGCACGAACACACCCACTGCCATCTGTGACCGTCTCTAGAGCCCGGGGAGATGGGTGGGGTGGGAGCCATTATTTCCGTAAAACAGAGGCCCCCCTCAGTGACATGTGCACAGGGAGTGGAACCTAGACCGTCCACAGCTCTGTCCAGCACATGGGGGTGGCCCTGTCGGTGTGCAGAGCTAGGCCTGTGACCCTTGTGTCTTCCTCAGGCCACTCTGTTTGACCCTCAGCTTCACGATGGCTCCTGCATCTGCGAGCGAGTGGCCTCCATTGTGGATGGTGAGCAGACAGTGGGGAGGATGGACAAGGGCCGGCTGCCCGGGGTAGCAGAGCCAGGTGGGAGCGAAAAAGGGGGGACTTCCTGGGACCCTGGACCTCACAGTCTCCCTGGAGATAAAAGAGGCAGCGGGTCCCCCAGAGGGAAGCCGCCCGGGCCGGGCCGGTGCCAGCCACGCCCCTGCCGCCCACAGTGTCCATGGACAGCGGGTCGCTGGTGCTGTCGGCCATCGGCGACCTGCCGGGGGGCTCCAGCCCGTCCGAGGACTCGTGCCTGCTGGAGCTGCAGGGCTCGGTGCGCTCGGTGGACTACGTGCTCTTCCGCTCCATCCAGCGCAGCCGCGCCGGCTACTGCCTCAGCCTGGACTGCGGCCTGCGCGGCCCCTTCGAGGACAGCCCGCTGCCCCGGCCGCCGCGCGCCGCGCGCTCGCACTCCTGCTCCGCCCCCGAGGCGCCCCCCGCGCTGGGCGCCCCCGCGGCCACGCGCAGCTGCCACCGCCTGGAGGCCTGGCCGCCCTGGGTGGCGCCCTGCTTCCCCGAGCTCCGGCGCCGGGTGCCCCGCGCAGGCCGCCCGGCCGCGGCCCCGCCCGCCAGGGCCCCCGCCCGCCGCTTCAGCGACAGCTCAGGGTCCCTCACGCCGCCCGGGCACCGGCCCCCTGGCCACCCGGCGCCCCCGCCGCTGCTGCTGCCGCGGTCACACAGCGACCCCGGCATCGCCACCTCCAGCAACACCGGTGAGTACCGCCCCCTACACCCCCTAATCCCCACCCCCTAACCCCCTAATCCCCACCCCGTAACCCCCTAACCCCCTCCCCCTAACCCCCTATTCCCCACCCCCTACACCCCCTAATCCCCACCCCCTAACCCCCTAATCCCCTCCCCCTATTCCCCACCCCCTACACCCCCTAATCCCCTCCCCCTACACCCCCTAATCCCCTCCCCCTACACCCCCTATTCCCCACCCCCTACACCCCCTAATCCCCACCCCCTAACCCCCTAATCCCCTCCCCCTACACCCCCTATTCCCCTCCCCCTACACCCCCTATTCCCCACCCCCTACACCCCCTAATCTCCACCCCCTAACCCCCTAATCCCCACACCCTACACCCCCTAATCTCCACCCCCTAACCCCCTAATCCCCTCCCCCTAACCCCCTAATCCCCTCCCCCTAACCCCCTAATCCCCTGCCCCTAACCCCCTAATCCCCTCCCCCTAACCCCCTAATCCCCTCCCCCTAACCCCCTAATCCCCTCCCCCTACACCCCCTAATCCCCACCCCCTAACCCCCTAATCCCCTCCCCTACACCCCCTATTCCCCTCCCCCTACACCCCCTATTCCCCACCCCCTACACCCCCTAATCTCCACCCCCTAACCCCCTAATCCCCACCCCCTAACCCCCTAATCCCCTCCCCCTACACCCCCTATTCCCCAATCCCCTACACCCCCTAATCCCCACCCCCTAACCCCCTAATCCCCACCCCCTAACCCCCTAATCCCCTCCCCCTACACCCCCTATTCCCCACCCCCTACACCCCCTAATCCCCACCCCCTAACCCCCTAATCCCCTCCCCCTACACCCCCTAATCCCCCCCCCCTAACCCCCAAGGACCAGGAAAGGGCAGGCGCTGGGAGTGGAAGGACCAGCGATGGCCAGCAGGATGGGGAGCTGGTGAGGTCCCTGGAGAGGATGGCAGAGCAGAGCGAGGTCACCCTGCGGCAGACAGTTCCTGTGTGCTCGCCTCCTAGAAACACAGCATCCGTAGCGTTGTGGCTAAAAGAGGATTTGTTTTTTTGTTTTAGTGATTTTTTACAGAGAGGAAGGGAGTGTGATAGAGAGTTAGAAACATCGATGAGAGAGAATCATCCATCAGCTGCCTCTTGCACACCCCCCATTGGGGATGTGCCCGCAACCAAGGTGCATGCCCTTGACCGGAACCGAACCCGGGACCTTTCAGTCCGCAGACCAATGCTCTTATCCACTGAGCCAAACCGATTTCGGCTAAAAGAGGATTTGTTCTTGAAACCCAAACCCACAACACCCACAGCTCCGGCTAGTCGCCACGCTTGTGTCTTACTATAAACCAGGCAGAGCAATAGTCTCCCCGGCGTGGGTGCCTCAGAGTTCCTGAGAACGAGGCGATGCCAGTAACATGCTTAGCACACACAGGGCTCAGGATCACGCCATGCCCCAGGCGCGGGGAGGGTGTGGCTGTGAAGGACCCCGCCTGGCTCCCTGCCTGGTGAACTGTGCACCTGTGGGCGGAGGTGATGGCCCCCTGGTTGGGGGTGGGGTGTGGGAGCTGGGAAAGCTCCTCTGGGCTTGAGTTCTCACAGGAGGGAGGTGGGCTGGGCAGGTGTGTCCACTGAGCAAGGCCCTGTCTGCTTCTCTCCCCCTTTCCCCCGCCCCCCAGCTGACTTCAGGGACCTTTATACCAAAGTGTTTGAGGAAGAGGCTGCGTCTGTTTCCTCTGCAGATACAGGTCAGGCGTGTGGTTGGTGCCCGGGGGCTGGGGGTGTGCTGCCTGGCACTCTCTGCTCCTCCCATTTCACCCATTCTCTCTCTCTCTCTCTCTCTCTCTCTCTCTCTGACTCTCTCTCCAGGGCTCTGCTCTGAAGCCTGCCTCTTCCATCTAGCCCGCCGCCCTTCCCCCAAGTTGCTACGTGCTCATTCCGCCGAGAAGCGGCGCCCCGTTCCCACCTTCCAGAAGGTGCCCCTGCCCTCGGGCCCTACCCCTGCCCACTCCCTGGGCGACCTGAAGGGCAGCTGGCCGGGCCGGGCCTTGGTCGCGCGTTTCCTCCAGATGTCCAGGAAGACCCCGGACGCCGGGGGCCACGGAGCCCACGGGCAGAAGCAGGTAGGTGTTGGGGGAGCCTGGGAAGGTGCCCGGGAAAGCCGGAGCTTCAGGGTGGGCCACACGGGTGTCCTCTCCCGTGTCCCCCTTCAGATGCCCCGGAGCCGGTGGGGACGGCCAGGCCGAGAGAGTCTCCATCTCAGAAGCTGCGGGGACCTGAGCTCCGGCTCCTCCCTGCGGCGCCTCCTCTCTGCCCGCAGGCTCGAGCGTGGCACCCGCCCCCACAGCCTCAGCCTCAGTGGGGGCACCCGGGAGACAGGGCTCTGAGGTGGGCTCCTTGCTGCACTGAGCAGATCCAGGTGAATGCGGGGGCCACGGGCCCCAGCTGGTTGGGACCAGCAGCCTCCAGCATTCCCTTGCACTGGCTGACACTGAAGGAAACGCTGTTTACCCCGATGTTACTCCTTTCTCTCCTACCTCTGGGGCTCCTGCTGCTTGCCTCTGCTCCTCTGTCCTGTACTGCATGGGTATCCAGGCTGTGGCGGGAAGATACTCTGCTTCCGGCACTGGAGGAAGAAAATGATCAAGTCCTGCCCCACCCCCAACCCTCAGCATGAGAGGAACTCTCTCTGATGTGGCAGGGGCACTGGCCAGGGCAGGGCATGGCCAGGGTGGTTAAGCACAAGGGGCTGTGTGCCTATACAGCTGGGTGGTGAAGCATGAAGAGTCATAACAACCTGGGTGGCCTCAGCTCTGCCACCTCTAGCTGCATGACCTTGGGCAAGTTATTTAACCTCAATTTCCTGACCTGTAAAACACTGCGAGGACAAAGGTTTGTAAAACTCTTAACACACTATGTAAGCCTTCAATAAATGTCAATTCCCTCCTCGTCTGGATTATTTTTAAAAATATATATTTTATTGTTTTTTTACAGAGAGGAAAGGAGAGGGATAGAGTCAGAAACATCGATAAGAGAGAAACATCGATCAGCTGCCTCCTGCACACCCCCCACTAGGGATGTGCCCACAACCAAGGCACATGCCCTTAACCAAATGGAACCTGGGACCCTTGAGTCCGAAAGCCGACACTCTATCCACTAAGCCAAACCGGTTTCAGCTGGATTATTTTTTATCATCAATGAAATCTGTACTAGTGTCTCTTACAGATAAAACTCTCTCGAGATTTACATTCCATTCAACTGCCACAGGGTATCTCTGCTCCTTTTCTCAGCAGAATGTCTTCTCTTCCTTCCCTGCACACCACTGCCTGTTCCTAGGCTGGGCTCTTGATCAACTTTTCAGCAACCAAAAAGTGGCCATTTCTCCGCCTGCATCTCAAACTCTTTACCCAGAAAACCAGCATCTTTCTTCTTGGCGTTTTCCCTTTCTTGCCTTTGAAGATACCATGTTCTCCTGTTTTTTCCTCCTACTGGACCCTCTGGGTATCCTTAGAAGCGTTTACACCTCTGCTGGACTGACTCACACAGGAAGGCCCGGGGCTCTCCCCTCAGCCCTTTTCTACTTTCACTGTCGGCAGAGGGCTCTTCCAAGTCCTGCAGCTTAAATACCATCTGTGTGTTCATGGATAACTCCCGCCCTGACCTCTCCATGGGCTCAAACCTCCAATTGACATCTCTGCGTGGATGTTGATGGGTGTCTCAGCCTCAGCCTGGCCACCACCGAACTCCCGACCCCCACCTCTGCACCTGCACTGCTCCATCTCGAAAAGTGGCACCGCCACCCAGGTGCATATTCCAGAAACCTGGGACTCAACCTAATTTCTTCTTTTCCCTCCTCCATCACACCCAATCCTATTCTTTTTTTTTTTTTTTAAATATATTTTATTGGTTTTTTACAGAGAGGAAGAGAGAGGGATAGAGAGTTAGAAACATTGATGAGAGAGAAACATTGATCTGCTGCCTCTTGCACATCCCCTACTGGTACATGCCCTTGACCGGAATCGAACCCGGGACCCTTGAGTCCGCAAGCTGACGCTCTATCCATTGAGCCAAACCGGTTTCGGCACACCCAATCCTATTCTGAACTCATCCGGGTCTCAGCTGCTATCTAGCTCAAGTCCCCAGTTTCTGCCAGCGTCCGAATTGATTTATTTCCTTTCTTCCTAACACTCCATCCTCCACTCAGCAACCTAAGAAATCATGTCACATCAAGATTCCACCCAAATCTAATGCCTTCCCATTGTATTTAGAATAATCTCCAAACTTCCTCCCAGGCTGTGGACAGGTAAAACCTGGTCTGCTTTGCACAGGGCCTTGTCACCTGCTTTTCCCCAAGCATTAAACGCTGGGTCCTATGGCTGTTGCCTTCACTTAAGCCTAATTCACCTTCTCACTGAGCAACCTCCAGGCATTTTGTCACACTGTCATGTTGTTTTGAGCCCTTACACTGTCTAAAATGGTCTTGTTTTTGTCTGTTGTCCCATAAAATGTAAGCTCGGGAGAGCAGGGACTTGCACATTGCACTAGGCCTAACACTTAGTAGGTCCTCAACAAACCCAAGTTACTTAAGTGGCAGAGTGGGGCCTCTAAAGCAGCTTTGGGGCCCTATGATTTTGGGGATGGCCGCGGTGCCCTGCTGGGAAGGAAGGGAGAAGGAAGGGGGACTGTTCCCCGATGGCGTCAGGCGGCAAGACTTCTTGAATAATTCACCATCATAACAACCCGCTTCGGGGAGGGCTGGGGTGCGGCCAGGACAACAAAGAAGGTAGATGGGATTCCCACCGGGGCAGTTCCGGGGCCCTGAAAGGCTGCTATCCTGGGGCTCCTAGAGGAGGAAGCTCAAGAACCTTGTTTGGCCGGGATTCATTGAGGGAGTTCAACCTCCTTTCCCCACCACAGCCCCTTACTTTATATTGCCCCCACCCCCACCCCGCTCGTGTAGGCCAAGGCGCATGCGCGCTTCGTGAATCCCGCTCCCTTTCCCAAATACGCGTGCGCCCCATCTGGGTTACCACTGGTCAGGAAGAGCCGTCAGTCCTTCAGAGGACCAATAGGCGTGCGGAGAGGGCCTCCGTCCCGCCTTCTGGCATTGAGAGGCACGCCTTCCGGAGCTAGGCCCCGCCTCCTCCGGCCCCGCCCCGCGGACCTCGGGCGTCTAGGGGCGGCGCTGGGCGGCGCGCAGCCTCGCTGGGATGCGGACGCCCCGGAGCCCCCTCCTCCGCCCCGCCCGCCCCGCGGTTCAGGCCGCCGTGGGGTTTCCTTCACCCCCGCGCTGGTGGCTGCTCCTCTACGTCGCCCACGGTAGGCGTCCTGGACGTGGCACCATTTGGTTCTTAACTCTCCCTCCAGGCGTTTGCACTTCACTTTTCAATCATTGTTACTGGTAGGGATGGTCGTACTTTATACTAATGAAGAAGAGAGGATAAATCTTCAAATTCTCCTCTACCCACCTTGTGTTAAAAAAAAAAAAAAAAAAGTTTTAAAAAAGATATCTTTGCCCTAACCGGTTTGGCTCAGTGGATAGAGCGTCGGCCTGCTGACTGAGGGGTCCCGGGTTCAATTCCGGTCAAGGGCGTGTACCTTGGTTTCCGGCACATCCCCAGTAGGGGGTGTGCAGGAGGCAGCTGATTGATGTTTCTCATTGATGTTTCTGACTCTCTATCCCTCTCCCTTCCTCTCTGCAAAAAAAAATCAATAAAATGTATTTAAAATATATATCTATATATCTTTATTGATTTCAGAGAGGAAGGGAGAGGGAAAGAGAGATAGAAACATCAATGTTGAGAGAGAATCACTGATTGGCTGCCTCCTGCACGTCCCCTACTGGGGATCAAGCCTGCAACCTAGGCATGTGCCCTTGACCGGAATCGAACCTGGGACCCTTCAGGCTGATGCTCTATCTACTGAGCCAAACCAGCTAGGGCCCACCTTGTTTTTTGAGGGGTGGAGTGAGTAGAAGGTCTGTGTAATTTATCTGTTATTCTGTTCTTCAGTCATTCCACAAACATTTACTGAGCACCGGGCTATGCTACACGTTAGGGTCTGGCCATGGACCTGGGAAGGGAGCGTGGACGGACTCATCTCTATCCTACTGGGCTTACCCACTAATCTATCCACCGGCCAAGAAGGTAGCAGCCACTGGACACTAACGGACATTAAGCCACTGGACAGTTAATTGGGATAAGAGCTACAAAGGAGATGAAGGGCTGTCAGTGTGTGTTCCAGGGGGGCTGTGTGTGGAGGGAGAGGAATTTTGGAGAAAACGACATCGCAGGTGCGCTATGAAGGATGACCAGGCGTTAACCAGGCTGCGTGGAGGGGAGGGGGTATACGCTGAAGAAGAGCCTTTTCGAGGACCCTGAGGTACAATGGAGGTAGACGAGGGAGAAGTCCACGGCAGGCTGTACGTGGCAGCTAGTCTCCCTGTCTTGGCATCTTCCCCCCACCATCGAATTCTACCCAGCAGCCAAAAGGATCTTAAAAATATACATCTGATCCTATCACTTCCCTGCACCAAACTCTCCAGTGAATTTCCATCTTAGAACAAAATTCAGTCTCCTTACTATGGCCACCAAGGCTTACAGAGTCTGGCTCCACAGTTTCCTTTCTAAACTCCTTTTTTTAAAAAAAAAAAAATATATATATATATATATATTTTATTGATTTTTCACAGAAAGGGAGATGGATAGAGGGTTAGAAACATCGGATGAGAGAGAAACATTGATCAGCTGCCTCCTGCACACTCCCCACTGGGGATACGCCCGCAACCAAGGTACATGCCCCTGACCGGAATCGAACCCAGGACCTTTTGGTCCGAAGGCTGATGTTCTATCCACTGAGCCAAACCGGTTTTGGCTAAACTCACTTCTTTTTTTCTTTTTTCTTTTTTCTTTTTTTAATATATTTTATTGATTTTCCATAGAGAGTAAGGAAGAGGGATAGAGAGCTAGAAACGTCGATGAGAGAGAAACATCGACCAGCTGCCTCCCGCACACCCCCCGCCAGGGATGTGCTCGCAACCAATGTACACGCCCCCAACCGGAATCAAACCCGGGACCCCTCAGTCTGCAGACCGATGCTCTATCCACTGAGCCAAACCGGTCTCGGCTAAACTCGCTTCTTATAATTATCCCCATCACTGGCTCTATCCAGCACTCCCTACCCTTTATTTTCCTTCATAGTTCTCATGACCATGTGAAATTATCTCTCTCTTTTTTTTTTTTTATCTACCAGCCACTAGGACAGGAACTTTAGCATCTTATTTATTGTATCCCCAGGATTTAGAACAGCGCCTGGCATATAGTAGATGCCCAATTATTATTTGTTGGATGTGTGAGTTGGGGAGCACTTAGCAAGGGTGACTAACCCAGCAGGGGGTATCAGGAAAATGGTACTGAAGGCAGGGATATGAAGGCTGAGGCCCTAATGATTAAAAAAGAATTATTCCTTTTCTTCAAGAGAAGAAAGTACTACGGCAGGGAGGGAAATAGAGGCAATAGGGCCCGCAGCCTATCGGGGAAATGGGGTTGGAGAGTGAGAAATGAGAGTGGAACACAGATCCTGTAAGCCTCTCGAAGGCAGTGTGGTGCCTTAAAGGATTTGGAGAGGGAGAGGGAGAGCGGTAACTCTCTAAGGGACAGAAGGGGTCTAGTTTCGCTGAAGAAGGAAGTCCTTTTCGGTGTCAGTAATAAGGAGGAGTGTCATGTCTTCAGATGGGAAACCAGAGCTGAAAGGACAGGTTCTGAAGGTGATTGATAAGGTTTATTCATTCTTTCCTCTGGTATTTCTTGAGCATCTCCTCTCTGCTGCGAATGGAATGAGAAAGTGCCTCCCTCTGACTTGACCGTGGGTGTAACAGTGGGACTGGGAGGGGCGACCTCCATGGGGCTTGGTCTGAGGCCTAAAGAGCAAGGAGCCTGTGACGTGATACTTGCCAGTCTCCAGGGCAGGCGTTTGCTATCTGAGCCGAGCCGGCAGCCCTGCAGAGGGCTAGCAGCAGTGGGACCAGAACTGTGCTGCTGCGTCAGCCAGACTATTTTTGTACTTCTGCTTTTGCTTACATTTCCCAGTTGTCCTCCCTTGGTGTTTAAAAGTGTGCAACAGGACCAGGAATACTTACGTGCCACCTAACACGCCCCTAGTGGCCAGTGCAGCGAGGCCTAGGTGTTGGAGGTGACTCCCTAAGGGAGTGGTTCTCAGTCGCCCCCTAGGGGACATTTTGGAAACTTGTGTCTTTAGGGGAGACCCTGGAGGCACTTTTTTTTTTTTTTAATTTCTTTATTGATTAAGGTATCACATATCTGTCCTCAACCCCCCATTCCAACCCCCCACCCTTGCCCCCTCATGCCCCCACCCCCCTATTGTCTTTGACCACTGGTTAGGCTCATATGTGTGCACACAAGTCCTTTGGTTGATCTCTCCCTTTTATCCCCACCCTCCCTTTGAGGTCCAACAGTCTGACCCATGGCTCCTTATCTCTGGGTCTGTTCTTGTTCCTCAGTCTATGTTGTTCACTCTGGAGGCACTTGGAGGATTACACGGATGGAGGGCAGGAAAGTAGGCATTCTACATTCACAAAAAAGAGTTCTCTCATTCTACTTGACTTTGGAAATTTCCACTCAACAACACATGCAAATATAAAAAAAAAAACAAGTCAACAGGACTGTGTTATATAATAACATAGAAAATTATAGAGAAGGAAGCTTAAATAAAATAATTTCCAACTATATAATATATTTATTTGAAAAGAATTTCTGTGCAATAGTGCAGTTCCTAAAGAAGCAATGAACTGACTGCAAATATATAATAAAATTTTGATAGCTTAATTGAGGTATAATTTATATACTATAAAATTCTCTCCTTTTCAGTGTACAGTTCAATGATTTTTAGTAAATTTACTGAGTTGTGCAACAGCTAATCTCTGTTCCCACTACAGCTCCAGGCAGCTACTAATCTATTTTCTGTCTCTATAGCTTCACCTATTCTAAAATTTCATATTAATAGAATCGTACAATATGTGATCTTCTGTGTCTGGCTTCTTTCATTTAACATAATATTTTTTGTATATTTTGTTGATTTTTTTACAGAGAGGAAGAGAGAGGGTTAGAGAGTTAGAAATATGGATGAGAGCCGAAACCGGTTTCGCTCAGTGGATAGAGCGTCGGCCTGCGGACTGAAAGAAAGGTCCCGGGTTCGATTCCTGTCAAGGGCATGTACCTTGATTATGGGCACATCCCCAGTAGGGGGTATGCAAGAGGCAGCTGAGTGATGATTCTCTCTCATCGATGTTTCTAACTCTCTATCCCTCTCTCTTCCTCTCTGTAAAAAATCAATAAAATATGTTTTAAAAAATCAATAAAATATATTAAAAGAAAAGAAAGAAAAGTCCACGTGTGAGGAACCTGGCCTCCCGCCACAGCGAGCCCAGTTCTCCACCTGTGTTACAGTGGCTCAGCGTGGAAGCAGAGCCTCGGTCCCCGTTCCTGGCGATGCCTTCGGCCCTGGCCCACATCCCTAGTGGGGTTGTGCAGGAGGTAGCTGATTGATGTTTCTCTCTCATTAATGTTTCTAACTCTCTATCCCTCTCCCTTCCTCTCTGTTAAAATATCAATAAACTATGTTAAAAATATCTACATATATAAAAGCCAAGTGACGGGGATGACCACTTGCTATGACATGCACTGCCGTGGCCAGCTGTCCCATTCGGGGCCCCAAATGGCCCCCTTCCAACCTCCTGAGGCCCCTCCTCCTGGCCAGCCCCACCCATGATCGGCCCCTGATCACCTCCCCATTATCCCCCCAACAGGGCCAGCCAACTCCTGTGTCCTCCCACCCACCAGCCCGACCCCTATCAGCCCCCATTGGGGTGGGCCAGCTGGAGCCCACCCATGCGTGAATTCGTGCACTGGGCCCCTAGTATAAACATAAAAGTCCAAGGGAAGCCCTGGCCAGTGTGGCTCAGGGCTTAGTGCATCAGCCTTTGCACCTAAAGCGTCCCAGGTTTGATTTCCAGTCAAGGGCAGGGACCTAGGTTGCAGGTTCAAATCCTGGCCCTGACTGGGGCAGGTTTGGGAGGCAACCAACCAACCCATGTGTCATGTCTTGTGTCTCTTGTTGCTCCCACATCTATTTCTCTCTCCCCCTCTCAATTAATAAAATTAAGAAAAAAAAATAAGGTGGTATAAAAAATAAATAAGGTGGTATCAACTCTGGAAGATTTTTAAACTGAAGGATAAAAAGAAGAAATAAAAGCCTCCTAAACACTGTGACTACACAGTGAAGCGGGGGAGCAGACCGGCGCCAACATAGTCTGTGTGACAAATGTTTGTGGAATGAATGAACTAGAAGGAAGAAAGGTGCAGGTATCACCTGTCTTCTTTTCAAGAATGAGCCCTACACAGCGTTTCCTGGAAAAACAGGAAGTCTGGATGGGGCAAATAATGACATCGTGATGATGGTTCATTTTGGTTCACCAACTTGGCATGTACCCAACCTGTGTCAGTAAAGGGATGAGTAAGACATCCCCTTACTGACCCCTCTAAGGACTTATCACAATTCTTGGTGCCCAGCAGCGTACTGTGCACATGCGTTATGGTACTGAAACCTCACGACACTTTTATGAGGTAGGAGCTGTCACTCCCCTTTTATAGATGAGAAACAGAGGCTCATGTCATTATTGAAGATCAAACAGCCAGTAAATGGTGGAGCCAGGTTTCACACCAGCTGGTCTCACTGAAACTGGGCTCAAGTGCTATAGGACCCAGGACAGGAAAAGACCCGTATTGCCTGGTGCATCTGGAAAGACTTCACTGAGATCATTTTAAAAGGACCCAGCAGCTCTGACAGGTGTTTTGGTGTGGTTTTTTGTTTTGTTTTGTTTTGTTTTGTTTTGACTATATCTTATTGATTTTTTACAGAGAGGAATAGAGAGTTAGAAACATCAATGATGATCGATGATGTTTTTAGAAACATCGATGAGAGAAACATTGATCAGCTGCCTCCTGCACACCCCCCTCTGGGGATGTGCCCGCAACCAAGGTACATGCCCTTGACCGGAATTTAACCTGGGACCTTTCAGTTCGCAGACCGATGCTCTATCCACTGAGCCAAACTGGTTTCGGAAGCTCTGACAGGTTTGGCTCAGTGGATAGAGAGTCAGTCTGTGGACTGAAGGGTCCCAGGTTTGATTCCGGTCAAGGGCATGTACGTTGGTTGCGGGCACATCCCCAGTAGGGAGTGTGCAGGAGGCGGCTGATCGATGCTTCTCTCTCATCGATGTTTCTTGACTTTCTGTCCCTCTCCCTAACTCTCTGTGAAAAATCAATAAAATATATATATTTTAAATTAAAAAAATAAAAAAGACACAGTAAACAAGCGGTTAGTGAGCATCTCCCATGCGCGAGGCACAGGCTTATTTCACTGATTCCAGTAATGGTCCTGAGCGATGGTGCGGTGGCCTCCACGTTAGTTGGGCAACAGGGTCAGAAGCTGGCGTCTGTCATGTCATCATTGTGTGTGTGTGACCTGACCTAAATCACTGAGGTCCAGCATCACAGATAACCCCCTTCTCATGCCCACGAAGGACGGAGCCTCTACGGCACTTTCCAGTTTCTGAGCTACGTGACACAGCCCCCCCTGCCCTGTGAGAAAGGAATAGCTGTTCATACAACCCGTGCCTGTGGATGCAGCCAGGCGTGTGTGGGACTCCCTCCCTCAGTCATGCCTCCTCTGCCCTCCCTCCTGCTCTCCTCCGGTTAGTGATCCCTCCCTGCCCTTTCTCCTCTGGAAGCCTTCCAGGATAGCTCCTCACCTCGTCACTGGTTTGTCTTCACGTGTAACTATCTGTCTGACGCCCTGCTCCCCAGCCTCTGAGGACAAAGGCTGCCTTCACCATCTCTCAGTATCACGGCCAGTGGACCTGTCCACTCTTGCATTAGTATCAACTTTATTAGCATCCCTTTAACATTTTTTCTCAAGAAAACAATGTGACTATGGTTCCCATCCTCCTGGATTCTGGAGCCTCTGCCCAGTCCTCGCAGGTTTTTGATTTAGATTCTTTCCTAAGCTGTCATTCACACATGCCTTCTAGAACATCACTGGGTGTGTAATCACCAGCAACCTGGAGGAAACCGGCCGCCCTTTACAAGTATGGTCGAAGTTGCCTCACTTCCGGTGTCATGTGACTCTCCCGTCGTCATCACATGACCCATCCACTCCATGATGCCAGAATTAATCCCCAAGGCTAATCCCGGGTGTGTAGTTAACCAAGTACCGGGAGCTCCACTTTTATTTAGTGGACTCCTGTCCCTCCGAGGCTGTGAGCCCTGCAGGCTTCTCACCCCGCGATGGAGCTTGCAAGTCCTTCCAGAGAGGTGAGTGGGCCAGGGCTCCCAAGTGATCTTGCCTGCTTCTGGAATCCTGACCATCAGGTTCAGGAATTCAATGAATGAGACTCTCCTCGAACTCAGGCCATCATGGCATTTCTATGGAGGGACAGGACGAGGGAGAGATGGGTGGAAAGAGGGGAGGAGGAGGGTCCTGGTCGGGGCTGGCAGAGACTCACTAACAGGACTTGGAGGGAAGGCTGGCACCAGCAGAGGGCCTATTCCATCCCTCTTGGAGTCTGAGGGTGCCCATGGGAGCTGAGCACCGCCCTGGAGAGTAGCTGAGGGGTGGAGAGGGGCTTGCCTTCCAGCCGCTCTTCATTCTGTTCTCAGGAATGTCCCACGGCCCCGGGCAGGGTGGGCATCATGGCTGCCGGACTCTCGGGATTGCTCCTACTCCAGGCAGTCTCTTGGGCATCAGGTGAGTAAATCGAGGGGGAGGGAGGTGGCCCAACACTCTCTTCTTCGGTGATTTCCTGACAAACTGGTGGTGGAGCATCAGTAGATGCTCAACTAATGCTTTTGAGTGGAGGTACAGCAAGGGGATTTTAATCCTCACCCAAGGATTATTTTTCCCATTGATTTTTATTTTTTATTTAATTTTAATTATTTAATTAATTTATTTTTTAGAGAGTGGAAGGGAGAGAGAGGGAGGGAGAAAGAGAAACATCTGTGTGAAACACATAGATGGGTTGATTGGTTGCCTTCCTTTCGCATCCCAACTTGGGTCAGGGATCGAACCCATAACCCAGGTATGTGCCCTTGACCAGGAGTCGAACCTGAGACCCTTTCATGCAGGGGCCAGTGCTCTAACTGTTGAGCCATGCCGGCCAAGGTGCGAGAGGGTTTTAGGAACCGGTGTTCAGTCTCTCCTGAACAGTGTGGCTTCTCCCAGCGTCATCCTTCAGCCCTTGCCTCTCTCTCCTTCCCAGGTGCCCGCCCCTGCATCCCCAAAAGCTTTGGCTACAGCTCGGTGGTCTGTGTTTGCAATGCCACGTACTGTGACTCTCTGGACCCTCTGACCCTGCCTGCCCCTGGCACCTTCACACGCTACGAGAGCACACGCAGCGGGCGCCGAATGGAGCCGAGTCTGGGGACCATCCGGGCCAATCAGACAGGCACAGGTAACCCCTTTCCCCCTAAGCCAGGCTGGGGTCCCCCTGGGGCTTCTCCCTGTGCACTGACACCCTGATTCCCTGCGTGTGTTCTCAGGGCTGTTACTGACCCTGCAGCCGGAGCAGAAGTTCCAGAAAATAAAGGGATTTGGAGGGGCCATGACGGATGCTTCTGCTCTCAACATCCTTGCCTTGTCACCCCCCGCCCAGAAATTGCTACTCAAATCATACTTCTCTGAAGAAGGTGAGGAGGAGGGGGGCAAGATGACAGTGCAACTGACCTTGACATTTCCTTTGACCCTGACTTCCATCCATTCCTGACATTTGCCCAAATAAACAATATTGTGCTACCCGTCTTCCACGGGGTGCTTGGGGATTCTCAGGCCCAGGCCTGTGTTTCACCCAGGTGCCTGGCTCCACTGGCCCTCACCCTGGAGCCCAGACCTGCTTTAGGACGGGCAAGTGATAGGCCAGGCCCTACCTGCTCCTATTGACTCAGACTTCCAGATCCTGGTCTTTCGCTGCAGGAATTGAATACAACATCATCCGGGTACCCATGGCCAGTTGTGACTTCTCCATCCGCATCTACACCTATGCCGACACCCCTGACGACTTCCAGTTGCACAACTTCAGCCTCCCAGAGGAAGATGTCAAGCTCAAGGTGGGCACCCTGGCTTCCCCAGGCCTTGGTAGCTTTGCTGCCCGGGATCTGAAAAGCTTCGGGCTCGAGAAGTACAGAGACAGAACCTGGCCCCTATTCTCTCTGCTCCGTCCTGGGGGTGGGAGGGCGGGGGCTAATGGCTAGGCCTGATGCACTGGTTGGGCCAGTCTGTTCTAACTCTGGTTTGTTGCTCTCCTCACTATCTTGTTTCTAGATACCCCTGATCCACCAAGCCCTAGAGATGTCCCCGCGCCCTGTCTCGCTCTTCGCCAGTCCTTGGACATCACCCACGTGGCTCAAGACCAATGGGAAAGTGAACGGGAGGGGGTCACTCAAGGGTCGGCCAGGGGACCACTACCACCAGACGTGGGCCAGATACTTTGTCAAGTAAGGGAGCAGCCCGGCCTAGGTCCCTACCTGGTTTTCACCTACAGAGGACTCTCTTCACCTCACCTTCCCATCTTCTGGGCCTTTCTGACCTGGGCCCTGTTTTCCCCACCTCATCAGCCTCCTGGTCCTCAGGTTCTTGGTCTCCTTTCTCTCTTTCTTTCGGAAATATTTTATTGATTTTTAAAAATATATATATTTTATTGATTTTTTTACAGAGAGATAGAGAGAGGGATAGAGAGTTAGAAACATCGATGAGAGAATCATTGACCAGCTGCCTCGACTGGAATCGAACCCGGGACCCTTCAGTCCGCAGGCCGACGCTCTATCCACTGAGCCAAACCCGTTTCAGCATCTTGGTCTCCTTTCTTGGTCATAGTCACACATACCCTCCCTCTGCCAGGTTCCTGGATGCCTACGCGGAGCACAAGTTACAGTTCTGGGCAGTGACAGCTGAGAACGAGCCCTCGGCAGGGCTCTTTAGCGGGTACCCCTTCCAGTGCCTGGGCTTCACCCCTGAACACCAGCGAGATTTCATCGCCCGGGACCTGGGCCCCGCCCTGGCCAACAGTGCTCACCAAGACGTCCATCTGCTCATGCTGGACGACCAGCGCTTGCTGTTGCCCCACTGGGCCGAGGTGGTAAGGCCCAGGACCTCCACGGGTACCACAGTGACCCCCAAATCCAGGATCCAGCGACTAGCTCTCAAACAGAGTACCTTCCCTGCCCCAACTCTTTTCTTAAAGATACTTTTACTGATTCCAGAGAGGAAGAGACAGAGATAGAAACATCAGTGGTGAGATAGAATCATTGATTGGCTGCCTCCTGCAGGCCCCACACTGGGGATGGAGCCCGAAACCCAGGCATGTGCCCTGACCGGGAATAGAACCGTGACCTCCTGCTTCATAGTTTGACCCTCAACCACTGAGCCATGCTGGCCAGGCCTGCCCCTACACTTGAGCCAGGTGCCCAGGTGGTATACCCCTGGAGTGCTGGGGTGGTAGCCCCCGCTTTGGATCCCCAGGACCCCATGGATGTTACTGCAACCCCCTCTAGTTGTGTTCATCCCGTGGTCCATTTCTCTGGTCCCCTCGTGTCTCCCAGAACCCTCCGAACACGCAGGGCCGGGTTCAGTGGCCTCCTTTCCCCAGATCCCCCTTCCCTGTGCAGGTGCTGGCAGACCCAGAGGCAGCTAAGTATGTTCACGGCATCGCCGTTCATTGGTACCTGGACTTTCTGGCTCCAGCAAAGGCCACCCTGGGGGAGACGCACCGCTTGTTCCCGGACACCATGCTCTTTGCCTCGGAGGCCTGCGTGGGGTCCAAGTTCTGGGAGCAGAGTGTGCGGCTGGGCTCCTGGGACCGAGGCGTGCAGTACAGCCACAGCATCATCACGGTGAGCACCTGTCTCCCTCTTCACCAAGCAGCCCCCGGCCCCTTCCTGCTCTCACCAGACTGATGGTCGGCCTCCGCTCCAACTTCCCCAGCTGGCTTTCTCCTGGGGGCACAGTTAGGGACCTCATGATCCCTTCAGATCTGTCCATCCCCTCACCCTCCTTCCAGATGCTTGGGCAGTTAGAGCTTCTTGCTTTCCCAGCTTCTCTTGTGACGTCTTCCTCCTCAGGCTCCCTCTTAGATGTCAGGCCACAGAGCCCCCCTTCACAGGGCTGAGGCTCCGGTGCCCACCCACCGCATTCACTACATTACCTGGGACCCCGTGTCCAGCCTTTGTCTCCGCCCTGTTCCTGCCCTAGAACCTCCTCTACCACGTGGTCGGCTGGACTGACTGGAACCTCGCCCTGAACCCTGAAGGGGGACCCAACTGGGTGCGCAACTTTGTGGACAGCCCCATCATCGTGGACATCGCCAAGGACACGTTCTACAAACAGCCCATGTACTACCACCTCGGCCACTTCAGGTGAGGGGGGGCAGGCCCCCCACTCCACAGCAGGCCCAGTATTTCCTGTCCTGGCTTACATCACCCACACGAGCAGCAGGAAGGTGTTTAGGGTGGGACCCTTGGGAGAGGCACACCTCTCCCTCTTGCACCATCTGGGCAGGAAGTGACTTGACAGCATCAGACACAGCTGGAGCTGGGAGGCAGGAAGGAGGGCATGCCAGCAGCATGGCTCAAGACCGGAGAATTGGGGCAGAGCCTTAGCAAGGGATGTGTGTGTGTGTGTGTGTGTGGGGGGGTTGAATTCTTGGGTTACGCGTTGCTGGGCACTACCTCAGGGTCAGAGGGGCTGGGCGGGGGCCCCTGACGCTGCCTGTTCCCTCTTCAGCAAGTTCATTCCTGAGGGCTCCCAGAGAGTGGGGCTGGTTGCTAGTGAGGAGACCGACTTGGAAACGGTGGCAGTGACGCGCCCCGACGGCTCTGCAGTTGTGGTGGTGCTGAACCGGTGAGAGCAGCAGCTGGCCCGGGCACTGGGCTGAGGGCCGGCGGTGGGTTTGGCAGGATCATACCTCAGCTCTCCTCCTCCTTCCCCAGCTCCTCCAAGGATGTGCCTCTCACCATCAAGGATCCTGCTCTGGGCTTCCTGGAGACCGTCTCACCAGCCTACTCCATTCACACCTATCTGTGGCGTCGCCAATGACAGAGCAGACACCCAGGCAGAGGCTTGGGCTCCACATGGGCATTAAAGGGACCGAGTCAGTCACATGCTGTCTGTGGCTAACAGGGAACAGCAGGGCCTGGGTGAGTGAGTGTAAGTGACGTAAGCCCAGGAGCAGTGGTTTGGGTAACTCACTCTCCCTCTAGCTGGTGCCAGGGGCTGGAGGCCCCTCAGGAAAAGGACTGGGAAGCCCCAGTGCCCACCCTTCCCCCCAAGCTTGTGTGTGTTCTCTGTGCTGGTTGCTGGTGGAAACTGGGCCCAGGCCCAGGGTGAGCTCACTGTCTGTACAAACACAGATGGGGGGGGGGGGGGGGGCTGGGGGGAGGAGGGCAAGAAAAGGAAGAGACTAGGAAGGCTGGACCCAGAGCTGAGGACTGTTTGTCTTTCCTGGAGATGCAGACCTGGGTCCTTGCGGGAGCAATGTCAGCATCAGGACCAAGCAGCTCAGAAGCCAAGGACCCAGATGGCCCTGACAGGACAGAATGTCTGATCCCAGCGAATGTGAGCAGGTTTATTTTCAGGGGGACACCCCATTACTGGCTGTACCGACAACGGGGAGACACAGGGACCTTGGAATGCTTGAGAGTAGAAAAGTCAGTCCTGGGAGCATGAGGACAAATCATTCCTCCTCCTCTTCCTCAGCCATGCTCAGGGCCCCCGGCCCGGGGGTCCGGGCAGGTGTTGCCCGCTGGATAGAGACAATGCCACTGAGCAAGGCGTAGCCCACCATGGCTGCCAGCCCCACCAGCACGGACAGGACCTGGGTCCGGCGCCGGTACGGCTCCTCCTCCGTCTCTGGGCCCACGGGCGTCTGGCGTGGAGGTAGCACCTCAGCTGAGGGGGAAGGAAGGAAGGTGGGCAGGGAGCTCGCTCCTGGACCCCTGCCCACTCTCCCCAGAGCCACAACCACCTGCCTCCATCTGCTCCTTACCTCCATCCCAGGGGAAGTAGAGGCTGAGGATGTGGGTGCAGTAGGCACAGAGGTTGTGCAGCCCCCGAAGGTGGGCCTGCAGCTTCCCGCTGGGCAGCTTCACCTGCAGCAGCAGGACCAGGTGGCTAAAGACAAAGGCGTCCAGGGAGGCAGGGCTGAGGCAGAGAGAGAGGGGTGAGATGGAGGAGGACGGCTTTGGCAGAGGGGGCAGAGATGAAGTCGGAGAGGTGGCTCTGGGGAGGAGAGGACACACCTTTCTGGGTCTCGAGTGTCGAGGGCCCCTAGGTGGCGCCAGCCTGGCCCTGAATGGGACTCTAGCCCAGGGCTGCATAAAGGGCACATTGAGTGCCCCACTGCCCTGCAGGCTCCTGTGCCTGGCAGCCCTCCCAACCTCCTGTACCCGAGGCAACTCCCAGCCCCGCTGTCACCAGACCCGGTGTCTGTCCCGAGGGCTTCTCGTCCAAAGCTGAGCCCACCCAGGCCCCTGTGGCTACATCAAAACCCGCATCTTCTTCCAAGCCACCTCCTACTCCCCCGGGGTCAGACTCACGCGTCTCCAAAGAAGAATTTCTGAGAGCCCAGGCGCTGGGAGAGGAGGGTCAGGCATTCCCGAGCGTCCTGGTACAGCTGCAGGGAGGACACAGGGAGCCGAGGCTGCGGGCGCTGTGCCACCTCCCCTCCTGGGCAGTCCCATGCCTGCCATCGGCCATGGGGCTTCTCTCGTACAAGCACCCTACCCCAGAGGTACCTCCTTCTCCAGCTCTTCCTCGTTCTCAGGCCTGTGCTCCCCACACAGCAGCTGGAGCCGCTCTATGTGCTGCCGCTGCATGCGGCCAGGCAGGAAGAAGTTGAGGGGGAAGGGCATGGCCTCTGCATACCACTTCCGGGTCACCTCCACATAGTTCTTGGCGTCTATCCAAAACGTATGGATCTGGACGGGCACACAGGAAGGACGGGGTAGGTCTGAGCCAGTGCCCCTGCCAGACTCGGTGGGCTGCTGATCCCCAGGCTGCTCCAAGGCTGGAGGGGTGAGGTGAGGGGTTTGGGTGCGTGTCCCCGGCCCTCCCCCGCTGGCCACACACCCGGGGAGGTCCGGGCACACTCACCAGCACCGGGAGCAGCTTCTCCTCCAGCAGAGACATGAAGGCTAAGGTGTCGGCCCCTTGCCGGGCAGACAGGTCATAGTCAGCATTGTACTTCTGAGGAGGAAATGCCCCCCATGAGCTGGCGCTGGGGGAGTGCAGGGCCCTTCCCGGGAGCATCCTGCCTGGCACCACCACTGGCCTCTGAGCGTAGCAGACGGAGAGAGAGGAGTTCCTCCTGCTGAGGCCCCGGGGCCTGGGCACAGCCAGGAGCCTGTTTCTGTTGGCGGACAGCCTGGGCCTTGGAGCCTGCTGGCCGTCAAGATCCCGTGCCCATTGGGGAAGGAAAGGAGGCCCAGCCGCAAACCAGGAGCAGCTCCCAGACTTTCCACGGAAAGGTGGCAACATGCCTGCTGACAGCAACTTTCTAACAGTAACTCCTGCAGTGCAGGCACCGCAAAGCTAACAGAGTGAGCTCAGAGGCAGGCTGGGCCGCCATCCACGCCTCAGAACGAGGGAACGCCATCCTCCTGCTCCTGGACCCGTGGGCCCAGGGCCCCCGGCTGCCTCTCTCAATGCCCGGCTCTTGGCTATGTCCTCTATTTCATTCCATGGCCCAGGCGCCGCCACCACCACACATTCCAACCGGACCCCCAGGTCTCAGGCCGCCTCATCTTCCTAGGCTCCAGTGTCTGTTGCTTAGCAACCCCCTCCACATTTTTGAGTAAACTCTGGCCCCAAATAACCTTCTGAGCATGATCCTTCAATCCCTCTGAGCCTCACTTTCTTCCCTGTGGAATGGGGGTACTGATCTCTTTCTCTCAATGTGGCTATTATGAGGAAACTCTGAGAACTGGAAAAGGTGTGCTCACACATCAGGCAACATGGCTGTGACCCAGTGCCTGCCAGGAACTCTGGCTTTTATCTGGATCCCCTCTCTACATGCTTCTCAAGCCCCCATTAATTCCCCAGCTCCTTAGTATTTGGGAAAGTAGAAATGGAGAAGAGGGTCCCACTTCTGTATTCCTCCCCTCCCCTTTTCAAAGATATATTTTTATTGATTTCAGAGAGGAAGGGAGAGGGAGAGAGAGTCACTGATCGGCTGCCTCCTGCACGCCCACCACTGGGGATTGAACCTACAACCCGGGCATGTGCCCTTGACCGGAATTGAACCTGGAACCTTTCAGTCCGCAGGCTGACCCCTATCCACTGAGCCAAACCAGCTAGGGTGTGTTCCTTTTTTTGATCAGACCATGAAAACTAAACCCTTGGAAAGCACCCTGGCTCAGCCCCCTGGTTTTACAAATAAGGAGCTTAGCATGGAACAGACTGTCCAGTCTCAGAGGAAAGGCGGGGGTTATATGGGAAGAGATTAACGAAAGAACATGTATGTATACGCATAACCCCTGGACACAGACAATAGGGTGGTGGAGGCCTGGGGCAGGGCAGGCTATAAGGGGTCAATGGGAGAAAAAAGAGGACGTATGTAATCCTTTCAAGGAGGAAGGTAAAAAATAAGGAGCTTGGGGCCCTGACACATTAAGCGACATGCCCAGGTCACTCGGTCTAGGAGAGTGAGGAACAAGGCTTGAGTCTCCCCATTCTTGTATACTCTTCCAACTTCCCACCTGGCTCTAACCCTTGTCTACCCTGCGTTCCATATCCCGCCTGACCTGCTCCCTGAGAAATGGGCGATGGCCCTTCGAAATCCCTCTCTGGTCTCACTTTCAAGGGTCTCCCCTTAGCCAGCTGCTCTCTTCCAGCCTCCTTTCCCGCCCTCGTGTCATCAGCCTGTTCATCTCTCTCTCTGCTCAGCAGGCAGAAGGCACTGTGCCTCCAGATGCCCCAAAGTGCCCCAGCGTAATCTCTGGCCTACTTACTGCATCATACCAACACTGTGTGTGTGTGTGTGTGTGTGTCCCGCCATCACACTGTTCCTTGAAGCTCTGGGTCCCCTGCATCTAGCCTGGCCTATCCCTGGGCCTCAATAAATGCGTGTTGCACTGAACTGACTGAACGTTTCTCACGAGCAGTTCCCCTCGCCAGCCGCCTACCTCTTTCCGAAGGTGGGTGATGATCTTGTGTGGCGCCGAGACGACCTCTCCGTGACCGGTCCGAAGGGCAGGCAGCGTTCCTGACACCGAGAAAGAAGTACGCCCACCAGACCCTTAGCTACCTGCCCTTCCGTATTTGGACCACATTCCAGTCTGTCTCCCGCTTCTCCCTCTGTACCCCCTTCCCCGCCCCCCGCCCAGGGACACCGGGTACCTGAAGGGCTCCGCCAGGGGTTGGAGATCTTGTGCACCTTGAGTGGGGCACCCGTGAACCTGGCATAGGTCTGCAGAAGGAAGCAGAAGGCAGGGAGGCCAGAGACATGGCCCCCACAGGGGAATCAAGAAGAGGAAACGTGTATTGAATACCTTTAATGCTATGATCTATGTTTAGTACTTCACACACACACACACACACACACACACACAGGACATTACTTCACAATGGGCAACACAGGGCTCAGAGATGATTGACAGATCCATGATTACCAGTCAGCTAGGGAAATCCTTTCATCTCCTCTCCTACAATCTGCCTGGCGAACATTTATCCTCAGAAGTGTGTTCTAACCAGTATATCCCTTTTCTTGGAAAAACTGACCAAGCACTTTTTTGTTGTTCATTTTCACCCAAGGATATCTCCCCCCCCCCCCCCCCATTGATTTTTAGAAAGAGTGGAAGGGAGGGAGAAAGAGAGAGAGAAACATGGATGGGAGACATTGACCGGTTGCCTCCCCAACTGAATCCGTGACCCTTCAGTCCACAGGTCCACACGCTAACTTCTGAGCCAAACCGGCTAGGGCCGACCATGCCCCTTCTAGGCAACCTCTGTGGCCTGTTCTTACTTATACCTTAGCACCGGAACATTTTATTAGTTATTTGCTGACATGTCTTCCTTTCTATAAGCAACCACAAGGCGGGGGGACCAAGTCTTACTTGTTTTGCATGCCAATGTCTGGTACTCGGAAGAGGCCTCATACACGCTTATTAAATGAAGGAGTGAATGAGTAAAATGAACTAGTCTGACTCCAAAGCTCTTTCTGCGGGGCCTGGCTGTGGGCCCTTTGGTCCAATAAACAATAAGAGCAATCAATGCTGTGTGGTGAGGAGGAGGAAAAGGAGGGAAGGGAGGAATAGGAGGGAAAGGAGGAGAGGGAGGAGGAGGAGGAAGGGAGGGAGGGGGAGGAGAGGCTGAGAAGGTAGGAACACCACGCCTGAGAACCCGGAGGCTGCTCAGCTCCGGTCAACAAGGCCATGAAGAATCCACCCAGAGAGAAGTGATCGCCCCAAGGTCACTCAGCCGGCAAATGGATGAGCGAGGGCGGAAACCCATTTCTCGAGCCCTCGGCCAGGCCTCTCTTTACGGCCACACAAAAGCCAGGCTGCTCAGACATAGGGCACCGGGCCCATGGCGGACCGGCACGCCCTTCGGCTGCCTCAGTTTCTCCCGCTTCGCCGGTGCTGAGGAGCCCTGGCAAAACCCGGGCGATCGGCTAGTCAGGGCCCCCTCCCGAGTGCTCCAGGGCGCCAGCACCAGCCCTCACCAGTACCGCCAGGCTGTCCAGGTCCACGGACGGCAGCCCCCAGCCCCCCGACCAGCAGAACAGCTCCATGGGCGCCGCCATCTTGCCCGCCCTCTGGCCCGGAAGCACTTCCCCCCGCGCCTCGACCCGCCCCCCGCCGCCGCCGCCGCCGCCGCCGCCGCCGGGTCGCTGGAGGCCGAGGGCTGAGGGCGGCTCCGCGGGAGGTGCGGCTTCTGGTGGCCCGGGCGGCGGGGGCGGGGCTGAGGCCTCTGGGGAGGGCGGCCGCCGCCTGCTGCAGGGGCGGCTCCCAAAGCGGGGGGAAGGGCCCTCGAGAGTCGGGAAGCCCCGGCGGAGGGGATCCCCCAGCCCCCGAAGGAGTGGCCGGCCGGGGAGAAAGGGTCTCCAGCGCCTGGGCCGGCCCTGGGGGGGCGTCTCGCGGCTCTCCACGTGACCCGGACGGCTCAGGGCCCCTCAGGCCTCGGCCCTGAGCCGGGGCTGCGGGGGGGATCCCCCGAGGCGCATGTTTTCCACAGCGCGTTATGCTTGGAGCCCGCCCCGCGCCGCCTGTCGCCATGGAAACAAAACAGGGGCGGCGGCGGCCGCCGGAACGAGGCCGAGCGAGGGCCTGGGTGGGGGAGGGGAGGTGGGGCTGGCGCGCTGTTGCCTTGGCAACGGGACTGAGGCGCCCCTTCGCTTCATCCGGGTCATGGCCTGTCAGCCGGGACCCTCCCTCGGCGGCGTTCCCAGTCTGCCCCCTCCTCTCCTTTCCCTGGTCTGCGCCGTCCCTGATGTCCCTTTTTCCCGATTTCCTCACGCCGACCCCACTGACCACTGTTGTAGGTTTTCCCTCCAGTTCCTGCTGGAAGCCCCCGGGTTTCCTCAGGAATGAGGGCACATGGAGGTCCAGGCACGCGTCGGGGGGCCTGCACGCCAATGAAGGGCACTCGCCGGGTCAGAGCAGCACACTTCGTGCCCCGCGGGCATTCCCCGGGCACTAGAGCTCGTTTCCACACTCCCTTGGCTCCCTTCCATGCCAGCTGTGGAAGAATGCCCACCGTCGGGCAGGCGCTGCCCTGCCAGGGGTTTCTGCCTTCCAGAAAACAGTAGCATTTGGTAGTGGCCCCCAACCAGGAGGTGCCCGGAGGGAGGGAGAGAGGGAGGCGGCCAGCAAGAGCAGCGGACCTCGGAGCGGAGGAGCCCGGGAGGCCTCCGGGGCCGTCCCCAGGGCCCTGGCTCCTGGAGCTGGGGATGCCTCCAGGGTGATTGGCAGCTCTTTGTTTCAGCCCCCCCTCACCCGCCTGCTGCCCCCCCTGCAACTCCCCCTTCCAGTCCCTCCGCCCCCCGCCCCCCCTGCTCTCCCCGCCTAGCCTTTTCCCCTCCCAGCCGCCGGCCCGCCAGGGAGAGCGAGCCGGCTGAGCGGCATGGAGACACAGGAACTTCGGGGGGCCCTGGCTCTTCTTCTCCTTTGCACTTTGGCATCCGCCAGTCAGGACCTGCAGGGTAAGCCTGTCTCCATCCTCTCCCATCTCCCGCCTCCCCCCTCCCCCCGTTTGCCCTCAGCCTGGCAGCGGGGAACATGCGGGCAAGGGGAGAAGGGGAGCGTCCTGAAATTGAGCCAGAGCGAAGAAAAAGGTGCATTTTGGCCCCGTGGGAAGGAGTGGACACCGGAGGGTGGTAGGGGAGTGGGAACCGGCCAGAGTCAACGTGAGGCCAGGGCAGAGGACTCAGGGGCAGGATGCTAGCTAGGGCTGCCTGGCGGGGTTGGCGTCTGAGCATCCCCAGGCACCCCGGGATCTCGGAGAGCGGCGTGAACGTGGGTGCGCTGTGGTCCCCTAGGTTTCTTCATCCCCGAGGCTGCCGGCTGCCCAAGGACAGGGTGGGGGTTGGGACCCAGTGGCCTGGCCTCTGGCGGAGGTCTGGGGTGGGATGGGCCTGTGGGTGTGGGAGAGGTAGCCGAGGCGGATGACACAGGCACAGATTCTTCCCTGGCTGGAAGGGAAACCACAGATTGGCCAGAACACAGGAGGCAAGGGAGCCGGGTCCTGCGTTCTCCGAGGGAGCGCAGCCAGACAGTGGGAGGGTCGGCTCCTCAGTGGGCAGCTGTTCTCATCCAGGGCGAGCATGCGAGCCCCCAGGGAGGGAGGAGGGGCACTGGGGTGTAGAAGGAGCCAAAACCTGCTGTGGAAGAGGAGCTGCCTTCCAATTTTTGTGCGATGGGCACCAGGTGCTACTCCTGCCTGGAAATCAGCAGCGACTCCCTTGCGCCACCTGGTGGAGAAGTCTCAGATTTGTGGGACACTTTCTTGTTTCCAAATGAGCCTCAGGCCTGTGGATTCCCAGAGCGTGGCAGTAGGCAGTGTTGAAGGGAAGGAAGGAATAATATCTTGTCCTCTGATAGCAGCAAGGGTTGCATTTTGAGGTGACTAACTCAAAATGGGGGGCGGGGGTAGGCGGAGTGACGACGGATGCCCCACCCCTGAGGGCTCAGGGACTTGGGCAGGATTTATCATCTAACCCCATTCTCTGACCTTGATCATCCCTGCCTGGCCAGTGATCGACCTGCTGACTGTGGGCGAGTCCCGGCAGATGGTAGCTGTGGCAGAGAAGATCCGGACAGCCCTGCTCACTGCTGGGGACATCTACCTCCTGTCCACCTTCCGCCTGCCTCCTAAACAGGGTGGGGTCCTCTTCGGCCTCTACTCTCGCCAAGACAACACACGATGGCTGGAGGCCTCTGTTGTGGGCAAGATCAACAAAGGTGACTGGTGGGCATCTCCTTTCCTGCAGCAGTGACCCCCTTTGAGCACTCTCCCTTATCCCCATTCCCATATCCCTCTTAATTTTAATTGGGTTCCACTGGGGACCTTGGACTACCCGGCCGTGCCCAGGCACCAGGGCCACCTGGTATGGGGTACTTAGGAGACTCCCCAGAATGCCAGGTACCCAAACAATAGGGTAATCGGGTAAGGGCTGGTCTTTGTCGGGATGGAATGTTGTACCTGGGATGCCTGTGGGGAGGGGGAAGGCGTGACACTCCCGCAGCAGGGGTAGGGAGCGGTCCCTACATTCTTGGGATAGTGTGGTGGGTACAGAACCAGCTGTCACCTTGCAGGGACAGAGTGATCTGAAGCCACTGAAGACTAAGCAACTCCTAGTCTTTGAACCAATTTCCTAGCTGAGGAAGGGATAATAGAGACTAGAGATGTAGCATCCAGAAGAGTTGATCCGAGGCTCAACTGGGAGACGGGGGGTGGGGGCCAGAGCCCATACTGACCTCCCCTCCTGGGCAGTGCTGGTGCGGTACCAGCGGGAGGATGGCAAAGTCCACGCAGTGAACCTCCAGCAAGCAGGCCTGGCCGACGGGCGCACACACACGGCTCTCCTGCGACTCCGAGGCCCATCCCGCCCCAGCCCCGCTCTGCAGCTCTACGTGGACTGCAGACTAGGCGATCAGCATGCTGGTCTCCCGGCACTGGCCCCCATTCCTCCAGCGGAGGTCAATGGGCTGGAGATTAGGACTGGACAGAAGGCTTATTTGAGGATGCAGGTAAGGGGGAAGGAAGGGCCCTGGAGTTTCTGTGGAAACAGTTTGTACCAGTGCGAGGAGTTGGTCGGTCCTCCCACTCTGTTCTGCTTCTGTCCCCCCAGGGCTTCGTGGAATCTATGAAGATGATTCTAGGCGGGTCCATGGCCCGGGTCGGAGCCTTGAGTGAGTGTCCGTTCCAGGGGGACGAGTCCATCCACAGTGCAGGTAACAGTGACTTCCCTCAGCTGACCTCCTGGGCCCAGGTCACATTCTGTCGTCTTTGGTGACTCACCTTTTGACCTCACCCTTAACATTCGTTCCTTTGGTTCACTTATTCATGGTGCTCTAGCACTGTTACCCCAAATCTCCTTCACCTCTGACTGATCTCCAAACAATAAAGCCATACCAAAAGGTGTGGGTTAAAAGTCTCCCTGTTGTGATAAAAAGACAAGAAAAGAAAAGAAAAGAAAAGAAAAGAAAAGAAAAGAAAAGAAATAGCCCTATTTAGGTCAGAAAAATAAAATGATCCAATAGGAGAATAGAACTCTGATTGCTTGGTCTTGGTTTTGACTGAGATAAGGGTCTTGGGTCTTTTTTTAGCTCCCATTGGTGCTGTTTCTCTGAGCATTGCCCAGCTGTCTGGTCTCTCTGACAGGGATGCTCAGGGGCTCTCACCTAAAGAAAACACCCCATCTCCCACATATTCCAAAGACTGCTCTTGAGGGAGAAGCTTGGAGGGAGGAAATGGAATATATTGTGGCCCTGGTCTTGCTTTGGGCTACCCACTCGGATCACTTCTGCCACTCCCATGCCTGGGAACCAGAGAGATTTGGGTTTTGACTGACTGAGGCACCTCCCTCAGAGGGCCTCTCACCTGTGTAAAGGCTGGTATTGCTTGCCTGTCACCTCTGATCTCCACCATCTAACACCCCATATTCTTTTTTTTTTTTAAAAAATATATTTTATTGATTTTACACAGAGAGGAATTGAAAGGGACAGAGAGTTAGAAACGTTAATGAGAGAGAAACACCGACCAGCTGCCTCTTGCATAACCCCCACTGGGGATGTGCCCGCAACCAAGGTACATGCCCTTGACCGGAATCGAACCCGGGACCTTTCAGTCCGCAGGCCGATGCTCTATCCATTGAGCCAAACCGGTCCTGGCACACCCCATATTCTTATTCCAAGGCTCCAGACCTTTGTTTCCGTCCCTTTCCTTCTTCCTCTTCACCAGCCAGGCCCCTCTTTACAACTCTGTCCTCTGATTGTGTTTTCTTCTCTCTAGTGGCCAGCGCTCTTCACTCCATCCTCGGTGAGTAGGCCGTGAGGAGGTGGAAGGACATGAGCGTCCGGAGGAGGTCCTGGGCTTTGGCAGCTGCCTGAGACTAAGTCCTCTTCAGCCAGGAATGGCTTGGAGTTAAAGGTGGTGGGGGTAGCAGAGGCAGGAGCTGGCTTATTACCCAAAGAGGGACCAGGGCTGGTGCCCCAGTTCTGAGCCTCTCTGCATCCTGGGCCCTGACAGGGGAGCAGACCAAGGCACTGGTCACCCAACTCACCCTCTTCAACCAGATCCTGGTGGAGCTGCGGGATGATATCCGAGACCAGGTTGGAGCCGGTCAGCGAAGGGGAGCAGACTCTGAGGTGGGTGGCAAACGCTGAGAGCTGACCTCCCCATCCTTGTGTCCGCCAGGTGAAGGAGATGTCCCTGATCCGAAACACCATCATGGAGTGTCAGGTGTGCGGTGAGTGGGAGAGCAGGGGCGGGCTCCCGGTGGCATGGCTGTGCACCCCACCCCAGGGCCTGGGCCTCCAGGTCCGGGGATCGGAATGGTGACCTCTTCTGGCTCTGACCGTGCCCTCCCTGCAGGCTTCCATGAGCAGCGTTCCCACTGCAGCCCCAACCCCTGCTTCCGAGGCGTGGACTGCATGGAAGTATACGAGCACCCTGGCTACCGCTGTGGGCCCTGCCCGCCCGGCCTGCAGGGCAATGGCACCCACTGCACTGACGTCAATGAGGTGGGGAAGGGCGGGTCTGGGAGGACACAGAAAGCCGGGTGGTGAGGAGAGGCCCACGGAGCTGGGGAAATGCTGGTCTGAAGCAGAATTACCTGGTGGCCAGAGGCCAGCAAAGAAGTGTGAGAAGGAAGGTAGAAAGCCTGAGACAAAGGCTGAAGGACCACACAGGGAAGGGGTTGGGGGAGGGGGAGCTTGAGATGGCTAGTTGGCAGGGAACCCAGAGGGAGGCACAACCATGTTGGGTGGGAGGGGCTGCAAATGGGACACCGGGAGCAGTGGTCCCAGGACCACAGGAGGGGCCTGACTTCTTCCTTCTCACCTGGTCCGCAGTGCGCTCATGCTGACCCCTGCTTCCCGGGCTCCAGCTGCATCAACACTATGCCTGGTTTCCACTGCGAGGCCTGTCCTCGAGGCTACAAAGGCACGCGGGTGTCTGGTGTGGGCATCGACTATGCCCGAGCCAGCAAGCAGGTCAGGTTGGGTGGAGTGTGAACAAGGGAGCTGGGCCTTGTAGGGGCCAGCGGTTTCTGGGTCGGCCACGGGGCTCCTGACTCATCTGCTGGCTTAGCATTGGTTTGGGGTCAGTGCTCACCGTTAAGGCCACACCAGTGCCCTCCCCTGTATGAGGAGACCTCCCACAGGTCTGGTTCTACCCAGAGTCTGCCCCTTCAGGTCTGCAACGATGTTGATGAATGCAATGATGGGAACAATGGTGGCTGTGACCCAAACTCCATCTGCACCAATACAGTGGTGAGCCGAGTACCCTGAGTGTGTCTGGGGTGGTGGGAATGGGCAACCCCCTCTTCAGACTTCCTGCCTCCCCTCCTCTTTCCCCGGGCACTACACATAGTTGGTGTTCTTCATGGCCCTGGTTTTGCCCCTCACTAGCCATGACCTTTAGCAAGTTATTTACCTTTTCTGAGCCTCACGTTCCTTGCTTGAAAAGTGGAGCTGTTATCTACTTAGAAAGGTTGTCAGGAGAACCTGAGATCATTGATAGACCTGGCATATGGCTGCGTGCCCATCCTACACCCTTCAGGTGGCACAGCGCCGGTCCTGGGTGCCTGGTAGGCTGCCCCCTTTCCTGAGACTGTGTTTCCCTCCTCTTAGGGCTCTTTCAAGTGTGGTCCCTGTCGCCAGGGATTCCTGGGCAACCAAAGCCAGGGCTGCTTTCCAGCGCGGACCTGCCACAGCCCCGCCCACAGCCCCTGCCATGTCCACGCGCACTGCCTCTTTGAACGCAACGGCGCGGTGTCCTGCTCGGTGAGCGGGGCCTGAGGCTTAGCAGGAAAAGGCAGACCTGGGGATGGGGTGCAGCTGGTGAACATGCTGAGGGATTGGCACGAGGACCTTCATGGGAAAGGGAAGGTGGCCTGGGCCCAGGAACTGGGTGGTGGGAATAGAGCTTGAGGCAGGGGAAAGGGTGGGCTTGGGGGAGCCAGCCGACTGCTAACTCCCCCCCTTTGTGTCGCCCCAGTGTAACGTGGGCTGGGCCGGGAACGGGAACGTGTGTGGGCCTGACACCGACATCGATGGCTACCCGGATCAGGCGCTGCCCTGCATGGACAACAACAAGCACTGCAAACAGGTGCCGCTGCAGTGCTGGCGGGCGCGGGAGCAGGGTGGGCGCCCCAGGCTGGGGCAGCCAGAGCTCGTCCATCCATGTCCTCTCTGACCTTTAGGACAACTGCCTTTTGACACCTAACTCCGGGCAGGAAGATGCTGATAATGATGGCGTGGGGGACCAGTGTGATGATGACGCTGATGGGGACGGGATCAAGAACGTTGAGGTGGCTCCCAGACATTCTGTTCCTCCTAGTCCTATACTTTCCTCCCTGTCTCTGTTGCCTGGTCCCCTAACCCTGCTCCCCCTCCCTCTGCCCCCTGGCAGCTCTGCAGGGAGGGCTCTAGTACTACCAATTAGGGAGGCATAGCCTGGTGCCAAGGACTAGGTGGACTGCCTAGAGGTTGGGTGGGGGGGACTGCACCAAGCAGGTGAACCATCACAGGACTGGTGATCGTAGACCAGTACAGGGACATGGTGGGTGCTAGGTGGCCAGTGGTTTGAGGGAGGCCTGACTCTTTCCTTCCCACCCCAGGACAATTGCCGGCTGTTCCCCAACAAGGACCAGCAAAACTCAGATACAGATTCCTTTGGTGACGCCTGTGACAACTGCCCCAACGTCCCCAACAATGACCAGAAGGACACAGATGGCAATGGGGAAGGGGATGCCTGTGACAACGACGTGGATGGGGATGGTCAGGCCTGGGCTGAGGGGGTGGGGCACCTGTGAGAGTTGGGATACCGTGGGAATTAAGCAGAGAGACTAGGAAGTCTGAGAATTGGGGGAGGGTGTTCTTATGAAAGTCAGCCTGGGTGACTTCCTACGGCAGATGTCAATGGGAATGTAAGGTAGGGGGTAGGGTTAGGCAAGGAGAGAGCAGGCAAGAGCGTCAGACAAGATATAGGCAGATTTCCTGAGTAGCCATCCTCTGGATGGGAGACAAAGCTCAGGGCTTTTACCAACTACAATAGGAGAGTGTGACCACCTTTGCCATCCCCATGTCTTCTAGGCATCCCCAATGGGCTGGACAATTGCCCTAAAGTCCCCAACCCCCTACAGACAGACAGGGATGAGGATGGTGTGGGAGATGCTTGTGACAGCTGCCCTGAAATGAGCAATCCTACCCAGGTACAGGGGAATGGAGACGGCAGGGGAGGGGTGGGGACCAATGGGAGATGGGAAGTGGTCAGGTCACCCTCTTCAGGTATCAAGAGGAGGTGGTGAGAGCAGTCCCCTCTCTCTCAGACAGATGCAGACAGTGACCTGGTGGGGGATGTCTGTGACACCAATGAAGACAGGTAGGGTTCTGGCCAAGAGATAAAAGATCTTACAGGAGCCGGGACCGGTTTGGCTCAATGGATAGAGCTTGGGGACTAAAGGGTCCCGGGTTCGATTCCGGTCAAGGGCATGAACCTTGGTTGCGGGCATATCCCCAGTAGGGGGTGTGCAAGAGGCAGCTGATCGATGACTTTCTCTCATCGATGTTTCTAACTCTCTCTCTCCCTCTCTGTACAAAATCGATAAAATATATATATAAAAAAAAAAAAAAAGATCTTACCTAACTTTTTCCCCGTATATTCTCAATTCTGTGGTTTAGCCCCAAATTCTCCACTGCTGCTGAACAGGAAGTTATTCCTGTGGTCTGTCCTTCTTTTCTACTTCTGGACCTTCACCTCACCTGGCTGACTGTAAGGGGTCTGGCTGAACAGAGGGTGCACCTCATACCTCAGAGAGGATCCTAAGCAGGATACAAGGGGAGGATGTGGTACCTTTAGAGCTTTTATTTGGTGCCTCTTCTTCTGGGCAGCGATGGAGATGGACATCAGGACACCAAAGACAACTGCCCACAACTACCCAATAGTTCCCAGCTGGACTCAGACAACGACGGGCTCGGAGATGAGTGTGATGGGGACGATGACAATGATGGGGTCCCAGATTATGTGCCTCCTGGTCCTGATAACTGTCGCCTGGTACCCAATCCCAATCAGAAGGACTCAGACGGTAAGGCTAGGGTCCCAGAGGATGGAGTGGTGTGGGCTTTGCCCGTGGAGAGGTGGCAGACTTGCTGGGGAGTTAGAAAGGGCAGGGTGGGGAGAGAGTCAAGAATGCAAGACCTACCCTAGCTGGTTTGGCTCAGTGGATAGGGCGTCGGGTTGAGAACTGAAGGGTCCCAGGTTCAATCCCAGTCAAGGGCACATACCTAGGCTGCGAGCTTGATCCCCAGTGCAGGGCATGGAGGAGGCAGCCGATCAGTGATTCTCTCTCATCACTGAAGTTTCAGGTGGTAGTGTTAGCTGGTGGCAGTGGCCACGGCATTCCTGAGTGCCTAGCTCCACTCTTCCCAGGCAATGGCATTGGCGATGTGTGTGAGGATGACTTTGACAATGATGCGGTGGTCGACCCCCTGGATGTGTGCCCTGAAAGTGCGGAGGTAACACTCACAGACTTTCGGGCCTATCAGACCGTCGTCTTGGACCCTGAAGGGGATGCTCAGATTGATCCAAACTGGGTCGTGCTCAACCAGGTACCAGGGCAGTGGGCTGGGTGGGTGCTGTCAGACCAAACCCCCGGGCAGGGCCCAGGTGGGGTAGCGCACCTGGATCAGGTCTGTCTTCTTTATTTGCCCATCACCAGGGCATGGAAATCGTTCAGACCATGAACAGTGACCCTGGCCTGGCAGTTGGTATGTGAGGGATACCCAGTTCCATGCCTTCCAAATAGAGGAATCTGACAGGGGCAGAGGGTGGGAACAAGCTGGCCACATACAGCAGGCATCCCTTCCCATCCCCGGTGCACAATGGGCCACTAGTAGCTTTGCTGCCCTGATCCTGACCCCCACCTTCACCCCCCAGGATACACAGCCTTCAACGGCGTGGACTTTGAAGGCACCTTCCATGTGAACACCGTCACCGATGACGACTACGCAGGCTTCCTCTTCAGCTACCAGGACAGCGGCCGCTTCTACGTGGTCATGTGGAAGCAGACGGAGCAGACCTACTGGCAGGCCACGCCCTTCCGGGCTGTTGCCCAGCCTGGGCTGCAGCTCAAGGTCCCACAGCTGCCCAGACTCCCCAGTCCCAGGACCCTTTCCCCAAACCTCTCCCCCTTCCTGAGTGGGAACCCTCGTACTCAGACGCTGGGTCTGGGGTTGGCTCCCGGGGCTTCAGAACCTTCTCCTGACCACCTGGACTTCCTTTCCCACCCGTACTCACCAACCTGTTGCCTCCGCCCGCGTTTGGCTCCTGCCTGTGGTTGACCCACTGTCTTTGCCAATGCCCTTCAGGCAGTGACGTCAGTGTCTGGCCCCGGTGAGCACCTCCGGAATGCCTTGTGGCACACTGGCCACACCCCCGATCAGGTACGACTGCTGTGGACTGACCCACGGAACGTGGGCTGGCGTGACAAGACCTCCTACCGCTGGCAGCTGCTGCACCGGCCTCAAGTTGGCTACATTCGGTGAGGGGACAGGCTGAGCCCTCCTGAGGGACCCCAGGCTCAGCCTTTCCTTCCCTTTTAGCTGGGACTCACCAGTGACCCCTCTGCTCAGTGCCGTGGTGCCGTGGGCCCAGACTGGGACCACTTCTCTCCATCTCCTCTCTCACCAGTCACGCCGCCTCAGCCCTGCCTTCTTCCTAGCATCAGGCAGCCTGGGCTCTGGTGCCGCTGAGGACTGGCAGTGGTGGGCAAGTCCTTCCTGTTCGGTGCTCCCTTTGCCCTCAGTCAGACGAGGGCATCTCTGGGAGCCTCCAGAGCCCGGGCCGGTCTGTGCAGAGGCACCTCACCTCCAGCCCTTTCCCTGGGCAGCCCCGAACCTGCCTCCTCAAGGCGGCTGGCCTCATTTACAGAAATGCAAACCAAGCCCCAGACTTCACAGCAGAGCTGGGGCCTCGTGGTTCAGCACTTTGTCTACGAACGCATTTCCTAGTTGGTGGGGATGACAGGGAAGGGAGAGGAAATGGCCAAGAGCCCCGAGTCCAGACACTTGGGTTGGTTTCCCTTTAAGTTTCTTGGGGCTGTGGGGCGCCAGGGCAAGGGATAAGGGAGGGGTAGACCAGAGCCTGGGAAGCGGGTGACTTCACCCCCCAGCCCATTGTGTTCATCGTCATGGCAACCCAATCCTCGCTTGGAATGCGGCTGGTGCTTTGAGATGCAAAGGGGGCTGGACAAAGAGCCAGGGGCCCCAGGCCTGAGAAAAGCACCCCCTTCCCTCCCTTTCCTTCCTCCTCTCAGGCCTGGTGAGCTAAGGGGGGCTGGGGATGAGCAGGGCCCCAGCATGGTGGCACAGTGCCCACTGGTACCCTGGCACCAACAGAAACCCCTATCCTGGACAGAGTGAAGCTCTATGAGGGTCCCCAGCTAGTGGCGGATTCTGGGGTGATCATTGACACATCCATGCGAGGGGGGCGTCTTGGTGTATTCTGCTTCTCCCAAGAAAACATCATTTGGTCCAATCTCCAGTATCGATGCAATGGTGAGGCTCTATACCCACGTCAGCCTGACCTCTCATGCCCTCATGGGAAGTCACATCCTTGACTTTGTTTCTCCTTCCTCAGACACAGTTCCCGAGGACTTTGAGCCATTCCGGAGGCAGCTGCTCCTTGGAAGAGTGTGAAGCGGTGGCTACCATATTCAAAATCCTGATTTTAGACCCTTTGGCCTTGGGATCCATCCCGGAGGCCCCCAGGTCTAATCTACAGCCCTTCAGCCAAATGCACCCCCTCCTCTGGCACCAATCAGTTCAGCCCCAGAGGAGTGGTGACTGTTGAGGAGATGGGAAGTTTTCAAGGGGCATTTCTCAGGCGCTAACCCCAGGAAAGATAATAGCATATTACCATAAAGTTCCAGTTGTTTTCTAAGCCAGTGCAGTTGCTTATTTTAGGGATTTTCCGGGGTAGTGACTAACGAAAAAGGATCCTGAGAAGGGTAAGGGAGAGGGCTGGTAGGATGGAGTTAGAGGAAGTTTGGCTGAGTTTGGGGCAGGTGCTGGATGAGGGTTAGGTGAAGGATGGGGCTGGGTAGGTGAAGGGTGAGGTGCTGGTCAGAGGGGGTTCAAGTCCTCCCAGCCCCACTTACTTACGGTGGCAGCAGCGACACTCCAGTCAATAGGTCGGCCAGGATCGAGAGCCAGGAGGGCTGGGGCTGGCCCGCTCGGGGTGAGCGGGGGGCCGGGGGGCCGGAGGGGCCGGAGGCCGGGACGAGTGCAATATTGGCGGGGGAAAGAACAACACTGCACCGCGTCCCGTCCCTCCCGCCCGCCCGGGGCCCGGGATCCCGTTCCCCACCGCTTAAAGCGGGACCAGCCCAAGGACCCGGAGCGCTCTGGGAGGTTGAGTTCACCTGGGAGGCCAGAGAGACTTGGCGCCCGGAAGAGGGTGAAGGGGACGGTAAGGGGAGGTGGGGGGGGGGTGAGAAGGCCGAAGGGACGACTTTGGTATCCCGGAAGGCCGCTTTCTGACGCCGGCGTTGTGCGCGCTTGCTCTTTAAATACTCCGACTGCCCGGCGCGGAGCTGTCACCATGGTAACGCGTATCCCAGCAACTGAACTAAAGGCTGTTGCCTAGCAACTCCAGGGTTGAAGTTTTGAGGCCGCCCACCTAGATACCCGCGCGTTCTCCGGGCGGCGGGTCTGGGCTTCCCGCCCCTCCCACCCGCATCGGGCGCTGACGTCCCGCCGGCGCCGCACAAAGCCGCGCCTACCCGGGGGAGAGCTGTTGTCCCCGGTTTCCCGCCGCACCGGTCTGTTTGAAGTTAACTTTTCAACCTGTATTCGTTGAGGCTAGGAATTGTTTTCCTAACGCGGATGTAGCTGCTTCCGTTGGCCGAGACCGCCACCCAGCACCCGCGGCTGAGGCCAGATCCCCTAAACTCCATGAGCCGCTGTGAATCCCTCTCGGGTCCCAGATATCTCTGTCCTTTCATCTACCCCGGTTCTCCGAAGTTATGCAACCTCACACACTTTTACCATGTGCTTAGCTGCTCCAAATACCACTCTGCTCCCCAAAAGATAGTTCACGGCCCCCCCAATACTATTCTGTTAGCTGACTCCTAAATACGTAACCCGTCCCACCGCCCCCCACTTTTCCGATGTACTTTCTTACACACCTCGCCCACTTTTCCAGATACCTCCGGATCACACCCACTTAGCGCCATTTCCTCCAGACACCGCCCCCCCACCCCACCCCGCGCCCGAGTCCCCTCCTCAAGTTCCCAGCCTCTCGTCGATGGCACATTGCATTCCTCCCCTTCTCCGCCCCAGCCACAGGCACCTCTCCCGGGGGCGCTGTGCCTCCAGCCCCCGATGCCACCTCTCTCGGCCCCCCGTTAGGCAGCGCCGCCGTCCAACCTCCCCCACCCGGGCAGCTCCCAACCCGCCCGCCAGGCGTCGAGGGGCTCCGCGTGGCCACTAGAGGGCAGGAGAGCCTGGCCCCCTGACGGGCGCCCGCCACTCCCCGGGGCGGGGAGGGGGGAAGGGGGCTTGGGAAGGAAAGACCCTCAAGTTCGGCGGTCTCGTCCTTCTTTAAGTGGACATTTCTTCCCCCGCTTCCTTCTCGGGAGAAAGCCAGGAAGGAGCTCAGTGGACTGGAAAGTCCGGCAGGGGCGGGGCTGTGGGTTTCGGGGCAGAACTGCAGAACGGGACAGGGAGCGGTTCGCCAGGTGGGGCTATTCCGGGAAGTGGAGGGGGAGGGGGGCCAAAACCAACCCCTGGTCCACTCCTTACCAAACCGCCCCCTTTTTTCTCGGACCCCCCTCCGCCCCGAGTGGGGCTTCAAGGGCCCGGGGAGAAGTGTAGTGGGGAGCTGAGGGTGAGCTTCCCACTTAACCTGGCCCACGTTCTCTATCGCCTTTCTGGAGCTAAAACTAAGGCCTTGGGGACCCAGGTCCCAGGCTCCCCCACTTTCTCTCTCTCTCTCTCTCTCTCTCTCTCTCTCTCTCTCTCTCTCTAACACACACACACACACACACACACACACACACACACACACACACACCGCCTTCTGGAGCCAGGGAGTGGTCGGTGAAAAGGGGGGCCGACTGGAGGGCAGGTTGTCAGAGAGTTGAATGACTGGAGCCCCTGTGCTCTACCTGAGGGGACAGGAATGGTTGGGGAGGAGGAGGAAGAGATGAGGTAGGGAAAGGAGGGGCGGGGTTTTGTCACCTGTCACCTGCTCTGGCGGGTGGTGGTGGGAGGGGAGGACCGATAAAACCTGGCACCTGTGCTGCTGCGCCTCACACGCAGTGCCTGCCCGGATCTGTTCTGCCCCCTCCCCACCGGGGTCTCTGCCACCAGGACACAGGCATGCAGGCCCCTTTCTGCTTCCTGCTGCTGCTAGTCCCAGTGCTCACAGGTGAGGGGCGCCAGGTGGGGAGGGGCCGCCCGGCACAGCCTTTCTGTGGGTTTTGTCTCCTGGCAGGTGGCACCCCACAAGGCAGAAATTGCAGACAGGTGGCCTAGCCTGGGCCAGAGAAAAGGAGACAGGCTCAGAGACGACCCCCCAGGAGAATGGGTGCCAGGGGCAGGTGATTGGCTGAAGAGAAGCGCAGGGTGGGGGTGGGAGTGGGAGTGGCAGGACAGGTAAATCTCAGGCGTGGAGATGGCTAACCGGGAGCAGAGGGGTGTGGGAAGAGAGAGGGGCTGCAGCTGGAAGGAGGAGGAGGGCTGACTCGGGCCTGGCCCCCCAATCCTCCTAGCATTATTTCTCCAGATGCTAGAGGACATATTTTCTCCTTGTTCTGACTTACCCTGAACCTCATTCTCAATTTCTTACAGATCTTCCCCCCACCCCACCCCCAATAGTTCCTACAACCTCTGGCCACACAAGGCCCACGGGAAGTACACAGACTGTGACTACCCAAAGCCGCCCAATGTCCAGGTTCATTGACAGAAGTTCTGTGAGCACAACCAGCAGCTCACTCCCCACTCACAGCTCTGCCTCAAGCTCGACCACCACCCCAGCCCCCCCAGCCACCTCTTCCCCTGCCACCAGCCTGGCCTCAAGCTCGGCCACCACCCCAGCCCCCGATGCCACCTCTCCCTTGACCACCAGCCCTGCCTCAAGCTCGGCCACCACTCCAGCTCCCGATGCCACCTCTCCCTTGACCACCAGCCCTGCCTCAAGCTCGGCCACCACTCCAGCTCCCGATGCCACCTCTCCCTTGACCACCAGCCCTGCCTCAAGCTCAGCCACGACTCCAGCCCCCGATGCCACCTCTCCCTTGACCACCAGCCCTGCCTCAAGCTCAGCCACGACTCCAGCCCCCGATGCCACCTCTCCCTTGACCACCAGCCCTGCCTCAAGCTCAGCCACCACCCCAGCCCCCGATGCCACCTCTCCCTTGACCACCAGCCCTGCCTCAAGCTCAGCCACGACTCCAGCCCCCGATGCCACCTCTTCCTTGACCACCAGCCCTGCCTCAAGCTCAGCCACGACTCCAGCCCCCGATGCCACCTCTTCCTTGACCACCAGCCCTGCCTCAAGCTCAGCCACGACTCCAGCCCCCGATGCCACCTCTTCCTTGACCACCAGCCCTGCCTCAAGCTCAGCCACGACTCCAGCCCCCGATGCCACCTCTTCCTTGACCACCAGCCCTGCCTCAAGCTCAACCACGACTCCAGCCCCCGATGCCACCTCTTCCCCGGCCACCAGCCCTGCCTCAAGCTCAGCCACGACTCCAGCCCCCGATGCCACCTCTTCCCTGACCACCAGCCCTGCCTCAAGCTCAACCACGACTCCAGCCCCCGATGCCACCTCTTCCCTGACCACCAGCCCTGCCTCAAGCTCGGCCACCACCCCAGTCCACAATGCCACCTCTTCCCTGACCACCAGCCCTGCCTCAAGCTCAGCCATGACTCCAGCCCCCGATGCCACCTCTTCCCTGACCACCAGCCCTGCCTCAAGCTCAACCACGACTCCAGCCCCCGATGCCACCTCTTCCCTGACCACCAGCCCTGCCTCAAGCTCGGCCACCACCCCAGTCCACAATGCCACCTCTTCCCCGGCCGCCAGCCCTGCCTCAAGCTCAGCCACCACCCCAGTCCACAATGCCACCTCTTCCCCGGCCACCAGCCCGGCCTCAAGCTCGGCCACGACTCCAGCACACAAGGGCACTTCTGCCAAGGCTACCACCTCCCCAGTTGGCAAGGGGACGCCATCCTCAGTTCCCAGCCACCACTCTGATACTCCGACCACCCCTGCCAGCCACAGAACCAGGACTACAGCCAGTACCACCGGTGGTAGCGTAGTGCCCCTCACCTCTTCCATTCAGAGGATGTCCTTCTTCTTCCTGCTCTTTCATATTTCGAACCTCCCGTTTAACTCCTCCCTGGAAGATCCCAGCACTAACTATTACCAGGTGCTGCGGAGAAACGTTACCGAATTGGTGAGTAACTGCCCTTCCTCCACACGCTCCTTCGCAGCAGCTTCAGAACTGCTCGGACCCGAGCACCAAACTTAGCACCTACTCCCCACTCCCCCACCCCCCCCCACCCCCAGTTTTTGCAGATTTATAAGCAGGAGAGTTTTCTGGGCTCCTCTGACATCCAGTTCAGGTACAGTTCTGGGTGTGGGCTCTGTCTGGGGTGGGTGCATGTTGTCATGACTGTGGGGAAGGACGGGTGCTCTTATGGGTACTCTTACGGTTGGGGCAAGTGCCAGAAGCGGGACTGCACCTGAATCGCTCATGTCCCCGTGAGCAGGCCAGGATCTGTGAGGGTGGAATCCATCCTGGCTTTCCGAGAGGGCGCCACCACTGCCAACCGCGTCAAGGCAGGGCTCGTTCAGCTCGGAGCAGACAGATTCCACTGGGACGTCTCAGGAGTGAGCGGTGAGGCCACTGCCCTTGCCTCTGGGGCCGCTCCCTCTCCGGCACCCGGATTCCCGCTTCTCCCCGGGGCAGCAGGGGAGGGTCGCCTCCTTGGGGAAACTGCCCTGACGACGGCTTTTCCGTTCAGCGGAGGAAGTGTCCTTCCCTCCCTCCTCGCGGCCTGGGGCCGGGGTGCCCGGCTGGGGCATCGCCCTGCTGGTGCTGGTCTGCGTTCTGGTGGCGCTGGCCATCGTCTATCTCCTTGCCCTGGTAAGTGCTCGGTCTTCAGCCCTCACCCGAGTGTCCCTGCTGGAAGGAACTCCGGGGCCCCCCTAACCTGCCGTCTCCCCCCCCAGGCGGTGTGTCAGTGCCGCCGGAAGAACTGTGGGCAGCTGGACATCTTCCCCTCCCGCGATGCCTACCATGCGATGAGCGAGTACCCCACCTACCACACCCACGGGCGCTACGTGCCTCCTGGCAGTTCCAAACGGAGCCCTTACGAGGAGGTGAGCGGAGCGCGGGCCCAGGGAGAGGGAGAGGAGGCTCAGGCTGGGAAGGGGGCCCGAAGGGGTGACATGGAAAACCCAGAGACCTTAGAAAAGGTGAGGGCTGACGTGAAGCAAGCAGTGGAGGCCTGGCGAGGAGAGGAGGTGGGTGGAGGCACGAGAGTTTTGGGGAAAGGCCTGGGGAGACCATGGAACCTGGGGACCTCGGGAGGGAGTGTCCCCTCTACCAGCGGTTCCAGGAGAGCGTTCGCTGGTCAGCCGGGCGGGGGCACGGCCGTGTCTGGGATGCCCAGCGGTGGAGTGGGTGGGCACCCTTCACACAGAGCTTCCAAGGAGAGGGCACCTGTCCCGCACTCTTCTCCTAGGATGGAGGGAAGGTTGAGGAATGTTGGGGTGGGGTGGGGTGTCTCGATTCCAAGGCTGAAGTCTCACCAAGACGGGTGAGCCTGAGTGGAGGGTTCTTGGGAGTCTCAGGAAAGCAAGCCCCCCCCCCACCCCCTTCTCTCCCTTCCTGGCCCTTGTCCGCAGGACCTAGTAAATAATTACTTGGTCACCTGGGGCTGGAACTCCAGGTGGGGGAGGGGGACTTTCCTTGACCCCATTTTCCCACTCCCGGGCCTGCCTTCTTCCAGTTTACACAGATGCGCACACACCTTCTTGGGCTGGAAGAGCAGAGAGTAGAGGGAGCCGGGGGTTGGGGGTGGGGGGCAGGAGGGGGCATCAGGGAGGCTGGCTGGAACCAGGGGAGGGAGAGCAGGGGAGCAGAGGGAGGGGGAAAGGCCCTGTTTACAGTCACCTGGCTGCTGGTGGTGCAGGCAGGTGCTGGCTCCGAATTAACCCTTCGAGAGCCAGCCAGGCTCCCAGGCCGCTGCCCCAGCCTGGGGGGGCCGCCGGGGGGCCCTGGGGTGGCAGCTTCTCCCAGGGAAGCTTCTGCCCCTCAGCCTGGACCCCTTCCCCCCTCACCTAGGTCTCTGCAGGCAATGGCGGCAGCGGCCTGTCTTACACGAACCCAGCAGCCACTTCTGCCAACTTGTAGGGGCACGCCGCCCGCTGAGCATCCGGCCAGTGGCCTCCGTCATGGTCTTGGGAGTTTCGGGGAAGCAGTGCCCCCCCCCTTTCCTGGACTGGTGAGCCGGGCGTTCCAGGGGGCTGTGTGCCCCTAACCCAGCTCAGCCCTGGGGAGCCCATCCCGGCTCCCAGGGATGTGCCTGGGGCAGCGGCTCCAGGACTGGCCCCAGAGCCCCCCAATGGGAGTGGGCACTTGTACACAGAATAAAACGTGGGCCTCCTCCGCTCTGGCTCTCACGTCCGACCCGTCACCCGTGACCCTCAGACAGGAGGGGCGATCCGGGTGGGTGTGTGCGGGGGTCTGGAGGGGACTCCGGGGAGGCGGCAGCGGGAAAGGAGGCCCGGAGCAGGGTTTGTTGGGCAGCAGGGGGTGCGGAGCGGTGACCTTGGGTCAGGAGTGGCCAGTGGAAGAATTTGAGTCACCTCTCCCCCATTGCTGGCGGCACAAGAGGAAGGAGGAAACGAAACCTAAGAGGCTGGGCCTCGGCCTGCGGTACCTATGGCTCACCCCTGGTTTCAGCCTGGCCAGGGGGCAGGCCTGCACCCTCTTCTCCCCTTGGCACGATGCCCTCAGGCGGTTCTATTCTGAGCCGCTCGGGTGTGAAGTAAATCCTCAGGCGGCGATAACAGCCGAAAAGTCAACACGGGATAACAGCCACCAAGTCAACACGGCCCTGATAAGTGTTAGATCCGGGGCTGGCGCCACGCCCGGTCCCCCCCCATCCATCCGCCCACTGGCTCTGGGGTCCGCTCGCTCCCCGCACCCTGGGAATGGGGAAGTGGTTCTGGTTCCCTGCCCCTTTGAGTTCAACCACATTCCCTCAGGGGCCGGGAGCGGTGTCTCATGCCTCTTTGGGGGACACAGGAGGTCACCGGAGCCGTGCGCCCCCTGGCGGGCATGGCGGGCGCAGGCCTGGGCGGGGCACTGGTGTGGGCAGGAGTCTAGGGAGCGCCAGGCTTGGGCACCTCCTTCCCTTAGGGCCATAGCTGAGCGCCCGGTCCCTCTGGCAGCCACACCAGCACAGAAGCTCAGAGGAATGGCAGGGCTCGGAAAGGCAGAGAGTGCCTGGCCTCACAGTTTATTGTTTAGAAACCATGAAAATGACAGCTGTTGCTTGGCACAGGCCTAGCAGTCCCTACCGCAGCAGGCAGCAGGGGGCCCCAGGTCTTGTCTGGTCCAACCCAATGGGGACATCCAGCCTCCGCGTGGCCCCAAAGGGAGCCCGGGCACATGGGCATGGGTGCGGGACAGGAGAGCATGCGGGGGGGAGGGGCGTACGGGGCATGCGGCTGCAGGGCACGGGGACCCACATGGACACGGGACAGGGTCCTTCCCTCCCAGGGAATGCCAGGCAGTGCCAGCCAGAGAGCCTGCCCCCTCCAAGGCCGTCGGCCAGCATCGGCGGGGCAGGCAGCTGGGCAGGGCAGAGGGCAGAGGGCAGAGGGCAGAGCTGGGGGTCATGCCCTGGTTCCAGGAGCCTCCCTGCCACTTGGCCTGAGTGCTGGGGAGAAGGGCAGGGGTGGGGGAGGGCTCTCTCCATGGCTTGGTTGGATGCCCCGGGCAGAGGATGGAGCAGGAGCCGGGCAGGATGGGGTCTGGATTAACAGGCAATGGAGAGATGGCGGCCAGCTAGAGAGGTGAGCAGGGGAGTGTCTCTTGGTGGAGAGAAGGCCCCGGGGAGACACAGACACGGGGTGAAGGACAGGACCTCGGGGAAAGAAGAGTGGAGGGAGAAGCTGCCGGAGCCATCAGCCGGCTCCGGGAAGCTCACGGGGCCGTCAGTCCAGCTTGGCGAAGCCCCCGATGGTGACCTTCCTCTCCGGCTTGGTGCCCGCCGGCTCCTGGAGCTGCACGGCGCCCCCTCCGATGAAGCAGAAGGCGGGGCACACGGGCCCCGAGCAGTCCAGCGGGCACTCCAGGAGCCCGCGGAAGGACACGGCGTCCAGGAAGGACACCCGGCCCTGCTCGTAGTCCAGGCAGATGCCCAGGCGGGGCGGCAGGGGCACGGTGCAGCCGGCGGCCGGGCCGTCCCGCCCCGTCAGCCCCGCCCCGGCGCCGGCCCCGGCGCCCAGCAGGATCTTGCCCATGCCGATGGTGAGGAAGGCGAAGGGGGGCAGGGCCTCCACCGTGGTGTCCTCCGCCCCGCTGTCGTGGCCGCTGTCGGGGTCGTACCTGCGGAGGGGCACCGGGTTGGAGGGTGTTGGGGCGGGACGGGGCGTGGGGGGTGGGTGCCAGGGGGCTGAGACGCTGGAAGTGTGGAATGTTGGTTGAAAGGATGGGTTGGGAACATTGAGGAGAAACATGTGGAAGGAACGGGGATTAGAAGGTAGGGTTGGGGTGTGGGTTGGCAGAAAAGGGGCACAGAAAGGAGATCACGCTGGCAAGAGAGGCATTGGGCAAGAAAGCTCACTGAGGGGTGCAGCCGTAGGGGGGGGGGTTGGGGACATCTCGCTGGAGAGGGTTCTGGGGGTTAGAGAAGCTGGGGAATGAGGGCGAGAGGAAGGATGGTGGGAGGTCAATGGGGGGAGGGTGAGGAGGGTGGATCGGTGTCCGGATGAGCAAGAGATGTCAGAAGGATGTGGGATTGGGGACGGAGCTGCGAGTGGGCGGAGAGCGTTCTGAAGACACGGGGCCTGGGGAGGAAGGCACCGTGGGAGGTGTTAGTGGGGTGCTGGGGGTGAGAGGGTTGGAGATGGGAGGTTTAAGGAGAGGAGTTCAGGGCGTTACAAGATAGGGCTGAGGAAGGTGTGCAAGAGCAAGGCGTGTGTGGGGAAAGGTGCTGGAAAGGGATATCGGGAGAACGGCCTGGAGGCGTGGAGAGGGGTCTCTTAGTCTTGAGTGACAGACGGAAGGAAGTGGAGGTGGTTCCCTCTTCTTCCCTCTCCTTCCCCAGCCACACACTCCAAAGCCCAGGCTCAGAGCCCTCCCCTGGCCCCTCCCACACTTGCCCCCCCGACCCCCCCCTCCTGGCTGCCATTACTTTACTGTGTCCTTCTAAGCCTCTTCCAGCTCCACCCCAGCGAGTCTGTGCTCCTCTTGCCCCCCCATCCTGTTCCCAGCTTCCACCCGGGTCCCCCACCCCATCCTGTCCCCAGCTCCCACCCGGGTCCCCCACCCCATCCTGTCCCCAGCTCCCACCCGGGTCCCCCACCCCATCCTGTCCCCAGCTCCCGCCCGGGTCCCCGCCCCCCCAGCCGGAGCGGCCTGACCTGGGGCTGATCACGTCGGCCGCGCCCTGGAAGCTCTCCTGAAGCTTGCTCTCCAGCCCGACGCCCACCTTGACCAGGTAGGAGGCGGGGTCCACGGCGCAGGCCCAGTAGCTGCGGCCCTGGGTCACGGCCACGTCGCCCAGGACCACGTCCACGCTCAGGTGGCAGCCGGTGAGCAGCCGCTCGGCCGCCAGCAGCAGGGGCAGCCCCGGGACGCTCCGCACGGCCCGCTGGTCCTTGCTGATGGCCAGCCTCTCGCGGCTGGAGCCCCAGCGGCCGTCCAGGAAGAAGTGGAGGACTGGAGGGGGAGGGGACAGAGGAAGGAAGGGCTTCAGGGACAGCCTGGGACCGAGGCATCAGCACCGACGCCGGGGGGTTTCGGAACAGGGAACGGGCTGCCAAGGGCGCTGGGAGCAGGGCCTGGCGGGCGGGCACGAGGGGCACGGGGGAGAGAGAAGTGGAGATGCCAAGTGGGCACGGGACCCCGGAGGGTCTGGTGACGACCGGGGGGCACAGAAACCGGTGCCGGGGCCCAGCCGACTCCCAGCGCGGCCTCTCAGCCCGCCCGGCTGCTCGTTCCGCGGAGACACTCCCACCCCTGCCTGCACCCTGGCCCTCCCTCTGGTCCTGACAGCCAGCCCCGCCCGCGCCTGCACCTGCCTGCACCCGGGCCCACACTGTGGCCCTCCTCCGTGATGCCTCCGTCCCAGGCCCACCCTGTTCCTGGACAGTCGTTGTGCTGTCATTAGTAGCTCTGACTCGAGGTGGACACTCTAAGACTTCGCATGTGTCAACCCCATTAATCCTCACAGCAGCCCTCTGAGGGAAGCACTGTGAATGCCCCCACAGAAGAGGAACTTGAGGTTCGGAGAGGGCGCATACAGATGGCAAGAGGCAGAGCTGGGGTCTGAACCCAGCAAATCTAGCTCCAGCATTAGTGAGTGTGACCCACTGCACCACACGGCCTCTCCAGGGCTCACCCAGCCCCTCCAGCCGGCGCCTGGGTCCCAGCATGCCCTGCACCGCACCGCGCCCGCCCCTCCGCCCACTCACCGGGCGCCGGGGGCGTGTGCAGGTGCACGTCCTCGCTGTACTCGCCGTAGCCGGCCTTGTTGCAGCCGCGCACACGCAGCACGTACACGGAGCCCGTGTCGGGGTTCTCCAGCAGGGCGCTGGTGCCCCTCACCTCCTCCCGCCGCTGCCAGTGCGCCGGGCCGGGCTGGGCAGGCACGTCCGTGCGCCGGAACTCGATGGTGTAGTGCCAGGCGGGCGGCGAGTGCGGGGGCAGCCGCCAGCACAGGAAGATCTGGTCGTAGGCGAAGGTGCGCTGCGTGTCAATGACCGGAGCCTCGGGCACTGTCGGGAGAGACGGCGGGGTCAGTCAGGGCGGCCGCTGGCCGGGCGTGGGGGGAGGCGGGAGGGGGAAAAGCAGCGGGAGCCGGGGGGTGAGTGCGGGTGAGAGGGACCCGGGGAGAGACCCATCTGGGCGCCGGGCAGGGATGGGCAGGCAGCGCCCGAGGGAGGAGGAGAGAGGCAGTTGAGGCCTGGGTGTTAGTGTGGTGAGCGCACTGGCCTCAGGTCAGCACCTCCCCTTTCGGGCCTCAGTTTCCTCCCTGTCAAGCGAGGGCACCAGACCCGAGGAGACCCTTCTTTCTCTGCGCCTTTCATTCTAGGAATAAGGAGGAGCCCCAGGGCAAGGCCACCGGGCCCAGGCAAGAGGGCACTGAACAGGAAGGAGGGGACAGAGAGGGAGGGAGGGAGGTGAGAGTCAGCACGACAGAACATGGGGACCACAGAGGGCAAGCGGAAGCTCGGTGGCAGGAGACAGAGGTCAAGGAAGAGAGAAGAAAAGTCCAGAGGGCAAGGGTCACAGGGACAGAGGGCAAGGGTTGGGCAAGCACCTAAGGAAGGCAGAAGAGAGACAGGCCACGGGGCTGGGGGCACTGGGGGGACGGGGTCTGGTGGAGGCAGGACAGAGAAGGAGGCAAAGAGGGGTGGCCAAGCGGGTGGGGGCTGCGGGTGGAGCAGGGGCCCGGGCCGCTGACTTGCCTGGGGTGCTCCGGAGCAGAGTCCGCGGCGGCCACGGCCTACAAACAAAGAGAGGGAGAGCGGCGCTGAGCGCGGGGCGGCCGGCGTGGCCGGTGGGCTGGGCGGGCGGGCGGGGTGGCTGGCCAGGCCGGGCAGTGGGCTGGGAGGTCCCCGGTGGGCACTGCCCCCCGGGCCCGCTGCTGGGGGAGGAGGGAGGAAGGCTCTAACTGGAATGGGGCCTGGCCGTCGTCTCCTTACCTCGGAGAAAGTTAAGCTCCGTCAGCAGCTTCATCTCTCGCCCCACGTCCAGCTGGCAGTGGCGGAAGGAGGAGCTGGCAGCCGGCCGGAACATCTGGAGGGCCTCTGTGGCTCGGGCGATCCTGGGACGGGGGCACCCAAGGGTCAGGCACTGCCGCCTGGGCAGCCACCCTTCTCCTGGATTCTGCCCGCCTGCCCCTGAGCCCTGGCGTCTGTCTGCTTTGGGTCTCGTCCTCGTCCCCTCACGCACGCTGGGTACTGGTTTGGCCGAGCGGTGGGAACCCTCAGGGCCCAGCTCTCCATCGGACGGCACTTGAGACTCTGTCCTGGACACTGTCTACCCCTGGGATGCCCCTCTCACCCCCCCCCAGGGGAGCCCGTGCCCCTGAGCTGTGCCCTGAGGTACCTGTTATGTAACTGCTTGGCTGCTTGCACAAAGCACGGCTGGTCCGTCTCCTTAAGGACCTCCTGGGCGTAGCCCACCAGCCCCGAGCCGTCCAGGAGGCTGCGGTGCTCCTGCAGCTGGGCGCCGAGGCGGGCCAGCCGCTCCTGCTGGCACTCCTCGATGGCCTGGAGCAGCGCCGCCCTCTTCTCCTCCAGCACAGCCCCCAGCCCCCGCACCAGCTGGGACACCTCCTCCTTGGCCTGCTGACCGCTCACCTGCCCAGAGAGCAACACTCACTATCTCCCTGACGGGGCTGCCTGAGCCAGCCTCGGGGCCCCGCACCGAGGCCGGGGTCACAGAGAATCTGGGGACATGCCACCCGCCTCACCGGGGCCGGGCGTACGGCTCCCGAGGCACCGCATCCCCACGTGGCCTCCGCTCCTGACCATTTGTGCTAGCCTTTCCGGTGCCCACTCCCCAGGACTCCCCCGAACAAAAGCGATCCCTCCTTGGGCTGTGCTCACACCCAGCGGCGTCTGTGCTGTCTTGTTGCCCACCCCACGCCAGCTGATGCATGCCATCCGGGCGAAGGCATCAGAGCCGTCGCCTTAGCCTAGCTCCAGGGATACGTGCCATCCTCAGCAGGTTTCTGAGCCCGAGGGCATCTGACCTGCTTTCCTGGGACTTTTCAGGCTCTCCCCGTCCTGTCCCCACTATAGTTCCAGCCGCAGCCTGGCCCAGGGCACCAAGCCTCCTGCTTAGCCTGGTTTCATCAGAACCCGGACATGCACGGACCCCACACTTCCTGAGCTCGCCACCAGGGGATGGGGCCCGGCCCCTCCCACCCTCCTGCTGTGTCCACCTCTGTGCCCTCCCTCACCTCAGTGTGCCTCAGGGTCTCCTCCAGCTCACAGATCTGGGTCTGGACCGTGTCCTGGTTTCCTAGGATGTATGTCAGGCTCTTTGACAGTTTGTCCTAGGAGGGAAGAAAGAGGTGGGAATCAGAACCGGCTGGGCAGAAGCTATCAATCAGTAAGAGGAGGTGTGAGGGGGTGTGAGTGGGTCAGCTCACCTTGAGGGCCTGGTAGGCGCTGAGCACGGGTGTGATCTTGTGCCCGCTGTGGGTGCGCCTCACTCGGCAGAGCTGGCATACCAGACGTTGGCACGTCTTGCAGTAGTGGGTCACCTCTTCCTTGTGGTCTGGGCACATGAGGCCCTGGGGACAGAAAGGGCAATGGCATAGTCAGCCAACGGTCTGCATAAGGGTGTGCCCTTCCTCCATTGCCAGATGGGGGCGAAGAGGAGCTCAGTGGCGGTGCTCCACAGCGCCACCTGGTGGTACCTGCTAGCATCAGAAAGAGCCTTTCCTGCCCCCTCCAGGCACCAGCATCCTGCTCCCGTCAGCTACCTCAGGAGAGGTGTGGTAATCACAATATAACGATGGCAATCTTGGCCTTGTGGTTACTCATTAACCTTGTCCATCTTGTTCTCTCTCCTATCCCCATGCCCGGAACAGGGCTAGGCTCGGAGATGCTTGATACATATTTGTTCAATGAATAAACCTCTAGTGTTCACAAACACTATCTCACGTGAGCCTCTGGGCAGCCCTGCGGCTGTGGGTATGGCAGGACACGTACCAGCCTCCTTCAGCAGCGAAGAGGAAGGCCCCAAAGAGCCGCCCAGGGCCTTCGTTGCCGTCGTTACAGAAAAGGGAGCCTGGCCATGGCAAACCCCTGCCCACCTCCGTCCGGGCACCCCTGCCCATCCAGGTCTACGCGCCCCTCCCTCCCGGGCCCCGCGGGGGCTGCTCACCTTGGGGCGGAAGGAGAGGGTGGGCAGGGTGGGCTCGTGCTGGGCCTTCTGGGTGCCCCAGGGGTGGAAGAGCTTGAAGCACTCGTTGCAGAAGGTGGCGCGGCACTCGGTGCAGCCCTTGGTGGCCTCCAGCGGCGGCGGCTTGCACAGCTGGCACAGGATGGCGCCGCCCACGCTCACGCTCTGCCGGTACCGCTCCACCACGCGCTCCAGCGTCAGGTTCCGGAACAGGCCCGCCAGGCCCCGCTCCCCCAGCTCCACGTCGCCCTGGCAGGCTGGGCACGGGAACACGATGGCCTGGGGGTGCAGGGCACCTCGCTTCCGCCCGGGGTACGTCCCGAAGCCTGCAGAGGGGCCGGGGAAGGAGGGAGGCGGTCACCCTCACAGCCGGCCGGAGGTGGGGGGGGAGTCTGTTCCGCTAAAGAATTAATTTTTAAAAATATATTTTTTATTGATTTTTTACAGAGAGGAAGGGAGAGAGAGCTAGAAACATCGATGAGAGAGAAACATCAACCAGCTGCCTCCTGCACACCCCCCACTGGGGATGTGCCCGCAACCAAGGTACGTGCCCTTGACCGGAATCGGACCTGGGACCTTTCAATCCGCAGGCTGACGCTCTATCCACTGAGCCAAACCGGTTTCGGCTAAATAATTAATTTCTTATTGTGTCCTAGCTCAGCTGAGCCCCACGGAGGAACCTCCCCGCCCCCTGGACGCAGACAGATGCCCCTGAGCAAGGATGGCCCTTCCGTCTTCCTGATGGACACCCGGCATCCCCCCTCCCCTCCCCCCAGGCTGCAGCCCACCTGACTTGAGCAGCCGGTCCAGGCGCTCCGGCTTGGGGAGGGTTCTCCGGGACAGGCGGGGGCTGCGGGTGGAGGGGGTGGAGGCGGGGGACGTGGGCTCGGAGCTGGGGTCCCCGCCGTGGCCTACATAGCCCTGCTGGCCCAGCACCTCGCGGGCACAGGCCTGGCACACGTTGTGGGTACAGGGCAGCACCAGGGGCTGCTTGTACATCTCCTGGCACACCGGGCACAGCAGCTCCTTCTCCATGTTCTTCATGCTCGTCTGCGGAGGGACCGGGAGGTTAGCTCAGAGCTTGGACGCGGGGTATCTTGGCAGGCCCCAGGGGTCTCAGGCAGGGGCAAGACAAGCTACGTATGGCTTCCCCCAGCCCCACCCCACCCCCGTCCCAGCCCAGGCCTGGCCCGCAGACCTTCCCGGCTCTGCCTCTCGCCTCTATGTCTCCGAGGCAGAGTTGAAGGCCTGCGCAGGAGGAGGGGTGCTCCGGGATCCGACCTCCGCCAGCCTCAAGCTCCCCCCCTCCACTCTCCCTGCCCAGCCAGGTCTGCAGCCCCTGCACCTGGCCATGGCCCCCTGCTCCCCGCCCCCACCTCTCTCCTGCCCCCGGCACGTCCCTCAAGGACACCGCACTCACCTCGGCGCGGACCCCCGCCCCCTCTCTGGCGCCCCCCACGCCCCCTCCCACGCGTGACTCCTCCCTGTCGGCGGGCGCAGCGCCCTCCATCCTCCCGCTCACCGCTGCCGTGCTCCCGCTGCGGCTCCGGCCTGCGGCCTCCCCGGCCTCCATGCACCATCCTGGCTTCCCCGGTCATCTCCTCCGGGCCCCCCGACACCAGCCCTTCTCCCTGGCCCCCCACCATCCGGCCCCCCGCTCCTTCCTCCCCGCAGCGCTCCGGGCTCTCCGCAGACCCGCGCCCCCTCCCCGCGCGCCCCCTCCCCACCGGAAGTGCCCCTCCCTCCCCCGGCGGCGGGGGTCCCCGCCACGCCCCACCCCCTCACCTCACCTTGGTCCCCCTCTTCGCAGCCATCCCGGCCAGGGGCGCCGCTGACACAAAGGCGGGAGGGAGGGACGGGGAGGGAGGGGGGAGGAAGGGATGGTGGGGGGAACGAGGCTGGCACCGCCCCTGGGAGAGCCGGGCACGAGTTGCCATGACAACCGCGGGAGGCTGGGAGGCTGCCGGGAGCGGGGGTGCGGTGGGGTGGGGTCTCGGGGAGCTGTCCAAATGGGGAACTGCACCCCGGGGTGGCTCCTTCGCCGCCCCTGCCTGCTCCCCGTTTTCTTGGGGATTTTCCAAGCTCACCCTCGCCCCGTCCTAACGGTGCAGCCCCCCTGCCCGGCAGCCCCCGCCCCCCCCCCCGCTGCCCCCCGCAGCTCCGGGTTCGGTTCCTCACACCCCGCAGAGGGACACCCTCACGGCACCCACCTCTGGGCTGCCCCGGATCACCACCCGCTACCTGCACCCCCACCTGCCAGTCCCCTCTGCCATCGCCAGCCCTCTCCGCCCCCCCACCCCTGCATCCCAGCATCTTCCCGGATCCCCACCTGTTCGAGGACCCGGCCGGTCCCGAACCCCCGGGCTCCCCCTCCCTCCCCCTCGGCCCCACCTCACTCACACTGATGCGGACCAGCGCATCCATGATGGACGTGAAGGTCTGCATGTCCTCCGCCTCGGCCATGGTCCCACCTGGCCGCCCGCCCGCCCCCGGTGCCCGATCCGGCGGCGCTGAGAACCCGGGGCTGATGCAGGAGCCGGTGGGGTGCGGGGAGGGGTGGGGGTAAGCCAGCACTGCGCATGCTCCGGGGCGAGCCTCGGCCAGGCGGGGTGGGAGGTGGGAAGCAGTTTCCCCACGTGGTTCTCGGGAGGCGGCGGGCCGCGCGGAGTGGTGTTCGAGGAGAGAGCCATTGCTCAGGTTCGCAGCCTCCATGGGCTGCTGACCGTCCTCACATAACGGGGAGGATCGGCTTAGAGAAAGCGGGGCTCCAGGGTGGCAGGGCCAGGCTTTGGTTTGGCCAGGAGCCTGGGGGAGGTGGCGGAAGGTGGCTTGACTTGGGTGGCGGGCACACAGATTTTGTGTGATGGAAGTGCGCACCTCGCCCCGGCCGGGGTGGCACAGCTGGTGGAGCGTCCTCCCACGCACCCCAGGGCCCCTGGTTCCATCCCCGGTCACCCGGTCAGCGCACACACCCAGGCTGAAGATTTGATTCTCAGTTGGGTGCGTGCGGCAGGCGACCAATCAATGCTTCTCTCTCTCTCTAGCTCCCTCTCCCTTCCTCTATCTTTCTTTTTAAAAAATCTTTGAAAATCTCATTTTTTTTAATGAGAAAAAAAATGTACACTTCAAACCCATATAATCATATTAACCAATGTGATCCCAATACATTTTTTAAAAAGCGTCTACAGAGATGTTGAGGCGATGCTCATGGAGGAGGGAGGTTGGAGGAACGGGCATTAGAGGTGACGTAAACGGCAAAGAAGACCGAGGTGGGCAGGTGAGGGGTCGTTTTAAAGAGTTAAGCGCAGCTCGCGTTAGAGGCAGCGGCTGTCCGGGCTGCGGGTGAGGGCGGAGGACTAGGGCGGTGGCCAGATGCTCTTTGACGCAATGCTTCCTCCCTACCGCGAGAGGGCGCCGCGTCAGGCGCCGCGGGGGACGAGAGGAAGACGTGGGGAAAGCTCGTCGCGCTGGGAGCTGGCGCATGCGCACAGGCAGCAGCGCCCGTTCATCTCCTGTCTTTCTCGGCCGGAGGCATCTATTGGATCCACCGGGGGGCGTGATGGGTAATTGGGGCGGCGGGGTACCCCGGGCAAGCTAGTTGGGGTCGGGGTTGGGAAGGACCCGCTTTCCTGGTCCGCTCCCCGCAGAGCTGACGTGTCCCGTGTCCCAGGGGGCGGGCCAGGTTGCACGGGGTCGGAGGGTGCCGGGCGCTCGGGGCTGAGCTATTTCCGGGGGGCGCGGTGCAGTGAGGGGCGTTGGGGAGCATGGCTGCGAGCCGGGGTGGGGGGGTGCGTGGACGCGGTCCGGCCCTCGAGCTCCGGGACCTGCCACGTCGGCCTGCGGCTCCCGGAGGCGGGGCCGGGCCGGACTCCGCGTGTCCTCTCTCCGGCGCTGCAGTGGTGGGCACCGGCACGTCGCTGGCGCTGTCCTCCCTCCTGTCTCTGCTGCTCTTCGCTGGGATGCAGATGTACAGCCGCCAGCTGGCCTCCACCGAGTGGCTCACCATCCAGGGGGGCCTGCTGGGCTCCGGCCTTTTCGTCTTCTCCCTCACTGTATCCTCCTGCGGTGGAGGGGGGTGGGGGGTGGGGGTTGAGGGGGGGTTGTGGGGTTGGAGGGGAGGAAGGGTGGCGGGCCACGCAGGCTGGTGCCACCCCCATTTCTCACCCGGCTCTGCCCTGCTCCTTAATTCCCGCAACCCAGGCCTTTAATAATCTGGAGAATCTTGTCTTTGGCAAAGGATTCCAAGCAAAGATCTTCCCTGAGAGTAAGTACAAATTGGGGCTTGAGAATTTGAACTCTCTCAACATCCCCCCCCCCCACCTGAATTTCCAAGGTGCTTAGAAGGTCATGGTTGTTGCAGAGAAGGAAGTAGGTGAGTAAGGATGTGTGGAGACAGATCACACCTTTGGATCCAGCACCTTAGCTAGCTCCTGAGATCGGAGCTGGAAAAGAAGGCCTCCGAAAGGGAGAACCTCGGTTGCCTTATGGCTAGTTCCCAGGGAATGTCTGAGGGGAACAGGCAAGTTTGCACCCGCTTTGCATCCATCCATGGGGGGGAGGGAAGAGGCCTTCCTGTTCCCACCAGAAGCAGCAGCGGGAAGGACCACGTTCATTGAGCGGATCTGACGTGAAACGGACCCACTGTCAGTGAATTCCATTGGAGATGATGGTGAAGAGCCTAAGTATTAGACACACCAAGTTTCTATGTGAGCTGGAATCCTGACCCAATTAGGATAACTTTTAGATGGTTCCCTGTTTGAAATGACCCTTGTTCTACTGCTCGTGAAATTGGGATTTGATGTGATTTAGTTATTCATGGAGTATTAAGTTCATAAAGCAAATTAGGTGTCAAGGCCAGATCACACCAAGAATGCCGCATGCTGGGAAATTGCCCACATGTTCCTTCCTGTGGCAGCACAGAGGCAGTGGGGCAGGGGCAGGGATGAGAAGGGGGTTCCCCTCTCACCACCCCTCCCTGATGCCCTCGCTGGGGCCGGCCACCTGCTGCTTGTCCCCTGGCTGTGTTGGTCCTCAGTGGTCCCGGTGGACCAGGTGACGGAGAAATATGGCTACTCACACCTTCCCGCAGGAGAACTTTTGTTTTGCAGGAGAACTTCTTGATGAAAGGAAAACCCCAGACTCATAGTTTGGTGAACTCTTCGAAAAGTACATTAAAGATGAAAAGATTGAGCCAGTTCTTTTTAAAAGAACTCCCAGTTGCCTGGCCAGTGTGGCTCCGCATTGAGGTTCGATTCCCCATCAGGGCACATGCCCAAGCTGCTGGCTTGATCCCCAATAGAGGTTGTGCAGGAAGCAGCTGATCAGTGTTTCTCATCAGTGATGCTTCTTTCTCCCTCTCCCTTCCTCTCTGAAATGAATTTAAAAAAATCAAAAAGGAACTCCAACTTTAAAAATATATATGTTTTTATTGATTTCAGAGAGAGGAAGGGAGAGAGAGAAATAACGATGAGAGAGAATTATCCATGGGCTGCCCCCTGCGAGCCCCCCACTGTGCTCGAACCGTGACCTCCTGGTTCATGGAAGGGTGCTGAACCACGGAGCCACACCTGGCCGTCCAACCATCAGTGTTTTAACGAGGGAAATGGACCAGACAGTGCCTGCCAGTGCTCAGGAGAATAAAGCCTTGATTGATGGGTTTCCAAGAAATCAGGACAACCTTCAAAGTTGGAACCAGACCATAGATGGGAAGGCAGATTAATTTTACTTAAAATTCATTTGTTGATTTTAGAGAGACAGGGAAGGAGAGAGAGAAACATGGATTTGTTGTTCCACTAACTTATGCATTCACTGGTCGATTCCGGTATGTGCCCTGACCGTGTCCAGACCTTGGCAAATCTGGAGGGCGCTCTTATCAACTGATACGCAGATTTATTTAAGGAGATTTAAAAACCGCTATACTGTGGTCAGAAAAGTAATATATCTTACTAGAGGCCTGTTGCACAAAATTTGTGCAAGGTGGGGGGTGTCTCTTAGCTCAGCCTGCACCCTCTCCAATCTGGGACCCCTCTGTTTAAACTGGCAATCGGACATCCCTCTCACAATCCAGGACTGCTGGCTCCCACCTGTTCACCTGCCTGCCTTCCTGATTGCCCCTAACTGCTTCTGCCTGCCAGCCTGATCACCCCCTAATCACTCCCATGCCAGCCTGATTGATGTCTAACTGCTCCCTGCCGGCTTGTTTGCCCCCAACTTCCCTCCTCTGCCGGCCTGGTCACCCCTAACTGCCCTCCCCTGCAGAGTTGATCACCTCCAACTGCCCTTCCTTGCAGGCCTGTTCCCTCTCAACTGCCCTCCTTTGCAGGCCTGGTGCCTCCCAGCTGCCCTCCCCTGCCAACCATCTTGTAGTGGTCATCTTGGGTCCACATGGGGGCAGATCTTTGACCACATGGGGGCAGCTATTGTGTGTTGGAGTGATGGTCAATCTGCATATGACTTTTATTAGCTAGGATAAGTGTTTTTGAAAAATTGGCAGCAAATGCTGTCCTGTGTGAAGCCCTCCTCCAGGTCTTGCTCCATCGAGCCCGGTTGCAAGCGAGAGCTCCTCCCGGCCAGCAGCCCCGGACTCCTCCCTGGGCTTTGTTTCCGCGTGAATTGTCTTCATTTACTGGAAAGAAACCTTGTGGGGCAGGGTTCCTGTCCCTCTTTGCCTGCCCTGCTCTTCCCACCCGGCAGGTGGGGTTTGCCCTTGCTTTCCTCCTCCCCACCCCCCCTTTCTCTCCGGTCCTTCTCTAGATAGCCTCAGGCCCCTCCCCTCAGGGTTTGTGTCCAAACCCTGCCCTCCATCCCGTGTCCGGGGAGTGAGGCCCTCGGGTCCGCCGCTGGCCGGTTTAGCGAGGTGATCCCATTGGCCGGCTTCTGTGGGGAGGCCTGGACCGTCTTCCCGAAGAGGGAGCTCACCTTGCCCTTCAGACCCTGTTATCCCCGCTGCTTTCCTGGGCAGGCGGCCAGGAGAGGGACTTTGGGTGATAGCCGGGGCCGAGCAGGGGCTGAGCGTGCGTCTGCCGCCGTGTCCTGGGCGTCAGGAGGCCACCTGCGTTCCCTGCCGTGGTCAGGCCACATCCCTCCACGCAGGCTCCCAGATTCGGAGGCCCCAGACTTCCCCTGGTCCAGTGGTCTGCAGACTCATTAGTCAACAGAGTCAAGTATCAACAAGACAATGATCGAAATTCCTATTGAGAGTCAGATTTTTCAAACTTAAACTTCTAACGTCAATTCTTTAAAATAGACTTTCCCAGGCCATGGTATTTTGTGGAAGAGCCACACTCAAGGGGCCAAAGAGCCGCATGTGGCTCGCAAGCCACAGTTTGCTGACCACGGCCCTAGACGTATGAATGCTGGTATTTCCACTCTGACCTCTGCCCCCATGTGCTCTCTCCCTCCCCAGTTCTCTTCTGCCTCCTGTTGGCTCTTTTTGCATCTGGCCTCATCCATCGCGTCTGTGTCACCACCTGGTAAGTGTCTGACCGCTGGGTAAGGGGTACAGCATCCTGTCCTTTGGGCCTGGACCCTCCTCTGATGGTTCCATCCTTCCCCATACCTGCTCCCCCTCTCTCCTCCCTTTCCCCCTTTCCCCACTTTCTTAAACCTGAGCCGGGGTTGTTCTCCGGATGCTGGTGTCTGTCCCGGGAGGCCCAGGCCGGCAGCAGGTCCAGTGATGCCGGGCCTCTGTCTCGCCCTCAGCTTCATCTTCTCCATGGTGGGTCTGTACTACATCAACAAGATCTCCTCCACCCTGTACCAGGCAACAACACCCGTGCTCACGCCGGCCAAGGTCACGGGCAAGAGCAAAAAGAGAAACTGACCCTGACCCCAATAAAGTCGGTTGTTTGTAGCTCTGTGTGTGTGGTGCACTGCGGCCCCTCTTGCCAATGCTGCGTGGGTGTGCAGAACGATCGGACACGTGGGCACCTGCTGTCTCAGGCCTTGAGGATGGTGCGGCTTTTCTTCCACTCGGGTGTGTGTTACCAGGTTCTATAGAGTGCCAGCAGTGGCCCGGTGCTTTGCCAGGCCCTGGAGTGGCATGTGCTGTGTCTCATCGTGGAGGGAAATGCACCAGGGGTCTGCAGGCCTGACCTCTGAGAGGAGGGGTAAAGGCTGCAGTGCAGGGAGGCCTGTCAGAACTGGAGTAGCCTGGCCGGTCTGGCTCAGTGGGTAGAGCATAGGCCCGCCGACTGAAGGGTCGCGAGTTTGATTCCTGTCAAGGGCATGTACCTTGGTTGCAGGTTCCCGGCCCTGGTGGGGTGTGTGCAGGAGGCAGCCCATCAGTGTGTCTCTCACATGGATCTTTCTCTCCCTCTTCCTTCCACTCTCTAGAAATCAATGGAAAAATGTCCTCGGGTGAGGATTAACAAAAACAACCTGGTTCTGGTGCCCTCGTTTTCCTCCTCTGATGAGTAGCCAGGAGATTAGGAGCCTCCTAATGTTCAGCGGAGGGTGTGGAACGATGGGGGCCAGGCCGCCCCGTCCACGTGGAGCCCGGGGACAGAATAGAAACGAAGGTTCTGGGCTCCGCTGTCCGCTCTGCCGCGAGGACCGCCTTGTCCAGAGCTGTCCGCGGGCGGGGCCACCCCCGGGCGGTGTGGCTTCGGGTGCACGCAGCGCCTCGGTCACACTGTGTTCTCCGCCGGGCCTGGTAACGGGCAATGAAGGCAGGCGCGTGGGTGAAAGAACCTGCCCCCTGGAGCATAAAACCCTGAGCATGGCATGTGCATGACGGAGGGGGCCCAGTGAACATGAAGGAGTGAGTCTGAATTGGTCAGGATCAGAGCGACCCCCACCCCCACCCTCCCCCTTCTCCAATTAGAGGCCCACCCAACGCCCCTACTCCCATTTGTGGCCGGAATCCCAAACCCTTGTTCCAGGCCCTCGGCTGACGGAGTGCCATGCAGTTTACCCAGAACGCCTGCAGAGGGCGCCATGAGCTCACGTCTCCTGGAGACTAGCAACAATGCCCCTGCCAGCCCGCCCTGAGGGCTGGGCGGGCTGCTGCCTGGCTCCCGCGGAGGCCCCGGAAAGGCTGGCTCACTCAGGAGGGCTGGCTGAGTCCTTGCTCGGAGGCTGGGAGCCCCGGCAGAGGCTTCCGTGGGGAGGAGAGCCTCCCGGAGGGAATGGCGTCTGGGCTGCAGCTCCCCTGGTGGTGGTTGGGGGTTGCAGAGTGGGCCCTGCACCTACAAGGAGGCTGGGTCGCACTGGGTCCCTTTGTCAAACGCTGACTGTCCTGCCCTGGGGTGGGGCAGTGGGCAGAGGGCCAGGCCCCAGGCCGGTGGGCACAGACAGCTGGGAGTATCCGGCCCCTGAGGGCATCTTGCCTCCCAAGATGAGAGCTGGGAGGGGCCAGGCTGGGGGCGGGGGGGGGGGGGCAGAGAGCAGGTGCCAGGGAACCCACGGCCTGGGCCCCGGGGAGCAGGTGGCCCAGAAATAACCCCCTTCCCCAGGGAACGCATTTACAAGGCAGTTGGCGCCAACCTCGGCCGCCACCCTGCTATCTCCGTGTCCTAGTTGCAGGCTGCCTGCACCTGACCTGCCAATTAACCCGGCAAGGGTATCTAGCCACCATCACCATCATTACCTACGGGGGCGGGGGCGGGAGGCCGCGGGCTCCGGGAGACCTGCAGGTGAGAAGGGCAGAGGTGCTAACCTTTGGCCCCTGGACTCCCGGGCTCTGCCCTCTCCCCCCCCCCCCAGGCTGCAGGCCTGAGGGAGAGGGCGGTGGTCCCGCCCCTGGAGGGCAGAGGGAAGCCAGATGTTTCCTCCTGCTCCTGCTCCCTCACATGAGGCCCCGACACCCGGGCCTGCTCCGGGCCTGCTCCCGGAAACAGGAGTAAATAATACAGGGGGAGGGGTGTGAAGGGGAGACCGACCGGCCCAATAGGACCCTCCTTGCGACCGACCGGAGGCGATGCCACCACCAAGAAGGCATGTGAATGCCAGAGAGGGCAAGAAGGCTCCCACCCACAGAGGCGGCTCCCCTTGGCCTGGCGCTGGCGTGAGGCAGCCCCTGGCATGCAGGGCACGCCACAGGGTCAGGGCAGAGCGGTGGCGCTGAGACTCAGGCCAGCCCTTTCCGGCCCTCATTGTCCTTGGTGAGAACAGGACGCAGTCTGGTTCCCACTGCCCTCCTCCCGCCCGTCCCAGCTCTGCTCCCGGGAGACTGGGAAGGATGTCGGGAAACAGGCGAGCAGAGACTGTCAGAGACAGAGATGCTGAGAGACGCGGGGACAGATACAAAGGGGAAAGGTTCCGGCAAAAGCACTGAATTCACTGTGAGCCCTGCAGGCCTGGGCACTGTGGGAACCTGGCGGCCCTGCCCCCGGATCCAGGCTGGCCCGCCCGAGCACAAGCCTTGACTTAGGGTCACCCACAGGCTGCCTCCTAAACAAACAAGCAGGAGGCTGGTGGCTCTTTGATTGCTCCACTTCAGATGTGTTTCTGTGCCCCCCTCCCTGCAGACTGGAAGTTCCTCAGGGGGCAGCGCCAAGGTCCCAGACACCAGCGGCCGCTGACCGCAGCCAGCAGGCCACCAGCAGAGGCTGCCTGTGCTGCGGGCGGCTGAGTCCCTGTAGAGGCCGGGAGAGCCCCTTGGGCCCTGGAATCAGGCCCCCATCACCTGCTGCCCTGCGGCCCATGGAGAGCTCCCCTGTGCGGGGTGCGGGGATGTGAGCGGAGGGGGAGGCTGGCACCCTTCCTTCTAACTCTCCTGCCTGGGCCCACAGTTCTCAGCAACTGCTCCCTGATCCAGGCCCCCACAGATCCAGAGAGCTCCCCTCAGCAACTGAGGCTCCGATTCACTTCATTTTTACATTTTTTATTGATTTTTACGGCGAGAGAGAGAAACATCAATTCATTGTTCCCCTTCCTTGTACATTCATTGGTTGTTTCTTGCATGTGGCCTGACCGGGGATTGAACCTGCAGCCTCTTGGCCCATGGGACAATGCTCAACCAACTGAGCCACACCAGCCGGGGCGACAAATGTTATTGTTCTCTGTGTGATGACAGCAACGACACCTTTAACTGAACATTTACCACTTGTCAGTCTGTGAACTCAGTGCTTTACCGATATTCTCAGCTCCAACGCTCACATCAATCTTACTGCTCTTCGTATTCCATGTGATGGCTGATTTTATGGCTCAACTTGGCGGGGCCATGGTGCCCAGATATTTGGTCAAATGTTATTCTGGCTGTTTCTGTGAGGACGTTTTTTATTTTTAAAAATATATATTTTATTGATTTTTTTTTTTACAGAGAGGAAGGGAGAGGGACAGAGAGTTAGAAACATCAATGAAAGAGAAACATCGATTAGCTGCCTCCTGCACACCCCCCACTGGGGATGTGCCCTTGACCGGAATCGAACCTGGGACCCTTCAGTCCGCAGGCCAACGCCCTATCCACTGAGCCAAACCGGTTTTGGCGTGAGGATGTTTGTTAGTGAACAAAACAAATGGCCCTCCACCGCGGGCTGGGCCTTAGCGAATCCGTGGAGGCCTGACCCCCAGAGCGAGAGGAAGCCCCGCAGCAGGGAGCCTTCGGACACTTCTCCCTCCTTCCCCTCGCTCAGATTTCCTTCAAATGTCTCCTTCTCAGGGGGGCCTTTGGGACTGTGCTGTATAAAATACCATACTCTGTCATCCTATTAAATCCCTTGCCTGGCTATCTTTTCCTTTATACTACTTCCCATTTCTTTTTATATTAGCTATTTACTTGATTGTTTCTTTTTCTTTTTTTATTTTTCTTTTTTTTATTAAAATATATATTTTATTGATATTTTACAGAGAGGAATTGAGAGGGATAGAGAGCTAGAAATGTCGATGAGAGAGAAACATTGACCAGCTGCCTCTTGCACACACCCTACTGGGGATGTGCCCACAACCAACGTACATGCCCTTGACCGGAATCGAACCTGGGACCTTTCAGTCCGCAGACCGACGCTCTACCACTGAGCCAAACCGGTTTTGGCATGATTGTTTCTTTTTCTTTTAAAAAACATATATTTTATTGATTTCACAGAGGAAGAGAGATGGGGAGAGAGAGAGAGAGAAATATCAATGAGGAGAGAGAATCGTGGATCGGCTGCCTCCTGGGGATCAAGCACGCTCGCCAGGCCTGTGCTCTGATCCGAAGTCAGACTGGGACCTGGTTCATGGGCTGAAGCTCAACAACTGAGTCACGCTGGCCTGCGAGCTGGGCCGTTGATTGTTTCTTCCCTGTCTCCCACCACTTCATGGAAAGCAGGAATTTGTCTGCTTCGTTCACTAGAGCGCTGCTTGATGTCTGGTAGGTGCTCGATACGTATTTGGTGAAAGAAGCAACAAGAACCCCGTTAGCAACACACCCCTGACCCACTCTGAGCTCTTTGCTGAAACTCCTCTTCCATCCTGCCTCCATCCCAAATTGCTGACTCGCCAGAACCATCCAGCGTTCCTCTCGCTGCTGGCTGTTCCGTCCCTCTTCCCTCGGGCCCCCTTCTTGTCCCGGAGGCCTCTGGCTCACCTTGCCCGGGACCCTGACTCACCCAGCCGCCCTTCGATCAGCTGCAGGACCTCCGACCTCCGCTTCCTCCTAACCGGTGTGATTCTGTGCGCGCTCTTGTTATCACGTGTGTGTTCTTCCCGTCTCCCCAGGGGAACTGGGTGCCCTCAGGCCAGGGATGGAGTAACACAATCTGACTCCTGGGAATTTGCCAGGAACCAGTAATCACTGTGGCCCCTGTGGGCACACAGAAAGCTCTGCATGACATACGGCCCTGACATACAGGCACATGTGGGGTCACCCTCTCCTCTTGTTGCTGACTTGAGGGACCAACCTGCCCCCCAACACAATGCTTTCAAAACAAAAAAGTTTTATTGATTTCAGAAAGGAATGGCCAGGGAGAGAGAGAAACATCAACAATGAGAATCACTGGTAGGCTGCCTCCTGCACGCCCCGCACTGGGGATTGAGCCCATAACCCAGCCATGTGCCCTGACCGGGAATTGAACCGTGACCTCCGGGTTCATAGGTCAATGCTCAACCACTGAGCCACACCGGTTGGGCCCACACAGATAGTTTTGAGGGGTCTTCCATAGCCTGGCCAGCTTTCCAGCCTCTTCTCCTGCCGCTCCCCCGGGAAGCTGCCTTTGTCCCAGGAAAAGCCACAGAGGATTGTTCGCGTGGATTCCCAGCCCCGCACCTTTGTTCGGACTTCCTCCTGGCGTCACATGCCTCTGCCCCACCTGGGCAATCTTACTCATCCTCCCGTACAGCGCTGGTGTCAGGGCCCCTGTGCAGCCTTCCCTCCGGGCAGCCCGTCCTCCGCTTCCTGTGCCATTGTGCACGTTCCCACCTTCGTGCACTTCAGCACGAAGGCTCCCAGGTTGGGAGGTTGCCGCCCTCTGAAACCAAAGCTTGCAAGAACAGAAAAGGCCAACAAACAGCTTATCCGGCTGCAGAAGCAACTTAGCTCAGAAGACGGTTTGGGAATGATGGGAGGGAGGATCTCCTTTCATCTTAGAGCAACCCCATGAGGGCGGATCAGTGAACGATTCCATTGTACAGCTGAGAAAACTGAGGCTTAGGGACGTTAGGTTACTTGCCCAAGATCACAGCTAAGGAAAGGAAAGAGCCCGGACCCAAGCTCCGTACAGCTGGGCTCTAAAAGCCCCCAATTTTAACCCCCAAGTGGTACCACCTCTCCTACTGGAACTACCACATGCCTGTGTGTGCTGGGGCAGCGGGAGGTGACAGTCTGCAGGAAGACCGGCAGGGGGCTGGGCCATCAGGACCTGCTGGCTTTGTGCAGTGCCATCCGAGTGGCTGGCAGATGGTGGTCTCTGGAGTAGACACATTTCCTGGGACCAGGAAAGCTGGGCCAGTTTCCCTGGAGACCATCAAGTGCTAACCATCCTTCCCTCTGTCCCTCGTCTTACATTATAGCAGGCTTGCTGGGTTTCCTGCACTGTGCTTGTTCCTGGAGATACATGGTCTTGGGTAGCAAAAATCCTACAGCTTGCCCGGTTGACCTGGCTCAGTGGTTGAGTGTTGACCTATGAACCAAGAGGTCACAGTTTGATTCCCAGTCAGGGCATGTGCCTGGGTTGTGGGCTTGATCCCTAGTGTGGGGCATGCAAGAGGCAGCTGATCCATGATTCTTTCTCTGTCTCTCCCTCTCCTTTCCTCTCTGAAATCAATAAAAATATATATTTAAACACACACACACACTCACACACACACACACACTATAGCTCAACATCTATAAGAGAGGTAATGGGTGCTCAGAGGAGAAAGATGGTGACCAAGACAGATGCTGGAGCTAAACATTGGAGAAATATGTCTCCACATTTTCTCGTGGCAGATACAGGGTTTCACTTTTCACATTGATTTTTTTTTTTTAACGCCCTGGGAATTAATTTTGGTCTAAGGTGTGAGGTTGAATTCTAACTTAATTTCCTTTTTCAAATGGTAAGCTAGTTGCAAATGGTTTTTAAGCAATTCCTCTTTCCTCATTTACACTCGATGCCATGTCTATCATCTGATAAACTGGTGTATGTTTGATCTATTTTTTTTTTCCACTTTTTACTCTGTTCCATTGATCTTGGGAGGGAGGGACGATACTGTGGTGGCAAACTTTGCAGGCTCTGATGTCAGATTGTTTGGGGCGCGCCTCAATTCCCTCACTTGTGAATGTAGACGATACAAACACCTACTTCATGCCATGGCTGTGGAGATGGGAGGAGATAATGCACACAAAGCACTCATTACAGAGCCTGGCACAGAGCGGCCCATCAGTGAACACCAGCCGCTGCTGTGATCCCTATCTGCCTGTTCCCGGGCAGACCCAGGAGGCGAAATTACTAAGCGCATAGCTTTGAGCTGATGGAACACCAGCTGCTGACTGTGTGCGTGACCTCAGGCAGTTACTTACCCTGCACTGTCTCTCCGTTCTGCTTCCTCGCTCCGGATGGGGATATGAAAGCATCGACGGCAGCAGGTTGTGAACATGAAGCATGACCCCTCGACGAATGCTTTTTCTTCTGCTGATTATTATTACAACGTTATAATTTATGATCTGTCTTTAGGTGATGTAGCCCCTTCTCATTGTGTTTTTCCCCCAAAATTTTATGGGGAGTGGCACACATTCTCCACCGGGTCTACTGGGGGTGAACAAAATAGAATTTCTGGGTCTGCAACGTTGATGCCTAGCCCTTGACCTGCGCTGAAAGCAGGCCTTGTATCAATTCTCTTTCCTTCCTTTTATAGCTCTTTATTTCCCCTAAAGTTGATATCTGCCTGACCTTTTACTTGGGTTTCAATATGCCTATTAGGGATTCATCCCCCATCCTCTCTGAAAGATGTATACCCCTGCTCTCATAATTCCTCCGTCCCATACTTTTTCCCCTTTAAGACACCTTCCTGGACGCTTCTCCCCCTGGCTCCAAGCTATCCTGGTTCCTCCCCCGCGTTTCTTTTTAAAAAATAGGACAACCTTGCCCTGGCCTGGTAGCTCAGTTGGTTAGAGCATGATCCCATGTGCCCAGGTTGTGGGTTCATCTCTGGTCTGGGCACACACAGGAAGCAACCACTGAATGCATAAATATCTGGAATGAAAAAAATCTCTTTCTCTCTCTTCTCTCTAAAAAAAAAAAAAAAAAAAAAAAAAAAAGACAACCTGTGTTCTAACACCTATCTCAAAGCATCATGATTACTTGCCAATGCATCCATTTTCCCTGACTCTCCTTGCCCGTCCCTTCCACCCCAGGAGGAGGGGCCATATGTCTTGATTTCTCTATTTCTCCAAAGTTTATCATAGCGCTCAAGAAGCTTTCGAATGAATGAAAGAATAAATGAATGAACGGCCGGGACTGGTTTGGCTCAATGGATAGAGCGTCGGCTTGGGGACTGAAGGGTCCCGGGTTCGATTCCGGTCAAAGGCATGTGCTTTGGTTGTGGGCATATCCCCAGAAGGGGGTGTGCAAGAGGCAGCTGATCGATGACTCTCTCTCATCGATGTTTCTAACTCTTTATTCCTCTCCCTTCCTTTCTGTATAAAATCAATAAAATATATTTAAAAAAAAATAAAAATAAATAAAAAAAATAAATGAATGAACGAATGGGATTTGTATGTATAGGTGAAGTTTAAGAATGATATTGCAAGGTTTAAGGGTGGCCTCGGGCTTTTTTTTCCCTTTCTTTTTTCCTTTTTATTGAATGTATTGGGGTGGCTGGTTAATAAAATTATACAGTTTTCAGGCGTACAATGGCCTCAGGCTTTCTGCAAGGCCCACGCCAGCTTGCAGCGGGGCCCTGAGGGAGAGAAGCAGCATCGAAGCCCTTGGGACCCAAGTCACAGTTTCGGGAGCAGCCAGCTCTTTAACTCAGGAGGGAAAGACATTGGCCAAAGCCTTCCAGGCGCCGCCTCGAGGACTACAACTCCCAGAAGGCAGCGCAACGGCGTAGCGCGAGCGCGGGGTGGGTTCCGTGCGCTGACGTCAGACCCGCATGGAACCGGGAAGAGCCGGCCGAGAGGTACGAGTGGGGTGCGGGCTGAATGGAGAGGGCGAGGGGGGTGAGAGCCAGGGCGGAGCGGCCCTGGGGAGCTGAGATGGAGGGGCCTGCAGGGGGAGAAGCACAGGGGGGGGCGCCGACGAAGCGGGGGTCGCGAGGTGGAAAGATGCCGAGCTCCGCTTGCTCTTCCTGCAGCCACCATGACGAAGTTAGCACAGTGGCTCTGGGCACTGGCGCTCCTGGGCTCCGCCTGGGCGGCCCTGACCTTGGGGGCCCTGGACCTGCCTCCTTCCTGCCGGGAGGTCCTGTGGCCGCTGCCCGCCTACGTGCTGGTGTCCGCCGGCTGCTTTGCCCTGGCCACGGTGGGCTACCGGGTGGCCACTTTCCACGACTGCGAGGACGCCGCCCGCGAGCTGCAGAGCCAGATCCAGGAGGCCAGAGCCGACTTATCGCGCAGGGGGATGCGCTTCTGACTCCTTTTGCAACCCGACAGCCCCTCCCGCCCACCCCCCATTAAAGAGCAAGTTTACTTTCTGTTCAGTATGGAGAATGGGAATGGGGGGTTATGTGTGTACCAAGTGGGAGGCAGACAAGCCACCTTAAGTGAGGTCATCCAAGCTTTTACCTTTGCATTCTGCTGGTGTTCCTCCTTTTTGCTCCAAAGGAGGCAAAGAGCCCTTCTCAAGATCTCTCAGGATGGAAGTGTTTTTACTTTTCTGGTCCTTTTCACCCTGTCAGCAAGTACTTCTTGAAGTCTAACTTACATTCTTCTTCATAACATCCAAGCTCTGTCCTTGTTAAGGCCTTCCTAGGTCTTTTCTAGGTTGCTCTGGTTCTTTTATTACTAGAGGCCCATTGCAATATTCGTGCAAGAATAGCCTGTCCTTCCCCTGGCTTCACTTCCAGTCCACTGGGAGCCCACAAGTCCTGGCTCCTGTAGCTCCCCCCGCTGCCCCTCCCCCCTCGCCCCTCATAGCAGGCACCCCACTCCTCCCAGCTGCTCCACACCTGCGGATGCAAATTAACCTCCATCTTTGTTGGGTTAATTTGCATGCCCACTCCTGATTGGCTGTGAGCATATAGTGGATGTATAGCCTATTTACATGTTTGCTTATTATTAGGTAAGATTATTATTTTCCCTCACACATGCTCTGGTTCTTTTACTGTAGATACCTTTTCTGAGCTAAGCCTACCAGCCCAAGAATAATTCAGACAGCACACACCTCTACCCTCCACCAAACCCGGCAGGTTGAGAATCACTGTACGGAGAATGAGCCTTGATGGACAGGGATAGGGAACAGTTTATTTTAAGGCACACTCTAAAGATTTCACCGCAACCCCCAAATTAAAAAATATAATCTCTAAAAAATAAGTGCTTCATCTCCCAATCCCACCCACTCTTCTAAGTAAAGCTCTTTCTTTGGTCCCCGGATTCTCAGAGTTGTCTCTCTTTCCCATGAGCCCTGGCCCCCGTGCCGTGGTCGGCAGGAACAGTTGGAGCTGTTGGCTTGAACCTCTTTGGTAACAGGTTGGCATGGAGGCGCCCTGTGGCCAGTGAGCCGCCTCAGGTTTGTAGGAGTGGGTAGTTCCTGTCTGGCTCCTGAGGGTACTTCCAGAAAAGCCAGAGGCGAATGAGGCTGGTGAGGATTCCCGGGATGTTGGGCACCTGAAATCAGGGCTGTGTGAGGAGGGGAGCGGATCTCCCGCCGTGCACACCTGCCGCCCCTCCCTGCGCTGCTCACCATGATGTAGGGGTCTCTGAGGCGGAACCCGTAGAGCGTCCAGGAGGCGGAGGTGAGGAGGGTGGCGATGGTCAGTGAGAAGGAGAGGCGTTGGGTGGATTTGGTCTGGATCACTCTGGCCTGCGGGAAAGGAGGAAAGAGACTCCTTTTCCAGATGCACAGAAAGGCTCCCACCCTCCCCTCCCGCCTCCCCCTCCCCCACCTCCATGGCCCTGGCTCCCTCCTTTCCTTAGAGCCATGTTTCCCAAAGTGTGGTTACGAAAATTATAGAAGGGGTACACACATGTCAAAAGTTTGGGAAACACTGGAGTAGAGGGTAAGCTCCAGGCCCTATCTAGGGGAGCCTGGCCCTTCTTATCTCCCCCAGCACCAGGGACACCCCCACTTGGCCCACTCACCAGGTCAGCCAGTGGTGAGAGGTACATGCTGATGGTGAAGACACTGCAGAAGAGGCCCAGCTGCTGAAGCCTGGCCTCCATATTGGGCACCAGGACCCAAAAGTAGCCAAAGCCCATGAGAAGGACCCCCAGCAGGGCTGCAGTCTGCAGGAGCTCGGCACCCTGCAGGGGAGGGAACAGCCTGGCTGACTCCCCCGCCGGAGTTAATTCTCCCTGCCTTTCCCCTGCCCCCGGGGGCGGGGGGAGCCGGCCTTTGTCCGGGCCTCCGTCCGGGCCTCCGCATTGCACTTGTCACAGCCTTTTCCCACCAGTGACCGGGCCGCCCGCAGCACTGGGGACTGCTAGAGGAGGGGAAGATCTTTTCTGTGAGTTTGTATGCACAGGAGGAGCTTAATCAATGCTTGTGTGCCTGACTGGGGCAACAGCTAATCATCTTCTCAGCCACGGGCCCCGGTTCCGAAGGAACTAGGGGAGACAAGCCCTTTCCCTGTTTGTTGAGCAGCGGGCACCATCGGGGCAGGCAGAGCGACCAGCCTGGCCTGAGTGAGGGGCGATGTGTGGGTCTGGGAAGGCTGGCCCCATGGAGGAAGGAGGCCTGCGGTGCTGCAGGGGCCTTCTAGGAAAAGGCGGCAGTGCCAGCCTGTGCCGTCTTCCAGGAAGTACGTCTGTCCTGCCAGCGAGGCAGGCAGCAGCAGGTGGGTCAGGGCGGGCCCCTACCTTCCGGGGGCAGTAGTGCAGGTACACCACGATGTACAGGGTCTGGAGCACGGCGCCCACCGCGTTGACGACGATTAGGGTCCCATCTCCCTTCAGGGTCCCATAGCTCAGCCAGCTCAGGTTGCTGCAGGATGGAGGGGAGGGACATTCGCCTCTTCAGGGTCCCCACCCCATCCCACCCGCCTCAGACAGTCTCCCGCCGCAGCCGGCACCCCTCACCCCTCTCACTTGACATCCGTGGTGAGAAAGGGCAGGAACTGGACACTGTCCACTCTCCGGGTCATCCACATGTGCCTGAGGTCCGAGCTGGAACAGCGCCCCGAAGGCAGGGGTGAGAGGGGAAGGGGGGTCCCCAGAGCCTGCCATCCTCCCCTGCCCTCCCTCAGCTCCCTGGCCTCGGGGTCAGAGGCCCTGCCTCGCCCCGGTCCCCCGGTCCCCTCGACCCCTTTCCGCTTGGACCCCGGTTCCGGGCGCAGCGCGGGGCTGCAGCCGCGTCTCCCTGCGCCCTGGCGCTCCTCTCCCGCCCCGGGCCTGCCCTCCCGCCCGGCCGCGCTCACAGGCCGGTGGAGAACATGCCGAGGGTGAAGGCCACGCACAGCGCGGACAGCAGCGCGTCCGCCGCGCCCGCCTCCATCCCGCGGGACCGCTCCGTCCGCTCGGTGCGCGGTGCGCGCGCAGGGCAGGGAGGCCTGGGCGCCGGCTGGACGTGGCCCCGCCCCTTCCCGGCCCCCGGAAACGGAGCCGGAACCCGCTGCGGACGGAGGCGGGAGCTCAGGCCCCGCCCCTGGCCGGTCGCCGGGTCCTGACGTCGCCTTCCCTCCCGGTCTCGGTCGGCCCGCGTCCATGGCCCCCGGCGCTGCCCGCCCTGCGCGCACCCCTGAGCCGCCCGGGCCCCGGCCTCCGCGCTCCCGCGGGCCCAAAGCTGGCTGCACCCGACCGGGCCAGCGCGCCTCCCACCCAGAGCTCCGGATCGGAACCTCCGCGGCGCAGGGTTCGAGCGGCTTCCCGTTCGCTGGCGCCTTCCCCGTCTCTGCCCTGAGCCACAGGGGTTGCCAGGAACCACCTGTTCTGACAGGTGCCCTCTCCCGTCGGCCACACCACCCACCTGGCCGATCCCCTAAAACCCGTGCGCTGACCCCCCCTGGTCCAGCCCTGACTGCTGCTGGGAACGCTCCCTCCCGGGTTCCCACACGTCCCGGGCGGGGCGCCCTGACTCACTCCGCTGCAGGAGCACCCGCGCGGCTGCCCCAGCCCAAAGCCCCACCGCCGTGGGGACGGGCAGAGGTTAGACCGGAAGAACTCCCAGAGAGGCTGTGAGGAAACCCTCCGTCCCCAGCAGCCCTGAGGAGGGGACACCCCGCTTTGGGGAGGGGTATGGACTCCAGAGGGAAAAAACTCAGCCCGGTTGCTACTGGTATCCTCCATGGCAGGGACTCCATGGTTGGGTATAAGTCGGTATGGAGGGGCAAGTCCAAAAAAAACACACACATCTTTATTTTTAGACAAAGAATGTATAAAAAAATTCCAGTTTTAGAAATCAGACACACAGCATACGTATGTACACCTGTACACGTGGGCCCTGCCCTCACAGCTGCACTCCGGGAAAAGGTGGGCACAGCCCCCCTGCGGGCACAGCTTTCGGTGCTGCCCCGGGACAGAGGGTGCCGGGCTGGCTACACATCTCTCCGCGGCCGCTCCGCAGGTGGCAGAGGCGGGGGCCGCCCAAGCATCCTGCCTCTCCTGTCCCGGCTGCAGGCAGAGCTCCCGCTTCTCCTCAGTCCGTCCTGGCATCCTGGCTCTTCGTGGGAGGGGCATCTTTGCCAGGTTCTGTGCCCTCCCACAAGACCCCAGGTCCCTTCCAGCTCAGCTCCCAGCGCGCGCTTCTTAAGAGTCCATGGCTGCACAGCTTCGTTGGTTTTGGTTTTGGTGTGAGGGCTGGAACGGCCGGGTAAGGACTGTCCTGCTTTGTCCGTCCTTCCGAGGGGGAGGCAGGGATGGCACTACCAGGCTTGCCGACCTCCGGTGGGTTGAAACCCTTAATACTGACCCGTTTTGAGGCTGCTGGGTGGCAGCTTGTGCATTTGGTGGCAGTGGTTCCCAGCACTGGGGCTGGGCCCCAGGAGAGGTGAGGGGTGCCTGCCTGCCTCCTCAGCCCTGTCCGGTCCTCAGGCGAGACTCGGCGTCCGAGGTCAGAGGGTCTGCAGCAGCAGGATGGGCAGGAGCAGCGCAGCCCAGGCGAATGGGAAGAGGCGGGGGGCGGCGCTGTGACCGATGCTGTGCAGAACCTGCACCTCGGGGTCATCTGCAAGGTGGGAGGGCAAAGGTGAGCAGCCGCACCTCCTGGCCCTGGCCCTCAGCCCAGCAGGGTTCCTCGGGTCCCTGCCTAGCAAAGGAGCTGCCTCCTGTCCCCAGCCTCCTCAGCAGACCCCCTGGCTCGCCCCGGCGACCTACCAGCTGCAAGTCTCTTTTCCTGCGGATTGTCCTGGGCGTGAGGACTGTGAGCTAAAACACAGAGGTGGCCACAGGTCAGGCACGGTACCGGGGAGACACGAGTGGGGGTGCTGGGTGGGCCCCACCACCCCAGGTCATCAGGCCAGGCCCACAATGAGGGGAGGAGGAAGGAGGGTCACAGGCCCCTGACACTCACTGGTTTTGCCATCGACAGTCACCTTCAACCTCAAGCACCGGTCCTCTGTGTGGTGGATGGGCTTGGCTGCAAGAGAAACCCACGCAGGGTTAGGGAAGGGGAAGGAACAAGTGCAGATGCCTCTCCGGGCCTCCTGTCTCCGTCCCTGCTCGTTTGAATCCCTCTCCTCCCTCCCAGCTTTTACTCTTACCCTCCTTAGGTTTTTGCCCACTTCCCGCCCCATGGTCATCCCAACCTCCTTTCTCTGGAATAACCCCTGGCTTTGGAGATGGTGGTGGAAAGAACATGGCTACTGTCCCCTCCCCGCAGTCCTCCCTCCCCTCCTCCCGGCTGGAAATTGGGCGAGGCCTGCATGGTCTCGTCCCCTCACACGGGTATTTTGTATCCCCCGGCCCGGGCACCACGGAAAGGGTGAGGCCCGCATGCATTCTACGCAGAGCTGGTCTCATCACTCCTAGAACCTCCCAGTGCCCTCGGGAGAACCTCCTGCGATCTGCCCCGTCCGTCTCTCCAAGCTGGCCTTCCCCCCTGGGAAGTGTCCCTCCCGCTCCAGCCATGCGGAGTTCCCGGGACAGGTCACGTCCCCTCTGCACGTGTCCCCTCATGCATGGCCACCTCCTCTGCTTGCCCCAGCTCTGGGAAGCCAGGAAGCCTTCTCTGAGCGCCCTCCCCTGGTTCCCAGGCCTCTCCTCCGGGGCCCCCTGTGCTCACGTCTACCATGGCATACTGTCCTAGCGGCCAGCTACCCCCTGTGTGTCTCTGCCCAGCTTCCCAGAGGACAGGGACCCTGTGGGGTTTATCTCTGTGGCCACGGTGCCAAGCTCAGGAGAAGCTCACTCCACACTGTACTGTGAATGAGTGAAAAGGAGAGGCCCTCTGCGGCCTGACCGCCCGCGAAGCAGGCACATGGGCACCTGCCCCACGCCAGCCGCGTGCCCGCTCGGTGCCCCCTCACCCGCCTCCCGAGCGCTCACAGATGTAGTAGTAGCTGTGTCCCTCCTTGAACTCCTTGCCCAGGGTGAAGGGCGTGAAGCGCAGGAACTTCTCGGACAGTTTCTCGGGGCCGTGCCTGGCGCTGGGGTGGTTGCACTGCCAGCGGACCTGCTGCTTGGATTGGGGCTGGCACAGCTGGTACTGCTCGAGCTCCACCAGGTAGAGCGTGTACTGCTCCATGGCGGCGGCTGCCACCGCGTCGCCCTCGTAGTGGGGGCAGATGATGTCCAGGTAGTCGTTCAGCTGCACGTGCACCGTGTAGTCCTCGCTGCGGAACCTGGGCGCGCGGGGAGGGGAGCGAGCGTCACGCGGGAGCCAGAGGCTCCGGACGGTCACACGGCCTCCTCACGTTTCACGCCGGACCCCCACACAGGTGTGTTGGCAACCTCAGCTCCCAGTATTGACCGATCTTGGCCTCTTAAATATCTTCCCACCGTTTCCAAACACCCCTCCACCATCCCTGTGTTCAACAAGTAGCATCCACGCAGTGTCCTTTAGGCTGCAAAGCACTTCCCATTACCCCCTGATCTCTACCCCAGGATGGGCTGCTAAGTATTTCCTTAGCTCACCCATCATGCTCTTCCACCCATAAATATTTCCCCAAATCCATACCAGGTGTTCCTTTAAATGCCATGGGCCCCAGTCTGAGACCCCACCGGCCATTCTGTCCTCAGGGTCCAAGGAACCCTCCCTCTTCACCAGCCCCACACAGTCATGTCTTCACTTCTCTTACTCCTTTCATCTCCCACCCTGACCCATTGCGTATATCTCCTATTTCTCAGCTTCATTCCCCCCAAACCTCCAGTACACCCAGGCCCACTGAGAATGCCCTGACCCTTTAAGTTCAGTCACTTTCGTCCATTCATTCATTCCCCTCAAACCCCTCCTCCCAGCTGCTTAAAACGGCGCTCAGGCCTCCTGGTCCACTTTTCTCCAAGCACCCACACCACCATTGTCCCTTTATCTGCAAAAGCCACACAGTCAGCTGCGCGGTGAGCCCCAGAAACGCGGGAGTTCTCAGATCTGAGGCTGCCTCTCCTCCCAGGGCGGAGCCAGCTCCCCTCCCCCAGCCCATTCCCTCCGGGCTCCGCAGGCTCCAGCCTGACTGCCCCCAGCCCCTCCCCCCGCCCAGACACCTGGCTCCAGGCTGGGTGGGGTCCTGGCAGGGGGAAAGGGCCCCCTCACCTCCCTCTCCAGGCTGGTCAGCTCCTCTGAATTCCCCTCAGCACCGTCAGCTAGGCACTCAGCGGAGCTGGCTGCCAACGCGCTCGAACCAAAGCAAAGCTCTGGGCAGGCTGGTGGGAGGAGTGTCTGGCGGGAATGAGGCCAAGGCCTGGGAGGTGGGCACCCACTGCCCAGTCAGCATGACCCCCGCGGGCCTGGCTTTGCGGGTGGCTGTGTCAGTTCCCAGGCTCGGCTTAGCAGGGCCCCTCCCCCACCCTGGAGAGGAGAAGGAGAGAGGCTGGGAGGGAGGCAGGGGGAGAGAGAGAGGCTTTTAAAATTCCTCTCTGGAGAGAGAAACATAGAAGCCATTTCAGAACAGGTATTTCAGCCCTGGGCCTGGCATCCTTTCCCCATTCCAGAGAAGGGCACTGACTCATTCCTCATCCACTCTGCCGCCCTCCCCAGCGTTCTCGATTGCCTGTGAAAATGTACCTTGTCAGGTGCGGACCCCAGGACGGCACAGAGTCCCCCAGCCCCGGGCACCCTGCCCCAGGCCGAGGGGGCCGGCAGGTCCGATCGGGCAGGGGACTTGCCCCTCCAGGACCAGGGAGGCCCGTGCCCAGCCCGCAGGAGCACCGCCCTCATCCCACGCTGCCCCCCTCCAAGGTCCCACGGCTGACGGATGCTCACGGCCCTGAGTCACGGAGCCGGGCTCGCACCCGCCTAGCTCCCCGCCACCTCATCTCTGGCCTCGGCTGGGCCTCGCCCGGCTGCCCGTGCCCTCCAGTCTGGCCTGGCGAGTTCTCGTCAGTCCTGGGCATGCTACGTGAGCATGTGGCCAGATGGAACGGGGCAGAACTCTGCTCAGCGGGGGCACCCACCGCCCCCTCCCTGGGGTGCAATCTGCGCCACTGAGGACCCTTCTGGCTCTGGCTCTCCCGTCGGGGAAAGGGGGGCAGTGGCGTCAGGGAAGGCGGGGAAAGGGGCAAGGAAGAGGCTCCTTCCTGAAAGAGAGGAAACCTGGGAGCTTGGGAACGGAAAAGGCCGGGGTCACCCCCTCCCTACTCCCAGCTTCCTGTCCCCTCCTCCTCCTCCAGCCAACACCTGGCATGGGCATAAACAGGGACTTTGCTCTCTCCCACTAGGACAAGATTGGGTCAAGGAAGCAAAGAGCAGACAGCAGAGCGCGGGAGCGGGGAGCGGGGTGGGGGAGGGCTGGCTGGGCTGCCCCTTGTAAACCAGGGGGGCAAGAGGGCGCTGCCCTCCGGGGCTGGCAGCCAGCTGCTCTCACCCAGCACGCCACAGACACAGACCCCCACACCAAGCAATGCCGCTGCAGGGCCGGAGGAAGCTGGCACAATACCTTTATCAGGGGGGCTGGGGGGCGTGCTCTTCCTGACCCCAAGCCGTTCAGCCCTCCTCTCCATTCTTCTCCCCACCCTGCCTCTCCCGTTCCGCACAGAGACTGTTCCCAAAACTTCAGAAAACTCAAGGGCAAGAACAAAGGGTCCCACAGACCAGCGTCTTCAGTCCAGTAGTACCATTTGCCTCGCGGCCCTAAAAACTGCCCCGGGAGGAATTAACTCCTTGCTGCCCGGAGCCCTCGGTAACCTTTTAACCCCTTCCATTCCTCCGGGGCCTTTCCCATGACCTCCCTCCCCCATGCCTCTGGTTTTACTACCTGCGCCTCATAAACAGATGACTCCCTCGGCCTGCCCGCCGCAGCGCGTGCCTCCCTCCCTCCTGTCATCTCTGAGGATCCCCCCGGCGGGCTCCCCGCCGGCACCCCAAACACAGAGCTCCTTTAGGGTTACAGCGAGCCCTCTGCTTCCTCCTGATGGCACACCGGTGCCTGTCAGTGCGGGCAGATGCCCAAGCGCAGACAGGAGAGGGACGCAGGCTTTGGCGGTGGAGGGGCCGCCCCCAAGCGCCCCGGTGGCCAGGGGGGAGGCAGGGTCTGCCCAGCATGGGTGCCTCACTTCGGGGAAGTTGAGGTGCCCCGGGAAGGGCAGGAGGGGGAGACACAGAAACAGAAAGCAGCCGCCACAGGAAGGTTCCCACCCTGGGGTGGCCTGCTCCCCGCTCTGGGGGAGAAGAGAGGGAATAACACTGAAGGAACCCCTCCCGCCTCGGTGGCCACCCCAAGGCCCCCCAGCCGGGGGCTGGCTGGAGCAGCTGGGCCGGGGTGCAGGGCCGGAGACCGGGCTTACTTGGGGTTCGAACTGTTCCAGAAGACGGTGTGGCGGTCGGCGGCGGCCAGGCTGTAGCAGAGACCCAGCAGAGGGGCCCAGAGGAGCTCCATAGCGCGGGGCCTGGCCAGGCCGGGGGGCGGGGGCGCTCAGGCTCCGGGCTCCGGCTGGCTCTCCCGGCGCGGGCGGGCGGCAGGGCTCGCACAGATTTCGCAGGCGGCACAGGCTCCCAGATTTGGCTCCAGCGCCGCCGGACTCCGCCTTTTGGGCCAGCGCCGCCCGCCCGGCACCCGCCCCGCCCCCGCCCCGCCCCGCCCGGCGCTGCCCCGGGCCTGGGGCCGGGAGGTGGAGGAGGGGCGCCGGCGGGGAGCGAGCGCGGCTCCCCCCGGGCAGAGCTGCGTGTCGCCCACTCGGGGGTCCGTGTGCCGCCTGCTGGGCCTGCCCGCGGGTGGGTGGGGGGTCTGTGTCCCCGGCAGAGCCGCGTGGGGAGAGGGAAGCCAGCGGCGCTGGAACACGCGGGGGGAGCCCCGGCTTTGCGCGCAGCGCGGATCTCGCGGGGCGCGGGGCTGTGGATCGGTCCACCGCATCCCCGCGCGTCCATCCCGGCTCCCCGCGTTCCCACACTCCTCCCCGCCCCCCGGGCCCGGCTGCGCTCCCCGGCCCCTCCTCACGTACGCGGCTGTTTGTTTTTGTTGGGTTTGTCAATGTTGTCTTTGTTCGGGAGGTTGTGTCATCGCCTGGATGCCGGGAATGAAGTGTGACCCTGAGTGACCAAGTGTGTAACGTGTGTGGCCGGGGTGAGGGCGCACGTCTGTGCCTGGGAGAGGGCAGCCGCAGCCTGGGCCCGCGACAGCGTCTGTCTGTGTTTCTGCGCCAGAGGACGCGGGCTGCGTGTGTGTGTGTGTGTGAGTGCATGTGTGTGCCTGTGTGTGTGTGCACATACGTGTGCGCCGCGCGGACGGGCTTTGAGTGTGGACGGTGAGAACCCGGCATGAAGTGACTCACCACACATGTGCATCTGGCATGTGATGTTGTGCAAGTGTGAGAGCGTCTGAATGTGTCCCAGCTGCGCCTGGGGGTGGGGGGGAGCGTGTGAAACTTGGACGCGTGTTGCACGAAGAAGGGAAAGTGCACAGGCCGGCAGGGCACGCGGGGGGGCGGGGGGCAGGGGTGTTCACGTGGCGCCCCGGGGCGGGGCAGCTGGTCTCCTAATCCTCAGGCTCCAGAACCCCGCGCGCCCCCTTCCCCGCGCCCCGTGAACACACCCACTGGGATTCCCTGGGCAATGGGGGCGGAGGGGGCCGCCTCGCCGGGGTCTTCTGTCTGCGGAGGGAGCTCCTGGCGGGGGGGGGGGGGAGTCTGCCTCGCGGGGAGGCACGGACGGGCAGGCGTTGGGCTGCACGGAGTGTCTCGCGTGGGAGGCGGAGTGCTGTGCGCCTGGCGGCCTGTGCGCGCCCCCGGGAGGTGTCGGGGTGTGCGCGCCCCAGGCCAGCCCTCCCCGCAGCTCCCAGCGCGGGAAGCCGCAGGCTCCGGCCCTCCTCTGCCCCCCCCCCCCCCCCGCCGGCCGGGCCCCTCTCCCCGGTTCCCAGGCCGTTTCATCCTCCTCTTTTACGGCCGGGCCGGCGACAGCCCCTGTAATTACCCGGGGCCGGGACGCCGAGGCCGGTCCGCGCTGACCCCGCGGGGCGGGAGGGCCGGGCTGGTCCCCGCCCCCGGCCTCGGGGCGCAGGCTGCGCGCGGTACGGACGTGCGGTGCGGACCGTAAATATTTGCCCTCACCTGCTGAGGGCCAGACCCGCCTTCCCCGCCCCCCTGCGCCCCGGGGCGGGCTCCGGCCCCCGGCGACGTGCCCGGCCCCGCGTTCCACCGCCCCTCCCGCCGGGGCGAAGTCTACCTGCCGCCGGCTCCGGGCGCCTCACGCGCTCTTTACTCACCTGGGAGGTCCCCGGCGCCCGCCTCCCACGTGCCCGACGGGAGGTGGTCCCGGCCCTTCGCCCGGGTCCCCGGGAACCCAGGCTCGGCGCGGGCAGCACTGAGCACATAGTAGCTGCTCAATAAATGGCTGTGGAGCGGGTGACATCACTGTTTGGGGAAGGAGCCTCTGCCCTCTTAGTGCTCAGAGCAGACACGGAGAGGGGCTCCGAGGGGGAGGAGGGTGGTGGTGCCCAAGGAGAGGGCAGCCCCGGGTTGCCCCCCGGGGGAGGTGGTTTGGGGCACAGCCCCCCCCCCCCCCCATTTTCTCGCATCGCTGGGACCGCGGGGCGGTACCGCGTCGGGTCCCTCGGCTGCGCCGCTCGGTCGGGCAGGTTCAGGCTCGCTCCGCCCAAGCCGCCGGGCCAAGTCCTGCCTGCGTCTGGGGCTGGGGCCGGTGGAAAAAAGGTGTGTGTGTGTGTGTGTGTGGGGGGGGGGATTGGAAACACGAACGTAACACGGAGCCTCCTTCCCCGGCGTGGCGCTTCCCCCAACATCCTCACTTCGGGCTTTGATCTCATTACTCATTACTCGTCTACTTTTGTGTTTGGGGGTCGTTTTCCAGACCTAATGGGGCATCCATTAGGGGCCGGTGTTGTAATTAGCAACGAAAGTAAGGCGGCCACTGAGATGAAATCCCTGCCCTTGGGGAGCCCGGGGACCGGCGGGGGAACAGACAAACCACTATTTGTTTAGACAGCACACTCGCCGGGAGTGTCCCCGCGCAGACCGCAGCCCGCGCTCCGGAGCGCTGCGCCGCCTGCTGGACGCCGAGGAGCGTTGCAGGCACTGCGTGGCCCAGACAGACAGCAGAGAGGCCCAGAGACTCAACCTGAAGGCCAACCCACCCCGTCCCTCCCCCTCCGCAGCCCCCGGCCTGCCCAGGCGGGTCTGTCTCTGGCTTTGGGCTCCCTCTCACCGCAAACTGGTGCGCTTGTGCAGGCTCTCACCACCGCCAGGCAAACATCTGTGCTTAGAGCGGTCTGAGGTGTCTGTCTGTCTGTCTGTCTGTCTGCCTGTCTGGGAAATTCCCCTCCTGGGCCTTCTCTGTGAATTTCTGAGACAGGATTAACCCTCTGAGTGTCTGGCAGGAGGCCCGACCTCTGGAGGGACGACCTCTGAAAGGACACACTGCCAAAACCGGTTTGGCTCAGCGGATAGAGCGTCGTCTGCGGACTGAAAGGTCCCAGGTTCGATTCCGGTCAGGGGCATGTACCTTGGTTGCAGGCACATCCCCAGTAGGGAGTGTGCAGGAGGCAGCTGGTCGATATTTCTCTCTCATTGCCATTTCTAGCTCTCTATCCCTCTCCCTTCCTCTCTGTAAAAAATCAATAAAATATTAAAAAAAAGAAGAAGAAGAAAAAAGAAAGGACACACTGTCCACCCTGGGGGTACTGTCCGCCTGGAGGCGCCATTTTCAGTCTGGACCTGGCAGAGCTACTTGATTGCTACTCCTTTACTGGGCACCCTGTGGTTGGGGTGGCAAAACCACAGGGTCCTGGGGTGCCCAGCCCCTGAGGGTACCCTTAGACATTGGGGTAGGGGTGGGAGGCCTGAGCCTCTGTGCCATTCCCTCAATGTCATTCTGAAAAGTCAAGTGTATGTTTCCCATTTTATTGGTTAAGTGTGTATATTTCCCACTTTATTAATAACTAGAGGCCTGGTGCAGGAATTCAGGCACAGGTGGGATCCGGCCGGCCATCCCATCAGGCCTATAGGGCAGGGCAGGGGTGGGGTGGGAGGTTGGCTGGCCGGACTTCCGGTGAAGGGGACAATTTGCATATTAGCCTTTATTATATAGGATGTATGTAAAGTCGGAAAAAAGAGAACAGGAGTCTTGGCCGGGTAGCTCAGTTGGTTGGAGTGTCATTCTGATATGCCAAGGTTGTGGGTTTGGTCCCCAGTCAGGCACATACAAGAGGCAATCAACAAATGCATGAATGACCAGAACAACAAATCAGTTTCTCTCTCTCTCTCTCTCTCTCTCTCTCTCTCTCTCTCTCTCCCCTCTCCTTTCTCTAAAAAAAAAATAAATAAAATTAAAGAGAGAGAGAGAAGAGGAACCCTAGCTGGTTTGGCTCAGTGGTTGGAGCTTTGGCCCTTGGACTGAAGGGTCCCGGGTTCCATTCTGGTCAAAGGCAGGGCAGGTGGGCGAGTTGGGGGGGCAATCTATCGATGTGTCTCTCACACATCGATGTTTCTCTCTATGTTCCCCCTCCCTTCCACTCTGTTTAAAAATCAATGGGAAGCCGGGACCGGTTTGGCTCAATGGATAGAGCGTCGGCTTGGGGACTGAGGGGTCCCGGGTTCGATTCCAGTCAAGGGCATGTACCTTGGTTGTGGGCATATCCCCAGTAGGGGGTGTGCAAGAGGCAGTTGATTGATGACTCTCTCTCATCGATGTTTCTAACTCTCTATCTCTCTCCCTTTCTCTCTATATAAAAATCAATAAAATATATTTTTTTAAAAAATCAATGGGAAAAATATCTTTGAGCGAGGATTAACAATAGAGGGAGAGAGAGAGAGAGAGAGAGAGAGAGAGAGAGATAGATAGTAGAGGAGAAGAATAAATGGGAGGAGGAGCCACCAGCCAGCTTTTTGTTGTGAGATTCGGGGTGGGGTGGGGTTGCTTGCTTTTACACAGTGTGAAAAATATCACACTTTTTTTTTTTTAAATCAATCTTTATTGTTCATATTATTACAAAGGTTCCTCATTTCTTCCCCCCTCCAACAGGTTCCCCCCCCACCCTCCGCCCCCTCCCCCTCCCCCATTGTCCTCATCCATAGGTGCACAGTTTATGTTCAGTTTCTTCCTCCCTCCCTTTCTTTGATAGTAAATCCCTTTTCAGATAGTAAATCAGTTACTTAGCATTTTCTCATATCAATAATACCTCCACATGCCCAAAGAAATATCACACATTTTTATTGTGTACTTTTTTTTCTCCTTTAATTTTATGACAAAAGACATTTTTCATGTTGCAAACTCTTTATAAACAACATTGGTTTTAGTAATTTTATTTTAAATCCTCTCCTGAGGATACATTTTTATTGATTTTTAGAGAAAGAGGAAGGGAGAGAAAAGCATTGATGTGAGAGAGAAACATTGATCAGCTGCCTTCCATAGGTGCCCAGTCCAAAGCCTTTTGTGTATCGTATGACAGTCCAACCAATTATAACCACTTGGCCAGGGCTGTAAATAATTAACATATATTTTTAGCCCTAGCCAGCTTGGCTCAATGGATAGAGCGTTGGCCTGTAGACTGAAAGGTCCCAGGTTCCATTCTGATCAGGGACACATGCCAGTGGGGAGCGTGCAGGAGGCAGCTGATCAATGATTCTCATCATTGACGTTGCTATCTCTCTTTCCTTCTCCCTCTCTGAAATCAATAAAAATATATTATAAAAAACAATTTATATATATTTACAAACAATATTTAAAAATATTTTTATTGATTTCAGAGAGGAAGAGAGAGGGAGATGGAAACATCAATGAGAGAGAATCATTGATTGGCTGTCTCCTGCATGTCCTCCACTGGGGATGGAGCCAGTAACCTGGGCTGGAATTGAACCAGGGACCACCTGGTTCACAGTTCAGTGCTCAACCACTGAGCCGTGCAGGCCGGGCTAAACAATATCTTCAATGGCAGCATAACATCCCATTGAGTGTTTCAGACTTGGCCATCGTAATGAGGCAGGGCAGATATAAATACACACAGCCACACACCCACGCAGGCTGGCTTCAGTTGTGAACACTTGAGTTGACTGGCTCTTAGGACCTAGAAATAAACCTGAGGTTGGCTTTCACTCAACAAGTATTTATGGAGCACGCGGTCTGGACTGGACTCCGAACTGGGGGCGTTGTGGGGATACGGGGAGAGATCCCAGCTGTCATGGAGCTCACGTTTTAGATGGGATCTGGGCATGGCTTGTCTAGATTCTGGAGAATCTCACAATGTGGGGAAGTGCTTTGGATGTTGCCAAGCTAAAGCCAGGCTCTTTTACTGAGGGCCGAAGTGACCAGAACCGCATGGATCTGTTCCCGCGCGCACACACAACTCCTGATTCCATGGAAGAGGGTGGGGTTCCTCTCCTGGGAGTCCACGCAGGGAAGTGGGGGGAGAAGGGAGGGGCCATGGAAGGAGGATGGGAGGGTTTGTACGGCTGCCTCTTCCACCAAAAACAGACTCATCGCCCGGTTGGTGTGGCCCGGTGGTTGAGCGTCAACCCAGGAACCCAGAGATGGGAGTTCGATGCCCGGTCAGGGCACATGCCTGGGTTCTGGGCCCCATCCCCAGGAGGCTTGCAGGAGGCAGCCCATCGGTGATGTTTCTCTCTCATCAGTGTTTCCGTCTCTTCTATCCTTCTCCCTTCCTCTCTCTCTACAAAAAATGAAATAAATAAGATTAATTGCTCATGTTACACACTGTACTAGGAGGCACTGGGGACTCTGAAATAGATCATTGCCCTGAAGGAACCTGGTTTACTGGCAAATACAATATATCATTAGGATATCAGATAAGGATGGTAATAGTGGTGTGAGGGGAACCACAGGCTGTGGCTCCGGGAGGAGGGGATGGTTGTTTGCGGGGAGGAGGGCTTCGCACAGAGGAGACATTCGGTGTGAGTGTGGGGGACAAGGAGGCATTCCCATGAGAAACACACTCAGGTTTGTATTGTAGAAAAGTCACTGTGGGTGACAGCCTGTGGGCAGAGGAGGGAGCTCAGAGGTAGAGGGACTTGGGGCCTGAGCTGCAGGAGCTCTGGTGGGAGGGAGGAGGCCCGAAGCTGAGGACTGGCAGAGGCAGGAAGAGCAGAGGAGACGTGAACCGGAGGTGCATGGGACCTGAGCCAGGGGCAAGAAGGAGGGGAGGGCGTGGAAGGCGTGGTGGACAGGAAATGGAGGAGCAGACCTGGGAAGGAGAAATGAAGAGTGTCATTTTGGTCACTGTGTCAAATTGAAATTATTTTGGCTGCAAGTAGCAGAATACCCAACTGCCAAGGTCTATTTCTCTCCCCCCTCCCCCACCCAGCAAAGCATTCGGGAAGTGGGACAGAGGCTCAACCTGATTTCAAAGACCCAGTGCCCAGTGCCCTCTGCCAGCCTCCCTGGCCTCTGGAGTCACAGAAAGGGGTGGAGGCACCAGGTATCGTCAGAGGCTCTGTTAAGTGTGTTTTTTAGACGCTGATCTCAGCCCTAACTGGTTTGGCTCAGTGGACAGAGCATCAGCCTGCTGGCTGAAGGGCCCAGGATTGATTCCGAGGGAGGGCACATGCGTGGGCTGCAGGCTTGATCCCCATTAGGGGTCAGGAGGCAGCCAATCAATGATTCTCTCATATAAAAAATCAAATATATATAGTTGATTTCAGAGAGAGGAAGGGAGAGGGAAAGAGAGATAGAAACGTCGATGATGAGAGAGAATCACTCATCAGCTGCCTCCTGCACGCCCCCCACGGGGGATGGAGCCTGCAACCCGGGCCTGTGTCTTTTTTAAAACGCCGCGGGACAAATTGTTAAAAATCGGGACTGTCCCGCCAAAAGCGGGACATCTGGTCACCTTACCCTCACCGGCTAGACTCCCGTGACACAGCGTCAGAGCAGGCATGTAGGTGCTTCTGATGCAGAAGCATTCCTCCTACATAACCTTTCCCTGATTACAGGAGAAGTCAGTGATCAGCCCTGACCGGTGTGGCTCAGTGGACAGAGCGTCGGCCTGCGGACTCAAGGGTCCCAGGTTCGATTCCGGTCAGGGGCATGTACCTTGATTGCGGGCACATCCCCAGTGGGGGATGTGCAGGAGGCAGCTGATCAATGCTTCTCTCTCATTGATGTTTCTAACTCTTTATCCCTCTCTCTTTCTCTCTGTAAAAAAAATCAATAAAATATACATTAAAAAAAAAAAAAGAAGTCAGTGATCAGAAAGCTAGGAGACGCACAAATGAAGAAAGAAAGAAGCCTCCCCCGGAGCCAGCACAGGGCCACCGCCCGCCGGCTCTGCCCTTTACGGGAGCGTCCCTGGGGGTCATGGTTTAATGCCGGAAGCCTGGCCGAGGGGGGGGGGGGGTTATGGTCTCCCCGGCTTCCCAGCTGCGTGTTTCATCACGGCCTGCTCTCTTTACAGACTGTGCCCGGCCGTGTGGGCACAGAGGAGAGACTGCCTCCGCGCCCCCACGGGATGGGGAGACCCGGGCTCAGAAAGGGGGTGTGTGATGGGGGGGTGGGGCCGTGTCATTCCTTTCACACCGTGGGGCCCAGCGGCCCTGGGTGGGAGGGAAGGCGAGCAGAGGGAGTGCGTCCAGAGAAGGCGGGAGGGGGGTGAGGGGAGAGGGCTCCGTCCAGCACCAGGGCCCGTGAGTGGGGAAGGCGAGGGGACAGGGAGGTGCTGGGCCCTAGAAGGGACCCGAGGGCCTGGGGGGGGGGGGGCAGAAGCCTGCCCCGGCCTTCCCCGTAGGCAGGAGATCCAGAACATGGCTCACTCCTCGCTTCCCCAGATGGTCGCTGAGGCCAGCCTGGTGTGCGCACTGGGCGCTGCGGGCGGGCCAGAGCGGGGTCCGGAGGGAGCTGGGCTGGAGACCCCTGTGGGGCCTGAGCCAGTTCTGTATGCACCTCCTCCCTCCTTTCAGCTGACGCCAGGGCTGTATCCCAGGTGCCCAGGGAGCCCACAGCTGCGGGCTGGGGAGCGGGGAGCGGCTGCCATGGAGCCCGGGGTGCCTTTCTCTCCGCGCGGCCTGGCCTCCTGGGCTGCCGGGTCGCTGTGCTGGTCCTGGGGTGATGGGTAAGGTGACCAGACATCCGCTTTTGGTGGGACAGTCCCAATTTAAAATATATATATATATATATATATATATATATATATATATATATATTATTGATTTTATACAGAGAGGAAGGGAGAGAGAGAGAGATCTAGAAACACTGATGAGAGAGAGTCATCCATCAGCTGCCTCTTGCACAGTCCCCACTGTGCCAAACCGGTTTCGGCAAGGGACAGTCCCAATTTTTAACAGTCTGTCCCGCGTCCCGAGGCGTTTTAAAACAGTCCCGATTTTTGGAAAGACGCCGGACAGCTCCCGGGACAGCACATGCAGAGGGCATGCGGCAGCAGATAGCAGTGTGGCCTCACGCTCTGCTCAGGCGCCAGTGGTTGTGCCTCGGAGCGGTTTGGAAAAGAAAGCTCCTCTGGCCTTTGCACGGTCTGCTATCTTACGACACAGACAATAGACAAGTTCAAGGTTAACGATCGGCCTAGGACCTGACAAACAGCCGTGACCCGCCTTTAGTGAGGAATTTTGTTGTTGTTAATCCTCCACCCAAGGATATTTTTTCCATTGATTTTTATGGAAGGGGGAGTGGGAGGGAGAGGGAGAGAGAGAGAGAGAGAGAGAGAGAGAGAGAGAGAGAGAGAGAAACATCGATGTGAGAGAGACACATCCATTGGTTGCCTCCCACACTGGCTCAGGTCGGGGCTGGGGATCGAACCTGCGGCTGGTGGGACTCCGCAGGAAGTGCTCCCCTGGGGACAGGCCTCCGGAGGGAGACCGGCTGAGGACATCCCAGACGAGCCCGGAGAAGGCCAGGCCCACCCAGCAGGGCTTAGAAGCACGCCAAGGGGCTGTACTTCATCAGAGAACTGAGCGGAGGCAGAGAGAGAGGTTTTGGAGACGCAGGAGTCGTGATGGGCACGGCGCCCTGGGAATAACAGCTCACTCTACAGGACGTGGTGGTCACCACTGCAGGCTCCTCCTCGGAAGCTCTTTGCAGACCAGAATGCACTTATCGTCGCCATCAGAGATAGATAGTATTGTGGTCCTATCAATAGGACAGAGAAGTCAGTAACCTTCCGGAGGTCACACAGCTAGTGTGGTCTGAAACAAGGCAGTCTGGCTGGAGAGTCCTGATCTAACCACTGCACCACACTGCCCAGCGTTCTGGCAGCTGCTCCTAGCGTGGGGTGCGCGCTAGTCTGGGGCGAAGGTCCCTGGGAACACAGAGACACAAGGCCCGTAGGACACAGTCTTTGCAGGTGCAGCCGCGGTTTGGGGGTGGGGGCAGGCGGGTTATCGGTGTCGGCATCAGGAGCCCAGGTGGGTAGCGGGACCATGAAGGCCTCCAGTTCGAACACTTGCTTTCCGGCCCGGCCGGGTGGCTCAGTGGTGAGGGTAAACCTATGCACCGGGAGGTCATATCTGATTCCTGGTTGTGGGCTTGGCCCCCAGTAGGGGCGTGCAGGAGGCTGCCATCAATGATTCTCTGCCATCACTGATGTTTCTATCTCCCCCTCCTTCCTCTCTCTGAAATAAATTAAAACATATTAAAAACAAAAGGTAATCTTTATTTTTTGAGGTTTTTTTTTCTGCAAAAAGCTTTATTTTTATTATTATTTTTAAAAAATATATATATTTTTATTGATTTTTCACAGAGAGGAAAAGAGAGGAATAGAGAGTTAGAAACATTGATGAGAAAGAATCATCAATCAATCAGCTGCCTCTTGCACCCCCCCCCCCCGCCCCTTCCCCCGGGGATGTGCCCGCAACCAAGGTACATGCCCTTGACCAGAATCCGACCCGGAATCTTTCAGTCCACAGGCCGACGCTCTATCCACTGAGCCAAACCGGTTTCAGCTGTTAAAAGCTTTATTGTTTCCATGTGGTCCAATGCATGGGAGAGGGCACTAGGGGTTTCGGGGAGAAGCGCAGGCAAAAGCCAGGCACCAGGGGGTGCAGAGGGGCCCCCAAGGCCTCTGGGCTCCAGGGGCTCAGCTGGAGGGGGCGCCTTTGGCAGAGACACCCGCCCGCCCAGCCTGGGCCGCAGCCTTCGGAGGGGAGGCAGGTGTGGCCCCTCTTCTGGATGAGCCTCTCCTCCTCCCCCGGAAGTGGTTCTCCAGGGGTCAGCGCTGCGGGCCTGGGGCAGAGCCAGGGCTGCAGGCCCAGAGGCCGGCTCAGCTCCTCTCCCAGGCCGGGCGGCGTGCATGGCCCCCGAGTTGTGCCCCTCATCTCGGGGCGGCTTCTGCTCGTCCTGGAGGAGAAGGCGGCACCCGCTGGGTTTGCATCTGTAAGAGCCGCCCAGCGCCCTCTGCTTCTCCGCCAACGCGAGGAAGACATGGCCCCCGCCCTCCAGCCACAGCGTCCGGAGAGGTAGGTGTGGGCGCCTGGACGCCTGGCCAGGCGGTGGACGGCAGCCTCAGGCTCGGGGGAGTAATTATAACAAATTTGGGAGCTCCTGGTTGTTCGGCAGTAGGTGTGTTGTTCCACAGTAGATGTTACAGTGTGTTGTTGGCAGTAGGGTTAGATTGTGTTGTTGGCAGGAGGGTTAGGGTGTGTTGTTGGCAGTAGGGTTAGGGTGTGTTGTTGGCAGTAGGGTTATGGTGTGTTGTTGGCAGTAGGGTTATGGTGTGTTGTTGGCAGTAGGGTTAGGGTGTGTTGTTGGCAGTAGGGTTATGGTGTGTTGTTGGCAGTACGGTTAGGGTGTGTTGTTCCACAGTAGATGTTACAGTGTGTTGTTGGCAGTAGGGTTAGATTGTGTTGTTGGCAGGAGGGTTAGGGTGTGTTGTTGGCAGTAGGGTTAGGGTGTGTTGTTGGCAGTAGGGTTATGGTGTGTTGTTGGCAGTAGGGTTAGGGTGTGTTGTTGGCAGTAGGGTTAGGGTGTGTTGTTGGCAGTAGGGTTATGGTGTGTTGTTGGCAGTAGGGTTAGGGTGTGTTGTTGGCAGTAGGGTTACGGTGTGTTGTTGGCAGTAGGGTTATGGTGTGTTGTTGGCAGTAGGGTTATGGTGTGTTGTTGGCAGTAGGGTTGTGGTGTGTTGTTGGCAGTAGGGTTGTGGTGTGTTGTTGGCAGTAGATGTTACAGTGTGTTGTTGGCAGTAGGGTTATGGTGTGTTGTTGGCAGTAGGGTTATGGTGTGTTGTTGGCAGTAGGGTTAGGGTGTGTTGTTGGCAGTAGGGTTATGGTGTGTTGTTGGCAGTAGGGTTAGGGTGTGTTGTTCCACAGTAGATGTTACAGTGTGTTGTTGGCAGTAGGGTTAGATTGTGTTGTTGGCAGGAGGGTTAGGGTGTGTTGTTGGCAGTAGGGTTAGGGTGTGTTGTTGGCAGTAGGGTTATGGTGTGTTGTTGGCAGTAGGGTTAGGGTGTGTTGTTGGCAGTAGGGTTAGGGTGTGTTGTTGGCAGTAGGGTTATGGTGTGTTGTTGGCAGTAGGGTTAGGGTGTGTTGTTGGCAGTAGGGTTACGGTGTGTTGTTGGCAGTAGGGTTATGGTGTGTTGTTGGCAGTAGGGTTATGGTGTGTTGTTGGCAGTAGGGTTGTGGTGTGTTGTTGGCAGTAGGGTTGTGGTGTGTTGTTGGCAGTAGATGTTACAGTGTGTTGTTGGCAGTAGGGTTATGGTGTGTTGTTGGCAGTAGGGTTATGGTGTGTTGTTGGCAGTAGGGTTACGGTGTGTTGTTGGCAGTAGGGTTACGGTGTGTTGTTTGGCAATAAGGAGTTAAGGCAGAAAACATAGAGGTGGTGCCGGAGGTGGTGACTGGGAAGAGGGCGGAGGGTGGTCGGAGGCTGGCAGAAGGGGCGGCCCTGGGTCTGTTCCGTCCAAACACACTTGAAGCAAGAGATACACCCAGGACCGCTGAGGCCTTCGCCAAAAGGTCATCTTTCTTTTCTCTCTGTTTTAACTCGCTCCCCAGGCCTTTCTGCTGGAGCTCGGGTGTCAGATGCTTCCACTCAGGGCCCCAGAGGAGCAGGCAGGACTCAGCTGTGGGCCGTTAGCATCCGCTTCCCAGCAGATGATGCCCATGGCCCTGGCTCTTGTCCTGGCTGCTCCTGCCCTTCTCCCAGGGAGGGGCCCAGCTTTCCCATCCACTGTGAGAACTACTGGGTTTCCTCCCAGCAGATCCTTTCTCTGCTCTAAGTGACCTCGAGTCAGTGTCTGTCACGAGCAGGACAGAACCTGGACGGTGCGGAGCGGGTCGGTGATGGTGCCGAGAGCCAAAGCCTGGGGGAGGGGGCAGAGCATGTGAACCTAGAAACGAAGGCCAGTGTGAGAGGCAACAGCATGTGTCTGAGATCCAGGAGAGTCGCTGTTCAGGAAGTGCGGGCGTGGGCAGACAGCCAGTGTTCTGACGGGGAGTCACAGGCAGGGTGTTTGTGAGAAAGGAAAGGGAACAATGGCATCGGTAGACGTGTTGATGTAAGTAACTTCCAGCCTGGCTGGTGTGCTCCAGGCCGGGCATCAACTGCTGCCAGTTGGGTCTCCAGTGGTGTTTCTATCTCTCCTCCTTTTCTCTCTCTCTAAAAACAAACAAAAATATAAATAAAAAAGAGATTTGCTTAGAAAAAATAAATGTTCAAAGCTGTAGGTATCTGTACATATAAAAGCTAATATGCTGTGTCCGACTGTCAGGCTGGTTGCTATGATGTGCACTGACCACCAGGGGGCAGACGTTCAATGCAGGAATCGCTGTGACTTGGCAGAGGCAGTTCTTGGGTGATGCACCCCGAAACCAGAGAGGAGGGGGCCCGGTTCCTCACCGGCTGTGCAATTCCACCTTTGGCCGTGGGTTATGTTGCCGGGGCACCGTCGGCCCCCGATCTGGTTTACTGCATGCTGGCATTTGGGTTCCCCACCCTGGACAGCAACTTCGCAGAGTGCCCTCTCGAACTCCGGGACCCCTCGGGTAGTCGGAGAGCCAGTTTTGGGCTGATTCCTGCAGGCCAGGCTGAGGGACCCCACCTGCATTCACTCTGGAGACACCGCAGGAGGTTGGCTCCAGCGTGTGTCCGGCCCATCTAGCCCAGTCCCGCCCTGCTGGCCACCTTCTAATTAATTTCCTTTCAATGTGCACAAATCAGTACCCTGGGTCACTAGTGTTTTTTGTTTTGTTTTTTAAATTGATTATTATTATTATTTAAAATATATATTGATATATTTTATTGATTTTTTTACAGAGAGGAAGAGAGAGGGATAGAGAGTTAGAAACATCAATGAGAGAGAATCATCGATCAGCTGCCTCCTGCACACCCCCTACTGGGGATGTGCTCGCAACCAAGGTACATGCCCTTGACTGGAATCAAACTCGGGACCCTTGAGTCCACAGGCCAACACTCTATCCACTGAGCCAAATTTTTATAAGAGTTTATAAACTGAGGATATATGCCGGGGAGGAAGATCTTAAATGCTCCAGATAATAATCCTTTTATAGTTTCTTTTATTCATTTGAGATTAAGGCGGGAAGATTACAGGAAGGTGGGAGAAAGCAGGGTGGAAAATAGATGACAGGATAGCTAAGATTGTGTACTAGGTGGCATTTCTCCCCCACCCCCAAATGGGTTTTCAGAGAGAGAGGAAGGGAGAGGGATAGAAACATCGGAGAGAAAGGAACATCATCCATCTGCTGACTCCTGCACGCCCCCTACTGGGGACAGAGCCCACAACCTGGGCATGTGCCCTGACCAGGAAGGTGACCTCTTGGTTCCTGGGTCGACACTCAACCACCGAGCCACACCGCCAGGCTGAAAGGTGGCATTTCAAAGGTGTGTTCACCTAGAGGCACACAAACAAAGGACAGGGCTTGCTTACGGCAAGAAGAACCTTGTACAATAAAACTAGAGGCCCCCTGGCTGGTGTGGCTCAGTAGGTCAGGCGTCTTCTCGTGCACCAGAAGGTTGAGGTTCTTTTTTTCTTTTTCTTTTTTTTCTTCTTTTTATTATAATATATTTTATTGCTTTTTCATAGAGAGGAAGTGAGAGGGATAGAGAGTTAGAAACATTGATGAGAGACCAATATCCATCAGCTGTCTCCTGCACACCCCCTACTGGGGATGTGCCTGCAACCAAGGCAGGAGCCCTTGACCGGAATCGAACCTGGGACTCTTCAATCCACAGGCCGACGCTCTATCCACTGAGCCAAACCGGTTAGGGCAAGTTGAGGTTCTATTGCCCCTGATGGGGGCAGTGCCGAGACAGGCGACTCGTGCTTTGCTCTCACGTAGATGTTTCTCCCTCTCCCTTCCTCTCTCCAAAAATCAGGGCGGCCTTAAAACCTTTCACTACGGAAGTAACAGGCCTGGGACGTGACTACCCACCACGACCTGCCCAGCTAGGAATTTATGATCAGATTACCTGTGAGATTAATTTCTGTATACAAACAAACGTGGTGACGGTAATTCTAAAAAAATGCGTTTAATCTCCGGGCCTGTAATCGCTCTATCTGCTCTCTTGTTATCTCTGCGAACAGTTGTCTGGGATGGAGCTGCTTTAGGCCCATTCCACATTCCGGAGGGTTGAGGAGTGAGACAGACTGGGCAGTTCCTCTGAGCTGCAGCCGTGTTAAAGAGGCTCTGTTTGTGTTCTTTTCCTTTTTTAAATATATTTTTATTCATTTCAGAGAGGAAGGGAGAGAGAGAGAGAAACACCAATGATGAGAGAGAATCATTGATTGTCTGCCTCCTGCACACCCCCCACACCCCACTGGGGAATGAGCCCCACAACCGGGGCTTGTGCCCTGACCGGAATCGAACCCGGGACCCTTCAGTCCCCAGGCCTCAACGCTCTATCCACTGAGCCGAACCAGCCAGGCCCATTTGCATTATTTTCTACAATCAGTTGCAGTGTGTGTTTTGGGGGAGGACAGGGAGTTCTGTTTTTGCAGGTTAACGTGCTTGGGGTTCCCTGGAGAATGGGGTCCAGAAGGTGCATTGTAGGGGCGGGGCCTGGGGACCGAGCTCTGAGTGAAAGGTGGAGAGAAGGATCGGAGAGCTGGATCTGAGGCCTCGGGCTGACGTGAGAGCCGGCCCGCCGTCCGAGTGCCTGCACGGAGCCTGGAGGAATCACAGAGTCAGAGGACGGGGGATGAATGTGGGGACAGAAACGAAGGGGTTCTATAGAAATAACCTCACAGGTGTTTTGATCATAAATTCCTAACTGGACAGGTCATGGTTGCAGTCACGTCCCAGGCCTGTTGCTTCTTTAGGAAGGCTGTAAGCCAGCCCCGGCCATTGTTCTTGTGCATCAGGCTTGCACACCTTGGAAATACCAAAAGTAATACTCCTGCAAGCGAGCATGAACCCCGAACAAAGCGCTTAATCTTGTAAACCACCCTGCAATCCAATCCCTACCCCGCTCTCTCCCCCCTCCATGCACTCTCCCTATGTCACCTCCTTAATTCCAAGTGTATAAAAGAAGCTACAGAGCTGTTATTCCCAGGAGCATTTGAGATCTCAGCATGCCATCAGTTGGCTCAAATAACTCCTATAAAAATTACCGATAGCCCTAGCTCGGGTGGCTCAGCGGGTTGGGCGTACCTCAAGGTTGCCAGTTCCATTCCCGGTCAGGACATACACTGGGGTTGTGGGCTCAGTTCTGTGTTGGGTGCATATAGGAGGCAACCGATTGATGTTTCTCTCTCTTTCTCCCCAAAATCAATAAAAAACAAACAAACATATCCTTGAGTGAGGATGAAAACAATTTATAGGTTTGGATGTTTTTGTTTTGTTTTTTTAATATATATTTTATTAAATTTTTTTAATTGATTTTTTTTTACAGAGAGGAAGGGAGAGAGATACAGAGTAGTGAGTTAGAAACATCGATGAGAGAGAGTCATCAATCAGCTGCCCCTTGCATACACACACACCCACACACACACACCCCCGCAACCAAGGTACATGCCCTTGACAAGAACCTGGGACCCTTGAGTCCACAGGCCGACGCTCCATGCACTGAGCCAAACCGGCCAGGGCTTGGATGTTTTTGTGTTGCTGTTTGTCAGAAAGGCAGAACACACATAGGCTTCGGGCTTCAGCCATCACAGAAGACGGAGAATCCCTCTGCTGCCTCAGCAAGAGTCTGAGGCTCTCACCGTCCCGCCGAGGGCCACACGCCCGTTCCCAGCGCAGTGCCTGTGCCGGGGCTGCTGTGCCGGGTCAGCAGGCCCAGGGCACTGGCTCGCTGCTGGACCTGGGAGGCGGATGGAGGATGAGGGTTTCCCAAGGAAAACTGGGTTTGTGTCCCCAGGACAGGGCAAGGAAGATGGTAAGCACACGCCGGGGCCAGCTGAGAGAGGCTGACACGTGAGAGGCTTCGGAATGGAGGGAAAGGCTTTCTCTGAGCGGCAAAGAGGAGGTTCCCGGAGAAAGGCTGGGTGCATGGGGAAACTGAGGAACAGGCCCCCCAAGGAAGATGTGGGGATGGGGTTCAGGGAAGAGGGTGGGAGTCCCTCTTGTCAAAGGGGAGCAGCTATTTCTCCGAGTTGGGCAGGTAGGGAGCGGGGGGGGGGGGGGGGGGTGGTGTAGAGAAAAGGGGGGCTGAGAGGCATTGAAAGGAAGTCACAGGAGCCTGTTCCCGGATCACCTGTTGCTGCAGGCCGCGCCCGCCGAGGACCTGGGCTTTGAAATCCCAGCCCCATCGCTGACCAGGTTGTGATTCTGGGCCTCAGTTTCCTCATTTATTTTCTTTTTTAAAAGAAAAAAAAAGTTTTTATTAATTTGAGAGAGAGAGGAAGGGAGAGAGAGGGAGAGAGAACACCTGACTGAGGATTGAACCCGAAACCTGGGTATGTGCCCTGACTCTAATCGAACCAGCAACCTTTCGGCACCTGAGATGATGCTTAACCCACTGAGCACATCAGCCAGGGCTTATTTCTTTAATTTTTAAAAATTAATTTGAGCCTTAGCTGGTTTGGCTCAGTGGATAGAGCGTCAGCCTGCGGACCGAAAGGTACCGGGTTCGATTCTGGTCAAGGGCATGTGCCTTGATTGCAGGCACATCCCCAGTAGGGGGTGTGCAGGAGGCAGTTGATTGATGATTCTCTCTCATTGATGTTTCTAACTCTCTCTTCCTCTCTGTAAAAAATCAATAAAATATATTTAAAATTAATAATTTGAGCCTTAGCTTGTTTGGCTCAGTGGATAGAGCGTCAGTCTGCGGACTGAAGGGTCCCTGGTTTGATTCTGGTCAAGGGCACATAACTAGGTTGTGAGCTTGATCCCTAGTGGGGGACATGCAGGAGGCAGCCAATCAATGACTCTCTCATCATTGAATGTTTCTCTCTCTCTCCCTCTCCCTTCCTCTCTGAAATCAATAAAGATATATTTTTTAAAATTAATTTGAGCCGAAACCGGTTTGGCTCAGTGGTAGAGCGTCGGTCTGCAGACTGAAAGGTCCCAGGTTCGATTCTGGCCAAGGGCATGTACATTGGTTGTGGGCACATCCCCGGTAGGGGGTGTGCAAGAGGCAGCTGGTCGATGTTTCTCTCTCATCGATGTTTCTAGCTCTCTATCCCTCTCTCCTCCTCTCTGTAAAAAATCAGTAAAATATATATTTTTTAAAAAATTAATTTGAAAGAGGAAGAGGGGACAGAGAGAGAGAGAAAACATAGATTTGTTGTTCCACTTATTTACACATTCATTGGCTGATTCCTGATTGAGTATTGAACCCACAACCTTGGAGTTGGGAATGACACTCTAACCAACCTGGCCGGGGCTGGATTTTCTAACGTATGAAAGGAGGATGACAATCACAGCGCCGCCCATAGGGCCGTGTGAGGGTTCAGTGAGATAACGTGTGGAAGGCATGAGAGGAGCTGTGTGTCTGGCACAGGAGAGGCCGTGGGGCCAGGTGTTATAGCGATGTTTATTATGATTTTCATCTCAGAGGGCTCACAGTGCAGGAATGAATCCCAATCCAACTGGCTCCTGCTCCTCCCTGCTGACGGAGGGCCCCAAGCCCCCTGCAAAATCCCCCCAATATTGCTGACGGTCCCCCTGGGGTGACTCAGTGGATTCATGGGGTGTGGCGCTGAGCACAGCTGTTCGGCCGGCCGAGGTGGGGTGGCCGGAATCTCCCTCCTGCGCCTGTCTCCTTTGCTGGGGGTTTCCCGTAGGCCGCCTGTGTTCCCACATGTTGTGGCTGGTGTTTCAGCTCGTCAGGTGTTTTTTTTTAATTTTTTTTATTTTTATTGATTTCAGAGAGGAAGGGAAAGGGAGAGAAACATCAATGATGAGAGAGAATCATTGACCGGCTGCCTCCTGCACACCCCACACTGTGGATCGAGCCTGAAACACAGGCATGTGCCCTTGACCGGACCCTTCAGTCCGCAGGCCGACGGTCTATCCACGGAGCCAAGCCAGCGTCCGGGCTCCGTTTCAGTACAACTCTCTCTACTTCCTTCTTCTTCTCCTTCTTCTTCTTCTTCTTCTTCTTCTTCTTCTTCTTCTTCTTCTTCTTCTTCTTCTATATATTTTACTGATTTTTTAAAGAGAGGAAGGGAAAGGGATAGAGAGTCAGAAACATTGATGAAAAACATAAATCAGCTGCCTCCTGCACACCTCCTACTGGGGATGTGCCCGCAACCAAGGTACATGCCCTTGACTGGAACGGAACCCGGGACCCTTCAGTCCACAGGCCGATGCTCTATCCCCTGGGCCACACCGGTTAGGGCTCTACTTTCTTCTAGGAGATCCCCGAAGGGCCCCTTCCAGATAGAGGCGCTGGGACACGGTGGAGGCACAGAGATGCGTCCCGTCTCCCCACCCCCCCAACCCCTCAGCTCCCCATCCTGCTGCGAAGACCAGCCCCTCCCCTTGCCCACAGCTGCTCTGGTGCTAGGAGCTGGTGGACTGGGCGCCAGGAGACCATTTCTGGGAGATGTTTCCTCCTCGGAGCCCCCTAGCCTGGTACCTGGATTTGTCCTGGGCCGAGGCTGGTGCTCTGAGCAGCCAGGGCACTCCCTCCTCCTCTCCCCGGCTACTGGGAGGGCACAGACCGTAAACACGACGGGAAAACCCGGGCCTGCAGAAGACACGGATGAAATGAAAAAAAAAAAAAAATCAAAATAAACAACCCCCCCAGCGCCCGCGGGCCGAGCAGCCGGCTCCGCGCTGGGTGGGATGCGGCGGCCTGTTTGGGGCGGTGTTTACACAAGGCGCCCGGTTCCTCCCTCGGGCGAGCCAGCGAGTTGTGAAATTTGAAGGCCCGTTTTAAAATTGTTTAAAACCCTGCAAATGTGCTTCCTGTCTGGCACGGGGAGCGGGGAGCCGGGCGCTGCGCCTGTGTGGCCCGGAGCGGGTTAACGAGGGGTTTGGCGGCGGAAAAGGGGCCTGTTGTGCTCGGGCGGGTGTGCGGGCTGGAATGCGTGTAAAGGGCCCGGCCGTGGGCGGGCGGTGTGGCCGGGATATTAGCATCTTTTAAAAAACAGCACCACACCTATAAACCGCGGCGAACAGCCTCTGGGGGCCGGGACGCAGGCATGTGACTGTTTTTTACTTTCGGTGCGAAGTCTGTGTGCGGGGCTCTGACAGCGTCTCCTGGTGAGAACGGGGCGCTGGCCGCTCCGCTGAATGGGAGGCGGCGATGACGAGTCCTCCCGCACATCCCGGCTCTCTCCCCGCATCCCGGCTCTCTCCCCGCATCCCGGCTCTCTCCCCGCATCCCGGCTCTCTCCCCGCATCCCGGCTCTCCCCCCGCATCCCGGCTCTCCCCCCGCATCCCGGCTCTCTCCCCGCATCCCGGCTCTCTCCCCGCATCCCGGCTCTCTCCCCGCATCCCGGCTCTCTCCCCCCGCATCCCGGCTCTCTCCCCCCGCATCCCGGCTCTCTCCCCGCATCCCGGCTCTCTCCCCGCATCCCGGCTCTCTCCCCGCATCCCGGCTCTCTCCCCCCGCATCCCGGCTCTCTCCCCGCATCCCGGCTCTCTCCCCGCATCCCGGCTCTCTCCCCGCATCCCGGCTCTCTCCCCCCGCATCCCGGCTCTCTCCCCGCATCCCGGCTCTCTCCCCGCATCCCGGCTCTCTCCCCGCATCCCGGCTCTCTCCCCCCGCATCCCGGCTCTCTCCCCGCATCCCGGCTCTCCCCCCGCATCCCGGCTCTCCCCCCGCATCCCGGCTCTCTCCCCGCATCCCGGCTCTCTCCCCGCATCCCGGCTCTCTCCCCCCGCATCCCGGCTCTCTCCCCGCATCCCGGCTCTCTCCCCGCATCCCGGCTCTCTCCCCGCATCCCGGCTCTCTCCCCCCGCATCCCGGCTCTCTCCCCGCATCCCGGCTCTCTCCCCGCATCCCGGCTCTCTCCCCGCACATCCCGGCTCTCCCCCCGCACATCCCGGCTCTCTCCCCGGCCTGAGCTGTTGGCGCTGCCCGAGGCCTTCGCCAGCTGTCGAACCCTCGTCATCCGTCATCCGTTCTGGCTGGCGCTGGCACCGCCGCCGAGTGACTCACCCCCTCCCGGGCCCTCCTGACATTTTGTCTTCTGCCATGTTTACGTGGTTCCTTCCCTCCTGAGATGCGGCTGCATGTGTGTCCGTCCCTGCCACGCTCTTGCCCCCGGAGGGCTGTGTCCTGGCGGTCCGTGTCTGACTGCCCCACAGCTCCGGCCTCGGTCAGCACTGGTGGAATTAAACTCCCCCCCCCCCTTTTTTTAAAGAGGATTGGTTTGCAGACAACAAAGACCCCCTAAATGTCATCACACGCCGAAACCGGTTTGGCTCAGTGCATAGAGCGTCGGCCTGCGGACTGAAAGGTCCTGGGTTTGATTCCAGTCAAGGGCATGTACCTTGGTTGCGGGCACATCCCCAGTGGGGGGTGTGCAAGAGGCGGCTGGTCGATGTTTCTCTCTCATCGATGTTTCTAACTCTCTATCCCTCGACCTTCCTCTCTGTAAAAAAAAAAGTCAATAAAATATATTAATAAAAAATGTAAGCGTCATCACACACGTAAGATACTTTTTTTTCTTTGTTTTATGGTTTTTGAACTTTGCCTCGGAGTCTAGACATAATTGCCCTGGGTTTAGAATGAGTGACATTGAAAATGCAATTGGACAACACGTGGTTTGATGTCATCGCAGTTCTGACAGAGACGTGATAGACCTAATGTCCTGGCTGGGAAGTCCTTTGTTTGGGGGTGGCGTTTTCAGGGCGGGCGAGGTGGTCTGTGGGGAACCTGTCTTTCTGACGGAGATCCCGGCACCTGATGGACGGAGGGCGGCGGTGCTCCAGGAGCGGGGACGGAGGGCGGCGGTGCTCCAGGAGCGGGGACGGAGGGCGGCGGTGCTCCAGGAGCGGGGACGGAGGGCGGCGGTGCTCAGGAGGGGGGACGGAGGGCGGCGGTGCTCAGGAGGGGGGACGGAGGGCGGCGGTGCTCCAGGAGGGGGGACGGAGGGCGGCGGTGCTCAGGAGGGGGGACGGAGGGCGGCGGTGCTCAGGAGGGGGGACGGAGGGCGGCGGTGCTCCAGGAGGGGGCCGCGCTCCCCGGGGTGGTTTCCGGGATGGATGCTGTGGAACTCAGCGCTGAGCGTGGAAGGAACACTGGATTCTTATGAATAATTCAGAGGCGTCCAAAATGCAGCCGCGTAATGGAGATGTGCAGGGGAGTGGCCCTCGGAGGGGCTCGCTGTGGTGTTCCGATAATCAGGTCTCAGAAAGAGACCACACGCTCCCGGCCGGCCGGGGTGAGTGGGCTGGGCGGCGTCCTGTGCAAGAGAGGCGGTGCTTCCATTCCCGGGCCAGGCACCCGCCCAGGTTGTGAGTTCGATCCCCAGTAGGGGGCATGCAGGAGGCAGCCAAGCATGTTCCTCTCCCTCTCTCCCTCTCCCTCTCCCTCTCCCTCTCCCTCTCCCTCTCCCTCTCCCTCTCCCTCTTCCTCTCCCTCTCCCTCTCCCTCTCCCTCTCCCTCTCCCTTCCTTTCTCTCTTAAAAAAAAAAAAAAAAAGATTATGACACACACAAATTACAGATCCTTGGCATGAAGTAGGAAGGCTGTGTTGGCACAGAGCTGAGTGGGCTCTCACATGCAGGTGGGTTCTCCTGCCCTTCCCTCGGCCTCCCTGTGCCCCCAGCAGGAGGTGGTGCCAGGAAAACACGGGTGCTGAGGAGCGAGGCAGACCCCGGGCTTAGGTACCCACCCGCCGTGGCCTGAGGCCGAGTCCCCTCCTCTGAGTGCCAGGGGCCGCGGTGCGCTGGTAAGCGGCTCGCAGCGGCATCTGGCAGACATAGGCGCGTTCGCTCTCCCTCGGGGCCTGTGTGTGTGTGTGTGTGTGTGTGTGTGTCCCCTTCCTTCTGGCCGAGGCTCCCTGGGTCCAGCAAAGGCAAATAGGCCGTGCTCAGCGGAGTTTGAATTTCAGATGCACGATGGCTACGTTTTTGGGTCTGAGCACCTCCTATGCAATCCTTGGGGCCTACGTCTACCAGGAAAGCAGTGGTTGTTTTGAATCATCCATCTTGGATAAACACCGCTGTTTGGAACGTTAACCCTGCTGTGTGGCTTCTGTGAATGCTTGTTTGCTTAAATGATAAGGAAAATAAGATGGCTCCCACTTCAGAGAGGACATCAAACCTTCCCCGGACGAAGTTACCAGCGCCGGCGCCAGGCCAGGCCTTTGGCTGAGGTCTCAAGGCCCCAGCACAGAGGGCTCTTTAAGAACTCGCAAAGGGGGGCGGAAACACCCCCTGTTTGGGAGACCAAGAAGGTAAAAACACATATGATAAGTAGGGACTGCTGCTCCATGTTGGGGCCGGAATTGGAAATCCAGTTCCTCTCGGCCCGCCCGAAACAATGGAGTGTAACTCCATCTCTAAGACAGTTTCTCTGAAAGTACAGTTCAGCTGGGAGCTGCAGTTCATCTGACAGCTCGATGCCAAGCTCTGCTCCTTCTCCCCGGGGTGGCAGCTCAGCCCCGGACTCCTGCAGTCGGTCAGGCCGGGGGCTCTGTGTGACGTCAGGGGGCAGCACCCCTTTACTCATCAGTGACGACAGCCACTGTGTGCACCAGGCGTGTGGGAGGTTAGACGGCCGTCACCATTCCCCTCGCAGGGCCGTGCCACGGCTGGAGTCTGTGTCCTCGTGGGGCCCAGGAGGGCCGGGCCACCCAGCGGCACACGGCGGCATTGCAGCGAGCTTCAGACTCTGGTGTGGGAGCCTGGACTCCGGACCCCAGGCCCCGGCAGCGGCTGGTGGGCGGGGCCCAGGGCTGATCCTGCCAGCCTCTGCCGCCCGGCCCGCGTGGGGTCTGCCGGGTTCACTGTCCTGGAGAGCCAGGTTCCACCATGGAAACGGACTTGGGGACCGTGGGGGTGGACCTGCTTTCTGAGTCCTAAACACGATGACAAAGACCTGGGTCTTCAGACAAGCAAGTGTGTTAGCTCCTAGAAGCTTCCGGAGTGCTCTGGCCGTGGTGCATGGACAGCCCTGGCTTAGCTGCTGGACGGTGGTGAAACTCGTCCCTGAGTAGCGTGCCCCCGGGCAGGCCTGGGTGCGAGGACGTGGGGCGCCGGGTGGGGGCGTGGCGCGGGGCCTAGCGGGGCGGGGCCGAGGCGTCCGGCGTGGTGGCCGTGCTTTGCTCCACGTCTGGAAATGGGCAGAGGAAGCCGTGCCCTCTGGGGAGGACGCACCGGGCGTCCCTGCCGTCCGGCGGGGTCCGTCTCTGGTGCTAACCCGGCGCAGGGGAGCCGGGCGTGGGCGGGGCTGGGCTATGATCCCGATGGAAACGCAGCCCCTGCCGCCGCCCGCCCCGTTGCTATGGGGATAGTCCTTCTTGATGTGCATCGCCGGAGACAAGTGCCTCGTGGGCCCGCACGCGGATGCCCAGGACAGGAGCAGGTGCCTGAGGGAACGGGAAGGGCATCGCTGAGAACGTGCCAGGCCGGCGGGCCTCTGCCCCTGACACGCTGGCTGCCTCCTGTCTTCCCACCCCCTCTCGTCTGTTTATTCTGTTCCAGTGCACATGCTCTTATTTTGTTTTTTTGCTTTTTTACAGAGAGGAAGGGAGAGGGATAGAGAGTTAGAAACATCGATGAGAGAGAATCATCGACCAGCTGCCTCCTGCACACCTCCTACTGGGGATGTGCCGCAACCAAGGTACATGCCCTTGACCGGAATCGAACCAGTCCCCGCAGGGCCTCCTGTGCCTTCCAGACCCTGTGCTCTGGCCCTTCACTCCCCCCACCACAATGTCAGACTGTTTCCTTCCGCCTCCCCTCCTCCAGCCACACTGGCCTCCCCGATGCTCCTTAACCCCCGTCTGCTCCGGCGCCAGAATGTGGACCTCACACCTCAGACAGACAGACTCTTCCTCGGACAGACACGTGACTCATCCGAATGCCACCTCTGCCGAGAAGGCGGCCCTGGTGGCCAGCACACACCACAGGAGCGGGCTCACACACGCCCGTGCCTCTTCCTCTGCTCTTTGGCTTTATCTGCCCTCAGAGCACGTGTCCCTGCCTGACAGGCATCTCCGTGTCTTTCTCTCTGTATGTGTATCTGCATGTACGTGTGTGTATATATCAGTGTGGATGTGTGTACATATATCTGTATGTAGGTGTGTATGTGTGGTATCTATGGATATGTACGTGTGTGTATATCTATATGTGTGTGTATATTATCTGTATGTACATGTGTGTATATATCTCTCTGTGTGTATATATCTGTATGTATGTGTGTATGTGTGGTATCTATCCACATGTACATGTGTGTATATATCTATATGTATATGTGTGTGCTATCTGTATGTACATGTGTGCATATATATCAGTGTGTGTATATCTATGTGTGTGTGCGTATATCTCTGTGTGTGTGTGTATATCTGTATGTATATGTGTGTTGTTGGGAGCTGCCCATTGCCTTCACTGGCAGAGCGGGGTGGACAAGGAGTCAAAAGGCTGGTCAACCTTGAGGCTCTGGCAGGGTCAGAGCCACACGCCCACGGTCTGGTGGAGACAAAGGAGCTGAGGCCACTCCACCTTTTAGTCTGGTGTAAAGCCTTGCTGACCAGAGAACGGTCTCAGGGAACAGGCCAACATTTAGAAGAGAGGAAAAGCCATTGCGTGTGCTTCCACTTCTCCCTTCCCTCCTTCCCTCCTTCCCTCTTTCCCTTCTTCCCTCCTTCTCTCCTTCCCTCCCTCCCTCCCTTCCACAAGTGTTTGTTAAGCACCTACTGTGGCCGGGCACTGTTCCCGGAGCTTGGACTCTGTCTGTGGGCGGAACTGACGAAGAGCCTTGCCTGGAAGCGGTGACATTCCAGCGGGTGCAACCCCAACCCCACTGTGCACCCGGGTACCCAGCGCGTCTCTGGGCCTTGTGCTCCAGTCAGGATGGCCCTGATCCAGGACCAGCAGGCGTTCGGGAAGCGCCCAGCGGGGAAGACAGAGATCAGCCACCGGGAAACAGAAACCGCAAGAAAATAGCAGGAATGCCGGGCGTGGAAGGAATCAGGTGGAGGGGAAAAAAAGGTAACGGACAGAAGAAACTTTCTGAGGAGGGGAAGCTGGGAATGAGAGGGGCAGAGGTTTGCAATCAGACAGAGGATCAGACGTCAGCCGAGCCTGAGACTTCTCAGCAGCAGCAACAGGAGAAGCAGAGAGACCTCGGAATCGGAGGGAAAGTGTTTCTAACGTAAATGAAGCCCCAGCCACACCAGCCGTGAAGAGGGGGCTGGATCCGGAGCACGCTGAGTCACTCAGTGACAGAAACACAGCCCCCGCCTCCCGCGGTGTTTTTCAGGAAGCTCTTGGAAGCCTGCCTGCACAGAGAAACAGAAAGAAATGAGACATGGCATCCAGGAAACGGGCTCGGACACAGGAAAGGGAAGGTAAAGAAAGCTCTGAGGCAGCAGCTGGGCACCTGGCCACCGTGGCTCCGCTGGTTGGAGCTGCCTCTCGTGCACCTAAGAGTCTTGGGTTCGATTCCCGGTGAGGGTACATGCAGGAGAAAGCTGATTGATGGTGAGACATCGATGGTTCTCTCTCCCTAAAATCAATAAAAACATACCCTCAGGTGGGGATAAAAAAAGAGAAAAGACCAACGGAGATTAGAGCAGAGGCGTGAGGGCCTGCAGGAAGTCTCTCTCCCCAAGAGCCAGGGCCCGGCCGCCTGGTGCGTCTGACCGTGTGGGGAGGGGGACTGCGCAGAGAGTCTGAGGGTAAGTTAGCAACAAGGAAAACAAGTAAATGAAAGAACGCAGGGATGTTTTATATTTAAATCCATTTCTGAATAGGAAATACATTCACATGGTTGAAAATCAAAATTATCCGTCTCCCTCCAGACAGGTAGCCATTTTTGTTAGTGACTTCCAAGGTTTTTTTTTTGTTTTTTTTTTTTTTAAATAATTGTGATAAAAGGCACATAACAGCCAAAACCAGTTTGGCTCAGTGGATAGTGTCGATCTGCGGACTGAAAGGTCCCAGGTTCTATTCCGGTCAGGGGCATGTGCCTTGGTTGCGAGCACATTCCCGGAGGGGGGTGTGCAAGAGGCAGCTGGTCGATGATTCTCTCTCATCGATGTTTCTAACTCTCTATTCCTCTCCCTTCCTCTCTGTAAAAAAAATCAATAAAATATATATATTAAAAAAAAGCACACAACCATTGCAACCATGTTTAAGTGTACAGTTCATGAGTGTCGACCACATTTCATAGCGTTGTTTTCCAGTGTTTTTTTTTAAATAAGGTCCAAGTAAATATATATATATATATATATATATATAGATAGATAGATAGATAGATATATAGATATATAGATATAGATAGATAGATAGATAGATATATGCCTAAGTGACCATTATGACCGAATTACTGGAACAGTCAACCAGTTGCTATGATGTGCACTGACCACCAGGGGGCAGATGCTCCATGCAAGAGCTACCCCTGGTGGTCAGTGCACTCCCACAGCCAACCTCCCACGCCCCCCACCCCCCACCCCGGCCAGCCTACCCCCATCGCCAGCCAGGCCAAGGGTCCCCCACCTCTGCAGAACTCATGCGCCGGGCCTCTCGCACGAATGTGCGCTCTCATTGTTCTTGCATTCTATACACATTGTTCTACGCTTCGCTGTTTCCTCTTTACGTTATGTTCTGGAGCTCTTTCCACGGAAGACTTCTCATTCTTTGGCCCGGTGGCTCAGCGCTCCATTGTGTGGGTGGGCAGGAGTTTGTCGGACCAGGGCTCCGTAGGAAGACACCTGGGTTTATTCCAACACGTTCCCACCGTGAAAGAATGCCCCGGCGAGCGCCTGTACACAGCATGGTTCCCCGTGTGCCCATAGAGCCACAGGACAAGCGCCCGGAGGCGGGGCTGCTGGGCTAAAGGGTAAACGCGTTTGCAATTTTGCTCGATGCCTCCAGACCTCCCTTCACCGCTTTGCCTTCCGCCGCAAAGCGCCTGCTCCCTGAAGCCTCCTCAACAGGCGGGCAGGAGCTGGTGGGACGCTGCCAAGCTGATCCATGCAGAATGCTGTCTCGCTGTAGTTTTGCTTTTCATTTATCTCGTGTGTGAGATGGAGCATGTGTTTTTATTTTTTACAAATTTAAAGCCATTCGCACCTCTTTTCTTTTTCATGAGGCAGTGATGAGCTGTGTATTTCAAGCCTATCTCGGACGATCAAAACGGTCACTTTCTTCCCAAAACACTAACAAAATGGTAACAAATTCTGCTTGAAGTCCTGCCAGCGTGGCGCAGTGGTTGAGCATCGACCTAAGAACCAGGAGGTCACAGTTCCGTTCCCAGTCGGGGCACGTGCCTGGGTTGCGGGCTCGATCCCCACGGGGTGAGGGGTTCGGGAAGCAGACGATCGATGGTTCTCTCTCATCGTTGATGTTTCTGGCTCTCCCCCCGTCCCCGTTCCTCTCTGAAATCAATTTTAAAATCCTGCCTGAGGTTGTGTGCAGTGTTTTTCCTGTTTTCCTGACGTGGTTATAAATTTTAAAAAAGTGCAGATGTTCAGGGTCTCGCTTCTCTCCCGTGGCTGTGTTCCATCCTTTTGTTAGGTTGTTCTTATTGTTCCTTTTATGCTATTGTGTTTTTTAAAATGTGTTTTCATTGATTTCAGGGAGGAAGGGAGAGGGAGAGATAGAAACATCAGAGATGAGAGAGAATCATTGACTGGCTGCCTCCTGCATGCTGCCTCCTGGGGATCGAGCCCGCAACCAGGAATTGAACCATGACCTCCTGGCTTACAGGTTGACCCTCAACCACTGAGCCACACCGGCTGGGCCCAATGAGGGCTTTTTGAAAAGCAAACTAATCATGTTTGCAGAGAAGTCTCTTCCAAAGTTATAGGCCAACTTCAGAATCTGGCCATGATGGAGTCTCAGGGACCACCATCCTCAACCCCACTGTATTAAACAACACGAAAAGGACAGACTCACCCTGGCTGCTTTGGCTCAGTGGATGGAGTGTTGGCCTGTGGACTGAAGGGTCCCAGGTTCAGTTCCCGTCAAGGGCACAAAAATACTCTTTCCTTATTTAAAATTCTCTTTCAATGACAGTCGAAGGACTAAAGCAAAAATACTCATGTGTGTGGGATCCATAGAATCCAGAGAAATGAAATGCAGGACATCCATCGCACAGAGGCGGGGAGGTGGGGGATCGAAGGAGGGGTTACACTCTGAGTGAAGGGGGGGATATTGAAGAAGGCAGACTAACTACGGTACGTTAAGACGCATCCTGTCCTGGAGGAACCAGGAAGAAAATTAAAATACAGCTTAATGAGCGAGTGAAGGAGCTGGAGGGAGTCCCGGCGGCAGGCAGGCTCAGGGGCACCTGCGGCTGCCCGCCCTGCAGACGGAGCACGTGGGTGGGGCCCAGCCCGGCCCTGCAGGACGCCAGAGGTTCGGGACAGAATGACAGGGCACTGACTCCGACCGGACTGGACCGGCAGGGAAAAAGCTTCCTCTCCTGCCACCTTCTGGCGGTAAATACAGCCTTTTTAAAATGTTTTTTATTTTTAACTCAGGCCTCTGTTGAAGGGCTTTTGGCTAAAAGAGAACCCTCTCCTCTGAGCCCCCAGCGCTGCCACGGTCTCCCCGCTTCCAGCCTCCGGAGACTCAGAAGATGCTCCGCTTCCCGGACCAGAAGAGGCCGCTCCCGGACAGGTACCCGCAGCGCGCAGGGCGTGAGGAGCCGCCAGGGGGCGCCGTGCACAGGCCGGGAAGGTGCCCGCGGGCCGTGCTGGGGGGGCGGACCCGGAGCCCCCAGGGGAAGGGCGGGCACAAAGGCGCCCTGTGAGTGGGGATGTTTGCGTGGCTGCGTATATCCTGAAACATAAACATGGCAGCCTCTGGCCTTTTGGTGATGCCACCCCCTCTGACATGCCTGCCCACCCTCCTGCTCGCCCCGGTCCTCACCCACACCCTCGCTGGCACTCTGCCAACCGTGGCTTCAGCCTCCTCTCCCCCGAAGCCTCCCTGACAGCTCTGCCCACAGGCCCAGCGAACGGCCCTTTTATTCCAGGCGGCACACGGGGCCTGGGGGTCTGCAAAGTAGATATGGGGTCATGCCCCCACATGGAGTGGGGCAGGCTCTGTGGTCCTTCCCTGAGTCCCTCCCAGGCCCCTTCTGACCCTTCTCTCCACACCACAGGCATGCATGTGCGCACACACACACACACACACACACGTGTGCAAGCATGTCTGTGGTGTAGAGAGAGGGGCTGCTCTGGTCCCAAGCTCACTCTTCACCAGGACACGGCAAGGGTGGGGGGAATGGTGGGGGGGTTTGTAGGGACCCGGGAGGAGCTGGTGGATGGGGCTCTGACGGAGGCCTGGCAGGCAGGGCCCGGGTCTCTGTGCCTGTGCATGTGAGGGAGACGCCCTGATTCCCTCTGAGTTAGTGGCCGCGTCTGGGCACCCCCTTGGGGCCCCGGGAGTGGCTCTGGGTCCCGTGTGGCTGTGGACGTGACCTGTGGGTTTCCAGGCTGCGGGTGTGGCCCTGCTCCCCGCTGCCGCCTCCCCACAGCCTCCCGGACTCCGGACTCTGCCCTCTGGCATGAGACGCGGCCTGCCTACGGGGCTGCCAGCCCGGTCTGTGCTGGCGACTGGCACCTGCTGGGTGCCAGGCCTCACGGACACCCCACCCCGGTGCCCTGGGTGCGGTGTGGCTCGGGCGCACATTCGCCGTGTGGCGCTCCTGTGTGTGCGATGGGAGGTGTGAGCGTGGCTGAGTCTGGGACACGCAGGCTCAGAGTGTGCAGAGGCGGCGGTGCTCAGCGGCCTGCCCGGTGGGAAGGGAAGGTGCCCCTCCGGCCGGGAGGCCCCTCCCCCGCCAGCTGTGTAAACAGAGCCCCCGCCTGCCTCTCTGGGGCCCCTTTAGGGCTGTCCGCCCCCCCCGCCCCTCCCCCAGCAGCTGGCGGACTGTGTGGGGTTGAAGGTTGTGAGGTTGTATAACTGGGTGTGAACTGACGTGTGCCCTGAGGGTCCCCGGCCAGCGCCAGCCTGTCAGGGGAGCTGGGGACGGAGGCCGCACAGAGCTCTCCCAGGTGCCCCCCCCCCCCCCTTTTATAGCCAGGCCTGGCGACAGCCCTGTAATTAGCCGAGCCAGACACGGTGGCGAAAGCCCAGAATCTGGCAGCTGCCCCTCAGGGAAGGGACAGGCTCTGCACCCCCTGCCCTGCCCACCTCAGAGGTCAGATGCCCCGGGTCGGACCCCAAGCCGGCCAACCCGGGTTCTGCCTGAAGCGGCTCTTCCCGCCCCAGGCCCAGAATGCCTCTGGCCGGCCCGGCCCCAGCACCTCTGGGCCATTCCCCGTATCAGCGCCACGCCTCCCGGTCCCTCATCCGGGGCTGAGCCACCCGGCCTGTGTGGCCCACCACGCCCCACCTGTGTCTTTCATGCCAGCCTGTGCCCCCACCCAGCCCGTGTCCTTCATCCCCACCCGTGTCCCTGTGTCCCAGCCTAGGCCTCCTGGTCCTCGTTCATCTTCCTTTATCCCAGTCCCTGTCTGCTTCCAGCCATGCCACCGCCACATCCACCCATGACCCTGTCCCTCCAGCCCCACCAACGGGGCAGCACAGAGAGGCCGAGGCTCTGGGGCTGAGTGAGTGGGGCCCAAGTCCACTCCCAACCCTTTAGACCCGTGGTCTGCAAACTGCGGCTCTCGAGCCGCATGCGGCTCTCTGGCCCCTTGAGCGTGGCTCTTCCACAGAATACCACGGCCTGGGCGGGTCTATGTGGAAGAAGTGGCGTTAGAAGAAGTTTAAGTTTAAAAAGTGTGGCTCTCAAAGGAAATGTCAATCCTTGTACTGTTGATATTTGGCTCTGCGGACTAATGAGTTTGCCGACCACGGCCGTCAGTCTCTAGAACTGGATGGAGGGAGGAGGGGGTGGGGGGGAGAAATGCTAAGATGGAGGGTGGGTTGGGGCCTCCCCCTCCTGCCCCAGAGAACAGTCTTAGCCACCACTTCCTCTAACATAACCCCCTGCTCAGCCCCCACAGCCCGCCCCTGCCCGCCCCTGTTGACTTCAGAAGCATCCAAACCTGTAGATAGTTTTTAAAAATAATTTTATTTTTAATTACAGTTGACATACAATATTATATTAGTCTCCGGCAAGCACCCCAGGCATTAGACATTATCAAACTTCCTAAGGGATCATCCCAAAGAGCCTCCTATCTACCTGACACCACACACAGTTATTAGGATGTTGTTGACTGTATTCTCTGCGCTGTACTTTAGACCCCCATGGCTACACTGTAACTGCCAATTTGTACTTCTAAATCCCTTCCCCTCTCCACCCCTTCCCTCAACCCCCTCCCATCTGGCTACTGTCAAAACGTTCTCTGTATTTATGAGTCTGTTTCTGTTCTGCTTGTTCATTTATTTTGATTTTCAGATTCAGTTGTTGACAGGTATGTATTTATTGCCATTTTATTGTTCTTTTTTTCCCCCCTCCTCCTCTTCCTCCTCCTCCTCCTCTTCCTTATTCTTCTAAGACCCTTGCACATTTCATGTAATACTGGTTTTATGGTGATGAATTCCTTTAGGTTCTTCTTGTCTGTGAACCTCTTTACTTGACCTTCAATTCTGAATGAGAGCTTTGCTGGGTAGAGTAACATTGATGGTAGATCCTGGCTTTTCATCACTTTGAATATTTCTTGCCACTCCCTTCTGGCCTGCAAAGTTTCTGTTGAGAAATCAGTCTTTTGGGCGCTCCCTTGTAGGTAACTCATGGCTTTTCTGCTGCTGTTTTTAAGATTCTCTCTTTGTCTTTAACCCTTGGCTTTTTAATTATGATGTGTCTTGGTGTGGGCCTCTTTGGATTCATCTTGTTAGGGGCGCTCTGCACTTTCTGGACTTGTATGTCTCTTTCTTTCACCAGGTGGGGGAAGTTTTCTGTCGTTCTTTTTTCAGATAGGTCTTTAATTTCTTGTTCCTTCTCTTCTTCCATCACCTCCCAGATGCAAATGTTGGTACACTTGAAGTTGTCCCAGAGGCTCCTTACACTTTCTTAAATTTTTTCCTCTTTGCTGTTCTGACGGGGTGTTCCTTGCTTCCAAATCGCTGACAGGATTCTCGCTGTCCTCTCCTCTGTGTTGTTCCCTGTGAACTGTCGCTTCAGGTCGTGTACCCTTCCCTTCGGACGGGTCCCTGCTCCTGTTGTTGCTGTTCTCACCGAGTTCCTTGGGCGTCCTTGTCGGCCTTGTTTTGAACTCTGCCATCTGGTAGTTCGCTTGCTTCCGTTTCATTTAGTTCTTTTGCTTTTCTGGGGATTTCTTCTGTTCTTTACGACATGTTTCTGTGTCTCCGCATTTTGGTTGCTTCCCTCGTTGGTTTTATGTAGCGGGCGGGGCTGCGATGCGTCCTGGGCTCGGTGGAGCGGTCTACCCTAGCAGCTGGCCCTGTCCCGTAGGGACCAGTGGCTCCGCCTCCCCAGCCACTGAGCCAGCACTCCAGGTGCGCCTCTGTGTGGGCTGAGGGTACCATCCGGCTGTCCCTGAGCCCGATTGGTGTCACTGGGAGGGATGGACCTCCAGGCCCAGCGGCTGTGAGGACCAGAGCCAGCCCGGGCTCCCTGGGCTTCTTCTGCAGGTCCCTGGTCGCAGGGCCTCCATTCAGCCAGATTCAGGTGGTTCTGGACAGTGGTGGTTGTGCATTTCAGTTGTAATTCTGGTGTGGCCGTGGGAGCGTGGCGAGGGCGGCATTTGCCTACACTGCCATCGCGACCCTCCTCCGAGCCTGCAGGAGCCGTCACAGGAGGCGCCTGGGCCAGACTGGGGACACCCACCGGGGAACGCGCTCTCTGATGCTCCGAGAAGAATCGTTTGGGATTGTGCGCTGAGAGTCGGGAGGAAACGGGAGACAGATGACACGGCGGCGGGGACGGCACTGTGGGGATTGGATTACAGGACGCTTAACGAGATTATCCGCTCTCCGGAGGGTGGTTACGGCTTATTCCAGAGGTGTGTTAGCCTAGATACGCAGGAGCACTGGACAGGGCTTGCTTAAGGCAAAGATAAAGCATTCACTAAAGAAGTTCTATGGGATGGAAAAAATAATTTAAAAAAACCAAAAACGCACCGTATTTTCCGGCGTATAAGACGACTTTTGAACCGAAAAAAAGCCTGCTCAGATTGGCCAGAGTCAGAGAGGCGGTCTATTAAAAAAAGAACTGGTGTTGCCTCGGAAGTGGGGTGTAGTCTTATACAGCGAATATAGGCCCAAACCTATGCTTTAACTGTAAAAATTAGGGGGTCGTCTTATACACCGGAAAATACGGTATATGCCTGAGGCATGACTCCCCACCATGAGCTGCCAGTTAGAGAGGTAGATCTCATGGCCCTGCCAGGTTACTTCCCGCGGAACCCCTTTTCTCTTGTCCACACCCCAGCCCGGGGACGAGGCTTGAGCCCACACTGAGATGCAGATGCCCCTGCCCTTCCCCCCAACCCCCCGGCCCACAGTGAGGCGAGGGGCCTCCCTGGAGGAGGGGGGCCGGGTTCTGAGCCCGACCCCGCAAGCCAGCGTCTGTGCTCAGCGCTGGTTGTTGCTGTTGTTTCTTGTTTGTTTGTTTGTTTGTCTGTTTTTATCATTATTGATTTTTTACAGAGAGGAAGGGAGAGGGACAGAAAGTTAGAAACATCCATGAGAGAGAAACACCGATCAGCTGCCTCTTGCACCCTCCCTACTGGGGATGTGCCCGCAACCAAGGTACATGCCCTTGACCTGAATCGAACCTGGGACCTTTCAGTCTGCAGGCCGATGCTCTATCCACTGAGCCACGCCGGTTTCGGTGCTGTTGTTTCTTACCCTGGGGAGGGAGGGCAGCGGGCACAGCGTGCCCGGGGAGAGCCCTGGGAGTGCCAGCCTGTGCTGGTGCGAGGCCCTTGTGGAGCATCCAGGAGACACACTGAGCCTGCTCAGTCACTGAACCCCCTTGCCTGCGGGCCCTGGGCTTCCGGGTGGGGACAGCACAACCACAAATGCCCGGAGCTGGGTGCCATCCAGCATCCGCGGACTCTAAGGCACCCGGGTCAGGTGTGGGAGCAGGAAGGAGGCGACCGAGCCTGGCCCTCCCCTTCCTGTCTCTGTCCTGTTGCCACCTGCCTCGGTCCCTGCAGTCTTCCTCTCAGCCTCGTGGCCAACGCCCCTCTGTTTCGTTCCGGTCTCTCCCGCCCCGCCCTGTCCATCGTCAGAGGCACTGAGTCTGCACTGTGGGCCCCGCCTGACCCTCCCCACCCCATCCCAACCCCCAGGCCCTGCCACTGGGGTCATCTCACTCCTGCCCTGGCCAGCACGCCCTGGGCTGTGCGGGGGCCCTGAGCCAGGGCTCAAGGTCACTGGTCTCCGTCTACCTACGTGCTGGCCCTTCCCCCCAATGCTCACCCGTCACCTCACTTTCCTTAGTGCTTGAAGCCTGTCTGAGGGGAGATCCCAGCGGCACCCAGAGCTTCCCGGAGCCCCCGCCTCAGGGCAGGAGAAGAGGGATCTCAGGTAGGTGGCGCCCCCTCCTCAGACATCAGCCCCAGGTGCCCGGGAAGGCACAGCAGAGGATGATTTAAAAAAAGAAAAAGAAAAAGATGGGGGTCACGACCCTGAGTCCAGGCCTGGCTCTGCCAGGAACATCTGAGAGACGTGACTAGATCGCGGTCTCCGGCTGAGCCTCAGTGTTCCCATCTGAAATGTGGGGTTCGGACCAGCTCGCCTCGCCCCTGTCTGAGGTCCTGGGGTGTCTCTCCCCGAACCCTGAGCGGCCTTGCTGGAGGGGGACGGCGGCAGACGGGATTGTGGGAAAGGCTGCGGGTGCCGGGGTCCCAGCACGGGGACAGCCAGACCCTCGCTGAGCGCCAGCGCGCCAGGAAGTGTGGCCCCAGCCAGGGACGGCCTCTCAGACCCCGTGTTCCCGCTGGCGCGCTGGGTGGGAAGGCCCCCAGGGCACACGGAGCCCTGGGCACGGCGCCTGGCACACAGTACGTGCTCCGCAGACGGGAGCGGCTGGTCCTAGTCCTGACTCCAGATGCCGGCCCTCTCCCTGTCTTCCCATTCCTGGATTAATATATATATATATATATATATATATATATATATATATATATATATATAATTGATTTTTTACAGAGAGGAGAGGGATAGAAAGTTAGAAACATCGACCAGCTGCCTCCTGCACCCCAGTCCCCCCTTACTGGATATGTGCCTTCTACCAAGGTACATGCCCTTGACTGGAATTGAACCTGGGACCCTTCAGTCCACAGGCCAATGCTCCATCCACTGAGCCAAACCAGTCAGGGCCCCATTCCTGGATTTTGGACCCACTAGGCCCTCCCCTCTCAGCCAGCCACACCCTGTCCCACGAGGCCCATTGCTATGGCTCCTTCGTGGGGCAAACCCACCCTCCCCGGCCTGCGAGGCCTCAGGCCTCTCCCTGCAGGGCCCCAGCTGTGTGCCTCCTGCTGGCAGCCGCCTCCCCTGTGCCCAGGAGAAGCTGTGCTTTCCCCGTTCCCGCAGCCTCCCTGGTTACACGGTCACGTGTGTGTGTGATTATACACGTGTGTGTGTGTGTGTGTTACTGATCCCTGAAGACACGTGATAATGGCGAGCGTGTCCGAGGGCAGAGCCCCTCTTCTCTGTATCTGCCCGCACAGAGCGTGCCCTCAGCGGGTGCTCACCCCGTGCCCCCGCCGACGGGCCGGGCGAGCCTCCGCGGCTGTCTGGTCCCAGTCGGTGCACTGGCTGCGCCCGGTTCCTCCCCATCAGCCCCCCATCCCCACTCCTCCCTGCTCTGCTGGCAGGAGGCCTCCTCACCCTCCAGGGCGGCTGGCAGTTAATTTCCCATGAGCACAGAGGAGGGACAGGGCCTGTGCCCAGGGACTCCCACAATGCTGTGGGCAGGAGCCCCAGGGCACCTGGGGGGGCGCTCACCCAGGACCCACAGTGGCCATGGGAGACGAGTCCCTGGGGTGCAGCGCTCGGCCATGAGGGAAAGGCACCCTCCCCCGGCCGCCTGGGCAGGCAGAGGCTGAGCGGTGTGGGTCCCTGTCAGCTCGCCCCCCGCAGTGCCCGCCTGTCCGCCCGGCCTCACGGGGCCCGGACGGCAGCTGCTCCTCAGAGCAGCCGGGGACGCCCCCCCCCCCCCACGTTCTCACCCACAAGCTGCTGAGGTGCGGCCCAGCTCCGGCTAACGCTCAGCCCTCTGGCCACAATGTTTGGAACCAATAAAACAAATGTACAAGGGAAACCAGTTCTATTGAAACAGTTATCAAAGCCTTTACTTTGTTGTTTTTTTTTTTGGCATAGTGATAGGCTTTTATTAACACGGCAAAAACAAGGAGGTCTACTAACTAGCTGCCTTGTCGTCATTTCAAAGGAGTGTGTGGAGAGTAAGCGCTATCTGGAGATATCTCCAAACACCACCGCGAGGTCGGGAAACATCTATGATTATTTGTTGCTCCTGAAGTCACAGGCGCTGTTAGCTACGGTGGCTTGCTGCCTGAGTCCATAAGAGGAGCTTACGTTCCAGCTACAGGTGAGGGAAATAAAGGTCTCATTCTCTTCCTATCTAGGTTCGCACCAGGAAGTGGAAAGAAAAGGAGAAATCCGTCCTCGATTGAGCCTTACACGCCTGTCACTTAATCCGTACACTGGCCCGGAGAGAGACTGTTATAACTCGGGTTTTCTTTTTAATGGATTTTTTTTTCTTGAGAGAGAGAAACATAGATGTGTTGTCGTTCCACGTATTAATAAACTCAGTGGTTGATTCTTGCATGTGCCCTGACGGGGACTGAACCCCGAAAGCCTGGTGCATCCAACAAGGGGCTACCGGCCGGGGCGGTGACCGGGGTTCCCTCAGGGGAGCCCGGGGCTCAGGGAAGCTGCCGAGTCCCCCCGGCCCAGGAGGGAGCCCCCGTGGCCCCCCCACACACACACACACAGCTGCCCCTGGAGGTACGTTCCAGAGCAAGGTGCTCCGCGGTCCCCTCGGCCCCCGAACCCCCTCCCCCACAGAGCCCCGTGACCTCGGGGAGGGCGGTGTCCGGTGTACAGAGGGCTCATGCCCCCTGGAAACCATGCACACTCGTTTTTGTCTCCAGTTTATTTTTTTAGACTAAGAGCAGAGTATGAAAGTCACAGCCAAAGCACTTGAAAAAGGCCCAGGAGGATGGGTGGGGACCACAGAGATGGACGGAGGCAGGTCCCGGGGGCTGGGGCCCGGCTCGGGGCTGGAGGGGGACGGGCGCGGTGGTCTCACGGTCTCCAAAAGTGTCTGTGCGTTGCATAGGTCTTGTCTTCACGGAAGACAGAAGAGGGGCCAGGGGGCCCCCGGTGGGGAGGGGGCCGAGCCTGGTGGGGAGGGGCCCGAGGTTGGAAGGGGAGGTCAGGGGAGGCGGGGGTGAGGAGGGGAGGGACTGTCTGTCTGTACATTATATATAGAGAGATAGAGCTGTACATGCCTGCCTGGCACCGGTGCCCACCCCTTGTCACCCTCTGCCACTGCCCACCCCCCAGGGGTGCTGCTTGTAAACTTGGATTCCACCCAAACCACAGTCCTGGGGGTGGGCGGGGGGAGGAGGACATGCTTATTGCTGTAAACAGGGGACGGGGCGGCGGCCGGTGCCGCCCCCTCGCCCACCGAGTCCCCGCCCGGCGCCCTGCCCCTGGGAGAGAGGGTGGGTGGGGGCGTCTCCCACGCTTCCGTTTGCTCTCTTTGGGGCGCGTTGGTCTCTCCGGGGAGCAGAGAGGGGGGCGCCGGGGGTCAGAGAAAGGTGCCAGGGGTCAGGGAGTCCTGAGCACTACCTTTGATGGCCCCCTCCCCCCGTTTGGTACCAAACCATCGCCCAAGCCGTCAGGCCACGGGGGCCCGCGGCTGTCCCTGCGCCTGGCCCGCTAGTGACGTGCGGAGGGAGGGGGCAGAAGGGACGGCGCGGGTGTATGGGGCAGACACCCCACTTCCAGCCGCCGGAGGCCAGGCTTCCCTGGGAGAGGCCGAGGTCTCCCTGCCTGGGCCCGCCCCCGCCCCGTCCCCCTTCCGCCCCCCGCATGGAGGAGCGGGCAGAGCTAGGAGGCCAGGAGCGTCATGAGGAAGAAGGCGATGCCCACCGCCAGGGGCAGGTGTTCCCGCTTGGGGCTGGTCCCGCTGATGCTCTTCTCAAGCTTGGGCACCTGGGCGTTCTCCCCCTCGAAGTCCTCTGTGGAGAGAGGGGAGACGGGCAGGTGAGGGCGGGCTGGGCGCCAGGGCGGCGGCGGCGGCGGCAGCAGCAGGGGAGCGGGGACGTGGCACCCACGGCGGCCGGAGGGATGGGTGTCGGGGGGAGTCATGCGAGGTGAGCAGGCACCGGGAGGGGACTGCGGTTCCAGCAGTGGCCACCAGAGGGCGCTGCGAACTCACCCAGCACGTTGATCTTCACATTGGGGCCCATGGTGAACTGGGGGAGAGTGGGGACCGGCTTCTCCCCGGAGTGCGCTGCTGCGGGGTAGGGTGTGGGTGGGGAAAGAGGAGGGGGGAGAGTCAGGGCCAGGATCCCCTCCCCCTGCTACAGCTGGGGAGCGAGTCCCCCTCTGCTGTGCCCTCCGCCCTCCCCCCGGGAAGCCAGGGGAGCCCCGAAGCGGGGGAGCCGAGGATGGATGGATGGGGTGGCGGCTGGGCGCCGGGTGCACTCACTGGAGGCGCAGCAGACGAACACCTTCATCCTCAGACACTTCCAGTGCAGGTTGTGGGTGGGCGTGGCTGGGGGGGACACGGAGCCTGAGCGGCCTGCTCCTTCCCGGGCGCCCTCCCCCCTGACTGCCCCTCCCGGGGGGTCCCCTGCCCCCTCACTGCCCCTCCCGGGGGTTCCCTGTTCCCCTCACTGCCCCTCTGGGGGGTCCCCTGCCCCCCTCACTGCCCCTCCCGGGGGGTCCCCTGCCGTGGCTCCTGGACACTATGGACACGGGCCACGAGGCTCAGCTGTCAGCGCCAGAGCCCCTTGGTTCCTAGAACTCAGTGACCCAGACCCCTGAGGTCCCACCCCTGGGAGGTTCCACCCAGAAAGTGGCTCCGACCCAAACTCTGGATGCACCGAGCACCTCTCAGCCCCTCTACGCGGTCTGGGAACTGACATCCCGAGCCGCTCCCTGCCCAAACCCCATAGCGGGCATCCCTCCCAGCGGCCCGATGCCCGCCCCCCGCCCCGGGGACCCCGCACTCACAGATGTAGTAGTACTCGTGGCCCGCGTGGAACTCGTAGCCCAGGGAGAAGGCGCTGTAGCGCTGGAACTTCTCGGAGAACTTGATGGGGCTGTGGGCGGCGCGCGGCCGGTTGCACTCCCAGCGCTTGAAGCCCTGGCTGGCGTTGCAGGCGCGGTAGCCGGCGCGGCTCACCATGTACAGCACGTACTGCTCCGCGCCGCCCGGGCCCGAGCCGTTGTAGTGCGGGCAGTAGATGTCCAGGTAGTCGTTCACGTTCACCTGCACCGTGTAGCCCTCGCGCCGCAGGCTGCGGGGACCGGCCGCGGGTCAGAGAGGAGCAACTGCCGGGCCAGTTGCTCCGCACCCCTCCCCCCAGGGTCCCCGGGGTTCCCCCCCGCTCCCGGGCGCCCCCTCTCCCCGTGCCTGCCTCCCCGGGACCCCCCTCCCCCCGCCAGGGCCGCACTCCGTGCAGACTCCGGCCGGCTCTGGGCCTGTCCCGCTGGCGGCCACCAGAGGGCAGACACGGCGCAGGGAAGCCCCGCCGGCCTCCCAGGAAAGGAGGCGGAGAGGACGGTGGAGGGAAGGAGGGAACGCCGGCTCTGGTTGCCACAGAAACGGCGCAGGCCCCTGCGATGCCGATACCCAGACCCGGATTTCCTCCCTCCATTCCCCATAATTCACCAGCGGGGCGCGGGGACAGCGCAGGGGGAGCAGGGAAAGTGGGAGGTCGCCCTCCGGGTGGATAAGCACCCTCCATCCCATCTCCCCGCGCTTTCCCGCGGCTGCCAGGCCAAGGCCAAGGCCAGTGCGATGGGACCTGCCCTCACTCAAGCATGTAGGCAGGCTACATGCATATACATGCGTAGTTCCAAGGCGCACACACAAACATGGAAATGCTCGGTTGTATGTGTGCTGAACTTGCACACCAGTATTGGTTGACCTCCACAATCTCAAATTCTCCCTCCCCCCCTCACACACACACACACACACACACACACACACACACACGCTTTCTCTAAGGTAACACCGGTCTCTACCTGGAGTCCCACTGCCCTCCGCCCTGAGGCCATGGCCGTGAGGTCCCCCAGGTGACAATGCACCAGGGCGTTAAGGAGCTCAGTATCAAGGCTCCACCTGGCATCTCACCAGCCAGCCCAAACTTTTGTATCTATCCGTCTCCCTCCATCCTCAGCCTGGGCACCACTGTCCCTTCAAGATGCTGGGCAGGGCGGCGGGCCTTGTGCCTAGACAGGTGGCTGTTCCTCTTACTGCCCTGGGCCTCCTGTGGGACAGGGGAGCAGATGCTGGGTCCCTTGTAATCCCCACCTGCCTTGTTAGCCATCCTCAGAGCACTGCTCTTTACCCTGTGGAGGCAGGGACGGGAGAAACACCTGAGTGGAGAGAGAGACTGAGCACCAGGCAGGAAGTCCCCCCGTTTCCGAAGGGCAGGCATGCCTACGCCTTGGCAGTGAGCGGGAGAGTGGGGACAGGGAAGGCGCGGGCCCCTTGGCCAGATGTCAAACACCGGAGTCCCTGGGAACTCCCCGAGGGGAGGGCCCGGCTCCCCCGTCGCCAGGCACCTCCCCGCTGCACAAACAGTAATTAGGTCTCGCAGGGAAAGGCGTTCGGAGGCTCTGCCTGGGAAGGGCCTTGAGGGTCCCTCCCCACCTTACCCTACTTCCTGGGCCCTGCCCGTACCACCCTTCCCCTCCGCATCCCCTTCCAGGCTGGCAGGGAGGCGGGCAGCGAGCGCTGGCGCTTGGGCGCCCGGTGAGCATGGGCACAGCTGCCCTGAGTCACCAGGAATGCCCCTGGCCCCACTCAGTTCCCACGGGAGCGACGGGTCACTCAGGCCGCGCCCTGGCCCTGGCGCTCAGGTGGGCAGGAGCGCGGCCTGGGGCGCTGGGAGCAGGAGAACGGGTTAGACCAGGCCCGGCTCCCTGCCGCCACCCTAGGTTTGCCTCTCTCGCCAACCCCAAAGGCTGTGGGGAGGAGGCCGCCGTGGTAGGGGGCCACCCTGGGGCCTCTGTCCTTGAGCCTCACCCAGGTCCCAGCCCTGCCCTGGGGGGGGGGGGCCCTCCCTGGGGGGCTGCTCAGTTCCCCCCTCACCAGCAGGGAATAAGCCAGAGCCAGAGCCATTGCTACAGGGACCTCAGTTCCCCAAGTGGGGTTGCTGGGTGACCACCAACGAAGAGAAACCATCTCTCACCTATCCCAGGGTTGGGCTGAAATGCCCCCAAAAAGCTGGGCACGTGGGAGCAAGAGACCTACTTGTGGAATGGCTGTGCCCAGCTAGAATCTGTCCGACTGGGGGCAGAGGGCTGGCTGCCAGGAATCTCGGCCACACTGCTGAAGCGGGGGTGGGGGGTAGGGGGGGGCTGCTTGGCCTGGGTGTTTTCTGTACATCTCTCCTCCGCCCTCTCTCCATAGTGAAGACCGGGACACCAGGCCCGGTGAAGCTGGCTGCTAACCCCTCCTCTAGGGCTGTGCCTCCCCAGCCTGGAGCCCCGCCCCTGGGAGGGGGTGGGGCGAGCTGGGACCTGGGGATTGGGTGGTACCTGCCCCTTAAGACAGTTCTCTCTTCTCCCTTGCATCATCCCCACTAGCCTCCCACGTGTCTCCAATAAAGGCGAGTGTCCACTCACCCCACCTGGAGGGGGTGGCGCCGCGCCCGTTATCCGTCCCTCCTGGCTCTCACCGCCTCCGGTGCGCCTGGCTCCCAGCCTTCCGTCTGCTGGGACCGGGTGGTGGGCGGCGGGAGCGCGGGAAGCCGCAAACCTCCACCCCCGCCCCGCGGGGCGATTCGGGGCAGTTACTCAGGGTGTCTAAGCCATCGGGGCGCAGGGAGAGGATCCCACAGAGCCCGGATCCGGTTAGATCCCTCCCCCTCCCCTAGGGGTGGGAATGCCGAGCTGGGGAAGCGGAGGGAGGAAGGCTGGGAAGACACCGGGCCGCCTCCTCCCTCCGGCGCGCGCTCCCGAGGCCTCCCTCGTGCGGCTGCTCCTGCCGGCGAGGCCGGACCACGTGTGCGCAACGTGGGGCCGCGCGCCCGGCGGGTGGCGGGTGCACACGGACACCCCCGCACCCTCCTGGCTCCCTGGGCCTCGGGACTCCCCCCCCCCCCGGCCCAGCCCCCGAGCTCCGCGGGCCGGCGTCGGCGGGAGAGAATCCGCGCGCCACGCACCCGCCCCTCCTCCTGCGACAGCGGCGGCGGCGGAGGTTTATTGATCTGCAGCGGCGGAGAGGCGCGAGGGCCGCCGAGAGCCAGGCGCGCAGAGCCGAGCGTCTGGAGGAGCACACCGACGGGGAGGGGGGATGCACAGAGCCCGGACCCACTGAGAAACCCGGGAGAGGAGGGAGCTAGGCACGGAGAGAGAGGGGGGGACCCTGAAACCGAGAGGACGAGGGAAGCGTGCACACCCAGAGGCTTGGAGAAAGGGGGAGGCATGGAGGCTGGTCCAGGGATGCCCCCACACGGCGGAGACAGAGACAGTGAGGCGCAAAGGAGGTTACCGGCGGCCAGCGAGGGGTGCAAGGCCCCCTCAGTGGCGGGAGGACACAGGGACCCCCGTGGGTGCAGCGGAGACTCAGTAAATGTGTCAAACAGTGTATGAATGGAAGGCAGGTCAGAGCGGAAGCATCTCAGAGACAGAGACAGGGAGGGAGAGATGTTCCTGGGGCCTGAGAAGGGCGGATGCCAGCACACCTGCTCGGACTGTAAAGAGACGGAGCCCAGGCCGGGGCGCAGACAGCCTGCCATCGGTTCGCCGCCCCCCCCCTTCAGTCCCAGGCTCAGGGGCCCCTGAACCTCACGCATCCTCCTCTCCAGGCAGCCCGCCCGGCCCGGTGTCTGGTCCAGGCCGGGCGCAGGGCTGGCTCCTCCAGGAGGCCACCCGGAGGGGCTGCGTGGGGGCCGCGGGCGGGATGCCGACCTCAGGAGGGCGCAGCCCCCGGGTCTGTCCAAGGAGGCCCCGCACGTGTCCCGCCGGCGCCCTCCCACGTGACCCAGCAGGAGGGGGGTCGCAAGACCCTCCCCACGTGACCCCAGGGCCAGAGACCCTCCGCGTGTGACGGGCGGGAGCCGGCGCCGCTCACGTGACCGGGCCGGGGCGCCTGTGGCTCGCGGCCCCGCCCCCGCTCCCCGGCCTCCGCTCCCGGCCCGGAGCACGTCGCGCTCACGATTTATGGGGCCGCGGCTGCCGCAGTGAGGAGCCGGGAGCCCGGCGCCGCGGCAACAAAGGCCGAGGATGGAGGCGGGGGCGGCGGCGGCACCCGGCCCGGCGGGCACCCCCCACCTCCGCCGGCCCCGACCTGCGGGAGCGGGAAAGGCAGAGAGGAGGCCCCCGGAGCCCGGGCCCCCGTCCTCTCCCAGGGCGTCCACCTGAGCCCAGGTGTATGCGGGGGAGGGGAGGGGAGCTGGTCAACAACACCCCCCCACCCTGCCCCCGCCGATCCCATCCCTCGGCCCCGGCCTCCGCTGGGGGCCCGGGATGCCCCAGGGCGGAGGGGGACCGGCCCCTCACCTGAGCGCTCTGCTCCCCGCCAGGCCCGAGCGGGCCGAGGGCGGGCTGTGAGCCTGGGGGAGGGGGACAGGCTCCGGGAACCGGGGAGCAGGCCCCCCGCACCCCCGAGTTCTCCGAGCTCCCCTCCGCGGGGGAGGGGCCGCGCCCCCGCCCAGAGGTTTCCATGGGGAGCGGGAGGGGGCGCCGCGCTCCTCCCCACCCCCCGTCTGACACTCGGGCGCGAGGTGGGAGCGAGGGGGAGGCGCGGAGCCCCAAACAACAAAGAGCCGGGCGGCGGGCGGCAGCCCCTCCCCCGGGAGGCTGGGGTCGCCGCCGCCGGCCCTCCGGGTGCCTCCCCCCGGGGCCTCGCCACGGCCCGGGAGCCGCCTCCGGGGTGGGAGCCAGAGGCAGTGCCGCCGCCCGGGCAGGTGTGACAGTGACCCCCGCGTCCCCAGGGATCCCCCCGACACACACACACACACACACACACACACACACACACACACACGGTGATCCGGAGGAGAAGACAAGGGCAGCCGGGACCGAGCGGGGAGAGAGCCCGGCCCCGCGGCCGGCACCCGGGACCCACAGGCCGCCCGACCCCCGCCCAGCCCGCGGCGCCGGAGCCCCGGGCCCAGACGTGGCCGCCGCAGACACACCAATCACACCCTCAGACACACACGCACACTGACAGCCGCGCACGCCCGCTCACACTGGGAGCCACACGCCATCCAGCCCGGGTGTGTGTGCGTGTGTGTGTGTGTGTGTGTGTGTGTGTGTGTGTGTGTGTGACAAGCCATCTCCCTGCTTCCTCCTCCCTCTCCGCTACCCCGCGTCCCCATCCTCACCCACCAGCACCCCGGCGCCCCCGACCCAGCCGCGGCTCACCCAGCTCACCCAGCCAGGCTCACCCAGCCACACCGCCCGGCAGCCCCTCCACCGCCGTCCCGGGGAGGCACTCAGTCAATCGGACGCCCGGCCTCGGCTCTGGGCCCCACTTCCAAACGCAGGAGTCCGAGACAGAACCCCTTGAAACGCTCAGCACCGAAAACAGGTCATCCCTGCCCCCCACCAAAACGGATGGCCTGCCCCCAGCACGCTGGTGCTCCCCAGCCCCAGCCCGGCGGCGAAGGCGGGGGCGCCGGGGGCCCTGTGGGGTGGGGTGTGCAGAGGAGCCAAGGTGGGGCGGGGGTCCCTGAGCAGCCTGCCCTGCACGGCCAAAGCCTCCTTCCTTCCTATACTCCTCCACGGCCTCTCTCAGACGCCCCCGAGCTCCCCATAGAGCGTGCCCCCCTCTCCCTCGCCTCCCAGCACCCAGCGGTGCTCCCGCAGGACTCCCACCTAAGGTCCCCCCGAGCCCACCCGCTTCCCCTTCCCCGACGCGGGACGCGAGCTCCCGCCCGGCCCGGACTCACTGCTGGTTGGAGCTGTTCCAGTACACCGTGTGCCGGTTGCCCAGCGCCCCCCCGGGGCCCGGGGCCAGCAGCGGCAGCAGCGGCACCGGCACGAGCAGCAGCAGAAACAGCAGCAGCAGCGCGGCCGCCGCCATCCCCCGAGCCGCCGCCGCCGCCGCCCCCCGACTGAGCCCCGCGCTCCGGGCTGCTGGCTGCCCAGCTCCCCGCCGCCCGCCGCGGCCGCCGGCCCGGAGCTCAGGCCACGCCCCCGCCCGCCCCCCGCCCCCGCCCCGCGCGCTCCCGAAGCCCCGCCCCGCGCGCTCCCGCAGGCCCCGCCCCTGTGGGCCCGGGCGCACGGCGCGGGGAGGTGGGACCCGCGCTCCCCGCTCCCCGCCTCTCCTCCCCCCCCCCCCCCCCCCCCCCCCCCCCCCCGAGGTCTAACGTGCTGCCGCTGGTCCCAGGCTCCCTGCTCCCTCGGCTGGGGTCCCCAAGTGGGTTAGGGAGGCCACAGCGGGGATCTGTCTCCACCTGGAGAGCGCATTCATTTCTGGGATGGGGTAGAGACTTGAGAAGAAGGTGGGGATCCAGGCCCCCTTAATCCGTGGCACTAGACCCTCTCCTTTTTGAACGGCCTGGCCCTCTGCGCCTTTCATTCCCCTCTTCCCCTGTGAATGGGGAGTCAGGGGGGCCCTAGAGGGTGTGGACAAGCCCTCAGCTGGCGCCAGCACCTGACAGCGCCCACCTGAGCTGGAGGCTTGTTTTTCGTGGGGGTGGGTGGGGTGGAGGAGCTCAGTCCCCCCCAAGAATGTCAACCCTGGGTGCTGGAAGGGCAGGGGCAGTCCAGGGCCAAGGTGGAGGAGGACCCAGGAGAGTCCGCTGGAGCAAACCAGGCTCATCGGGACACGGACACACACACGCACACACACACTCACACACACACTTCCTCACACGCTCTGGCAGGCCCCCTCCCAGTGATGTGGTGTTCTTAGCTATTCTCGCCCCTCCTCTCATCAACACGGACAAGAGGGCAGAGGGCAGAGCACCCAGCTCTCACCACAGACCTGGTCCAACGGTGACACCCAAGCACAGACATACACACACACAGGAGAAAAAGCAGACACCAACTTACAGACACACACAACGCACACACGCACAGGTAGAGGTAATCTCAGATAACTAGCGATCTGTAGAAACACAGAGATGTACAGAGACAGGGGAGCATACACCCAGATACATGCACACACACGACGCACACACAGACGACACGCACCCTCTGATGCACACACACAGCCCCGTGCGCTCCTTTCTTTTCCTGGGACGGAGGAGGTGAGCGAAAGGGTCTGGAGTCCTGCTCGCCTCCCATCGCTTCTCTGGTGGAGAGGCTCAGACTGAGTGACCAGGAGAGCCAGGTCCCAGACCAGGTTCTCAGAACTCAAGCCGCCCCCCCCCAACCCCCGACCCCCCTGTGCAGGGGGACAGGCAGAACGTTCCCTTCGTCTTCACCGCAGGAGCGAGAACACACAGGCACTTACCTTTGGCCGGACAGAAGCGCTGACCACTGGCCCACCGCGGTGCTGGGTTTGGGGGCAGGGCGGTGCCGTCCAGAGCAGGTCCCATGTCTAGTGCTGCTCCGTGCTCCCTCAGCTCCTCTCCACCCCAGGAGACCTCCTCTCCCTCCTCAGGAGCCAGAAAACAAATTGGGCCCTTGGGGTGGACAGGGAGACTGCAAACAGCCCTCCCTCCCGCGAGACGCCGCTCCCCACGGAGATTTGTTTCACCTGAAGATGCTAACCTGCTGCTCCAGGTGCCGGGGATCCCAGCGCCTCCCTGCCCCCTACACCCCCCCTGCCAAGGGAGGCTTCGCGCTGTGGGCCGCACAGCTGCCCATAACCACAGGGAGCCGGAGCTTGCTGGTTGAGGACTTCAGAGTTGATTTCAGAAGCTTTAAATCCCTGTTTGTAGAGTCTGGACCCCACGTACAGCGGTGGGCCCTTTTCTGGAGGACCCAGATCCTCCTTTAGAAACTAGCACTCTCACACCCACCCTCCAAGAGTCACTTAGCCCCCCCCCCTCTCTCTCTTAAAAAAAAAAAAAAATATATATATATATATATATATATATATATATATATATATATATATTTTATTTTTTTACAGAGAGGAAGGGAGATGGGTAGAGTTAGAAACATCGATGAGAGAGAAACCTCGATCAGCTGCCTCCCGCACACCTCCTACTGGGGATGTGCCTGGAACCAATGTACATGCCCTTGACTGGGGTTGAACCTGGGACCCTTGAGCCCGCAGGCCGATGCTCTATCCACTGAGCCAAACCGGTTAGGGCATAAAGCTCTCTTGACAGGACTCAGGCAGCTCTCTCTATGTAGTCTAAGCCTCTGGATCGGGACACTCTCTGTAGGACCTAGGCCTGTGTCCGTAGGATCCGGTGCGTTGCCTGTTTGGGCCTTTATCCAAATCAGCTGGTGGCTGACTTGACCTGTGGGTGAATTAGAAAAAGCACTCCTCTAGCCACACCCAGTCCTTAGAGTATGGGATGTCTGGTCACCTTACCTTAGAGGGCGTCTCGTGGCAAATGGTGCCTCTGGGCGAAAACAGAGGGACCACTTCCTCCGGCAGAGGCGACCTGTGTGTCTCCCCATCTTGGGCTAACGTCAGCCTGGACTCCCTCGGAGGTGGCTTCTCTGTGCCACGCACAAACCACACAACTGTCTGACTTCAGGGCATACACTCCAGCTATAAGGCCTAGGCCTGTCTGTAGGCCTCTACTCATGGGTCCTGGGCTTCTCTAAGGACTGGTTCTCTGGGTATAAGATCTGGGCCAGTGTCTACAGGCCTGGGATCTGACCTGAGGCAGGCCTCCTTCTGTGCCATCTGGGCTGCCATCAATGGGGTCTAGGCCTCTGTTCATATCTGTGACTCAGATTTTTCCTGAATGTGACGTGTGCATTTTGCATTTGTAATATAGTACACACACACACATACACACACACACTCGCCTATAACTGGAACAGTAATTTTTATGAAACAATACTTACCTTTACTACAGAGGATACACTCCAGTCAGGGCACATGCCTGGGTGGTGGGCTGGATCCCCCGTACGGGGTGTGCAGGAGGTAGTCAGTCGATGTTTCTCTCTCCCCCACTCCCTCCTTTTCTCTCTAAAATCAATAATAATAAAAAAACACATTAAAATGTTTTAAATAAAAGGCTGATTGAGATTCATAAAATTGATTTCTTGATTTTACTACCTCTAATGGGTCACAAGCTACAGTCTGAAACACGGGTGCCAAGGCCTGGGCCCAGATCAATACTCCTCTGTGGGGGAGGGCCTGGGCTTCTCCCACGGACCCGTCCTCTCTCCAGATCTCAGGCCTCTTCCTGCAGGCGTTGCCTTCATTTCCTTCCGACCCTCAGGCTCAGTACTCTGCTAGCCGCCCTGTTCTCTCCAGGAAGCGGTGAGCGCTGGCTCTTGGGAGCTCTCGGAGCCGGTACCTCACCCTCTGCCCCTGAGGCCTAGGAAGCGGGGAGTAGAACAGGCCAGGGGCAGGGGGAGGGCTCAGGCTGTGGCCCAAGATGGCTCCCAGGACATGGGTGGCAATCAGGGAGCTCAGCTGAGCTGTGTTCAATAAATCATGGAGGCTAGGGCCTGAGGGAGAGGGAGGCCAGGGGGAAAGGGGGCCATGAATAAATAATTCACTTAGACAATGAACAAGGAGCCCTGGCTGGCATGGCTCAGTACAATGTCGGCCTGTGCACCGAGGGCTGCAGGTTTGATTTCCAGTCAAGGGCACATACCTGGGTTGCAGGTTTGATTCCCACCTGGGTCAGTGTGGCACATGTGGGAAATGACCAATTAATTTCTCTCTCTCTCTCTCTCTCCCTCCCTCCTCACTCCCTCCCTCCCTCCATTGCAGTTTCTCCAAAAATCAATGGGAAAAAATATCACCCAGTATTAACACAAATCAATCAATCAATAAAAATAAAAACAAAAAATAAACAAGGAGCCTGTGAGGAGGGGGAGGGGGATCGGACATGTGTGTGAGTGGGAGAAGCAGCTGCCAGCCCCGGACATAAAATATTCACAGGCTTTCCACTTAGCAGAGGGCCCACGTATGTGCCCAGCGCCGGCAGGTGGTTTGTGTGGTTTGAACCCGGAAACCTGGGTGTTAACAAGGACTTCCAAGTGTATGTGTCAGCATGGTACTCCCATGTCCATGGCTGACAGGGAGCCACACACGGGGCTGACAGCAGGGAACACAGCGCTCTGCTGGGTGGGTGGGCCAGGACACAGGAAACGAGGGCGCAGGGCTAGTTGGGCGGGGTTGGGGTGTACTAATCTCTTGTCCTGGTCATGCCCTGATCCCTCTAATGAGCCTGGCAAGCCGAGAAGCCTGAACCGGGGAGGCGTCTCGGGGACCAGGCTGAGGTGTGTGGCTCCTCTGAGTGTGCCTGAAGGAAGCTGAAAGGGAGGCAGCCTGGAAGAGCAGCTCCCGGGATGGACTTGGGGTCGAATTCCAGTCCTGCCACTCATGGTCTGTGTGAGTCACGTCGCTCCGCTGAGACTGAAGTGGGGCTAGTCACCCTCTCTGTGAGGAGCTGGTTGTTGAGGGATTAAGAGTCATGTCTGGGAAGCACTCGGCCAGTGTTTAGGACCTGCGGTGTCGGTGAATGGAGGCCTCCTTGTCATTATCAGGACCAGGGTATCTCTTGATGTCCACCTACCTAGACTAGCCCCAGACTCCGTCTCCATTTGTTCTTCCCCGTCTCCAAGCTCCTCTAATCGCTTTCCTAGTGGGAGAGGTGGCCAAGGGCGTGGGGAGAAGGGATGGGCGGGAAAAGATTAGACAGAATCAGGGAGAGGAGAAGTTACAGCCCAAAGTGGAGGTCCCATCCTTGACCTCCTCCTCAGACCCCGAGCCTCTCCTCGACCCCTCAGATTCTCCCTTGAGACTCTCTTCTCTTTCCTGCCTCCACAAATTTAGCTTTCTAGCACGTGGCTGCAAGAAGACTGTGGGAATTAGGATAGAGCGGCGGTCGGCAAACTCATTAGTCAACAGAGCCAAACATCAACAGGACGACAACTGACATTTCTTTTGAGAGCCGAAAGCTGACTTCTGCGCGTGGGCCATGAAGTTTCAATCGCCCTGTAGGGTGCGCCCGCACGTGGTATTTTATGGAAGAGCCACACTCGAGGGGCCAAAGAGCTGCATGTGGCTCTCGAGCTGCAGTTTGCCGACCACTGGGATAGAGGTTTCTGAATATAGGGGCCATCCCAACTCCTCGTCCTCCCTCGCCCCCATGCCTGTCCTCACTGCCAGAGCTCTGGCTACCACCCTCTGCCAACAGCAGCCAAGGGCTCCTTCCCTGGCAAAGACGGCTATGTCTGGGCAAAGCCCGGAGCAATGGCATCCCGGAGTGGGCGGGGAGGATCCTGGCTGGAGCGGAGAGCCGGAGAGGGCCAGGGTGGAGGGCCCGGGGCCTCCCGTGGGCCCAGCATTCCCCAGCCCTCTCGTGTACCTGGAAAGGATCCGCTCCCTTCGGGAGAAAACGGCAGGCAGGTCTGAGCTGGCCTGCTCCTCAGGAGACAGAGGAACAGGCTGGGGGAGCGGGCCTGCGATCTCCGTGGGGAGAGGTGGCTCCGCTGGGGAGCCACGAGTGGAGGGGGTATGGCCTAGGCACCCCCTACCGTAGCCCGGGGCTCAGCCCCGCCTCCTCTCCCCCTTACCCCCCAGTCTTCTGCCACTTGGAGAGCCAAAGGTCTGGGCCCCCAGGGGGAAGAGGTGCCTGCTCACCCCTTCCCAAGAGCCAACGTGGGTTCCTCACTTCCCCTCCCCTGGGCTGGGCAGGTTCGGGCTAATCTTCGCCAGAGCTTCATAGCAAACATTGATCTGTAATAAAACCACAACGTGTGTTCCGGAGAAGATTCCAGACACGGAGAGATCCAGACACCACGCAGACACACACACACACACACACACACACAGGCACACGCACGGCGCTGAGAGGCAGACACCAGCAGCCCGGAAAACACCGCTGAACATGGACTCACGCCGCGTCACATGCACATCCCCTCCCGCCATAAACATAGTCCTCCAACACCCGGGCCTTCGCTGGCAGCCGCCGTCCCCGTGTTGTCCTGGCACTTTGCACACAGCTCTGTAATAGACTCGCACTTGGCATTACAATTATTTGTTAGCCAGTTTGTCTTCTCCGGCAATCTGAAGATTTCCTAAGGGAAGAAATCTTGTCTTGTGCAAGTGTTCCCCTCAGCATCCAGCAGGCAGCTCGGAATTTAGTTAGTGGGAGTAGGGGGGGTGCTTCACAAATAAGTGTTGAATTGCGGAACAGGGGAATAAACGCTACCCCTCCTCCCCCCACGGCCCCTCAGAAGCACAGAGGACAGCAGGTGCTGCCGCTCATGCCTCTGGCCCACCTTCTGGTCTCTTAGAGCCCGGATCTCACAAAGGCCCCTACCTCCTCCCTCTTCACTCCAGGCAAGACCATGCATTGGAGGCCGGCCTGAGGGTTGGCAGGCAGGGTAAGGGTTAATGACACCTCATTAGGGTTTAATTGGAGGAAGGAAGCTGCCCTGGCACCAGACAGGTGGGCAGGCCCGGCCCGGCTGGAAGCAGGCCTCCCCTGTTCCAGCACCCTGCCAGGTGTGTGCGCTATTTGGCCCTGGAGAGCCTCAGCCCGGTCGGGGGCACCTCCCCCCACCGTTTGCTTTGCCAACTTGGTCTCCAGGCAGTACAGACCAGTCCTCCCCATCTGTCACCGCACATTCGGAGGGGGTCAGGCTTCTTGTCCTTTCTCGGTGCCCCGCCCACCTCAGGAGGCGCTGGAGGCTGGGGAGAGGGGTCGGGTAAGGAACTGGACAACTGAGAGACAGCAGAAGGGGTGGGTTTGGGATCCAGACGGCGACGGAGAAAGACAGCCACGGGGAGGCTCAGAACTTGGGAGATGTCTGCCCAATTTGACCTTAAGTGAAGAGAATGCAAATGAGATGCAGACGATATGCAGATGAACACCACGAGGATCTCAGCATTTGCATTCCCGGTGGCTGGCGGCAGCTCTGCACCCAGGACCCCTCCTCATCGCCCTGGCGTGAGCAGCCCTGACCGTGACTCTGGGTGAGAAGAAGGACTACAAGGAAGAGAAGAGCTGGGCTGGGCCAGAGCCTCAGGACCTGGGCGCTGAGCTCCACCCGTCACCCTGCCCTCAACCCAAGCGCCACCTAGATGCCAAGATACCAATGGAACTGCGCTAACCACTCTCCCTCCAGGTAGTGCTGGGACGCACTGTCCGTTGCTATGGGGACCCCTCCCACGTCCAGGCCTGAACCAATGGGCGTCCCTGCTGATGACCTCATGCCCTAGGCCCCCGAATTCTATTGGTTATTTGGAGGCCATCGTGCCCCTCGCCAGCTGCGTCAGGGCTGGGGATCCCCATGACTGGTGTGGCCTACTGAGAGAAGGGCATGCTGGGAGCTCACAATTTGCTGAATGAATGAAGGGGGGGGAGGGGGATGAGTCACAAAAAGGCCAAAACTTCAGTGTTTTGCCTGAAGGGAGATTTGTACCCCACACACACCCCCCCCTAAAGAATGGAGTGGATCAGGCTCTCCGGGCGGAGGGAGTGAGCAGAGATGAGTGGAGTTTTCGCCTGTTGGGAGAGAGTAGGGCAGGCCCAGCAAATTGAGGGCCTCACCCTCTGCCGTCTAGCGCCGCTGAGTTTAGGGGAGACCGGTGACGCCCCAAAACTTGCAGAGCTGCCCAAGCCTCCTGGAACCGCGCCCGGAACACGCCCGGAGGACTTCTCGTGGGGAGGAGGGCGGGCGGGCCGCACCGGAAGCCTGCCTGCCCGGCCTGGGAGCGGATTCACTCCCGCTCTCCACCGGGACTTCCCCGGGAAGGTGTCAGGGCCCGGGCTGGGTGGGGAGTGAGGGCAGGGCGGCCGCCTGGCCCGAGTTCGAGGCTCCCTCCACCCCCTCCACCCTCCAAAGGGCAGAGCTGCCGAGGTGTCGCCCTGGCACCTGCAGGGAGCGGGGCGGCTGGGAGGGCCTGTGCCTGTGTCCAGGGTGCGACCACAGGGTGGGGGGGCGGGGTGAGGTCCCAGCCGCCGGCCGGGTCTCTCTCCTGCCTCCTGGCCCCATCTGTTCAGAGGGTCCCGCCTGGGTCTGTGGGGAGCAGAGGCCCTCACAGTCTCAGCGCAGGGCCGGGCTGCTAACCAGGGGCCCCGCCTGCCCCGCCTGTGGTTCCCCTGGAGAGGGTGAGGCTGTGCGGGTGGATGACAGGGCGACACACAGACATGCATTCCGGATGGCAGTAGGCGGAACTCGAACCCAGAATCACAAGACAGCCTTCAGCTCTCACAAGTCCGCGCACTCCAACCCCCCTTGCTCCCCTCCCTCTGCTAGAGATGGCTTGAGATGAGGCCCTGACTCCCGCCTACCCAGGCCTCGCACCCAGGCGGGCATGTTCTGAAAGGGCCTCCCTCAGCCGAGCGTTGGGATTACCAGAGGGACCGGGCTGCCCTATGTGCTCACGGGGTGGGGGAGGGGTCCACAGTCCCAGCATTTCAATCTGCCAGTCTCTGGCCCCCCCACCCCTCCCCACTCCACCCCACCCCACCCGGGCGTTCACACTCTGCCTCTCGCTGCCGCAGCCGCGGAGCTAATGAGCACAACATCCACCTATCGATCCGGGCGCAGTGCCAGGCGGCCGGCACCGAGCTGAGCCACGGAGGCCGGGGGCACCGGGAGGTACAACACAGCTTGGGGGGGGGGGGCGGCCAGGAAGGGGCGCCTTTCCCCCTGGCGCCACCCAGGACACCATGCGGAGAGGGCCCGATGGGTCTGGGGGGATCACAGCCTTGTCTGCAGGGGGAGGAGTGTGGGGCTGAGAGCAGAGGGGGCCCTCCCTCCCTCCTTGTAAAAGCGAGAACAAAGAGGCGCTGGGGATGGAGGCTTTGATCCGACCCCACCTTCCCGGTTCCAGGCCGGCCCCGCCCAGACTGCCCCTGGGAGGGAGAGACGCCCAGCTCTCGGGGACCCACGCGTCCTGAAACCAGGGTGCTGCCTTCCCATGGCACCGCCTGGCGCTGCCGCCACAGCTCGGGCACTGCCCCAAGTGGGTGGGCTGCCAGGAGCATCCACCCTCTCCTCGGCACAGGAAGCCAGCTCAGGGGGGTGGGCGGGGGCCCAAGCTCCACAGCTGCTGCTGGCACCCACTCCACACTGCCCAGAGGGGTGCCCACGGAGGCCTGGCATGGCTGGCCCGGGCACAGCTGGCACGGAGGTCAGGCCAACCCACGCTGAGCGCAGAGGCCGCAGGGAGTCCCGGTGTCAGGGAAGGGGCAAGGGGGCAGGAGGTTGAGGAGAGCAACAAAAGAGATGGGCGGTTTATTGAGGGCTTGGTCCAGGAACTTATAAAAATACAAACTGGCAGGAAATTCGGCCTCATGGCAAGTCTGTCTTCACAGAAGACGAGTGAGTGACCCCTGGGAGGGAGGTGCTGCCCTCGGGCGGGGGCCCGCAGGGCACTGGGCAGTGGCAGGCCTGGGCCGCCCTCGCCCTGGTCCTTCAATCCACCGGGCCCAGCTCTTCGTCTTGGCCCCCGCAGGCTCGAGGGTTCGATCCCCCCCGATTCCAGTCTTCCTAGGAGATGGATGGAGAAGGCCACGGAAGCAGCGGTGGAGGCCCGGGCTTAGCCTGCCTTCGATCCAGGTGCCCAAGGCCGAGTGCAGCTCCCTGTGGCTCCTCTTCAGCCTGGGACGAGGGGGCCAGCACGGCAGGGGTCACGTCAGACCCTCTGACTCCCCTCGCCACGCCTCCATCTTGTCTGTCCGGCGTGGCACTCCCAGCTCAGGTGCAGGGCTCCTCCAGGCAGTCCTGGGAAGGCACTGGCTCCTGGGGTGGCAGGAAGGGTCCCCTTGGCTCAGAGAACTCGCAGGAGACGAAGGATGGGGAGCAGCAGCAGCGGCAAGAGGCAGAGGGGGCTGCGAGTGCCCCCCGCTCGCCACCCCGATGTGCCACTCTCTCCGGGGCTCCCGACGGGATGGGCGGACTCAGACTCTGCGAGGGGGAGGGGAGCACCGCTGTGTCCTCCGTTCCCGCTCCCGGTGAGCGGTTCACCCCCATCCCGTTCTCCAGGATCCTTCAAACCGGCCACCTTGTCCTCCCCAAAGCCCAGCCTCCGGGTCTCCCCCAAACGGCCGGTGCTTTCGAAGGCCTGGCGCCCGGAGGTGTGGCTCTGCTGCCCAGCACACAGGCTGCAGTGGGCGCCCCCACAGGCCGCACAGGGGAGGGGCCAGTGCTCACAGCCCTCCCCGAACCCCTCCAAGCCTCCCAGACCTGCCCTCCTTCCCCAGACGGCCCCTCGCCGGAGGACTGCTGCCCGGGCCCCCCACTTACTGCTCTCCTTGCAGCAGACGGACACCTGGAGCCTCAGACACCGGCCAGGACTCCCGGGCGTGGGCACGGCTGGTGGGGGAGGGCGGAGAGCGTTAGCACGGGCTGGCTCGCAGACTCCGAGTCAGGCCCTCCCACGTTCTCCTCTCGGCAGTCCCTGGAAAACTTTTCCCTCCTCTGGGCCCCGTCCAGGTGCCAGGCCCCGTCCACGGCGGCTCCTCAGCCCCTCAGCCCCTCTCCTAGCTCCTCCTCCTCCTCCCCGTCTCTAGAGACTCACTCTGGATGCCCCCTCGGTCCTGGACTCAGGGCCCCGCCAGCCCCCGCTTCTCTGACCACAGCCCCTCCTGCCTCCCCGTCCCAGGTCTGGCCCTCGTTCCCTGGCCCATCCCCCCTCCTCACCTTGGGCCGTCTGCCTCGACGGGTGGCAAAGCCAGGTGCCCCCTTCCCCCTCCCCCGAGGCCGCAGCGCCCCACACTCACAGATGTAGTAGTAGGTCTCTCCCGGCAAGAACTCGAAGCCGAGGGAGAAGGGCGTGAAGCGCTGGATCTTCTCGGAGAACTTGACGGGCCCGAAGGGAGCGAAGGGCAGGGAGCACTCCCAGCGCTTGAAGGCCCCCGCCCCCTGTGCCTGGCAGGCCTCGTAGCCCGACCAGTCCACCATGTACAGGGCAAACGTCTCGGGGCCCTCGGGGGGCCCGGGGCCCTCATAGTGGGGGCAGAAGATGTCCAGGTAGTCGTTGAGGCCCAGCTCCACCGCCGCGTCCCCTCGAAGCAGCCTGCGGACACAGGGGGTCACGTGGGCTGAGGGGCCACTGTGGGGCACAAGGTTACCCTTTCCAGGGTCTCTGCCAGCCCTGCCCTGCCCCCGGGCGAGGCCTGTGTTCTCTAGACGGACAGCTCCGGGGGGACAGAGAGGGAGGAGAGATGGGCAGCAGGTCCCAGGCGCAGAGGTGAAGGCCGCAGTCTCTCTCACACCCAGCGGCTCCCGGGAGAAGCCCTCACCACTCCTGCCTGTGGGGTCGGAGCTGCCCATCTCTCCAGCCCGGCCCGCCGGGCCTGGCTCAGCTCCTGGGCCTCATAAACGTCAGCCGGACGGACGGCTGCTGCGAAGGAGCTGGGACAGGGGCAAGGGGCAGAGACCTGGGCCCACAGGGCGGTCACAGGGATGGAGAGTGGGAGCAGTGTCCTCTTTGTTATTATTTTATTTTTTAAAAAAATATATTTTATTGATTTTGTACAGAGAGAAAGGGAGAGAGATAGAGAGTCAAAAACATCGATGAGAGAGAGTCATCGATCAGCTGCCTCTTGCACACCCCCTACTGGGGATATGCCCGCAACCAAGGTACATGCCCTTGACCGGAATCGAACTCGGGACCTTTCAGTCCCCAAGCCGACGCTCTATCCATTGAGCCAAACCGGTTTCGGCTCTTTATTATTTTTAATTTTTTAAATGTTTTAATGTATTTTATTGATTTTTTTATGAGAGGGAGTTAGAAACATCTGTGAGAGTCATCGATCAGCTGCCTCTTGCACGCCCCCTACTGGGGACGTTCCCGCAACCAAGGTACATGCCCTTGACGGGAATCGAACCCAGGACCCCTCAGCCCGCAGGCCGACGCTCTATCCACGGAGCCAAACCGGTTTCGGCAAGTATCCTCTTTAAAAGATGTCCTTGAGCTCTCAGGCCAATGCTGAAAAGAACGCCATCGGGGGAGTGGATGGTGGGTGCCCCCTCTTTTTCATTTATTTATTTTTTGCCGGGACAAGTGCCAGACGTGGAGGGGAGCCCCCTGCACGTACCCCCATCTTCAGCCTCCTCAGCACGCCCTCCCGCACCTCTCGGGAGCTGCCCGGGGAGCCAGTGCCGGCGGGAAGGACTGGGACACACGGCCCCCCCATCAAACACAGCACAAACCACGCCCCCTCCCCACCACACCGACACACGACCCCCTTCATGTAGGACAGGCCTCCCACTGTCCCCCAGGGGGTGGTCCAAGGGCCACCAGTGTCAGGAGTTCTGATTAGAAATGCAGGTTCCGCCAAAGCCGGTTTGGCTCAGTGGACAGAGCGTCGGTCTGCGGACTGAAGGGTCCCAGGTTCGATTCTGGTCAGGGGCATGTACCTTGGTTGCAGGCACATCCCCGGTGGTGGGTGTGCAGGAGGCAGCTGATGGATGTTTCTCTCTCATGGATGTTTCTCTCTATCCCTCTCTCTTCCTCTTTGTAAAAAAATCAATAAAATATATTTTAAAAAATGCAGGTTCCTGGGGCTCAGCTCAGACCTGCCAGGACACCCGTCGGGCCTTTGTACGTTTCCTTTCGCCGGATCCTTAGTGCCCTGAGGAGTGTCCGGCACCAGGACAGCGCTCGGAACATGTTTGTGAATTGAGGGAATGAACCAGAACCCTCAGCGTTGGGGGCTAGGAACCTGAATTTTTAACCAGTCCTCTGAGCGGTTCAGAGGCCCTGGTCTGGAACCCGGAGAGGCATTCCTAGCAGGACAACAGCGCTCTTATCATATGGTGCTGGTATTGTAACGCCCTGTCCGGGCCTGCCCTCCCCGGGGGGCATTTGGGCTCTGGGAGACAGAGTCTAGGTCTTCTCATCTTTCCGGCCCCTGGCCCCTGGCCCCCGGCCCCTGGCCCCCGGCCCCCGGCTCAGTCCCATACACAGTCCGCTCCTAATAAACGTGAGTGAGTGAATAAGTACAGTCACACTTTTGAAGAAAACAGTGAGGTCAGACGACGTGCCCAAAGGTGATTCGGCTGGAAGGGCAGGGCCCAGACGGGAGAGGAACAGGAGGACAAGGATCAGGACCGAGAAGGAAGCAGAGACGCCAAATGGGAGAGATCACGAACCGGAGTGAGTGAGGGTCGGCGGGCAGGCCCGGCGAGCAGGAGGGGCGCCCTCGCTCTCCCACAAAAGCCAAGCCCCCTCCCAGGCTGGGGGAGGCCGGGGAGCCCCCCGAAGAGAGGCGAAGGGGGCGGGGCCCGGGGGACAGGCCAAGGCCCCTGGGCCGGCCTCCGGGAGCCTACCTACCGGGATCGGGACCGGGGCTCTCTGCGCGCCCCCCAACACGTGCGGGTCGGGGGCGCCCCAGGGCACGCCTCGCCCCTCCCCCTCCCCCGCCGACTCAGACAAAGGAGCCCCGGCGCGCGGCCCGGTGCGGGCGGGTGCGGGCGGGCGGCGCGGCGCGCGGGGCGAGCCGGGGGGGCGCGCGCGCCCGGCCCCGGGGCGCCCAGGCCGGGCGGGGGTGCGGCCCGGGCCGGCGCGGCTACCTGGGGTTGCTGGCGTTCCAGTAGAAGTCGTGGCGGAGGCCGGCGCCCCCGGGCAGCGGGGAGCCGAGCAGCGCGGCCCACAGGACGGCGTGCAGCAGGGGCAGCAGCCGCATCGCCCCCCGCGCGCGGTCCGGTCCGGTCTGGTTCGGCCCGGCCCGGCCCACTTGGCTCCGGCCGCCGCGAGAAAGGTACAAAGTGGGGAGGGGCGGGGGGGTGCGGGGGCCTCGCGGGCCACGCCCCCGACAACTTTCCGCCAATGGGAGCGCGGCCCCGCCCCCGCGCGCGGCGCCAGCTCCGGTTAACCCCCTGCGCGCCCGTTAGCGGCGCAGGTTAGCGCTGCGCCCCGCGGGGCGGGACCGGGCTGGGCGGGGGCGGAGGGCGGTCCTCCCCTTTCCACGCGGGTCACAAAGGGGGGCTGTGCCCTCCGTGCCCGCCTCGGTGCGGGGCAGAAGGCGTCCTGGGGGTTTGGAAGATCTAAACGGCAGCGCATGCCCTTTGCCCGGGAAGAGTAAGGCGAGGCCGGAGCCAGGACCCGCGCAGCCTGACCCGCCGCCTTAGCCCGCCGCCCGTGGTCCTTGCACGTCTAAGGACGGCGCTGGCGATCGGGGCAACTGGCCTGCGCCCCCCCGAGCTTTCCCTACTGAGCCCGATGCCCACCTTGGGGCTGGCGCCTGTCCCTCCCGCCCCGCACCTCCGTCCCGGGCTGGGGGCCGCGCGGCCCGGCGCCGAAGACGCAGGAATGAGGCGGCTGCGGCTCGTACAAAGCACCTTTGTTCCCGGGCCCTCAGGTGGGGGCGGGGAGGAGGCAGGTGCGTGGCCTCGGGATCGTGGGAGCCGCTGCCGCCGGGCCCCACCCCGGCTCCAGGGCGCTGGGAACGCCGGCCAGATCCACTTTTCCCAGCCGCCCGTCAGAGGGCGGGGTCGGCGGGCTCCGCGGCCTGGCTGCGGGGTCCGATGGTCGCCCCTGGGCGCTGGGGGTGAGGGCCGGGCGGCCAGGGATGGCGAAGGGTCGCACCGCTCTCTTTGGCAATAGATGGTCCGGAGAGGCCCCCCCAAGCTGGGCAGGAATGAGCTGCGAGCATCTGGGGGCGCCGGCGCTCCAGCCTGGGACTCTGGTCCTCCCAATCCAGTCTTCGTCTGGGGCGACAGCGTCCCCTGGCGGCCAGATGAACCGCAACGGGAGGGGGAGGAAGGGTGAGGGCGACCCAGACTTCCCAGAGCAGACAAACTCCGAAGCAGGCAAGCTCCTAAAATCTTCCGTTTATTACAGCCGAGCAGAGAGACTGCGCGCACTGCACCTCCCTCAGCCGGGTCCAGCGCCCACCCCATCCGTAACTGCACCCGCAGGTCCCCAGAGTGCAGCCCCGCAGCTTGGGGAGTGTCTCTAGAGGCCTGCTCCCCCGGGGACAGCCCCGCAGCTCCGGGAGTGTCTTAAGAGGCCTGCTCCGTTGCATCCAGGCTCTGGCTGCTTCCATCACCGCGGAGGAGTGTGTGGAGGGGTGCCCCAGGGGCCGGCCCACGCCTCTGTAAGTCCTGGGTCGGGTTGGAGGCAGGTGGAACTCCAGAAGAGGTCAGAGGTAGAGGGAGGACACAGCTGGGGGCGGCGGTGCAGGCCTGGGGTGCCGGAAGCAGAGAAAAGAGGTCAGAGGTTCCCTTTCTCCCCAGACCGCTCGCCCTGTCCGCCCACTCTTTTCAGCGCCCCCCTTGCCCACCTGGAAGGTACCACCAGGGGCGGGATTCCAGCTCCTGGACCAGGCTGGTCACTTGCAGGACACAGGCCCTGGGGGTCTGCCGGGAGTGGCTTCCTCGGGGGTGGGGGCTTGGCTGGCCCCTGAGACTGAGGGAGAGAGCAGGTAGGACACAGGCTTGGCGGAGGCTGTCATGTTGGCCCCCCTCACCCCACCATGTACTGGTGCTGGGAACACCAGCTGTGGGGGTTGGGGGGGAGCACCAGAGGTCCCTCTTGGTTTCCATCTGTCACCATAAGAGTACCAGTGGGTATGTGCCCTCAGGCACAGAGGGGAGATCTCGCCACGGCCACAGCCACAGCCACCACAGCCCTGGATGGTGGGAAAGGCTGTGACCTTCTCTCCCCTCACTGTTACCTTCGGGTGCCTCACCACCGGGTCAGCGGGCAGAGGGCGGGTGGGGGGATTAGGTCGGTCAGCCAGCGCAGCCTGAACAGAGAGAGGGGCAGTGACTGTGAGAGCACATCGAGGGGCAGTGAGCATGCAGAGGTGCCCCCGAGGGGTTCAGACCAACATGCACAACCAGCCAGAGGGCAGGAGCACGGGCACATGCGCACGGGGGCTTGGGTGCATGCCTTGATGTCTGGGGGAGGAAGGTGTGGGTCACCATGCTGTCCCTGGCCCGCTGCAATCCCGCCTCTGACCACCAGGTGGCGGTAGAAGCCAAGGCAGGAGGCTCACCCTTTGCTGCTTCTGGGGCTCAGAGTGTCTGAAGGCTGAGGGGCACCCTGGTCCCCTAAGGAAGAGCACCGCCGGCAGGGAACAGGGGTGAGAACGGCAGTTGGGCACCAAGCCTCCCGCCGGCCCGGAGCCAGGGCAGGGCCTGGCCCAGATTTACCTGGAGTCTCTTGGGCACAGGGTCAGGAGGCAGTGGCCGTGAAGGGGGTGCCGGGAAGCCAAGAGCACTAGCCTGCTGAGGTCGCAGGAGGAGCAGACAGGCAGAGTGGGGGGTGGGGGAAGGGAGCAGAGAGAGAGAGAAACAGATGTGGGCAGAGAGGGTTAGTGCCCAGGAGGGGCCGCTAGGATCCCAGGGACAATGGGGTTGTGCATGCCGTTATTCATTTGCATGCAGAGGGGGTGACAAGTGGTAGACGGGCACGGAGACCACCTCCACACACATGCTCCTATCATCGCATCCGGAGGGCCCAGGCCAGAGCACTCACCAGCCCTCTACACGTGGTGAACACCAAAGGCCATCCTGGGCCCCACCCTCCCTTTCCTGCCAGGGACCCCAGCTTGGTCCCAAAGCCACAGCGTGGTGAGCTCCAAGGTCAGCAGACCCTCCTCGAGGCCCTGCCCCACCCCACTTGGCCGAGGAACCACTGCACTTGGTTTCTCAGCAGCAACCCGAGGAGGAAAGGGCTGGCCCGGCTCCTTTGACTGACTCTTGGGCGCTGTGAGTCTTTCTCTGGGCCCATCCCGGGGCCCAAGCTGGATGCCAGGCCAGAATGGGCTCTCCCTCCTCTGGCATTCGGGACTCACCTTGACACCTGGCATCAGCTGGGCCCTCTGCGGGGGTCCAGGGCGTTCTGGGGGACCAGGCTGAGCTGCCCTAAGCACGGAGAAAGAGAAAGGCAGGAGGGAGAGGGCTCAGCCTCAAACCCTGTTCTCCACCCATATGCCACTCTTGAGAGGAGCATGTGTGGGGCGTAGGCCCAATGGGTGGGGGGCGGTAGCTGATCAGCCTGGGAACCCCACTTCCCCAGCACAGGGGCTCCTGCAGGGGAGTGATCCTAGCACCCCAGCTTACCCCACAGGCCCACCGGTCTACGTGTGAGGCGAAGCGTTCCAGGGAACAGGGAGGGAAGGGAGGTGTGTTGGGGTGTGGCCCCAAGGGGCTGGGGGTGGGAGCCAGGTGGCAGGGGCTGCAGAGGGGGTAGGGGCAGGGCTCCGGGCTGTTGTCCTCCAAAGAGCTGTGGAGGGCAGCTGGCAGCAGGGAGGCTGGTACCTGTACTGGCAGCTGGGTCCCTTGAGCTGGCAGAGTCTCTGGCGCAGGCGGGCACGGTACCAGTAGCTGGCACCAAGCAGCCCCAAGATCAGCAGCAACAGGAGGCTGAGGAGCAGTCCTGTGGTCAGGGACCTGGAGGCTGTGGGGTGCAGGCAGGTTTGAAGGTGAGTGGGGCTGAGAACCCCACACTCAGGAAGGAGCAGGGGACAGGGAGTCAAGTCAGGGGCTCAGAGAAAGGGGGGGGGGGGCAGGGGTCCCAGAGTCAGGGAGCCAGCCGTGAAGGGGCGGGAAAAAGAGAGGGGTAAAGGATGAGCCACTTTGCCCTCCCAGCTGCCCGTCCCCCGGGCTTGCCACCTCTGATCCGGGCACCGCAGTCAGGGGGCGCCCAGCCCTCCTCGCAGTGGCAGAGCCTGTGGCTGTCGCAGACCTAGGAGGGACAGGGTGAACAAACCATGAGGGGCTCTGCACTCTGGGGCCGAGGTTCCCTGCCCCCAGCTTTGCAAGATCTCAGGTATCCACCGAAACCGGTTTGGCTCAGTGGATAGAGCGTCAGCCTGCGGACTGAATGGTCCCGGGTTTGATTCCGGTCAAGGGCATGTACCTTGGTTGTGGGCACATCCCCGGTGGGGGATGTGCAGGAGGCAGCTGATCAATGTTTCTAACTATCTCTCTCCCTTCCTCTCTGTAAAAAATCAATAAAATATATATATTTTTAAAATCTCAGATATCCACAGCTGGCAGGTGAGCTGGGGGTGGCAGGGGGCACAGAGCCAGCATCTGGGGGTCTTTATGCTGAACCACCACTGTGAGTGCCTTCCAGATGCCGGGCACCAAGCTAGAAGCTTCCAGACTCATCGCATGTGGCTCAGGAAGGGGTACTGTGCCCACGGGACAGGGGGACGCTGAGCTCAGAGGGGAGTCACTGCCCCAGGCCAGGCAGCCAGAAGAGCGGGGATCGGAACCGGTATGTCTGTTGCCAAAGGCCCTGCCCCCCTTCCTCGTTCCCACGCCAGCTCACCCCGTGCCCGTTGCACTTGCTGCGACATTCCTGTGCTCCCAGGAGGCCCAGGGGCTGGCATCGGTGGTCGATGCACACCTGCCCGACGGGGAAGCAAGAGCAAGGATCACATTCCGGCAGAACTTACCGGCATGGGGAGCCCACGTGGCCCAGGCCGCACCCTGCCTTTTCCGATGGGGAGACCAAGGCTCAGAGGAGGACAGGACGCGGCTCGGTCACAGCGTGCCAACTCCCCTCTGATCCGTGCCTGGGTCCTCGCCGAGGCCCACACATCCCTCCCGCGGAGGCTGGCTCACCCGGGCTGCTCACCAGGCCGGGGCCGCAGGCCGTGCCGGGCAGGGCCAGCAGGGGCTGGGCCACGTCGTTGCCCAGGTCCAGGTGCACCCAGCTGCAGTTGAGCCGGGTCCCGTTGGCGTCCAGTACCTCCCAGTGCAGATCCCGGGCTGAGCCCAGCAGGGGCCGGGCCAGGCCCCCCCGGCACTGGAGCTGCCCGCACACGGCATCTCTGGGGTGAGGAAGGAGGCCCGGGTCTGTGGGAGTGGGGCCCCGGCTCCCACAGACCCAGGAGAGGAGCCGCGTGCTTCCCCACATACCTCGGCTCACAGGACAGGTAGCCGCCGGCAGGACCGCGCCCGCAGCTCCCGAAGGCGTCCCCCCGCGTATTGGCAGCGAGGAGGCAGGGGCGGGCGGCGGGCTGGGCCCCCGGCCCCCAGAGAGCCTGGCACTGCTGGGCGTAGGAAGCACAGCGCCCGCGCACGCACACCGCCTGTCCGCCGTCACACGGCTCCCCGTCCCCGAGGCTGACGTCGGGAGGGCACTGGGGGCTGTCTCCGGGGCAGAACTCGGGCAAGTCACAGTCCCCTCTCTTTGGGCGGCACGGCCAGCCCGCCGGACGCAGCTGTGGGGGGCGGGTGAGGGTCAGTGTGGGTGCCGGGCAGACCCAGCCAGGCCCTGGGAGTCAGGCCCCTGGCACAGGAGCTCTGGAAGACCAGCCCACCTGGCAGTTGTGGCAGCAGGGTCCGTCGGACGCACACTGTGCCCCGGGCCTCAGCTGGCAGGTGACGTAATCGCAGCAGGGGTCGGTGCAGTCCTGGGGGCCAGGGCACAGAGGGGCTGGGCGTCAGAGCAGGCTGGCCTGGGCCTCCCTCTGATCCCTCCCAGAGCCTGACCCCCAAGGACGCCCGCAGCAAGTATAAGCTACAGCCCAACCGTTCCCATGCCGTCCCTGCAGACAGGGAGGAGGGGGAGGGAGGAGAGGGCTCCTCAGAACCCGAGAGGGGCTCAGGGGGCGTGGAGGGAGCCCGTGAGCCAGGGCCAGGGCACAGGAGTGAGTGGGGCAAGGCTTTGGGGCAGGCTCACATCCGGGAAGTCACAGCTGTGCTGCTTGCTCAGCTCCACCATCTTGTTTCCGCGGACAGTCGCCATGGAGGACAGGCGGGGCAGTTGCTCGAAGAGGCAGCTGCCCATCCCGTCCAGGAGGGCTCTCTCCAGGGCCCGGCGGCTGCAGTTGCTGAAGTTCAGGCCGGGCAGGAAGCTGGGGAGGGCGGCAAGGAAGGCTGGGGCTGTGGACCACCCGCTGACCCTGCCCAGCCCCTCTCTACAGCCTGCCGTCACTCACTCCGTGGAGGCCTCCATGATGCAGCTCTTGGCGGGGGCGGGGCCTGGGCAGGGGCAGCTGTTCCCAGGTGGGTCATGGTCCAGGCCCAGGCTGTGGCCCAGCTCATGGGCTATTGAGGAGGCAACTCCCAGGATGCTCATGGAGTGGTCCTAGGGGGAAGGGGTATCCCAGGTCCAACACCAGCCTAACTGCTCCCGTTCTCTCCTCGTCTGACCTCGCGGGCACTCGGCAGGCACTGCCTCTCTCCTTAGTTGCTTCTAAAGTAGGAGGAGAGCCAGGCCAGCGTGGCTCAGTGTTTGAGCACTGACCTATGAACCTGGAGGTCACGGTTCAATTCCCAGACAGGGCATATGCTAAGGTTGCTTGGCTCAATCCCCAGTTGGCAGGGGTTGGGGTGTGGGGGGGTGGGGGGGGGTGCAGGAGGCAGCCAGTCAAATGATTCTCTCTCATCACTGATGTTTCTATCTCTCTCTCTCCCTCTCCCTTCCTCTCTGAAAGCAAGAAAAATATATTACAAATGAATGAATGAAAATAAATAAATAAAGTGGTAGGAGAGCCCAGGCCTGAGGGGGGGGCAGGAAACCTGGGATCTAGCTCAGCTCTGTTCTCCCTCCCTCACTGTGTGGTCCTGGGAGATCACCTCTGTTCTTTGGGCCTCAGCTGCACCCCCCCAAAATGGGAAAACCTTCCAGGTGAAGACTGTACACTGATGAGCTGGCCATCAGGGAGGTGCCCTGACTGCAGAAGCCACATGGTGCACCCCTGCTCTCTACACCTCTCCCTTGGGGTTGGGTAACTGTGTAGAGGGTTTCAGGGAGTAAATGGTACCCCCAGGAGGAACTTAACTGGGAATGGGCAAGAGACCTGGAGACCGCTCACCATGTTCACGCCTCCCGAGTAGTCAGGAGAGCAGATGGAGTTCTGGATGGCCATGCCCACCATGGGCCCAGAGAATGAAGTAGCTCTGTGTGGAATCAAGAAGTCAAAGGTCAGCCAAAACCGGTTTGGCTCAGTGGATAGCGCATCCGTCTGCAGACTGAAAGGTCCCGGGTTCGATTCCGGTCAGAGGCATGTACATTGGTTGTGGGCACATCCCCAGTGGGGAGTGTGCAGGAGGCAGCTGATCGATGATTCTCTCTCATCGACGTTTCTAACTCTCTATCCCTCTCCCTTCCTCTCTGTGGAAAATCAATAAAATATATTAAAAAAAAAAAAAAAAAAAAAGAAGTCAAAGGTCAAAGCGAAAAGCCAGGGGAGGCTAGAGCTCCAGGGCCTCAGGGAGGGAGCTGGGCTGTAGATTGGCCGGGTGAGGGCAGAGCTGGCCCCACGGACCGAGCCCGGGGGCCTTACGTCACCAGCTGGGCACTGTCGTGGGGCAGACGGGGCAGCAAGTCGGTCTGGCGCCAGCGGAGGAAGTTGTCCAGCGTGACACCCGGGTCCTGGCTTATCTCTACCAGGTCTTCCTGCGTCCAGGCCTCCAGGCCCACGAGGGCCACGCGGACATTCAGGGGCCGGAAGAACTGGAAAAGAGCCGGCGGGGCTCAGGAGAGGGGCTCCGCGGCGAGGGGGCGGGGGTGCCTCCAGCCTGGCACTCACCGTGTCCAGGAGGAGCGCCACCTCCAGGGTGCGGTTCAGCAGGTACAGGAAGTCCGGGTACCGCTGGACCTGCGGGGTCAGAGCGGTGCCGTGACAGCGGGCAGGGCAGGTGCGGGCCGGGGCAGGACAAGCAGAGGCCAGCAGCTCACCTCTGAATGATCAGCTACCACCATGAGCTCAATAATCTTCGTCTCGGTCACCACATCCCGCCTCCGCTGTGGACGAGAAGGAGCATCAGGCCGCGGGCCGCTCACTGCCAGCGGCCGCTGGGCTGGCCAAGCCGTGTCCGCCCCCGCCCGGAGGACGGGAAGAGCGCCTCTTACAGAGGGACCGGGGGAGCCTGGGAGCCGAGGGACTGGCCCAAGGCAGGCCCACAAGCAGGCTAGGAAGCCTGCGGACTGAAAGGTCCCGGGTTCAATTCCGGTCAAGGGCATGTACCTTGGTTGCGGGCACATCCCCATTAGGAAGTGTGCAGGAGGCAGCTGATCAATGTTTCTCTCTCATCGATGTTTCTAACTCTCTATCCCTCTCCCTTCCTCTCTGTAAAAAATCAATAAAATATGTTTTAAAAAATAAAATAGTAATAATAATAATAACAATAGCCCTGACTGGTTTGGCTCAGTGGATAGAGCATCGGCCTGCGGACTGAAAGGTCCCAGGTTCGATTCCGGTCAAGGGCATGTATCTTGGTTGCAGGCACATCCCCAGTGCGTGGGAGGGGGAGGGGGGGCGGGAGGGGTGCAGGAGGCAGCTGATCAATGTTTCTCACCAATGTTTCTAACTCTCTGTCCCTCTCCCTTCCTCTCTGAAAAAATAAAGTATATTTAAAAAAAATAAATAACAATAGCCAGAACCATCAAATACTTACCCTACGCCAGGCACATTTCTAAGCACTTTACATACATATTGAGTCACTTAATTTTCATAGCAACCCTATAACATCTGTAGTTTTATTATCTCCATTTTACAAATTAGGAAACTCAGTTTTCATTGCTTTATTATTGGTAACTATGTATTTTCTATATCAAAGTGAGCTCTCTACACAGGGGATCATAAGACATGAGGAGTTGGGATCTACCCCCGTTTCCCCGAAAATAAGACAGTGTCTTATATTAATTTTTTCTCCCAAAGTTGCGCTAGGTCTTATTTTCAGGGGATGTCTTATCTTTCCATGCACTAGGTCTTATTTTCGGAGGATGTCTTATTTTCGGGGAAACACGGTAGTATATACATCTAAATCCTTGCTATACCATTTCTTAGTTGAATGGCTTTCGGCAAGTCATTTGATATCTCTCACTAAAACAGAGCTGTCCGGAGCACCCGCCCCCAGGGTTGCTGGGAAGAGCAAAGGAGATAATGTTCATAAAGTGTCTGCCACGTGGAAACCGCTCCATTAGCTGGACTGTGGTTACTGCGGACGAATTGCCCTGAGGGTCCTGGGCCAGCCCTCCGACCATCCCTCCTTACCCGGCGCATGTGGCTCTGTCCCAGGGGGCGCTCTGGTTCACGTGAGCTCAGGGTGCAAGAGTGGCCCGGTACGGGGAGATGCTGGATCCGGGAGACAAGGGGGGGACCCCGAAGGTCCCCAGGCCTCAGCTCCAGGCTGTAGCTTTTCTCGGGGGACAGGATCACCAAGCCCCTGGGGAAAGATGCAGAATGTCAGACGACGTCTCAGCTCCATGCCTCACGCCCCGCCGTCTCTCGGCGCTGTGGACTCTCCTGCGGTACCTGAGCCCGGAGCAGGTGCAGACGGAGGCCCAGGAGTCTGCACGGCCCCGCACACCGCCCTGGTAGCAGCAGTTCTCCTGCAGCACAGAACAGAGTGCCCGTTGGCAGGGGCGGCCAGGGTCTCAGCCCGGGAGGCTTGCCTGTGGGTTAAGATACGTAGCATCTTCCCACATCCTCCAGGGATGGCCCCCTCCCGCCGTCCCCTCTCGCCTTTCCTCAGGCCAGAAACAGGGCCCAGGGGGCCTGACTCACCAGGGTGTGCCCCTCACTGACCACCCTGGTGCCATCGGGTTGGTACCACACCACGGTTGGGTGGCCTGGGACCAGCTCCCTGTGGAGTGAAGACAAAGGAGAGCGGGATCAGCTCTTGCCCTGGGTGCTGCAGTGCCCGTCTGAGGCCTGAGGGTGACAGAGGGTTAACTGGGTGCCTTCCTGCTTCCCCCGGAGGCAGCAGAGCACAATGGTTAGGCCACAAATTCTGCCAGGCTTTCTGGGTTCCAACCTGGATTTCACCACACACTAGCTGTGTGACCTTGGGTAGGTTATATAACCTCTCTGTGCCTTGACTTCTTTATATATAAAATGAGGACAATAATAATAGTATCTGCCGAAACCAGTTTGGCTCAGTGGATAGAGCGTCGGCCTGCGGACTGGAGGGTCCCGGGTTCCATTCCGGTCAAGGGCATGTACCTTGGTTGGGGGCACGTCCCCGGTATGGGGTGTGCAAGAGGCAGCTGATTGATGACTCTCTCTCATCGATGTTCCTAACTCTCTGTCCCTCTCTCTTCCTCTCTGTGAAAAAAATTAATAAAATATATTTTTAAAAAAATAGTATCTACTTGTAGGGATGTTATGAGGATTATATGAACTCAAGCACTTAGGACCTGACACATAGAAAATGCTATGTAAGCTGTTAGCCGCGTTATCGTTATTATTATCATCACCACTGCCTTTACCTATTCTGTTGCAGCTCCAGGACATGACTCTCACCATCCAACTCCAATTTGATCCGTAAAGTCTCCGGCAGGCTGGTCTGTGGGCACCGGAGAGAGGGTCACCTCCCTGGCCCTGCCCCCAAATCCCTGTTCTCCCTACCCAGATGGCAGGCCCTCGGGAGACCAGAGGATTACATCACTGACTGGGGGGGCTGTCCCAGGGGAGGGGTCAGGAAGGCCTGTCTGGCCTGGGCATTGTTCTGGGGGGGGGGTGCGGGAGGTCAGAGAAGGTATCTCCAGCCGCCCCCTTCTCGGCTTCCTGCCCAGAGAGGAAGCACCGTGGAGGACTCGGCGAGGGCCCCGGCCCTTCCTCTGACTCAGCGTTAGAATTGGGGGTAAGAGGAGGGCATTGGGTGAGGTCCTGACTCACCCTCCAAGCCCCCACTCCCCCCCCCTCTGTCCCCAGAGAAAACCAACAAGTGAGACCTAGAAATCAAGCTTGACCTCAGGATTTCCCAGTGGCCATGGATGGGCCGGGTGGGGCTGAGGCAGCTGTGTGTGTGTGTGTGTGTGTGTAGAAGGGAGAGGGAGATAAATTAAACTGGGTGCAGGGGTGTGATGGGAGAGGCGGCCGTGCCACAGTGAGGTCCACTCGCCTGCTCCTCAGCCAAGCTTTATTTGTTGGGTGGGTGGCAGGGGGGTGCTTTATTTGAGGGCACAGAGAGGCTCACCGGCAGCACCTCAGCCAGGCTGAGTGTGAGGTTGTCCTGAAGGACTTGGGGTTCCCGGGGCGCACTCAGGGTCTTCTCTGGAATCGCCGGCTCCTCCTTGGCGCCACCTGCAGGGTCCCCAGAATGCTGAGAGACTCTGAACCAGCTGGTCCCCAATACCTCAAGGCCCTTCCTGCCTGAAGGACTCCTGAATTGCATGCCGGGACTTAAAGGAGAATACTGGGGGTGTGGGCTCCCTCCAATAGTGTGCTTTCATCCCATTAACACATCCCCGGGTCCCCAAAGAAACGGCTAGTCCAGCCTGTGGCTCCGCCCGCTGGCCCCCAGGCCAATCCCGGGTTCTCACAGGGACCCTCTCCCCTCCCCTCCCCTCCCACCACCGCCGCCCCCGCCCCAAGAAACGCCCGCATGAGGACTGAGGGAAGCCGGTGGCTGGGTGCCCACTCACCCTCCCTTTTCTCGCGTCGGAGATGCCGGGCACGCCCATTCTGGGTGAGCAGTGCAAACACCACCATGCCCTCCCTGAACACCCTGGTGCCCAGCTCGGCACACCCGCTCCCCACAGCCTCTGCTTCCTCCCCGGGTCCCCCCCGCGCACAATGGCCCTCTCTCCTCCGGACACTCCACCCTGGCCTGCCCGCTCGGCCCCCGGCCCAAGACCGAAGCAGGAAGTGAAAGTTCCAAGGAGGAGCTGGTGTCCCAGCCTCTTTCCCGGCCAAGTCTCCCCTCTCTGGCTTCTCCGGGGCCGCCGGCTCAGCCAGCTCTCTGGTGGCATCAGACCAGAGTGCGAGGCGCCTGGCCGCCAGGCCTAGGTAGCGGCGGCAAGCATCCCCTTCGCCACCCCTACAAGCGTGTCCTCTGGGCACGCTGGCACGGGTGAAACGGTCAGCCAGGCCCCAAAGGAGCGAGGCCTCGGTCCCGGGGCGCAGTGACCCCCTCCCGGAGGGCGGGGCGCTGCGCTGCGCCAGGGCCTGGAGCTGGTACCAGCGGCGGGAAGCGTCCGCGGGGACCGCGCCGAGGGTGACCCTCCTCTCCTCTCCATCGCCCGGCCGCCGGCCCTCGCCCAGGACCGCAGACCAGGGCCGGCCTCGCTCTGCTTGGGGTCTCCCAGGGTCTCCTCCTGACCCCAATTCCCCGATGATGCCTCCCCACTCCCCTGCGCCTCTTTCCAGTCCTCCAATGGCCCGTCCCCGGCCCCGCACTCACCTGTCCCTGGAGGTGACGGGAAGGGCAGGGGGCTGCCCGCGCCCAGGAGCCCCAGGGCCCAGAGCAGCGCCAGCCGCATGACAGCGGCGCCCGGGGCCGGCGAGGGCGGCAGGTGCCGGGCCGCGCGCCGAGTCGCAGCGGCGGCCGGGTCTGCTCGGCGCACTGCGCCGCGCCGGGCCTCCGCCAGGCCCCGCCCCTCCCCTCTTACAGGGCCCCGAGCCAGGCCCCGCCCCTCCCGCCAGGCCACGCCCCGCCCTCCAGGCCACGCCCCTTTCTTCTCACAGGGCCCCTGGTTAGGCCACGCTCCTCCCTCCAAGCCCCTCCCCTCCCTCCAGGCCCCGCCCCCGAGAGGCCCCGCCCCGCCGCTCCGGTTCCTAAAGAAGCCGACCCGGACCCAGGACTCCGCTTGCTCAGCGCAGCGCCGCCGCTTTCCAGCTGCCGTGCTGGGTGGGATCGGAGGCCGGTCTGACCGGCTGGGGCGTCGCTTCTCCACCCGCCGCAGGTCCGGGCTTCTTCCTAGCAGCGTTGCCGCCTCCCGCCTCCAGTCCGCCGCCCGGCCCTGCGGCGATCGGTGCCAGTTCTCCCGGGCTGCCCGCCCGGCAGCGCCCGGCCCGCTCCCCGCCCGAGTACCGGATCCCCGCGGGCGGAGCGCGGGCAGCGGGGGTGTGCACAGCATTTTATTGATTCGGAAGGGGCGAAGGGGGAGCACGCAGGGCGCCCCTTCACTCCGCGTAGGTGGCGTCGTCGTTGCTGTCGCTGTAGGCGGAGGAGGAGAGCTCCTCCCGGGGCGTGCAGACCGGGCAGCGCTGCCGCATGTCGTCCCAGCAGGACGGGCAGTACACCGCCGCGCAGTCCGCAGTCGGGCACACGTAGGAGTCGGGTGCCTCCGGGGCCTGGCACACCACACAGCGCCGGCGCAGCCAGGGGCGCAGGAAGTGGCAGCGGCGGTGCAGGATGTCCGCCAGGTCGTGGCGCTGTGGGAAGCGGGGAGGGTTAGCGCTAGCGAGGGGGCGAGGTGGGGAAAGGCGCGAGGGGACTGACCCGCGCTTCTTGTCCGGAGACTCAAGGCATGGCAGTGCCCACGAGGTGGAGAAAACTGGATTGGGCAAAGAGGACCCCCCCCCCCCCCCCCCGAGAGCCTGGGTGCTAAGGAGGTGGGTCCTAGAGGGCTCCCCGCCCGCACTCCATGATGGAGAGGGGGAGGGACCGGCTGGTGGGACTCTGGTTGAGCGTGGACCAATGAACCAGGAGGTCAAGGTTGGATTCCCGGTCAGGTCACATGCCCAGGTTGTGGGCTTAATCCCCAGTGTGAGGCGTGCAGGAGGCAGCAGATCAATGATCCTCATCATTGATGTTTCTATCTCTCTTCCCCTCCCTTCTCTAAAATCAATAAAAATATATATATTTTATTGCTTTTATTACAGAGAGGAAGGTAGAAGGATAGAGAGTTAGAAACATTGATGAGAGAGAAACATTGATCAGCTGTCTCCTGCACAACCCCCACTGGGGATGTGCCCGAAACCAAGGTACATGCCCTTGACCGGAATCGAACCCGGGACCTTTCAGTCTGCAGGCCGACGCTCTACCACTGAGCCAAACCGGTCTCGGCAAATATATATATATATATATTTTAAAAAGAGTGGAGGATGCAGTGTGGACTGTCCCAGCTAGCAACAGCAATCACCATCATTCTCGATTTCCCATCAATCGTCTTACTTGGTTCTCAGGGTGGGCCTGAGCAGTGAGGAGGGCAGATGAGACTATCACTTTACAGATGAGGAGGGTGAATCTCACAAAGGTGAAGTGACTTCCCCAAAGGCACCAAGACAGTAAACAATCAAACCTGGCTGGACCCAGGGATCCTGATTGAAACTGCCAGCCTGGTGGTGGTGCTAGATGCTCCCCCTCTCCCCCACCCTCTCCACAGGTCACCCTCGGCTCAAAAACCTCCAGGAGCTGCACTGCCCGCCCAAGGCAGGACTCCTGTGCGGGGCTTCCATAGCTTCCACAGTCTGGTCCCTTTCCAGCCTCCGGCCCAGTGTCCTCCTTCCTGAGCTGTGCCTGCCTCCCTAGCCCAGCCCTGGCCCTCTGCGCGCCCTTTGCGTGGGTTTTTAGTCTTGGCACATTCTGTTCCCGCGTGGAAGGAATGCCCTTCACGTTTCCATCTGCCCATCAGAATCCACGTCACTTCAGGACCGGGTCATGGGGTCACAGTATGTTCTTTTTTTTTTTTTATCAGTCATGGTGCGTTTCATGGGGGGTAGGGGGTCTGGGCACAGAGGAAAACGTTAAACCGGCATTCTCCCTTTCATGAGTGTGATTAAATAAGAACAGGTACAACTTGTTGTTTTTTAAATGTTGGGCCCTGCCCTAACTGGTTTGGCTCAGTGGACAGAGCATTTGGCCTGTGGACTGAAAGGTCCCATGTTCGCCTAACCGGTGTGCTCCGTGGATAGAGCGTCAGCCTGTGGACTGAAGGATCCCGGGTTCGATTCTGGTCAAGGGCATGTACCTTGGTTGCGGGCACATCCCCAGTGAGGGGTGTGCAGGAGGCGGCTGGTCTATGTTTCTCTCCCATCGATGTTTCTAACTCTCTATCCCTCTCCCTTCCTCTCTGTAAAAAATCAATAAAATATATTTTAAAAAAGAATAATAAATAAATGTTGGGCCCTGTACTAAGAAACTGTAAGTAAATTAACTCAATTCAAACAATAACCATGTAAGGCAGATACTGTTATCATCATCATCATCATCATCATCACCACCATCTCTTTTCCAGGAGAGAAAACTGTGGTTGGAGAGGTGGCCACTGGCCTAGGGTCACAGGATGACACCTAACACGTGTACAGGACTTCCTGAGTGCTTGCACCACGGCGGCAGCAAAACCCATTTAGTCCTGACCACAGCCCAGCGGAGCCGGTGACTCCATTTCCCAGAACACCGAGGCACAGCGTTTAAATGAGAGTCGTCATGGTAATACGGACAGGAGCCATCACATAGTCGTCATGGTAATAAGACCCGGAGCCCCGGTCCACACCTGACGGTCCCTCTCTTGCTAGTCTCCAGGGAGCAGGCTGCAGACCTGTCCCGCCTCCCGTCCGTCAGAGGGAAACCCAGGTCCGGCGAGGATGATGGCCAGAGTGACCCAGCCTCACGGGGGAGTGTGGACGAGCCTGGATCTTCCAGCTCAGTGTGCTTCCCATGTGCCTCATGCCCCTCGGTGAGGCCTCCGGACCCCAGCCCCCGCCTCCTGCTGCCTATGGGTCGCCCCAGCGTCTGGTCTGCGGGCCTCTCAGGAGGACCCGTGGCTTTGCCTCGGTCCCCGGTTTCTGACGAACCCCTCTTGCTTTCCTTTGGTCAAATCCTGTTCCCCTTCCCACTGCTTCCTGCTGGTCCTCTGAGTGGCTCAGGCCGGGCTGACGTCTGGGCTCAGAGACGGACACAGCCCTGGCGTCCAGAGCAGGGGACCAGGCCCTTCGGCGTGAATCACGTCTGAACGCACTGAGCTTCCAGGGGCGGGGGGCCTGGCGGGGCCGGGCGGACTGAGGGGAGAAGCCCCTCCTCCGGCGTTCTCAGGCCCAGCGGGGAGCACGGCGCAGGCCTGGCCTGACTCACCCGGGCTCTCTGCTCCCGCGCCTGCCTCACGATGGCCGCCCTCCTCAGCTTGGTGAAGGCCGCCCTTTTCCTCAGGAGCTCGTTGTAGAAGAACAGGACCCGCTTCTTCTCTCGCTGGGGGGAGAGGGGGGTCAGCGACAGGGACAGCGGGCGGGGGCTGGTGCGGGCGGCTGGTGTGTGTGAGCGCTGCCTGGGGGGGGAGTCAGGGGGGAGGTCAGGGGGGCGGTCAGGGTGCACCTTGGGGAAGTAGAATGCTGCGATGACCCTCCGCAGCCGGTAGCCGAAAGCCTGGAGCAGACAGAGACACACCAGCAGGCCCGTGGGGAGTCCGGTCCTCACATAGTCTCCGGCGCTCAGGGACAGGGGCTGAGGCAGACAGGCTGGGGGCGGGCAGGGGAGGGGGGCTGTAAGGGTCTGGCCGCTGAGGGACAGGCAGCCCTGGCTGAATTCCCATCCCAGCGAGGGTGCGGGTTGGGTCTGACTCCTCGCTGGACTCCTGCTGCCCCCTTCCCCTGAGGAGCGGTGCCACCCAGGCCCATGTGGCTCTCTGCTCAGCACCGCGCAGGTGTAGGCGGCTTCCATCAGAGCAGAGAGGGCTGTGGGACAACAACGCCCTCCAGAGGATGGGACCCTCTGGCCCTAAGGCCCAGCCCCCCCCCCCTCCCCCCCCCGGCTCCGCTGACCCAGGCCTGTCATCCTCCAGCTCTTCCAGTTGGACCCAATATTTCCTGCTCTGATTCCCCAACCCCAACAGAGTCCTCTGACCCCCCTGTCTCCCCACCCCAAGGCCCCGGCCCCCACTCCCGGCCTCGGAGGGGCCCTCGCCCCGCAGCCCCCCATTCCTCAGCTCCGGAGCCTCCGCGCCACGCACGCATGTTGTTGGATTCCACCACTGTCTCCGAGGAGGTGTTCAGCGCCCCGATGGTTTTCCGGAGCAGCCGGGCGATCAGGGAGTCCCCCCCAACTTTCACCTCCAGTTTATGACGGCCTGAGGCGAAGATCCGGGCGTGGGATGGGGGATGGGGGCGGGGGTGGGGGCGGGGGTGAGGTTTGGAGTTGGCGTTAAGGGGATGGGGAGAGGTCCGAGCACAGAAACACTTCTCAGCTGCACATCCCGTCCCTCCACTGGGCGCCCCGTTGTAGGTGGAAAGGGGGCTGGAGACCCAGGGCCCGGGGCCAGCTGTCAGGTGTCAGGGCTCAGACGTGACCCTGAGGAGGACGGAAAGGCCTGAGACCCAGAGGCGGAGATGGGAAGCACCGGGGTGGGTGGCCGGGCAGGGTGTGTGGCCAGACAGGGTGGTGCCCGGCGCGCTCACTGCGGAAGGAGTACTGCAGGAAGGAGTGCTGGCGGATGGTGTCGAAGATGGAGTAGAGGGCCCAGTCCAGCCCGCACAGCACCAGCAGCAGCAGCAGCACCGGCACTGTCTCCAGCAGCTCCATTATCTGCCCGAGAGCAGGCGGGGTGGAGCGGGCACGCCACTGCCCCGGCAGGGAGCCCTCTCGCAGCCTTCACCCTCCTCACTCAGGTCTGTGCCTCTGGTGCCCCCCCCCCCCCTCCTCACCACGTTTCTCATTTCTGAGGCCTGGATGGTGGGGTCGTAGGGGAAGATGACGGTCTTCTTCTCCGCTTTGCGGAGCGGCAGCAGAGTCCGTTTGCCCTGGAAGAAGATGAACCACAGCGGGGAGCACCAAGGGTAAGGCTGGGCCCACTCACCAGCTTTTTTTTCTCCTGCCCTCCCCTGCTGGCCTGGTTACCCCCAACTGCCCTCCCCTGCCAGCCTGATTTCAACCCCAATGGCCCACCCCTGCCAGCCTGATCTTCCCCCAACTGCCCTTCCCTGCCAGCCTGATTGCCTCTAACTGCCCCTGCCTGCCTGATCACCCCTAACTGCCCTCCCCTGCGGGCCTGATCTCACCCCCCCACTCACCAGCTTCTTCCTGCGTTCATCGATCTGACAGAAGTAGGTGCTGATGTAGATGTTGTCAAAGCGAATGTCCCCGTTGTAGCTGTCCATGTAGGAGAAGGACCTGCGGACAAGAATGTCTCCATCTCTCTCCAGCCCTGGGCTTCCTAAGGCACAGTCACTCCACCAGCCGGCCTCTGAGCGCCATCTACATCCTAGGAGCCTCTGCCCTGCCCTCAGGCGGGCCCAGTGAGAGACATCTGTGCCAGCCCTGAGACCGAGGGGGGGTGGGGAGGGCTGTGCGCGGGGTGTCGCGGGAGGAGGGGAGACGTCCCAGGCTGGACCTGGCAGGAGGAGCATCAAGCAGAGGAAACAGCAGAGCAAAGGCCCAGAGGTGGGGGAACCCGGCAAGGTTTCAGCAGTCACCTGACCCATTGTGACTCCCCCATTCACCACTGGAGTCCTCGCCTCTCGGCTGAGCCTGAAAAACTTCTCCTGGAGGTTCCTTCGAGCAAAAGTCACCCAAACACCACTTTCCTTCCCCTCGGACACACCCCTGGCCACAGCAGTGGTTTCTGGGGGGAGGGGAGTAGGAGGGTGTGTGTACATGTGTAACTCCCCTCCGTGTATCTGCCAAGGTCGCACATAATGCTTTCGTTTTATATATATATTATTGATTTTTTTACAGGGAGGAAGGGAGAGGGATAGAGAGTTAGAAACATTGATGAGAGAAAAACTAGATCAGCTGCCTCCTGCACCTCCCTCCCACTGGGGATGTGCTCACAACCAAAGCACATGCCCTTGACTGGAATCGAATCCGGGACCCTTCAGTCCACAGGCTGATGCTCTATCCACTGAGCCAAACCAGTTTTGGCAATGTTTCCATTTTCTAAGGAAAAAAAAAAGTTAATTGTTGAAAATGTGTTTGGCCCTCGCCTGGGTTTCGGGCTCCATCCCCAGTAGGGGGCGTGCAGGAGGCAGCTGATCAATGATTCCCTCTCATCATTGACGTTTCTATCCCTCCCTCCCTCTCCTGTCCTCTCTGAAGTCAATAAAAATGTTTTTTGAAAAGTAAAATGTGTTTGAAACTATAAAATTACATTAAATAATCTCTGTAAACTGTGAATCGTAACTGCCAATGCTATTGGCCCTGGGACCTTGTCATAATCCATCCATCTTTCCCTTTCAAGTGGAACTAACTCTAAATGCGAAGGAAGACGGTGAGCGCCCCCTTGTGGAGGAACCTATCGCTACTGTGCACAGGCCTCCGGAGCCTGGGCCCCGCCCTGTCCCCAGCGCTGCCCCCTCAGGGAGTGACCTCACCCGGGTTGAAAGCCTGGAAGTGCCTTTTGCCTCGGTGCCTCCTTCCTCCCCGCCCCAAGCTCGCTCTGAGGCCTGCGACACCTTTCCCTTTTAGGGCCTTCTCGGGCCAGCTTCCTGCCACGCCCCAGTCCCCAGGCTCCCTAACCTCTGACCCGCCTTGGACTCCTGCCTTCGGTCCGCCCCAGTCCCTCCAGCCACCGCCCCGGGCTTTCCAGACGGTCTGGCCCCGCCCACTCCGGCCACGTCCTCTGCCCCCCACACCCCACAGATGCCAGGATCCTTGCCCGAGAGAACACCCTTTCTCCCCGTCTGCAGCCTTTGGAGGCCCATTTATAGCTCCTGCCGGGGCGCCTCCTCGGCTCCCACACCCGTCCCGCAGCCCTTGAAGCGCCTCTGTTTCTCAGCCGCCTCTCTTGTCTGCCCTCGCTGTGAGCTCTGGAGGGGGGATGCGGCCCATTCATCTCTGTCCTCTCACAGGCACAGCGTAACCGCGCACTGGAGTCACTCCCGGCTCTGCAAACACGGGCAGCCGAGCAGGAGCCACTGCGGCCTCCCTGCCCGACCCCCGCCCGGCCCCTGCCCGGCCATCTCCAGCCTCTGGGGGCGGAGGCAGGAAGCAGAGGGTCCAGAGGTCAATAGGGGACGGAGAGCGAGGCCGGGGCGGCCAGCTGGATGCCAGGCTGGGTGGGGCTGAGGACTTTGGTCCCAATGGAGGGAAAGTGGCTGCCAGCACGGCAGGCGGGAGAGAATGAAAGCAGAATTGGACGATAAAAATGGCACAAAGTCAGAGCCAAGGGGAATAGGAAGGGCGAGGGGAGAAAAAAAATCAAAAGTCAACGCGAGAAGTAACAGCGTCAGCATCGGGATGAAGCTGGAAGGAGTGGATAGAGGAGGGCGGGCGGCCTTTGGAGGCGGCGGGAGCACGGGCGAGGCCGCTCTGACAGAATGCCAGGTCTCCTCCAGCTCTGTGTGCGCGAGCCCGCTCAGAACGGGCACGGGGACCTGCACACTCAGAGCTGGAGGTGGGCCGAAACCGGTGTGGCTCAGTGGATAGAGCGTCGGTCTGCGGACTGAAGGGTTCTGGGTTCGATTCCGGTCAAGGGCACGTACCTTGGTTGCGGGCACATCCCCAGTGGGGGGTGTGCAGGAGGCAGCTGATGAATGTTTCTAACTCTCTCTCTCTCCCTTCCTCCCTGTAAAAAAATCAAATATATATATATATGTGTGTGTGTGTGTGTGTGTATAAAATAAAATAAAAAATCAATTAAAAAATCTATATATATAAAAAAACCAGAGCTGGAGGTGGGCCTGACGGTCGGCTCTCCCAGGCTCCCCGGGGCAGGCTCCTCTCCGGAGCGCAGGGAGGGGCTTCGGGAGCGGGGGCGGGGCGGGGCGGGGCGGGGCGGGGCGGGCGGGGCGAGGGGGGGCTCACGAGTGGAGGACGATGAGGAAGGTGCAGGACAGCAGCACGTGCAGCAGCCCCAGGGCCCACTCCAGCTGGGCCTCCTGGCGCCGCACGTAGTCCCGCACCTCGGTGCTCATGTGCTCCCAGCTGGCGTTGAGGCCCAGCAGCCCTGCCTGCTTCTCCTCCTGCGGAGGCACAGGTGCGGCCCTCAGGCTCTCCTCCACCTTACATGCGCTTCCTCTCTGCTTTCCTTGGCTTCTCTTCCCGGGAACAAGGTCTGATCGCCCCCCCTCTCCCCCATTCCCCACCTGCCTACACCCACACCCACTATAACAAAAAGGTCAGTCGGGATTCACAGCTCAGCTCCTCTGTTTGCCCGGCCCGGCCTCCCCGTGGCATCGCTCCCCGGTGCCCCGCGCAGGCCATGCCCCCTGGCTGGTCGCAGGGCCTGCGGGAGCTGCTGCTTCCTTCTGCTCCCCGCCCTCCCCGCCGGGGCTCGCTCCCCTGCGTCTGTAGGAGCTGACCCTCACACCTGGCTGACCACCCGTCCCCAGCCAGCTCCAGGCACCGCACGCAGGCCCAGCCTGCGCCTCTCCTAGCACCCGGCACCCCTGCTGTGCCCCTCCTGCCCCTCCCACGCCCAGTGATCTCTCCCCGCCCCCCCTCACCCTACCTCAGGCCCTCTCCCCTGTGCCTCCTCCCACTCCCAACCCCCCCCCCCTCCATTTCCAAAGTGCCCCTGCCTCCTACCTTGAAGTTGATCGTGGCCGAAAAGTCCCCGCCCAGCCCCTGAATAGACTGGTTGACGGAGTCGTACGTCTGCCCGAAGTTGCCTTCCACAGGGATGCGGCTGCGGCACCAAACTTCCATCGCTGGTGGGAGGGGCGGGTGAGGGAGGGCTGCCTGCCCGGGCCCAGTGCCCAGCCTCCAGCTGTCCCCTGGGGAGCCCCTCCGTCCCGCTCTCGGCCTCCCTGCCACGGCGTTCGACCCCCTGGGGTCCGTTTCCTCTCTGCTTTCCTGAGTTCTTTCCTGGGAGCAAGGTCTGATTCCCCCGTTCCCACCGTCTCTCACCATGCCAATTGGCAATAAAGTCCGTCGATACTCATAGAGCAGCTCCTCCGCCTGCCAGCCCTGCTACCTTCCTCACAAGTGCTATCTCCTTAAACCCTCAGGAACCCCGGGCGGGCCGGAACCGGTTTGGCTCAGTGGGTAGAGCGTCGGCCTGTGGACTGAAACGTCCCGGGCTCGATTCCGGTCAAGGGCATGTACCTTGGTTGCGGGCACATCCCCAGTGGGGGGTGTGCAGGAGGCAGCTGATCGATGATTCTCTCTCATTGATGTTTCTAACTCTCTATCCCTCTCTCTTCCTCTCTGTAAAAAATCAATAAAATATATATTTTTAAAAATAAATAAATAAAAATTAAAAAAAAGAAAGAACCTGGGCGGGAGCAGCACTAGATGATGCCTGTGTTTCAGCTGTCACTGACCCTGGAGGGTGGAAGGGCTGGCTCGGAAGGGGCTGTGTCCTCAGAGCCTAGAGTAGGGGTGTCGAACTCAATCAGAGAAGGGGCCAAAATCTAAAATCCAGCCTAAATCGCGGGCCGAATGGTTTACTGAACAGTCATAAACTGACAATGTCATAAACTGACAGCGGAGTGCAGTGATGACAGCGCGGTGCGGGCCACATTGCAAGGCCTGGCGGGCTGGATTTGGCCCGCGGGCCTTGTGTTTGACACATGTGGGATAGAGCCTCCCGCCCCATGGCTTCCTGCCCCACGCCTTCCCAACGCACCCCGGGACTCGGCTCCCCAGCCCCGGTGCCCCCACCCTCCTGCCGCGGCGCTGACCCCTGGCGATGCCGCAGAAGAACTTGAACTTCATGGGCAGGCAGAGCAGGTGGTTGAGGAGCGGGACCGGGATGCGCTGCATGCACTCTGCGTGCTTCTTGTCAAACCAGCGGCGGCAGCTGAGGACGGCCCTGTCCACCACGTCTGTGGGGCGGGCGGTCTGAGGTCCCGCACCCTGACCGGAGCCCCGCGGCTGCCCCCCCCCCCCCCGGGCCGCCCCTCACAGGCGCAGCGCAGCTTGGTCTTCAGCTCGTACATCTTCTGGGTGGAGAGGTGGGCCCGGAAGGCCGGGGCGCGGAGCCGGGCCGTCTCCGCCAGGCCCCCGGCGTCCTCGGGCGTGTAGCCGGTCTCGCTGTTCACCTGGGCGTCCAGCTCCTCGAAGGAGTTGGAGATGTTCTGCGTCTCGGCTCTCAGGGACTTTTTGCTGCCCTGGGGGCGAGAGGGGTGGACAGGGCAGGGACGGGGGCTGAGAGCGTCTGCTGCCCCCTGGCCTCTCCTCCCCCGTTACCCGGGCTTCGGGCCCTTCGCGAGGCCTGTAGGAGCCTGGGCCCTGAGGCGGGTGCTCACCTCCCCTCCCCACTGGCTACAGTCCCGAGCCCACCCCTCTCCCCTGCTGCCTCCGCTTTGCTCCCCTCCCAGGCTCCCAGCTCCTCCTCAGGCCTCCCGCCCCAGATCCTTGATCCTCAGGGGACGAGAGCGGGATGGGGTGTTCCAGAAGGGAGCTGGGGGGGGTGGGGGGTTACTCCGGTGAACGCCGTTGGGATCCTCAAGTCCTTGGACTTCAGCCCACATCTCCCATCCCTCAGGCCACTAGGCCGTCTCAGTGTCCCCACTCCCAAGCCCTTCAACCCCGATCTCCCCAGCTCAATGCTCCAAACCCCCCGTCTCCAAAGCCCAATGCTGCCGGAACCCGTGTGGCTCAGTGGATAGAGCATCGGCTTGGGGACTGAAAGGTCCCAGGTTCGATTCTGGTCAAGGGCATGTATCTTGGTTGCGGGCACATCCCCTGTAGAGGGTGTGCAAGAGGCAGCTGGTCGATGTTTCTCACTCATCGATGTTTCTAGCTCTCCATCCCTCTCCCTTCCTCTCTGTAAAAAAAATCAATAATAAAATATATTAAAAAACAAAACAAAAAACCAATGCTCTAGTCCTCTGTTTCCCAAACTTTTGACATACGTGTACCCCTTCTATAACGTTCGTAACGCTGAGTGCCCCTCGTACTCATGAGAACGTAGAATCAGGTGCAGCTAAGCACAGTGCAGTGCATATTCCCACCAAACTCCGGTGCAACGCGTACCCCCACCAGACTCTTCCCGTAGCCCTGGGGGTACGCGTACCACACTTTGGGAAACACTGAGTCTACTCCCCTGATCTTCAAAGCTTCCAAACCCTCAAGGCCGAGGACCCCAAGCCCCTGACCTTCTAGTTCAGCTGCCCAGCGAACCTCCCACTTTGTGTTTGGGGTGAGGCCTGTCCCCATGACTGAGGCGAGGCACACCCTGTGGACAGTCTTGAAAAAAAAAAAATGCCAGGAATCCCCTGTTTGGGAAAGAGTGAATTCAGGGTCCCAGCTCCCAGCTCAGGTCCCCTAGGTCCTCCTGAGAATAGGGGCCCCCCGCCCCCGCCCCCGCCCCCGCAGGGTCCTGACCAGCAGGTCCTGGAACACGGCGCGCAGCGGGGCGGTGGAGACGCGCCAGGCCGCGCGCGTGTTGTTGATCTGCAGCTCCACCGTGCAGCCCAGCGAGGCCACCACCTCGTTGAGGTTGAACCGCAGGTTGGCCACGGGTCCTGGGGAGGAGGCCCGAGGAGTCACTCCCTCCGGCTCAGCCCCTCTCCTACTCCCACACCACAGGCAGGGACCACCTCCCAGCCCCGAGAGGTCCTCTCCTTCGGCCCGGTTTGTCCCGTGTCCACGGAGGAGGCCTCTCTCGGGGACCCTGGGCCAGAGGCCGCCGCTGGGATCGGATTCCCACCCTTTCTCCGCTGCCCGGCCCGGCTCCCGGGGTGTCCCACGAGGGTCACGGCGGGCCCCAGGGCACACTCACCCTCGTAGATGGCGGCCAGTGCGTATCCCAGCACAAAGAGCCTGCCCTCCTTGCCCAGCATCTTGGGGATGAGCAGGAGGCTGGCACAGCGGATCCGCGGGGAGGTGCTCCAGCCCACGGCCCCGGAGCCTGTGGGAGAGCCGGGGAGGCGGTGAGGCAGAGCGAGGGCGCTGGTTAGTCTACCAGGTTCACCGGAGTAACCCCCACCCCCCCAGCTCCCTTCTGGAACACCCCATCCCGCTCTCGTCCCCAGTTACACGGACTTGGATCGGCCTTCCGGGCCACCATTACTCCACGTATCCAACAGCCATTACAGAGCTCAGCTGGGTGCCGTCCCCGGAGGGCTGGGAGGTGGAAGGCCGTGGCTGGTGAGTGACTTTGTGAACATACAGGAGTGAGTGCCTGTGTGAGGGAAGGGGGCCTGCCGGAACCGGTGTGGCTCAGTGGATAGAGTATCGGCCCGTGGACTGAAAGGTCCCAGGTTCGATTCCGGTCAAGGGCATGTACCTTGGTTGCGGGCACATCCCCGGTAGGGGGTGTGCAAGAGGCAGCTGATCAATGATTCTCTCTCTTTGATGTTTCTAACACTCTATCCCTCTCCCCTGCTCTCTGTAAAAATCAATAAAAATATATTTTTTTTAAAAAAAGGGAACGGGGAAAAAAAAAAAAAAGAAAGAAAGCTGAGACCGGTTTGGCTCGGTGGATAGAGCAAGGATCTGTGGACTGAAGGGTCCCAGGTTCGATTCCGGTCAGGGGCACGTACATTGGTTGCGGGCATGTCCCCGGTGGGGGTGTGCAGGAGGCAGCTGGTCGATGTTTCTCTCTCATCGATGTTTCTAATTCTCTATCCCTCTCTCTTCTTCCCTGTAAAAAAATCAATAAAATATATTTTTTTAAAAAGGGGAGAGGGCCTCATTTCCATCTCCAGGTTGCATTGTCACTGTCCCTGGGTGCTGAGGCAGCAGAGAGAACGAGAGAAAAATTCTGGAAACAGGCCTTGGCGCTCAGAGCGTTCAGAAGAGAGGGCAGAGCCACCTCAGTGCTCCCCACGCTCTGGCACCTACAGCACCCTGACCCCGGTCCCTCACTGAGCCCGTAAGCATGCGCCTCCTGGTACGTCTTAGCCGTTTCCCACGCGCGTCCCTGTGGTCTGTGAAAGGAGACAGTGAGCTCCCCGAGGCTCCTAATCCAGGGGAGAGACAGACGCGTAAACAGATGATGCAGCGGTGAGCGCCGAGGGCTCGGGAGGCGCTCAGAGAGCCGTGGGAGCAGGGGCGGGAGTGGGCCTCTGCAGGGAGGGGCGGGGCCGCGCGCCGGACAAAGGCGGTGATGTGTCAGCGGCCGGGGATGAGTAACTGTTGTTAGAGGGCACGGGCGGGCGGCATTCCAGGCCGAAGGAGCAGCGCTGGCTGGTCGGGGGACCCAGAAGATCCCCGTGTGGACAGAGCGCTCCTCCCGGGTCTCCAAAGCCAACCCCGAGCCTGTGCTCCATGGGGTGTCCACTGCCCTCCCGGAGCCCCCGTCACTCTCGCTGGGACCAGCCGGCCCCCCACTTCCTCTGAGGCTGAGCTGTCCTTCACGAGGCAGCCAGAGTGGTCGTGTGAACACAGAGGTCCGAGCACATCCCCGGCCTGCTTCACGCCGCCCCGTGGCCTTCTACCACGTGTGGAACCGAATCCACATCCCTCAGCGGGGCCCACGGGCTTGCGATCCGGCCTCTGCCTCCCTCCCGACGCCATGCCCTGCTCCTCGGCCCTCGCAGGCCTCGCTGCTGTTCTAGAACGTGCCAAGCTCGTCGCTCCTCCCTGGCCTTCGCCCTGGCTGTCCTCCCAGCGGGAGCACGCCTCCCCCTCGTCCTCACCCGTCGGGCACCGCCTCGTCCTACAGGTTTGCTGCAAACCCCGTCGGTGCCACCCAGCAGCTGGCTCTGCTTTCTTTCTTGCTAAGACAGCGTGGGTTTTGTTCCAGGGCAGTGGCCTGTCCACGCCCTGACTCCGGGAGTGGTTTGTCTAACCCAGTGGTGGTAAAACCGAGCATCGAAGGGGCTTTTTTCTGTGGTCTTGGCCTTCTGACCACAGAGTCACGCTGAGGGAGAGAGGGGATGGAGTTGCCCTACATTCGAAAGAGAGCCCCACGGCCCGGCCGGCGTGGCTCAGTGGTTGAGTGTCGACCTATAAACCAGGAGGTCACCGTTGGGCTCCCGGTCAGGGCACATGCCCGGGGTGTGGGTTCGATCCCCAGAGTGGGGCGTGCAGGAGGCAGCCAATGATTCTCTCTCACCGTTGATGTTTCCATCTCTCTCCCCCTCTCCCTCCCTCTCTGAAATCAATAATAAGGATTTTAAGAGAGAGAGAGAGCGTGCCCGATGGAGGTGCCAACCCCTTCTCTTGACTCCCAAAGAGCAAAGCTAGCCTCTCACCCTCCTCCCCGCCAGTCAGCGTGAAGACAAGACCAGACATTTGGATTTTCGGGGAGCGGAGAGAGACGGTGGGAGCAGGCGGACGTCGGAGGCGAGTCTGCGGAGAGAAGGGGTGTTCCCTTCCCCGTGTGGAGTGAGAGGCTCCGGGGGAACCCTGCAGGGACTGGAGCTTCGAGACGGGAAACCTGGTCCCCGGTCCTGGGCCGGACTCGGGCTGAGCCGCCGGGCCGGGGCTGCCCGGAGCCCGGAGCCCGGGGGCGCTCAGGAGGGAGCGGGGTACGCGCTCCACGGCCAGCCTGGCAGGCTCCGAGCGGCCATTCCTCCGGGACGAGCGGCCGTGCTGGGAGGGAGCAGCCTCAGGCCCGCTGGGAGGCCCCATCGTGGGGCGGACCCCAGGAGCAGAGGCTGCGGGCCGCCTGCAGGAGCCGTGGGCAGCTTCCCCCGAGGTCAGCCGCGTGGACCTGCCCCCGCAGTGACTGGGCCTCCAAGGAGCCTCCGCGCGGACCCCTGAGCCACCGGGCGCGAGTGCCGGTCACACACAGGCTTTGTAACAGTTCCGGTGACTTCGGACTTTCGTCCCTTTTCCTCTGATTCTTCTCGTCCCTCTCTGACAGCAGGACAGCCAGAGGGGAAGGAGGCGGAGAAGAAGGTCACGGACAGGACAGGAAGCCCCACCAGGGGCCAGGCCTGAGCTGAGGAGGAGGGCGGGGAGGAGGGAGCAGGCTGAGGAGGAACCGAGACGGAAATGCTGATGGAGGAGACTGAATCAGATCTTTTAAAAGGAGTCGTAATTCCTGAGGCGGGACGAGGGCTTCTGAACGAACGCAGCCAGCAAGCGAAGGGTCTACGTGAAAGGTCGTCGGCGACAGGACAGGTGTGAACACACCGATCAGAGAAAAAGCAGCTTCCTGTCGGTCTCCCATACGAGGGGCACCGGTGAATGACGCGGATTTATTTATTTTTTTTAAATATGCGTAACTCCATCTACTGAAAAAACCCGCGTTATCCACCGGTACACCTAGAAGAGAGCGGTTCGTCCAGCAAACGGGCGGGGCCTCGCCTGGGACAGGTTTGGGAAGGGCACCTGCTGCCAAGTGCTGGCCAGAGACACGTGGGGAAGCTGGCTGGGGGTGACAGGGAAAAGTTTTCCTTGTTCTTAAAAGAGAGAATAGGCCGAAACTGGTTTGGCTCAGTGGATAGAGCGTCGGTCTGTGGACTGAAGGGTCCCGGGTTCGATTCTAGTCAAGGGCATGTACATTGGTTGTGGGCATATCCCCGGTGGGGAGTGTGCAGGAGGCAGCTGGTAGATGTATCTCTCTCATGGATGTTCCTAGCTCTCTATCTATCTCCCTTCCTCCCTACGAAAAATCAATAAAATATATATTTTTAAATGTTAAGAGAGAGAAAGAGAGAGAGAGAGAGAGAGAGAGAGAGAGAGAGAGACAATAGGATGGAGTGACTGCTTTGACTTTCTGACATTGTCATATGGAGGTGTGATGCCCAGAGTGGTGGCCTCCCCTTCGTGGCCTGAAGAGGAGTGGCTGGCAGGCCAAAGATGGGGCAGAAAAAAAGGTGAAAGAGCCCTGGCCAGTTTGGCTCAGTGGATAGAGTATCAGCTTGCAGACTGAAGGGTCCCAGGGATTTCCATCAAGAGCATGTACCTCTGTTGCAAGCTTGATCCCCAGCCCCTGCTTGGAGCACATGTGAGAGGCAACCAGCTGGTGTGTCTCTCTCACATCAATATTTCTCTCTCTCTCTCTCTCTCTCTCTCTCTCTCTCTATCTATCTATCTCTATCTCTTTCTTTCCCTCTTCCCTTCCTTCTACTCTCTCTACAAATCAATGGAAATATATCCTCAGGTGAGGATTAAAAAAAGAGAGAGACACGAAAGGAATCTGAGTCCTTGGTGGGTTTACTAAGCTGCTGAATTATCCAAACTCCAAATTCCACTCTAACCTTGAAACTTATTATCCATATATATAAAAGGCTAATAGGCAAACTGTCCCCTCAGGAGTTCGACTATAGACCAGGAGATGGATTGCTCCCTATGATGTACACTGACCACTGGGGGGGGGGGGGGGGGCGCGGTACGGAACAAAGGAAGACCCTGGCCTGCAGCTGGCAGCCAGGGAAGGAAGGCCCCAGCTGGCATCTGGAAGGCCCCCATTGGCCCTGATCCCCGGCCAGGACTAGGGACCCTACCTGTGCACAAATTTCGTGCCCTGGGCCAATAGGATGAGATAATAAACGTTCTTTATGGTTAAAGCACTTTTAGGTGGGCTTTCTTTTCCCACAGCTCAGCAGCTCCTGATATTCAAATGTCACCTTCTCTGAGAAGCCTTCCCTGACTGCTTAATCAGGCCAGCTCCCCAGCCCCTTTCCATCATATTCCCCTGGTTAACATTTAAAAAAAAAACAAAACATATATATATATATATATATATATATATATATATATTCATTTTTAAATTGACTTTAGAGAGAGGGAGGGAGAGGGATAGAGAGACAGAAACATCAATGAGAGAGAAACATGGATCTGCGGCCTCCTGCACACCTCCCACTGGGGACTGAGTCAGAACCCTGGGCCTGTGCCCTGACAGGGAATCCAACCGATGACCTCTTTTCATGGGTCAACACTCAACCATCGCGCCACACCAGCTGGGCCTGGCTAACTCTTTTCATGCCACGTGTCACTATCAGAAATGCTCTTGCTTATTGCTCGCCCATTCCATGCCTCACTCTCTCCACTGGCAAGTGAACCCCAAAAATGCTGCTTGTCCGTCTTGTCCGTTGCTAAATTCTCAGCGGGCGCCGTTAGGGGTGAATGAATGAACTTACCAAGAGGATGGCTTCTCGGCCTTTCGGCTAAGATCAAGTGTGTACTGATCAAGAGGAGCAGGACACAAGGCCGGAGAGGGGGGGAGCGATGGGGACTAGGAGGGGCCGTGGGCGTGGGGCTGTAGCGTGAGGGTAACGGGGAGTCCTTCCGATGGGGAGACTCCTCACGGGAAGGACTGTGTCTCCCACAGCCTGGGCCCCCTCCCTCTGACCTCCCCTCAGAGGCTGGGGCACGTTTGGGTGCGGAAGAAACAAGCTCAGACTCCTTCCTGGGGACCCAGGGTGGGTCCGCGTCCCGCAGGCCTCCCGCGTGCCCCTGCCCTTGGCCCCGCACTCACCCGCCAAGCCGTACAGGATCACCATCTTCTGCTCCTCATAGATGCTCATCGGGTTCACCAGGAGCTGAAAGAGGCCTGCGGGGACAGAGTCAACGCCAAGACCCAAAGATGGGTGTATGTGTGTGTCCCCCCCAGCCGCCCCCGCTTCCGCTCCGCACTCACCGACGGCCAGCAGCCCCCCCGTGCCTGCCCCCAGCAGGACGGCGGTGACCGGAAACTCGCCCGGCTGGCGCCACAGGAACCGGCTGCAGCCGGCGGGCAGTGCCCAGCCCAGGAGCCTCTGCACCGCTGAGGGCCAAAGCGTTCGGCCCATCAGAGCCAACGCCTGGCCCTTCTGACCAGGGTGCGGGTCGTCAGGGCGAGGGCGTGAGGGGGCTAGAGGCTGGGGGATCTAGGGGGGGGCAGAAACTGCAGGGGCCCTGAAGGAAGGGGGGCAGACTTGAGGGAAAAAAGGAGGGGGGGCGCTGAATGAGGGGGGTGGGGACCCCAAAGCGCAGGGGAGAGGGTCCTGGCGGAGAGATGGGATGGGAGGATGGGGGGCGGGAGGTGCCGGGAAGGGGGTGCCGATGGCGGACTCACTGGTGTGGGGCTCTCTCCTCCGCCGCCCGTTCGGTCCGCCCTGGTGACCTCCGGGGCCCATGTCTGCTCCGCGGAACCCTCTCTCGCTCAGACGTCTCCTCCAGGACGTCCTGGGGCGTGAGGTTCTGCACCCGTCTCCTCTGCCTCACCCTCTGCCTCACCCTCTGCCTCACCCTCAGCCCGTGTGAGGCCTGTGTCTTCAGTCCCCCTCTGCCCTGAGACGGGGGATGGAGATTAGAGGTCCCAACGCACTCACAGGGAAAGCCCGGAACCCAGAACGCAGCAAGGAATTCCGTGGCTCTCAGGAGCTGCGGAACCTGGAGCGTCTCCCGGCGACGGGCAGACACGCAGGCCCAGCAGCCATGCCCGAGGGCCTGCAGGACGCCGGGCGCCGCCCGGGGGCGGAGGAGCCGAGCCGGGCCCGGGCGCTGGTCCGCAGCCTGGGGGCCTTCGGCCTGGGCTTGTCCCTGGCCTCGGCCTACGGCCTGGTGGCGCTGCTGGTGGAGGGGCAGAGCCCCTGGGGCTGCCTGGTGGGCACGCTGACGCTGGCCGGCTTCCTCGGCCTGGGCATGGCGTTCTCCCGCCAGGTTCGGGTCACCGTCCTCCTGGTGCTGCCCCAGGCCTTCTCCAGTGAGCGTGGCGCCCCCTGGAGGGCGGGCGGGCCTGGGCGGGGAGGGGTGGGGGCTGGGGCAGGAGGGAGCCGTGGGAGGTGGAGGGAGACATCGGAAGGCTTCTGGAAAGGATTGGATGTGCTCCCTCTGATGGAGTCTCCCCCTGCCCGGCCCCCCCAGAGCAGAGCCAGGCGCTGATGCTCTTGGCGATCTTCGGGTTGGTGCTGCAGGGGCCCTGTGCCAACACCCTGCGCAACTTCACCCAGGCCAGCGAGGCCGTGGCCTGCGGGGCGGAGCTGGCCCTGAACCAGTCGGCGGTGTTGCTGCAGCGAGCGAAGCAGCCCCTCGTCAGTAAGGCTCCCAGCGTCGTTCCCCTGCTGGTCCTGCCCCAGCCCCCTGCGCCCCGCAGGCCCCTCACCCCTGCTCTCCGGCCTGCTCCCCTGCCAGGGCAGCGCCTCTCAGACCCAAGCCTCCAGGCGCCCCGCCTCCGGGGCAGCCCCTCCCCCCGCCCTGCCCCAGGGACCGCGTGGGAAGAACGGGTCCCCAGGGGAAGAGACCCCTCCGTGCCCCCCCCCCGCCCCCAGGTGCCCTGAACAAGATCAAAGCCATTGCCCAGAAGGCCAAGGAGGTGGCTGACCGGGTCCGCAAGTTCTTTCGGTCCATCATGGACGGCGTGAAGCACATAGGTCAGCGCATTCCCGTGTCTATCTGGGGGAGGGGGTGGGGGTGTCAACATTCACCAGGTCATGCCAACGCCGGTGTGGCTCAGTGGATAGAGCGTTGGCCTGCAGAGTGAAAGGTCCCAGGTTCGATTCCGGTCAGGGGCAGGTACCTTGGTTGCTGGCACATCCCCACTAAGGGGTGTGCAAGGAGGTGGATGGCTGATGTTTCTCTCTCGTAGATGTTTCTGACTCTCTGTCCCTCTCCCTTGCTCTCTGTAAAAAATTCAATAAAATAGCCGAAACCGGTTTGGCTCAGTGGATAGAGCATCGGTCTGCGAACTGAAAGGTCCCGGGTTTGATTCGGGTCAAGGGCATGTACCTTGGTTGCAGGCACATCCCCAGTGGCGGGTGTGCAAGAGACAGCTGATCGATGATTCTCTCTCATCGATGTTTCTAACTCTCTATTCCTCTCCCTTCCTCTTTGTAAAAAATCAATTATATATATATTTTTTTTTAAAAATTTCACCCAGTCTCCTCACCCTCACCCTCGTCCGGAGCCTGTGGGTCCTTCCTGGGTGCTGACTCTCCCCGAGGGGCACACACAGCCGGGGGCCCTTGGGCACAGGCCTCTCGGGCTCTGGGTGCCGTCCTGTGTCCCCCACGCCCCTGACAGGGTGCCGCGGGCCTCGGGGCCTCGGTACCAGCCCGAGCTTCCCCAGCCAGGGCCCTGCGCAACGTGTGGTACTGGCTCCTGCACATCGGAGACGTGTGCAACGCGGAGCTGGGCAACCCGTACCTGAAGTGCGCGCGCGTCTTCGACCAGGCCAAGGACCGCTGCATGCAGGTCATCCCGCTGGCCTACCACCTGTGCCACGTGCTCACGCCCTTCAAGCTGGTGCTCTGCGGGCTCGCCAGCGGTGAGGGGCCGGGGCTCCGGCGGGACTGGGGCCCCGTAAACTGGGGGCAGGCTCCGGCGTCGGGAGGGCGGGCCTGGGGACCAGCAGGGGGTGAGGACTGTGGGGCCAGGAAGGATGCTGGCCCAGCCGAAACCGGTTTGGCTCAGTGGATAGAGCGTCGGCCTGCGGACTGAAGGGTCCCGGGTTCGATTCCGGTCAAGGGCATGTACCCTGGTTGCGGGCACATCCCCAGTGGGGGGTGTGCAGGAGGCAGCTGATCGATGCTTCTCTCTCATCGATGTTTCCAACTCTCTATCCCTCTCTCTTCTTCTCTGTAAAAAAATCAATAAAATATATATATTTTAAAAAGGATGCTGGCCCAGCACGGGGTGGAGGGAAGATGGTGAGAAAGAAACGTGGGAGGGTGAGGGGACAAGGAGCAGCCAGAAGGTTTCGAGCTGGAGGTGTGGAGGCCTCGGTAGGACAAGCCAGAGGTCCAGAGGCCCCGGTGGGAGCACGGTCCCTGAGGCAGGGGCGGCCGCCTCTCTGCCCGCCTGACCCGCGGACTCCGGCTCGCAGTGGTCCAGGTGTTCTGCATCATCCCCAAGTACATCCAGCCCTTCCTGCGCACGACCATCGGCACCCGTGAGTGACCCCGCTGGGCCCTGCAGCCTTGGGTGCTCCTGGGAGGCTTGTCTCCCTCCCGCCCTCCCTCCCACCCCTCCCTTCCTGCCTCCCTCGTCCATGGATGAGAATGTGAGAGCAGTCAGGGACCTCAGCAGGTTGCCCGGAGCAACATCGGTGCTGTGCGGACTGGGAAACTGAGGCCCGGCCACGGGGAGGCGCCTCACCAGAGCCTGACGGTGGAGCAGGGCTAGTGAGGGCGTTGTCCCTCCCTCGGTGGGTGAAAGCACTGCGGGTGGGGGGGGGGGCGTCCCTGGTCTGCAGCTTCTGGCCCTGGGCTGTGCCGGGCCCCTCCTCCCTCCCGGAGGCCCTGTGTCCCCCTCGCTGTCCTCGCTCACCTCTCCCCTGACCCCGGCCCCAGCCGTGCAGAAGCTGATCAACCGGGTGCGCCAGGAGTTCGAGTTCAACGTGACGGCCACCCACTACTTCTCCGTGGACCTGGACGCCTCCCGGAGCCTGTCCCAGGTCGCCCTGGACCTCTACGAGGCCGTCAGCATGAAGCTGCACAGCGCCCGCGAGGCCCTGGCGCTCATGGGCTACGCCACGCCGCTGCTGCTGGTGCTGCTGTACCTGCAGTGAGGGCCGGGGCCGCGGGGGCGGGGCGTCCCAGCCGTGGTCGGCAAACCCGTCAGTCCACAGAGCCCGATACCGACAGCACAGCGATGGACATTTCTTTTGAGAGCCAAAGTTGTTTTTTTTAATAGAGAGAGAGAGTTAGAAACACTGATCAGCTGCCTCCTGCACACCCCCCACGGGGGATGTGCCCGCAACCAAGGCACATGCCCTGGGCCGGAATCGAACCTGGGACCCTTCAGTCTGCAGGCTGACGCTCTGTCCACTGAGTTTTTAAACTTAAACCTCTTCTCACGCCACTTCTTCAAAATAGACTCTCCCAGGCCTCGGTATTCTGTGGAAGAGCCACACTCAAGGGGCCAAAGAGCCGCAGGTGGCTCGCGAGCTGCAGTTTGCCGACCACGGTCCCATGGCGTTCCGGGGGCCGGAGTTCCCCTGTGTGTGTGTGTGGAGGGGGGGGGGAGGAGGCCGCCTGTGGGGTCGGCCGGGTGCTGAGGGCCCGTGCGTGTGTGTGTGTGTGTGTGTTTGTGGGGGTGCCCTGTGGGGTCGGGCCGGTGCTGAGGGCCCGTGTGTGTGTGTGTGGGGGGGCGCCCTGTGGGGTCGGCCCGGTGCTGAGGGCCCGTGTGTGTGTGTGTGTGTGTGTGTGTTGGGGGGGGGGGCCCGCCCTGTGGGGTCGGCCGGGTGCTGAGGGCCCGTGTGTGTGTGTGTGGTGGGGGGGCCCTGTGGGGTCGGCCGGGTGCTGAGGGCCCGTGTGTGTGTGTGTGTTGGGGGGGGGGCCCGCCCTGTGGGGTCGGCCGGGTGCTGAGGGCCCGTGTGTGTGTGTGTGTGTGTGTGGGGGGGGGCCCTGTGGGGTCGGGCCGGGTGCTGAGGGCCCGTGTGTGTGCGTGTGTGTGTGTGTGGGGGGGGGGCCCTGTGGGGTCGGGCCGGGTGCTGAGGGCCTGTGTGTGTGTGTGTGTGTGTGTGTGTTGGGGGGGGGGCGCCCTGTGGGGTCGGCCGGGTGCTGAGGGCCCGTGTGTGTGTGTGTGTGTGTGTGGTGGGGGGGCCCTGTGGGGTCGGGCCGGGTGCTGAGGGCCTGTGTGTGTGTGTGTTGGGGGGGGGGCGCCCTGTGGGGTCGGCCGGGTGCTGAGGGCCCGTGTGTGTGTGTGTGTGGGGGGGGGGGGGGCGCCCTGTGGGGTCGGGCCGGGTGCTGAGGGCCCGTGTGTGTGTGTGTGTGTGTGTGGGGGGGGGGGGGGCCCTGTGGGGTCGGGCCGGGTGCTGAGGGCCCGTGTGTGTGCGTGTGTGTGTGTGTGTGGGGGGGGCCCTGTGGGGTCGGGCCGGGTGCTGAGGGCCCGTGTGTGTGTGTGTGTGGGGGGGGGGGGGGGCCCTGTGGGGTCGGCCGGGTGCTGAGGGCCCGTGTGTGTGTGTGTGTGTGTGTGGTGGGGGGGCCCTGTGGGGTCGGGCCGGGTGCTGAGGGCCCGTGTGTGTGTGTGTGTGTGGTGGGGGGGCCCTGTGGGGTCGGCCGGGTGCTGAGGGCCCGTGTGTGTGTGTGTGTGTGGTGGGGGGGCCCTGTGGGGTCGGCCGGGTGCTGAGGGCCCGTGTGTGTGTGTGTGTGTGGTGGGGGGGCCCTGTGGGGTCGGCCGGGTGCTGAGGGCCCGGCCTGCCCCCAGGGCGCTGCTGTACCGGTACTGCTACCTGCACGTGGACAGCTACGACAACCTGTACATCACCGGCCGCCTCCTGCGCATGGAGGCCCTGCGCGCCGAGGCGGGGCTGCCCACCGTGCTGCCCCTCACCGCCCACGAGGCCAGGCACTACGTCCGGCCAGGTGCGGGGCCCCACCCGCCCCTGACCAGGACCCCTCACAGGCTGGGCTGGGGCAGGGCCGGGGCGGGGAGCCCACCGGAGCTCCGTCCTTGGGGGGCCCTCCGTGTGGAGGGAAAGTGGGACTCCTCGCAGCGGGCAGACCGGGGAGGGGCAGACAGAGGAGGGGCAGACAGAGGGGCAGACAGAGGAGGGCAGATGATGCTTCTAGGAGCACCCAGACACCAGGACAGAGAGAGCGAGAGGGCGGGGAGTGGAGATGGAGCGAGAAAGGTGAGGGTGGGCCGAAACCAGTTTGGCTCAGTGGATAGAGCCTCTGCCTGCAGACTGGAAGGTCCCAGGTTCGATTCCCGTCAAGGGCATGTACCTTGGTTGCGGGCACATCCCCAGTCGGGGATGTGCAGGAGGCAGCTGATGGATGATTTTCTCTCATCGATGTTTCTAGCTTTCTATCCCTCTCCCTTCCTCTCTGTGAAAAATCAATAAAATGTATATTTTTTTAAAAAAGAAAAGAAAGGGGGGGTGGGAAGGCTGTGGGGTGTGCGTGTGGAAATATGGAGGAGATGCAGCGTGGGGGCTGTCTGTGAAGCAGGGAGTTGAGGATGGGGCTCAGGGGTTCCCCGGGGAGGGACTGGAAGTGGGCCACAGGCCCAGGAGCAGAATCTAGGCCTCCGCACCAGCTCTGAGCCCTGACCTCGAAGAGGGCTTCCCGCTCCGCCCAGGGGCCCTCGCAGCTCCCACACCCGCCAGAGGCACACACAGGCTCCGGCCCCAGACGGGACAGCAATGGGGCCCTCCAAGAAAGAGGCCCCTCCGGCTGCAGTCTGCTGGGGAGGGACCTGGGAGCGGCCCCCCCACCAGCCCTCCCCTCCCCAGGCTCCCTCTACCTGTCCCGGTGGGAGCAGCTGTTCTACCTCCTGGCCATCTCCCAGCTCTTCCGGCACCTCCTCATCACGCTGCTGCTCATCTTCCTGGACTACGCCGTCTTCTGGGTGCTGGACCTGGCCCGGCACCACCTGCAGGGGGAGATGGTGGCCCGCAGTGAGCGCCCGCCCCTCCCGTCCCCCCTCCGCCCCGCATCCGCCCCACCATCCTGGGGCTTCGCCTGAGTCCCCTTCTTCCTCCTTCCCCTCCGCCCCAGCCCCGGCCGTCCTCCCTGTTCCTCACCAGCCTCTGACGTTGCTCCTCTTCCAACGCGACCCTCTGCCCGGCGAACCCTGTGTCCAGGTCAAGGCCACACCGTAGCCGAGTAGTTAGACTCCCGAGTCCTGGAGCCGGCCGGCCTGGGTTCCGATCTCGCCCGGCTCTTTCCGAGGCGGGACCGTGAGCAGGCTGTCTGACTTCCCGGAGCTCCGCTTCCTCCTGGAACAGCCGGGCAGTGAGGGCAGCAGCCGGCGGGTCCCTCTCCCGAGGAAATGAGGCCATGGGCGGTGACTGCCTGGCAGATGGTTGACTGGACGTGTGGACAACCAGGGCACCCAGGAACCTAATCCTGTTACCGGAGGGCCAACAACCAATGTAAAAGACACCTGGATAACCCATAAAGCACTCAGCCCGTGCCCACCGCACAGCCAGCTTAGCAGATGCTTTTTTAAAAAATATATTTTATTGATTTTTTACAGAGAGGAAGGGAGAGGGGTAGAAAGCTAGAAACATCGATGAGAGAGAAACATCAACCAGCTGCCTCCTGCACACCCACCACTGGCGATGTGCCTGCAACCAATGTGCATGCCCATGACCGGAATCGAACCGGGACCCCTCAGTCCGCAGGCCGACGCTCTCTCCGCTGAGCCAAACCGGTTTCGGCAGCAGATGCTTTAACTCAAATGCATGGGCAGCCGTGGGGGTGGGGGGTGGACTCGCCTCGGACCTGGAGGCCTGGGCGGGCGGACCAGGCACCGTGCCAGCCGGCTCTGCGCCCGGGCGCCCGTGCCAGGTGCCAGGTGCCGGAAGGCCAGGTGCTGAGGGCGCTGGGCCGCCCGAAGGCCTGCCCACCCCGCCCCCCGGAGGAGCGGCCTTCCCTCAGGGCAGGCTGCGGCCACGCCCCCTCACGGGCATCTCTGCGCCAGGCCCCGTGCTGGTGTCCATCACCGTGGAAGGCAGCGGCTACACAGGGACCATCTACCGGGACCTGGTGTCGGCGTTCGACGTCCTGCAGCAGGGCAACATCTCGGTCCTGTCCCGGCGCTGCGCGCTGCGGCCCTCCGAGCCCAGCACCGCCGGCTACGTCATCATCGGTAACACCGGGCCCCTGGGGCGCCGGGGGACCTGGGCCCCACGCGGGGCACGCGGGTGCAGGCGCGGAGGGGGTGTGCCTGGCGCCCGCACCCACCGGCCATGCCCGCTGTGACCCCCGCGCCCCCAGGCGTCATGTTCGGCCTGTGCTTCTTCGTCACCCTGTGCGGCAGCTACGTCAGCCGGCTGCGGCGGGTCATCTGTGCGTCCTACTACCCAGCCCGGGAGCAGGTGAGCGGCCGCCGCCAGGCCCTGCCCCTCCCGGGGCCGATCTGGCTATCTCAGTCTGGGGGAGCTTGGAGTCCTTCAGCAGCCCCAGTCCTCTCTCGTCTGGTGGATCCCCAACGCAAATGACCTCGACAGAAGGTCTCCCGACGCAATAGGGGGCTGGCAGAAAGAGGGCCTCTTGGGAAAGGGCCTCCGGAGACAGAGCTTGCCTCCCAAGGATTGTTTTGTGTGTGTTTAAAAAACAAAACAAAACTATATTTTTATTGACTTCAAAGAGAAAGGAGAGGGAGAGAGAGAGAGCAACATCAACGATGGGAGAGAATCACGGATTGGCTGCCTTCTGCACGCCCCCTACTGGGGGAATCGAGCCCAACACTTGGGCATGTGCCCTTGACCGGAATCGAACCCGGGATCCTTCGGTCCACAGGCCGATGCTCTATCCACTGAGCCAAACCAGCAGGGGGGCCCATGGGTTGCTGAGACGGTGGGGGAAGGGGCCGTGTGGGCACGCTGAGGTGCGAGTGGAAACTCACCATTTGCTCATTCGTTTACGCGCCATTTGCTGAGCATGTACCGTGTGCCAGCCCCTGTGCCGGCATCAAGGATGCCAGGGCGCACAGACGGCGTCTGGGCTCCCGGTCTCCGGGCAGGCCAGACGGGCTCCTAACAAGACATTACAAGTGAACAAGTGTTCTTGTTGAGGAGTGAATCCGGTGCTATGGAAACCGGAGGAGGGAAGGGGCCGCGGCCCAGGGGGCCTGGAGGCTTTGCAGGGGAAAGGGAGTCTGAGCCAAGCCCGGAGGGACTCCTGGGAGTGGGAGGGAAGGCGGAGGGAGGGGGTGGGGATGGGTGCAGAGGGCATGCCAGGCAGATGACCCTGGGTGACGGGTACCCCATCCCTGCCCTGCCCTTCCCCAGGAGAGGATCTCCTACCTCTACAACCAGCTTCTGAGCCGCAGGACCTCCCTGCTGGCCGCTCTGCAGCGGTCTGTGAGGCGGCGGGCGGCGGACCAGGGCCACCTGAGCCTCCTCCAGGTGCTGGCCAGGCGGTGAGCCCATGGCCCTCCGTATGGGCGCGGGGTGGAGAGGGACAGGACAGACGCCGGGAGCCAGAATGCACCCTGTCCGCCCTCCGTGTCCAGAAGAGAATCCTCCCCCCTCGGGCCATTCTCACACTGAGAGGGAGGCTGAGGGGTGCATGCCCTCAGAGGGGGGCGCGAAGGGAGGAGGAGGACAGGGAGCAGGCGGTGACAGCCCATGGGATGGCGGTCAGGCTGCAGGAGGCCTGCCCTCGGTTCCGGGGGTGGTGCTGGACGGAGGGGACGGCCGGGCTGGCTGGGGGCCGGCTGCTGAGGGCCGGGCCCCTCTCGCAGGTGCGACTGTGTGGCTCCGTTCAGGAAGTACCTTGGGCTCTACCAGGCCTACTGCCTGGGCTGCGGGCAGCCCCGGGATGAGGGGGACTCGGAGAACTTGGTGCCCTGCAGCACCCCCGCCTGCCCAGGTGAGGTCCGGGGCTCCCTGCCTGTGCATGCGGCCATCGGCCCGTCCACATGGCCCTTCCCTCAGGGGCGTCCGTCCCCGCCTTTTGGGTGCCTCCCTCCGTTACTGTGCATGGTCTGCTCACGGACACAGACCCCGCAGGGAGCTCCTCTCCTGTGGGCCTCAGGTCTCCCACGTGGGAGCAGGATGTAATGCAGCGGGCCTGCAGCAACTCCCTAGTGTGCACTCCTTGACAAGGGTCCCCCAATCCCCCCGCCCCCGGTGGTGGATAGGAGGAAGCCAGGAGCAGAGGGGGTGAGCCGTGCGCTCCAGTTTGCCTCCCCTCCCTGCCCCCCCCAGGCCTCTTCTGCCCCACCTGCTTCCGCCTCCTGGGCAACACCTGCTCCGTGTGCGCGTCCCCCCTCTCCTTCCAGGGGGAGCTGGACCTGGAGCTGTGAGTCTCCGGCGGGAGGGGGTGGGAGGGGGGCTGGAGGCTGGAGGCCTGGAGGCCGGGGGGGCTGTAGGCCGGGGGGGCTGTAGGCCGGGGGTGGCTGGAGGCCGGGGGGCTGGGGGCTGGAGGCCTGGGGGGCTGGAGGCTGGGGGACTGGAGGTGGGAGGGGGGCTGGAAGCCGGGGGGCTGGAGGCCGGGGGGCTGGAAGCCGGGGGGCTGGAGGCCTGGGGGCTGGAGGCCGGGGGGCTGGAGGCGGGGGGGCTGGAGGCCTGGGGGCTGGAGGCCGGGGGGCTGGAGGCCGGGGGGCTGGAGACCGGGGGGCTGGAGGCCGGGGGGCTGGAGACCGGGGGTGGGGAGGGGGGAGGAGAGGGGAGCAGCCCCCCTCGCCCAGGCCCTGAGTGGGTGCTAACCCAGGAGGCCCCTCCAGGGACTCCAGCGACGAGGAAGGCCCCCGGCTGTGGCTGGCCGCGGCTCGGAGGAGGAACCCCGCGCAGGAGGGGCTGCTGCGGCAGCGGCTCCAGGAGGCGCTGGGCAGGCCCCTCTCGGCAGGGTCCAGCCCCGAGTCCAGGTGAGTGGGAGGCAGGGGTCCGGGCCCAGGGGCCTCAGCTCGGTTACAGACGGCTTCTCGGGAGCCAGGCCTCCGTTCGAGCTGGAGACGGAGGTGAAAAGCAGGAGGCATGGAGGTTTGCTGAGAGCTTGCTCCCTGTTAGCACTCCTTCCCAGAGAAGCCCACTGAATGGGGGAGGGGGTGGGAGTGAATCTAATAGGTGACAGCAGGGTGCAGAGTGGCCCATGCAGGGCGTGGAGCAGGCGCTGGGCGGTACAGAGAGCAGCCAGTCTGGACTAGGGGTGCAGTAATGATGGCTTCTGGGAAGAGAGGAGGAAAGAGGTGAGCCAAAACCGGTGTGGCTCAGTGGACAGAGCGTCGGCCTGCGGACTGAAAGGTCCCGGGTTCAATTCCGGTCAGGGGCATGTACCTTGGTTGTGGGCACATCCCCAGTAGGGGGTGTGCAAGAGGCAGCTGATCAATGATTCTCTCTCATCGATGTTTCTAACTCTCTATCCTTCTCTCTTTCTCTCTGTAAAAAATCAATAAAATATATTAAAAAAAAGAAAGGTGGGATGGGGAGCAGCGTGGTGGTTGGTTAGGCTGAGAGCAGAGGAGAGCATTGCAGGGCTGGGGGCCTGTGTGAGCCTGGAGACCCTGAGGGGAGAGCCTAAGGGAGGGGAGAGCCTAAGGGAGGGGAGAGCCTAAGGGAGGGGAGAGCCTAAGGGAGGGGTGAGCGTGTCTGGATGGAGACCAGAGAGGATGCTGGGAGATGAGGTGGTAAGTCCAGGTGGGGAGAGATGGGAGAAGGCATGACTTGCCATTGGAATGTTCTTTTTTATTTTTCCCTATTTTTTAAAAAAATATATATATTTTAATTGATTTCAGAGAGAAAGGGAGGACAGACAGACAGAAACATCAATGATGGGAGAGAACCATTGACTGGCTGCCTCCTGCATGCCCCCCACTGGGGATCGAGCCCACAACCTGGCAGGTGCCCCTGACCGGAATCAAACCCGGACCCTTCAGTCCACAGGCCGACGCTCTATCCACTGAGCCAAACCAGCCAGGGCGATCAGAAGATTCTTGGTCAGGAAGCGACATGTTCATAATTTTGTCTTTTAGGGAAATAAGCTAAGGAGGCAGAGAGGAGGCTCTTAGCTCAGAAGTCGGTGGTGGCCTCAGGGCTGAGGTGCCGAACCAGACGGGGGTTTTTTGCCTGGGACATGGCAGGTCTGGGGTAAGAGGAAATGGTGCAGTGTGAGGCCTTGGAGTGTCTATAGAGTAGGGGTGTCGAACTCAATCAGAGAAGGGGCCAAAATCTAAAATCCAGCCTAAATCGCCGGCCGAATGGTTTACTGAACAGTCATAAACTGACAATGTCATAAACTGACAGCGGAGTGCAGTGATGACAGCGCGGTGCGGGCCACATTGCAAGGCCTGGCGGGCTGGATTTGGCCCGCGGGCCTTGTGTTTGACATATGTGCTATAGAGAATCCAGCTGGAGGGGCCCAGGAGACGCTGGGGAAAGGCCCGGACTCAGGGCCACAAGTGCATCTTGGGGCTGTAAGGAGGAGGATCTAGGCCATCCTGGCAGAGGCCATGGCAGGAGAGGAGAAGGGGACAGGGTCAGAACCCCAGGGGCTCGATCACAAACCAAGGAGGAGAAAGGCTCCCGAGGATAAGAGAACCAAGCACGTCCAGTGCTGAGAGGACTCGCAGGCTGAGGCCTGGGCCCGTGGGGGTGGGGACGGAAGGACCGTTGGAGCGGCCGGTGGGACGTTTTTAACGGCCCCAGGAAGACCGGAGCCGGACCAGGATGAGTTGCGGGGTGACTGGAATGGAAGGCTCAGAGACAGGGTTCAAGGCCTCACAGCATTGTCACAAGAATTGTTTTAAAAACATCGCTGCTGGAGTTGAAGAAAGGAAGCTTGATGGTGAAGAGGGGAGCCAGGGTCACGCGGTGGGAGAGCAGCTGGAGGAGGACCCGCACGAAGGGCCTTTTCTGTGTCCCCGGGCGGCAGCCCCGAGTGCGGGAGGGGAAACCGAGCACTGAAGGAGGGCCCTCTGCCCTCCTCCCGGTGACCCCCACCCCCACTATGGGGGTACCTGGGCAGCTGTGCAAATGGGCACATGGGAGAGATGGGTTAGGGTGGCCTCCGATAGGCTGTGCTCTGGGGCCTGGCTTTTCCCTGGGGCGGAGGAGGCAGGGGTGCCGGCCGGAGGGGAACAGAGTTGGAAGGTGGTGGGGGGTGAAAGGCTGCCTCGGGGAGTGTGCAGGGAAGCTGAGGGGGAGGAGGGGACTTCTGGGTGGCATTGAAGGCCCAGATGATGTTAAGAACACAACCTGTAACGACTGGCTTGTGTGCTCAGTTGTGTGTGTGTGTGTGTGTGTGTGTTGTTTTTTTTAACTTATTGATTGATTTGAGGGAGAGAGAGGAAGAGAGGGAGGGAGAAACACGAAATTGCTGCTCCACTTATTTGTGCGTCCGTTGGTTGATTCTCGTTTGCCCTGACCAGGGATCGACCCCACAACCCTGACGCCTCCGGATGACACGCACACACTGAGCTGCCCGGTCGGGGAGGGTCTGTGGGCTTTACGCCCTGGCAGACGTGGCCGTCACCAACAGGACTCCGGGGCTGCCGCTGGGCGGCCCGGGGACGGCCTAGGTGGGGGGAGAAGGCGGGTGTCCGCAGTGAGTGTCTGAGGTGACTGACCGGCCGTGGGGAGGAGGAGGGCCTGGGAGCTCAGGGGGAGTCCAGGGTCTACGTCAGGATGTGTTAGTGCAGGCACAGTGGGCAGGAGGGACAGAGAGAATGAGCCACAGCGAGGGAAGGCACCGGGGACCATCCCAGTGAGTGGCCGGAGTGGCGGGGGATGCCCGAGTGGGAGCAGAGGGGAAGGTCATAGGGCAAGGGTCAAAAGGCCAGAGTTGGAGGAGTCCTCCCATGAGGAGGCTGCTGGGCCACCCGTCTGAGACAGGACCCCGGAAAGGTGGGGCAGAGCATCTGGGAGGCCCGGGGAGACAGCCAAGGCCTCCCGGTGTGGCTGCCATGGCAACCGGGAACGCCACTGGCCGGTGGGATGAGAGACCAGCAGCCTCCACGGGGAGGAGTGACCGCGGGCACATTCTGTGGGAAGGGGCTGGGGGTGGTGTTGAGGGGAGGTGCGAGGGGAAGGCAAGTTCAGGGAACTTGAAAGCTGAGTCACCAGAGCTGGCGGCGTGAGCCTTGAGCAGGTATCATGGCCACGGCCTCACTGGTTCTGGCCGCACTAGCCACGTGACCTTGGGCAAGCCATTGCCCGCTGGTCTGTCATCATCCGCCCGAAGTCAGATATCCATGTGCTGGGGGCCTGTGAGAGCAGCCAGGCTGGTGCCCAACGAGAGGCAAATTGGAACAGATGGGACAGGGGCAGGGATGTGTCTGTGAGAAGGCAGTGACCCACGGGCCCTTCCTTGCCTCACTAGTGACCTGGACGAGCAGGGACCCTGATGGAGGAAGCACAGGCCACAGCCCCTACCTGCAGCCCCACCTGCCAGCATTCCCAAGCCCTTAGCCCCTGGGTCCGCCGCCCCCCATGTTCTGTCTCCACAGCAGCCATCCCCCCCTCCCCCAGGTTGGGGCTCCAGGCCCTGTCTCCCCGCCCCCTCCATCCACATCCCTTCCCCCTGCCCCCAAATAAAGGAACCAGAGGTGGACAATGTGAATCTTAAATTATTATTATTTCTTCCTGTCCCTTACACCAGAGGTGGGGGTAAGGGAAGGGGAAGGGAACAGGAGAGGGGGGTCGCCTCCCCCGCTAAGGCACTGAGTGGAGAAGCAGCAAGGAGGGAGGGCGGAGGCCACATTGTCCTCGCTCCCTAGGGATGGGCCCCAGGTTTTCCCCAACCTCGGGCTCCCCTAATCGCCTGAAATGCTAAGATGAGGCCCCCCGAGCAACCCGACCTCCCCCTACCCCAATATATTACATCATTACTTTTTTAAATAGATACAGGGACTGGTCCCACTACCCTCCTCCCTGTGACCCCCCCTTCCCCCACTATTGGGGGGTGGGGGTACCTGGGCAGCTGTGCAAATGGGCATAGGGGTGCATGGGAGGGCGAGCACCGGGCCCCTGAACCTGCCCCTTGTAAGGAGGGGGAGGGGCCGCGAGGTGGGGCGGGGGCGGGGGTCATAGTGCAAGGCAGAACCCAGGCCACAAGGGGGGGTCCAGCACCCAGCGAGGAAGGGGAGGGGGCGGAATCGGGTAGTTAAAAATCTGAAACTAGATCTCGACAGGACCCAGGGAAGAGGCTTATGTACAGAAGAGGGCGGGCTCGACCCTCAGGGGGCCTGGCTGGCAGGGTTCGGGGAAACGGACTCCCCATTCCCGGGGGCCCAGCGAGGTGTGATCTCGGCCTCAGTTCAGGGCCCGGCTCCCCAGCCGGCGGCGGAGGGAGGTGATGAGGCCGAGTGGCCGCTGGGGGCGCCCGCACGCCGCGAGGGGCACGGCCGCCAGGGGGCGCCGGCGGGCCCGCTCTCCGCTCCCCCCAGCCCCGTGCCCGCCCGGCCCACGCCCAGCGCCCGCCAGCCCGGGGGCGGCGTGAGTCAGGGGCGGCAGCGGCCGCACCTGGGCGGGGAGGAGGCGGGGAGCAGGCGAGGGTAGGACACAGCCCGGCCCGCCCTGCCCTCTGGCCCCGGGGAGGGAGCGGCGGGAACAAGACATTCCCTGCCCGGGGACGCGGGAGGGGCGGGAGGACGGAGCCGGGCTGCGGAGCGCACCCCTGGCTGGGCGGGGCCCCTCCCGCTGCCCCCGGGGGCAGGCGCGCCGATCGGCCACCCCGCCCCCTTCTCCTCCTGGACCCCATGACTCAGCGCTGGGAGCCGGGAGCTGGGCGGAGGGGGCTGGGATGGCTCCTTCCTTACAGGCCCAGGCCCCCTCCCCCCAGAGGTCGGTCATCCTAGCGTCTACCTTGCTTTCTCCCCCACCTACCTACCCTCCTTTGCCCCCCCCCCCCCTTGCACTGCCAGGAAAAGGGAACAGAAACCAGGAAGGAGGGGTCTAGGAAGGGAGGGGCCGTCTGTCCTTCACCCCCTGACACAGCCAAAGCCCCAAGGGACGTGGGGGCAGGGCAAGGCTTTGGTCCCAAGCCTCCCACCCCCTAGAAACCCGCATAGCCGAAGAGGGACCCTGGGACCCCCCCACAAATCAGAAATACATTATTGCTTCTACTCCCCAGGCACAGCCGGAGACAGGGACCCCCCTCTTTACAACAGAGCTGTCAATATGTACATCATCCTATCGTACGGGTCACTCCTTGGGAGATCACCCCAATCGGGCGAGCCTTTTCGCCCCAAAAACCTTCTCAAGCTTGGGACTGGAATCGGGGCTCTGGGGAGGAGGGGGGATGCTTTCCGACGCCAGGGAGGTTCAGTGCTCGGACCCCGCTCTCTGTCTGTCCGTCTGTCCTGCAGGCTCCCACTGCTTGGCATGGGCGGCTGCTCCGGCCCGGCCCGGCCCGGCCCCCCTCTCTAAGAGGACTCCATGGCGCCTTCGGCCTGCTGGGGAGTGGCGGGGGCCCCCTCCTCCTCGTCCTCATCGGGGGGCCCCGGGGTGGAGGCGGGGGGCCCGGCGGCGGCCGACTGCTCCCAGAACCGGGACAGCGAGAGGCGGAAGGTGTCCAGGTGGCCGTTGGAGAGGTCGAGGCCGGCGGGGGCGGGCGCGGCGGCCGCGGGCGGCGGGTAGTGGGGCGGCGCGTCGTCCTTGCGGCGCCGCCGGGTGCGCACCTCCAGGCAGTTCTGGCCCTTGAGGTGGCGCTGCAAGTGGTCCTCCTTGGCGAAGGCCTTGTGGCACAGGTGGCACTCGTAGGGCCGGTCCCCCGTGTGCAGGTGCATGTGGTTCTTGAGGTCGTAGCTGTGCAGGAAGCGGGCTGGGCAGTGCGGGCACGAGTAGGGGCGCTCTCCCGTGTGCTTCCGCATGTGGATCTTCAGCTTGTCGTTCCTGGGGGGCGGGGGGAGGAGGGAGGGGCCCGTCAGGACCGGGGCTTGGGCCAGATCCCCAGGCCAGATGCTGCCAGCGATCCCAAAAGCTGGCCAATACCCCTCATCCTTTGCTTCCCCGGTGCTGCCCCCGAACGCCCCTGCTGACTGCGTCTCCGCGTGGCTGGGCCCAGCCGCCTCATCTTTCACGCCCCACACCCACCCCTCTGGACTCCCTTTCGCCTGTCTTCCTACCCTGGTCTCTCTCCTTGTTTCTGGTAACCTCCATCCCCCCACCCCCACCCCCACCCAGGCCCTCCAGGCTCACCCTCCCCGGCCCCCTCCCCACGGTGCTCACCGGGTGAACCGGACGCCGCAGACCTCGCAGGCGAAGGGCTTCTCGCCCGTGTGGGTCCGCATGTGGCGTGGCAGCTTGCCGGCCCCGTGGATGATCTTGTGGCAGACGGGGCACTCCTGGGGCATCTGGGAGCGGCGCTTCCGCACGCCCAGCTTGTCCTGGCCGTCCAGGCCGGGGGCCAGGGCGTCCTGGTGCAGGGAGCTCAGGTAGGCCATCAGGTCCGGGTCGATGGCGTCCTCGTCGGAGCCCACGTCGTCGGGGGACAGCGGGGGCCCGGCGGCCTGAGCCAGCCGGTAGGCCGAGGCGTAGGCCACCAGCTCCTGCTCCTCCTCCTCCTCCTCGCCTTCGAAGGGCTCATAGTTCATGGGCTCCTCCGGGGGGGAGGCTGCCCCCACGGGAGGGCTGAGGCCGTCTCCCAGCCCGCTGCCCGCGCTGCTGCCCACCCTGCCCGCCGCCGCCTCCTCCTCCTCGTAGGCCAGGGGGTGGGTGGGCCCCGCGGGCGCCTCGGGCACGAGGTGGTTCGCCCGGGACCCCTTGGTCTGCAGGAACGCTTTCCGGGGCTTGCGGCTGCGGCGGGCGACGGGCCGGGCGGGCGGCGGCGGCGGCGCCTGCGGGGGGCTGTCCTCGCCGTTGGGCACCCCCGAGGCCGTGGCCGTGGCCGTGGCGAAGGCCTCCAGGTACTGGCGGGCCCGCTCGCAGTCGTCCTGGTCCGGGCCGGGGGCCTCCAGCCCGCTGCCCTGCAGGATCTCCATGCAGGCGGCGATGACGCAGGGGATCTCCAGCAGCTGCGCGGCCTGCAGCACGGCCGGCATGTTGGCGCTGCTGGTGGTCAGCGTGGCCGTGTAGGCGAACTCGAGCAGGGCGCCCAGGGCCTCGGGCCCCACGAAGTCCAGCTCGCACACGCCGCCGGCGCCCGCGGCGCTCCCCGCGGCCGGCCCGCCCCCCGCCCCGCCGCCCGCCCCGGCGCCCCCGCCCTCCGTGAAGAGCTTCTTGAAGTAGTGGCTGCAGGCGGCCAGCACGGCCCGGTGCGTGCGGTACTCAAGGCCCCGCGTCCGGATGGTGAGGTCGCACAGGTGGCCCTGCTGGCGCTGCTGGTTGAGGCAGCTCAGGAGCTCGCTGCTGTGGTCCGGGAACGGGATCCCGATGAGGTCGTCCTCGGGGCTCCCCATCTTCTCCTGCCGGGCAAGGAGGGGGCAGGTTAGGGGCGCTCAGCCCCGCAAGGCGACCCCCGGGGGAGGAGACCCCCCGGAAGGAGACCCCCGGGGAAGGAGACGCCCCCCCAAGGCAACCCCCCGGGAAGGAGACCCCCCGGGGAAGGCGACCCCCCGGAAGGAGACCCCCCCGGAAGGAGACCCCCCGGGGAAGGAGACCCCTCCGGAAGGAGACCCCCCGGGAAGGAGACCCCCCCGGGGAAGGCGAACCCCCGGGGGAGGAGACTCCCGGGAAGGAGACGCCCCCCAAGGCAACCCCCCGGGAAGGAGACCTCCCCGGGAAGGAGACCCCCCGGGGAAGGAGACGCCCCGGAAGGAGACCCCCTGGAAGGAGACCCCCCGGAAGGAGACCCCCCCGGAAGAACCCCCAGAAGGAGAACCCTCGGGGGAGGAGACTCCCCGGGGAAGGAGACCCCCAGAAGGAGACCCCCCGGGGGAAGGAGACCCGACCTCAGCCAAGGCTTATGGGCAGGTACTCCCCGCCAGACGCCCTTGAAAGCACTTCCCACCCCTTTACTCTCCCACAATCCCTGGCGTGCCAACAGCCCATTTCACAGACAAGGAACCTGAGGCCCAGGCAGGGGGGGTGACCGTCCAAGTTAAGCCAGACAAGGTCCAGGCTGAGGCAGAGGGTCGGGGGCCTGTGGTACCCGCGGTTCAGCCTCCGGCCGCTGCCTGGGACCCATCCGCCTCCCCAGCCCTTGGAAATAGCGCTGGCCTGCAGAGAGAGGGAGCCTGGGGCCTGATTCAGGCTCCACGAAGCGCTGGCTGAAGGATACTGGGTGGCTATGGCGCCGGCCTCAGTCCTCTGAAAGGTGGGCTAACAGTCTTCCAACAGCCTTCCGACAGCCTAGAGCAGGGGTCTTCAAACTACGGCCCGCGGGCCACATGCAGCCCGCAGAGGAGTCTGATCCAGCCCGCCAGGTTTTTTGGGTAGTGAGCGCAGCCGAGGTGTTACAGTAGGAATTAGTAGTTCATATAGTCCGGCCCTCCAGCTCTCTGAGGGACCGTGATCTGGCCCCCACTTTAAAAAGTTTGAGGACCCCTGGCCTAGAGGGATTCGAGTCGGACCAAGGTCTGCCACGGGTTATCTCCCCGAAGCAAGAGTGGGGAACCTTATTTTCTGCCAGGGGCCATCCGGATATTTATAACATCCTTCTCAGGCCACACAAAATTATCAACTTAAAAATTAGCCTGCTGGCCGAAACCAGTTTGGCTCAGTGGATAGAACGTAGGTCTGCGGACTGAAAGGTCCCGGGTTCGAGTCCGGCCAAGGGCATGTACATTGGTTGCGGGCACATTCCTGATGGGGAATGTGCAGGAGGCAGCTGGTCGATGTATCTCTCTCATAGATGTTTCTGGCTCTCTAGCCCTCTCCCTTCCTCGCTGTGAAAAATCAATAAAATATATTTCAAAACAAAACAAAACAAAAAAAATTAGCCTGCTGTATTTGGTCAAATACTTAATGAACTCACCCCTCGAGCCTTGGGAGGGCCAGACCCGAGGATTCTCCAGGCCCTTGGCGGCCCGAGGGCCGGAGGTTCCCCACCCTGCCCTGGAGCGTTGGGTGTACAGTAAAACGCTAAGCTTCCCAACTCCCTCCCCCTCCTCCCTGCCCCCTCTGCTCAAAATGCATCTCCCCTCCTATGTCCCCTCTTCTCAAGGCCAGAAGGGAAACAGCTCCCAGCATCCCGTGCTCCCCCGCCCCCCACACACACATCCTTCCCTCCCCCGTGGGGCCAAGGAGCAGCAGTGCTTTGCTGAGGTGTCGCTGGCTCGGGTGCTTCCTGCCCCGCAGATAAGCATCGTCCCCGCCCCTCCCCCACTGCCAATAGGCCAAGTTCCAGTCCCACCCCTCTCCACCTCTGCTACCACCACCACCATCACCGCAACCTCTCCCGCTCCATCCCGGCCCATCTAAAGGGCCCTCTGGGCTTTCCCCCGCCCGCCCGCCCACCCCGCATGCCCACCGAGGAGGGTACGCTGCCAGCAATCCCAAGGCTGGCGCAGGTAGGGGACGGGGTGGTGGAGAGTCTGGCCTGCCTGGAAGTGTGGCGATCTGTCTGCCTCAGATCTTGGCCCTCCTGCTGCTGTCGCCGCCTGCTTGCGGAATGAGCTTGGGCAAGTCATTTCAACCCCAGACTTTAATCTCCTTAGCTGCACCAGGAGGGGGTGGGAGGGGAGGCCCGAGGGGGTGGGAGTGGAAGCCCCTTTAGCCCTGACATGAAGACAAAAGTCGGGGCCTGGGAAGAGCTGGGCTCTGGAACCCTCACTCTGCACAGATTAGCTCCGTGACCTACAACGAGGGATTCCATCACTGCATCTCCTTCCTCCTCTACAACAGGACGCCTAGGATGGAGGTGGCTCTGGCAAAGGAGACCCGGCACTGCGCCTGAGCCTGACACCACACAGCAGGGGCTCTGGGGCTCGGTAAAAGCTCGGCCTTGGGAGGGAGAAGCCAGGCCTCGCCTGAGGGCAGATTCCACTGCCCAGGTGGCCTCCGGCCTCCCTCCGCTAGGGCTAGGAAAACCACTCGTAGGCAGATCTGCCTCCCTCCCTCAGTCATCCCCCCGGGAGTCGAGTTACGACCAGCGACATGACCTTGGACAAGTCACTTCCTTTCCCGAGGAGGCCCGAAGGGCCCTAGAAGGGACTTGACCTAGATGATCCCGAGGACAAGACGGACCCCTGACGTTTCGCTCCTGTGTCTCTCCCGAGGCCGCTGGGCCGGCGTGGATGGGGAAAGGTATCTGGGGGGAGGAGCCGGGGAGGCCAGGGCCACGCATGCGTTTCCTCTTTAAGACATAAGAACCGCATTGTCTGTGCCTGCCTCCTGCCTGGCACCTTCGTGGCAATGCCAACACGGCACAGCAGCTCGGAGTGAGTGGCACCCACGTGTGGGCTTCGCAGCCACACCTCAGTGGCCTTAGGACAGTCCGTCGTTCCCACCGTAAGTCCCCAAGCCACGTCCCTCCCCGGGGCCGCGCCGAGCGGGAGCTCCCGGGGCCTGAGGCCCTCCTGCCCGCACGTCACAAACAGTACCCGCCTCGGCGGCTCCAGGGCTCAGAACAAACAGCCCAGTGGGCAGACGCCGCGGTGGCCACCCTCCTGGGCCCAGGCAGATCCTGTCCTTCCAGAGGGGGATGGGTGTGGCTGCCCTCCTTGTCCATTGGCCGGGAGCTGGACACCCACAGGCACGTGGCTCATCCCATTCCTCTCCCTCCCTCCCCACCCCACCCATTCCCGCTGCTCAGCCCGCCCCCTCTCCCCCACCCCGGGGCCAGTCTCCATGGCAGCGCGGTGTGGTGGGGGCACGGGCCGGCTGACCCTGCTGCCAGGCCAGAAGCTCGGGCTGGTACACTGCACCATGTGCACCGGGCTTGGGCCAAGGTGGGTATTTAACCCCTTAGGCCCAGCGCCCATGCCCATGCCACCAGGTAGCAATGGAGGAGGGAAGAGGCCGAGGGCACAAGGCACACGTGGGAAGGGCAGGTATTCGTAGGGTTCTCTAGCTTCTGGGAAACTCCCCCAGCCCTTACCCAGGGCTCTGGCACCCAAGCCAACCTAGGTGCCACCTGGAACTACGCTGGTGCCAACCAGGCCAAGGGGGCACTCCTAGCCCCATCACCTGGGAGGGGTGGATGGGGCGGAGGCCTCCCCCTTCTCTCTGCCAGGGTGGGGCACTGGTGCCAGGATGCCCACCCCACCTTGGGCACCCTTCCCACCTCTCATCCCAGAGGGCCCAGCCCCCTGACGCCCCATGAGGGCGGCCCATCCCCGCCCAGCCTGGCATGCCCCCTCTTGCTAAGACCTTGTGGGCATGGGCGTGTGGTGGCTGGGGGGGCAGCTGTGCCAGGGAACCAGGCGAGGTCTGTTTGGTCTGTTTGCCTGGTAGGGGGAAGAGCTGGGGGCCCCGCCCCGTCGCTCCCCCCCTCTGCTGCCACCCCCCCAGGCTCCCCTCACTGTCGGGCCTGCTCGACCGGCCAAGCCAGTGGGCAGCTCTCTTGAAACTGGGCCCTGAGTCAAGCCTGCCCCATCGCCGATGGGGGGAAGACTTTGGGGCGAGAGAGGCAGGAGCCCTCTGCCCGACCCCTCCGTGCCCAAGGGCAGCTGCCAGGGCGTGCCCACCGCCGAGAGCCCAAAGGCAGAGGCCCTGAGGAGGCACGAGGCCTGGGAAGGAAGGAGGCCAGGACGCTCTCCAGGGCTGACCTCAGGCAGCGTCCAGAGCCGGGCGCGGGCACCGGGGCCAGCAGCGCCGGCACTGCCAGCAGAGGAGCTGGGCGCCGAGGCCCCGCGGGGCAGCTGAGCGCCGCCGCCCCCCTTCCCCGCACCCTGGGGATTAGGGGAGTGAGGCTTAGTGTGGGGGGCAGCAGGCGGAACCAGGATTAGCAGCGGAGAAAATAGATATGGGCCCGAGACACGGCCACACGGAGGCCCCCCCCCCCCACGGGCTCCGAGGCCCCCACCTCGGGCTCCGCCAGGGCACCCGCCCCGCGGGCCAGGCCTCTCCAGGTGCAGCGGCGGCCGGGGGCGAGGGGGCAGGAGGACGGGGCTGTGACATCTTCCCGCCAGGGGCGATGGGGAGACCCACCCGGCCAGCCCCCTCTCCCCCTCCTTCATTCTCCTCGCCATCCCTCAATTCCCACCCGACTCCAGCCTCGGGTTCTCTTCCTGTTTTTTTTTTTTTTTTTTTTTTGAGCTAAGTTTGCACGAAGCCCAGGGCTCTGGCCTGTGGCTGGACCAGGGGGGTGGGGAACTAGGACAGCCGGTCCGAAGTCCTCAGGGACCCAGGAATCCCGGTTTCCTCCGCGTCTCCCACCCCTGCCCGGGGCCTCTGGGGCCCGGGGCCGGAGCCATCTGGACCGCCTGGCTGGGAAGGCAGGGTGAGGGGTGAGCTGAGTGCCCCGCCGGGTCTGATGGACTTTGGAGGGACGGTGCGCTGCCCGGGGATGCCCGCCCGTCCATGGAGCCCTCCCTTCGCCGCCCCAGCCCCTCCAAAGCGGGCGCATGTCCTCCCCCTCCCCCATAGGCTGCTTCCCCTCCGAACTTCACCACCCCCGGCTCTCACACTTCCTGGGGGCCTAGGCGGGGAAGGGAGACCGCAAGCCACGAAGGGGGAAGGAGGCGAGGGGAGCCGGCTGCTTCCCGGTGCTGTTGGGGTTCGGCTTCTCCTCCCTCAAAATCCCCAATTCCTGGTGCCTCAGCCCCTGAGACGGGGGGGACCTCTGTGCTCCCTCACACACTCTACCCCGGGACACAGGCCCCAGCCCCCCGCTCCCCGGCCTGCACCGGGGGCCTAGGAGGAAGAGAAAAGATGGCGGAGGGAGGGATGAGGGTACCTCCCTCTCCCCCAGCCCTTCCCCTCTTCATCTTGGGGGACCCCAGCCCGTCCGCGAGGCTCCACCCTGGGCCCCTTGTCTTGACTTCCTGCTCTGTCCCCAGGTGCCTTCTCCGACCCTTGTCCCCTCTCCGCCACGCGTTCTTCCTTCAGCCCTTGCCCGGCTCCTGCCTCCACCGCCACCTCCGTGCCCGGAGGCCTCGCCCTCTCCCGCCCGGTTCTCTCTCAGGTCTCTCCCACTTTCTCCGAGTCGCCCTCCTCCACGGGTCTCCGATCCTCTCCCCAGGGCACTCAGCTCAGCAGAGAGAGGGACCGAGGGGTTCCATCAAGGAGCCTGGCCTGCCCCCCAAGGCCTGCGGCCACGGGATGGCCACGTTAGGGCACCCATGCCTCCCTCCCAAACGAAGCGCAGACCAAAACCGGGGGCCGGTTGGGGAGCATGGGTGGGGGGTACAGTGAAAGCGGATGTGGGGGGAAGGAGGACAACCCAGGCTTCTCTGCCCGTCAGAGTTTCCAGCCCCGAAGCTGCTGGACTTTCCCCGGAGGTGCCCACCCTGAGCCAGGCGCCTGCCCGGGCACAGGCCGCAGCCACCAGGGTTCCCAGCAGGGTCCGCCCGAGGCTGCCAGCTCCTCTTGGGGCCCGAGGAGATGGCACAAGGTGCCAGGGTCTGCCCGGTGCCCACCCCCTCCCCCAGCCTGGTGTCTCTGGCTGGGTAACTGAGCCGGCTGGTAATCGCACACCCGCCAAGCCGACAGCAGAAACCTGAGCCCCCCAGCCCCAGAGGACACCCCAGCTCGATCCCCGGAGCCCGGCTCCCTGCCAGCCCGTCCGACCTCCTGTCCTGGCGCGGCGCAGCAACCCCGGCTCCCGCAGGCCCCTTCTCGGGCTCTGCTGTGCCCCTGGGTCCCCCGGACACGGAGGCCTCCCCATGCTCCTGCTCCCCGGAACCTCGGCTCCCTAACCCCCCAGAGACGCGTGGACACCCTCTTCCAAACCTGTTTTCCAGCCCCTCTCTGACCCTTGTCCAATTCTAGGCCTCCACGCCTCCCCAGGGCCTGAGCTCCCCAGCGGGCGTGGGGCCTACTCACCTGAACGCGGAGGGGCCCTGCCGGCAACTCCTCTTGGCCCCTGGGGGGGAGCGGGCTGGGAGGGGTGGGGGAGGGCCCGGCAGGGGGGTAGGTGGGGTGGCTGTTCCCCGCTCCAGCTCCCTCCTTCAAAAGGGCCGCCCACGACCTGGCCCAGCCCCTCCCCCACAGCCTGAACTCTCTGGGTGCTACCCCCTCCCCCCGGCTTGGAGGGAGGGGTTACCAGAGGGCTGGTGGCGTGGGAGAGGGCCTAGAGTCTCTGCCGTGGTGCCCAGAGCCCCAGCTGTACCCACCCCCGCCTGCCCTCCGTCCCGAAAGGGGAAAAAGGTGAGCAGGAGGAAAGGTAGGCGCCAGGACAGTCCAGGAGGACAGAGGTGAAGAGGAGCAGTGGGCGAGGCTGCTGGAGGTGGGACCAGGAGAAGGAAGAAGGGAGGGGAGGGGACAGGAGGTGGCTGTGGCTAGGAGAGGGGGAGGAGGGGAACCTCGGACAGTCAGTGCCAGGGGTGACAGGTGCCCAGGTCCCAGCCCCTAGGGGCATATGGTGTGAAAGGGGGCCGCCAGGAGGCCCTCCAGACCCCGGGAGGGCCCTCTGCCCCCTCGGGAGGTGGCCGAATTCTCCCCACCCTAGACTGGGCTGGGGCCCTTAGGGGCTGGGCAAGGCGGCACCCCGCCCTCCCCATGCCTCACCCCAAACCCACTCACATACCACAGTTCCTTGCTCGGGCGCCAGCCCCTGCCAACCAGGCCAGGGGGCAGCACTGGTGCCAGCCCCCGATGGCCAGGGGGACCACGGGGCGAGAGCTGGCCGGGGGGAGGTGGACAGATGGGGGGAGCTGTGGGCACCGAAAGAGGAAGGAGCTGAGAGGGGGCATCTGCTGGGAAGGGCGCCTAGCCCCACCCCTTGCGCAAGCAAGCTGCTGCCACCCTGGCCGGTTGGGTGGGACCCGCCTGGGCCTGAGGGGCAACTCAGGAGGGCTCCGAGCCCAGACAGGGGTGGGCCACAGAGCCCTGCTGAAACAACTCCAGGGTCTCTTAAATGAGGGGCACCCTCGTGGCCCCCACACGCTAGGCCATCTCAAGTCCTGTGGGGCTGGGGGGACCTCAGAAATGCCCCCCAAAATGTCCCTTCCCCTTTCCCCCCAACAGCTGCTGGCTCAATGCCGCTGGCCTGCTGCCCCTCACCAGCTCCCGTCCCGGTTGGCACCTACCCACCAGGATGCTGGCAGTCGTGCCCTCTCTCCCTCCTACCCCCCTGCTCCCAGCGCCCCATGCCAACTGTGGGCCTGGGGTGGGGGAGGGTCACCCCTGTGCCTTGGTGCCAGCCAGGCGGGCCCAGGCCCCCAGGTCCTACCGATAAGACCCAAGACCCTGTTCTCAAACAACCTCGAGGCGGCGCACGGATCCGGCCTGCAGAGAGCCTGGGGCACAGCCTGGTGAACAGTTATTGGAGGCTCCACTCCCCAAGGTCTCTCCCCGCCGCCAGGCGCCAGCCTCCCGGCATTCCCCCTGCCCAAGCGTTTGCTTGGGCACCAAAGTCAACTGCAATTCCGGAGAGCCTCAATGCCAGAGACCTAGGAGGGAGTCGGGTGGGGCTGCCATCTGCCCTTTGATCCCCATAAAGGAGGGAGCCAGCCTAGAGGGCAGGGGGTAGGGAGGGAGTGCGTGGGGCCCCTCCGTTTCACCCCTGCCAGGGGCAGCAGGGCAGGGTGTGGGCATCTCTTGGGTGGAGTCCTAAGGTGACAATGAGCAACATGTCTCAGCAGGGGAGGTGGATGTCAGTCCTGGGAACATGGTGTCACAGGGGAACAGGATGAGAAGCAGGTAGGGGGAAGGCAGAGGGCACCCGTGTCCCAATTCATCCCACTCCTGGCATTGATTTCCATCCAGACACAGTTCTAGATTTAACCAAATTGAGAGATCAAGGACTACAACTCCCAGTATGCACCACAGTTGTTTTGCATATTACCTTGGGAGTTGTAGTTCCCTTGAGAAGCCCTGTGCTCTTTCTTCTAGTCCCCAGAGTCCTGGCTGATGGGGTGGGGAGGGCAGAGCCGAAGACCTGGTCGGTCAGTCGCTAATCTCCGAGGGCACTGTGTTTCGGAGAGATAAAAGGCTGGGAGGTCCGTGATGCGGGGAGAGAACCCCTGCTCCCAGGCAAAGGGGGAGGAAAGGAGGAAGGAAGGAAGAGAGGATGTCTGTTGAAAGGGGCATATGGGTGGGGAGGAGTGGGGGGGGGGGGGCAGTGGAAACAGGAAGGAAACCAAAGCCAGAGACATGAGGTCGAAAGCAAGGTTTGGTGGAGCCCCACTCCGAGGCCTGGCAGGGACCGGGAAGGCATTTCCCCGTGCGGCTCTGTGGCCTGGGGAGGCGTAAGGGGAATTAGGAATGCCCAGCGATAGCAGGCCGTGTGTTCGCAGCGGCGTCGCTGGCTCAGTTTGCCCGTCACCAGCACTTGGGCATCCTAGTGGATCTGGCACAGGGATTTGGTGGCTGGGATTTGGCTCTGGAATACTAACAGGCCAGGAGAGGGGCCAGGGGACCTAAGGGACAGGCCCGAGGGGCGTCCGGTGGAGCGAGGTACGTGTGGGACAGGCCCAGGTGTGAGGTCAAGGACTCTGCCGGCCAAGGAGGGTGCTGCCCTCCGGCCGGTCCCTCAGGGCCGAGGCCATGGCCGCTGGCCTCCCACCCACCTCGAGAGCGGAGAGCCGGACTCTAGTCGCCCTGTGGTCTCTGCTAAGGGGAGGTTCGCCGGTGCCAGGAAGCCCGTGAGCATTCGCCGTGGGAGCGCGGGGCCCTTCCTTGGCGGGAGTGGAGGTCAGAAGTGGGCAGAGGCTGTGCTGAGACCACTGTGCTTGGCTCCTCACGGCTCCAGGACACACGCTGCCAGGCCCCAGCTAAGACTCGCCAAGACCTGGGCCTGGCCTGGTGGGGGCGGGGGGGGGTCTCTCGTGCCCTTCCGAAGCCCTTGCTGGTGGACTACAGTAGTCCTGACCCCTTCCCCCCAGTCCCCCAGGCCCGCCTTGGCGCCTGGCCGCCTGTGTGTTGGCAGGCCTGGGGGTGGGGGGGCGGCGAGGCAACTTCAAACTGTCCGGGCAAAACGTCAAGTTTACTCACGAGTTTACTCAGCAGAAGGAGGGGGAAGAGGCCAGGGCAGGCACACCCCATGCCAGGGTCCTATCTGTCCCCACCTTCCTCCCGCACCCTCCTCTTCAGCCCGAGGCCAACACGGGCATGGGCTCCAAGGCCTGGTGCCGGAGCAGCCCTGCCTCTCTCGGAAGGTCAGGGAGCCGGGCTCGCCGAGGCAGGAAGCCCTGAAGCAGGCCCAGAGGCTCCCGTCGGAGGGCAGGGCCCTGCCCGGGGCCCGTTCGTGGCCCATCTCGGGGCCTCGGCGCCCGGGAGAACTGGGTCTCTTGGACAGCAAGCAGGAAGCAGTACCGGGCCAGGCCTCCTCCACCTGAGCGGTCCCCGAGGCAGTGCCTTCTGACCCCAGATGCCCAGTCCTTGGCTGTGCCTTGGGCAGCCTGATGCCATCTGGGCAGCCATAGAACCAGGGGCTGCTGCTTTCAGCCTCGGCTTGGAATGGGGGGCTAGCACCCCGTGTGACCTACTTCCCCTTCCGCCGCTCCACCTGCTTTCGTTCTCCGCTCCTCTGCCCAGCCATGGCCGGCCCCTCAGAGGCTCCCGGTCCCCCATGCCCGTGCCCGCCGGGCCCCCCTCCCCCACCCTTCCCCAGGGTGCCAAGTGCAAGCACACAAAGGGCCCGATGGTGCATTGTTAGCCCAGCCCCCGCTGCCCGCCGCGCCCTCCTGGGGCAGGCACCAGGCCAAGGAGGAGCTGAAGGCCCTGGGTGCCAGGGGGCACCACAGGGAAGGGGGAAGAGGTCGGCACCTGTCTCCCCGACACTGGGGCGCACACCAGCCTGGGCCAGTGGTGAGGAGAGTGCCTCATTAGGGCAGGCCTCGCTCCTGACACCTGAGCCCAGTGGGCACTGCCTCCTCTCTTCCCCAGAGCCCCTTTCCGGTGGCATTAACCCCTTCCCGACCCCTGTGCTCAGGCTGGGGGAGGTGTGGTACCCATGGGAGGGGACAGTGTCTGGGGGTGCCCGCCGGCTGCACGGTGCCCACAGCAACCGTGTAACAGAGGCGCGCTGGGGGAGCTGGGTCCCCGGGGCCAAGGACAGCAGGCGTTGGCAGAGATTTCTCCTTGTTTCATCAGCTGCTCCGGAGGGACCCCCCTGCCCTTCCCAGTCAGCGCGAAGGAGGAACGCTACCACCCAGACTCGGTCACCAATATGTCCCTCCCCAGACCAGCACAGCCAATCCCCGTGCCCACTCTCCGCTCCCAACCTGATGCCCACTCCATGCCAGTTCTCCCAGCAGTGCCAGGCAGGTACAGGGGTGACCAAACCAGTTGGTGTGTGTGCAGGAGGGGGGATGGAAAGAGAAGCAGGAGGCAACCCCATAATCCTCCAGGCCTCACCCCCACACACATACATCCTCAGGGAACAGCGAGTTCCTATCCTGGTTTAACCCCTCGCTGCCTGATCCGCGGCCCCCCCCACCCCCCCCCGCCGCCCCTGATGCACGGCCTCCCTCCTCCAGAAATAAGCCGGGGGAAGGGGAAATAGCTGGCTGACTCATTCCCGCTCTCAGCTGCAGCTAAGGGTCTCTCAGGCCTCAGGGTGGGGGTCAATTCAAGAATGCCCTCCACCTGGCCCGGAAGCCAGGACAGCCCGCCGGTCTCCCCTCTCCCCGGCACCCACTTCCGGTGTCCCAAACTAGGTCAGCAGCGCTCGTTTCCTGTGGGTCAGCTCGGCACCGGCTCCTCTGCCCCTCCCCTGCTCCGGACCCAGGCTCCCCCCTCCCGGGGCGCCCCGAGGTCTCACCACGTCTCCGCCGCCCTTTGATACGTGGGGGTAGTGCGGGGCGGGGGGCAGGGACCCGCCCTCTCTCCAAACACCGGCCCGGCCGGGGCGCCCGGGCAGGCACGTGTCCGGGCACAACCCGCTGCCCACGCCGCCCCCCTCCACTCCGGCCCCCCCTGCTCCGGCCGGGACACGTCGCTCGCTGACTTGGGGTGGGGTGGGGTGGGGTGGGGTGGAAGGAGGGAACGCTGGGAATGGGGAGCAGCGCCCCCCGCCCCGGGCAGCCCGCTCCCGGCGGCGCTCCCCGCGGTCCCCACCGCCCAGGGGCGACCCCCACCCCGGGGAGGGCAGGTGCGCCGGCGGCGGGGTGCGAGCCGCAGTCCCTCCCCGTCACCCACCCTCGCCCCGGGGCCTGGGGGGCACTGAGCCGGCTTTGGAAGGCGGCGGCGGCGGGGTGCAGCCGGAGGAAGGGAGCGGGGTGAGGGACGGCGGAGAGGGGGGTCGCTCCCTGCCGCTCGGGGGGTGTCGCTGAGCCCCACTCCCAGGCCGGGAGCGCGGCGCTGGCAGCGCAGGAAACCGAATAGTCCGGCCGGTAACTTTCCCCGGGCCGCCGCTCCCTCCCCGCGCGGCCCCCACCCCGCACGCCGCTGGCCCGGGGCCAGCCCGCAGCGCCGGGGGGCGCGGGGGGCGGGGAGCGTGTCCCAGTTAGAGCCCGTCAGCCTTTCCGCTCCCTCCGCGCCGCCGGCCGGGGTCTGCCCGCCAGCAGCCAGGGGGGCCGGGGGGCCGCGCCGCGCCGCCTCGCCCGCCCTCCCGGCATCCCGGGGCCTCCGGGCTGTCTGATCCCCGAAAGTGCAGAGAAAGTTTCCGGGGATCCTCCGCCCCGGCGGGGAGCGGCCGCCCGCCGGTCCCCCTCTATCTCCCTTTCCTCCCAGTTAAAACCAGTCCCAAAGAGCCGAGGTGTCGGGGAGGCGCGGGGAAGGGGAGTGGTGGCAATCCAGCCTGCATGCGTGTGCGTGGGGGGGTCCCACTCCCAGGACGGACGAAGGACACTGCAGCAGTTTGGGATCCGGGGGCCCCGGGCCGCGAGAAGAAGTGGGGGACACTCACCTCTCCGCCGCGGGGGCCGCCGGCTGGAGCCGCGGAGGCGCAGTGCGCGGGGAGGAGCGCGTCCCCCGCCAGGCCCGGGGGCGCGGGGCCCTGCGCCGGTCCTGGTCAGAAGGCCGCGGTCAGCCGCTCGCCGCTCTCTGCTGGGGGGCTCCTCCTCCGCAGCCCGCGGCCTCCTCCTGCCGCCCGCCCCCCCTCGGCCGCGGGAGCCGCACATTCACCTGGCTCCCACCCGCCCCCCCTCCGGGCCCGCCTCACCTGTCCTGCTGTCTCACCTGTCCTCCAGCCTGCTTTCCCCCCATCCCTCCCCTCCCTCCCCCCGCCCCCTGCCACCCCCCAAACTCCCCCCCCAACCCTTAGCAACACCCTCTGTCACTTCCTGGTTTTTCACCCGCCCCCCGGGCCCCCCTCCCTCCACCCAATAAGGACATAAACTTCAACCCCTCGGTCCAGCCAGTCCCTGCAGGGCGCCGATGGGTCCCTCCCTCCCTCCTCCGCTGCCTTCCCCCGAGCTCTCCCTCTGCTCCCCGAGCCTTTCCCGCCCCCCCTCTTTTCCCACCCGCTTCCCTCTCTCGCTCTCTCCCCCTTCACCTGCCGCGGTCCCTTTCCCTCTCTCTTTCTCCCTTTCTCCCTCCCTCGCTCCCCTCCAGCCCCTATCTCCCGCAGTCCACCTTAACGGGAGCCCCGCCCCGGACCGCTAGCCAGCCCTCCGCCGCGGCCCGCCCCTCCCGGGCCCTCCACCGCCCCGCCCGCCCATTGGCCCGAGCGCCCGCCCGTCCCCACTGGGTCCCGCCCTGCGCTCGGCCAGGAACGGGGCGGAGCCGAGGGGCTGGCCTGCGAGTTGGAGGAGGAGGGGCAGGGGCGGGGGGAGGACGGAGGGGTGGGGGGGAGGGTGGTTAGTGTCCGCAGCGGTCGGGGGAACGAGCACCCCCTTCCAGGGCTCCCACGCCTCCAAGAGGGGTTTTCTGTAGGGTCAGCACCTTGGCAGGGAAGGGTGTAAGAGCTTAGAGACAGGCTGGGTGGGGGTGAGGCGGGGACTTGGGGGATGGACGGGGGTCTCGTGAGAGGGGCTATAATCAGGTCAGGGCCCCGGGAAGAAGTAGGGGGAGGGGAAGGAAGCCACCAGGCCCTGGGCTCCAGCTCCTACGCCCCGTCCCTCCTCCTCCCCCAAAGGGAGCGGGGGAGTAGAGGCTGCGAGCACCCTGCGTCCCCCCCCCACGCGTGACGGCGCCCCGCGGGGAGGGATCGGCGCCCTGGGCAAGCATCCTCTGCGCTCCGGCCGTGGCCACTGCGGCCTTGGCTTTGTCAGAGGGGAGGAGCAGGGATCGCGAAGATGGGAGGGGGGGAAGAGGGGGAGGAGAGGCTCGCTCTCGCTCCTGCTCCGGGCCTCCAGTCCGCGGCTTCCCGGAAAGGATAAACTGAGTCTCCGAGAAGGAGGGACCTCTAATTGGGGATTCGCGGAGAACCAGGTGGGGAGGGGGCTGCCTGGGTAATTTGAGGACGTTGGGGTTTGGAGGGGGCCAGGATGCGACTTTCAGAGCCCCCCCCAATGGAGGAAGGTAGCCTGTGAGGGACACTTCCAACTGGGCCCGCCGGGCTCTGTACCCCAAAGAGCCCCTCGCCCTCGTGTAAAACGGAATCCCATTCGGACCCGCGGGCCGGGTCTGCCACCCGCGGCCGAACCGGGTGGGACTCGCTTTCTCCTCCCCACCCCCCTCCGTAGGGGCCCCCCTCCCTCCCTCTCCAGCAGGTGGCTCCGCGGGGCACCAGCTCAACCTGTTGGACCACAATGGGCGGTGCCAGTGTGGCCCTGGCCCTCACCCGGGCTGACCCGAGATCCCCGCGCAGGGGAGGGGCAGAGTCCCGGCCCCTCCCTCCTCTTTCGGCCGTGACTCAGCCTCCGAGCTGCCGCCGTGTCCCTGCCAGGGGCGGAAAGTGTGAGGCGCCCCTGAGGGCCCAGGCCAAGCCAAACAGCCCCCCACCCCAGACATTATCTCACTGGAGAATTAGGGGGGCTCTAGGAAGGAGGGGGGGGGCCGGCGGCAGCAGGCCTGGGGCGCTCCCGCTAGGACAATCCGCTCCGGGTTTTCCTCTCGTCCCTGTCCCCCTTGGGTCCCGAGGCTGGTCACTGCTCCGGGTTTTCTTCCCAGCCCCGCCGGTCGGACTCCGGGTGTGGAGGGCCCGGCCCGCGGGGTCCAGGCCGGGCTTTCCCCTCCCTCCACCCGCCGTCGGGGTCGCGCTGGTCTGGGGAGCGGCTGTGCCAGGGGCGAGGGGGCAGTGCCCGATGCACCGGTGCCACGGGGAGGGGGCCGCTTCGGGGAGGAAGGGGCACGGCCCAGGGGACGGAGGGCGGGGATGTGCCCCGGGGAGGGCAGCACCAGGGCCTCCGCGGGCAGTGGGAGGGCGGGCGCCCTGCTTGGCTCCAGCCCTTGGGCACAGATAAGCGAGGGGCGCCCGGCGCCTCAGGCTCGCCCCGTCCTCTTCCCTGCGGGGCTGTGTCCGCCGTCAGGCCGGGCCCAGCTCGGATCTTTCGGGGCCGAAATGCCATTCCCCGCTGGACAGTCCTGGGACCTCCGGAGCGTCCTTCAGTGACCCTCCCACGTTCCCCTTCGTCTGGTCCGCACATCCATCTCCCTTCCTGGCCCAGAAGTTGGGGGGTGGGGTGGGGGTGGGGGGAAATCCCGTCTTGAAATTCCCACCTACTCCCCAACTCCGGGCCCTCCACGCACCGAGCCATGAAGAAGACGGCAGCGGCCGGGAAACGCCGCCGGGGCCGGGCCCTGCCCCTTCCTCCCCCACCCCCACCCCCATCCCCGGAGAGCGGGCTGGGCCCCTGGGGCCTCCGCCACCCCCGCCCGGCCCCCGGGCCCTGACTGGAACTGGGAGCTGGAGGGCAGGTGCTGGGCCTCCTGGGGATAGGGGAGCGTCCCCGATCGCACGTTCTAACTTAGATCTGCAGGCGACCAGCTAGGGGGACTGATTTTGGGGGGAAAGCAGCAGGAGGTGGGCCAGCACCCGGAGAATGCAGGGCTGGGCCGCAGAGAAGGAGGACGGCCCCGCAGGGAGTGAGCCCTCCTGGGGAGGCCTGCTACCGGGGCCGCCGGCGGCTGCGAAGCGGGGTGCGGGCTGTCGGGCCACGTGCTCCAAGGGCATCGGCAGAGGAACGCGATGCTCAGAGCCCGGAGGAGCCAGGGGAGGGCCAGGTTCTGTCTAGGGGGGGGGGGCGGGGGGGTCTTGAGTGAGTGGGTCTTGGGGGCGCGTTCTGGAATGTGGGGGGCCGCGCTGTGAGTCTCCGCAGCGTCAGCCTGCGCCCGGCGCCCACCGCTTCCCCCCGCGGCCCCCGCTTCCCTCGAAAAACCCGCCGCCCAGGAAACCGCCGGGGGCGCGCAGACCGCAGCGCCCCCAGCTCGCCGCCCCCCGGCGCCCCACCGCGACCGCCCAACCCACCTGAAGGGGCCGCGGCGGCGAGGGTTGCCCCCCTCCCGCCGGCTCCCCCACCCCTGCGGGCGGCGCTATTTATAACCCGGCGCCCGGTGCGCGCCGGCGGGCGGGAGCAGCGGGCTGCCTCGCCACGCTAATCGTCGCGGGGATCTCTGCGCCCCCCAGGGCCCGGGGAGATAAATTTAGCTCCAGGAAGTTCGGGGGGAACTTTTTCCAAAACTCCACGTCCCCGGGTAGGCGAATCAGAAGCCTTCCCTCTGCTCTCAGCCTCCCCCCAGCCAGCCACCAGGCGGCGCAGGTCCCCGAGTCCCCGGGACCCAGCGAAGAATGGGGGGCGCTGCCTGGGAGCTGGGATAGGTAAGGGTGCGGGCGGAGTATGGGAGGGTCCTGCGGGCTGGAGGTCAGGGCGCCCAGAGAATGGCCGGAAGGATAGGTTTGGGGACGTCCGTCCGGACAGCCTGGAGGCCGCAGAGCCTCAGTTGGGAGTAACAGAGAAAGGGGCTGCGGCTTCTGCCTCTGGAAGGGGAAATATCTCATATGCAAACGTGATGCAAATAAGAGCCTTTGCCTTTGGGGGAGGGGTTGTCTGCGCTCTGGAGCTGGTGAGACCACCACCACTCAGATAATGACATAGAGCCTCCCAAGGTCATTACTATCATAATCTAGTGTAAAGCCGAAATCGGTTTGGCTCGGTGGATAGAGCGTCGGCGTGCGGACTGAAGGGTCCAGGGTTTGATTCCGGTCAGGGGCATGTGCCTTGATTGCGGGCACATCCCCGGTGGGGGGTGTGCAGGAGGCAGCTGATCGATGTTGCTCTCTCACCCATGTTTCTTGCTCTCTGTCCTTCTCCCTCTCTGTAAAAAAATCAATAAAATATATTAAAAAAAAAATAATCCAGTTTATGGAGTGTGGCTCCTCAGACCACTTTGCGGTGGCCTCTCTCCTCCACCTGTCTTTCCTGCACCACCGACGGCCTTATATCCCACGAAATCAGCTGGGAATTCTGGTGTCATGCCCTTCTCCTCCTCAGGCCAGCGTCCTGTGGCCACTGGAGGGTCCCAGGGCACAGAGGGGTAGGGAGATCTTACCTATCCTATGTTGGCCCTCTGTTTCATTCCCTCCCCCTCGCCCCGCCAACCCTCTAGGGAGCTCGCGAGAGCAGTGTGGACACTCAGAGCCTGAGCTCACTGATTGGAGAGCATTGCGGGAAGGGGCTGCGGCGTCTCCTTTTCCCGCTGGAGGAGTGGGAGGCGCAGGCCTGTGTGGACTGGGTGACCACATGGAAGCTGGGGACCCCGTGGGCCAGGGGAGCTTAGGTGTGAGAGGAAGCTGGAAAGCATGGAGTGGGTGCAGAATCTGGGGAGCAGTCCCCTCCCCACTTTTGCGTGCCTGGCCCTGCCCCCCAGGCCACTAGACCATCAGCCCCAGCACCAGTTCAGAAGAGGAAGATCTGTGGGTGCCTACAGAGGGGGGATGAGCTGCCAGCGATAAGAAATAATCTTGAGTCGAAGTACTATGCTGCCACGAAGGAGAATGGTATAGAGTACCGGTAGGTACTCAATATTTGCCAAGTGAATGAATATGCAATATATGCATAGACTGTCTCTATACTGCTCTCCAAGAAACTGGTAACCATGGTTACCTCCAGGGAGGAGAGCCGAGGGCTGGAGGGTCAGTGTAGGAGGGAGTTTTACCTTTTACTATTTCCTTTACTCTAGGCATACAGTACCTTTACAAAAATAAAAATAGCCGAAACCGGTTTGGCTCAGTGGATAGAGCGTCGGTCTGCAGACTGAAAGGTCCCAGGTTCGATTCCGGTCAAATGCATGTACATTGGTTGTGGGCACATCTCCGGTGGGGGTGTGTGTAGGAGGCGGCTGGTCAATGTTTCTCTCTCATTGACGTTTCAGGCTCTCTATCTCTCTCCCTTCCTCTCTGTGAAAAATCAATAAAATATTAAAAAAAAAAAACTTAAAAAAATAAAAATAAATAAAAAAGTAAACCCAGGGGAAAAGGAGTGAACTGGTGCCTGGGAGAAGAAGGCTGGTGCCTGGGAGTTGGGGGAGGGTGCCATACATCATCGCCAGGCCAGTTCCCCAGGAGAGAACGAGGGGGGCAATAACCGGGCCCCCAGAGGGGCCAGGGAATGAGGGTAGAGACCCCAGGAGCGCTTTGTCCTCTAGCTGGCTCTGAGGGTGTAGGGGACTGTGAATGGACATGTCCAAACGCATGAATGAGCGAGAGCAAGACATCGGAAGTAGTTCATGGGTACCTACCGCTGGGAGGGATTCTGGGAAAGCGATTGGTGGTGGCTGCCAGGGGAGGGGAAGCCCATTCACTTCCTCCATGAGCTGGGGACCAGCATCAGCCCAGGGCTTTCTCCAAGACCCACAGAGGCAGGAGCTGGCCAGACCGGGTCTCCTATTGGAGTTCCCACCCTAAGACCCCGCCCCAGCCGGACCCCTCCCTCCCCACAGGCTGGGAGGAGCTGGGCCTTTCCACCCTACCGCTCAGACCCTGTGAGTCAGGAAACCTGGCTTCCGCCTCAGCTCCATCCAGGACAGCCTCCTTCCCTCCCTGCTCAGCCCCCTGGCTCCAAGTCCCTTGTAGTGCTTTTTCTGACCCGCGGAACCTTTAGGCCCAAGGCCTATTTATTATACATACAGCGCAGTGGTTCCCAAACCGAGATGTTAGGGGGCAGCCCATTCCTGGCACTAAGAGGATATGGTAAGATCAACCATCTGGGCTGGTGGGCTCCCTGTGCCAGGCTTGGAGAAGTGCCAGGTCCAGCTGCAGTCTCATTAGCCAGCAGGCCAAGGCCCCTCGCACCAGGGGCCCACCGGGGGTGGGGGCAGGAAACGGAGGCCCAGCGACGAGGCAGGTCTGACACAGATGGCATTGACCCAGGGCTGGATCCACACTTCACTCCCTGTGGGTGGCCCATCCTCGGTCAAATGCAGCTGGCCCTGGGAGTCTCGATGGGGGTTGAGCTTGGCACTAAAGAGAACGGAAAGCTGAGAGAGGGTCTCTGCCGCAGCAGCAGCAGCAGCGGCAGCCAGGCCTCCTGTCTGTCCGTCCTGCCTTGCTCACCTGAAGAGGCGTTTCCCGCTGCCATTAATCCAGCAGCTGCTTGACGCACCAGCAGCACAGGGGGACGTGGGCCGCCGCCCTCAGGGTGCGCTGCAGGCCCTCCCACCTGGTGCCCGTCTGCACAACTGGCACCCGGCGCCCAGCGTCTGGCGGGGCCCCTGGGAGGGAGAACGGTGGCGCCTGGGCGAGGGGCCGTGTCCGGGCCTGCATGTGGGCAGCAGCTCTGAGGAAGGGCGTGGGAGCTGCCCCTGGCACCTTTTATCAACACCGCCCCCCCTCCCCCCGCCCCCGGGCCTCATGACTGCAGGGACAAAGGCCCCAGGGTCTGACACAGGGAAGGTTCTGGGCCTGAGAATGGGCTGAGTCAGCCCCTCTGCGCAGCCATGGAGGAGGGGAGGGGCCGGGAGGAGGAGGAGGAGCTGGCCACTCCATCTTTCATCCTCCACAGCCAGGCCAGCCCCGCTTCCCTCCCTCCAGCCCGGGCCTAGAAACCTTGGGTGCCCTGCCTGGTTGCTGGTACCCCCAGTGGTTGGCACACCTCCCTGCCTCTGCCCCCTGGTGGTTGGCATTCAGTCAGAATCACCAACGGGAGCGCCTTTCCAGGCTCGGGGGCCTGGCCCACTCTGCTCCCCCCATCCCCGCGGGAGCAGGAAGACACAGGCACAGAGAGGAGAGGCTGTTTATTGAGCGGTCACACCCCGGGCAGGGCAGCCTCCTGTCTCCTCTGGAGCGGGCAGGCAGCGGGCAGGCGTGGCGGTCACATGCGGGAGTTCCGTTCTTCGTCTTCATTCTCGAGGAGGTAGGCTGGCCGGTAGGTGGGCTGGCCTCCGGGGCCCAGGTACTTCAGGGCTGGGTTCTGCACCGTGTTCTCCCGGCTCCCCAGGGACGTGTAGCTGGAGCCGGGGGAACAGAGGGCGCGGTGTGTGAGGCAGGCGCTCCCCCTATCTCAGCACCTCCACGTTCCTCCACACCACGCCCTCCCCACGCCCTTACCCTCGGTCATACAGGATACAGTATGGGACAAACAGCTGCCGCAGGAAGTCCCAGATGTCTCTGTAGGTCCAGTCCTGGGAGGGCAGAGTGGGACAAGAGTCACTAATACTGCCCTCTCCAGCTCTGCCCTCTGCTGCCCGGGAGGGGGCCCAGCCGGGGTTCCTCTGCTCCCTTGGCCTCCCAGGGCCTGTTATCTGATTGGCTGGTTCATTTTGCTCTGCGTGAGCCACGCAACGAGAGAGAGAGAAGCCTGCATCCTGTCCCTCTCCACTCCCAGCCCACCCTCCCCTGGCAGGGCAGCTCCAGAGGACAGGAAGGGCTGTGTCTGTGGAAGCCAGCTGACCAGCAGAACTTTCTGCAGCGATGAATGTTCTCTTGCTGCGCTGTCTAATGTGATGGGCACTTCCTCTGTGGCCAGTGTAAATGAAGAACTACTTCTGAATTGTGTTTAGTTCTTAAAACTGAGATATAAGTCACGCGCCACCAAAATTCACCCTTTTAAGATGTCCAATTCAGTCATCTGGCTTCCATGCTTTGAATATAAGCAGATGGCTAACGGTTACCATATTGGACAGCACAGGTCTAAGTCACTGTTCTGTCCGTAGCAAAAAACACAATGGCTCAGTGAATAGAGTGTCGTCGGCCTGCAGACTGAAGGGTCCCAGGTTTGATTCTGATCAAGGGCACCAACTTTGGTTGTGGGCACATCCCCAGTAGGGGGTGTGCAGGAGGCAGCTGATCCGATGTTTCTCTCTCATCAGTGTTTCTAACTCTTTATCCCTCTCCCTTCCTCTCTTTAAAAAATCAATAAAGTAGCCAAAACCGGTTTGGCTCAGTGGTAGAGCATCGGTCTGCGGACTGAAAAGTCCCGGGTTCGATTCCAGTCAAGGGCATGTACATTGATTGTGGGCACATCCCCGGTAGGGGGTGTGCAAGAGGCAGCTGGTTGATGTTTCTCTCATCGACATTTCTAGCTCTCTATCTCTCTCTCTTCCTCTCTGTAAAAATCAATAAAATATATATTTTTTAAAAAATCAATAAAGTATCAATATATTAAAAAAAAAAAAAAAAAAAAAAAAAAAAAAAAAGCACAATGCCTGCCGCTGGATGAGGGCTCAATAAAAATTGGTCAAAAGGCCGAAACCGATTTGGCTCAGTGGTAGAGCATCGGTCTGTGGACTGAAAGATCCCGGGTTCAATTCCGGTCAAGGGCATGTACCTTGGTTGCGGGCACATCCCCGGTAGGGGGTGTGCAAGAGGCAGCTGATCGGTGTTTCTCTCTCATTGATGTTTCTAGCTCTCTATCTCTGTCCCTTCCTCTCTGTAAAAAATTAATGAAATATATTAAAAAAAATACTGAATACCAAAATCACACTTAAAAAAAAAATTGGTCAGAAGGCTGAATGAACAAATGGCACAGTCTTCCTTGGATGACGGGGCCCCTTCCTCCGAGCCCCCGGCTCCCACATCCCTACCTCCGGAAGCCGGGTGAATGCCTGACAGGGGGCACAGACTGAGGGCATTACCAGCAGCGGGTTGATGCGCATGAACGGGGGCCAGCCTGGGTCGGTGGGGCTGAAGGGACGGAGGCTGCAGGAGGCGGGGTCTGTGCGGCGGGTGCCCATCAGGGCGGCCTCCAGCTGGGGGTGCTGTGCCCGCAGCTGGCTCAGGGCCTTCTTCATCTCGCCCTCAGCCTCCAGCACCCGCAGATGGTACCTGAGGAAGGAAGAGGGCGGGGGGGGGGGCGGGGGTGTCACACACGGGCTTCTCCAAACCCCTCTTCCAGCCCAACCCTCAGGCCCCTCCTACCTCTTGATGGTGTCCTGCAGAAACTGCTCCAGCTCAGGGAAAGGGGAGACGGTGCGGATATAGAGGATCTGGAGGGGTTCCTGAGTGTCAGGGCATTTCCTGGGGGAAAGGGGGAGAAAACCACAGGCTGGCCGGCACAGGCAGGGGGGCGCTCTCCCGAGAGCGGGCACTGTTCTCCTCGGCTCCTGGGAGGCACACCCTTCCCTTGTCTTTCCCATCCATCAGAACCTGCTTCCTCCAGGAAGCCCACCCTGATCTCTCACCTCTCCGACCTGGGGCACACACCCCTGTCTCAGGTGGGTAACCTCACCTCCTCAGCAGGCCCAGGCCCTTCCACATGCAGGGCCCCGCAGGTGGCAGATACTCAATAAAAAGGGTGGAATGGAACGGAGAGGTCACTATGACCAACACCCATCCTGACACCGCTTTTCCCTTCTGCTTCTCAGGATGGGGAACTGGAGAACGGGGCACACCAGGTGTCCTGGGATCTTGGGGCCTCGCCCCCAGGGGACAGGCTCACCTCTGCACAGCTGCATGGACGAGGTGCAGGAGGGCCGTGCAGTCCTTGCCCCCGTTGAAGCCCACGCAGAGCTGGCTGAGCTGGTACCGATCCAGGGCGGTCTCAATGGTCTGCAGGGCACTCTCCACCTTCTTCCCTAGAGAAGAGCCTGCCGGACAGGTAGGGAGGAGGCCATTATCCACCCCATGTGACACATATGGCCGTCAAAGGGTAGTTGCAGCCATGATGCCCTTGCTTAAAACCCATATGTTCCCAGTGTTTCTAGGATAAAGTCCAGATTCCTTCATGCTGCCCACGAGGCCGGCAGAGTGCTCCCCGCCTGCCATCCAGCCACATCGCCGCTCAGCGTCTCCCCCTCCGGGATCCTGGTTTCTTCCCTCTCTCCTAAACCTCCTGCTGCTCCCTCTGGACCTCTCTCATGCTGTGTGCTCGGCCCCGCTCCTGGTCTGGCCAAACGCTCCGTACCATGCAGCTTCCACACCACTTGCCCAGAGAAGCCTTCTCTGACCCGGATCGAGGCTGACCTCCTTGCTGTGCAGTCCTACTCACACGGACATCTCACACATAATTATCTGCTTAAAGTTCACCTTTCCTGCTAAACTGCTTGTCCGTGGAGTGGATGTCCGTCTGTCCTATTGCGCTGTCTCCCCAGCACTGAGCACAGTGCTGGTGAAAGCGGGTACGCACTCAATATTTATTGGAAGAATGAGAGAATCGTCGTCATCTTCTACTTTCTCCTGGGTTTTTGGGAGCCTCCAAAGGCCCTGCTTTCCTGAGACCTAGGGTGGCACCCGTGGTTTGGTACCTCTGCCCGCCCCCAGCCCACCCCGGGCCCCTACCTGACTTGGCGAGCTTGTAAACAGCCTCACTGGCCAGCTCCATGGCGTTGGGCACGTAGGGGACCAGTGACCCCGGAGGCAGACGTGCGGCCAGGTAGGCCAGGCATTCCTCCAGGGGCTCTTCTTCCTGCGAATCCAGGGTCACCTTCACCTGGTAGTAGTTGCTGCCCCAGTCAGGGTAGGAACCCAGGCCAAGCCGGCGTCCAAAGTGGGCCTGGGCCTCGGCCAGGATGGGGGCGATAGAGGCCTCGTCGGCGGCCACGTACAGCTCCCGCAGGTGGAACCGAACGGCCGTGTTCTGGAACAGTCCCTTCAGGCCCTCCAGCACCCGCCGCAGCAGCTCCGGGATGCCCGGGAAGAGGTAGACGTTGCGGACGGAGACCAGCGGGTACCTTAAGGGGCGGCCTGTGTGCGGGTCCGTGCCGTAATGCAGGCGGGCGGAGGCGGGCACCAGCGACAGCTTCTCCCAGCCCTGCTTTCCGAAGGCTCTGATGGCGGCCTGCAGCTCGGGGTGTGGCTTGAGCTCCTCCCCAAAGGCCTGGGCTGCCGCCTCAAAGGTCACGTCGTCGTGCGTGGGACCGATGCCCCCCGCCGTGAGGACGTGGGTGAAGCGGCTGGAGAAAGAGGTGATCTCGGCCGCGATGGTGGCCACCTCATCGGGGACCACAGAGACGCGGCACACCTGGACCCCCAGGGAGCGCAGTGTCCGGCACAGGAAGTAGGTGTTGGTGTCCTGGGTGTGTCCCTGGGAGGTTGGAGACGGGGAAGAGGAGCGTCAGTGCTGTGGGACCAAGGGCAGAGGGGGCAGGGATGAAAGCTGCATCTGCCTGATGGTGGGGCGCTCCGCTCTCTGGGGGATACCACCTCAGGCTGCCAAGGATTCTGGACTGAGCCCTAGCTGGTTTGGCTCAGTGGAGAGAGCATCGGCCTGCGGACTGAAGGGTCCCAGGTTCGATTCCGGCCAAGGGCACATGCCTGGGTTGTGGGCTCGATCCCCAATAGGAGGCATGCAGGAGGCAGCTGATCAATGATTCTCTCTCATCGTTGATGTTTCTTTCTCTCTATCCCGCTCTGAAATCAATAAAGAAATATATTTTTTTTAAAAGAAAAGAATTCTGGACTGAGCCCCAGAGCGAGAAGATCCACGTGAACGGAGTCAGGGATGCTGTGCTATATCGTGGGCCTCCTCCTCCGCACTGTGACCTTGACCTCATCTATGTTTATGAACTCCACGATCAATGCCATGTGACAACTGCTCTACTCCCTCACCCACCCAGATGGTCTCAGTCCCCTGGCGTCAAATGCCCATTGGGCACCTTCCCCCTCACCCTGGCTGTTAACAGCATCCCCAGACACTGTCCGCAGCCAGTCAGGCCCTTTATGCTGTCAACTCCACTCCTGAACTATGTCCCCATCTGCTCTCTCCTCTCTGTCCCAACTGCCACTGAGCAGGTCTTTGGCACCTTTCACCTGAATAGTTGCAACAGCCTCCTGGCCAGGCTCCCGGCTCCAGCCACAGTGCTCTGCCTGTGCCTCCTGCATAGCCTTCCTAATGTGCTTCTGCGATTGCATCACTCTTGGACTCAAAAGCCGTTTGTTGTTTCCAACCACACTCAGAATAAAGTTCAAATTCTTCTGCGGAATATTTGAGGCTGTCTATGGTATGTATGCACTCTTCTTGCCCAGCCCCATCTCCACTGTTGTGCCACAGAGGTTAGTGGTTAAGTGGTTGCTCTGGAGTGAAAATCAAGTCCATTTAGCACTTCCTAGCTGTGTTACTTTGGGTGAGTTTCTCAACCTCTCTGAGCCTTAGTCTCATAATGTATTAATTAAGACTTCTAGCCCTGACCGGTTTGGCTCAGTGGGATATAGAGCGTTGGCCTGTGGACTCAGGGGTCCTGGGTTTGATTCCGGTCAAGGGCACATGCCCGGGTTGTGGGCTCACTCCCCAGTAGGGGGCTTGCAGGAGGCAGCTGGTCGGTGATTCTCCCTCATCATTGATGTTTCTATTTCTCTCTCCCTTCCTTTTTGATATCAATATATCAAGGGCCCAAGTCAGTTTGGCTCAGTGGATACTGAAATCATTGATGTTTCTATCTCTCTCTCCCTGTTCCTTCCTCTCTGAAATCAATAAAAATATGTTAAAAGATGACTTCTATAAAAGTACCAATGTCATGGGGTTGTTGTGAGGATTAGTAAAATCACATATATGATGTAATAAGCTTACTGCCAGGTCCCAGTAAGCATTCAAAAAATATAGGGATCACTATTACTATTACAAACCTGATGCCTACCACGACTTCCCTGATTATTCAGAAGGGATTTCTCTCTTCCCGTACTTTCCTTCTATCCCACCCACTCTACTGTGTGCCTTGGCTCATTCCTCGATTAGGTTGGATTTAACTTTTAAAAAATGCCTGCACCTCTACCTCCTTTCCATGCAGACTCCTTGTCATTTCTGTAAAGCTCCGCATCCCCATTCCATACTGCTAGGCAAACTGTGGAAACTTTGTTGTAAGCTTTTCAACGGAATAATTCATTGAAAGAACAAGAGTCACTTTTCCTCCACCACTCTGGACTCACTCCAGAATCCTAGGGCAGCAAGGGGACCCCACCCTGGTTCACCCTCCTTCAACACAACGTGGAGCGGACTCTTAAGGACAGGACGACGCCCCGCCCTCCCCACCCTCTGCTGTCCCAGACACACCTTGAGGATCTCATCTCCAACAATGATGATGCCCGCCGTCACGCTGCGCCCTGGGGGAGGTGCAGGGGCCCTAGATGCCATGGTCCTGCCTCCTCTGCCCCTCTGCAAGGCCCTCCAGTAGCCACCCAGACCCCCAAACAGGGGGCGCAAGCACGGGAGTACCGCCAGATCTAAAGAGCACGGGGGGCCATAGGCTGGGAACAGGGGGTCCGGGGTCGAGGCAACCTGGAGGAGCCAGAAAGGAAAATGGGGGAGAGCAGGAGGGCATGGTCTTCCTCACCAGGCCCTTGGCAACGGACTCCTTTATTCCTGCCTCTTTCTTAAACATGTTCTCAAAATCCAGCCCATGCCTCTTTTAAATGTTTTCTAAGCTTGGCTCTAGAGTCTAGTCTTAAAATGTCCTGCTCCAGCTACCACTTTAAAGATCTTGTGTCTGCCGAGCTCGGTTCCTCGGGTCTGCTCTATCTTGGACACCTACACCTTTAAATGTCTCTTCTCTTTGGGGCGCCTGTCCCTTTAAATGTCTGCTCCTGGGACTTGGGCTCTTTAAATTCTTCCCTTCCTCCACCCGAACCACAACTCAGCCGTCTTCTTCTCCAGGCTTCCGCACCCTTTCTAGCCCGAACCCCACCTCTTCCCACCGCTCTTCTGACAGCTGAATTCTCTCAGGTTCTCACCTGCTCCAGCCCCTTCAGCTGGTCTTTCCCTCTCTCCTCTCCTCTTGTCCCAGGACAGCTTCCGTACTCACAGTCCCACCTCGGAGCCACACTTAGCTCGTTTTAATTGGTCCTTTAGGCGGTCGCTCAGACTATCGTCACGTGTTCATTGGTGAAGTCGACTGTCACTCGCGAGCCTTAGCCAGCGGGCGGGAGCAGTGCTGGGTTGTTATTAGCGACAACCACGTGGTCACCCTTTGCCCGGAAACGTGGAGGCCGAGCCCAGGGGGTGGTGGCGGGGATGAGGAGGGCGGGACTGAGGGGCAGGGCGGGACTGAGGGGCAGGGCGGGAGGGCTGGGGTGCGAAAGGAGTTGTGGTTGGAGAGGCTCTAAGGATTTTGAGGTGCTTTCTGCTGTTAGAAATAAAGGGAGTCTTGACCTTTGTTTTGTATTCAGATTCTCGTGTGCACAGCTGTTTTCATTAGCCATAACCCTGTTATTGGCTAAAGGTCAGAGCTGCTACCGATGTTTGAAGGGATGTTATATTATAGCAGCCGGAGGGACAACAAGAACAATGGTTAGCATTGCCTGTGAGGTAGGAAGATCTTAGAATGTGGAGCGGACGTTTTAGTGTGTAGAACTTTCATTTGTCTCTGATATAAACAATGAAGCTAATTATTTAAGCCTCATTGACAAGACAGAGCTTGCTCCAGATGGTGCTTGGTTTAAGCATCACCTGTTATTGCTCTTGCAAGTACAGTGATGGCAGCGACTAGGGAGTGCCATGTGTCCACGCTGTACTAAGTCTCCTTACTCGCATTCAACTGCCTATGGTCTAACAGTGTTCATCAAATCCTAATGTTCTTGCTATTCATCTGAATGATCTTGGGTGGGGTTCTCGGTCATGAGGATGCTACTGGTCTGTGGACTTTTTTTGTATAATGTTTAGAATCCATTCATCATTTGGAAGCCTGCTGAACCACACCTGGCTGGCCTCATATGATTCCTAAAAACCCTTTAAGACAGATATGATGTCTGTTTTACAGATGGGCAACAGGCTCAGAAAGGTGAGGGGATGCCACACAAATAAAGTGGATGGTAGAAGCAAGCTTCTAGACCATTTTTTCTCAAGAAAACTCTCAAAAAATAAAGTGCCCCCCCCCCAAGCCCTACTTGCCTAACGACATAAGCCATGTGCTTTATTATCTTGATGATTAATAAAGGTCATATTTTGGAGGTAACCCCCCAAAAAAAACAACACAACCCATTCAAACATCAGCTCTGGTCCAATCATTCATCAGTGGCTTCTCAAGCTAAGCAGGCACCACAATCACCTGGAAATCTTGTTTAAATGTTGCCGTTGTTTATGATTCAGTGAAGTCTAGGGTGGAGCCCAAGAATGCAAATTTCTAATGAGTTTCCAGATGATGTTGATGCTTCGGGTCCAGGGACTACACTGGTACTACTGCTCTTGGAACAAACAGATGGAAGACAGGGAAAAGGTGGTAATTATCTCCCTTACTTAGTACTGTTATTTTTAAAAGTATGATTTAGTGAAATGTTTTCCTTACAGTTAGTTGCCTGTTTTCTCAAAGTTAGTGCTGTAACTACCTGCATAGGAATGCTTGAAATCCCCACATCCAGGCCACACTCCAGGCCAATTAAGTCAACACCTTTAGGAACGATTTACAAATCAGTCCTTTTAAAGCTACCCAGGGGATTCCAATGCTCAGCCATAGTGAGAATTACTGAAAACCCCCAACCAGTGTGCAGTGAAGAGGCCATACGGGTGCCGGAGCTAGGCTAGGCAGGAACGGAGCCACTACCAGCCTCCGGCTGACGGCCGCCCCCTCCCCGTGTGCCCTTCACACACTGGGACCATATTCAAGGCGGCGTCCCTGTCTGTGGGAAACAGTTCCCTTGTCTAGATGAGATGATGTTATCCCTATACAACCTCTACCTTTGGCCAGTAGTTAAATCAAAATATATTTCAGTCCATGTTTGACAGCATGTCTACTTTTAAGATTAGATTAAAAACCAGTTACCTGTTGAAATAAACCTCATTATCAGCAAAGCTGAGCTTCATTATCTAACTGAAGGGCATATAATTAGAACCATATATTGAATGTGATGCTCAGCCTGAGAGGGGGGAAAAAACCTTGACAAGCAGAGAACTAGATTATAAAAAAAATTCCTCTTTAATCAAGGTTTTTAACACGAAATAAGAGTTCTTGAATAAAATGGAAAGTTTCCAATACATTGAAACATAAATCCCCATACGTACACCTGGCAGGAAAAAAACAAAACAGCAAATTTACACAATCCCTGTTACAGCCGTGGTCTCATTCTTAGATGCTTCCTCCATCTGCCACGTGTGTCCTGCTGGGTGCAGAACTCATCATGGTTTCAGGGGTCACACTCAGCTGGGGCTGCAGCCCTGAGCACTCCTCTGGCTGGCCGTGCTGCGGCTGGCTCTGCTTAAGTCGCAAAGCAGTCACCAGCACATTTCAAACAGTGTATTTTAAACATCCTTTAAATAGCAAAGTGAGAAACAAGAAGGCAACAATGTTATCAGAAAGCTGTTAGCAAGTGAGGACAGCTGAGTAGAGCTAGAGGCTGGAAAGTGGCTCCCAGCTTCATTACTTTGGCTTCTTGGGCAGCGGCCTCCGGAACAGCAAGATGTGAGGTTCTGAAAGAGCGAGTGAAATCTAAGAGACAAGCTAACACTGTCTATGCACCCTCTACAGGGTACCCCACTCCCATTTCCCAGCTATCACCCACTCGGACCCTGATAACTAAATTGAGACTTAAGCATATGACTTTAGAAGCAGACCCATCAGCCTGGCCTGCCAGCCAAGTATACAATTGTTAATATCAGTTATTCTGCTGTTTGTGAAGCCCAGGGTGTCCTTTATCAGTTTTGCTTGACAGCTCGGTGTCTGGTGTCTTATCAGGAAATATATTTTCTGTGGCTTATTTGGAACACATCCAAGAATTCTTTCTGATGGATAATGAGGTAGGGACCATAATCTCTCCCAGAGTATATGTGGCCTTAAAAAGAGAGTACCCTCCAATGGTATATGTACAAAGATAATAATTTAATAAAAAAAAAAAAAAGAGAGAGAATACCCTCTGAGTGAATTAGATACTAAAGGTTTTTCAGGAACGGCTTGTCTCTGTACTTCCTATATACGTCACTCTATTTTTGGCCACTCCAATTTTTCTAGATGACGGGTGGGGTAAGAAACCGGGGCACCACCCCCACCTCCCCCTTATTTCTTTGGGTTATGTGACCTGTCATTTCCTCAGTGAAACAGCCCTACATGGTTCTTTCAGCCATGGCACTAACCTGGTTCATGGATCATATAATGGACCCATCCCTGACTCTGCTGAACACCAAGATTCCTCCATTCAGATTCAGACATCAAATGGGTTTTAGGGACGAGCTTGGCTATGTCCTTGGGCAACATGACATGCCTGTAACAGAAACATGGGAAGGCAGGGAATTTGTCAGTACTGGGTACAGTCTGTTAGGCAAGTGCCTACATACAAAGCAAGAGACAAAAGAAAAAAACCAGTTTCTGATGGCAGGGAGTTCATCTTATTGTGGGATACAGGCAGCTAGAAATAAAGGCCAACTTGGCCTTTAAAATCTATTCTTCACTTTCTTAACTCTGAAGGGATGTGCCATGAGACTTTCGGGAACCTTCCTGCTTTCCTAACCAAGGATGAGTCTCTTCATGGCCAAGAAATTATTACTCTAACTAGAATTGTGCTAACCCAGGCACACTTTATCATGCTAAATGAAAATGTACTAGTAACAGATTTTTCCCCTAAAGAATCTGTTCTTGTCTGAATGTCTGAAAATAGCTAACTGCCGAACAAGCCCCGGCACGAAGACTGGGTTCAATAACTAATTAGGCAAAAAAACAAAACCCCAAGCCAAAACCCCCCCACCAAAACACAAAAGCTTTTCTTAAACCTAAATGCACTGCAAGCTTACATCTTCAAGGGTGAAACCAGTGCCTCCCCCTCCCTGGCCCTGCCATGTGCTACAAACTCATAATTTTAGTCAGCTCAGTTCAGATGTGGAAGAAAACAGCTGAGGAAAAGGAAGTTAATTGGCCTGGGGTCTTTTCCCCGGACCTGGCAGAAAGACCATTAATGTATCTGTCAGCACAGGCGGAGCTCTCCAGCCAGAGGGTCCAGAGCCCTGTGCCAGACTGGAGAAGAAACACAAGTTTCCATTTCATGGTCTTCGATTGAGAAGACGAGGTACAAACCAGGAAGTTGTTTTAATCATCACACTGAATAGAATTAGTGGAGGGCCGACATTTGTAGAACCCTTCCGATTTTCTACTCTAGAACTGTGAGTTTGGGATGTATCCAGCGTAGACTCTGTAGAAATTCCCTTCTTCACCATCCTTGGCAAGTCGTAAGTGCTGCCATCACAATCTGTATCTATATCACACCAATTATCAGCTTCTCTCTGAAGTCCGTCAGTATCTCCACGGATTATTTTAGGCTTGTTGAAAGCAGACACCATGCTTTTACCCTTGAGCTTTAGTAGAACCTATAAACACCCCATTATTGTTTCCTACACGAACCCCTTTCAAATAGTTGAAGGGTATCGATTGAGTCCATGTTAGGTCTTTTTCTCCATGTTTCTGGCCAGTTTTATTCCATTCCAGGCCCTCGAAGCCCCACCTCCTTAATATAAGCCGAACCACCACGCCCCCCTTTTCAGGAATTAATGGGGGACACTCGCTCTGTATTGAAGACCCGAGGAAAATTGGAGCTCCGCCTTTACCACTTTTCCCCAGTAGGTTCCGTATGTTATGGCGTTGCCGCGATACTAGCTGTTCTTAAGAAGGCAAGTCCAACGTGCTCAGTGAAGTTTAGAATGGCTCTGGAACCCCAAGGGGCGAAGGTGGGCTGCAGGCGAACGCTCTAAACCACGCCCACCTCCCCTTCCCCCCGCCCCCCAAGAGGGCTTGCACCGAATTCCGTAGTTACTTTTACACCCGTCGCCTACCTCCGCGCATGCGCGTTACGCTCTCAACCACCCGCCACCCCGTCCCGTTAATCTGCTGCGCACGCGCCCATTCCGTCTTTTCCGTAGTCCTCGTTACTAACTCCCCCCTCGTTATGGCCCCCACGCCGGCACTAACCGGTACTCGAACTCCTCGTCGTCGTATTTGTCCGAATAGTAAATCTGTTTGTGCGACATGATCGCTCCGCCTGAGATCGTCAGCCCCGCGCCGCCAACCTCCAAACAACTCCCAGCAGCACGCGTTCCCACCCACTTTGGCCTCACTTTCAAACACGCCGCCTGCGCTTCCTATTGGCCCCTCCGATTTAAGGCGGGACAACTCCGTCTCCAAGCCTCCTATTGGCTTATATTTGCTTCTCGTCGAGTCCCTATTGGAGCGCGCTCGTTACGTTTCTCAAGGGCGAGCTTAGGTAAAAAAATAGGCCTCTCATTGGCTAGAACCGCTTCTGTGCGCGTTCCCGCAGTGCCATTGGCTGACCCAGGAAAGTGGGACGGGTGAAGGAGGGACGGTGGGGTAGAGGGTCAGGGGTTAGCGAGGCCGGAAGTGAGTGCAATAAAGTTTCTCCAGGGAGGCCTTCCCGGGGAGAAAGTTGGAGCAGCGACCTAAGGAGGCACTGGCGTGATCCAGGACCAAATCACCCCGCGGTGCGGTGCGGAGACTCCATGAGGCCCTGGTGAGTTGGGACGATTTTTTCCCTCTTAGGTGACCCACTCCTCCACCCCGGAACCCCTCTCCCGGGACCCTACTTCCGGTCTTCATTCATAAGCCACGCCCCCTAGGACCCCCTCCCCGGAAGTCCCACCTTCCAGCCTCGGGGGGCTTTGTATCCCTGAACCCTGACTTGTTTTCCACTTATTGTCCCTGACCCCACCCTGTCGCCCCGCTTCCCTGGAAGTCCCACCCTCTAGACATGCTTTCGAGCCCTACTACACGGAACGGCACGTTGGTCCTTTCCAATTCCCCGAAACTCCGCCTCAGCGCGACGATTCTCTGCTAGCTGACTGCTGCCTACCAAAAAGTCCCATCTCCCGAAAGGGCAAAACCCTGCTCAGAGCGCTACACTGTTCCAATCCGCGAAACCACGCCTTTCTAGAGGCTCGGCCCTTGCCGATGTCCCGCCCCTTCCTTAATCCACGTCGTATTGTCCCGAAGCCTGGCCTCCTAGAAGTCTCCAAAACACGGGTCGTGGGAGATTCATCCTTGTGGAACCCAGGTCTTCACCTCAGCAGCTTTGTCTTCCACCCCAGAAACTCCCCTCTGCTCGTATTTCCCTGATCTTTTCCTCTTTGGGGTTTGGGCTCAGTTTTCCTGCATGCTCCCCCAGGGGGAGAGTCCAAGTTTCCATCTGTGGGTCTGAGGAGTGAGATCAGAGACAGCCCTTTTCCTTTCCTTTACCCCCTTCCGAGGCTGGCTCCCCGAAGGGGGCTGGACTTGGGGTTTGGCACGAGGGTGAGAGAGAGAGACTTGCTCGTAGATTTCTGGCCCCACTCCCTGAGTTTCCCTCCCCAGGACCCGCCCAGCCCAGAGCCAGCGGTTATGTCTCCTACCTGGACCAGGGGAGTTGGGTAGGGGGCATTTGGCTGACTGTGAAGTTTTCTACCATCAGAAAACGGTGTCTTGGGTGGGTGTAGGGGGCAGTGACCTTTTTGCTGTTTGATTTTTTTTTTTTTTTAAAGGGTTCTGCTCAGCCTCCCACCACTTCTCTGGCTCTTCCCCTCCCCCCCTAACCAGAGTTCTTGTCTGGGCATTCCTTCTGGTCCCGCTCGCCCAGCCTTCCTTTCGGGAAACATTCCTGAGGCTTTCCACATTTCCTGCTACTTCCCGCTCTTGCCTCCTCCTCCTCCTCCCCGCTGGTGTGAGAAGGCGCATGCAGCCTCTCCCCACACCCCATCACCAGTGGACAATCTCCCTTCTTTCTATGAGCCCCAGGTCCCCTTACTTTTTCCCCAAATGCTCACACCTGTTGGGCGTTTGCTGCCTGTGGGTGCTGCAGGCTCCTACAGAAGGCCCACTCTCGAGATGAAGACATCCTGGCGCGTGTTTGCCTGTGTGAGGTTTTGGCAGAACCCCTTCCTCACGCTCTCTGTGCCTGAGCGCTGAGCCTCAGGAAGTGGACGGAGAGAACTCCTCAGGAGCGGAGGATGACATGACAGCTCTCCTCTGATGAGGACGGAGGGCGGGGAAAGAGCTTAGCACACCACGTGGTTATCTGCATATTTTTTTATCTTCTGAAGTAATTTAAAGATAGGTAATTCCGAGGTGAGTTTAGGGGGTATGTGGATGTTCCTACTTCCTTTTTGTTCCCTTTCCAACTTCCTCTGCGGCCCCCTCCAGCAGAGCTGAGGCAGGAAGCTGTGGGTGGAGAGAGTGGGTTTGGGATGGTTTCCCTGTGTCCAGCCTCGGCCTCTCTCCTCTCCCGTACTCAGCACAGATTTCACACTCCCACCTCCTCCAGCCAGACTTTGGCCTTGGTATGAGAGGAACTATGTCCCCTGGTGGACACATGGGCCCTCACCAGTCATCCCTGCAAAAGGCAGGGGAGCTGACCTTGGAGTCAGTGCCCTGCCCCCTCCCCCCTTCTACCCTTGACAGCTGGCTTTGCTTACTTGGCCTGTGGGAAAGGGGGCAGAACAGTGCTTGCCTGTGGGCTACGGTCCCTGCATGGTAGATGCCACCGGCCTGCCCTCGGCTCCAGCTCCTCTCCCCTCCCCTCCCCTGCTGTGCCCTTCCTCTTGGCCTCTTTATCCTCTGGGACCACTTTCTTCCTTTCCCCATTTCTTTTTTTCTTTTAAAAAAAATTTATTGATTTAGAGAGAGAAAAGGAGGGGAGGAGGGGGTGGAAAGAGAGAGAGAAAAATATCGTGTTGTATTTTTTTTGTTCCACTATTGATGCATTCATTGGTTGCTTCTCATATGTGCCCCGACCAAAACCTTGGTGTTTTGGGACGATGCTCTAACCAACGGAGCTCCCCAGCCGGGCTCCTTTCCCATTTCATCCACTGTTTATTGATTTTAGAGAAGAAGGGAGGGAGCGAGAGAAACATGGATGGGTTGTCTCCTGATGTGCCTGGCCTGGGTGTGTGCCCTGACTGGGAATCAAACCTGCAGCCCTTTGGTGTTCTGGGCGATGCTCCAACCCACACAGTGAGGGCTCCTTTCCCGTTTCCTCAGCTCTGTCCACAGCTGTGGTGGCAGAGGGCGCTAATGGCCCGGCTCCCTGGGGCCCCCACCCTGCTGTGGGATGGGGGTGGGGTGGGGGTTTGTGTTCAATCTAACAGGAAGGGAAATGCTGAGCTCTGGGATCTCATCCCTTTTCCACCCCAGCTGCCTCTGTTTCCTCCCTCATTCCCCCCTGCCCTCCCTCAGCTTCCTGCTCCCTCTGCCTGCCCTTGTCCGGTGTGGACTGAGCCACACCTCCTCCTCTTCCCTCCTTTCCTCTCACCCTTCCCTCCCACCCCCTTTCCTTTTCCCTCCCACCCCCACTTTACCCTTCCCTCCCACCCCCCACTTTTCTCTTCCCCAGATGCTGGTTGTTTGTATGGGGTGGGGGTGGGCAGGGATCGCTCTGCCTCCGCTCAGCTCAGCTCGGGATTGGGGCAGTGGTGGGGGCTCAGCCCCTCGGAGCCTGTGAGTCAGCACTGTCTCCGGGATTGGCCTCTCCCCTCAGCTCCCCGCCCTTGGGGAGGAGCCGGGCAGCTCTAGGTGCAGCCTGCTCTGCTCCGAGCCAGAGAAGAGGCTCCGCCGGGCGGGGACGGGGCTTGGAGCTGTGTGTGTCTGACCTGGGGGAGCCGGAGGAAGCGGAGCCACTGCCCCTCTTCCTTCCCAGGACCCTGGCGCTCCCTGGGCCATAAAGGGCCCGTCAGGCCAAGGGCCTGGGGATGCCCCCTGCCTGGCCCCCTTGCCCGGACTGGCAGGGGGGCCGGGCTGGGCTGCAGCCTCCCTCTCACTCCAGCCATGGATCTCCTGCCCCCCAAGCCCAAGTACAACCCGCTCCGGAACGAGTCCCTGTCATCACTGGAGGAGGGGGCCTCCGGGTCCAGCCCGCCCGAGGAGCTGCCTTCGCCGTCAGCCTCCTCCCTGGGGCCCATCCTGCCGCCTCTGTCCGGGGAGGACAGCCCCACCACCCTGTGCTCCTTCTTCCCCCGGATGAGCAACCTGAAGCTGGCCAACCCGGCCGGCGGGCGCCCGGGGCCGAAGGGGGAGCCCGGCCGGGCGGCCGAGGGCGGGGAGGGGGTCGCGGGGGCGGCCGTGCCGGACTCGGGCCCCCTGCCCCTCCTCCAGGACATGAACAAGCTGAGTGGAGGCGGCGGGCGCAGGACTCGGGTGGAAGGGGGCCAGCTGGGGGGCGAGGAGTGGACCCGCCACGGGAGCTTTGTCAATAAGCCCACGCGGGGCTGGCTGCACCCCAACGACAAAGTCATGGGACCCGGGGTTCCCTACCTGGTTCGGGTGAGTGACCGCCCCCCTCCCGGCCTCTCCGCCCTCCGCCCGCTCTGGCCTCGCTGGCATCTCTCTTCCTGCTCTTCCCCGGCAACCCCCGTGGTCTCGGCGTCCTTTTCCCTAAACCTGCCTCGCTCCTTCTCTGGTTCTGCAGCCCCTTCCAGCTGGGCCTCCGTCCCCCTTCCTTCTCGTGACTCCCCCCCCCCCCACCTGCCATGCCCAGCACAATGCCCAGCCCAGGGGAGGCCCCAAGTGAGTGTTGGAATGAGTGACTCCTGATTGTTCCCTCTGTCTCCTCCCCCTTTCTAGAGATGTCACTTCATCCCACCCAATGCCTGTCACTCCCAGTTCTCTTCCCGCTGTACGAGGTCCTCCCAGCTTGCCCGTCCCTTCTCTGCTCACTCCCTGTGGTCTTGCATGGTGTGGGCTGTGGCAGAACTCACTCTTCTCTACCTCCCTTAGGGACCATGGAGAGAAGCATCCTAGAACCCCTTGGGAAGGGGGGTGGGGGCGGGGCTGGCGGCTAACCCTCCGTTCTCTCCTCAGTACATGGGCTGTGTGGAGGTCCTGCAGTCCATGCGTGCCCTGGACTTCAACACCCGGACTCAGGTCACCAGGTTAGCGGGGAGGGGGCGGACCGTGGGACTCCTGGGGCTGGTGAGGGGAGGTTGGGGAGCGGTCCCTTGCGGATGGGGTTCGTGATGGCTTCTCTGTGGGTGGCGAAGGGGATGGAGAGGAAGTCGGGGGAATGAGTCGATAAGTCTGAATGAAAAGAGGCAGCGCTGGCCTGGATCCTTCTTACTCATCCAGCCTTGGAGCTGCGGGAGGAGGTGGCAGAGGCAGCTGGCAGCCGGAGCTTGAGTGGAAGGTGGGGGCAGATAGAAGATTGGTGCTGTCTTTGGGAAGGGAATGGGACATTTGGTAGCTGGAAGGGGGTGGGGCCAGTCTATGGAGGCCCTAACCCAATCAGCCAGGAAGCGGCCTCGCAGTGTCATCAAATATTAAAGGCCCTTAATTCAATCCACCACGACAAAGAGCCTGGAGTGCCCCTGGAGTCTGGCCTGGCCTTCCCCTCCCCCTCCCCAGCCCGGTGAGGCTGGCTCTGAGTGCCCTCTTCCCCCAGGGAGGCCATCAGTCTGGTGTGCGAGGCTGTGCCAGGTGCCAAGGGGGCTTCAAGAAGGAGAAAGGTACCCGGGGTCGGTGGAGTTAGGGATGCCCTGGGAGTGGTGGAGGGGCGGGGCAAGGGCACGGATGGGACCTGTGGGGAGGAAGCCCAAAGGCAGGAGTGTGGGGGTTTCTGGGGAATTGGGAACCCCTCTCTTCTGAGACCCTTGGGTCCTTCCTCAGCCCTGTAGCCGCCCGCTCAGTTCCATCCTGGGGAGGAGCAACCTGAAATTCGCTGGAATGCCAATCACTCTCACCGTCTCCACCAGCAGCCTCAACCTCATGGCGGCAGACTGCAAAGAGGTTGGTGGGGCTGGGCAGAGGGGCCACCGACACTGATGGGAGGGCCAGGCGGGGACCTGGCTGTGAGGTGAGGAAGGAGGAGAGAAGGCTTGGGAGCAGTGGGACAGCAGGGAAGGAGGTGGTTAGGAGGACACAGGGTAAGAAGGTAAAAGGATGAGAATGAGTCTCCGAGGTTCTGGGCCAGGGATGGGGGGGCACTCGGGTGAGTCCCGAGGCTGACACCTCATTCCCTTCCTTCTCCATCCCCTGCCCTAATCCTCAGATCATCGCCAACCATCACATGCAATCTATCTCATTTGCGTCCGGCGGGGACCCGGTGAGTTGGGGAGCAAAGTGGGGGGGAGGAGAGGAAGGGACAGGGATTGGGAAGGTACCGGCCAGGGGAACGGGGCATGCTAAATGGAGGCGATACGGAAAAGGACTGGCATTTAGGGGCAGGAGTGAGGCGGGCTGTCAGGTTGAGCTAACGGGCCTCTCCCGACACTCTGCCCATCCAGGACACAGCCGAGTATGTCGCCTACGTTGCCAAAGACCCGGTGAACCAGAGAGGTGAGGCTTGGCGGGGCGCGCTGGGTGGGACCGGCCCTCCTGAGGCAGGTGAGCGGGGCCAGGGCTTGTGCTGAGGAGGAGGGGGGCTCCCCGCCTGCCTCAGAGCTCACCGGCAGTCTCCGCTGTGCCCCCAGCCTGCCACATCCTGGAGTGTCCCGAGGGGCTTGCTCAGGACGTCATCAGCACCATTGGCCAGGCCTTCGAGTTACGATTCAAACAATACCTCAGGAACCCGCCCAAGCTGGTCACCCCCCACGACAGGTGAGCGGGGGAGGAGGGGGAGGAGAGGGAGGAGCGGGAGGGGCAGGCAGCTTCTGGGCCCCAGACCAGGATTGGGAAAGAAGGACTGCTATTCCCACACTTGAGCTCAGAGTGGTTCAGGGAAGGAAATAACCTGTGTGCCCCCGCTTCCCACTTCCTGCTATTCTTCAGCTTCCTGTGGCTCTCAGCAAAGCCTTCGGAGGCCCTGCCGGCTGCCGGGCCGCCCTCCCCTCGTTCCCCGGGGGCAGTATAGCCCAGGCCTCCGCGCTGTAGCCCGTCCTGGCTGGAGGGGCTCTGCATCGCCCGCGGCCTCGTGTCTGGCCTGTCCCTCCTTCTTGCCCGTTTCCCCATCCTTAGTTCTTCGTTTTCCTTCCCCTCGAAGCCTCTGATGGTTGGAGGCAGGGAGGATGGCTCTTTCCTGAGGTCCTCGCCTTTCCTCTGGCCCGTAGGTATTTGGCAGAGATTAAAATACTCTGGAGTGCCTCCTCGCGCTTAGGAGACAGTGTAATGATCAAGGGCATGAACTTTAAAGTCAAATCTGAATTTAAATCTCAGGTGAACCACCTTTCATGGGCAGACCCCGAGCAAATCTTTTCACCTCGGACCCTCATCTTCCTCATCTACAAACGAGGCGTGGCTCAGTGGTTGAGCGTCAACCTGTGAACCAAGTCACGTGCTAGGTTGTGGGCTCTATCCCCGGTGTGGGGCGTGCAGGAAGCAGCCAATCAATGATCCTCTCCCATCATTGATGTTTCTCTCTCCCCCTCCCTCTCTGAAGTCAATAAAAGAATATGTTTTATAAAAACTGGGAAAGGAAATCCTACTTTATAGAGGTGCAGTGAGGATGAAATGATCATATAAAACACTCAGCCTAGGGCTAACCCCAAAGGAAGTCCTAATACATGGCCATTGTTTCTTTCCCCTCCCTCCACCCTCCCACCCCCTTCCCCACTTCCTCCTGCTCTTCCTCTCAGGATGGCTGGCTTTGATGGCTCAGCTTGGGATGAGGAGGAGGAAGAGCCACCTGATCATCAATACTACAATGACTTCCCGGGGAAGGAGCCCCCTCTTGGGGGGGTGGTGGACATGAGGCTTCGGGAAGGAGCCCCCCAGGGGCCTGCTCGACCCACTCTGCCCAGTGCCCAGAACCCCAGCCACCTGGGAGCTACGCTGGTAAGTTGCTTTGAGAGAGGTGGACTGGGCCTGGGATAGGAGTGGCTCGTTGGGGCCTCCGGTTTCACCGTATTTTTGTTCCTTCAGCCTGTGGGGCAGCCTGCTGGGGGAGACCCAGAAGTCCACAAGCTGATGCCACCTCTGCCACCCTGCCCAGGTATGGAGGGGGCTGAGAGCCAGGGGCGCAGGAGGCAGGGCTGGGGTCACTGAGCACCTCCCTTTCCCCAGCAGGCAGAGAGCTCTTCGACGACCCCTCCTACGTCAACATCCAGAACCTGGACAAGGCCCGGCAGGCAGGGGGTGGGGCGGGGCCCCCCAATCTTGCTGTCAATGGCAGCGCACCCCGAGACCTCTTTGACATGAGTGAGTGCTTCTCCATCCCGTATCCCCGTCTTTCTACGTGGTTCCTCTTCTGCTCTTTCCTTCCTGGCCTCCCCGCCCGGAAGGTTCTGGCCCTGGACGTGTGTCGTGCCGGCCGCCTCTCCTAGCCCTCTGTCTGCACCCCCAGAGCCTTTTGAAGATGCCCTCCGGGCGCCTCCACCCCCCCAGTCAGTGGCCATGGCTGAGCAGCTGCGAGGGGAGCCCTGGTTCCACGGGAAGCTGAACAGGAGGGAGGCCGAGGCCCTGCTGCAGCTCAACGGGGACTTCCTGGTGCGGGAAAGCACGACCACGCCTGGCCAGTACGTGCTCACCGGCCTGCAGAGCGGGCAGCCCAAGCACCTGCTGCTGGTGGACCCTGAGGGCGTGGTGAGTGGCGGGGATGGGTGGCAGTGCCCTCCTGTGCGGCCCTGTTCCTTCGCTTGTTATTTCTTATTTTTTCCCAGCTGGGCGCCTCTGTCTGGTCCTCCCCGCTCTCACGGTGCCTGGCACCCCCCATCCGGCGGCTTAGGGTTCTTTCCCTTCTCACATGAGCTGTGTTCCCTTCAGTGCTGGCCAGTCCTCACATCTGCCAGTGATGCCCAGGAGAGTTAGAAGGTGCTTATCTCACCGGAGCCCCCCTTTTTAGTCAAATGAGGTGACCATCCTGGAGAGGTGGTGCTCCGTGTCAGGTGGTTACAGGCTAGACCACTGGGCTAGACACTCCAAGTCTCCTCTTCCCAGTGGAGCCAGGGGCTCCTTCCCCCTCGACTTGAGGCTCGGACCAGTGTCCTGTCTCTTTTCTGTGCTCCCCCCGTCCCTCATAACGTTGGTCTCTCTTCTGCAGTATTCTCGGCTTCCGTTCCTCATCCTTCTTGTCCTGTGTATTCTCCCCGAGACTTGCCGCCTTCCTCCCGGTCAGGGGAGCAGTGGATATCCCTCCCAGTTTCTGATGTCCTCCCGGCGTTCCCCAGTTCACGGCCTTCCCATTCGTGACCTTCTCTAGCTCCTTTTCTAGAAAAGCCTCAAAGATCAGGAGGGACAGCCCTCCCACCCCTGCCATCTCTTTCTCCTCACCTTCTTGAATACGTTAGCTTCTCAGGCGTGGGGGCTGAGTCCTTCATTTGACCCCTCACCCGAAGGGACCCTCTTCCTTCCCACCCCCCAGGTCCGGACGAAGGACCACCGCTTCGAGAGCGTCAGCCACCTCATCAGCTACCACATGGACAATCACCTGCCCATCATCTCCGCGGGCAGCGAACTGTGTCTGCAGCAGCCGGTGGAGCGGAAATTGTGATCCGTCCCAGGTGCTTTCCAGAAAGCTCCCTCCCACCTGTCCGCTATTCCCCGACTTCAGGACCTCCCTCTGGGGCGTCCTGTGAGCTTGGCCTTGTGTAGGAGCTGGGCGTAGCGTGGACACTGGGGCTAGCATCCAGCTCAGGGAGAGGGTGTGAGTCAGGAGCCTGGGGCAGAATCCTTCTCCCCAAACCTCACCAAAGTATTGACCTAGAGCGGCCCCTCCCCAGGGCCTTTCCTGTGCCAACCTGATGTCCCCTTCCTCAGGAAGGTGGGTGCTCAAGGCCTGGGCAGCGTGCCTTGTAAGGGAAAACGCCCTGTGACCACAGGCAGCCACCCTCCCGGGAAACGAGGAACAAATCACATCTCCGGTCTCCCCCTGGGCTCAGGGCGCTCCAGCCCCTCTCAGCAGCGCTCCCTGCCCAGTGTGTAAACTTTGTGCCTTTGACTATCTCCTAGTTCTGAAGATACTTTATGCAAAGAGTTCTTGGGCCCCTGAGGCCAAGGATCGGGGTGCTGATCCCCTGGCTTCTGGGGCCCTGCCCTCTCCTTGCTCAGCATCCCTCCAGTTTAGGCTGGGAGGACAGAAGCAGGAGTGGCAGCTGTACCTCTCCTGGGCATATGCCACCTTCACCGATTGCCTCAGAGCTCCCCTCCTGGCCCTGGGGGGGGAGATGGACCCCTCCTTTGCTCAGTGCCTCCTGGCCGGGGCCTTTGTCCCAGGGGTTTGTATATACATATTGTTCCCCCCACCCCTTCCATGTTGCATGCATGTTATATTCTACAGCCAAAGCGTAGCCCTTCCGCGCCCTCCACGCTGCCTCCCTGTGCCAGGGCGGTGGGGGGATGACCGAATTTGGGCTCCCCTGAACTGACAGCTCTCTGAGGTAGATCTTGTGGATGCAGGAATGGGCATTGAGACTCAGAAGCAGTAGACAATCCCCAAATACCATCTGTAGATTTGGATCTGCATTTATTTTTTATGCACATATTTTAGGCTGTAGATTTCCTTTCCTACTTTGTTTTCTATGGCTTATTCTTGAGCACAAAAGGATGGTAATCGATTACATGTATACATCACTGTTGGCATTTTCCTCACCCCAGCCTGCGGCACACTTGGGGTGGGCAGCATTGTCTTTTCAAGGAGACCCAGGTCGGAAGTCAGTTGTGAGCTGGAATAAGAAACACTTGGGCCTCTTACCGGGAGGCTGCGGGGAAGTGCAGCGGAATGAGCCTGGTTCACGGGGTGGGGGTGGACCTAAAACCTGCAGATATTGAAGACCTCGGGCGACTCTCGGGGAGTCTGGGAAGCCCACGACGCCTTAGAAGCCTCCCAGCCCCGTCCCTAACCCTCGCCTCCTTTTTGTGGTTAGATGTTTTCACCGGCCTCACTGATACCAAAGGGAAAGAATCTTCATTAAAGTCCGTATTTCTTCTACCTTGGCCTCAGTCACTGTCGCTACCTGCAGTGTGCCGGGGGCCCTCCGTGTCGGGGAGTTGGGGCGGCGGCGACACCCGTCTGGCCTCGCTCGAGCTGGCGATCGCCCGCGAGCGCTGGGGTGCGCCCGGGGGTGCGCTGGGCGGCACCTTTGGGACCACCGACCGGGGTGACGTTCGAGTTGGCATGGGAACCGCGGGTCCTGGGGTGCGTCTTTCGGCGGCGGCCCTCCCTCCTGCCCCGGGAGCTGGCCCGTGCGGCGGCCTCGCAATCCACGACCCCCGCCCAACCGAGCGGTGGTGAAGCGCTCCCCCTCCCCTCCCCGCGGGGCGCTGGGCGGGCCTATCCCAGGCCCCGCCCCAAGCCCCGCCTCCCCAGCCGCTCATAGGAGGAGGCCGGGCCGACTTCCGGTTCCGGTGGCTGCGGCCGCGGGCGGGCGGGCGGGCTGTGAGGCCGGGAGGAACGCGCAGCGGGCGCTCCTGCTCGGCGCCTGCCCCTCGCTGCCCTCTGGGCGGCCACAGCGCGGGGGCCTGGCTGCCCCCCGACACCCCTTCCGGGCGATGGTGCGACCCGAGGGCGCGTCCGCCTCCCGCCGCCGCTGACCCGGGCCCCCCACTCCATGGCCGCCTCGGCGCCGCCCCCACCGGACAAGCTGGAGGGAGGCGGTGGTCCCGCGCCGCCGCCCGCGCCGCCCAGCACCGGGAGGAAGCAGGGCAAGGCCGGTGAGCGCGCGGCCGCGGGCCGGGGCTGCAGGAGCCGAGGGCGTGGGGCGCTCGGAGAAAGGCTGGGCGGTGGGCAGACGGGGGTCCGTAGGCCGAGGGGCCTGAAGGAGATGGGAGCCGGGGTGAAGCCCTCCAGGGGTGGGGGCAGGTGTCAGAGGTTGAGGATCCGAGGGTTGGGAATTCAGGAGCCGCTTGGAAAGCTGAGGCTACCCAGAGAGGGGATGTCTCTCACGGAAAGGAAGAAGCAGCGGGGAGGGTGATGCAGTTTGCTTTTCACATTACGCCTTTGTTAGTGTTTACTGGATAAGTAAACAAGCTAGCGGAGGTTGAAGTTGGGAGCGTTCCTGCGAGCACGGCTGGGGGAAAGGAGGCTGGGGGACCTCAGGGAAACCTGTTTGTGTTTGCCTTTTGCTCCTCTTCCAGGTTTGCAAATGAAGAGCCCGGAAAAGAAGCGAAGGAAGTCCAACACTCAGGTGAGCGGCGGGCCGGTGGGCGGGAGAATGCCCAGCAGCCCCTCCCCGCGCTCTGTGGCTCCAGGGTCTGTGGCTTGGTCAGGTCCAGGGAGAAGGGAAAGTTCTCTCTCACTGGCTCTGTTTCTGGTCCTTCCCTTCAGCTTCATAACACATTGGCCGGGGAGGAGGATGGGATGATTTGCCCAAAGACCCTGTCAATCAGGATGAGAATCTTCTCCCATTCTTCCTGTCCTGGTTCCCTCATGATAACGCCTACCAGGACTGTGGGTGGTGCTCCAGCAGTTCTGGGAGGTGGGACGTTGTCTGTTTTACACATGAGGAACGTGAGGCTTAAAAAGTTAAATCGTTGCTCCAGGGTCTTGAGGTTATTCAGTGTTAGAGCTGGGATTCCAGCCGAGTTCTGCCTATTTCCAAAGTGCAGTGAATACCGTGGGCTGCGCCTTCTGCTCTGTTGTATCCTAAGGTCCATCTTGATTGTGACGGTCTCAGCTGGCTGGAACCAGCCTCCAAAACGTGCAGCGTGTTTCTGGTGTCCTGGGCTAGCTCTGCGCTCCCCTCCGTGACCCTCTTTCCCTCGTCTGCTCCTCCAGGGCCCTGCGTACTCGCATCTGACGGAGTTTGCGCCACCCCCGACTCCTATGGTGGATCACCTGGTTGCGTCCAACCCTTTTGAGGATGACTTCGGAGCCCCTAAGGTGGGGGGCGCGGCCCCTCCGTTCCTCGGCAGCCCCGTCCCCTTTGGAGGCTTCCGTGTGCAAGGGGGCATGGCAGGCCAGGTGCCCCCGGGCTATGGCGCCGGAGGTGGAGGGGGTCCCCAGCCTCTTCGTCGACAGCACCCCCCTTTCCCTCCCAACCCTATGGGCCCTGCTTTCAACATGCCCCCCCAGGGCCCTGGCTACCCGCCCCCAGGCAACATGAACTTTTCCAGCCAACCCTTCAGCCAGCCGCTGGGTCAGAACTTTAGCCCTCCCGGCGGGCAGATGATGCCAGGCCCAGTGGGGGGGTTCGGCCCCATGATCTCACCCACCATGGGACAGCCTTCCAGAGGGGAGCTGGGCCCTCCTCTCTCCCAGCGCTTTGCCCAGCCGGGGGCTCCATTCGGCCCCTCTCCTCTTCAGAGACCTGGTCCGGGGCTCCCCAGCCTGCCCCCCAACACAAGTCCCTTCCCCGGCCCGGACCCTGGCTTTCCTGGGCCTGGGGTGGAGGATGGGGGCAAGCCCCTGAACCCGCCCGCTCCCACGGCTTTCCCCCAGGAGCCCCACTCGGGCTCCCCAGCTGCTGCCGTTAACGGGAGTCAGCCCAGCTTCCCCCCAAACAGCAGTGGGCGGGGCGGGGGCACTCCCGATGCCAACAGCCTGGCACCCCCTGGCAAGGCAGGGGGGGGCTCGGGGCCCCAGCCTCCGCCAGGCCTGGTGTACCCGTGCGGCGCATGCCGGAGTGAGGTGAACGACGACCAGGATGCCATTCTGTGCGAGGCCTCCTGCCAGAAGTGGTTCCACCGCGAGTGCACGGGCATGACTGAGAGCGCCTACGGGCTGCTGACCACCGAGGCCTCTGCCGTCTGGGCCTGTGATCTCTGCCTCAAGACCAAGGAGATCCAGTCTGTTTACATCCGCGAGGGCATGGGACAGCTGGTGGCTGCCAACGACGGGTGATGCTGGCGCGGGGACCCGGGGAAGCGCGCCTGTTCCTCCCTGCTCCTCCAGGGGGCAGTTCCCGTGCGGGGCTCTGGGTCCTTGTTCCCACTGGCTTTCCATCCCTCGGAGAAGAAACGCAGTGTCTCCCGAGGGCGGAAGAGGACCTGAGGTGGACATGGACAGGCAGGAGCCTGGATCGCTCACTGTTCTGGAACCTCTCCCGCCGAGATCTACAGAGATCCAGGAAACCAAAGCCCTGCCACAGGAGCCATTGTCTGGCGGATGTTTCTGGAGGCCTGGGGGTCTGGCTGGGAGAGAAGAGGCTGGAAGAAGATCCGGAAGGCAGGGGCATCCCTTCTGTAGATGGCGGGAGCGCCCAACACCTGTGCCTAACGCTCCGTCCAGCCCCGCAGCTGCAGCCTTAGCTTTTGGAGTCAGGTGTCAGAGGTTTCTCGCCGGGGGAGTTTGGGTCTCTTCCCATCCCTGCAGTAGCCCTTCCGCGGGCTCTGGGAGAGAGCTGGAGGGAATAAAGAGGGGTTTTCCTCTTTCCCGCTCTCCTCTGCCTCCTCCACAACCTGCTAACTCTTCCCCCTTCAAAGAACCAAATAGCTGGAAGAAACAGGAGGGTTCTTGGCCATGGCAGTTTCCTGGTGATTTGGGGCTTCGAGACGGTAGACGAGAGATGCTGTCGGAACAGTTCTCCCTGGTACCAAAGTTACTGGTCCTTTCCCAGCTTCTCGTGCTTTTTCTTCTCCTCATGACCATATTTTTTGCCAAAAATCGGGAGATGTGGTCTGACCAGAATCTGAGGTTTGGACGGTCCCGGAAGCCTGGACTCGGCGTGGTGCCACCTTCCTCCACCTGCCCATCCGTTGCACCTTGTTAGCGTTGGTCTTCACCTTGTGGTGCCCTATTCCCCCGCCTCCCTGGCTCGGCCGAAGGAAAGCTTGAAAGGCCACCGAGCCCTTATACCTCATTCTTCTGATAAAGGGATCCCTGGCGCAGCCTGTGGCCGGGGAGGCAGCAGGACCCTCATTGCCGAGGGACTTAAATGCAGTTCAGAGCCTGGCGTTCCTTCTCTTTCCCTTGCCATCCGAGTATCCCTGGGGCCTGGTGTTCTAGCAGTTGTCATTCCTCTCAGCCCCAGTTTTGCACTGGGCTTTATTTTTATTTTTTATTTTTAAAGCACTGCCTGCCGGAGCTGGGCCTGGGGCCTGGTCCGGAGCCCCTCACAGCTGCTCTCTCTGGCAGCGCATGCACAGTGACCCAGTGGGCGGGGAAGGCGGGCCTGAGGAGCTCGTTGAGCCCTGGACCCCCAGCATGTGCAGAGAAGACAGGTTTACTGCAGAACTCGCTTGCCGGCCCGCCTTTCAGGGCCCCCTGACCCTGAGGCAGCAGCGGGCAGCCCCCGCCCCTCAGCTTTGTGTGTGTGTGGTTCTGTTTGCCCCCCTTTTATCTGTTGCTATTTTTGTGCTGCCTCCCCCATCTCGGCATTTTGTAAAGTGGCTCCTGGGGGAATATCTGCTTAGTCCCTCATTCCATTGTTTTGGAAGAAAGGAGGGGCGGCGGCAGTGTGATGGGGGGAGGGGTCTTTTGTACGGTTGGATTAATAAAATGACGTGAAAATCCAGACAAGGACTCCTTGCTGTTTATGTGCACAAAGGTTGGAAAGAGCTATCGTTATCACTGGGAAGGGTGCTTGGGGGGGAAGGGGGCTCGGGGGGAGGGAATGTAAGCCTTGAGGGACCCAGGTGGTGGGAATGGCAGAAAGATCTGGTCTTGGGGAACAACCCTGGTTCAGCTGCCGGTTCAGCCTGAGCGGAGAGAGTCCTGTGTGCCCCACCCTGCCCCTGCGTCCTGCTAAGAGAAAGTTTCTTTTCTGAGCACATTCCTGGGCCGGGCCTCGAGCCAAGCGAGAGCTCCGGCTCCTAGGCCTCAGGGAAACCAGCGCCTTTAGCGCTTCTGGGTTTGGCGGCCACCCTCCCACCCCCAGTGCTGGGGTGAGGAGTCAGTGCGGCACCAGGTGGGGAGAGGGGCGCACCTGGCCCAGCAGGCACTTTTGGGCGCTTTTCACAGCCCTCCCCTGTCAGAGCGGCAGTGCTTTCCTTAACCCGCACTGGGGCCCAGGGGGGAGAGGGTGGCGGGAGGGCTATTTCCAACCCGCGATCTGCCCCTCCCCTCCCCCGTCCTGCAGCTGCCCGTGTCCGTCCGGGGCCACGCTGGTCTCTGCCCCCGTCGCCTCCGGAGAGGCACCGTCTGCCTTTCGGTTTGGGGTCTTCCTCCTAATCACTAGGCGCCGGGAAAGGAGGGGAAGTTGCCCCAAATTCAGTTCGTTGGGATTCCAGCCTCCCACCGGGCGGTCAGCCCAGCTTTGTGGGCCACACAGGCCCCTTGTTCCCCGCCTCCCGGCTCTCACCTCCGGCTCTTATTGGCCGAAAGTTTCCGCCCCCTCAGGGAAACTGACTCCCCATTGGCCAGCGCCTGGTCACGTGACTCCCCTCTGGGTCTGGGAACCTGGCGAGGCCGCAACAAGTTCAGCTGAAGGCTGGAGTGGAAGCCGGACCAGGTAATGCCCGGCGGGGAGGGGGCCCCCGGACCGGCTGTGGGGCGGAGGGTAGCGGAGAGGAAGGGCGGAACCCCAAGGGGTGGGCTCCCCCGAGCCTCACAGAGCTGCTTGTCACTGTGAGAAGGAAGACCACGGAGACCAAAACAGGAACTTGCTCTGGCTCCCCCAAGCAAATACTTGTGGCCCCGGGTCCTTGGCTAGAGGTTTGGGGGAACAACTCTTAGAGGGGTTGGAATGAGCTAGACCAGACTTCCCAGCTTTGTACGGAGTGAGAGAGCTCCCCCTTTAGCTGTCTTTTAGGAACAGCAGAGGTCTCTGTCCATCCCTAAAGGACGATGTTGTTGACTCCTGCCTGAATGAAAAGGGAGGGGAAGGGGGGGGTGATGGTGAGAGGAGATCTGAAAACACCGAGGGGGAGGGTGGAGTTAGACCGCAGAAGGAACCTCCTAATAAGGCAGTGAGATGCTGCTGGCCTGGGAGGACGGGGGAATCTTTTGGAATCTTGGGTGAACCCAACCGAGAGAGAGACCGGGGCTCAGAACCCCGAGTGCAGGGGTCCCAGAAAGGTCTCCTGTGGGAGTCTCAGAAGTGTTGGTCTTGTTGACCCAAATACCAGTTGCTGGTTTCCATGAGACAGTGGGTCTGACATCACCCTGGTTGCCATGGTGCTTGGTTCTGGAGGACCCGAGCAGGCTGTACACCAGCCAGGGATAAACAGGGACTTCAGCCCGAGCTGCTGCCACTTCCTTCCTGCCACCACCTGTTAGTAGTCACACACAGCAGCGGGGGCTGGGGAGCGATGACACGCGGAGGAGGGGCCTGAGAGCAGAAGGCTGCTCGGCAGGGGCTCTGGATGCCTGTGAAGCTGGTCGGGAGTGACTTGGAATCGCTGCAGCCGTGCTCCCGGCTCCCGGTGGGACGGTTTGTGTGTCTGGGAGGCATCGGCCCTGCGGAAGACATCTGTCCTGGGCTTGGCTCTGGAAGGGCCACGAGAGGTTGTAGGGCGCTGTGCCCCTTACACCTGCTCAGATGGTAGGGGTGGTTTCCCAGGGCAGGACTGCCATCCATCTCCCCAGCCTCCCTTCCCTCCAGCCTCCCTTTCCCCCAGCGTCCCTACAGAGTCCTTTCCCACTTGCCACCCGTCTAGCCCGCAGGAAGGCGCTGTTTATCCTCCTCTGAAGGGTCACAGGTCAAGACTGGGGAGCGGCCAGCCGTTCTCTTCCCTCACCTTTATGCCAAGTTCCAGTGGCAGCTGCCCAGCCTGCGGGGCTTTGGATGAAGGGACCGGTCCCTCTCTTTTCGCCCTGCTCTGCTTTAGGCTCTGGAAGCTGGGGGACTTCCTGCGCCCGCCCTGCTAAGTCAGAGAGATCCAGGGGGAGGCCCGCAGCCCCGGCTTCGGCAAACTGTAAAGTCTTTATCCCTGAGAGTGGCCAGGAAGCCTTTTCCCCAGTCCCCTCCCGGTTCCCTAATCAGGGGTCCTCAAACTTTTTAAAGTGGGGGCCAGATCACAGTCCCTCAGAGAGCTGGAGGGCCGGACTATATGAACTACTAATTCCTACTGTAACACCTCGGCTGCGCTCACTGCCCAAAAAACCTGGCGGGCGGGATCAGACTCCTCTGCGGGCCGCATGTGGCCTGCGGACCGTAGTTTGAAGACCCCTGCAGATGAAGCTGGGGGTTACTAATAAGGGAGCAGGATTTAGAACGGAGAGTGAGGATGACCAAATACTTACTAAAGGTACATTCAGGTGGATCTAAGCTATGCCAGTTAGTCTCAACCCTGCCTGCAGGTGAGAATCATCCGGGAGATTTCAAAAAAGGCCCATGTGGCTCAGGTGGTTGAGCATCACTCCATGCACCGAGAGGTCGCTAGTTCGATTCCCTGTCAGGGTACATGCCGGGGTGCCAGCTTGATCCTGCAGTGGGTGTGCAGGAGGCCGCCGATTGATGCTTCTCATTGTTTCTCTCTCTCTGCCATCAATAAAGAAAAAAATGTATGTATATAAAATGCCTGAACCTGATCCGTAGATAATACTATCTATTGAATCAGATCAAAATCTTAGGTGATTCCAGTGTGCAGCCAGTGTTTTTAAAATTTATTTAAGAGAGAGACAGAGAAACTTGGTTTGTTGTTCCATGTATTTATATATTCATTGCTTGCTTCCTGTATGTGCCCTGACTGGGGATGGGACCCACAACCTTGGTGTATCAGGATGATGCTCTAACCAACCAAGCTCCCCAGCCAGGGGTTCCCGACACTGGCCTGAGATGGGTGGGTGGGTGGGTGGGTGAGTGGGAGACTTCGGGCTGCAGGAGGCTCTGGAGCTTTCTCTTTCTGCCCTGGGAGAAAAGGTAATGGCTGTGGGAGAGTCTGTCGGGGTGAAGGGAGGGCGGCCTGTTTTCCTCACTCTCCCGAGCTGCTCGTCTTTGCAAGTCAGATCGGTCACTTTTTGGCCTTCATCTGCCGTGACGGCAGCAGGAGCGAGCTGGCTGGGTTATTCCCCAAAGTCTTTCCAGGCCTCTGCCTCACTGACCTCTCAAGGTCAGTTCAGTTTCCCAAGACCCTGTTGGTGCCTGGGAGAGGCGGGCTTCTCCGTGGCTGTCCGTCCTCAGGTTCTGATTTGCAAGGCAAATGCCGCCCAGAAGAGCTGGAACCAGGCTGGTTCTGGAAGCTGCTGCCTGGTCGGTCCTTAAGCCTCGGAGCCCAGCCTGCTGCTCCCTCCATCCCGCCTCCCCTGAAGGGAGCAGGGTTGTTGAATCTCTTCTCCGCAGGTGCCGGCCTCAGGGACCCCAGCCACCATGGCCTCCTGCCCGGATTCGGACAACAGCTGGGTGCTGGCCGGCTCAGAGGTAGGAAGAGCAGCCTGGGAACCACACTGGGGGGGGGGGGGGTGTCCTGCAGGATCAGGCTGCTTTCTGGGTCTCTTCCTTCCTTGTCCTGACGGTCACCTGCATCACCTCCTGCGGCCGGGAGAGGAACTGGTGGCCGGGAGAGGAAACCGGGCCCAGGGGCCATGTGCTGGACTGGGCCATGGCCGGGAAGAGGGGTGGCGTGGGATGAGCTGTGAGAAGTCAGGAAGAGTGCTGGTGGGGAGACCTGCGTGAGCCGTTCTGGGGAGACTGTGAGGAGGCCCCGTGGATAAGGTTGCGACGTAGGCCAGTGTTGGAGGAGGTTAGGGGCTGGGACCCTCTGGAAGGGAACCTGCGAAGGGCCTGGCTCGGGCATTCAGGCCTGGTTCTTAGGGGAAATCACCGAAGGGCTCTGAGTCCGACGACATCAGGACCTGCGCGGGGGCAGAGGGTGAGGCCACCGTGTGGCTGGCAGCAATAGCGTGGAGTGTGTGTAAGATCTGTATCCAGGAAGTTGGTGGGGCAGGGACCCAGGGGCCTCCTGTGCTCCTCAAGCCACTGAGACGGACGAAGGGTCCCGCAGGCCGGAGGACTGAGTGGCCGGAGGAAGTGTGTAAAGGGATCCGAACCCCAGGGGCTTGGTGAGTTAGAAGCGCCAGGAGGAGAGAGGGCGAGGAGCCCCTGGGGGAGTCAGCGGGGGGTGGGGAGGGGGGTGAGGCAGCCGCACTCGGTGGCGCTGGAGCAGGACACAGGGCCAAGCTCGCCAGTGGAGAGGGCGGACACTCTGCTGTCACTCGGCCAGACCCCTGGGTGCCTTTGCTGGCCGCTGGGCGTTTGACCGTAAAAGGGGGTTGTGACTCTTGCCTTGCAGAGGTGGCCACGAGAAGGAAGTGATTGGAAAACTGCAAAGACACATACTAAGGCCAGGCATGGTGGCGGGAGGGATGGCGGGAGCCAGGATGGGGGACGCGGGCGATGGGCCTCTGAGGAGGAGCGTGCAGAGGAGAGGCTGGCAGCTCCGCGGGGGACGGGCAGGCCGGGGTGGGGGGGTGGGTGGGCTTCTGCGAGCAGCTGCTGGGAGAGGGGTGTGTGGGCGGGGGACCAAGGCCCGCGAAGCTAAGAGGATGTAAGTGAAGGGGCAGCCTGTTGGGTGGGCAGCTGTAGGGAAGCCGTGGGGCCATGGCGGTGACCCAGGGGCCTTGGTTCTCTTGCTTCTTCCTCCTCCCACCTGCCAGCCAGGAGCTGGCCCTCTTGGTGGGGAGGGAGGTGCTGGTGGCCTGGCTCTGTGTAGCCGGCTTCCGGTGGGGCAGTTTGCACCGTGCCCAGGGCTTGGGTCCAGGGGTGCTTCTTTGTGGAACAGACACGGAGCCTCTGACCATTCCTCAGGGCACAAGTGCGGCTAAGGAAGGGCCACACACCACTTTGAGCTGTGATGCTGCAGCGCCAGCCGGCCCCTCCCTTCCCCTCCCCTGCTCTCCCTTCCTCTTCCCTGCTCTCCCTTCCCCTCCTCTGCCCTCCCTTCCCTTCCCCTCTTCTGCCCTCCCTCCCCCTCTTCTGCTCTCCCTCCCTTCCCCTCCCCTGCCTTCCCCTCTGCTGCTCTCCCCTCCCCTCCCCTGTCCTCCCTTCCCTTCTCTTCTTCTGCCCTCTTTTCCCTTCCCCTCCCCCCTGCCCTCTCCTGCCCTGCCCTCCCCTCCCCTCAGACCAGCTCGTCACGCAGTGTCTTCCATTCCTGTGCCTGTGGGTGGGTGCCTGCGCAGTGCAGCTGGTCCCAGGGACCCCGGCGAAGGCCCCGTGCCCCGGGGCGTGTCCTGTGGTCCCTCCTCTGCAGCACCTCCTGCTTTCGCTCCTTCCCCCAGAGCCTGCCTGTGGAGACCCTGGGCCCAGGGTCCACGATGGACCCAGACCCACGGAGAGCTCCCCCGGCCCCTCAGAGCGCCCCCAAGGCCAATGGTGAAGAGCTAGCTGGGACCGCGGATGGAGAAGGTACAGGGGCCTGGCTGAGGGCGGGTGCAGCCCTCTCTCCTCTGTCTCCTAGGGTTCCCATTTCACCGGGGAAAGGGAGACTGGTTAGTCTTAGTTCCCACGTTAACCTCAGTTGAAGATATGCTTCCCCCCTCCATCCTGGCTCCCCCCGCCTCTCCCAGCCCGGCTGGGGCCTGCAGGGGCCCCGGGGCGGCCGAGGAGGAGTGGCTGAGAGGCTCCGGGCCTTTCCTTCCGCTGCAGAGACCCTCCCCGAGCGGGACAGCTCCCAGCCCGGTGCCCCGCCGCCAGAGGAGGCAGAGGCCCAGGTGAGGACTCCAGGGGGATGGGGAGGGGGGGGGAGAAGGAAGCGGGAAGGGCCGGGAATGCTCATGGCTGTGTCTCCATCAGGACGTCCCGGAAGGCGATGGCGATGACACGGAGCTCCCTGGCTCCGGAGACACGGTGGCCCTGGGAGACGTGGAGGAGACCCCCGAGGTGGCAGACCTGGGACCCGACACCCAGGACCCGGAGGACCAGAGCTTCCCGCAGAGCCTGCCCTCACCTCCCAGTGCAGGTGCGGGCCCCTCATCTCCCTTTGGCACAGAGGCCTGGCTGTGGGGTAGCCCTCACCCCGGAGCCTCGCTCTGGCCCAGGCCGGAGGACTAGGTTAGCGCCTCCTTAAATTCTGTCAGTGAGTCCTCAGCACCAGCCCGAGGCTCAGAGAGGGCAAGTGACTTGGCCAAGGTCACACAGCTGATAAGTGGCCGGGCTGAGATCTGGTTGACTCCTTCCGCTCTGCCATTGGGCCTCCTCTTTTCTTGCCTCTGGATTCTACTCATGCCCTGCGCCCCTTCCAGGGGCTGGCTCTTTGCTTGTGGGTGGCTCATGGCCTGGGTACGAGGCAGACGAGACCGAGCCCAGGTGAAGGGCAGACCAGTGAGGGGCGCAGAAGGAGCTGTTATTCAGTTGCCGTCACAGGAGGAGGAAGCTGGTGCAGTCGGGACAGGCTGAGGGCAAAGAGAAGCAGGTGTCCCTGGGGAAAGGATGACACAGGACCTGAGTGGAGCCTGGGCCATACATTTGGCTTTTGGTAGGTGGGGTAGGAGGAGGAGAACATTCCAGGCCAAGGCGGCAGACCCCTGGGTCAGCAGAGGGCTGGGGTCGCCCGTCCTGTACTGAGGAGGCTGCACCGGGGTGTGAGTCCATCTCTGTGAAGGTGACAGGGTGGAGGTAGAGGCCAGGCCTCGGCCATTTAGGAGGTTCCTGGACCAAGGCAGATGCAGGCGTGTGATGTGAGGGTGTTGGCATGTTGAACTGTCTGGGTGGGAGGTGAAGGTGGGCAGGCAGACATACCCGGAGCTCCAGGGAGGCCCGGCGGGCGCTACAGATTCATCTCTGGGGGGCCGTCAGCGTGTGGGGGAGACCCCGGGAGGCTGTGTGCACAGCGCAGAGAGCCGAGAGCCGAGAGGGAGTCAGGAGAGCCGAGGGACCGAGCCGAGGGACCGAGCCGACGGGGGCCGTTCGGACTGGCTGGGCGGGTGGGAATGGCTGTGGGCTGAGCGGAGGCCCGTGGGGAGGGCAGTGCTTTTAGGATGAAGCTGCTCGTGCAGTTGGCAGACGGAAGGCCTGGTCTCCCGCCTCCTGATCGGGCGGGGCTGCCGTCCATGCCAGGCAGACACGGGCAGGGTCTCCCCGTGCCCTTCTGTGTGCCAGGGCTCTCAGCCCCCCGTGCCCTCCTTCACGCCCCTCTCCCTGTGTCCCGGCCCTCCCTCCCTGTCCCCATCCTCCCTCCAGCGTGGACCGGGGAGGCGGCCCGCTGCACCAGCAGCGAGGAGGACACGGACGCCGACGCGGAGGGCCTGCGGCGGCGCCGGCGGGGCTGGGAGCCCGGCGCCCCTCCCCCCGAGGGGCCCCTGCGGGCGGAGGCCCCGGCCGGCGGCCAGGCTGTGCGCGGGGAGCCGGGCATCTCCCTCCACATGTGCCTCCTCGGGGCCCTGGTCCTGCTGGGCCTGGGCATCCTTCTCTTCTCAGGTGAGGCTGCCCCCCCCCCCCCGGGCCCTGGGGCCTCTGCCCTGGCCCCTGCTGCCCCCCTGCCCTTCCCCTCCGCCCCCCTCCCCTGAGGCCTCACCAGCTGCTCTGTCTCCCTGCCCAGGTGGCCTCTCGGAGTCTGAGAACGGTGAGTGGGGAGGGTCTGTCCCCTCCCAGCCCCGAGGGAGGCCCGTGGGGCGGCTCTGGGTCAGCAGTAGGGATGCTGGGGCTGGACATTTTGCCTCCTTATGCCTCGTCAGCGTTCGGAGTAAGCCATGGCCCTTGACCTGCCTGGCCCGCAGGCATGGGAGGGTCCAGGGCAGGAGGTGGCTGTGTGGGGGGCTCTCTGTGCCCCGGGGCCAGCCTCAGGACTCCTGTGCCTCAGGGGCCCTGGAGGAGGTGGAAATGCAGGTCTTCCCAGATGCCGCGGTGGACCACGAGGTGGCGGATGCTGCGGGGGATGGGCAGGTACGTGACAGTCCGTGGCGTGTGGGCCTGTGGGGGCGTTCCGGGCTGCGGGGCAGGCGGCTCACCGGCCCCTCTGCCCTCAGGACGGGCGAAGGCAGCAGCCGCAGGCCTCAGCGCCCCCTGACGGTGCCCCCAGCCTGCAGAACATGGCCCTCCTGCTGGATAAGCTGGCCAAGGAGAACCAGGACATCCGGCTGCTGCAGGCCCAGCTGCAGGTGGGCACAGGCAGGAAGGCGTGGGCGAGGCCAGGCCCCCTCCTAGGCCCGGGGTCTGTCCTAGTGTCCTCCCCACAATGAAACGGACCAGCAGGCCACCTGCCTGGTTCTCCCAGGCCCCTCGTGCTCACGGTCAGGCCAGGGCTGGCCTCCCCGTTTCCGGTGACTCTCCGCCTCCGATGAATGCTATGCTCTGCCTGGCGATGGTGCGGAGGAGGATAAGAACAGGCCCCGGGCAGCGAAGGCCACATACTGGCTCTCCTGTGTCTGGGAGCAGTGTGTGCTGCTAGAAGGATGTGGACGCTCAGGCCTGTGTGGGGATTTGGCAGGAGGTCTAGGGCAGGAGGCGAGTGGGGAGGAGGACTAGGACCCAATCCTCCGAGTGTCCCAGGCCATACCACACCGGAATGGGATTTGGGTGGGAGCCTGTAGGCCCATCCTGAGAAGACCCTCGATGGCGCGCTCCCTCCCTCTGCCCACTCCAGGCCCAGAAGGAAGAGCTCCAGAGCCTGATGCAGCGGCCCAACGTGCTGGAAGCGGAGAACGCCCAGCTCCGGGGGGCCCTGCAGCACGGCGAGGCCTCGCAGAGGGCCCTGCAGTCCGAGCTGCAGCAGCTGCGGGCCCGCCTGCAGGGCCTGGAGGCCGCCTGCCTCCGGGGAGCGGACGGGGCGTGCCTCAGCCCGGGCCGAGGCCCGCAGGGTGGCCGGGCCCCCAAGGAGCCGGGCCCTCCAGGGCAGGAGCCGGGCCCTGGCTTCCTGGAGCAGAAGGAACAGCTGGAGGCCGAGGCCCAGGCGCTGAGGCGGGAGCTGGAGAGGCAGCAGCGGATCCTGGGGTCGGTGCAGCGAGACCTGGAGCAGAGCCTGAGGGAGGCAGGCCGCGGGGACCCGGCTCACGCCGGCCTCGCCGAGCTGGGCCACCGGCTGGCCCAGAAGCTGCAGGGCCTGGGGGCCTGGGGCCAGCACCCGGGGGTCCCTGGCAACGCCTCCTCAGAAGCTGGGAGCCAGGAGCCCCCCTTCCAGAGTCCCAGAGAGCGGGGTGGGAAGGAGAAGTGGCGGGGCGGGCCCGGGGACCGGCAGGCTGAGCCCTGGAAGCGCAGGAAGGAGGAGTCCGGCCGGGAGCGGAGGGAGAGCTGGGGGGGCAAGGAGGACAGGGGGGGCAAGGAGGACAGGGCGGGCAGGCCAAGGGCGGAGGAGCAGGGCCGGGACAGGAAGCGGCAGGGCCCCAAGGAGTCCCCCAGGAAACACGGAGAAAGGCAGAAGCACCCTCAGGGGAAGGAGGGGGCTGAAGGCCGGCACGGCCCTCAGCCGGCCTGGGCAGAGCTGTCCGGGCACAAGTACCGGGCGCCGCAGGGCTGCGCGGGCGTGCGGGAGTGCGCCCGGCAGGAGGGCCTGGCCCTCTTCGGCACGGAGCTGGCCCCGGTGCGGCAGCAGGAGTTGGCCTCCCTGCTCAGGACCTACCTGGCGCGGCTGCCCTGGGCCGGGCCGCTGGCCGAGCAGCTGCCTCTCTCGCCCGCGTACTTCGGAGAGGACGGCGTCTTCCGCCACGACCGCCTGCGCTTCCGGGACTTCGTGGACGCCCTGGAGGACAGCCTGGAGGAGGCAGCCGAGAGGCAGACTGGCGACGACGACGAGGTGGACGACTTCGAGGACTTCATCCTCGGCCACTTCTTTGGGGACAAGGCCCTGAGGAAGAGGTGGGCGGCTGGGGGGTGTTGGCGGGACAGCGGAGAAGGGGCGAGGGGGTACGTGTGCGAGGGAGTGAGGGTCCTGAGTCCAGGGCATTCCACTTTGAGTCCTCATCTCCACTTGTAGTCACCCACCTGCCCCCGGCTTCTTTTTAAAAAAAAAAAAAAAATATTTTATTGATTTTTTACAGAGAGGAAGAGGGAGGAATAGAGAGTTAGAAACATCGATGAGAAAGAATCATCGACCAGCTGCCTCCTGCACACCCCCTACTGGGGATGTGCCCGCAAGCAAGGCACATGCCCTTGACCGGAATCGAACCCGGGACCTTTCAGTCCGCAGGCCTACGCTCTATCCACTGAGCCAACCGGTCTCAGTAAGGCTTTCGGATACTTTCCCATCTTGGCGGGCAGGACGCCCACGCGCCAGAGGGATTCCCCGTTGGGCTGGGGATCCCCTTCCCCAGCTGTCCTGTCCCACCTACTGGCCCGGCCCAGGGGTGAGGGAGACTGCTCCCGCCCTCCTGCCTCCCCAGCCGGGCCTTCGTCCTGGAGGCCAGTCTGGCCCCCGTATGGCTGGTGGTGGCTGCTTTAGGCGGAAGGGCGTCCCCCTTCTCCTCTGGGGACCCCTTCTCCTCACATGGCCTTGTCCTCTAACCTCTTCTTCCTGCCCTGCCCCCCCCCCCCCCAGGCCGGGGAAGAAAGACAAGCACACCCGGAGCCCCAGGCCCGTGGGGCCCAGGGAGGAGCACAGCCACCACCGCAGAGGCTGAGGCTGCGCTGGCGATGTCCGCCCGCCCGGGACTGAAGCCGCCGTACCTGGCTCCGTGGGTGTCCTAGGACGTCCCTCTGAGGGCAGACGGCACCCAGCCCTGCACTGATGCCACTTCTGCGAGGAGAAGGCCTTCGCTGGGCTGCCTCGCTCTCTATGCAAACGTATCCAAATGCTCAGGGCCCGGCCACGACCCCGCAGTCTGGTGTGTCCGCCAATGTGAAAGGGGGTGGGGGGAGAAGCCTGGTTTGGGGGGTGGGTGGGGCGGGGTGGGGGGATGGCATTCTGATCTGGAAGCTGAAGAGCTTTCCTCCTCTCCTGACCGCACCCTGGGGTTGGAGGGCTGCCGGCTGGAGGCCGCTGTCAGGCTTTCCCAGGGGTTTCAGTGGGTTCGGAAGCCGCTCTCCCCAGAGGGCGAAGCCCCCTTTCTGCCCAGCTCCCCACCCGGCCTCGCTGCCCCCCTGGAACTGTAGACTCCGATCACAATAAAGAGCTGCTGGAGCCAGGCCTTGTCGCTCAGTGGTTGAGTGCTGACCTATGAACCAGGAAGTCACGGCTCGATTCCCAGGCAGGGCACATGCCAGTGGGGGGCGTGGAGGAGGCAGCCCATCCATGATTCTCTCTCATCACTGATGTTTCCGTCTCTCTCCCTCTCCCTTCCTCTCTCTGAAATCAATAATAATAATAAAAAAAATGCTGTTGGAGCCCTGGCTGGTGTTGCTCAGTGGTTTGAGCATCGTCCAGTGCACGGAAAGGCTGCTGTTTCGATTCTGGGGTTCGATTCCAGTCAGGACACATGTCCGGGTTTCAGGCTCAATCTCTAGTGGGGGGTGTGCAGGAGGCAGCCAGTCATGTTTGCTTCCCCCCCCCCCCAAACAAAAACAAAAACAAAAACAAAAACAAAACAAGAGCTGTTGGAGCTGAGCCATTGGAGGGGCTGTCACTTGTGTGGTTGCTAATTGCAGGGACACATGCTCCCATACGCCCCCCCCCATCAACTTCAGTCCCCTGGGCTGGAGCACCCCATGGGAGATGGAAAGACGTGAGCGCGGGTTCAGATCCTGGCTGAGTGATCTTGGGCCAGTTAGCACGTTAGGCGCCCAGCCTGTTTGCCTTCAGGACGGGAAATCTAGTGTCAGTCACCAGTGACGGATGGCGCTTACTGTGTTCATCTCCTGTGTTTCTTATCCCCATTAACGGGGTTTGGGGGGTAGGAGGGGGGAGAGTAAATAAAGCAATGGAAGCAAGACGTCCAGTATTTGGCACTCGGAAGTTATTTCATGCTAAAAGACGCACAGGTATAACGCATGGACACGAATGTGTGGCGATGGCAGAGGGAAGGAGGGGGCTAGGCCAAGGGGGGTGCAGGGGGAGAATGGAGACATCTATCATCTGTAATAGTGTCAATAGTAAAAATAAAGTTTTCATTCCCCCTTTAAAAAAATGTTTTTACTGCTTCTTTTAGAGAGGAAGGGAGAGGGAGAAGGAGAAACATTGATCGATGTGTCATCCATCCGCTGCCTCCTGCACGCCCCCTACTGGGGTCAAGCATCCAACCTGGGCATGCGCCCTGGCCGGGAGTGTCGAACCCGGGACCTCTTGGTCTGTGGGACCACACTCAATCCACTGAGCCATGCCAGCTGGGCTCACTCCCTTTGGAGGGAGGAAAGGACCCCCCCCCCCCTCCCCAAAGCAGGCTTCTGGGGTGGGGAGGAGAGGGAGCCACTAGGTGGCGCCCTGGCTCCACATTTGCTCCAGGTCTGGTTCCAGGACTGCCAGTGAGAGCACTCCAACTCTCCCGTCCACCCCACTGCCCCGGCCTGCTCGCTGGCTTTCCCAAGAAGACCCGCTCCCTTAGGCTGTGCTTTAGGAGGGGTGGTTCCTGATACCCGGGGAACTCCCTGGGGGCAGGATGAGGTGTGGCTTCAGGCCGGTGAGGACGTTGGTAAAGGGGAGAGGGCGGCGGGGCAGCCGTGCCGATGTGACTGTGGCACCGCGATGTGCCGCTCCCTGTAAGGGCCGCGGGTCAGCCCCCTGGGCTCAGCTGTGGGGTTGGGAGGGGCAGGGCCGGCTGCAGGTGGAGCAGGGACCCCACATTCCACAAGTGCTTTCGGCAGCAAGCCCGGAGGAGCCTCCTCCCAGGCGGAGTCAGTGACGGGGGCTGCGTGCTCTGCAGAGGCGTTGGGAGGAGCAGGTACCGTGGGTGGAGGGCCGGTCTGGGGCTGGCACCCCAGCTCCGTGGACCGTTGTCCCTCCCTCGGAAGCCGTCGCGCCCTGTCCGCCCCGCTCAGCTGCCCGCGGACGGTGAACTTGGGTTTCCAGGAGGGGGTTCCGGCTGGAAGGCGGGTGGGACACTGTGTCTTGGGGAGGATGGGGGGGGGCTGGTTAGGGGAGGGACACACCTGGCCTCCCTGGGTTCCCAGAGGGCGTTGGTGTGGGGTGTCTCAGTTTCGTTTCTAGGGCCCGTTTCCTTCGTTTGCATAACGGACTCTCTGGGAGGCTAGGAAGTTCCCCCAAGCACCCCCTCTTCCGTGCCCACTCAGGAAGCAGCTAGGCTGCGATGGAGGTTTCTGAAAGGGCTGGACCAGAGAGAGAGAGAGCCAGGAAACCAGGGGTCTGATGGGGAGGGCCATGCCCCGGGGTGGGGGCGGGAAGGGCATTGGCCACGCTGATGACCCCTCTCTCGGGGCGCCCTGGCGGGCCATTGGGCCCCTCTCTCCATCCCACGCACTCACCCGCCTCAGCACGGCCCCAGGTCCCGGGCCCCGGGGTGCTCCTGATGACGGGCTCTGGGTAGAGATGCGCCAAAGAGGCTGGCACTGGGCGGCAGGCTTCTGCCTCCCCCCCCCCCCCCACTCCCGGGCTTGGGGACAGCTTGGCTGGGCGGGAAGCAGGAGCCAGTGGGGAGCCTGCTTTGGGCCTGCCAGCGTGAGCTCTGGGTGTGCTGAGCTCGTGGCTTTTCTGCCCTCTCCCCTGGGAAATCCCCAGCGAAGAGCAAAGCCCCGGTGCCTCTGGGGAGTCCCTGGAGCAGGGGTGGCCCTCGGGTGCCTTCGCCTCTCAGATGGAAAAATTCTGCTCCCTTTGGTCAGTCCCCAGCACTCATTCTCCCTGCCGTCGTCCACATTCCATCCTTCCCTCATTCTTCAGCTGTGGCCCCTTTTCTCAGCCCCTCTCGCCGCAGTCCTTTCCATTGCCCCCAGCTCTGCCTCCTCATCACCCCCCTCCAGCCCTTGGCTCCCCGTCTCCCCGTCCTCCAGGCCCCCTGTGCCCACTGCTTCCGTTCCCACCCACTCGGGGTGACAGGGTTGGGTGGTGGGTCCCCTTTAAGCTCGGTCCTCTCCGTAAGTTCCTTCAGGTCATAGACGTGTGTTCCTTTTAGAACTGCTCCCCGGCCACTGCCCTCTCGCCCAAGCCCAGACGCCGGGCTGCCTGGCTGTGGCCAGAGGAACCTCCCGGGGCCACCCCGAGGCCAGGACATCTCCTCACTCCGCCCTGTTCTGGGACAGCTGTTCCCGATCCCTTCACACTCCGCCTGCTCACGGCAGGGCTGGCAGGGGCGCCGCAGGGCGGCGGCGGGGGTGTTACTGTCCTAAATCCGGACAACCGGCCCCTCCCGCCACTTCCCTCGGCCTCCGGAGCCACAGAAGCCCCGTGTCACCAGTTCTGATTGCACAGTCTGAGCTCCCGATCCCTCCCCTGTGGGCGCTCTGCCCTAAGGCTGCTGCCCATCTCTTCGGCAGATTCCGACAAAAATGGGCGGGCCCTTTCCACACGCACCTGCTCTTTAATCTTTTTAAAAATTATTAATATATTTCTTTATTGATTTCAGAGAGGAAGGGAGAGGGATAGAGAGCTAGAAACATCGATGAGAGAGAAACACCGATCAGCTGCCTCCTGCACACCCACCACTGGGGATGTGCCCACAACCAAGGTACATGCCCTTGATGGGAATCAAACCTGGGACCTCTCAGTCCGCAGACCGATGCTCTATTATCCACTGAGCCAAACCGGTTTCGGCTTACTTACTTTTTTTGAATGGACAGCACGTGTATGGAAGCTGGAGCTGTGAAACAGGAAGTGCTTCGGATAGTTTAGAAGCGAAAGGAGAGCGGCTGGGCGGGGCTGCGCTGGCTCCCGGGAAGCCGGAGAGAAGGCGCCTGGGAGACAGGCTCAGGGGGCCAGCCCACGGTGAGCTGTCTCTGCCCCGGGCCCCCTGGTTGCAGGTCTCCTGGGCACCTTCGGGTGAAGGAGATGAATGGCTGAGAGGGGAGACAGGTGTGGTCGGTGGCGGTTGAGCGTCGACCTATGGCCCAGGAGGTCACGGTTCAATTCCCGGTCAGGGCACACGCCCGGGTTGCAGCTCGGTCCCCAGTGTGGGGCGTGCAGGAGGCAGCCGATCTGTGATTTTCTCTCATCATGGATGTTTTTATCTCTCTCCCCCTTTCCCTTCCTCTCTGAAGTCAGTAGAAATGTATTTAAAAAAAATGTATATAAAAGAAAAAGGAAGGCGTGGGCAGGGCCTGATTTGGATTAGTGAAGTGGAAAGGACGGGTGGGACCCGACCGGGACAGGGCAGAGCCAAGGACTCATGGGCTCCTGCCTCCGGCGGGATGACTACCTCCTCCTGCAGCTGCCGCGCTGGGAGAGGAGGAAAGGCCACGGAGGGGGGGTCAGCTGACCGCGCTGGGGTGGGTCCGGGAAGCGGCTGGGCTAGATTTTCAGGATCTGAGAGGAGATAGAGCAACCCTCCCAGCAGATCCCTCTCTGCTCCACCAAGCTGCATGTCCCATCTCGCCCCCAATTCCTCTCCGGGGCAGGGCCCCCTGGAGACTTTCTTACCGGCACCAGGCACTTCCCTTGACTAAGCCTGAGGGAGTGCCCCTTTCCATGTCAAATGCCAGGTCATGGGACTGTGGCCGGACAGGCAGAAACTCGAAGCCAAGAGCCGCGGAGAGGAAAATGTTACAACAGCCCCCCCCCCCCCCCCCACACACACACACACAAGGTCAACTACCCACAGGCCACACGGAGCAGCCATATGCCCGCTGTCTGGGATGCAGGCCACACGGAGCAGCCATATGCCCGCCGTCTGGGACGCGGCCGTGGGCCCCTGCTGATCAGCGTGTAGGGAGGCGTCCGTGAAGAAACCGCGAGGCTCCAGGAAGCAGGCCGTGAACTTTCCAGAACCTTCCGTACCTCGGAGGTAAGACCATGACCGCCTCTCTTTGCAGATGAGGAACCTGAGGTAGAGAGAGGCGGGACTCGCCTAAGGTCCCGTCCTAGATGACGAGTGACAGTGTGGGAAGACCGCCCGGCAGCCCTGAGCACAGACCCCAGCGGGCACTGGGAATGTCCTCCCTGCTGGCGGGCTCGGAGGCTGGAAGCAATATCTCCGTTCCCATCTGCCTTCTCTGAGCCCACGCCTCCTCTCCGGCCTGACTGCCCCCCCTCCAGCCACCTGGGCCCCGCCCTGAGCGCTTTCTCTCCGGCACCAGCTGCCACCGGAGAGGCCCAGCGTGTGGGCAGGAAATGGCCCCTGGAAAACCTTCACAAGCACCATATCCACCTCTTTTGTTGCCCAGCGGTGGAAACCAAGGCCCAGATAGGGAAGTGACTTGTCCAAGGTCACAAAGCTCGCGAGGGACAGAGTGGAGACCAGAGCCCATGGCTGCTGACTCCCGACGAAGAGTCCCTGTTGCTCCTCCCTCCCCTCCCCTTCCTTCCTCTCCTTTCCTCACCCCTCCCTTTCTCTCCTCTTCCCACCCCTCCCCTCCCCTCCCTTTCCCACCCTTTCCCTCCCCTCTCCATCCCTCTCCTCCCCTCCCCTCCCCTCCCTTCCCCTTCTCTCCCCTCCCCTCCCCTCCCCTCCCCTTTCTCTCCCCTTTCCTCCCCTTCCCTCCCCTCCTCTCTGGCTCTTCAGGTTGGGCATTTTGGCTCTGAGATTGCTCCTTAAAGCAGGTTCCTTCTCTTGCTGTCCCTGACTGCGCTCCTGGCTCCTTCCGCAGAGATGGCTGGCAATGGCCACAGTGAGGCAGCCACTCAGTGATTCTCTCATCATTGATGTTTCTCTCTCTCCCTCTCCCTTCCTCTCTGAAATCAATAAAATACATTAAAAAATAAACATCATTATTTATTTTAATAAATAAAATCGTTAAAAAACAGTCAAATGAAATCAGTGACTTAAAAAAAATATATACTGTATATATATATTTCAGAGAGGAAGGGAGAGGGAGAGAGAAACATCAATGATGAAAAGAATCACTGAGCGGCTGCCTCCTGCACATCCCCTACTGGGGATGAAGCCCGAAACCCGGGTATGTGCCCTTGAGCAGAATTGAACCCGGGACCCTTCAGTCTGCAGGCCGACGCTCTATCCACTGAGCAAAACTGGCTAGGGCAGTAAATGACTCTTTCATAGCATTTGAAATGGGTTTAGTTCCTCAGCTCCAAGGTTTGCATTCACTACAAAATAATATAAAAAAACAAAAATATCTAAATCACCAATCTTTCTCCCCTGGCCAGTGTGGCTCCGTTGGCTGGGCGCTGGTTGGACTCCCTGTCAGGGCACATGCCTGGCTTGTGGGCTCCATCCCTCGTCGGGGTGCACAGGAGGCTCCAGCCTGCCGTTGGTCTGCGGGAGGGGCACACTCTCACCGGAAGGCACATTGCCGGTGGCATTTCTTTTTTATTTTATTTTTATTGATTTCAGAGAGGAAGGGAGACGGAGAGAGAGAAACATCAATGACGAGAGAGATCATTGGCTGCCCCCTACACATCCCACACTGGGGATCGAGCCCGCGTGCAACCTGGGTATGTGCCCTGACTGGGAATTGAACCATGACTTCCCGGTTCATAGGTCGATGCTCAACCATGGAGCCATGCCAGCTAGGCATATGTACAATAGTTTTTGGTAAAGACGTGGGCACATCTCTTAACTAGAATGAGCTTCAGCTGCCTCATTTTCAAGTAGGGGTAGTAGTGTTTATGTCACATGATTGAGAAAAGGCCTGGCACCTAGTAACTGCTCGATAAATATGATCTATTAGCCACCCGGAGGGAGAGACATGAGTAAAGGGGTAATTATAGTGGAGGGTGCGATGCTGTGATATCGTGGGTACAGGGTGTATCCGGAGCAGAGAAAACAGAGGTGTAAGTCAGACGGGTGGAGAGCAGAGCAGGCTGGCGGGAGGAGGCTGGACAGGCGAGGTGTTACCGTACAAGCTGGAGCTTGTTTCGCAGGCAGAAGCTGGGCCGGGTGCCTCTGGCAGGGGAACAACAGGTGCATGCGTCGTTAGAGCCAGGGAGAGCGCCTACCCGAGCATCCGGCAAGAGTTCACGCATTTCACGTTCCCTCTCCCGTTTGGGGATGAAGAGTTGCTCATACTGGACTTTTTAGCTGTTGGTCTCATGGCCCGTGTCCCGACAACAAATCCATGTGAACCACACTTTGATCATAAAACCACCAGAATGGGCCAGAAGACACAGCAAAGAATTTTGCTTCATGATAATGCAACATCACACACGTCAAAACCAGTTAAAGACCCGATAAAAGATCTTGCCTGGGAAGTATGAACCCACCCGCCATATTCACCAGACCTTGCTCCTTCAGATGACCAATTGTTCTGATCTATGGCACATGCACTTTCTGAGCAGCACTTCAAAACGTACGAAGAAATGGAAAACTGGGTCTCTGAATGGTCTGCCTCAATACAAGAAAAGTTCTATTGGGACGGTATCCGCAAATTACCTGAAAGGTGGGGGAAATGTGCAGCTAGCGATGGACATTACTTTGAGCAAAGCACTTTTGATGTTTCTCTTGAAATTACCGTGTTTTCTCTGACTACAAAACCCGCATTATGAACCGGCAAAGGTCAACCCGCTTTTGTAACTGGTCCCAACACCTTTGGGGAGGAGGCTGAGGCGAGACCAGCGACGTAAGTTACTTCTCGCTGGGCTGAAGGGCCGCCCCGCAGCAGTCTCTCCAGTTACAAACACAGTTTACCAGTAACAATAAGGGCGTGTGTGCGGCTAAGCTCTTCCCCCAGGATGACGCCACCGGGCCACCCTCTGACGTCATCGCTGGGTCCACAGAAAGACCCGGTTTCACCGTGGCGACCACATAGATGTGCTTTCGCACACGCACCGTCACACGCGGACACAGAGGCAGTTCGGAAAGCTCCTCCCGCGCGATCGTGCTTGCTCTTTGCCAACCATATTCGCAGGGTCGGGAGGGAGGGACTATGAGGCTCGCGCCGGGACATGTTAATACGGCGCCCCCCTCCGGGGAGAATGGTGGCGCCCAGGCCCCGCCCCCGCCTGTCAGCTCAGGGGCGGGGCCGCGGCTCCGGAGTGGGCGGGGCCGGACTGTGCTAAGTGAAGCGGGGGGGGGGGAACCTCCGCACCGGGCCGGCCGCCCCAGGGTCTTTGCCTCCAGGTTGAACTTTTTGGACGTTAATTAAAACGCCGGGCGTGCAGGTGCGGGCGGAGGGGCAGGTGCGGGGGGTGCAGGTGTCACCCCTCCACGGCTGCGGGGAGGACGCGCGGGGCCCGCCCCGTGGCCGCTCCACCCGGTGGCCGCACCCGTCCCGCGCCGGTGGGTGGGTGGCCCAGTTTCAGGGTTGGGAGTCGTGTCGTTTGTAGGGATCGCCGAAGTGTGGGGGCCCCATGGCCCCGCAGGGAGGAGCCCCCCGGCTGGTGCTGCTGTTCAGCGGGAAGAGGAAATCAGGGAAGGACTTCGTGACCGAGGCGCTGCAGAGCAGGTGGGGAGGGGGAGGGGGACCCCGCCACGTGACGCGGGGTGTGCTGGGTGGGCGTGAGCTTTGGCGTCAGGGTCCTGGGGTACAGGTGGGAGGAAGTGGGGGGATTGTCACCAGCACATGAACGGCAGTCTGCACACATCCACCCACCTGGAAGAAACGCGACCACCTCTTCAAGACTAGGCGGCAGGTCTCCCTTGTCAAGAAGCTGTAATAAATTACCACTAAGGCACTTAAAAAAAAAAAAAATTATATATATATATATATATATATATATATATATATATATATATATATATATATAATTGATTTTAAAGAGGAAAGGAGAGGGGAGAGAGAGAGAGAGAGAAACATCAATGATGAGAATCATTGATCAGCTGCCTCCTGCACACCCCCTACCGGGGATGGAGCCTGCAACCCAGGCATGTGCCTTGGCTGGAATCGAACCTGGGACCTTTCAGTCCGCAGGCTGATGTTCTCTCCACTGAACCAAACCAGCTAGGGCACTAAGGCACTTTTTACGCTCCATACCCAGCCCAGCGACAGGGCTGGGAGCTCGCCTTTACAGGCATGGAAACTGAGTTGCAGGGAAAGGATTGTGTCTGGCTCTGATTGTGTCTGGCTCCAAAGCCATAAAAATCCTGGCTCAGCACACCATCTACTAGTTGGGGTTTAATTGAGCCTTTATTATGAGCCAGGCTGTGTGTTTATAGTAATATATGATCTCATTTAACCCTCCACACCTCTTTGTTAGGGTGCTGTGTAGTATTATTAGTGTCTCCATTTCACAGGCGCAGAAACCGAGTCTCTGAAAAGAAAAACAAACACAAAAAACCAGAAAAAACAAAACCCAGACTTGCCAGGTTACAAAGTCATAGTCAGATCTGGGACTGAAATTAACCGTTCAACTCGCTCCAAGGAATGGGTTCCTCCTGCTTCACCTCACTGTCTCCCCAATGGCAGTAGCTTTCTCTCCGGCTGAGATGTTCTGTGAGGGAGCGTTTTTGTTGGGGCGGCATGGGCTGGGGCCGGGGGAGGGGGGTTGGGGCCTGGGGGGGGGGGCAGGGCGGGCTCCTCTCTGACCACTGTGGGCTGAGGGGGACCTAGAGGTTGCTTTGGGGCACAGCAGGGGTTGGTTCTAAGCGTTTGTGGGGGAGCCCAGGGCAGAGATCACTCCCTGCCTTCCCCACAGCAAGTCTCCGCCACCTTTTCCCAAGTTGCATTTCTCCTTTGTCGCTGCAGACACAGAGTCAGACAGTGAGTGGTGAGAAGCACAGGCTCGGGTCAGGCCGCTGAGATGCAAACCCTCACCCGCCGCCACCTCTGAGTTCTCAGTCTTGTATCCGTTTCATATCCGTTCTGCACCTCCATGTCATTATTTGGGGGACAGGGGTGGTCACAGGGTGGTTGTAAGGGTTCAAGGAAATAATGCCGGTGAAGGCCTTGGAGGACCAGTTCTAACGCCCTGTCCAGGTGCAGGAACGAGTGCTGGCTCTTAGCTTTCTCGGACCAACGCCGGCTTCATGACTTGCGATGCCGTGTTGGGCGAGTCGGTTCTTCTCACTCAGCCTTCGTTTTCTCATCCGAAACTCGGAAATCAGGGCGCCTATGTCACGATGCCGGTGTTCAAGAGAATCAGTGTGCCAGAACCGGTGTGGCTCAGTGGATAGGGCGTCGGCCTGAGGACTGAAAGGTCCCAGGTTCGATTCCGGTCAAGAGCATGTACCTGGGTAGCATGATTCTCTCTCATCGATGCTTCTCTCTCTCTATCCCTCTCCCTTCCTCTCTGTAAAAAATCAATAAAATATATTAAAAAAGAGAGAGAGAGAGAATCTGTGAGCATACAGTTCAGTACAGTCAGTGGCTGGCTGGGTACATTGGACTGAATGAATGAATTACAGTGTGGTGGTGACCACGTTGGTTGAGGCTGCGATACTACGGCTGGGAGGCGGGCTCAGGGGTCCAGCAGGAAAGCACCTACCCAGAATACCACGCTGCCACCGTAGTTTTACCTGGGACTGTCTGGGCCTGGAAGACCCAGCTAACTGGGTGTGGGTCTCTGTCCCACAGACTCGGAGCGGACGTCTGTGCCGTCCTGCGGCTCTCCGGCCCTCTCAAGGAGCAGTATGCCCAGGTAGGAGGCGGCGCTCGGTGACACGGGGCCTTTGGGGGCGGGAAGGAGCCAGCGCCTGGCACAGTGGCTGTGGCTGTCGTCTGAGGCGCCAGGAGGATCCCTGTGACCGCTGCTGGCGGGGTGTGTGTGTGTGTGTGTGTGTGTGGCCAGCTCTCCGTTTCCTGTGAGTGGACTTTTTTGGGGCATTTTCAACCTTCACTTCTTTCCCGTTGGCCTCTCTCACATCAGGCCCCTCCCCAGGGCAGGTTCAGGAAAGTCCCTCCAGCCCTGCCAGGCCTGGCCGGTTTGGCTCTATGGATAGAGCGTCAGCCTGTGGGCTGAAGGGTCCCAGGTTCGATTCCGGCCAAGGGCACATGCCCGGGTTGTGGGCTCGATCCCCAGGGTGGGGCATGCAAGAGGCAGCCAGTCGATAATTCTCTCACATCATTGATGTTTTTCTCTCTCTCTCTCTCCCTCTCCCTTCCTCTCTGAAATCAATAAAAAAGGAAAAAGAAAAAAGGGCATGCAGGAAAGGCTGGAGCAGAGGTGGATTAGCGAGTGCCCTCAGGCCACTGTCTCGGCCTCAGCTGGGCCACACCCGGGGTGCTTCCCTCAGACATTCAGTTGCATGGATTGCCAGGCTGATTATTAAGTGAAACAAACAAACAAGATTTGGAACCATGTATAGAGGATGCTGTATAATATCAGGGGAAGATTGTAAATACATCTGCTCCCATTGCCAGCCATGCAGCCAATGTCTATGGGCGCCTGCATTGTGTTAACCCAGTGGTCGGGAAACTGTGGCTCGAGAGCCACGTGCGGCTCTTTGGTCCCTTGCGTGTGGCTCTTCCACAAAACGCCACGTGCGGGCGTGCACGTACGGTGCGATTGAACCTTCGTGGCCCACGCGCAGAAGTCGGTTCTCGGCTCTCACAAGGAATTTCAGTCATTGTCCTGTCGATATGTGGCTCTGTTGACCGATGAGTTTGCCGACCGCTGTGCTAAGCACCGTTCAGATGAGCTGAAAGCTGGGATGGACACCGGAGAGACGGGGCCATGGGGGCCGTCAGGGCGGGCGCTGTGGGCTGGGCTCGGTGGCGGGGGGGGGGGGGGGGGGGAGTTTTCACTGTACGTGCACCTCTGTCTTTTGACTTTTGAACCAGGTGGGGGATTTTATAAAGATGAACAGGATTGTGCCCGGCCGGCGTGGCTTCTGTCCACGGTTGGGATTTCTCCGTTTCCAGAGCCTGCTCCCCTGCAGGCCTCTGTCCTGGTGGAAACCCCGCTGGGCCCTGCCTCGTCCTGGGGGAGGTGGCGGGAGAAGGGAGGGCGAGGCCGGGCGTGGACATCGGACACCCGGTCTCGTGTGCTTTGGGCAGGAGCACGGCCTGAGCTTCCAGAGGCTCCTGGACGCCAGCGCCTACAAGGAGTCCTACCGGCGGGACATGATCCTCTGGGGCGAGGCGCGGCGCCAGGCGGACCCCGGCTTCTTCTGCAGGAAGGTCGTGGAGGGCGTGGCCCAGCCGGTCTGGGTAAGGGTGCGATGAGACTCAGACGTGTCCCCTTCTCCCTCCTCGCTGCCACCTTCCATGGCCCAGGCCTCCCCAGCCCTCCCCGCACAGCCTCGTGCCCCGCACTGGTGGGGGGTAGGGACTTGTTAGAGTGTCTCTTTCTGGCCCAGTTTGCTCATCTGTAAAGTGAGTGTGTTGAACTAGCCCCAGTGATTGGCACACTAAGGCTCGTGAGCCGCCGTTTGCTGCTCTGTTGACTAATGAGTTTGCCGACCACTGCCTTAGGGAAAAACACTTAAAAACCATTTTAATAGCCCTAGCCAATTTGGCTCGGTGGATAGAGCATCGGCCTGCGGACTGAGGGTCCCAGGTTCGATTCTGGCCAAGGGCACATGCCCAGGTTGTGGGCTAGATCCCCAGTGGGGGGCGTGCGGGACACAGCCGATCAATGATTCTCTCTCATCGTTGATGTTTCTATCTCTCTCTACCTCTTCCTTTCTGAAATCAATAAGGAAATATATATATATATATATATATAATGTACTAATGTCTTTAACCTGAAGTCAAAACTTCTGGGTAAGGATAATGCCTTACCCAGTGGTCGGCAAACTCATTAGTCAACAGAGCAGCAAACCTCTGCTTGAGAGCCGCAGTTTGCCGACCACTGAACTAGTTAAACTGATTGCAAAGCCAAGGCTTCTTCCTTAGCACAGCGATGACCAGCACGACCCCCGAACACACGTGTAACAATGACAGAGCGTGGGCAGCGTGAGCTGCAGGCTGCAGCAATCAGGGAGGGCTGCCTGGAGGAGGAGGCGGCGGCGTCTGTCCCAGCTGGTTGGGTGATAAGGGGAATGGGGGTACACTGGTCTGGGCTCTTTTGTGTGCCCCCCCCCCCAACTTCATTGCGCTCCTGCTTATCCAAAGGGGGGCTGGGTCTGCCCCTCTCCCTCCCCTCTCCGCAGCACCCTTTCCGGCTGCTCCCTGCACCGCTTCCTGCTGGTCACCCGTCTGTGTCCCTTCCCTGCAGCTGGTAAGTGACACGCGGCGGGTGTCCGACATCCAGTGGTTCCGGGAGGCCTACGGGGCGGCGACGCAGACCGTCCGCGTGGTGGCCTCGGAGCAGACCCGGCAGCGGCGGGGCTGGGCGTTCACGCCAGGTGAGCTGCTCGCAGCCTCTGCCCCAGGGCTCGGCGCACAGCCCACCACCCACCTGCAGACTGGGTGCACAGCCCACCACACACCTGCAGACCGGGTGCACAGCCCACCACCCACCTGCAGACCGGGTGCACAGCCCACCACCCACCTGCAGACCGGGTGCACAGCCCACCACCCACCTGCAGACTGGGCCACAGCTCACCACCCACCTGCAGACCGGGTGCACAGCCCACCACACACCTGCAGACCGGGTGCACAGCCCACCACACACCAGCAGACCGGGTGCACAGCCCACCACCACCCACCTGCAGACCAGGCCACAGCTCCCCACCCACCTGCAGACCGGGCCACAGCTCACCACCCACCTGCAGACCAGGTGCACAGCTCACCACCCACCTGCAGACCGGGTGCACAGTCCACCACACACCTGCAGACCGGGTGCACAGCTCCCCACCCACCTGCAGACCGGGTGCACAGCCCACCACCCACCTGCAGACCGGGCCGCCTTCTCCCACGTGCTCGGCCGCCTGCTCTCCTCCTGGAAGGGGTGAGAGAGTGAGCGAGGGCTTAGGAAAGGGAATCCGAGACTCAGGAGCGTCCAGGGCTAGAAAGTAGGGTGTGGTGGGGGCAGGCGTGGGGGGAGGGAGGGGAGTAGAGGTTCCCTGTGATGTTGGCGGGTGCCTGCACCTGGACCGTCCTTTCTTTCTTTATTATTATTTTTTTTTTTTAATATATATTTTATTGATTTTTCACAGAGAGGAAGGGAGAAGAGTAGAGAGCCAGAAACATAGATGAGAGAGAAACATTGATTATTTGCCTCCTGCACACCCCCTCGTAGGGATGTGCCTGCAGCCAGGGCACATGCCCTTGACTGGAATCGAACCCGAGACCCTTCAGTCCGCAGGCCGACGCTCTATCCACTGAGCCAAGCCGGTTAGGGCGGGCTGTCCTCTCTAGGCCAGTGGGCTCCTGGAGGAGGGGCGAGGGCCCACCCCAACCCAGGCCTGTTTGATGGGCAGGGTGGGGGGCGGGAGCAAGAGGAAGCTGTGCGAGGGAGGCGGCCTCAGTGGTGCGAGCTGAGCGAGGACCTGCTCTGTGCAATGCGGAGGCACAGGCCGGCCCCCCTGCCCTCGCTCACTGGGACTCGGGGAAGTTCAGAGCCAGTGGGTGCACCCCCTCCCGGTGGCTGTGCCGCTCTCCGGCACCCACCACGGGCCGGCCTGTGCTAAACACTCTGCTCCTCGCTCGTACACCGGCCAGGGGATGCCCATAGCACCCTTCTCCCCTCCAACGAGGGTGGCACACCGAGACTCAGGGACAGACAGCAGGCAGCGCTCTGAGCGTCACACTGAGTGACAACCCCTTCTGGGTGGTCTGTGGTTCAGAGGGCCCAGTTCGCCGTCTGTAGGAAGCCGCAGTGGAGAGTTTAGTCAGTGGCACCCTCCGAGGGCTCAGGGGGCCCCCGGGCTCCTGAACCTGCTCTGGGCGTTCCCGGGGGTCGGGGGGCACCCTCCGTGGGGTGGGGGTGGGGAGGAGCTGGGCTCTGGAGTGGAAGGGGAGAGGCCTGGTGTGGGTGCTCTGCCTAGGGCCAGCAGGCCTCCACGCTAAGGTGACCAGACGTCCCGCTTTTGGCAGGACAGTACTGATTTAAAAATCGGGACTGTCCCGCCAAAAGCGGGACGTCTGCTGACCTTACTCCACGCCCGTGCTCGCCTGGAAGGAGCAGGCCTGATCTTGACCCCGCCTTGCCCCTCCGCAGGAGTGGACGACGGGGAGTCCGAGTGTGGCCTGGACGCCTTTGGGGCCTTCGACTGGGTCATCGAGAACGACGGAGACGGGCAGCGCCTGGAGGAGCAGCTGGAGACCCTGCTGGAATTCGCCCGCTCCAGGCTTTAGCTGTTCTGGGCGCACAGGAGCCGCGGCGGGAGGGGGGTTGACCGGCCGGCGGGGTGGCTGATGCTGGCCGAGCGGGGAGCACCCCGAGGGTCTGGGCCCAGCACGTGTCAGACCAGACAAGGAGCCTCCAGAAACTATAACTCTTCTTGAATACATGGTTACTGACTTCAGAGAGGAAGGGGGAGGGAGAGAGAGAGAGAAACATCAATGATGAGAATAATTGATCGGCTGCCTCATGCACGCCCCCTACTGGGGATCCAGCCCACAACCCAGGCGTGTGTCCATGACCGGAATCGAACCGGGGACCTTTCAGTCCGCAGGCCGACGCTTTGTCCACAGAGCCACACCCGTGGGGCCAGGACCTCACTTCGTTACGGACTGGGCTGCCCTGCCACTCAGGAGGAGACTTAAAGGGCAGAGGGCGGTGCTGGAGGCAGGAACGTCGCCGTCTCCGTGGGCAGCCCGTGGTGGCCTCGCTCCCCCGTCAGGATGCTTCCGGCCCCTCCTTCTGGGCAGGAGTGCGGCCACCAGTAAACCTCCTCGGGGCACGTGCTGCGCGCTGGCTGTGTCCCCCCGCCCAGCGCCGGCCCAGCCTGTGGCTCCCGGGGCTCGGCTGGGCCCGGTGGCAGAGGGTTCGAGTTCTGCCTTGCTCCTGGGCGGGAACTCGTCCTCAGAGGCCGGCCCGGGCGGGCGGGAGGGCTGTTCGTGTCACAGACGGCGTCGGGGTCGTGGGGTCTCCTCCCCTGGGATGGCCCCAAAGAGGCTCCCGCAGCAGGCACCCCGAGGGTGTCCCCAAGGGGCCCCGAGAGCCAGGCTCCTGTGAGCCCCGGGCTCTGTTCCGCGGAGGCCGGGGACGGCCCCTGGTGTGTAGGCCTCGCACGGTTTGTAGGCGCCGTTCCGATGGTTCGAAGCCGGCCCGTGGTGTGGGCGGGGAGAGCCTCTGCAGCTCAGAGAGGGGAGCCAGTGTGCCTCGGGTCCGAGGGCAGCGGGTGTCCGTGCTCAGAGAGCCCACGCGGCTGCCCGACCGACCCCCGGGCAGGGCATGGCCCCTTCCCAGAAGGCCCGGAGGTCTCCTTCCAAATCTGGGAGACAAAGAGCCAGGAAAAGCATGCATAGAAAAGGTTTCCCCTGTGGCGGGCCCGGAATTGGAAAGGCACATTTTTCTCCGGGCCTGTGCATAATAAATGTCACTCCCTTTCTCTAGGCCTGGCTTGGTTTTTCTCCGGTCTTCTGTAACAATATGATACCTCAACTTCTCCACATTGAAATTCCGTATTTTAACTTCTCTCCAGACGGTTGACGTGCCTTCAAATTATATCTATATCTATATCTATATATCTATATCTATAACTATATATCTATACCTATACCTATACCTATCTATATATCTATATCTATATCTACCCCTACCCCTACCCCTATACTATGCCTATACCTATATCTATCTATAGATCTATATGTGTATATATCTATATGTGTATATATATCTATACATCTATCTATCTATCTATCTATATATATTTTTTAAAGGATGTGTGGGTGATGCATTGCTGAGCTGTGCATGAGTGAATGACAGGCTGTTACTTCTGCAATGACTTGGCCGGCATGGGGTCCGTGACCTGGTTTCACCGTCTGACAGTGTTTAATGCTGCAGAGTCTCAGGTCACCTTGACTTTTGTTCCTTTAAAGGCAACCTCTTTTTTTCTGTCTGGAAGCTTTTGGACCCCCCCACCCCCTCCCTCTTCATTTTTGAAATTCAGATTTTGGCATTCTCCAAGGCAGAATGTGGACGGTCTTAGCAGAGAGAAGTTGGTGCTCAGTGTTTCCCGTAGAGCGTGCCTGCGGAGGAGACGGGAAGTCAGACGGCCGTGAGCACTCCGCGCCCGCTGCGGCCTCAGGTCGGCGCCGTGGGCGTTGGGGCTCAGACCCTTCAGGGGCCGCCGCCATCGATGTCTGCTGGCGATCCTCTCTGTCTGGAGGAGCCGGTCTCAGGGGTGGCAGATTCCCCCTCCTGGAAGCAGGTTTGGGTTCTGGAAACAGTCCAAGGAAATGTGGTGCTGCAGTCTGGTGAAGGGGGCAGGGTGAGGATGCACTTGTCTTTTTCTTTTTGTTTTGTTTTGCTAGAATAAATGGTACCTGTAATGTGACGACTCTAAAACTCCCTCAAAGCCAATTCTTAGAGAGGAATTTTATTTTATTTTTATTTTTTAAAAATATATTTTATTGATTTTCCACAGAGAGGAAGGGAGAGGGAGAGAGAGCTAGAAACATCTACCAGTTGCCTCCTGCACACCCCCTACTGGGGATTTGCCCATAACCAATGTACATGCCTTTGACCGGAATCGAACCTGGGACCTTTCAGTCCACAGGCCGATGCTCTATCCACTGAGCCAAACAGTTTCAGCTACAGAGGAATTGTAAAGCGTTGTCGTAACCCCGGAGCCTCTGTGCCTGAGCCATTCTCTGCCTGTAGTGCCCTTCCCAGTGGGCGGGCTTGGACCCCACCCCAGGGGCTTGGACCTCCCCCCTCAGAGCACCTCATAGTGTGCGCTCTCTCACTCCTCCACCAGCGGGGGCCTGGCCCGTAGTAAGTCTCCATCAATGTAGAAATGGGAACGTTCTGTAAGTGTGAGGAAGCTACAGGGCCTCCCAAGCGACTGTCTTACAGAAGTCAGCCTGCGCTCACTGGGACGAGGACAGTACGGTGTGTCTGAGGCAACAGCACGCTGACTTCAGCTGCGTTGCCTGTGTGTGTGCAGTGGTGTGCTGGCAAATGGCCGGACAACGGCTCTCGGGGGGGGGGGGGGGGGGGGGAAACCCCTGATGTTTGGTGTGTGACTCTCTCTCTAGTGTAAAAGCTCCACCGTAGATCATTGTGAGGCCGCTGGCTAGCAGAATGACCCAGCACTTAAACATCGGGTCTCATAAGCTGGCTCCTTCCTACTGCAGGAATTCCACAAAATTCCACACTTTCCCCTTTTCCACTTTGACCGGCTCATCTGAGTGGCCTTTTTGCTGTTTGTTTATGTATGTATGTATGTATGTATGTATGTATTTATTTATTTATAGCACATGTCTACGTATTGTACATACCTTGCATCCATCCCATCATTACTCTTTTTTTTAAAAAAAATTAAATATATTTTATTGATTTTTTACAGAGAGGAAGAGAGAGGGATAGAGAGTCAGAAACATCGATGAGAGAGAATCACCGACCAGCTGCCTCCTGCACACCCTCCACCAGGGATGTGCCCGAAACCAAGGCATATGCCGCTGACTGGAACCGAACCCGGGACCCTTCAGTCTGCAGGCTGACGCTCTATCCACTGAGCCAAACAGGTTTCGGCTCCATCATTACTCTTATCCCGGTTTTACAGCAAGTACAATGAAGCCCAGAGACTGAGAGCCCTCCCCGAGGCGGCCAAGCTTTCCTGTCTGTTCCCTCATTCTCTCTGGAGCTCACAGCCTGCACCCCCAGGGATCCGAGAGCCGTGTGCTTTGCCCAGTTCCATTGGCTGGTGTGGAGATGAGGCGGCCTGAGGACCCTGAGCTTGGCCTGCAGCTGAGCGGTGATGGAGGTGGCCCTTGTCATGTTCCCTGTGACCTGATGGACAGGGGACAGGGCCTTGGCGGCTCTCGCCTCCACGGCCTGATTCAGGATCTGGACAGTGCCTGGCCTGACCCCCAGTGTGGTGCCCAGTCCCTCCGAGCAGTTCCCGTTTAACCTTTTTCTTTCAGGTCTGTCCAACGGGCAGCCCTCCACAGCTGCGTCCTTGGGGAGGCCTATCTGAGGGCGGTGAGGGCTCCCCCAGGAGGTGAGCGGTGGACCTGCTCCTGCTGTGTTTTTTTTTTTGTTTGTTTTTCTTTTTTAATATATATTTTATTGATTTTGTACAGAGAGAAAGGGAGAGAGATAGAGAATTAGAAACATCGATGAGAGAGAGTCATCGATCAGCTGCCTCTTGCACACCCCCTACTGGGGATATGCCCGCAACCAAGGTACATGCCCTTGACCGGAATCGAACCCGGGACCCTTCAGTCCCCAAGCCGACGCTTGATCCATTGAGCCAAACCGGCTGTGGTTTTGTCTTGAATGGCTTCCTGTTTCAGGGCTCCGGGGAGGCCTGTGTCAGGGCCTGGGCAGGGCTTTCTGAGAGGTCCTGTGAACCACAGAGAGCCAGTGTGGTCACAGGCCTGGGTGATGGAGCCCCAAATCCATATATATATATATATATATATATATATATATATATATATATATATATATATATATATATATATATATATATGTATATATATATTTTTTTAATTTTATTTTTATTTATTTTTTAATTTAATTTTATTATTATTTTTTTAATTGATTTTTTACAGAGAGGAAGGGAGAGGGAGAGGGATAGAAACATCGACCAGCTGCCTCTTGCACACCCCCTACTGGGGATGTGCAGTAACCAATGTATAATACAAGCCCTTGACCGGAATCGAAGCTGGGACCTTTCAGTCCTCAGGCCGATGCTCTATCCACTGAGCCAAACCAGTTTTGGCCAAATCCCTCTTTATAGACGAGGAGACTGAGGTGCGGGCAGCGGAAGTGGTTTGCTCCAGGCCACGCAGGCATGGGTGGGGGCAATGCCAGGCCTGGCTCACCCCCTGCCCTCTGCACCCCGAGAGAGCAGCGGCCTGGGGCCCTTTATCGGAGGGGGGCAGAGGAGGCCCCGCCTGAGTCCTGGGGACCTCGGCCTGGTTCCCTGCCTCCTGGGTTTCCCCAGACTTCGCCACGGAGGCCAGGGCACCGGGCTAGGCCGCCGGGCATGTCCTGTTCAGGTGACTAGAGCTGCACCAGGATGAGGAAGATGAAGCCACAGAGGCCACTTCCAGAGTGAGCAGGGCGACGGGGCGGTGACGGGCCTGGACTCGGCTGCTCCTGCGAAGCTGGGCCGGGGCTCTGCGGCGAAGGGCCTGCCTGCACCGGGCCGTTTCTGTCTGGGCACACACAGCGGGAGAGAGAGCTAGAAACATCGACCAGCTGCCTCCTGCATACCCCCTACCGGTGCCTGCTGCGTGGAGCCGTCACCAGCAATGCCCCTCCGTCAGGACAGCTCTGGCGAATCTCCAGGCACGTCCAGACCCGGGCCAGGGGTGTGTGGGCACCCCGGGGTCCCTGCTGCAGCAGCCGGCTGTCCCGCAGGACGGCGGGAGGCCTCGCGAGCGCTGGCCGGGGTGGCCTCGTTCTAGCAGCTCGGATGTTCCAGGAACCAGGCGGCCTTGGCCACGCGGGCCGGAAGTGGTTTGGTCCAGGCCACACATGCCCTTGACTGGAGTTGAACCTGGGACCTTTCAGTCTGCAGGCCAACGCTCTATCCATGGAGCCACACCGGTTTCGGCTATAGATGAGATTTAAACCTTAGGGTGGGAAGCAGTCATCTAGGAAGTCTGTATCGACAGGAGGAGGGGTCCTGGGACTGGGCAGAGAGGTCCTCACGCATTAAAAGGCCCAGAGAGCAGGAAGGACGTAGCCGGGGGAGGCTGAGAAGGAGTGGCCTTGGAGGCGGGACGGGAGCCAAATCGGGGAATATGAGGTAGAAATGAAGAGAGGAAGGTGACACGGGGAGGAAATGGTCAGCCGTGTAAAATACCGATGGAGGTGATGGCAACTGGGAGCCGGGATTCCCCTGACCCAGCAGTCTCAGTGGGGCTGCTGCAGAGAGAATGAGGGCTGAGGGGTGAAGTCCGGGCCTGCAGCCGCTGGGGGGAATGGGGGCGCCACGGGGAGCACCTGGAAGGGAGTATGAGGTTGCGGGAGGATTTTTAAAGATGGGGAGGCTAGAGCATCTTTGCGTAGTGATGAGCGGATTTGTTGTAGGCGGCATTAGGCTGGTGGGAAGGCCCTTGGAGCTTGGGGTGAGGGAGCTAATGGTAAAGTGCCTGGGGGGGGGGAGGAAGGAGGGGAGGGAGGAAGGGGGAGGTAAAAGAGGGAGGGGGGAGGAGGTGTGGGTTTTATGGGTGGGGGTTTCAGGGGTGCCCCCAGGGGAGAATCCCAATAGAATCCTCAGCAGCTTCCCTGCCCGTTGCATCTTCGGGATCCAGGTTTCCACCGATGGGGCGGTGCCGGGCAGGGGCCGTTATCGGTGCAGCTGGTCCTCACGGCAGCCACGGGGCCCCTGGTCTGGTTTGGCTGCTCTTCTGGGCCTGGAGCTGAACTGAGCTTAGATGTTACCTCTGGGGCATCCAACCTGCGTGGCCAGCGATGTGCGAGGGGAGGACAGGTCACCGTGGAGGCGAGGCCCCACCTGCCCTTTGCCAGGCGCCCAGGCCTGTCCACCCGTGACCTCCTGTCTTTGGCCCATCACCCCTGCTCAGCGCGGGTCTAACCGCCCGCCAGGTTCGGCAGAAAAGACGTGACGGATGCGGGGGAGAGGGTGCGTGCAGGGCCTCGTCCGGGAGGAGGGTGGAACTGGGACAGCTGACTGGAGCAGGGGCCCCCTCCCTCCTCAGAGGGCAGTCTTGGTGTGGGGAAGTCCGTGGTTTCATGGCAGACAGATGGGGGGTTCTGGAGGTCGGAGTGCACCAGGTGTCTCCCAGGAGGTAGGAAGCAAGGTCGCCGTGGTGGTGAGAACGTAGGAGGCCGTGGGGGGAGGGATGAGCTGTCACCGTGGAGACGGGAGATGTCCGTTCCCGGGGAGGGCGCTGGGCGCCCCGGGCACGCGGACGCCCGTTCCAGACGGACCGGCCCCTGTCTCCAGCCGCTCACTCGGGGCAGCCTCCGTCTGTCTGTCCCAGGCCCAGCACGCCCACGCCCAGAGCTCTGTTCCTGCGCTTCCTCCTGGCATCCGAACCGGGAGGAGATTGGCAGGGAGGGTGGCATGCCCGGTGGAATAAAGCCACGCTGGGCCCCCGCCCCCCAGTCCAGGAAGCCCCCCCGTGACCCGCTCCGTGGCCGGAGGCCGGCCGGGCCCACGGGCCAGGGGGCTGGGCAGAGCGGGCTCAGGTCAGGAGTCCCGGGCGGGTGGGCCGGGCAGACGGGCTCAGGTCAGGAGGCCCCGGGCCTGTTGTTCGGGCTGGGCAGAGCGGGCTCAGGTCAGGAGTCCCGGGCGGGTGGGCCGGGCAGACGGGCTCAGGTCAGGAGGCCCCGGGCGGGCGGGCTGGGCAGGCGGGCTCAGGTCAGGAGGCCCCGGGCGGGCGGGCTGGGCAGACAGGCTCAGGTCAGGAGGCCCTGGGCGGGCGGGCTGGGCAGACGGGCTCAGGTCAGGAGTCCCGGGCGGGCGGGCCGGGCAGAGCGGGCCAGGTCAGGAGGCCCCGGGCCTGTTGTTCGGGTGCGGCGGGCCGGGCAGAGCGGGCCAGGTCAGGAGGCCCCGGGCGGGCGGGCTGGGCAGAGCGGGCTCAGGTCAGGAGGCCCTGGGCCTGTTGTTCGGGCTGGGCAGAGCGGGCTCAGGTCAGGAGGCCCGGGCCGGCGGGCTGGGCAGGCGGGCTCAGGTCAGGAGGCCCTGGGCCTGTTGTTCGGGCTGGGCAGAGCGGGCTCAGGTCAGGAGGCCCCGGGCCTGTTGTTCGGGCTGGGCAGAGCGGGCCAGGTCAGGAGGCCCCGGGCCTGTTGTTCGGGCTGGGCAGAGCGGGCCAGGTCAGGAGGCCCCGGGCCTGTTGTTCGGGCTGGGCAGAGCGGGCCAGGTCAGGAGGCCCCGGGCCTGTTGTTCGGGCTGGGCAGAGCGGGCCAGGTCAGGAGGCCCCGGGCCTGTTGTTCGGGCTGGGCAGAGTGGGCCAGGTCAGGAGGCCCCGGGCCTGTTGTTCGGGTGCGGTGGGCTGGGCAGGCGGGCTCAGGTCAGGAGGCCCCGGGCCTGTTGTTCGGGGCCGGCGGGCCGGGCAGAGCGGGCCAGGTCAGGAGGCCCTGGGCCGGCGGGCTGGGCAGACGGGCTCAGGTCAGGAGGCCCTGGGCGGGCGGGCTGGGCAGACGGGCTCAGGTCAGGAGGCCCGGGCGGGCGGGCTGGGCAGAGCGGGCCAGGTCAGGAGGCCCCGGGCGGGCGGGCTGGGCAGAGCGGGCCAGGTCAGGAGGCCCCGGGCCTGTTGTTCGGGGCCGGCGGGCTGGGAGGAGGCGGCATCGGGCGCCGCACCGTGTGGGAAAGGAAGCGTGGCCGCAGAGAGGAGGATGGAAACTGTGAGCGGGCGGGTTTCGGCCCCGGGAGGCTCTGCCGGTTCCACGGAGCAGGGGGGAAGCCGCCCTCCCCTGACCCCTTTCCGCCACAGGTGGCTTCTTCATCGTTCCTTTTTTTTCTGCTGAGATTGCTGTTAGGTCAGCTCGACCCCTCAGCTCCCACTCCGGCTCCGGCCCTGCCCCGGCCAGCGTGTGTGTGTGAGTGTGTGTGTGGTGTGTGCACGCGTGTGTGTGTGTGTGTGAGTGTGCGTGTGTGTGCATGTGAGTGTGAGTGTGTGTGTGTGTGGTGTGTGTGTGTGTGTGTGGTGTGTGTGTGTGTGCCGGGGGCTCTCCTTGCCGGCTGGCCCGCGGTGAACGCCAGCCTGTCAGAGGAACACGGTGACCCCGGCTGATTCCCCTGCTGCCCGGAGGCGGCTGATCTGCAGGCACACGGAGGGCCTGGAGGCTCAGACACGCGAATGATTGCACCTGAGCCCTGCCTGGCCCGGCAGGGATTCCCGGGAGCTGGGGGGACAGCACGCTTTGTTGCTTTGTGAGGCGGGCTGCGGTCTGCCGGGCAGGCCAGGAGGCGCCGGGAAGGGGATGTTCTGAGAATCCTCAGGCCAGACGAGAGGCAGCACAGGGGTCCCGAGGGTAAGCCTCGTGACCTTGAACAGGACATCTCGTCTCTTGGAGCCTCCGGGTCCCCCTCTGCTGCTGGGTCTCCGGTGGCCATGGCGCTCCCAGGAGAGAATGTGCCAGACGGCCCGGCACAGCAAACACTTATCTATGCAAAGCTCACAGGCCCCTCTCAGGCGGGGTTTTAATCTCGGCCCAAGAGGGAAAGGATTGCTGTTCGAGAGGAAAGGAGATTCATTGTGCTCATTGCGGGGGTGTGGAGTAGGGAGCGGGGTATGACTATATGGGTTTTGCTGTCCATGTCCTGTGGCTGGCGAGGGAGAGGCACGCAGGGGAGACGGACCAGGTGTGCTCAGGCTGAGAGCGTGTCCGACCCGCCGGTCTCAGAGGCCCCCCAGACACGGAGAGCCCCTGCAGGCAGGGAGGGCCGCTGGGAAGGCAGGGAGGGCCGCTGGGAAGGCAGGGAGGGCCGCTGGGAAGGCAGGGAGGGCCGCTGGGAAGGCAGGGAGGGCCGCTCGGAAGGCAGGGAGGGCCGCTCGGAAGGCAGGGAGGGCCGCTCGGAAGGCAGGGAGAGCCGCTCGGAAGGCAGGCTGCGTGATTTAAAATTCTTAAGACGCCTCGACAGCTGGGTACGTTCTTTGTTGCTTAATAGGTTTTCTCCAGCGAGTCCTTCTGGGTTCTTTCCATTCCCCGGGCGGGAGGAGTCGCTCTGATATCTCCTCTCGCTGGCGGTGAGCTGCCGCCTGGTGAGCGGAGATGAGGGTGTAGGATGCGTGGGGAGGGGGAACCGAGCAGCCGGATGCCGGCCGCAGGGCTAGAGGGAAGCCAGGTGGCCCGCAAGGTCGCCTGAGGGTCACGTAGGCACTGACCCAGCCGCCTGACAGATGTGACCTCCGTTTTCTTACCTCTTTTGCCTCCTGGTCAGCTCCTACACTCATCCTGGAAAGCAAAGCTCAGGTGACCTCCCCTCTGGGAAGGCTTCCCTCACTGCAGCCGGACACACTGCATGGCCCTCCTCCACGCACCTGCATCAGTAAGCGTGCTCTCGGTTGCAGGTGACACAGGAAAATCGGTTCAAACGGACTGGAGTGAGAGAGAGAACCTGTTATCCTGGCTGACTGAGCTTCGGGAGCACCCTCGCTCCAGGTGCGGTGTGGCCGGACTCTGGCGCTGTGTGCCCTGAGTCCTCCAGGCTCCGGCTCCTCCGTTTGTTGGCTTTGTTCTCAGATCGACTTCTCCCACGGAGGCGAGCCGGCTCCCACCATCTTCGGCAGGAAGAGAGAATGTCTTCTGCCCCAGCCACGGAGCAAAAGCCCACAGCCTCCCCGTGGGCGGACTAACCTGAGCCGGACAAGGAGCCTCAGGCATGGATTGGCTTAGGCTGGCGTGACCTTTTCTCTTCCTGAAAGTCACTGTGTGGGGCCAGAGGTGACTGTGCCAGGCAGGGGCCACCGTGGAACAGGGGTGGGGTCAGTCCCACCCAAAGGTGTGTCTGCCACAAGGTCCGAGGGGGGTGGTCCCCAAAGGGAACGCTTTTAGGAAAGAGCCTGGATATGCAACCAGCACACAGCCACTCTACTCCGTGGTACTTTATGCCGTCCGATCATCACGTGCACTTACGTTAGGTTCTCCGATTCCTCTTATTTATTTTTTATTTTATTTTATTTTATTTTTTAAAATATATTTTATTGATTTTGTACAGAGAGGAAGGGAGAGAGATAGAGAGTTAGAAACATTGATGAGAGAGAGTCATCGATCAGTTGCCTCTTGCACACCCCCTACTGGGGATATGCCCGCAACCAAGGTACATGCCCTTGACCAGAATCGAACCCGGGTCCCTTCAGTCCCCAAGCCGACGCTCTATCCATTGAGCTAAACTGGTCCCGGCCCTCTTATTTATTTTTTAAAAAAGGTTTTTTTAAAAATATATTTTATTGATTTTTTTTTTTTTTACAGAGAGGAAGAAAGAGGGGCAGAGAGTCAGGAATATCGATGAGAAACATCCACCAGCTGCCTCCTGCACACCCCCTACTGGGGATGTGCCCGAAACCAAGTTACATGCTCTTGCTCGGAATCGAAGCCAGGACCTTTCGGACCGCAGGCCGACACTCTATCCACTGAGCCAAGCCGGTTTCAGCTCCTCTTATTTATTTATTTTTTTTAAAATATTTTTTTATTGATTTCAGAGAGGGAGGGAGAGGGAGAGAGAGATAGAAACATCAAGGATGAGAGAGAATCATTGATTGGCTGCCTCCTGCACGCCCCCTACTGGGGATCCAGCCCACAACCCAGGCATGTGCCCTGACTGGGAATCGAACTGTGATCTCCTGGTTCCTAGGTCGATGCTCAACCACTGAGCCATGCCGGCCGGGCCAATTCCTGTTAATTTTGATGAAGTCCGACTTATCATTTTTTTAAATCTTTCTTATGGATTGCGTCTTCAGCATAGATCCAATGCAACCCCAACAAAACCCCCCAGTCTAACCCATGGTCACGAATGTCTTCTCCTATGTTCTCTTCCAGAAGTTCTATAGATTTACGTTTTACATTGAAGTGTGTGATCTATTTTAAGTCAATTTTTGTATATGGATCAAATTTATTTATTTTTCTGACCACAAGTTTATTCAACACAAAATAACCCGCCCAACTTCACTGAGCTGGCCGACCACGTCCACGACCAAATCCGCCTCTAAACTGGAATTCGGTTGCTGGCCCAGCCCCGGCCTCCGCCTTCTTGCCAGCACCAGGGGGCCCAGCCCTCCGCCTGTAGGCGTCTCTGTCGGCTTCCCCTCGTGTGGGAGTCTCGCAGGTCGCTCGTCCTCCAGACCTTTGGGCCTCGGGCGGCCAGCCTCAGGCCAGCTGCGGTGCAGTGTGGCGGGCACGATCAGGTAATCACGGAGGTATGGATGCCCTTGATGGTCAGGTACCAGTAGAAGCGTCTCCAGGCAAACTGCTCCTCCCCGGGACTCGAGAGACCGCATGGCCTTCATGACGTGGAGACTGGGCACGCTCTGGTCCCCCAGCTCGGGGTGCTTCGGCACGGGCACATCCTTCTTGGCCACCATCACCGCCTCCTGAAAGAGGAGCTCTTCTTGGGCATCAGCATCGCGACAGCTGCTGCGTCCCCTGTGGATCAGATTTAATATTTTATGCAGATACGGTATATATATATCCAGTCGTCCTAGAATTGTTTGTTGAAAAGGCCACCCTTTCTCTACTAAACGCCTTTGCACAGGTGTGGAAAATCAGCAGTCTGGCCAATACCGGTTTGGCTCAGTGGTAGAGCGTCGGTCTGAGGACTGAAGGTTCAATTCCGGTCAAGGGCATGTACCTTGGTTGCGGGCACATCCCCAGTGGGGGGATGTGCAAGAGGAAGCTGATCGATGTCTCTCTCTCATCAATGTTTCTAACTCTCTATCCCCCTCTCTTCCTCTCTGTGAAAAATCAATAAAATATATTAACAAAAAGAAAGAAAGAAAGAAAATCAGCAGTCTGCATGTGTAAGGGCCTATTTCTAGAGTCTCCATTCTGTTCCACTGATCTAGGAAGGACCCGTCTTTGGTCAAGGGCAGTGGTTGGCAAACTCATTAGTCAACGGAGCCAAATATCAACAGGACGACGATTGACATTTCTTTGGAGAGCCACATGTTTTACACTTAAACTTCTTCTAACGCCACCTCTTCAACATAGACTTGCCCAGGCCGTGGTATTTTGTGGAAGAGCCACACTCAGGGGGCCAAAGAGCCGCATGTGGCTCGCGAGCCGCAGTTTGCAGACCACGGGCCAAGGGGATTCCAGTAGCTGCACACCTGACCATGTTAGTACTTTGATTAAACCTTTCAATAGCTACGCAGCAACGTCTGACTGAATTCCGAGTTCCTGGCATGGCGTTCTAGGCTTCCACAACCTGATCATTACCTCCCGCTGCAGCCAGGCCTATCCCCCCCACCCCCCACCCCCTTCCACCTTCCTCCCAAAGCCCGCCATTGCCCCCAGAGCGCAGGCCGGGCCGCGCTGCCCCAGGAGGCTCCGGGCTCGTGCAGATGGTCCAAGAGCCTCTCTGGTCCACGTGGCATGTGGACACTCCTGAGCACCGACCTCTCACGTCCAGCGCGCGGCGGATCCTTCTTGGAACCGAACTGCAGCCCCTTCCGGCTTCTCTCCCGAGCTCCAGGCCCGCTGAGCACGTGCGCTGGCCTCGCCCCACGGGCCCTGGAATCTCAGCCTGTCCAGTAAGTGGTGCATCACCATCGTGCCCTGATCTCGGCTTCCTTCTGCATTCCTCGTCCCCGCAAAGGTTCCTTTATTGAGCTGCTCAAGACAGGCCTGTGGGGATGGCCCTTTCCCTTAACCCCAGCTGTAGCTTGTCACCCCGCCCTGTCGTCCTACCTTCAACTGCCTCTCTGATCTCGGTCTCTCCCTCCTCCCTCTCCTTATGGCCTTAGTTCAGGCTCTCCTTAGCTCCCTGGACTCCAGTTAGCCTCCTAATGGATTTCCTTATCTCCAACCTGTAGACTGCAGCCATCCATTCTCGCTCTGTAGCCAGAGGGTGCTTTTTAAGGTCACTCTCGAACTTAAATCCTGTATAAGGTCACCCTCCGGCTGAAAGCCTTTAAGGCGCTGCATTCCTTTACCTTTCACGCCCGTCTCCTACTTACTTCTCCTGCCTCCTCTCTTAAAGTGCTCTCACGGGAACTCAAGCCGGCCGGATAATTTACAGTTTCTTCAAAGCAGCTCTCCAGAGCGTTCTCTCTCCCCCTCGAGTGCAGATCTTCTCATCGCTGCCCCCTGTTTGCTCACAAATCATCTTTCACGGCTCAGCCCCTGGGAAACCTCCCCATCCCACCTGCTTTCCGGGCTTGATGCCGTCCCAGCTCCTCAGGGATTGGCTGCCCCTGAGACGGTGCCAGGGGAGAGAGGCCCGGGTGCCGGGGGGGGGGGGGGGGGCACGAGTGGAGTAACCGAGGGCCTGACTTAGTCTGAGTGAGGGGTGGCTTTCCTGAGGAAGTGTGGGATGCTCCTGGGAACGGTAGGGAAGAGGAAGAGCTGGAGGTCGGATGGAGAAGATGGGGAGAGGGGGTGCTGGTGGCAGTCCGGGCAGAGGGCTACCACCTGGGAGGCCCCTGAGCGGGGAGGTCACGGTGCTTGGAGGAGCTGGAGGGAGCTGGTGGGGCAGGCGTGCAGAAGCGGGGAGGGTGCACGTGACACAGGGGAGGAGAGCCGTGTGCTCCCCTGAGAGGGTTTCGGCTTTTATCCCGGGAGCTCCGGGCAGCCGGCACGGAGTTTGGGGCAGAGGAGCAATAGGAGCAGATCTGCGGTTTCCAAAGACCTTTCTGCTCCACGTGGGGGCTGGGGCTGAGGACTGGGGGGTGGAGGGGACCAGCTAGGCGGTGTTAGTGTTGTGACTTGGGCTGGAGAAGTGGAGGGAGAGGAGGACGATGCTGCGAGCTGGTTTCGGGGCTTGGTCAGCCGGATCGGGGAGAAGCAGGTGCTAGGATGGCTCTCCTCCTCCGGGGGTGACGGGGCTCTGGCTGAGGGGGGGCACCGGCCCAGGGGATGGTTTTGGAAGCAAACCCAGAGGTCTTTGGGACCTGAGGGTGAACTCCTGGAAGATGAACACACCTATTATTCACCTCTAATTCTTTTTTTCTTTTTTTTTTTAATATATTTTATTGATTTTGTACAGAGAGGAAGGGAGAGAGATAGAGAGTTAGAAACATCGATGAGAGAGAGTCATCGATCAGCTGCCTCTTGCACACCCCCTACCGGGGATATGCCCGCAACCAAGGTACATGCCCCCGACCGGAATCGAACCCGGGACCCTTCAGTCCCCAAGCCGACGCTCTATCCATTGAGCCAAACCAGTTTCGGCCTCTAATTCTTTTTTAAAATTTCTTTATTGATTAAGGTATCGTATATTTGTCCTCAACCCCCCATTCCAACTCCCCACCCCTCCCCACTCATGCCCCCACCCCCCTATTGTCTTTGACCACTGGTGAGGCTCATATGTGTGCACACAAGTCCTTTGGTTGATCTCTCCCTTTTATCCCCACCCTCCCTCTGAGGTCCGACAGTCTGACCCACGGCTCCTTATCTCCAGGTCTGTTCTTGTTCCTCAGTCTGTGTTGTTCACATTTCCCCTAGCTGAGTGAGACCGTGTCCTACTCACCTCTAGTTCTTGGGTGTTGGGCCCAGCAAGGGCCCCAGGACTGTTTGTGAACAGCTGGGCAGACAGGCTCAGGCTGCTGCCGGCTTTGCTGGCTGAGTGGCCAGCACACGGGCTGCTCCTGCTATGTCCTCTCTCAGCAGGTTATCTGCCGGAGCAGACTCCTCCGGCAGTCACCCAGAGGGGAGCAGAGAGGCGCCCACGGGTAGGAGTGTGAGAGAGAAACACAACACCGAGAGCTGGGAGATGCTGTACTGAGCATCTCATCACCGTTCCTCGCCGTTTTCCGCTCAGCTGGGGACCTGGCCTGGCTGCAGGGCAGCCTGGCTAGTCCAAGGATTTGGGACACTTTTCTGCCACTAGCACACGACTCCCGGATTTCCCCAGAGGCCGGGAGCTCCATTTTTACAGTTGGGGAGGCCAGAGACACTGCCCAGGTATCTGAGCACAGTTCATCCATTTACCCAGCCATGCATCATTCATTCATTCATTCATTCATTCATTCACTCATCTGTCCTGTGTCAGGCCCTGTGCTGGGCTCCAGGTGCATCACGGCAGTAAGACAGGCCTGGTCTTGGCCCACTTCACATGCATCCAGACACCGGGGTGCCACTGCCACCACAGCCACCTACAGAGCCTGCCAGCACCCATCATCCTCTCTGCCATCTGCTGGCTGAGACACCGCACTTCCAGAGTCCATGGATGATGCTGTTCCCAGAAGCCTTAGCACCAACCACACATACCTGCTTACTGGAGGTTTGGGGCCATGATGCTGACCATGGCCAGAAACTGACAAGTGATCAAGAATAGTGAATGGCCCTAGCCGGTTTGGCTCAGTGGATAGAGCGTCGATCTGCAGACTGAAGGTCCCGGGTTTGATTCCGGTCAAGGGCATGTACCTTGGTTGTGGGCACATCCCCAGTAGGGAGTGTGGGGGAGGCAGTTGATCGGTATTTCTCTCTCATCGATGTTTCTGACTCTCTACCCCCCTGTCCCTTCCTCTCTGTAAAAAAAATCAATAAATATATTTAAAATAGAAAAAGAAAAAAAAAAAGAATAGTGAATGGACTGAGCAAACTAGAGACATGTGATGGGACAGCATGATGCTGTCTAATTAAAATGTCAAGTAGGTGGGATAATGTTGCTGTAGTAATAAGATGGATTTAATGTACCTGTGAGATTTCCTTTAATGAAATAAGCAGGAATAAAACACCAGGTACACACTAACGACCGCTTCTGTAGAATCCACGGGTACGCACTGTCATCTCAGTGGTAGGGAGAACAACGCATAGCAAAAGACTGCAATATGGCAAATATTAACAATGTTTATTGGGTTTTAGCCTTTCCTAACTTTAAAAAAAATTTTTTTTATTTTTTTTATTGATTTTTAGACAGAGTGGGACGGGGCAAATGTAGAGAGAGAAAGATAAACACCGATGTGAGAGAGACACATTGTCTCCCGCACCTGCTGGGGTGCGGGATCGAACCTACACCTCAGGGATGTGCCCCGTGACCCTTTGGTGCATGGGGCAACACTCTAACTACTGAGCCACACCAGCTAGCGCTCTTTCCTATCATTTTATAAGGAGCAAGTATTTACTATGAAAATTCCGGAAAGTAAATAAATTTAAACAGCCCTAACCAGTTTGGCTCAGTGGATGGAACGTCAGCCTGCGGGCTGAAAGGTCCCAGGTTCGATTCCGGCCAAGGGCATGTACCTTGGTTGCGGGCACATCCCCAGTAGGGAATATGCAGGAGGCAGCTGATCAATGTTTCTCTCTCATCTATTTCTAACTCTCCATCCCTCTCCCTTCCATTCTGTAAAAAATCAATAATTATAATATATATATATATATATATATATATATATATATATATATATATATATATAAAATTACAACACTGAACGCCTTCCCACCAGTATGCTCATGGACGGGCATAGATGCGGACAGTGCCTCCGGGCTGTGAGAGGAGCTTGGATTCTAACCACCCGGATGGGAGAGCTGGCGAGGTGGGTGCGAATGGCCCTGTGGCTGGCAGGTCTGTGACTCAGTTTAATCCCGTACAAGCCGAGGAGCTCACCACGTAGCCAGGGAAGCGGATTTTTAAAAGTTGCTCCTTCATTAATTCTAAATTATTTATGGAGTTCCTGCCCTGCTCCTGGCATTGTCCCAGATGCCAGGGAACATAAACGCATAATTATCATAACCATGGAAGAAGTGATTCAGCTGAAACCGGTTTGGTTCAATGAATAGAGCGTCGGCCCCGTGGACTGAAGGGTCCCAGGTTCAATTTGGATCAAGGGCATGTACCTTGGTTGCAGGCACATCCCCAGTAGGGGGTGTGCAAGAGGCAGCTGGTCGATGATTCTCTCTCATAGATGTTTCTGTCTCTCTATTCCTCTCTCTTCCTCTCTGTAAAAAAAAAAAAAAAAAAAAGGGCCTCAGTGGAAGTTCCTACAGAGTGCTGGAGATCAAACCGCAGAGAAGCAGCTGACCTGTTTGGGATGGTGGAGCCCGGGAAGGCCGCACAGGAGTGGTTCGTCAGAACAGGGCCTGGAAGGAGGACTGCGTTCTCTGGGCAGCAAGTGCAGGGATGCGGAGCCTGTGCCCCGCTGAGCGTTATTTTTGGAGGTGCCTACGTGTGCGAGGAGGAAGGTAGGACAGTGGATTGTTTATGGACAGATGCCTTCATCTCAGCCATGGGAGTCAGGAAGTGAGTTCAGAAGTGAGTCAGCTGTGAGTTCAAAGGTCTAAGCTCACAAAGTCGGAATCACGTCTTTGAGTCCCGCTTGTCTCTTCCCTCGCCTTGAACTAAAAGTCACGCCTCTTTAAGGCCTCTTGGAATAACGAACCCTTAACCCATCCGTCCTGTTCAGTCCAGGAACTGGAAACATCTGGATCCTGTGGGCTGGGAAAACAGCGCATGGCCCCTGGGTTTCTGTCCTCGTGCAGAAAGCAGGTGAGTCGCTGCAAGAAGATTACCCAGGAAACCCCAGGGGTAAATATTGGCATTAACAAGAAGCCTTAGAAAAGTGGCTGTCTTGTCTGTCTAGTTCTTTTCCCCTTCTGTGTCTCAGTGTTCCTCTGTCTCCCATTTTTCCTTCTTGGTCCCATCCATCTTCCTTCTTTTCTCTTCCTTCTTCTCTCTCATCTGACCACACTCTGCCTCCTTCTGTTTCTCTGACGGGGTCCCTGTCTCTCTTGCGTTTCACACCTTCATCTCTCTCTCTCTCTTTCTTATCTCTCTTGCCCATTTTATTATTTAAAAAAAATATATTTTATTGATTTTTTACAGAGAGGAAGGGAGAGGGACAGAGAGTTAGAAAGACTGACCAGCTGCCTCCTGCACGCCCCCTACTGGGGATGTGCCCACAACCAAGGTACATGCCCTTGACCAGGATCGAACCTGGGACCCTTCAGTCCCCAGGCCGACGCTCTATCCACTGAGCCACACTGTTTTTGGCTCTCTTGCCCATTTTCAGGTTTTCTCCATGTCAGGGAGCCCCAGCTTGCCTGTGAGGGTGTTTGGAGAGGGCAGAGGTAGTGGACACCGTGAACTTGGTTGGCCTCCCGGACAAGCATCTGTGTCTAAGGAGTCTGAGTTTGTAGCGTGGAAGTAGAAAGAGCTCGTTTGTGCTGGCTCTCACAGATCCCTACTCGAGCAGAAACATTTCCAGACAGATAATCATCAGCTCCCTACAGGAAATTAAAGACCGCGGTGCGGGATGGCTGTCCCTCACCTGCGCGCCTGTAAAGTTCTGTGAAAGGCTTGGCTGCCCCGGGAGGTGGTGGAGGACATCTTTAATGAGATTTCTCTCCCAGATCTCGCCAATGAGGCCGGTCGTGTGTGTCTTCCAGATAAGCAGGCTCACAATGAGGCAGGTGGTTCTCATTTTGGTGCGAGCTGGTGCTTTGCTCCTTCTTATCTGAGTCCCAAGGACGTGGCACTGACACTGATCCTCAGGGTCCGCAGGCAGAGCTGCCGGGGGTGGGGGGGTGGGGGGGGGTGGGGGGCGAGAATCCCTGTGACGAGGTGCAGCTGGGCCTCTGGCTGGCGTGGCAGGGGCAGCACTTGGCTCACTGCTTCCTTGAGTCCCCACTCCTCTGGTCAACATCTGCTCCGTAGGAAGACCTGCCTCCACCGGGCCATCACGTAACCCCACCCACCCTTGGCCAGTGACTGGCTTAGGCCTGAGCATGTCACTCATTTCTGACCAGTCACATGTGGAGGAAAGCCCAGGGACTTTTTAGACAGTTTTCTCATCCTATCTAATAAAAGAGTAACATGCAAACTAACCATCGCCTGCTACACCACAAGCCACACCCACCAGCCAATCAGGAGCAACTATGCAAATCAACCCAACCAAGATGGCTGCAGCCACTGAGCGAGCAGGAGGCTTGGGCTTCCCCAGCAATGGAGGAAGCCAAGCTTTCCGATCCTATTGGGCCTAACTGGGCAGTCGGACATCCCTTGAGGGGTCCCAGATTGGAGAGGGTGCAGGCTGGGCTGAGGAACAACCCCCACCCCCACCCCCGTGCACAAATTTCATGCACTGGGCCTCTATTTGTTAATGAGAGATCTAAGACAGGAGTGCTTCCCTATGGTCTCTGGACTGTGAAGGGTGAGGAAGGGATACCTGGAGGTGTGGCAGCCATCTTGTGATGACGAGGGAGTGGTCAACCTGCTGAAGATGGCAGAGTCAAAAGACAGAAAGAACTTATGTGCCACCAAATCAATGGCCCCTGGAAGTGTCCTCCCTCTCGAGTTCTTAGTGTGTGGGGTGATAAATGCCCTTGTCTGTGAACCTCTGGAGTTGGGTTTTCTCTGCTGGCCGCTGAAAGCATCTCAGCAGATATAGACAGGGAGGTCCAGGCTGGGCCCACCATGTTTATAAGGGAAGCCTGAGTTCACAGAGAGAGGGCCGAGGGGGGTCAGATGGCTCTGCCCTGGGGCACAAACTCTGTTGTTCTGCGTTGTAACAGGTCAAGGGCAAGTCACTTAACTCTCTGAGCTGAAGTTCCTTTGGCCAAAAATGAGTATTGAGCACCACACAGGTGCTTGTCTGTTCTCTTCTCCCCCAGCTATTGTTCTTTCTTTCTTTCTTTCTTTCTTCTTTTTTTTTTTTAATATATATATTTTTTACAGGGAGGAAGGGAGAGGAACAGAGAGCCAGAAACATCAATGAGAGGGAAACATCCATCAGCCGCCTCCTGCACACCCCCACCGGGATGTGCCCCTAACCAAGGTCCATGCCCTTGACCGGAATCTAATATGGGACCCTTCAGTCTGCAGGCCAATGCTCTGTCCACTGAGCCAAACTGGCCAGGGCAACTATTATTCTTTTTTTTAATCCTTACCTGAGGACATGTTCATTGAATGTTTAGAGAAAGTGGAAGGGAGAGAGAAAGAGAGCAAGAGCGAGAGAGTGAGAGAGCAAGAGAGAGAGGTGAGAGAGAAACATCGATTGGCTGCCTCCTGCATGCACCCCAACCGGGGATCGAACCTGCAGCTTGGCTATGTGCCCTGGCTGGGAATCGAACCCACACCTTTTGGAGTAGGAGATGATGCTCCAGCCCACTGAGCTGCAACAGCCAAGGCCCAGCTATTTTTAAAGGGGCCGAGAGGAGCCGGGTGCGGAGGTATTCAATGACATTTCCGTGCCGGGGAGAGTTCTGTAGAGAGACCATTCTGAGTCCTTCTCCCCGCAGTTGCTCCAAGCACAGATCACCTCTCCCATGCCAGCAACAGCATGGAGCGGGAGGCGACTGCACCCAGTGCTCAGTTCTCCATGGCGATGAGGGATGTGGATAACTGGAAAAGCAGATAATCCCGAACCTGCTTTGAGTCACCACCTTCCGCTGCCTCCCCCACCATCGCTTTTTTGGTGCCGCTGACACACTGCCGCTCGGATGCGCGTCTCTCCTCTCTCTCCTAGGGCATCGCCTGGCAAAGCTGCTTCCAGAAACAGCCGTAGCCAGGGCGCTGGCGGAGAAGCCACGGGGCTGACACCACCTCCCAGCCAGGAACAGCCCGGAGGCTGCCTGCCTGAGCTCGGCCTTGGGGTGGACATTTTCTCCAAGCTCCTGCGGAGGTCAAGGACGAGAAGGTACAGGGGTCCTTCCGGTGAAAGTGAGCGCCAGCTCCTCCCCGCAGTGGGACCTGCCCAGGCCCCCGGGGCACGGCTAACGCCCCTGCTCACAGCTCCTTCCCGTGGGGCACAAACATCAACCAAAGGTGTCCACCCTCTTTCCTCTCCTGAACAACAGCACAAACTGAAACCAACTGCAATCATTGAACCGAGAGCTTTTGGGTTCTTCACCTTTCTTTCTCGATCTCTTTATACACTTAGACATGTATACACATATACACCGAGTGGGCCAGATTATCATGATCTCTGAACGCATAGTAATCTGGCCACTCAGTGTATATCCTATATAATAAAAGGCTAATATGCAAATTGTCCCCTTGGCCAGGAGTTCGACCAGCAGGCAGGCCGGCCAACCACCTGTGTCCCCTCCCCCTGGCCAGGCTGGCCGGAACCCACCCATGCACGAATTCATGCACCGGGCCTCAGAGATCATAACAATCTGGCCACTCAGTGTATATACACATAGCATGGGTATGTGTGTATGTATGTCTATATATCAACATCTACATATAGATCTACATCTATCTCAGGAATCTTTTGGGATGGAGATGGGCTTCCCTAGTCTAGGTTACTGCCTGTGGGGAGGGCCAGGGCAGAGGAAAGCTAACTGCCCCCCTCATGGTCGTGCGGAGACGGGCAGAGCCTCCAGAAGTCACCCCTCCACCACACGCACGCTCAGTGCCTGGTAGGGCCCCGCACACCTTCCTGCAGGCACTCTCCTCACAGGCTCCTGGTGGCCATGGGAGCTCTGGCGTGTCCTTCCCGGAGGAAACAGAGGACGTGTGTTTCCCATTGGACCTCGTCGTCCACGGGGCCCTGCGTCTGTGGCTGCGTGGAGCCTCGCGGTCTTGGTCGTGGTGACCTGCTCTGCCGGGCCGGTGGGCAGCGGTGGGGCGCGTGCAGAGGCGGGAATGCTCTGACTCAGTGTTTCCCAACCTTCTCTCATGATGAGAATCACCTGGTGGAGTTGTTAAAACACAGATTCCTGAATCCCAACTAAGAAGTGCTAAACTAGAATTTTTGAGAACATATAGGTAAAATTGCATACCTAACTTGCATACCTAACTCTGTATATAACATCTGTGTTAGAGCACTAGTTAAGTATACAATTTTACCTATATGTTCCCAAAAATTCTAGTTTAGCACTTCTTAGTTGGGATTCAGGAATCTGTGTTTTAACAACTCCACCAGGTGATTCTCATCATGAGAGAAGGTTGGGAAACACTGCGTCTGCCTTCCCGGTGGAGAGCCCAGTGGGGGGAGTTAGCGTGGCAGGGACCGCGTCCTGCCTGGTCTCTTGGCCGGGACGCTCAGAGCGGTGGCTGGCTTTGGTCCTCGTGAACGGGTTCGGATGGGAGGCGGTAGCTCCATGGTCCTAGGGTGGAGCCTCCCGGGGGAGGGCGGGCGGACGGCGCTCTGTTTTCACGTCGGGGATACCAGCAGTGGTGACCACGATGTAACCCCCTGCGAGGATAAACGGGGGGCTGTGTCACAGTGGGGAGTTGGGGCGCTTCTGCTCCCAGGGCAGCAGGGTGGCCAGGAGTCCAGCCCAGAAGAGTGCCCGGGCGCACGACTGAGCTTATATAACAGCAGGAGGTCTGCCCAGGCCTTTCCTGTGGGCGCTGCTCATCCCCGCAGCGGGGGGCCGCCCCCCGCCCCTCCCCTCAGCATCCTGCTGGGGATACGCTGGCCACCGAGATGACGTGTCTGATAAGACACGATCGCTTTTCCAATTCTGGCTACATCGACATTGGTTCTGTCAACCCACCAAACATAGGCCGAGCTTGTTGCTTCCAATTCCGGGTGATTTCCATCTTGTCACTCTCTCCTTCTCCTCAGCCCAGGCTTTTCCGGCTGCCTGGTGCCTCCTGCGAGGCAGCCTGCTGCCTCCCAGGCCTTGGCAATTAGAGACCGGGCCTCCAGCAGGGCGGGCAGCGTGGCTTATTGCCGAGGAGGGAGAGCCCCAGTGCCGTGTCCATAGCAACCCTCCTCTTCCCCCTCCACCGGGAGAGGAGGAAGACAAAGACAGGAAGGGAGGTGAGCCCTCTTGCATTACTCACCTCAGAGCGCTGGGCTCCTGGGCCCTGGGTGCTGAGGGTGCCTGTGGGTGAGGCACAGAGAGGGAACTTTTCCTCACGCAGCAGCGGACACCGAGTGGCGAGGTAGCGGGGGGCTTGGACTGGATGACGTGGGGGGATGGCAGGAGGAGGGGATGTGGTGAGCTGTGCTGTTGGGTGTACCACAGCAGCTGAGAGATGCTAGGCCCCTGGAAAGGGGACCCTGGCTTAGGTACCAGCTTTATTCTTAACTCACATGTGAGTTTAGGAAGGTTGCCTGCCATCTCTGAGAGTTCTTCTCTTGTTAATAAGAATGGGTCCCGCCCTAGCTGGTTTGGCCCAGTGAATAGAGCGTTGGCCTGCGGACTGAAAGGTCCCTGGTTTGATTCCGGTTGCGGGCACATCATCAGTGGGGGGGGTGCAAGAGGCAGCTGATCGATGATTCTCTCTCATCAATGTTTCTAACTCTCTATCCCTCTCTCTTTCTCTCTGTAAAAAAATCAATAAAATACATTAAAAAAAAAAAGACTTAAAAAAAGAAAGAAAGAATGGTTCCTGCCCTAGCTGGTTTGGCTCAGAGGATAAAACATTGGACTGCAGACAGAAGGGTCCCAGGTTTGATTCCAGTCAAGGGCACATACCCAGGTTGCGGGCTCAATCCAGTTGGGGGTGGGCAGGAGGCAGGTGATCAATGATTCTCTCTCATCATTGATCTCTCTCTCTCTCTCTCTCTCTCTCTCTCTCTCTCTCTCTCTCCCTGAAATCAATAAACATATATTAAAAAAGAAAAGAAAAAAAGAATGGATCCCGAGGCATCTCTGTGGTCCCTTTGAGCCCTTCATTCAAACCAGCTGCCTCACCTAGGGGGCAGTCTGACGGGGGTAGTCTCCGCTCTCCCAATGCTGGGAAACTCCAGGAAGCTGCCAACCAGGAGCCACCTCTGCAAAAACGGTAACAAAGGTGAGTCCTGGCACCAGGTACACGTGGTCCCTGGGCCTCCAGGGAAGGAGGCAGACAGTTAAGCCTGGTGCAGACTCTGTTTGTGATCTCCCTTCGTGGCCCCCAAGGTGCCACGAGTGCAGAGCTATGTGCATAGACCACCAGCAGAGGTCGCCACACTCCTCACTAACCCTCCACAGGTTGCTGCCGTCAGGTGGGCGGTGGGCGAGGCCCAGCCAGCTGGGCAGGAGCCACCAGGACCTTCCCGCTGGAGCTGTCACTGGCCAATTGCAGTTGGGGAAGAGCTGGCAGCGCAGGGCTGGCCCGGGGCTTGGGAGGCTTGGGCCCAGGCCACCAGCCAGGCCCCGGGACTGTGGGCCACCTGCTCCCCTCGCTGTAGGGGGGTGGGTCACCCAGGGCCACCAAGGGATCTCGGCTTCTCTCCTGGCTGCCGGTTTGGATCCCTTCCTCGGGAAGCTCAGACTTGTTAGAGGTCATTGTTTTTCCTGACGGGGCCCAGGAAGCGGACTGACTCAGTAGCTCTGAATTGAGAGCACGCGCTGTGCCACCAGGAATTCAGAAGGGAACAAAAGAGACACAATCCCATCCTCATGAGGCTGACTCCCTGGTGCGGGGAAGTCACCACTGTCTACACTGCCGGGCGGGCTGGGAGTGGACACACCCCTGACCCAGGACGAGCAGGTGACAGGCTCTCTCCAAGGATTCATCCCTGAGCAGACAGGGTGAGGCCAGGCTCACTGAGCTCTGGCCAAGCAGGTGTCTCCGGACCCGCCCCCCTCAGCCACCAGGATCCACAAAGGCTGTGGCACTGCCCATCGATGCAGGCAGCACTGGACAGTGTGCCGGGTGTGTGCCTCCACCAGCGCCCGTGAGCCTGGAGAGCGTCGTGGTGACAGGATGTTGGCATCCGGAGCCCAGGTCCCAAGCCTTCCTTTCAGTCACAGTTTCAGCATCTTTCCTTTCACCCTGGACCCCTCATGTAAATAAGCATTCCCATCTCAACGGACTCATCTGGCTAGAATAGCAAGCTCTCTCCCCAAAGCCATGGAGAAGGGGTCGGGAGGATTTAAAAATGTATCTGGATTTTTACAGGCAGCACCCGTGGGTCCAGTCCGGTAGGCTCGGAGTGGTCGCTGGCAGGAAAACGGCCGCTCTGAACCAGACGGGCCAGGTTCCCAGACAAGGCCCTCCTGGCCCCCGGTCCCCCTTGCCTGGCTGCTCCACTGCGTGGTCTCTCCATGCCCAGAGCCTGCCTGGCACGCCACAGGGTCTTAGAGCAGAATCGCCCCCTTCTTCCAGACACTTCTCCAGAGAGCGGTTCTTGTGAAAGCTCACCCATTCCTTTTGCCCGAGGGGGATTTATGGAGAACCTGCACAGGAATGGGGGGCAGGAGGTATTTTTAAAAAATATATATATTTTATTGATTTTTTACAGAGAGGAAGGGAGAGGGACAGAGAGTCAGAAACATCGATGAGAGAGAAACATTGATCAGCCGCCTCCTGCACACCCCCCACTGGGGATGTGCCCGCAACCAAGATACATGCCCTTGACCGGAATCGAACTCCGGGACCCTTGAGTCCGCAGGCCGACACTCTATCCCCTGAGCCAAACCGGTTTCAGCAGGAGTTATTCTTTTACCCAGTGGCGGTGGCTGAGCAGAGAGGATGACCGGTGCGTTGAGTGGACAGACCTGTTAGTGCGGCCTCTGACCTCTGAGAACAAGCCGGTTGTCTTCTCAGGAGCTAAACTCCGTTTCCTCGTCTATGGAATGGGGCTGCTGACCCTGGCCCGCTGGCTGCTGGAGCCACCTGTGCACAGAGCAGTCCCTCAGTGGAAGCGCCAGGGGTGGGATGTTGGGCTGAATGCCCCCTTTATAGAAAGGACCCGACAAGACACAATAATTTTGTTTTGTTCTCTCCAGCAAAGCAGGGTGCTGGCGGTGATATGGTGAGGCTCAGGAAGCCTCGGCCCCTGGAGGTGGCCCCGAGCGGATGGTGTGTGGCCTGAAGGCGGAGGGGGTGTGCTGTGGGGCTGCCTCGCTCGTTCTGTGGTGGTTTGGGGAAGGGTGGGTGAGATTTACTACAAATTATGAATGGCCTCAAACCAGGGTCTGCACATTCAGGGAGTCTGACAAAGGAAGCTGGGACTGAGACCTACACTTACCCACGGGCGCCCCTTGTGGCCAGTGGTGTAGGTGCGGGGCGATCCATGGACCCAGGTCAAAGTGCCCTGAACTCTCACTCATTCACTCGCTCACGGATTCATTGCCCCCGGTTCCGGTGCAGGGTGAGGTGCAGCGCTGCGTGGGTGTGTGTTACAATTTACACCAGACGCTCCTGTCCTCAAGGAGCTCATGGTGTAAATTAAAAGCAGGAGGGAAAGACAGATGCGCAGACAACGCCAGTACAAGGCAAGAGGGGAGAAACGTCCCCAGAGAGATCCAGGGCGAAGGGGATTTGGAAGAGAGAGACAATGTCAAATCGGGGAGGAAGAGCAGAGGAAGGTGGCTGGAAGCTCGGGGTGGGGCAGCACTAGCTTGTGGGCTTGAACATGGAGTGAGGCGGGAAGTGGAGTTCCAGGCAGCACAAGTGGGGAAGAGCACAGTCTAGAGGTCAGACAGATCCAGGTTTAAATTTACAAACTATTTGGGGACATTGAGCGAGTTACTTAAACCTTTTTAAACCTGTGTTTATTGGGGGTGAGAGTGTAAGGGCTGGAGCAACCTTTCTGATCTCCCTTCCAGGCTGCCGGGAGGGGCAAATGGAGCATTTTAAGTGGAAGTAGTTGGAAAACTATAGTGCTATGCAAACACAGAGGTTGCTTTTATTGTAAAGTATTGCTTACAAGTTAATTCACCCACCCATTTATCTACCCACTCACCCATGCACTCATCCACTCATCCATCCGTCCATCCATCCATCCATCCACTTACCCACCCACACATATACCCACACACTCATTCACTGATCCATTCATTCACCACTCATCTACCCATCCACCCATTTACCCATCTACCAAGGTACATGTCCCTGTCTGGAATTGAACCTGGGACCCTTTGGTTCGAAGGTCGAGGCTCTATCCACTGAACCAAACTGGTTAGAGTAGATTATGGGATTTTAAAGCTGAGTGATTGTAGGAATTATCTTTTCTATATCATTCATTTTACTGATGGGGAAATTGTGGTTATTATTTGTTGTGGAAAGTACTACTACTTCCTCTTACTTGGCTTCTAAATGACCACTCCCAGGTTTCAACTTCAGTTCAATTAGTCTTTATTAAGCATCTCTCAGATGCCAGGCTCTCTGCAAGAACTGGAGACACAGCGATGGAGCAGACATTGTCCTGCCCTCAAGTTGGCTATAGTCTAGGGCCGTGGTCAGCAAACTCGTTAGCCAACAGAGCAAGGTATCAACAGTACAACGACTGAAATTTCTTTTGAGAGCCAACTTTTTTTTTTTTTTTATAATATATTTTATTGATTTTTCACAGAGAGGAAGAGAGAGGGATAGAGAGTCAGAAACATTGATGAGAGAGAATCATCAATCAGCTGCCTCTTGCACACCCCCTACTGGGGGATGTGCCCGCAACCAAGGTACATGCCCTTGACCGGAATCGAACCTGGGACCCTTCAGTCCGCAGGCCGATGCTCTATCCACTGAGCCAAACCGGTTTCGGCTGAGAGCCAACTTTTTAAAACTGAAACTTCTTCTAACGCCACTTCTTCAACAGAGACTTGCCCAGGCCGTGGTATTTTGTGGAAGAGCTACACTCAAGCGGCCAAAGAGCTGTATGTGGCTCGAGAGCCACAGTTTGCTGACCACGGGTCTAGGGGAATACAGATAGGGAGAGAGGTGAGCATCAAGTACTGAAACCCTGGAAGAAGCACCCCTAATCGGGACTTGAGAAACTTGAGGGAGGCTTCCCGGAAAGAAAACCCTCGAGATGTTTCTTTTCTTTAATTTTTTAATATATTTTATTGATTTTTTTACAGAGAGGAAGGGAGAGGGATAGAGAGTTAGAAACATCGATGAGAGAGAAACATAGATCAGCTGCCTCCTGCACATCCCACACTGGGGATGTGTCCACAACCAAGGTGCATGCCCTTGACCGGAATTGAACTTGGGACCCTTCAGTCCGCAGACCGACACTCTATCCACTGAACCAAACCGGTTTCGGCCCACGAGATATATCTTGAAGGCAGAAAAGAAATGTGTTGCCGAGACTGGTTTGGCTCAATGGATAGAGCGCCGGCTTGGGGACTGAAGGGTCCCGGGTTCGATTCCGGTCAAGGGCATGTACCTTGGTTGCGGGCATATCCCCAGTAGGTGGTGTGCAAGAGGCAGCTGATCGATGACTCTCTCTCATCGATGTTTCTAACTATCTCTCTCCCTTCCTCTCTGTACAAAATCAATAAAATATATTAAAAAAAAAAAAAGAAAAAAAAAAAAGAAATGTGTCGGTGAAGATGTAGGGGAGGGGCATGCCAGGCAGAGGAACAGCATGAGCAAAAGCACGGAGGTCTGAGGTAGCATGGTTTATCGGAGGAACCATAAGAAGCTGGTGTTTTTGGAGCTTCAAGAAGGACGTGGTGAGGGGTGAGTGTGGAAAGGAGGGCAGGGCCACGTGGGCTGAGATGGAGCTGGGATGGCCAAAGGCTGCCTCCGCTTTCCTAGGTTTGGTGAGTGCCCCCATTCACCTTCCCTGTACTCCCCGAGCTGAGAAACCCCACCACACCCCCTAAACCTTCGTCTTTACAGAGGGAAGAGGCCTGATTCCTGGGAAGGAGGAGCCCATCCTTCAAGGTGTGGCTCCAATCCCACCGCCTCCATAAGCCGTCATCACCTCCCCTCTGCATTCAGTGACCTCGATTGTCTACACCGCACTTCGGGACTTCCTGCTGTGCTTCTTTACACCCCAGGAGGGCTGGCTGTGTGAGTCCCATGTTATTAAGTCTGAATCCTATTGATCTGTATTTCAGAAAAGTGCTTGGGCCGGGGGGTCAGACAGATCTGGGTTTGAGTCTTTCTGTGCCACTAGTTACTAGTTAGTACCTGTGGGGAAGTTTTTAATCTGTCTAATGTCTCAGTTTCCTCATCTACAAAATGGGTGATAACTCCAATTCGTTAGTTTTTTTTTAATTGGGCAATCCGATATAAATTTAATTGATTTTTTTTATAGAGAGGAAGGGAGAGGGATAGAAGGTCAGAAACATTGATGAGCCGAAGCCGGTTTGGCTCAGTGGTAGAGCATTGACCTGCGGACTGAAAGGTCCCAGGTTTGATTCCGGTCAAGGGCATGTACATTGGTTGTGGGCACATCCCCAGTAGGGGGTGTGCAAGAGGCAGCTGGTCGATGTTTCTCTCATCGATGTTTCTAGCTCTCTATCTCTCTCCCTTCCTCTCTGTAAAAAATCAATAAAATATATTGAAAAAAAAAAAAAAGAAACATTGATGAGAAATATTGATCAGCTGCCTCCTGCACACTCCCCACAACCAACGTACATGCCCTTGACTAGAATCGAACCTGGGACCTTTCAGTCTGCAGGCTAACGCTCTATCCATGAGCCAAACCGGTTTCAGCTCGTTGGTGTTTTGAAGCCATGGTTTTAGCTAGGGGCTAGGGAGAACCTTGGGGGCTTCCCAACAGCGAGGACTGGACCTGCAGCCAAAGTGGGCCGAGACGTGAGAGCAGAGGGAGGGGGTGGGGGGATGGAAAAGCTGACATGATCAGGCCCTGCGGCTGAGTGGCTCCAGTTGATTTACTAACCCAGTGGTCGGCAAACTCATTAGTCAGCAGAGCCAAATATCAACAGGACAACGACTGACATTTCTTTTGAGAGCTGCATTTTTTAAACTTAAACTATATAGATAGGTACATTGCTATGAACTTAATTAGGGTACTCCTAAGCTGGCCTTTGCTAAACACTCAAGGGGCCAAAGAGCCGCAGGTGGCTCGAGAACCGCAGTTTGCCGACCACTGTACTAACCCATTAAAAGCACTTCACAGCGACCAAGTACTTGGTTTGTGCTAATTCATAGGAGCTGAGGAAGTTAAAATCCTGAGAGATTAAGCAATTGGCCCAAGGTCACAGGGCAAACACATGGCAAAGCTTGCTGTGCTCATGAGAGGGAGGGAGGGAGGACAGGAAGCGCTCTGCCGGTGGTCAGAGGAGGACGGAGCGCAGGTTTCGTGGCTGATGATATCGGATAAGAGGCAGCAGTGTGTGGCAAATGTTTAACAGCCACTGAGTGTTTAACCACGGGCTCGCCAGGAAAGGCCAACCCTGCTGTGAAGTGTTTGCCGATGCCTGTGGTGTAAACACTCCCACCACCCCTGATTCCGAGCTGTCGTTGTAACAGCAATGGATCTGGGACTTGGAAGAGACGTGTGCAGTTGGCTTTTGTGAGCCAGTACCAGCCAGCTCCAGCACACCATCGAGGGCTTCAAGGTCATCACGTACCTTGATGTCCACGCACCCTGGCATGCTTCTAAAATCCTCCCGGACCCCTTGAGGTAGGGACCCTCATGCTCCCATTTCACAGAGAGGGAAGCTGAGGATCCTGCCTGTGGCCACACCGCTATTGCGTAGCCGAGAGGGGCTCCCGCGTGGGCAGTCTGACTCGACAGCCCACGTTCTGACCGTGACGCTGTTCTCTCCCCACTCCCACGGGCGGCTGTGACCAGGGGCCGAGCTCCCGCCCGTTTCCAGGTGAGTCTCCGGTGGATCTCTGGCTCAGGCGTGGTTAGCTCCCGCTCCCTCCACCCCCAGCTGTTTCTCATCCCCAATCACGGCGCTTGCTCTAACATTCCCGCTGGGATCAGCTGGCACAGCCAGGAAACCTGGAGGCAGAGCCTGGCCGGGCAAGGCCAGTGGAGGCTGAGGCAGGTTATGGCGGTGGAGTGGGCACAGTCTGTCCCAGCCCAGATGCTGCCCTGGCACTGAGAACCAACACTGACAGCCCATGCCTGCTCTTCACAACAGAGTAGCCAGAATGTATTAAGAAATCAGGAAGCTCACTGGTGATAAGGAGCAGTGAAACCAAACAGTTGACTCTGTTCGGGAAAGGAGGGAGGGAAACCAAGAAGGTAGAAGGGGAGGAAAGGCAGGGCATGCTAGAAGGTGTGTGTGTGCGTGTGTGTGTGTGTGTGTGTGTGTGTGTGATGGGGGTGTGTGTGTAATTCGGTCATTGGAAAATACATGGGACCCCAGGCTTGTGTCTAAGTCCCAGGGCTGTGACTTGTCGTGAGAGAATGATGTCATTGACAATAATATCAGCAACCAAGATTATTATGTGTGAGTTATTGCAATCATCCAGGTTTCTGGGGTTGTGCGTCTGTAATATTTACCCCTCGGTCATCAGGGCGGATAGGGGGTTGAGGAGGTGAGGACTGGTATGCCGAGGGTACTACGAGCTGGTCTGAGGGGAGCTCTACCCCTCCCTGATCTGGCCATTTGCTGCTCACCACTCAGGGGAGCTGTTTTAGAAGCTCGCCGAGTGTCTGCATGTCCATGTATGTGGGCCAATGCATATTTGAGGGCCAGTGTATGCACACCTATGTGCATGCATGTTCCTGCATGCATGTATCTCTGTGTGTATGCACCCATGTGTGTGTGCATGGCTCCCACTCTTCCCCTTTCCTACCCAGGGAGCAGCTGGCCAGAGGATTGGGGGAGATGGAGAAGCTGCAGATAGAAATGAAAACGAATTTCCAGCTCTTTCAAGCTCCCTTGCACACAGTGGGAGCTTAATAAATACTTGATGATGGCTCTGCACCTGGGAAGCCAGCAGCTGTTCCCGACTCTGACTCAGAGCCCCATGGGGCAGATCCGCGGGGGCGTGACCATGGGGGTCTTCAGTCTTCCTGCCAGGCCCTCCAGTGACTCCACGCCCCGCTGGAGCAGGGGTCCGCTTCACACATCCTGCCTCGGGGCGCCCGGCTCCTGCACCGTTCTCCTCGGCTCCTGTCCACCCATCATCTGGACAACATTCACGGAGCAGCCCTGTGCTGAGCACCACGGAGGGAAGGCAGCCTGGGAGATGGTGTAGGAGGTGCGGGGGCAGACTGACCAGGGTTCAAGGCATAGCACCCTTAATTACAAGCTGGTGACATCTGAGTGATTTTCTGTGTTGTTTTCCACAGCTTTTGTCGCAAAAAGAGAACGATAGTTTCCTAGCGTTGATGTGAGGGTTAGAAATAGCGGGGACACGCGCACACCTCCTGCAGGGGTTCCGCAGGTGAGCTTATCCACCCGGAGTCAGGAGGACCTGGGTCCCCTCTGCTTTTCTTTCTTTTGCTAAAATATATTTTATTGATTTTTTTTTTTTATACAGAGAGGAAGGGAGAGGGATAGAGTCAGAAATATCCATGATGAGAGAGAAACACCCAGCAGCTGTCTCTTGCACGTCCCCTACTGGGGCTGTGCCGGCAACCAAGGTACGTGCCCCTGACCGGAATCGGACCTGGGACACCAGAGTCTTAGGCTGACGCTCTATCCACTGGGCCACACCAGTCAGGGCCCTTCTGCTTCTTTTTCTTTTATATATATATATATATATATATATTTTATTATTGATTTTTTTTACAGAGAGGAAAGGGGGGAAATAAAGAGTTAGAAACATCAATCACTGCCTCCTGCACACCCCCTACTGGGGATGTGCCCGCAACCAAGGTACGTGCCCCTGACTGGAATCGAACCTGGGACCCTCGAGTCCTAGGCTGACGCTCTACCCACTGAGCTACACCGGCTAGGGCCCCTCTGCTCCTCTGACCTCGTAGCTGTCACTCGACGTCTCTGAGCATCCCGTGTGTCGAGTAGGAGCACAATGCTCACCTCCGAGGGTGTTGGGAGGGTTAAAACCGACAGTATGTGTGAGACAACCTTTCGTGCATCCTGGCCGCTGATAACGGTCTGTCTTCCCTGCTTCCTGCCCGCGAAACGGGGTGCACGGCCTCGCTCTTCCCCCTCGCCCCGGGTAGGAGGTTCTCTGCTCCTCCTCCCCACTGCCGGTACACTGTCCCGGGCCCCGGGTTCTACCTGTGGGAGGAAAGGGGACGGAGTCTCCCGACCCGGCGGCGGGGAGAGGAGCGCAGACTACAGTTCCCAGCCGCCCGGTGCGGCTGCCGCGGGGCCGCGAACGGAGGGAGCAGGCCCCGCCCCCTGGGAGGGGCGTGCGCGGGGGCGGGGCCAGGAGGTGGTGGGAGAGGGAAGCCGAGCCAATGAGCCCGTCCGCTAATAGGTGGGCGGGGCTTCCCCTTTAACAGCGGCAGGAGGAGGAGAGCAAAGCTATTGAGCCAGCGAGGAGGAGTGAAGCTGAGCCTGGCCTCGCATGCTTCCAGAGGACCACCTCCTGAGGCAGAGTCCGTTCCCCCTCGCCTGCCCTCTGCCAGCGCCCCGCTGCCCTCCCTGCCTGCCCAGTACAATGCATTCTTGACCGGCAGCGCCTGGACTCCTAGCAGCCCCAGAGAGCCGGAGCGAGCCACCACCGGGAGGAGGACGGGAGCCAAGACACTCTGGTGGGAGTGTTGGATGCCTGGCACTCTGTGAGGACATCTCTGGAGCAACGGTGGCTTTGGGGTGGGGGGTGGTGCTGCAGGGAATCCAGCCAGGCCCCAAGATGGACACTTCTGGGCACTTCCATGACTCGGGGGTGGGGGACTTGGACGAAGACCCCAAGTGCCCCTGTCCATCCTCCGGGGATGAGCAGCAGCAGCAGCAGCCGCCGCCGCAGCCGCCACCAGCGCCGGCAGCACCAGCAGCCCCCCAGCACCTCCCGGGACCCCTGTTGCAGCCTCAGCCTCAGCCTCAGCCTCAGCCTCTGCAGCAGCAGCAGCAGCAGCAGCAGCAGCAGCAGCCACCGCATCCCCTGTCTCAGCTCGCCCAACTCCAGAGCCAGCCCGTGCACCCCGGCCTGCTCCACTCCTCTCCCACCGCCCTCAGGGCCCCCCCTTTGTCCAACTCCACCGCCACCCTCCACCCTTCCTCCAGGCAAGGCAGCCAGCTCAACCTCAGTGACCACTTGCTTGGCCACTCTCCAAGTTCCACAGCCACAAGTGGGCCCGGCGGAGGCGGCCGGCACCGGCAGGCCAGCCCCCTGGTGCACCGGCGGGACAGCAACCCCTTCACCGAGATCGCCATGAGCTCCTGCAAGTACAGCGGCGGGGTCATGAAGCCCCTCAGCCGCCTCAGCGCCTCCCGGAGGAACCTCATCGAGGCCGAGCCCGAGGGCCAGCCCCTCCAGCTCTTCGGCCCTGGCAACCCCCCGGAGATCGTCATCTCCTCCCGGGAGGACAACCATGCCCACCAGACCCTGCTCCACCACCCCAATGCCACCCAGAACCACCAGCACGCCGGCACCGCCCCCGGCGGCACCACCTTCCCCAAAGCCAACAAGCGGAAAAACCAAAACATTGGCTATAAGCTGGGACACAGGAGGGCCCTGTTCGAAAAGAGAAAGCGGCTGAGTGACTATGCTCTGATTTTTGGGATGTTTGGAATTGTTGTTATGGTGATAGAGACCGAGCTCTCTTGGGGTTTGTACTCAAAGGTAGGGGCTGCGGCTTCTCTTTATACCTTGCACAAAAGGAAACCTATAGGTCTATAGAGAGAGAGTGATGGAGAGGTTGGCTGGGGGGAGAGGTGGTGGTGGTGGTGGGGAGAGGCGGGTAGCTCCATTCTGTGGAGCACTAACTTCCCGTGGTTTTGCTGCTTAATCCTGGGAGAATTCATCGCCGTTTTCTCGGTGGGAGGACACCCCCGTGCACGGTGTTCTCATTTGCAGACTTGGTGTTGGGGAGGATTAAAGAAACCCTTCTGAGAAATCACCCCCCTGTTCCCTGCCCCGTGCCCCCCCCCCCCCCCCCGCCACCTCCCACCTTCACCGCCCCGCCCGGCTCATGGGCACTAACGCATATCCCGGCAGCTTAACGCACCGATTAATTACCCTCCGCCTTGGTTCCTGCGACTTCCCTCCTCTCCTCCACTCCCCGCTCCGCTCCATTTTCCCGAGGATAAAAGAGAAATAAACGTCTGGGTGGGGGGTAGGGATGCCCTGCCCGTCCCTTCTCTCTGTGTGTGTCTGCTCGCGCGCTCTCTCTCTCTCTCTCTCTCTCTCTCTCTCTCTCTCTCTCTCTCTCTCCCTCCCCCCCCCCAAGTTTCTATCTCCCTCCCCATCCTTGAGAGACTCAGGGCCAAATCCAAAGGCACAGTGGCTGGGTCTCTCCCCCCCCCCCCCCCCCCCCCGGGGCCTGGGATAAAAATACAGGTGGAGGGAAGGAGCGGCTCTTCCCCCAGGAGAGAGGACTCAGAATAAACCTGCTGCTGCTTATGAACAGCCCCTGGTAAAATGGCTACAGGTGTTCCCCGGGCAGAGCAGATGGGCACCGCCTTGGCACCAGGCTGGTGGGGGGAGGAAGGGAGGGGGCAGCGCCTCTTTCCGACGGGATGACAAGGCTTCCCGGGCATCTCCGAGCCCGCTCTGCTCCCCGCGCAGCCCCGGCCCCCCCCGCCCCCTCCCGCCCCGGCTCCTCTCGGTAAATGAGGGTGAGTGTGTGTGTGAGTGCCTGCCGATGGAGCCGCAGCGCCCACTGGAGTGGGGGAGCTGGCCCCCCTGCTCCAGCCTCATCCGGCTGGAGATGGAGGATGGGGTTCCCTCCCAGGGGGGGCTTGGAAACCGCGGCCTCCGAGGCGGTGGGCGTTGAGGAAGGTGGGTTCGTGTGTGCTCTGCCTGCTGGGGGCTCAGAGGCTTGGAGACCTGGGGAGTGGTGAGGCAAGTGGGTTTTTCCCATGCATCCCTCACCCCAGTTTGTTGGTGTGCGTGTGTGTGTGTGTGTGTGTGTGTGTGTGTGTGCATGCGCCTCCCCGTTGCCGCATTTCTCACTTATTTGTCATTTTGGGCAGGGGGAGGCCGGGCAGGCTGCCTGGAGCTGGGAGGGGCTCAGCTGTTGGAGGTTTCAAATAGAGCTGGTTTCAGGCGGGGCGCAGCTGCTGCCAGACTGTCACATTCCTCGCTGAAATCCAGCCGCTAAAACCTGGGAGGTGCTGATCGGATTTCCCCATTCCCAGCCTGGAGCCCGCACGGGGCCGGCCGCCGGGCCGTGCTGGAAAGGGCTGGGGCAGAGCCGGGGCTGAGACGCCCAGGTGGAGGGCTCCCCGGGAACCTGGCCGCCCGCCCGCAGGGGCTCCGGCGGAGCAGCTCCGGAAGCTGCCTCCCTCTATCCGCACGCTCCAGGGTTCGGAGCCCTCAGCGCGCAGAAGCGAGCGGGGTTTCCCCGGAATCGCAGTCACTTAGTCATTCCCGGTAATGAGGCTCCGAGTCTGCAGGTCCTTCTGCTCGCCGCCGCCTTCCCTTCTGGGGGGCAGGGGGAGGGGGCTGCACCCCCCCACCCCCACCCCCAACCTCCCTGCAGGCTCAGCAGCCACCCCAGCACAGCCCTGGCTCTCTCCAGTCACCCCCTGGGGCCCGGAACCCCTGCTGGGAAACGGAGGAAGGCCCAAAAGCTGGGGGTGAGGGGAAGACAGCACCTCCTCTTCACTGACCCCCAGGGCCAGCTCTTCCTAGTGACAGCTCCCCAAGGGATCTGTGGGTGCATATTTGCTTTTTGATGCAATGGGGGAGAGGGGTGGCTCTCCCTCAAGGGCTGGGAGCAGGTGCCATGCCCGCCGAGTGTTCCGGGAGAAGGGCTTCCCAGCGCCAGGGAGAGCAGGCTCTGGGGTGACGGGGCCCAAGGGGCCGGGCTGTCCCCTTTCAAAGGCGGGGACCCCCTGGTTGGTTGATGGCAGCACAGAGCAGGCGGCAACTGGGAAGGCCTTGCTCGCCTCCGCCGGTGGGGCGGCCACTTCCTGTGCACCCTGGGGTGGGGGGGTGCTGGTTATGAGCAGCATCCCTCATGCATCCGTCCCTCCGTCTGTCTGCCTGCATGTGGAGTCATTATGAAACGGGGACGGGCTGGGCGTGTCCTGTCAGGCTTGGTGGGCCCGGGGTGGGGGAGGTAGGCCCCCACTCCTCCTGTGGGCGCGGAGGGTTGTTTGAAAGCCGCAGGCTGAAGTGTGAGCCCCAGCCCTGCCACTCCCGGGGGTGTGATGTTGGACAGGCCACGTGGCCTCGTCAGCGCGGGCTGAGACCAGGTGGGGCGCTCCGTGCCGCGCCTGCTCCGTACCCTGGGCGTGTTGTTCTCTCCATGACCATGGCACCGATGAGAGGGAAAGGCAGTCTTCTTCCTGCTGCCGCTCTCTGGCTCCAGAACGGGTGGGGCCTTCACCGCTTGGGAAGGAAGGCTTGTCGGGGGAGTCGAGACGTTGCATCTCGCGGGGAGACGGGCTGAGAAGGGGCTGGGTCTTCTCACCGGAACCGGCTCTGCACACGCGTCTGTTGTAGGGGAGGGAGGCGGGCGTCTGGCCGCTGGCCTCGTGGGGGACACTGGCTCTCTTGGGACAAGGGGGCTTGGGTGAGCGTGAAGAGCTGCCAACAGGGGGCACTCGGAGTTGTCAGTGGGCCTGGGGGTGGGACGGATGGAGGATGGTTTCTTTTGCTGGAGACCTTGTGCATCTGGTTGGTCTTGTGTGTCTGAAAGTAGGTCAGGTTGGGTCATTCTGCACCGATGGTGGCGGGTCCCACTCAAAGGCCCCTGGGGGGCGGGGCACCCCCTACCCCCACCCTCCATCCCCCCATGTGACTGAAGACTAACAGCCATGGGCCTGAGCTGCCTTCGGAAGTCCCCCGCTTTTCTCCATGGAGCCGTGGCCGTCCTGTGTGTCTGTGTTTGACCAAGGTCTGTTCCTGGTGGAGAAATCCACCATGAGGCCTGGCTCCCTGAGCGCATCCATATTAATGCAGAAGGGGGCCGGTGAGAGGTGGTGAGACGCAGGGGCAGGCCACACTCACGGGATGGCCGACCTGGCGCCTAGTGGTTCTGGCCCCTGAGCTACACCAGGCGGCCGCCTTGTGTGCTGGTTGGTTGGAAATAGGTGAGGTCACCTGAGGGCTCACACATGGTGACACGGCCAGGCCTCGAGGGCCTGTTGAGAAATCGTGGTGACAGTGTCTCTAGCAATTCTGTGTCCGCTCTGGGAGGAGGGCCATGAGGATCCAGGGAGACCTTCCTGGGATTCTGTGTTTTCTCCCGGAGCTGGCTTGGGGCACACCCACTCCGGTGCTTTGCTCTGCCGGCTGTGCTTCCTCTGTGGGATCGGGAGGGAGTTGGGGCTGGGCCAGGCTCGGCCGGTCCTCCCTTCCCCTCTCCTCCTCCCCAGGCTCTGGCCTCCTGGACCGCCCCCTGCCATCCTGCTGGTGGCTGGGCTGGGCCCTGTTCAGTCTGTCCAGCTGGCAGGTCCCAGGCGGGCCTTGCTTCTCAGGGGCCTCATGAGTCATCTGGGTGGGGGTGGGGGGGGGAACGCTGGAGCAGCAGGTGGCTCTCGGTTTCCAGTTTTCACAACCTCAAACCGCTCTCCACCCCGGGCCTCACCATTTATCTGAGTTTCACTTCCTAGGCAGAGCGGGCTCTCGGCCCCACCCCGTGCCCACCCCTGGCCGCTCCACCAACTTCCTGCCCCTCTGCTCTGCACGCTCCCCCTGCCTGGCCTTGCTGCCGGGGTCACCCAGGCCACAGCACAGGAGCTGGCATGGCAGTCCCACCTGGCTGTCCTGTCTCTCCCAGGCCTGGCTGTCTTTCTCACCTCCATTCTCAGACCACCTAGGGCCGTGGGCGGCAAACTCATGAATACACAGAGCCAAATATCAACAGCACAACGATTGACATTTCTTTTGAGAGCCAACTTTTTAAAACTTGAACTTCTTCTAACGCCACTTCTTCAACATAGACTTCACCCAGGCCGGGGTATTCTGTGGAAGAGCCACACTCAAGGGGCCAAAGAGCCACATGTGGTTCTCGAGCCACCGTTTGCCGACCACGGGCCTAGCGGGAAGCCCCCCAGAAAAGAACTGGCTTTTCTGCGTGCCCAGGGGAGCGTGGCTCCCGGCCACTCCCTCTTCCCGGGGGGCTGGGGCCCCGCAGGGCCAGCTCACAGGGGTCCGTGATCCAGCCCAGCCTGTAGTCTGAAGGTGGAGCAGGACCTCTGGCTTCAGCTCCCCTGGCCCTCCCCCCTGTGCCCCGAGGGCCACGGAGGCTCTGTGGACAGACAGGCAGAGCAGCGGTGGGGCATGGCGAGGTGCATGGCCGTGTGGGGCAGGTTCCTGCCTGTGGGGCGTGTCCCGATGTCCGTGGTGCCAGGCATGCTGGGGAAGGAAAAATAGGCCAGACCCTCTTCGCAGGCCCTCCGCAGGCCCTCTGTAGGACGGTTACAGAAGGCAGGAGATGCTATAAGCCACTGGCTGCAGGCAGGAGCGGAGAGCTGGGCACCATGCCCCCCCATTCCTCCCCCCCCCCCCCGAAAACATTGTGTCTTCACGGGTCACAATGAGTGTCTTGGCCTCAGGAGGCAAGTGCAGCTCTGGGAAGGCGAGCACAAGGCCCGGCCAGGGTGGTGGCCGCTTTATTTATAACCTTGTGGACAGCGTGCCATGAATCAGCCATTGGTAACCCACAGCGGGGCCAGCTACCTTGTCTATACGTTTCTCCTTTGCCTGCCAGCACACTATTTATAACTGTTCCGGGGAAAGACCTCAGCATGCGCCTGGACTTCCCTTCCCCACAGGCGGCGTGGCCTCCCCGGAGCTGGCATCCCCTCGGGGGCCTGGATCTGCTGCTCGGGCTACTGAGCCCCTCCCCATGACCCCCCCCCCCCCCCCGCCAGGGAGTCTCCCCGTGAGGCCATGGTCCAAGGACCTGCTCTACAGAACACAAGGCAAAGGGAACACAGTGAGGCCGATCTGAGTCATCTCTGTGGGGAGGCTGAGGCCCACATGGAAATGTAAGATCGGGACAGAAAGCTTCCGTCCCGTGGCCGCTGTTTGTAACGCACGTTTGGGGAGAGACAGAGTGTGAGCGAGCACGCGAGGAGGGGTGGAGGGGTGGCGAGGGGGTGGCTGTCTGTGGTGAAACCCGCCTTCCTCCGCTCGGTGGCAGGCAGACTGGGCTGCTCATTAGTAGCTGTTTTCCTTCTTTCAAAACCCCAAAGGGAGAGAGAGAGAGAAGAAAGCACCCATTTCTCTTTAAATAACGAGGGAGGGGAATTCTGGGACCGTGCTGCTCCCAGGAGCTGCGGGGCGGAGGATTCTCCTGCCTCTTTCGGTGAGGAAAGCCCCAGGGGTTGAGGTGCCCCTCTGCCACCCCGTCATCCCACCCCCAGGGCTCAGCTGAGGAAGGAGTGGGGCGGGGCTGGGGCAGGAAGGCTGCGGGGGGACAGGAGGGGACGGCAGGGACTGTGTGAGACATTCTACACCAGCCTCACCCTCAAGAGTCTGTGGGCCAGAGACCAGCGATGAGCAATGTTGGGCCAGAAGGAACTTTCCCGAGAGATAGAGCTTGATGGAGAGGGGTAGGGGTGGGGGGGTGGGGGGGGGGGAGGGAGACCAGGGCAGGAACCCAGCAAAGACAGTGTACTGGGGGTGGCCAGGGCCAGGGGCGCTCTGGGGGCGGCCTGGGTACAGGGAGATTGCGGATAGGCCCAAGGCCAGGGTGCCTACCCGCCTGGAGGTTTGATGACACGGTCGGCCCCAGGGCGGCGCTGAGCAAGCTGGGAGGGCAGGGGTGTGGGCACCAGAGAGGGAGCAGGAGTCCATCCCCACAGCCCACAGCCCCGCCTGTGAGCCAGCGGGCCCCACGCTGAGCGGGACGCCCAGCTCCGGGCCTCTCCCCCGCACTGGCTGCAGGACCGCGTATGGGGGTGACCCCACGGGCTCGGCATTTCCATCCACAAGTATCTTCATGGACCCCAGGCCCCCGCCACGGCCCCGGGAGGCCATGCGATCAGCGGTGTCTCACAGGCGGGAGGCCTGAGCCGCCACGGGGTTGAGTCTCTTAGTTGGCGCAGCCAGCCTGCCTGGGTGGCTGAGGCCTGGGGCTCTGGGTTCAAATGCGGCCTCGGGTGCAGACCAGGGAGCTTACTGAAGTTGCAGCCCGTTTCCCAGGTGTTCAGAGACAAGCCTGGCCCCTGCCTGTGGAACCGCACCCAGCCCAGAGCCGGGGCCACAGGGACCCTTGGGGTCTGCCGGCTGTTGCTTTTAAGAGATCAGTGCGTAGACGATGCCCCCCACAGGCGCCCCGAGCACTCCAGAGGGCACACGTGCACAGGCCAGCCCTCCTCTCCGGCGGTCAGAGGGGCCCTGGACGAGGCGGGCACACGTGTTATGTGCCGCCTTTCTCATCAGGCCACGTGGCCTCACCTGGGCAGGCTCCCGGGCGGGGCCGCGGTGAGTCAGCACCCCGAGAGGAGCCGGGCTGTGTTTTGGAGGGCAGGGCGGTCTGGCCGGGGCCTCTGGAGCCTCCTTACCTCATGGGACCCCGTTATTCTACACTCAGGCGCGGTCTGCGGCCTGGGCACCGCTCCTGGGATGTGGACACGGGAATGGACAGGTGGAGGCAGAACAGAAATAAGCCCCTGAAGCCAGGCCAGAGGCTGGCCGAGAGACCTTGGGGACAGGCAGGGACGCAGGGCGGCCAGGCAGAGAGGCGGGGAGCCCGGGACTCTGGGGCAGGGCCGCCAGGACGCGGCCCTGGGACAGGCCAGCGAGGACGAGAAAGGCCAGGGCTTCCCTGTGTCTTCAGGGGAACACACTTCCCTTTGGGGCCGGCGGAGGGCACCTTCTCGAACCCCAAAAGCGGTGGGGGCTTGAGAATCCAGGCCCTTTCTGTCCTCCCTTCGCAGGCGGTAGCTCTCCCACGGACACGGAGGGGCACAAAAGGCCGTGGGGGAGAGGGAAGTGCCAGGGGGTCAGGACTGGCCTGGCACAGAGGCCATTCCTTTTTTTTTTTTTGGCCCAAGGCCTGGCCACAAGGTAGCCAGTGTGGTATTCTGAGTGGAGCCCGGGTGACAGACACGACACGAAGAACATGCAAATGATGTGTGAACTAATATGCAAATTGGCATCTGTTATTTTCGGAGCCGGCGTGGTGGGCATGTTTCTGAAAGGACGGGATGGTGCTCCGTGTCAGAGGACACTCCCCCAGGGACTGGACGGGCCGTGCCTGCCCGGGCTCTGGTGTGGTGTTGAGCTTGAGGCGAGTGATCTGCTGGGCAGAGACTGCCCTGGGGCTAATCCTGGCCCTGCCCCTTGGTGCTGGGTGACCACAAGGTCACTGCTCAGACTCTCCGAGCCTCAGCCTCCCCATTTGTAAACGGAGACAGCGGCATTCACCAGTCTCACTTAATTCTCACCACAATCTCCCTTTCACTTGCCCCGGGTCTCACAGCCAGGAAAAGGCAGAGCTGGGATTCGAACCCAGGAGCGTTCCCAAAGCCCCATGCCCTGTGCGACAGACAGGCTGGTGCAGATCGCCTCCTGACCTGGGCTCTTTCGAGCCCAAAGGCTGTTCTCGCTCTCTCCACCTTGGCCCCCTGCCCCCACCCCTTACCGTGTCACCCCCGCTGCCTGCCAGCCTCACCAGCCACCAGCCTCCTATGATTGGAGCCCCGGAGCGGGGCGGGGGGGGGGGCATCAGTTCAGACACAGAGGAGTCCTGGGTACGCTGACAGGGAGGCCTGGGCCCGGGGGCCGAGGCCGGTCTCCTGTGGGCTCTGCGGGGTCTGCTTTGGCGTTCCTGTCCCTGGTCTGCGCTCCCTGGCCGTGCAGGGAGAGCCGGGAGATGGGGAAGGTGAGCTCTGTGCGCCTCAGCTTCCAGACCTGTGACCGGGAGGGAGGGTTCACTTCATGGGGATGTGTGTTGTGAAGAGCAAAGGAGACACGACCCAGCACTGAACTGGTAGAGGGCTGCTGGATGCGGGCTGCCTTTACGGCTAATTTCCTCATTGTCTGACTGAACTCCACGCCCAGAAGGCTAGACGGAGCTCCCCGGCCATCTGTGTGCTGGTCTGGCCAGCAGGTGTCTCCGGGCCCGTATGGCCGCACTTCTGCCCCCCAGTCTCGTCTCGTGCAAACGCTAGTGCCTTACTGCCCCCTCTCTGCTGGTGGTTCCTTTCCACGTCTATCCCAGGACCCCACCCCACACCCTCCCTGCCACCCCCAATTCACCTCTGTTTCCCAGCAGGTGTTCTGGTTGGCTCTGGGGTTCAACCTTGAGCAGGACATGGCGCTCACAGGCGGACGGGGAGGCAGGTGTTGGACAAGAATGACAGGCATGACGGGTCTTACAGGAGACACAGGCAGGGGCCTGGGCTCAACCCACCAACCTGAGACAATCTCCCATTCCTCTGCCTGCCCCCCTGCCCTGGACCCCGGCAGGCCCATCTCGCCTCCACTTCTTTCCTCCTCCCTCGTGTCTGTCTCCCACCCCTTTGCCCCTCCCAGGCACGCAGCAGAACAGGCATTAACAACAGATCTAGGCTTGCTGCCCGTGTGGCTTTGGACAAGTTGCTTCCACGCTTTGATTCTGGCTTCTTGGGCGGGGGGGACCCTAACTCCCTCCTGGGGCCAGTGTGAGGTCTAAGGGGACACGGCTGCGTGTAAGGCGGGGGCATGGTTTGGGGCTCATGTGAGCACCGGGAAAGGTGGTGGTGAAGAGAAGGGCCGTGGGCCTGGAGCGGGGACCTCGGTGTTGGGGCCTCTGTTTTGTCACCTGGACAATGGGAACAGGCGAGGTTGAGGATGAGGGCGGTTCCTCCACGGGCCATCTCGCAGGGGCTGGTGGGGACCGGCTGGGAGTCAGGAGGGCGGGGGAGAAAGCTGTGACACCCGATCGGAATGCACTCTGCTGTTCACTGGGTGCGTTTCAGAGCAGTTGGGGGTGGGGGGGAAGGTGAGCGAAACCAGAAAAGATGCATGTGCATGTGGCTTAGGGGATTTCTCACTCCCAGGAGAGAGAGAGAGAGAGGGAGAGAGAGAGGGAGAGCACCTCAGCCTCCAGATCTGTGACTAGGGGGGAGAGAGAGACAGAGAGAGAGAGAGAGAGAGAGAGAGAGAGGGAGGGAGATGGCCCCTCTGGCCAGCATCCCTGCCTGCTTTGCTGCCTCCTTCCTGCAGGCCAGCCCTTGGCAGGAGGCCTGTCCGCTCCGAACCCTGTATCAGCGGGGAGTTAATTACTATAATGTAAGGAGCGTGGCTCAGGGCCTTCTGGCGGATGGGACACAGGTTTGTCTTCTCACCGGGAGGATACAAATTGATGGGAAGGAAAGGAAAGGTACCTTCCCCTGAAGTCCTCCCGCCGTGGGGTAGCTCTCCTGGGGCTGGGGAGAGAGGAGCCGGGGGGCGGGGCGGGGACACAGTGACAGCCCGAGGACCCTGGCGCTCGCCTCGGCCTTCCAGAGGATGACTCAGCGAAGCTTGCCCAGGTCAGCCTGCCACTCAGCGGCCACCTACCAAGCCCCCCCGGTGTGCCTGGCACTGCTCTTGAGAAATTTCCAGCCACGCGGGGAGCCCAGGCAGGAAATGATAGATAACTCTGTTCATTCAACAAATAGCTATCGGGCGCCCATTATGTGTGAGAGCTGTTCTGGGCGCCCCGGCCACCGCAGAACAAAAGCCCACAGAAGGCAGAAATCCGTGGCCTCCGGGCACGTACACTGTGGTCGGTAGAGCTGACAGTGAACGGGGTGCATTAATTATAGGTTATGTTAGATGGTGATCAGTGTGCTATGATGGAGAATAAAACTTGGGTAGGAGGGCAGTGGTTTTAATTGTGTTCAGGAAGGCCTTTCTGAGGAGGTGTTATTTGAAGAAAGGTTTTTGTGGGGGTGTGGGGGGGAGTGTTGGAGTGGGCACTGGGGGGTGGGGGTAGAGGATGGGAAGAGGAAATAGTGATGGGAAGGCTCTGAGTCCGGACTATGTCTGGCAAGGTCCGGTCAGCTCCGTGCAGTAGAAATGGAATATGAGCTGCATCTGGAATTTTATTGAAGATTTTTAGTTGATTTTTTTTTTTTTTTTTTTTTTTTTTTTAGAGAGGAGGAGGAGAGAAACATTGGTGTGAGAGCTAAACATTAATTGGCTGCCTCCTGCAAGCCCCCTACTGGGGATCAAGCCCACCACCTGGGGTTGCACCCCGACTGGGAATCCAACCAGCACCCTTTAGGTGCCCAGGACAATGCCCACCCAACTGCGCTACACCGGCCAGGGCTGCCCCTGGGATGTGACATTGTCCAGCAGTCATGAGAGGAAGTGAAAGGAGAAATGTGACATTCATGTTCATGTTTTTTATTGAATCCAAACTGGCACAGATATCACCATTTCCACCTCCAATCCCTGGGACACGTCATTGCGATCGCTCACCTTGTTTCCGTGCTGTGCCTCTGTAGTCCAGTGTGTGCCTGACAGGACCACTGGGGAGTCAGTCTCCATGGGAAATACGGGGTCTGTATTTGGAATCCATAAAGCCGATGGGTGGGGGCCATGAGAGGGTGAGAAGGGGCTGGGTCCTGGGGGTATCCCGACGAAAGGCGCCGGATGGGCTGGGCGTGGCGGGTGGTGGTGGTGGGCGTGGGGAGAGAGAGAGAGAGAGAGAGAGAGAGAGAGGGGGGAAGTCAAGGATGAGGCCTCGGCACAAGCAGATGTGAGGACGGAGCTCACTGGGGTGGAGACGACGTGGGAGAAGCCGTTTTGGGGAGAAGACGGGAGGTTGAGGTCGGACCTGCCAGGCATGAGGGGTGTCACGTTCCATATAATGTGGGTAGTTCACGCCCCAGAGATCATGGGAGGTCAGAGGCCTGGGCACAGACAGTTTCTGCCTGGCTCCCGATGACTCCCCTCCCTCCCTGTCCAGAGTCCGTGGCATAGCTGGCCGCGTTTAAAAGGAAAAATCTGCAGAAAGCCGGTTTGGCTCAGTGGTAGGGCGTCGGCCTGCGGACTGAAAGGTCCCAGGTTCGATTCCGGTCAGGGGCATGTACATTGGTTGCGGGCACATCCCCGGTGAGGGGGCCAATGTTTCTCTCTCATCGACGTTTCTAGCTCTCTATCTCTCTCCCTTCCTCTCTTTGAAAAGGAAAAATCCTACCAAGTTCTCCGTGTTCCCAGCACCACAGGTGCTCCCTCTCCGAAGGTCACTGGCAGTCGCCAGGGTCCTTCTGGGTCCGTTCACATGTCAAGGTCCCCCCTCCCTGCTCAGAGCAGTGTAGGGACTAGAAACAGTTACCCAGGGTCAGAAGCTCCCCCAGCAAGGCTGGCACCAGCTCGGCGGGGGTGCGGGGGAGGGCTGAGCGGGGGTGATGGTGCCTGCCTCGCAGGACTTTGTGAAGGGAGGGCCATGTTAACCTCAGCACAGACACTGCTCCCCTCCCCCTCACTTCGCGGCGAAGGCAGGGAATGCCCGAGGAGCCGGTGCTGAGGCGGCGTCTGAGCTGCACGGGGCGAGGGTGCTGTGAGCAGCTTCAGGAGGAGGGGAAGCAGGAGGGCTCCCCACTTCCCACGAGACCTGGGAAGCTAACTATGCATTTGATCGGGGGCCGCCGTTGGGGTGACCTTGATTCCAGGGAGACGCTTAGCAATGTCTGCAGACGGTTCTGGTGCCACAGCTCGGGGAAGGGTCTTTCCAGGCGTCGTGGGTAGGAGCTGGGCAGGGGTCGGCCCAGCCTCCGGGAGGAAGGCTCTGAGGACCAGGCCTGGGCCGCCCCGCTGACCGGACTGAGGGACCACACCCAGGTCCCCTGCGGTGAGGCGGGGGCTTGGGAAGGTCATTACCAGGCGGCGGGTGAGGGTGGTTTCCGGGGGGCTGCTGAGCGCTCTGCGACCCACAGGACAGTCCCCACAGCACGGACTTACCGGCCTGGTGTCGTTAGCACCGAACTCGGGGAGCCCTGCTTTCGATGACTCATCCTCCCTGGCTCACTGAGGACAGACAAGCACACCGCGAGCCGGTTATCGGCTTCAGGGGGCGCTCTAATCCCTCCCTCCCCCCCTTCGCCCAGAGGCTGCCCGGCGTGCATCCCGGGCTCTGGGCCGCGAGTCAGGAGACCCAAGTTCAAGTCCAGACTGGGGCGTGCCCCCTGGTTTCCAGTCCCCTCGCCTTTCCTCCCAGCGCTGCCACCGGCACCTGCGAATGGGACCGTGGGGGCTCCCCAGGGGCGGGCTGGGGTGCAGCCTGGGCGGGAGGAGCAAGGTGGAGAGGAGGCGGCCCAGGGTGCTCGTTCTGCAGGGCCCTGCGAGGTGCCTGTGGGCGAGGGAGGCCCCCGTGAGGCCACGGGCCCGCTCCCAGGCCCTCCGTTTCTTCTGGTTTTGAGTTCCCTGGGTCCTGGGAAGCTAACGTCTCCGGTTGGGAAGATGGAATTTGCCGGAAAACGAGGGCTGTTATTTCTGTGCCGTGCGAGGGGGAGGCAGCTGGGTGAGGGGCAGCCTGGCCCCGCTGGGATCCTTTCAGGGTGAGCGGGCCAGGAGTCCCTGTGACCACCGCAGGGAGTCGATTGTTGTTCTCAGCTCGAGACTAGCCAGCAGGGCAGGGTCTGCACCCACATGCTGAAGGGCCCAGGACAGTCTACAGGCAAACCTTCCCCACACCGTTCTGTGCCAGGCGCCGGCCTCGGAGAGGATGGGGGGGCACAGATGGACAGTGCACGGCAGCGGGGGCGGCCGGGTGACTGACGAGGGGCGGCGTCCCGCGAAGGGCACTCTGTGACCTTCCCGTCCGGAGCCTCCGGAGAGAGAGGAGCGGGGCGGAGCGGGGCCTCGGGGAAGTGGGGTTTCGTGAGGCAAAAGGGAAGGGCTCCAAGCCGGAGGGACAGTCTGGGCAGAGGCCCAGCGGGAGGGAGCGTGCCAGGTGTCCCTGGGAAGGGACAGAGGTTTCCTGGAAGTGCCGGGAAGAAAAATGCATCTGACAGCGCGCTGCTCGCCGGCTCCGCACCCCGGCCAAGGGGGTGTGTGTCTGGGTCTGAGCAGCCTGCGGGGCGGCCAGGCCGCTGCAGAGGAGGGTTCTCCGGGCAGGGAGGCTGGTGGGAGGCTCCTGCAGAGGCTCTGGAGAAGCAGGCTGGAGGCAACGGGGAGGGAAGCAGGGGTGCGGGGGTGCGGGGGTGGAGGGCCCACCGGGGCCCCCGGAAGCAGGTGCTGAGCTGGGTTTCACACCTCTCTGCCCCCGATAGCTAGGTTGTGTGTGAAGGTCACCGCCAGTGCTGCGGCCCCATCCCATTCCTGATCAGCTGGAAAGAAAGCCCCAGATGCCGAAACCGGTTTGGCTCAGTGGATAGAGCGTCGGCCTGTGGATTCAAGGGTCCCAGGTTCGATTCCTGTCAAGGGCATGTGCCTTGGTTGTGGGCACATCCCCAGTGGAGGGTGTGCAGGAGGCAGCTGATCAATGTTTCTCTCTCATCGATGTTTCTAACTTTCTATTCCTCTCCCTTCCTCTCTGTAAAAAATCAATAAAAAATATATTGAAAGAAAGAAAGAAAGAAAGCAAGCCCCAAAGCAGCCCTCGCTGGGAGGATGGGGGGCCGTGAGTACTCTGTAGCCTTCCAGGCCCCGAGAGTGGGTGGCACGGCGCCTGCAGCAGCTGCCCTGGCTGAGGGCTTCCCTGCTGGAACCCCCAGGGCCTGGCGCTGGCCCCCGGCCAGGCCTGCGGGAGAGAGAACACACCCCCTCCCCCGTCTCCAAAGACCAGGAGGGAGGGCAGCAGTGGGGTGGAGCCGGGCTGCTCAGGCTGGCAGCACAGCTCTGCTGTGGCCGGCACCTGCCTGGTCCGGGACCCATTGTCTGCGGGTATGAGCCGGGGCAGTGATCCTGAGCTCGCCGGGTGGTTATGAGAGGGGATTAAGTGAGAACACCATGTCATGTTCTTCGTTCCACAGACGGCCACTGTCTTCTCTCATCAATCCTTAAAATCGATGTTCAGAGAGGGAGGAGGGGGAGAGAGAAGCGTGGAGAGGTTGCTGCCTGCACGCACCCCCATGGGGGACCAGCCCCGCAACCTAGGAACGTGCCTGTCTGAGAACCCACCTTCCAGCCGACTGAGCCCCCGGCCAGGGCTGGCTCCTACTTTTTTCTTTTTTTTTCTTTTCTTTCAATATATTTTATTGATTTTTTACAGAGAAGAAGGGAGAGGGATAGAGAGCTAGAAACATTGATGAGAGAGAAACATCAATCACCTGCTTCCTGCACACCCCCTACTAGGGATGTGCCTGCAACCAAGGTACATGCCCTTGCCTGGAATCGAACCCAGGACCCTTGAGTCTGCAGGCCGACGCTCTATCCACTGAGCCAAACCGGCTATGGCTGGCCCCTATGTTGAATGGACAAGACATGGGGGCAGACTGGCCTTGTGGGGCGGGTGTGGCCTTGAAAGGAGTGGAGACGGGGAAACGGTTGAGGAGTGAGCTCGTCCTAGCTCTGAGGGGTTCGGGGAGTCCCAGGAGGCTCTCCGAGGCCCCGGGTGAAGTTGGGGTCCTCTGTTCGTGTGGAGCCCACGAGCAATCCAAACTCACTAACTGGGAGTGAGCTTCTCAGAACACAGCTCACCGCGGGCAGCGCCAGGGCGGTGTGCAGGCCTTGGTCCCCGTGGCCGGCCCAGCCCTGGTCCTCACACCTGCAGGGCCTCCCTCCTGGAGCCTGGCCCATCTCTGCCCGGGGCTCTGGCCGGGACTTGGCCCAGCGCAGGCGCAGAGGGACCCTGTCCCACTGGCTCTGCCCCTTCCCCACCTGATGTGTGGGTGACGGGTCTGGATGGGTAAATGGCGGCGAGTAGGTTAGGAGGGCCAAGGGGCAGTGAGGGCAGAAGCACTCTCCAGGGCAGCCCCACGGCCTGCGTGTACCCAGCCGACTTGGCCTGGGGAAGGCGGCCTCGGTGGCGGCCCTGAGTGCGGAGAGCAGAGGCTTTGGGACGAAGGCAGCGGGGGCTCTTCGGGATCGGCTCCCAGAAGCAGGCGTGTCTGGTTCTATGTGGAGCCCATTTGGGGCCAAGGAGTGGGCTGACATGTGGCCCTCGGGGCTCCTGGCTGAGCAGCCCGGCCACACTTAGCCCACAAGCACTTCCCAGAAGCTCCTGGCCGGGCACAGGGTGGCTGGGTGGCGAGGAGGTGGCAGGACATAGCACAGGAGCAGCAGACCGCTGTTATCTGAGTGTCCATTCTGAACAGTGGGTGGGAGCTGCTGGAAGGGCTGCATGCAGAAGGGTTCTGAGTGCACTCGGAGCTTGGAGGGAGGAGTTCTGTGATCGACTTGTGATGTCTGTCCTGGGCACGGGAGGTGGAGGAGTGGCGGGTATTGGCCATCCTAGGGGCAGTGGAAAGATTAAGGGGAGCCCACGTTTGACCTCAGGCGAGGAGTTTTTACCCTCTGGGACCCGGCTTCCCGCTCTCTAAAACGGGGGTAAAACTGTCGCCTCCCCACCTGATAGGCAAAGTGTCTGATTAGAAGTTCCCCTCCCTCCCCCTCTTTTTAAAAATTGATTTCAGAGAGGAAGGGAGAGGAAGAGAGAGAGAGAGAAACATCAATGATAAGAGAGAATCCTTGAGTGGCTGCCTCCTGCATGCCCCCTACTAGGGATTGAGCCCACAACCCCGGGCATGTGCCTTTGATTGGAATCCAGCCCTGGACCCTTCAGTCTACAGGTTGTGGCTCTGTCCACTGAGCCACACCAGCTAGGGCCCCTTTGTTTCTTTAATGACCCTCTCCTCAACTTGAGATTTAGACATTTGTGTGTGTGTGTGTGTGTGTGTTTGTTTAATGAGAAAAGAACAGAAAATTTCTCCCGTTGACTCCCAGTCTCCGTGAAAGATAGCAAAATTGCTTTGTGGAGTCCAGAAGCCTGCCAAGAGCACATACTAATCACGCATGAATTATGCAAATGTGTGTAGTCCCTTCATTTGCATAATGCAGGGCTGGGGGAGGGCTGGGGGGAGGGAAGGTGAGGCGATGAGGATGCCTGCCCAGATCTGTGTATGGGAACACCCATCCCCTTCTCCATCCCCACCCTCTCCTGGTCCCTAGGGAGGGGATCACCCTCAGCCTTCCTCTGCCGGCCCTGCGTCACCCAGGCGCCCTGTGCTTGCCTCTCGCGTGGAACTGGCTTCATTAACTCTCCCAGCCGCCCCTCGGGTGCAGGCAGCTCTTCTGAGGAGTCTCCGGGGTCATTATTTCTCCATGTCCGTCTCTCCGCGATGGGGACTTTGTTAAGTGCGCCTGGAGTTGCTGGCTAATGGCATGAGGGTGGAGAGGGTGGCGGGAGGGGAGGACCCTCAAGGGGCCTGGGTGTCTCTCTGGGCGGTGCTCATGGTGCTTTGAAGGGTGTTAGCCTCTGGCTGGGAAGCGGGCTCCACCTCTGTCTTCCCCTCCTCGCCTTCCTGGGCCCTTGCTAATCTTAGGACTGAGTGTGAGGAGGGCCCTGGAGGCCTGACCCTGTGGGTGCTGCCTGGCCTGGGCAGGTTGGCTCAGGTGGGTTGGTCTGGGGGTGGGGGAGGCCCCTGGCTGCTCCAGGAGGCTCCGGGTGGGGCAGCTTCCGTTCTGGGGAAGGGGACGTCCTGGCGGATGCAGGGACCGGCCCAGGTGGTGGAGGGTGCACAGGGAACTTCAGCGTCTGGGGAAGCGGAGCAGACTGTCCAGGCTGCACACAGGCTGGGGTTCAGCTCAGTGCCCGTGGGAAGCACTGAACTCTGTGGGCCACAGCTCGCGAGGTGCTGGGACCCTGGACATGCAAAGCCTCAGAGGCCTCCTCTCCTGAGGTCCCGCCTTAACGCCAGGCCCTGTGCTGAGCCCCTGTTTTCACCCGGCACCTCGGTGCTGACTACGGCTTATGCAGTCACGGTTTCTCTCTCTTATAGATGAACACGTTGGGAGTGGGTCACATGGCCAGTAAGTGGCAAAACAGGGCATTAGCCAGGTCTCCTGGCTCCAAAGCCCATTTTCCCATGATGCTTCACTGCCTCTGTTGACGCCAGCCCCTTCCCTTCCCTTGAGGGCCTTAGGGCAGCAGAGGGGGAAGCAGATGGAGGAGGGCCGGGGGAGGTGGAGCTGACAGGCTTTAGCTCCAGGCCTGCGCAGGGGGTCTTGGCCAGGACGGGCAGGCAGGGCAGTGGTGGGTGCTGCCCCTGGGGCACCTCTGCTTGGCCAATAGGTTCAGCAGGTGCATTGGCCTCCTGGCCGGGCCCGGCCACCCCGAGAGCGGGCCTCTGTGGTGCCTGAGCGGTGTGGGAACTCTGAGGCCTGGGGTAAGCCGTCCGCTGTTCCCACACTCGCATCCTTCCAGACTCAAGGATGGGGTCACCCCCAGAGCAGCCTGGGCATTCTTTGCTTGGAAGGGGAGGGACCCGAGGTTCAGAGAGGGAAAGTGACTTGCCCCAGTCATTGCCAGTGAGAAGCAGATCATCCCCCTAGCTCCGCCCTCCTCCCCCCCACCGCTCAGCACCCAGGGTGCGCGCTCACCCACCCACTCAGGGACACGCTTGCTGTGTTTCCTCCACACCTGGCCGGCCTCTCAGGATCCTCTTGGGCCAGAGCTTCTCCCCGGGGAGAATGGAAGTGGAACCGTCAGACGAGGAAGGAGCAGACCCTCCAGGCGGCTCAGCCCGCCCCCCCAGCCCTGCCCATATGCAGGAGCCCCAGGTGCTCTGCCTGGAGCGCGGGGGTGGAGGTGGGGAGCCGTGCAGGGTGGGGCTGCCTTCCTGCAGGAAGCTGGGGGCGAGGGGGCTGCCTGGTGGGGCCTCAGAGGTGGGAACGGGAATGCTGACTCCATGGCTCCTGAGCTGTGTGACTGTGGGCAAGTGACTCGACCTCTCTGAGCGCCGCTTTCCTCGTGGGTAAAACCGGGCGATTAGAACACCTCCCTCAGGGGTGCCAGGCTTTGCTGCCCTTTGGAAACACCCGGGATCTTTAAAAAATGCTGGTTTGGCTTCCGATCAGAGGCGTTAGTCTCGCCAGGCGCAGGAGCACCGGAGAGCCTGCTTCGCAGCGTGCCGTCCGTTCGGTTCATTTAAACTCAAACTCATAAAATTCTCAAAAAACCCCACCGCCCCCGGTGACGCTAATGAGCAGCGGCGTTGGGAGCCACGGTGGCAGGGTTGACGGGGGAGGGGAGGGTTGGGGATGATGCAGACTCCTGGGGGGTCGCAGCCAGCAGAGGTGATCATGCTGTCTGCTCCCCTGCCTCTCGCTCCGTGCATCGTGGGGCCCGGAGGGAGGGGGAGCACCTGCGTGCCTGCTCCCTGGCAGGTGTGCTGGGTGCCGACCCCGAAGTGGTCGCCGGTGTCCAATCTTTTTACCAGAAGAGCCCCTTCCACCCCCAGCCCTGGGGTGTGCCCAGGGAGCAGGCTTGGGATCAGAGGGGGTTTCTGGGAGGGGGACCCCATGGTCAGCCCCCACGAGGCTCCTCAGCTTTGGGGTTGGGAGGGCCGGTGTCTACCACGGCCGCAGGGAGGCAGAGGCCCCAGATGCTGGCACCCTCAGCCTGGGTGTGGTGGCCAGGTTTTGGGGGGCTCAGCGGAGGGTGCTGGTGGGGACAGAGGGAAGGAGGGGTTTCTTCCCTGGCTCCGGTCGAGGCGGAGGCGGAGGCTGTGGGGGAGACACGGTTCCCAGGGGCCCGCGCTGGCCTGGCAGGAAGCTGTGCATCACGGGCTGACAGGGCGGAAATGGTTCTGCCACGTGCGGAGACGAGCATCCTGCAGGCTCGCAGGAGCCCCGCGGCCCCGGGAGGGTGCTCCCCTCGGGCGTGGCTCCTGGTCCCTTTCCTGGAAGGACCTCGGCTGAGGTTGGCGAAGGAGGAGGGTCCTGTGGGATGTCACCTGGCTCCCGGCTGGGGCCCAGCCCGTGGCGGCCTCACACGCCACTGTCTCCTCCCTCCGCGAGCCACCTCTCTGAGAACGCCCTTGGTTTCTATTTCTCTTGCCACCCAAAAACACACAATGAATCTTTTAATAGCGCGGATCTCAAACCCATCGGTTGCCAAATCCTATCCAAAGTGCACTCAGAATAGACGCCCTTCATAAAAGCTATTCCCTCTAAGCCGCCATAAATCTGTGAAATTTGTACATTTCTTTCAGAGCATCTCAACAAATTTTGCAATATGGAAATCGCCACCCGGTGACCTTTCGGGAAATACTAGATAAATTGCAAGAGACACATGGGCAAACCAGAGCGGGAAGTATAATTCCCAGCCCCTTCCCGGCCCGGTTCTCCGGCCGGGGCTCTGAAATCCCTCCAGCCTGGGACCCCCCTTCACCCCGAAGGTCCCCCCGGGCCCTGCTCCTCGGGGTCTGGTCGTGCCCGCAGAGCCGCGCCCAGCTCAGAGGCAGCTCTGGTATGTGGCTCCCGGCACCTTGTCCCGTCTGTGTTTGTCTCTGCACTTCATCGCTCAGAACACTCCCCCGGGTGCTCTGGGGGTGGCTGGGGGCTGCTTCGGAAAGGCGCAATGCTCTGCTGGCCAGATCTACCTTGGGCATGTGGTGGACAGTCCAGGGTCCGAGCCTGGGGACCCTCCCTGGGGAGCAGTCTCATGGTCGGGCTGGCCCTGGGTCACCCCTCTGGCCTCCGCCAGGCCAGGTCCCTGCTGTAGTCTTGCTGCCGGAGGCACCTGTACCCTCCCTACTGGCTGGTGGTGCTCAGTGGTTATCCCAGGGTGAAGCAGCCTGTTCAGACCTTGTGTGGGGAGAACAGCGTGCAGAAGGCAGTGGTCTGTAGCATCCCATGGCTTCGTCCCCAGCGGGTCTGTTTGATGGAGACTGGCTGCTTCCCTTCAGGGAGCAGTGAGGGGGGGGGGGCACGACCATGCCCTGCTCGGTGGAGCTGCTCATTGCACTTGACCAGACGCCGTGGCCACCGGTGGCCACAGCTCATTCATGGATACGTGACCTCGGTTCCCGGCCTGGCCGCCCCGCCGTCCCCATGGGGAGACCTGCGTCTGGGCCAGCTGGAGGCGTTGCTCAGGGCCCCTGGGCCTCGGCTGCTGTTCTAGGAGAGACACCCCGTCACGTGACTCTTGGTGGTGTTTGTGACCACCCTCCCATCTTCAGGGAAACAGTTCATTCCCCCCGGCCCAACCCCCATCTACCTGGTCCAGGTGAAAAGGGGCAGCTAATGTGGAGCAGACTGCCTGGCAGGCAGGGGCATCTGTGTGGAGAGAGGTCAGTGCCTTTGGGTTAGGCCCGTGGTCGGCAAACTGCGGCTCGAGAGCCGCATGCGGCTCTTTGGCCCCTTGAGTGTGGCTCTTCCACAAAGGACCACGGCCTGGGCGAGTCTATGTTGAAGAGGTGGCGTTAGAAGAAGTTCAAGTTTAAAACACTTGGCTCTCAGAAGAAATTCCACTCGTTGTCCTGTTAATGTTTGGCTCTGTGGACTAAGGGCTTGCCGACCTCTGGCTCAGGCGGTGGTTCTCCTTAGCTCGGCTGGGTTTTCAGCTCAGTGTGTCGTCAGCTGCCATGGTTGCCCGGGACGCCCAGGGGCCACTGTGCAGGAGGCCTCGGCGATGCTGGGGGTGGCAGCAGGCCTGCTCTGCTACCTGTTTGGCACTGGTTCTTGGTCCTAGAGCTGCTGCAGCTGAGGGGTCCCCCGGAGGAGTGGCCTGGGGCTTCTGTTTCCTAGGAGAACAGCTGTTCTATCGAAATGTACCAGGAGGTCACGGTTCGATTCCCAGTCAGGGCACATGCCCAGGTTGCAGGCTCAGTCCCCAGTGGGGGCAGTGCAGGAGGCAGCTGATCCATGATTCTCGCTCCTCCTTGATGTCTCTATCCCTCTCTCCCTCCTCTTCTCCCTCTCCGAAGCCAATAAAAATAAAAACAAACAAATAGCTCTAACTTGAGCTGTTGGGTGGATGAGCTCCTGCCCTGAGCTGGGGACGGCTCCAGTCCTCGGAGGAAGGAGAGGTTCCCGGCTCCCCTGGGCTGTGGGTCACCGGCTTCTGCACTGGGGGAGGCACCTTTGGGCCCCAGGACTCCCCCGAGGCTCTGCATGCAGGGAGCCCGCCTGGGCCTGGGGCCTGAGGCCTAGGCCTTCTTCCAGGTGCAGGGACGAGCTTGCTTGTATGTGGGCAGAAGACATAGCTTTTGACGGCACCTCAGAGCTAAAGGTGGGCAGGTTGGCAGCGGAGTGGTGCCAGAGAGCTCGGGGAGGGGAGAGAGACACAGGAGAGCCAGGTTTGTCCTATTAATAGCCCGTGTTTGGGCTCCACCACTTCTGTCAACATCGTCCATCACATCCAAACAATCGAACAGCCTGTGCCAAATGTCTAGGACTTAACAACTCGGGCTGTGCCGAGTTTCTGAAAAAACAAAACAAAACAAAAAAACCAAACCAAACAAAACAAAACAAAACACACACACACACACACACACACACACACACACACACAGACACAGACAAAGAAAACACGGCATTCCCACTTCTCACGCGGCTCTGAAATGCCGGTTGTTCCATGCCAGCTGGTTATTTTTCCAGACCATTTCCCTTTATTTATGTGGAAGCTTTTATACTTCTAAGCAAAAGGAATATAGAGAATCTGGAGCAGGTAACTATTATTTCTGATTCGCCCTTGAGCAAGGAGCCGAATCAGAAATGTTTGTTCGCCCAGGCCGGACTGAGTGTTTGCAAAGGGGGTGGGAAGCCGTCAGGCAGGGTCCCGCCCCTCCCTGGGCCCGTCCAGCGCGGGAACGGGCAGAATGGGGACGAGGGAACAGCCCCGGCCCCGCCCTCCGACGTGCAGGGCGGCCTTTGCCCTTGCCCGCACTGCCCGTGGCCTCGGGCAGGACAGAGCCCGCTCTGGCCCTCGGCGTCCTCGCCCAGGAACGGGGGCGTCGGACCAGACAGCCTGGGAGGCCCCTCCGCGGAGCCCGGGTGTTGGTGGGGCACTCGCGGCCTCGCGTTCACCGGCGGGCATGTGGGTGCCGGAGCCGGAGGAGGGGTGCTGTCCATGGGACGCGCTCCCGGAAGCCGGGAACGTGGCAGGGGAAACACAGACAGGGCTGTGCTGCACCCGGGAGGCTCCCCGGCAGCCTTTCGAGGCGTCTGTGGGGCCGCCAGGCGACTGTTTTCCTCACCATCTGGGATTTCTGTGCAACTTAAAGTTCGCACTTGCCCCAAACACTGCCAGGCAGGCTCGGCGGATGGTTTTGCCCTGCGTGTGGGGATGGAGATGGGTGTGCCCGCAGGCAGCAGGCGGGCAGTGGAAAGAGAGGGCCCCCCTGGAATTCTCTGAGGAGGTTGGGAGGGACAGGAGAGGGTGGGGTGCTGCTTCAGCCTCAGCAGCAGCCCGCGGTGCAGGCAGAGGCAGGGGCTGCGGGGAGAGAGAGGGAGGACCGACTGGAGGAGGTGATGAGGCTGAGACGGAGGGTGGGGTGGTCTGTAGGCCTCACCTGTGTCTTTAAAACCAACACATCCTGGGTGCGGGATGTAGAGGTAGATAAGTGAAACGGAAGGATCCCGCCCTCAGGGGTCCCTGTCGGTGGGTGAGTGTCAGCGGACATCGGCGGGAAACCGGGGCTTAGATGGTGACCGTGCTGTGGCCACCCCAGCGGGGAGAGCGGCTGACCCGGGGACACCAGGCGCGGTCTGTTTGGGGCCGGGGCCCGGTTTCCCTGTGGCTATCCAGTGATCGCATCGGCACTCCTACTTCAAGTTACCCCATCCGAAGGGGCATTTACCCAGGCTGCTGCCATTGGGTGACCACAGCTCCTGCAGAGACGCTGGGAGGCTGGCGTGTGTGTGTGTGTGTGTGTGTGTGTGTGTGTGTGATGGGGCAGGACAGGGAGAGAGGAGTCCAGGCCTGGGCTGGTTCAGTGTGTGTGTGTGTGTGTGTGTGTGTGTGTGTGTGTGTGTGTGAAGGGGCAGGACGGGGAGAGAGGAGCCCAGGCCCGGGCTGGCTCAGTGTGTGTGTGTGTGTGTGTGTGTGAAGGGGCAGGATGGGGAGAGAGGAGTCCAGGCCTGGGCTGGCTCAGTGTGTGTGTGTGTGTGTGTGTGTGTGTGTGTGTGTGAAGGGGCAGGACGGGGAGAGAGGAGTCCAGGCCCGGGCTGGTTCAGTGTGTGTGTGTGTGTGTGTGTGTGTGTGTGTGTGTGATGGGGCAGGATGGGGAGAGAGGAGTCCAGGCCTGGGCTGGTTCAGTGTGTGTGTGTGTGTGTGTGTGTGTGTGTGTGTGTGTGTGATGGGGCAGGACGGGGAGAGAGGAGTCCAGGCCAGGCCGGTTCCGTTCTAGCCAGAGGCCCAGGGCCCACGCACGCTCTCTGCAGCGCGAAAACGCTTTCTGTGGCTTTATTGGTTTGGGGTCAGGCGGGTTTTCATAAGAGAAAATGAAATGACTTCCACGTAAGCCGTCCGAAAGCACAAGTGTTTGTTTCAGACACTCTAGACTGTGTACGAGGACGGAGGCTTCTGCATGCTGAGGGAATGCGGGCCGTGGTCTCGGCGAGGAGGCAGTGGGTTCCTGTAAGCCTTAAAGTGTAAGGGGAGCCCTCGTGGTGGTGGCGGATGGAGCAGCCTCCTGGCAGGGCTCTGCCGCGCCAGCGTGGGTGGCGCTGAGCTCGGGTGAGGTGGTTCCGGTCACTCAGGACCCTTCGCTGCCGGGATGGAGGCTGGGGCTGGATGAGGGACCTTCGGTGTGCGCCTCTCTGGAGATGCAGGGGCGGGGCGGGACCTTCAGAATGAGATGTGCAGTGACAGCCGTTCATTCATCAAAGCCGGAGAAGGCTGCAGAGCGATGTGATTGCAAACCGGCCACGATTAGATAGCTTAAAAAAAAATAATGCTAATTTTATTTTAATCTTTTTAATATGTCTTTTTTTAAAAAATATATCTTATTGATTTTTTACAGAGAGGAAGGGAGAGGGATAGAGAGCTAGAAACGTCGATGAGAGAGAAACATTGACCAGCTGCCTCCTGCATACCCCCTACCGGGGATGTGCCCACAACCAAGGTACATGCCCTTGACCGGAATCGAACCCGGGACCCTTCAGTCCGCAGACCGATGCTCTATCCACTGAGCCAAACCGGATTTGGCTAGATAGCTCTTAAGCTGCCTTTTTGATCCAAGATTTCGGGGCTCCGCAGCTTATGCCTGACTGCCTGCTCACCCGCGTCTCACAAGGCTGCGGTGGTGGGAGGCGGCCCGACCTTCTGGGCTCCCTCCTCCCGCCCCCAGGGCAGCGGTGCTCACCCCTGGCCTGCGCGTGGGAATCCCCGAAGCGTTCTGAAAGGTCAGTGCCCAGGCCTCACCTGCAGAGGTGCTGACGCCATTGCTCTGGGAGGAGGCCACGCCCCCCGTTCTAGCGCAGCCTGGGCTGTGGGTGCCTGGCCAGCTCCCATCCCACCCTCAGCCTCCCGGGTGAGTGGGAGGAGAGACAGCCCCTCTGGTTTCGTTCTGTCCTGGAATAGAGCTGGGAAGTCTGAGGCTATCTCCGTCCTCCCACATCCTTCACCCCGTAAACCTCGGCCACGTGCTGACTCTGTGCCCGGAAGTGTCTCAGGAGGGTCACTCTCACTCCTGAGGAGCTGCCAGCACCCAGCCGCCTTCAGAAGGACCTCGTCGTGACTGCTTCTCTCTCCCACACGCAGCACAGTGCCCGGCACATGGCAAGCACGTGGCAACACCGGGGACGGAACCCCACGGGGTCTTTGCCAATGCCGTCAGCGGGGGCAGGAAAACAGGTGACCAGCCAGCAGGCAGCAGAGCACCACGGGAGGCCAGCTCCTCTCCGCTCAGACCTTGTGGAGGAAGCCATGCGTGCGGCCAGGCCAGGGGGCCCGTCTGGCTTGATATTTTGGTAGCCTGGTCTCCCGATGACCTTTTCTCCTTCCCCGAGGCATCACGCCACGGGAGAGAGAGCCGGAGCCCACGGAGGAGCCTGTGCTCTAGATTGGCGTCCTGGTCTCTGTGCTGGCGCCCCTCCACGCCAGCAGGCCCGAATGCCCTGGTCATGAGCTGTGCGATGGCCCTCACCCATCAGATTCCGTCTCCTCTGGGGGTGACAGAGCCGAGGGCCGCCGAGCGGGGCCCCAAGGCCAGCCTGGCCGTGAGTTCTGTTTTGAGACCATCGGCTTCCTTCACTCCCCGGCATTTCCGGCCTGTCCCCACCCCAGGCCCTGTCCCGCCAGGCCACACTTACAATTATGATGCAGAACCCAGCCCTGCCCTCGGGGCTCACGGAGACACCGCTGGGGCCCGGTCAGGGAGCAGGCGCGATGGGCACGCGTTGAGCCCGGGAGGCGGGGCTGACATCGTGGGCCGTGAGGCTTGCCGGTCGGGCGGTGAGAGCACGACCTGGGGTCTGAGCTGCCGGGGTTCGAATCTGGCCTCCTTGCTCGGGACAGTGGGCGAGATTACAGCTCCGTGGGCCTCTGACGGGGCTAATCTGAGGAGGAGACAATGGCGGAGGCGCCTGGGCCGCGGTCAACACACATTTCAGCTGGCGTTTCCATCAGGGCCCTGTGGTGCTCGCACATTTGGGGTTTCAGGATGGCAGTGCCAGCTGCCTGGCACATCTCCAAATTTCACTCCCCTCCCTCACACATTCGGTCTTCAACGAACAGTCCTTGACCTGCTCTGCACCGGCTGTCCTGGGTGCGGGGTGCAGAGGTGGACAAGTGAAACGGAAGGATCCCGCCCTCAGGGCTCCCTCTCAGTGGGTGAGTGACAGCGGACATCGGCGGGAAACCGGGGCTTAGATGGTGACAGTGCTGTGGCCACCCCAGCGGGGAGAGTGGCTGACCCGGTGACACCAGGTGCGGCCTGTTGGGGGGTAGGGAATAGGGGGGGTGCAGGCCAGAAGAGTGGGGTTCTTGGTGCTGAGGTCACCCTGTGTAGCATCTCGGCAGGGAGCGGAGCTCCCAGCTTGGAGGAGGGGACGGAGGACGGGGCTCCGAGAAGCAGTCGGCTCCCAAGGGCAGAGGTAGCCCCCCGGTGGTTGTGGTTGTCGGCGGCTCCGAATGTCCCCGAGGCGTCTGGGACCCGGCAGAGCGCGTGGGCGGCCGCTCGGAGGCCTCCCGCACCGGGAACAGGCCTCCTGCCTCCCCGGCCGTGGGCGGGGCGGAGCCGCGCAGAAGCTCCCTGCGAGGTGACTCAGATGCAGGGAAGGCAGCAGGGACGCTCAGCCCCGCTCCGGCCCCTGGGGCCCGGTAAGGCCTGCCCTCACTCGCAGGGCGGGGAGTAGCCAGGTGTGGCGCTCTCTCTGGTGGGCCCTGAGCAGGAGGAGGCCTCAGACCCCTCCTCTGAGCAGCTCACGCGAGAGCCTGTGGCCTCCGTGAGTAGCATCTTGGGTTAGTGCCTGACCCAAGAGGTAGGGTCAGTCCTGGCTGGCATGGCTCAGTGGTCGAGCGTCAACCTATGCACCTGGAGGTCACAGTTCGATTCCAGATCAGGGCACATGCCCGGGTTATGGGCTCGATCCCCAGTATGGGGCATATAGGAGGCAGCTGATCAATGATTCTCTCTCATCATTGATGTTTCTCCTTCTCTCTCTCTCTCTCTCTCTCTCTCTCTCTCTCTCTCTCTCTCTCTCTCTCTCTCTCTCCCCTCCCCCCCGCACCCTTCTCACTCTCTCTTCCTTCATCTCTAAAAAAAAAAAGGTGTAGAGTCAAGTTCAGCTTCAGCTACTTCTCTAGGGTCACCTCTTCTGGTCGCATGCTGGTCATTCAGGGCCACTTACAGGTCTCCTCTCTCAGCCAGGGCTTCCCGCCCATTTCTTTTTCTTTAAATATATTTTATTGATTTTTCACAGAGAGGAAGAGAGAGGGATAGAGAGCTAGAAACATCAATGAGAGAGAATCATCGATCAGCTGCCTCTTGCACACCCCCTACTGGGGATGTGCCCGCAACCACGGTACATGCCCTTGCCCGGAATCGAACCCGGGACCCTTCAGTCCGCAGGCTGACGCTCTATCCACTGAGCCAAACCGGTCCCGGCTTCCCGCCCATTTCTGACCGTCCCAGCCCAGTCCTCCTCCAGAGGACAGGAAAGAGCAGGACCGGGGAGGATGGCATGCGTGTCCCTGTGACCCGTGTGCATGGCTTGGCACGTGTGTGCCCACGCCGTCAGCATAGCTGAGCTTCAGGGACTATTTTCCTGGGGGACCCAGGCCTAGAAGCGGGAAGCGGCTTATCCAAAGCCAGGCATGTTCCATGCAGGGCCAGGGCCGCGCTCCAGAGCCCGCTTGGGTACGAAGCATCCTGGGTTCCTGGGACTCGTCCCTTCTCAGGCCTCTCGGAGGTCCTTCTGAGGCCCCGGGCCCGGTCTCCCCTCGCATGGTGACAGCTCCCCCTGTGTCCCCTGCTCTCGGGTTGCACAGTCCACGGATGCAGAGGGTCTGAGTGATTCCGCTCCGGGCCAGGTGACCAAGCTAGCGTTCTGGTGACTGACTTCCGGGAAGAGCCAGGCTGGGCAGTCACTCTGAGGATGCCAGGAGGTGCCATGGCTGTCCTGACCCCAGGCCGCTGATGCTGAGAGGCTGAGGCTGAGGCGGAGGGGAGCAGGAGAGCGGGCGGTGCGGGGAGTGGCTGAGGAGGAGCGATCGGGAGAGAGGGCAGCGGAGAGCGGGGAAGCCGGCAGGGGCCTGGCGCTGCCGGAAGCCCCGGTCCGGGGAGGAGCCCCCTCTCCTCAGGGAACGGCAGCCGGGATGGCGGTCTGCGCTGCCAGGGGCCGCGGGGCCGGTTTTAATTGGCATGACATTAATTAGCAAGAGTGTCTAATTAGGACAAGCATTACCCAGTCACAGTATTCAGTGGGTGCTGAGTGTCCATTTTGGAGCCTCTCCATGAAATTGGAGGAAAAGCTGACCTCACTAAACAGAAGAGATTTCTGCATCAATCATTTGCCAACCGAATGCGCAAGACGTAGCTCTTAATTCAGTAAATACTGACTTTAACGGTAGCACCCTTTTCCCTCTCTGGGTTCCAGCCAGGGACAGAAACCGTGCGTGGGCCACACACGTGCTCACACACACACACGTATTGGGGGCCTCAGTGTGGCTGGGGAAGGCCCCTGCACATGCTCCCCTCGGCTCAGATGCTATTTCGCTTCTGTTCCGTGCCTCTCGGGACGCTGCCTGCAAGCGTAGTTTTCTGTTCTTTCCAAACGTTCCAAGCAATAAAACACATTTAAGACCTCGGTGTCTCTGGGAAGATCTACCGTAATCATTACTGCGCTGGCCAGTCTTTGGAAGCCACGGGCAGGCAGGAGAGCAATTTATACGCTGGCTCCGGAGCCGGGCACACGCTCCATCATTCTGCACCGCCTCGGGGGAGGGAGGCCCGGGGCCTTCTGAGGGCCTCACCGCAGACGGGGGGGTCAGGGGGCCCGGTGGGGTGTTGGTGGGCGCAGCCTGGAACTGGGAGGCAGGCAGATCTGGAGTCATCCCAGCTCCATCAGTCCTGCCTTTGCCATTTGCTGGCACATCCGGGGACAAGCTAATGTCTCGGAGCCTCGGGGTCCTCCTTTGTAAAAGCTGGCGATGCCGTCTTGCATGGAAAGCCCGACAGTAGTTAGTTCTTTATCACAGATGTCGTCATCGACGGGAAATCACAGCTCTGTGAAGGGCTGGCTGATGGCCTGGGGCAGGACAGGCACCACAGCAAGGGGGGTGTCTTAGGGTTCACCCTCCCACTCTGGGGCACCCCTGATGGCTTACCACCAGCTTCCGCTGGAATGATGGGAATTCACTATGCCACATGGTGGCCTCGTTCGTTTGAAGGAAGGGGAGAAACATGGTATAGAGAAGAAAATCTGGCATACAGCGAACATCCGGGCTAGTTGGGTGACCTTGGAAAAGTCGTTTTAGTTATTTCTCTGTTAGTGAAGTGGAGATTGTGGCCTCGTCTGTAGGGTGTGGACGGAAGTTAAGTTGGGTAGTAGGCATCGTCTGGGGCTTGGTACGCAGTCAGGACTCAATAAATGTTAGGTAAAAATAAAAGGACTATTACTAAGTAATTTCAGAAAGTACTTCTTTATTAAAATTTTTATTTTATTTTATTGATTTCAGACAGGAAGGGAGAGGGAGAGATAGAACCTCAATAATGGGAGGGAATTATTGACTGAGTGCCTCCTGCACACCCCATACTGGGTTTGACCCTTGACTGGGATCGAACCCGGGACCCTTCAGTCCACAGGCTGATGCTCTATCCATTAAGCCAAACCAGCTAGGACGCAGGAAGCACTTATTAAACACCTTCTGTATTCAAGCATCAGCGGTGATATGGTATCAGTGTGTCTCCTAGACTCTCCATCTCTCCCTGGTAGAAGTGTACAGATGTGTGCTGTGAGTCGAGCACCCTGCCTACCACTTTAGAACATGATACCATATTTTCACCATTTTTTTTTACATGAAAAGTAAAAAATTGAAAACTAATTGGAAATATACCATATATTCAGTTTTGAGGCCTGGGATTTTCACTTGATATTAGATCCTGAACCTTTCCTCACGTCTTCAAATTTTCTCTCTCGAAGTGCTTTTAGGGGGCTGCATAGTGTTCTGTCACTGGCTAGTATAGACTTTACCTACCCACCCTACTATTTTTGGGCATGGAGGAATAAATGGCTTAACAATGACTCTTATCTGTAGAGACAGAACTCCTAAGCACTCATGTGCATTAAGGGCTATTATTCTGTTGTTGAAATGTCCTGAGCTGCAGGGGGCAGGGGTTGACCAGTTGGCCGTAGGACTCCCTTCCAGCCCTGTCCGTCTCTTTTGCCCTTGGACGGGAGTGGGGGGGGGGGCCGAGCAGGTGCACCAGGTGCCCCCAGGGCCTAGTGTATGGCCACTAATTAGCCAGCCCCGAGCCGCTATCATCACCCCAGAACCACATCCATTTCAAGCTTCTTTGGTGCTCAGGCAGCAAAGAAGAGATGGTAATGAAATATTTACCCAAAAAGAAAATCTGTCTAGTCTGGCCAGAAGTATTTTTTTAAAATATATTTTATTGACTTTTTACAGAGAGGAAGGGAGAGGGAGAGAGAGTTAGAAACATCGATGAGATAGAATCATCAACCAGCTGCCTCCTGCACACCCCCCACCGGGGATGTGCCCGCAACCAAGGTACATGCCCTTGACCAGAATCGAACTTGGGACCCTTCAGTTCGCAGACCGATGCTCTAGCCACTGAGCCAAACTAGTTTTGACCAGCCAGAAGTATTTGATGTGTTCCCCAGCTATTAAGAATGGTGGACGGTGTATTTTTATTGACCTGTGATAGAGAAGGCAAGGAAATCTGTAAAGAAGCGAGTGTTACGGCTGACCCTCTGCACGGCCCATGTCCCTCCGGGGCTGGAGCTGGCCAAGGAGGCTGCACCACTCGAAGCCAAGGAGCAGGCGGGAGTTGCCTCTTACGTAAAGGCTTCAAGTTGTAGGACAAAGGAAGAGGCCGAGAGGAGAGGAGACACCATCTGGTCCCCTTCACCCCTTCCTCTAAAGACGATAGAAATAGACTTGGATGACGGGTTCAGTTAATTTCTGCCAGGAGACATAAATTAGAGGTTGAAATGTGCGGCTGGTCCCACACCCCCTCCCCGGGAGGCTTGATGCTCCCCAGACGCCTCAGGCTCCTTTGAGAAGAAAGTTATGGTCGCTCCTGGCGCAGGAACGTGGTGAGCTAGTCCCAGCTGCTTCCTGTGTAGGGAGTTCTGTCTCACCCTGCAACAGCCCGCGTGTCCCTGACCTCGCTGCCTGACCTTTCCGCCTGTGGCTTGGGTCATGTTTTGGGCACCGAGGGGTGCTTTTGAAGACCAGAACCCTCTCCAGGCCTGGAACTGAGGTCTGTTTTGCTTCGTGCTCGTAACAGGAGCAGCACACCGCCAGCCCCGTGCACGTGTGCGGAGTGATGCCTGCAGGCGGCTCTTCATGAACGTGTGGGCCACGGCAGCAGCTTCTGTTTAGATTACTGTCCGGGCAGCGCACAATGGAGACCCTTGCCCAGAGCTGGACAGCCCCACATGGTGCAGGAAGTTCGCGTTCGTGTAAAAGTCACATGGGTAGGGTCTCTGTAAATATCTTAGAGCCGTGGTCAGCAAACTACGGCTTGTGAGCCACATGCGGCTCTTGGCCCCTTGAGTGTGGCTCTTCCACGAAATACCACGGCCTGGGTGAGTCTATGTTGAAGAAGTGGCGTTAAAGAAGTTTAAGTTTAGAGGGAGGGAGGGAGGGAAAAAAAAAAAAAGTTTAAGTTTAAAAAATCTGTCTCTCCAAAGAAATTCCAATCGTTGTACTGTTGATATTTGGCTCTGTTGACTAATGAGTTTGCTGACTGCTGTCTTAGAGCATCTAATTCACTGTTGGACGTGTAGTAGTTGCTCAAGAAATGAGAAGTGGTTGAAATGGTCGTGAAGGAAAGAAACCATGAATGAATGAGTGGCCTCCTGAGTTCTCCCTTGGGATTCCCAAGTGCTAGTTCCTGCCTGGTATAACGTGGGCCCCGGGAACTGTACCAGATCAGTGACTAGCAGATGGACAGACACAAGGGAGGGTTGTTGTCATTCCGTCTTGGCCTGCAGAGGGCGGTGGGAGCGTGGGTTTGGGTGGGACACAGTGGTTGGGACAACGCTACCCACCCCTGCAGGCCCCAGCCCCCTGTCACTCTGTCTCTGAAAGCTTTCTTAAAAAAAAAAAAAAAAAAAAAAAAAAAAAAATATATATATATATATATATATATATATATATATATATATTTTTTTTTTTTTTTTTTTTTTTTTCAATTATTGATTTTGGAGCAGAAGGGAAAGATAGAGAGAAAGAGAAATAAGAACATCAATGATGAGAGGGAATCACTGATTGGCTTCCTCCTGCATGCCCCACACTGGACATGTGCCCTGACCAGGAATTGAACCTTGATCTCCTGGTTCCCAGGTCGACGCTCAGCCCCTGAGCCACACCAGCCAGGCTCTCTGGAAGCTTTCTGAACAGGGATGTCTCCCTTTCTTGATTCCCTCCACCCACCCCGGGTTTACTGTGGGTTTCACCAGGCAGTTAATCATATCCCACCTTTGAAATCCCTTCCGTTGTTGTCGCAAGAGGTCATGGGGGACACTTCTCAGAGGGCGTTCCTGCTGTTCCCATTGGAGAGAGGGCCCGAGGGCTTGTGGGAGTGCTCCCCTGGGAGTCGGAGGCCTCGGCTGGGAGCTCGGCACAGGCCTCTCTGAGCATTAGCCGGGGTGTCTGTCGAGTGGGATAGAGGCCGGGCCGTGGTGAGGATGGATGGGACGGGTGTGTGAAAGCACCTTGTCCACTGTAAGGTGCTTCGTGGAATCGGGCGCTGCCCTGACCCCAGCCTGGGGAGCACAGGGGCTGTTTCTTGTTCGGTGTCTGGCCTCTCACCCCCTGCCTTCGCTAGGGCTGTGCTCCTGTCTTCCTTTGGTCTTGGAAGCCATCTCTACTCCCAGGCTTTCCCACGCCCAGGAAGGCACGGGGTCTCCCTGCATTTGCAGGGGAAGCAAAGTCAATGGCAGTGGTTGTTGGCCTTGACACAGCCAGGCACCGGTCCAGCCCTTTGCATACGCACACGGCCGCTCTTTTCCACGAGGTAGGCTCTCCCCACGAGGCTCACGAGGCAGCCGGGCTGCCTGAGGTCGCTTAGCTGGTGGCTGTGTCAGGGTTCAGACCAACGAGCTCTCCCCAGAGCTTGTGCTCCCAACCACGGGGGGCCTCTAAGCTCCCCTGGGGCTGGAAGGCTGCGGGGATGGCCACGTAGCCAACCTGCCTCCCCCATCCTCCGCTGGGAGCCCCCCAGGGCCCTTCTCCTGCCCAGGACTCCTAGGTGCTCATGTGCTCAGCCCCCGTCTCTCTCCAGTCGCTCTTCTGCCACCCCTCTCTCCCTCCCTGTCCTTGACCTAAAACACGAGACGAGAGCAGCAGCCACGACTTTCTAATTCATTCCTGCAAAAATTCTGCTCGGTCAGAGAGACAGGGAGCGCTGGAATCCTCTGGCTCAGGTTTGTGAAGAGAAAGAGAGGCCTCAGCTGGCACAGGATTGATGCCCAAACCATATCCTAGCAGCACCAAAAAAATAAAAATAAAAATTACGTTCACATGACTTATGAGCTTGGAGGCAAGAATTCTAAACAACACATCAAACCGACTCCAGTCACACATAACGAAGGTGATCCATCACACCCAGGCAGCCTTCATCCCAGGGAGGCCCCGGTGATGGAACCCCGAGGACAGAGGCCGGGCGGGGAGCAGCCGCTGAGGTGGCGCGGCCCAGGGCCCCGCCGAAGGCCCTTCCTGGTGCCCGTCCCTCCTCTGCCCCCAGGCTCCCCCTTCCCGTGGCCTCCGAGTAAAACACGCCGCCCCATTTCCGGCTGTCATGGGTAACCCTCTCTCCGTTTCTCCCGCAGGATTCCATGTTTTCGTTGGCCCTGAAATGCCTTATCAGTCTGTCCACCATCATCCTCTTGGGTTTGATCATCGCCTATCACACCCGTGAAGTCCAGGTAGGTGCCCCGGGCCCTCACCCGCCAGGCGGTGGCCATTTCCGGCAGCAGGCTGAGCCTGGCCTCACCCCCGCGTCACCCCCTAAGCAGCTCCTGGGGGGGTTTCCTAAGACAGCGTCCGAGATCCTGGCTTTTCCGTTGGTTTGGACACTCATGGCGGGGGAACGGGGAGGCTGCCCTGTGGCTGTAGAACAACGGCGACGTCATCTTCACTGGGGGATCCCAGGGGCACGCGTGGCTCTGTGATTTAGGGGGGCGTCTGCTCGGAGTACCAATACCACAGCAATGTTGGAACACGTGAGCCTCATTTCCTCTGAGAACCCTGTGCATCGCTTTGACTTCTCACTCACTGGATCCTTTCTGAACTTGAGTCACAGAATCCACCCAGTGAGACAGACCTGTCTCGTGTCCTTCTCTTACACACACACACACACACACACACACGCACGCACGCACACACGCACACTGCACTGAATACCTCCAGGAACCTGCATTTCCATGTGCGGTAGACTTTACCCTGTCCGGGGGAGGGGGAGCGGCTGTCCAGGAGTGACTTGGCACCCAGAGAAATATCGGCCGGGCCTCTGGGGTGCATTTCCAGTTGGGAACATTGCTCTCCCTGGGCTGGAGAGGGCAGGCAGGAGAGGGCAGATCTGTGGCATCTTCTGTGGCAATGGCCCTTCAGGATGGCCTGCTCTGGGGGACCGGGGCATCCAGGTGCTCTTTGTCTCACATGTGAATCCGGGCATAACCCCGGTCCTTTGGCTGGAGGAGCTCAGATAGACCCACCTCTGGGCAGCAGCAAGAGATGGACAAAGATCAGAACTCGGGGTCAGAACATCTGGGGTCAGGACTCCACCGTGACCTCTTCTCATGGTGTGTGTGTGTGGCCAGGCCCGTGACCTTTCTGGGTTGGAACATGTGACTCTTTCTTTGCTGGTCTCTGAAGAGCCTTGGTAACAGCAGAGTACAGAGAGGGCTTTTGAGACATGGAAACATCAGTCCCTTCCCTGCCCCACTGCTCCCAGCGGGGCCCGCGCCTGTGCACGCTGGGCCCGGCAGATGGTGACCGTCACGTCTGCCCGGTGCTGGCAGGGCGCTGGGCTTGCTCTCCATGCCGGACCCAGCCTGCCTGGCCCCAGCTCTGTCGCCCGGCCCCTCATCCGACGTGCCCCACGGCCTCATGGGAAGCCTCCGGTCTGTGGCTCCCTCTGGGCCTCTGACCTTCCGAAGGTCAAGTTCTTTCTGGAGGGGAATGGGAGAGGTGGGGGCCCAGGTTCTCCTGGGGGCGGTGGTGGGGGCCAGGAGGGCTTGTTCCTACACCCGCACCCACTGAGTGCACCTCACCCGGCTGTCCTGTGTTTGTCCCGTCCTTTTCTCCCCCACCTCAGGGCCTAGATGCCATCAATCTTTCCATTTCTCAGGACTCACGGTGGCTGACAAAGAGCTGGTGTGCGCAGTGCATGTGCTGAATGAAAGGGCCCTGGGTCCAAGGCCCCTGGTTTTAAAAGCAATGTCGGCCATTAGTTAGCGTTGAGGTCTTGGGCCTCCGTTTCCTCATCTGTTCATTGGGGCTCCTGAGCCCCCCAATTCTGCAGTTCTCTGATTGAGGGGTGGTGTGCGGCCAGCGGGGGACCGGCTTCCGGAAAGAGGGCGGACCGCTGGCTCTTATCCAGGCGGAGCCCCCGGCAGGCCCCTTCCGTAGGGAGCGGCCTGCTGTGCTCCCCCAGTGTGAGGCCGGGGTGCTCCCTGCTGGGTGCTGGCGGGGGCCGTGCCAGGACCTGCTCGTACTTCGCTCGTCCTGACCAGTTGCTAGTCACGTGGTCACATGTTAGCAGGGACCAGATGACCATCTCTCCACCTCCCCCTGCTCTGCCCCAAATGCTCCCCTCCATCCCCAGGCCCCGGCCCTGCACACAGACGCTGGGGTGCCGTCTAGAACAGTATTCCTCTTGGTTAGTTTGGACAACCCGTGGTTTTTTTTGAGAAAGAAAAACTCGGAAACAGTACTGGGTGACTCCCAACCGAACTCTGGCTTTACGTGGGACAGCCTCGGCGTGGCAGGCTCTCAGAGGCGATGGGGGCAGGGTGGTGGCTCTGAAACAGGGAAAGGGGTGGCGAAGATGGCCGCCGGCCTCTGCTCAGTCTCCCCTTGTCTCGCCGGGGTGGGGCATGGAGCACGCAGCATGGAGCTCTCAGAGGCTCAGGTGTCTGCTATGCTCCTGCCAGTGTGTCCTGGAAAGAAATGAGAACACACACACACACACACACACACACACACACACACACAAACACACGCACACGCATTTTTAATTTTTAAATTGATTTCAGAGAGGAAGGGAGAGGGAGAGAGAGACAGAAACATCAGTGATGAGAGAGAATCACTGCACGACCCCGCCCCTCCCCCCCCCCCCCACTGGGGATCAAGCCTGAAACCTGGGCATATGCCTTGACCGGGAATCGTACCGTGACCTCCTGGTTCATGGGTTGATGTTCGGCCACTGAGCCACGCCAGTCAGGCAACAAGGCGTTTTGTAAAAATTTACCAAAACGTTGAAAACCTTACTCTCTCCCGGAGAGCCCATTTACTCGTGTGGTTTGGCGACCACCAACTCCCAGGCGGGCCGCGGCAGCCTCCCAGGCCGCAGGCTCACGTGTTCGATGCCATCGGCACATCCCCGGCTCAACGCGCAAAACACGGGACTCTCTGCTCCGCAGTGTCCTCCCTCCCCCAACTCTGCGTCCCCTTCCGGCTCACTCATTCGGTGTCTAGAAAGCCCGACAGCCCTTAGCTCCTCCGAGCGGTCGCCAGCCTCCGTGCCTCTCTGGCTCTGACGAGGCCGCCGGTGCCGCCCCGGAGGGCAGGCGAGCAGGTGGCTGAGAGCGTGGGCTGCAGCGGGCTCTGGCTTGGGTTCAGATCCCGCTCGTTGACACATTGTCGTGTGTGATGGTGTGACCTTTAGCAAGTTTTGAATCCCTCTTCGTCTATTTCCTTCCTGCAAAATGGGGCTAATAATAGTGCCCTTCACAAAGGGCTGCTGTGCAGATCAGAGGAGATAATACACGCAAAACACCTTCGTTCAGGAGGCCGTGTCTGCCGGGCAGGCAGGGCAGGAGAGGTCTTGAGATAGACAACAGGCCTGAGGCGGGAGCTGGGGCAGGCTGTGGGGGCGCCTCTGGGACCAGGTCCTGAGCAGGGGGGCTGGGGACTTCAGAAGTCATTCACACCCAGCCCCTGCCTTCGGAAGCTGCCGGTCCTAGGCCTTGACTCAAGGAAGACAGAGGAGTGGAGAGAGAACAGAAGGAAGGTGTGTGTTTTTGTGTTTTTAAAAATATATATATATTTTATTCATTTTTTACAGAGAGGAAGGGAGGGGGATAGAGTGTTAGAAACATCGATGAGAGAGAAGCATCCATCAGCTGCCTCTTGCACACCTCCTACCGGGAATGTGCCCGTAACCAAGGTGCATACCCTTGACCGGAATCGAACCTGGGACCCTTCAGTCCACAGGCCGACGCTCTATCCACTGAGCCAAACCGGCCAGGGCAGGAAGGTGTGTTTGTCCTCAGGGAGGTGGCCGCCACCTAAGCCTCAGAGGCTGGGTCTCCACCCTGGTCGGCCGCTGGTAGACACGCCCTAAGCTTGCCTCTGGCTGGTTGGCTGGTGAATTTGGATCGCCCTTCCCGGGTCCGAGATGGGCCGATGGCCATGGCCTTCTTTGTGAACGGAACAGATGGGGGGCCCTGAGGTCCAGAGACCTCCAGGCAGACGGTCCTGCCAGCCTGCTTGGTCTGAGGACACCAGCCCCTTCACCAGGCACACTGCCCAGAGGTGAGGAGGGAGCTCCCGGCACTTAGGGGTGCAGCGATGGACAGGAAAATTCCAGATGGCAGCTGCCAAGCTCCCGTCCACCTCCGGCTCCATCCGCTCTAACAGACCCGCCCCGGACAGAGCTCTGCAGACGCAGGAGGAGGGAAACGAGGGGTGTGTTCCAGGGGGCGGTGCCCGGGGGACCACTGTGCATCGGCGGAGGGCACCCCTCATCCCCCCACCTTGAGCCCGGACCCCGGGCGTCCCTGTCAGATGACCCTTCGCAGGTTTTCCGAGAGGAGGCACTCCTGCCTCTGCTCAGCGGTGATGCCGCCTCCTGGCCTCGCCTGGGGCTTCGTATGTTCCGGAGGGTTTTCACGTGTGTTATCAGACCTTTGGGCTGCCTGCGGTCGCCGCCCAGGCCTTCAGGTTTCGGCACGGATGTTTCCTCCCCGCGGAGCTGTTCCGGGTACCCCACTCCCCGAGCGGAGCGCCGCCCTGGCCCTGCGTGTCCGGGGGGCCTGCCTCGCCGCCCTGGGCCGTGTCCGTGGTGGGAACCGCGGGGGGGAGCGCCTCGCTCACAGCAGGGGCTCATAGGCGGGAGCAGTGAATGGGTGACAAACCTGGGACAGGCAGGCGCTTCACCCTCCCTGGTCACCGGGGAGACGCTGAGCTGGGGCCGACCCGTCCGGGGGCCTGGCTTCTGGCCTGTGCTCTGGTCTCTAAGGGCGCTCGGGTCTCGGAGGGCTGTCCCTGCGAGCTGGCCATGCCCTCTGTGGCTCCCCCCCCCTTTCCTCTCGTGGGCCAGCCTCAGCCCAGCACCTCTTCATTTGTGGATCTGCTGCTGGCCGTGGCTGGCCGTGGCTGGCCGTGGCTGGCTGTGGATGGCTGTGTCTTATTTGCTAAATATTTAAATATGTGGGTTAATGCCGAAACCGGTTTGGCTCAGTGGTAGAGCGTCGGTCTGCGGACTGAAAGGTCCCAGGTTCGATTCCGGTCAAGGGCATGTACATTGGTTGCGGGCACATCCCCAGTGGGGGGTGTGCAAGAGGCAGCTGGTCAATGTTTCTCTCTCATCGACGTTTCTAGCTCTCTATCCCTCTCTCCTCCTCTCTTAAAAAATCAATAAAAATATATTTTAAATATGTGGGTTAAACTCCTTCTGCCTCAAAGAGGGCTTCCTGCTCCCCCCCCCCCCAGCCCCCGTGCCCTTCCTTGTAGGTGTGATGGCTTCTGTGCTGTCCCCGGGCCTCGTGCCAGGAGCTGTGGGCCTGTGTGCAGGTGGTGGCGCCGCCGGGCTTCTCCGTGGCCTGCAGTGGTTTTCTGTTCTGTCGGTTGGAAATGGCATCCTGTGCCATGCTCCTCCCCAGGCCGGTGCAGCATCTGTGAACAGGTGTGGACACCGCCCTCAGCGTGTCAGACTCGGGAGGGACAGGCCTGGCCCCACTCTCTTAAACACAGGAGCCCAGGGGCCAGCCTGCTGGGGCTTTGCTGGCTTCCAGGCAATGGGTGCTTCTCGCCAAGTCCTCTGGAAGCTTCCTTGGCCCCGGAGTCCAGGTGTCAGAGGCGTCCTCGGCCCTGCGAGGATCAGGGTTTGTGAATGGGACGTAGGTGTCTCTCACTTCCCACTCTCCCCCCTGAGGCCCAGAGTGGCCCTCGTGGTGGAATCCACCCCCCCTCGTGTTGCCTTGGAAACCACACACTGCCCTCTCCCTGGGCCCAGTGAAGTGAGGGGGTGGCACGCCTCTCAAGAAGCTTCTGCTCTAATTTTGGGGACTTGAGAGATCCTCCTCCCGGCAGGGGCAGCCGAGTGAATGAACAGGCTGTGAGAAAGCCAGTTGCTGCCTGTCCTGCCCGCCCGAACCCTCTGCCACCTCCCCTGGTCCGTCCGGGGTACCGGTCACTGTGTGAGCTTGGACCAGCTTCTCTCTCCACCTCAGCTTCGTCACCTGTAAAATGGGCAGTTTGGACCAGATTCTCTCAGGGGCCTCTGATGGTGTCCAGGACCCTCGTCTGAAGGATGCCCGATGATAAGGAGGGAAAAAATGGAGGGAGAGTCGCTGTGGATAGGTTGTGCTGACAATGACCAATGCAGTTTGTATTCAGGAAGCCCTTGTCCCTTCTCCTAACTGCCTGGCCCTCTCTGTCCCCTTGATTAAACCTTGAACTTGAAACAGTAAATAATCAAAAAGAGAGTTCTTCAAATTTATAGAGGTGACTCCTCTTTAAAGACTCTTGTCCGTAGGAGCAGGTCCGGCGTCGTAAAGCTTTTAGGATAATTAAAGTTGGTGACCGAGTGCCCTTCCTCAGCGCCGAGCTCCAGCCTCCTTCCCTGAACGCAGGCTCCCGGAGTCGCTGGGGACCGAGTGTCACCTCAGCAGCCTGTTCTGTCTCCCTGAGCGGGCCCGACGGACGGAAGGATGGACGGACGGACAGAGGGCGTGCCTTCTCCTGTCCGTGCATCCTATTCTGCATGCTGTCCTCCTCACTCTTTGTAAGCGGTGCTCTTGTCCCCGGAGCAGCAGATCCGAGGGCAGCCGATCGCCTGCGCATGTCGGCTGCCGCAGGCTAGCGAGCCCACCCCGGGGAGGTGTGTTTTGAACGCCCCTCGGGGGTCCCGGCGCCTGGTGCAGAAACAGCGGCTCCCTGAGAAGCCGAGGGAGGGCCCCTCTTAGCCACCTTCACGGCCGCCGCCGGCTGAGCCAGAGAAGGGCCTGTGCACACGTCGTAGGAGCTCAGTGATTCCCCGTCTGGGCGCCAGATGAGCGGCTCCCTGGGGTTCTGGGCGGTCGGAAGGCCCCGCCGAGATGGTGAGTGCTGGAGAGTTCTTCACCGCTGTTACTGCGCGGTGCCACCGAGAACGTTGTGATAGCTGTTCGGCGGGAATCTGGTAAAATGCCATTCTCCCGTGTCTGAGAGAAAAGGCAGCAAAACCACCGCTGCTCCACATCTCCCAAGCCCAGTCACTGGAAAAGATGCGAATGCTTATCTTTGAAGCAAGGAGCTCACTACAACTCAAACAGTTCCATTCCCTCCGAGCACGCCCCTAATCAGACCTGTCGGGTGGTGGGATGGGCACTGGGGTTGTGATCAGTCGACGTGGGGCCAAGTCTGAGCTGCTCCCTCAGGCACGGAGCTCTGGGCTGCGGGTGGCCTGGGCCGGCCAGGCCTGGCAGCCCCCCTGTGTCTCTCCATCCTTATTTCCTCCTTCTTCTGACTGTCCCTGTGGGGAGGGGCCAGCAATCCCACCCTCAGGTCTCCCCAGATGAGACACCCAGGTTCCCTGGCATCGTTCGGAGCCCTGTCTCCGCCCTGCCCACTGCTCTGCCGGGGAGGTGAGGCAGACGACCTCCCTGCTGTCCCATCCCCTCCCGGCACCAGAGCCGGCAGGTGCCGCCGGCTGGCACCACATCCTGTTAGCTGACATGGATCAGGTGTTTCCCGAACCCCCTGCATTGTCCCCGGAGCGGCCGAACCACGGGCCCGCCCGCCTCCCACCCTCGCTTGTAGGTTGGCGTTTGAGGCTAAGAGCTGCCCCTTCCCGTCGTCTCTGCTGGTTTCCCCGCGTCCATCACGGCCCCTCGTCCCGTCTGCCGGGTTTGTCGGCCTCTCACTCCGGCTTCCTGTCCTCCCACACGGGGCCGGTCTGAGGATGGCAGCTCTCTCCGGAGCCTCGCTCCAGATGCGGAGCCAGAGAGGGAATCTGGGGAGCCAGCTTCCTTCTGCTGGAGGAGAGACAGGAGGGATGGAGGGAGGCAGTTCGAGGATGTGCGAGTCTTCCTCATTCTAAACACGCAGTGGCCTGCCGGGGCTGTGGTGACACGCCCCCTCTCTCCCTCCTCCCCTCCCTCCCGCGCTCTGCACACCCCATCTTTGCTCTGCACCCCGCCTGTGGAAAGGAAGGGTGAAGTGGGTGCTTGCAGCATTGCTCCGACAGGCTGTGTCTTAGGAGAGTGTTGCCATGTGGCCATGTGTCCCTGTGGCTTCGGCATTTCCAGAGCCACGCTCAGTCGCTGCTGGCCGTGGCTGTGACTGCTGACCCGTGGCGCCACGGGCCACGCCCACGAGCCAGAGGTCAGTCACCATGGAGCTGTCCGCCGGGTGCAGAGCAGCCGGACCTCTGAGCTCAGGGCCACGAGGCAGGCCCCTGACGCTCTCCTGTGTTAGTGACGCCACGCCCTGTCCCCCCCGTGCACCTCACTTCCCTCCTTTGTGCAACATGGGCAGGGAGCTGAGTGCTCCCTAAGGCTCCTCCAGGCTCGCTCTGGCGCCTCTGGCTAGAATGTGCTGGAAACCTTATTGATGTGAGAGCAGAGCGCAGTGACCACCACTGGGTGTGTGTTGGGGGGAGGGGGGATAGGGGTGGGGTGAGGTGGGCAGGGTGATGTTTGCCTTCCTGCTGCTGTTAGAAATAGCCACTGTTGTCCACCTCCCCTGAGGACGGGACAAAAGGTGATTCATTCACTGGACACGGAGCTATTGAAGGTCTGCTCGGAGCCAGGCCCCTCGGGCTTGGCAAGGTCCCTGCCCCAAGCGGGCTGGTGATCTAACGGGAGATAAGCACTCGGCTCCCGCCGCTGCTGCCAAGGGCTGGGCCGAGCTGTGGAGCAGGGGTGCGGTGGGACCAGGCCCTGGCGGCTGGGCAGAGCTCTCCCAGGTGCAGGCGGGGTGAGAGTGCTTCAGGGGGAGGGGTCTGCTGGAGCAGTGGGGGGGCAGGGTCGGGGAAGTGCAGAGCTTCTGGGGGTGGGAGGACAGTCGGCCATACAGCCGGTGGTGAGGGGCGAGAATGAAAAGGGAGTCCGGAGTCTGGTCCTGGCCTGTTGGAGCAGAGGGGTCAGGGGCCCATGTCTCCAGCAGTAGCTGCATCACGGTCAGGAGGGGCTCAGGGTTGGCAGTCTGATGGGGGACAGGGATGTCCAGGGGCTGAACCCCAAGTCGTGTTGGTAAAGCGTGTTACGTAGGATTGAGGAGACATCACTCGTCAACAGTAAGACCCAGGGGTGGGCCGGGTGGGGAGTCTGGCGGAGGCCCACCCCTCCCCAATTTGGGCACCAGGTTGACTTTATTTTATTTTTTATTTATTTTATTTTTTCTCTTTCATTTTTTATTAACATATTATATGTGTACATATCTCACCAATTCCCCCCCACTCCCGTATGTGCCCTCCCACCCCAGAGTTTTGCGACCATTGGTTATGCTTATATGCATACATGCAAGTCCTTCGGTTGATCTCTTATCTCCCCCAGATCTCCCTCCCCTCCCCAACCAGGTTGAACTTTAAAGCCCAGGGTTGGTGGGGCTGGAAGAAATGTCGAGAAAACCTCCCTCCTCAGGGGGTCTTCAGTGGGAGGAATGACAGCCACCTGGTGCACCCTCGTCCCAGAGTGAGAGGACGGAGCCTGAGCCGGGCTGGCTCAGTGGCTAGAGCGTCAGCCTGTGGAATGAAGGGTCCTGGGTTTGATTCCGGTCAAGGGCACGTCCCTCCACTGCAGGCTTGATCCCTGGTCAGGGCGCATGGGGGCAGCAACCCATCAAGGTTTCTCTCTGTCTCTGCCCCTCCGAAAACACCAATGGGGAAAAGATGCTCGGGCGAGGAGTAACCACCACAGCAAAGAGTGAGAGGAACGAGAGAGCTCCCTCCTGGCCCCAGCAGCGGAGTCCTGTGACCTCATGGAGCCACCGGACCGGGGCCTGCAAGGACCCGAGCGTGTCTTGCTCTGTCTGATCCTTTTAGATGCTTAGCGGGGATCTGCCCTGAGACGTCACGAGAACCTCACAATGTTACAATTTTGATCTTTTCTTATTGTTCTCAAACCCACCCCTTTCTCCCCCCCTAAAAGTACTCTGTTCCCAAGTGGTCAGGGAGGCCGAGCCCCCTCAAGCAGGGCGTGTGGCTCTTCCTGGGCCTGCGGCCTGCCGCCTGCAGGTCTGGGGAGGGGGCTGCGGGATGGGCTCCTGTCCCCGAGGCTCGGCTGCCGCCTGAGGGAGCCGTGATGTCACCCGAGACGGGAGGGGGCTTCTCGGCGGGGAGAGGGCAGACAGGTGCACGATCGGGAGGCGGATGGGCTGCCCGCGGCGAGCACAGGAGCAGCTGACGTCGCCCAGGAAGCATCCGCCTGTGGCTCAGGCTGCCGCTGGCTCCAGCAGGACCGCTTCCCGGCAGTTGCCCCGAGACCGTCCGCACTCGCCCCCCTGGGCTCCCTCTCAGCATCCTCTGACCCGGCCCTCCGGCCCACCTCAGCCTCTCCGCTTTCACAGCTGGGCCCGTGGTGTCTGGCTGCGGGCTGGCTCTGAATTCGGTTTCATCACCGGGACCGCCCGGCTCTGGAGACAGGGAAAGAGGAGGACCCTGAGGGACAGGGCCTCTTGTAGCCGAGAACATTCTGATCTGGATGAGTCTGCGGGATAAATTTAGCCCCCGGGGCCGGTGCAGTATTCTAACTTGGTGGGAGTCCTCGGACACCGCGGTGGGGAGGGGCACGTCTCCCCGCCCCTGCCTGTCCACGCCAGGGCCGCGGGAGACCGGGGTTTACGGCCGTGATGCAGAAGCGCCGTCTCCGCGGCCCTGGGCGGACACGAGATTTATACACCTGGCATCCAATTCCCTTGCTGGCTGTTTGTCGCTCTCGGAGCGTCTACGTTTTTACGGCTGGCACATTTCAAGGTGGAAATCCAGATGAATAGGCTGTGCTAGCCGTGTTCTCAGGATTAAGTCGGGGGGGGGGGGGAGCAGAAATATTAATTGGGAGTTTCTGAGAGGATAGAGAAATAGGGTATAGAGTGGAGCATTTTATTATTATTTTTATTGATTTCAGAGAGGAAGGGAGAGGGAGGGAGGGAGGGAGAGAGAGAGAGAGAGAGAGACAGAGAGAGAGAGAGAGGGAAACATCAGCGATGCGAGAGAATTACTGATCGGCTGCCTTCTACACGCCCCCCACGGGGGACTGAGCCCACAATCGGGGCATGTGCCCTGACTGAGATCCAACTGGGACCTCCTGGTTCCTAGGTCGATGCTAAACCATTGAGCCACACCAGCTGGGCCAGAGTGTAGCATTTGAGATGCAGAGTCAAGCGTCTGAATCCTAACAGGCGACTCGGGCAAATCACGGAACGTCCCTGAGCCATCTCCCCTGGGTAACGGGATCCAATGGCCACACAGGCGCACTGAGAGCATCAGCTGTGGGGGCCGGTGAGGGGGCCCACGAGAGCCTGGCACCACAGGGGCTTGGTGATATTTAAGTTAGGACCTTTCTTGCCAAGCTGATCACATTGCCACCCCAAGCCCCATGCCCATGGCACAGTGCTCCAGCCCTGACCTGCTGGGGGCAGCTGTTGGACCCCTGGAGCCCCGTTAGATGGCGTTTCTGAGGTCCTCGCTGGCCATTCCCACGGTCCTTGCTTAGCTGGTGGTCAGGAATACTCCCCGGGGGGCCCCCCTGCCCACCCCCCCCCCGCCCCCTGCCCACCGCCCCATTTCCTGTTGTTTCTCGTGAACAGAGTCAGGAAGCAGAAACGCGGTTTGTGCCGTGGGAATGGGCATGGCCGGGCTCTGGGGAGCCTCTGCCCCGCTCAGGGAGGACTGGCCGTTCCTACCAGCTCAGGCGCAGGTCAGGGAACCAGGCTTATGGCTGGCCCCCGGGGCCCGGGCCCGCTCCGCCGCCTCAGGAGCCGGGAGTGATCTGGGGTGGTGGGCAGAGAGTGGGCAGGTGCACGGACCACGGCTGGCAGCTCCCTGGCAGGAGGGAGGGTGACGCTGAAAAGAATCACAGCGGCAAAGCACCAGCAACTGTGCTATGCGGCTCGCAAAATTCATCTCAGGCAATCTTCACGCTCTCCTCGATTTATTCCCATCCATCCTGTTTTCATTTCCTGTTGCCGCTGTAACCATTTACCACCAGCTTAGTGGCTTCAAACAACACACATCTATTACCTTTCCGTTCTGGAGGCCAGAAGCCCAAAATTAGTGTGTTTATTTAAAAAAAAATGTTTTTATTGATTTCAGAGAGGAAGGGAGAGGGGAAGAGAGAGAGAGAGAGGAGAGAAATATCACTGATGAGAGAGAACCATTGATTGGCTGCCTCCTGCACACCCCTACCGGGGATCGAGCCTGCAACCTGGGCATGTGTCTTGACCGGGAATCAACCGTAACCGCCTGGCTCCTAGGTGGATGCTCAGCCCCTGAGCCACACCGGCCGGGCTAACATGAGCCTCACGAAGCCCATATCAAGGTGCCAGCAGAGCTGCACTCCTTCCGGGAGGCTCCAGGGGAGAATCGAGAGCCTTGCCTCCTCGCGTTTAGAAGCTGTTGGCCCTTCCAGCTGCACGGCCAGCAGCAGCCAGCGAGCCACGCCTTCCTCACGTCGCTCCCCTCTCACACGGACGCCTCCTGCCTCCTCTTCCACACGGAGGAGCCCACGAGGTCGCTCTGTGCCTCCCGACAGCCCAGGACCAGCTCCATCTACATCCTCCGTGCCTCGTGGTCCCGTGACGTAGCCTGCTCACAGGTCCTGGGCGTTCAGAGGTGGATGTTCCGAGGGGCCGTTACTACTCTGTCCGCCAGGCCCCCGTGTGCAGACGGGGAAAGCGAGGCCTGGCGATTAGGCCAGCAGGCAGCTGGCGGGTGGCAAGGCTGGCATTCAAACGGCAGCTCCCTGGTCTAAGACCTGCCGCCGCTCCGCAGGGCTCCCCAGAAAACCAGGCAAAACAGATGCCCCAGCACGGCCCCCGGACTGCCGACCGCCCTGGGGGGAGGGAGGGGGAGGAGCTCCCGCAGGCTGGATCCCCGGGCACCGTCTCAGTGGGCACTGACCGGACAGGCTCCTCCGGTGAGGACGGTGCAGAGACGGAGCCAGTGGCCCTCGCCGGGGCCGTGCGCCGGAATCACAGGGATGCCGGTGCCCGAGCCCCAGCCCGGACAGAGCCTGGGGTGCAGTTGCTCTGGGGCGGCCCCGGGTCCCGGGTTTTCTAGGCTCCCCAGGGTCCTAAAGTCCAGGCCACTGGGGGAGTCACTGTTCTGAGCTAATCCGCAGCCCAGCCACGCTCCCGCCCCGCCACGGCGGGCGCAGCCTCTCCTGGGACAGAGGCCAGACGCCCCTCCCACCCCAGGACTTGGCACTTGGGCCTGCCCACGGCTGGTCTCGCTCTTTCTTCCTGGCCGCTCCTTCGTTCCCTCGTTCGACGCCCGGCTGTGTGCAGAGCAGCACGAAGGCACACATTTCCGGGCATGTTCCCTTCCCGTCATGCCCTTTGGCGTGTCTGTCTGCAGAAACGAATTGTATTCGCCGCCTTGGTGTGAGCCCAGGCAGACTGTGTGCCCCACCCCCTCCAGCCACATGGCTGGCGTCTCCCCGCGCCCCCGCCCTGGGCTTACCCGCTCCCTCGCCCCATGTTGGCCCCCGTTGCCGGTCGCTGGGCATACCCGCCAGCTGTGGGAACAGCTGTGCACCGGCACGGGGCCTCCCTACCCCCTGGCACGGTGCCCGGGCCCCCCTTGGTTGAACAAACTGAGAAGCAGGACTCGGCACCCCCGGGGTTCGAACTGTAAAACGCACGATTGGAAGACAAAAGCTCGCTCCCGCCTGCCCGCCGCCGAGGCCTGTGCGGAGCCTGGAGAGCTGTGGGGTTTCCTGCTTTGGGGCAGTCCCTCCGTGTCAGGGCCGACAGGTGCGGGGCTGCTGGTGAGGCTCACACACACTGCGAGCTCGTCACGAGGCCCTGGTGTCATTGTGACCTGCAGCTCGGCGGGTTTGCCGTCAGAAGTGTCGCTCAGACCCACGTCTGCGGGAGGAGCCGGCCCCGCAGCCCTGATGGGATTGCCGCTGCCCAGGGCCTGCTGGAGGTCCGTCCCCCATCCCACCCATCCATGCGCCGTGCTGGTGATCACAAAGGTCCCCCCTGGGCCCCGACCACTGGAGCCTGTAGGGGTCTGCACGGGGAAGGAGGGCCCTCGGGCTCACGGCGGGTGGGTCCCAGGGAATGTCCGAGCCATTTCACAGGCCCGGCCTCAGACCGGAGCCCTCGCACACAGCCGGAGCGGAGGCCCCGCGCCCCCAGAGCTCTGTCCCCAGCAGGAGGCGCTCTCTGGCCTGGGCGGGCTGAGAGAGGACAGGGCGGGGACTGTCATGTACACAAGGGCCGCTGAGAGAGGACAGGGCAGGGATTGTCATGTACACAAGGGCTGCTGTCCCTCCCGACAGGGCGGCGTGGCTGCGTGAAGAGTCTCGAGGTTGCAGCCGAGGAGGAGCAGGGGGGTGGCGGCCACAGGGAACCTCCCCATCCTCCTCCTCACCTGGGCCGGTGCACGCCTGTCCGCGGGGAGGGCCGCGGGCACATTCTCGTTTCCTGGGGGTGAGTCCGGCTGGAGGGTTTCAGTAAACGGATCCTGCCTTTTTCCTGTAATATTCTAGGGCCGTGGTCGGCAAACCGTGGCTTGCAAGCCACATGTGGTTCTTTGGCCCCTTGCGTATGGCTCTTCCACAAAATGCCACGGCCTGGGCGAGTCTATGTTGAGGAAGTGGCATTATAAGAAGTTTAAGTTTAAAAAAACGTGGCACTGAAACCGGTTTGGCTCAGTGGATAGAGCATCAGCCTGCGGACGGAAAGGTCCCAGGTTCAATTCTGGTCAAGAGCATGTACCTTGGTTGCGTGCACATCCCTGGTAGGGGGTGTGCAGGAGGCAGCTGGTTGATGTTTCTTGCTCTCTATCCCTCTCCCTTCCTCTCTGTAAAAAAATCATATATATATATATATATATATATATATATATATATATATATATATATGTTTTTTTTTAATGTGGCTCTCAAAAGAAACTCCAATCGTTCTACTGTCGATGTTTGGTTCTGTGGACTAATGAGTTTGCCGACCATGGCTCTGGGGACTGTGTTTTGCCTCGTACTCTCTGCTTATAAATATTCATCTGCAGCTGGTCGTCTTTCTGCCACTCGGCTCGGAGTAGGCCTTCCTCTCCTCACCTACTCTCCCCCTCCAGTGGCTTCTAGAGAGAGCCGAGCCACTGGGCCTGGGCTTCAAGGCCCCGCCATGTGGCTGGGCTCCGTGCAGTGCGGGGCTGGCCCGGCCCGCCGCCCTGTGCTCAGGATGGACTAGGTCTCGCCCCGGCCCTCCCTGCACGGATGTGGCTGCCCCTTCCCGGCGGCGGGGAGCGGGCTCGGGGCGCGGGGCAGGGCCTGCTCACCGGGCACGCTCGGAAAGCACACACGGGTGGCGGGCCCCTCTCTCCGAGGATCTGGGACAGACCCCGCTCTGCCTCTTCTTCGCTATAAAACCCCGGGCTAGGTGCTGGAGCTTCCCTGCCTCCGTTTCCCCACCGGTATCGCAGGATCCTACTGTACTTTCCGGAGGGGCCGCTGTGGCCCTTCGATGAGGCTGCGCACAGAAAGCACGGGGCAGAGCGATGGCCCCAGGCAGGAGCTCCGGGTGGCAGCAGCGCTTGGCTGTGCTGCCGTGTTCATTCTGTCTCACCCTTCCCACCCTCACCGCCAGGGCCGGCACCCGGTGGCTGCTGATCAGGGCTGCATCGGGGTCTCCTTCGCCCCTCACAGAGGCGGCCCCTCCTCCTCCGGGCCCTCCCTCCGCGTAGCCCTGAGCATCCTTCATCCGGGCACCTGCGGGGCAGAGGGAACTGGAGGGGCAGAGCTCCGCACCTGATGGTGCACCCCGGGGCGCCAGCCCTTCCAGCTCCTCGCGGAACCTTTCCCGGTCGGAGGGTCCCGCCGCGGTTGGCCGGCGCTGCCGGCTCTGGGGAAGCCCTGCCCCACCACCTTGCCTTCCCTTCCTGGGCTTTCCGCTGTCCCCCTCACAGGCGAGCTGCTTAAAAATAAGTGGGCACACGGGGCTGGCGTGAGTGTAAGGCCCGTCACCGCCAGGGAGAGATTCTGTCCTGACGGCACAGAAGACGAGGAAGAGAGAGGCAGGGGGATGGCCTGTCGGCAGCTCCTCTGCCCGGGGTGGGAGCCAGGCCCTTTGTCCGCGGGTGCGGGCTCCAGGCAGGAACGCGGGCGCGGGCGCGGGCGCGGCCTCCCTGGGCCGGGCACCCTCCTTGATCTATTTTCTCCCGGTGAATAGATCCTGCAGATGCGGCAGCGCTGTCTCCTGATGATGTGAGAGGAGAGAATAGAAGGTGGCGCTGGGCCTTCGCTGTCACTGCCTGCTGACACTTCACTTCAGAGTGGGAAGGGCCTTCTCCCGTTTGTCGAGATAACGGCTCTCTTCGGTCAGAGGGAGCTCACCAAGAGGCAGGGCCCTCCCTGGAACACAGAAGGGCCTCCCTGCTGGGGAGTGGGGGTTCCCCCTCCCCCTCGCCCTGCTCCTGGGCTCCCCTAGAATCTCAAGGAGAGGGAGGAGCCGGAGGCTGGATTCTGCTGACCAGCTTGGGCCCAGGACGGCGCTGTGGGCGGAGTCGGGTCTGTTTCTCTCTAACGGGCATCTCCTGGTGACGCCCGGAGTTCGGGGACGGACTTCTGAGACGGACTGTCACCACACCATGGTGGGACGATGCTCTGCACAGGGCTGGGGTGGGGGAGAGGTCTGGGGCCTGCATCCTGGCCAGCATAACATCCGGGAGCTCGGCACTGGGTCCCAGGACAAACCTTGGTCCTGAGCACCCATCTCCTGGGTGAAGGCGAGTCAGACACCCCCTCCCCTACCCCCGAGCCAACGCTGGCTCCTGTGTGTGAGTCCTGTGGTAGAGGACACGGCTCTCTGAGGACAGTGGGTGGGGGGGAGGGTTTACCACCACCAGCACAGGGCCCTCATTCGATGCCCAGTGGGGATTCAGTGCGTCCTCCTGAGGGGGATAGAGCGTCGGTCTGCGGACTGAAAGGTCCCGGGTTCGATTCCGGTCAAGGGCATGTACCTTGGTTGTGGGCACATCCCCAGTGGGGGGGGTGTAGGAAACAGCTAATTGATGTTTCTCTCATCGATGTTTCTAACTCTCTCTCCCTCTCCTTTCCTCTCTGTAAAAAATCAATAAAATAAAAGAAAGAAAGAAAGAAAGAAAGAAAAAGAAAGAAAGAAAGAAAGAAAGAAAGAAAGAAAGAGGCTCAGAGGGGCTCATTAAGTTGCCTAAGATCAGAAAGCTGGTAAGGGGAGGAGAGATCATGTGACCCCTCTTCTGCCTGACTCCGAAGTTCAGGTTCTCCCCACTCTCTCCGACTGTCTCCGGGAAGGAGGATATCCTGTCCTCATGTTCACGGTGATGTGGTGGCCGTTAACACGAGCTTTGTGGCCCCATTGCAGCTCTCTCTGCCTCCGTCCTCGGGAAGGGAAGAGGTGGATTATCCAGGGCCCTTTCTCCCTCCTCTCCCGGGACGCCTCTGAGCGGGGAGATGGCGCTGTCTGAGGGCTGGCTCTGCTCAGCAATCATCTGTCCCAGGCTCCCAGGCAGCTGGGCACTCCCTGTTCCCGCAGACACAGAGGCTGGCAGGCTGCAGCCCCAGCTCCCAACGCCGCTTCATTTTCTGGTTTAGTGACTGTTTCCATTCCACCAGCTCCAGCTGAAAAACCCTTTCATTTGTCACCAAAGCAAACCGCGCCATCAAAAGAGCCGTGTCCGTCCTCCGGGCGCTGCCTCATTTCCTGCCCCACGACGGGCAGCTCCCAGGAGCCCCTGGCACCCCTGGGCACGGGCCTGTGTGACCCCACCCTGTGGGCCACCACGCTGGGCTGTGTGTGGGCTGAGTCCCCCCCCCCCCCCCCCCGGCCTCAGACACTTTGGAACCTGCTGCTTTATGGGCACAATCGGTTCTTGAATCATGGCTGTCTCCCAGATCACCAATTTACAACTAGTTCCCGGTGGACCTTTGCAGCCAGATGAATTTGAGCCCGAGAAGTCCATGTACCCAAATTCATCCAATTAAAAATTAGATCTAAGCATTATGTATGCATGAAATTATCCTATAATATATAATATCCTACATAATAAAAGGCTAATATGCAAATTGTCCCCTCCACCAGGAGTTAGACCGGGAGTTCAACCAGGAGTTCAGCCCAGGGGTGGGCTCAGCCAGCCAACTGCCGGTGGCCCCACCCTGATTGGTGCAGGCTGGCCTGACTGCACAAATTCATGCACCAGGCCTCTAATACACACACACACACACACACACACACACACACACACATTAAAGGCTTGTTGCACAAAGAGATTTGTGCAATAGGCCTTCCTTCCCTTGGCTTCCAGCACTGGTTTCCCTCCAGCACCAGGGACCCTGGCCTTCGCTCCAGCCGGAGTCTGCCTTCTTTGTCTTTGCTGCTTTCTTTGCTTCTTTGTCTCTGGCCACTGCAGACTCAGACTGGTGTCTGCCGTCTTCACTGCAGCTGGAGTGCCGCTCCTATAGATCACTTCGTCCCCACCACCACCCCCAGCAGACATCCTGCCCCATCCAGCCACTCCGCATCTGGAGCAGCTGGGCAGCTGCCATCCCTGTCCTTCTAATTTGCATATTCCCTCCTGATTGGCTGGTGGGCGTAGCGGCGTGATGTCCAACTTGCATGTTTCTCTTTTATTAGTGTAGATATATGGTTAGGTGTCAGGCACTCTGCTGGGCCCATGGGGAATACAGAAATGGATGGATTGCCAGCTTTGCCCTTAACCTGATCTCAGACTAAGGGGTGGGAGAAGATGACTGTAATTCAAGGAAGACAGACTAATCACAAAGAACTATGGCGACCAGGGGAAGAGGCAGGAATTCAGACATGGAGACCAGGAAAAGCGTCCTGGGAGGCTGGGATCTCCAAGAATTTATGAGTCCTTTCTCCGTCATCGCTGAGTGCATTTCTCCCAAGAGAGAACACCTTCTAACTGCAGGGGCTGCTGTCTGCACTCCTCTTCCCACACCAGGCCTCATGTGGACAGTCAGGGCAGTCTCTAACCAGTCCCCCTGCCTCTCGCCCTCCCCCATCACCTCATCCCACCTACACGGCTGCCAAGGAACCCCACGGACACACACGTCGGACCTTGTTCTTGTCTGAAAACCTTCAGCAGCTTCTCCCTGTCCTTGGCGTACAGTCTAGACTCCCCAGCGTGGCATCCAGGGTGCCCTGCCCTGCTCGGAGCCACACCTGTGCCGTTTCCTCCTTGAACCCTGTGCCAGTCCCCCCGGAGCTCCTGTGCCGCATCTCTGGGCCTTTGCCCTTTGCCATTTCCTCCTTGAACCCCGTGCCAGTCCCCCCGGAGCTCCTGTGCCGCATCTCTGGGCCTTTGCCCGTGCCAGGCTTCCCCTGACTGCCCTTCTCCATCTCGCTTCGTTGACGGACGTCTGCTCATCTCTGCAGCCCGAGCTGGCCCTGCTGGGAGGCCTCCCGACTTCCCGAGCCAGAGCTGACTCCTCCTTCCGGAGCCTCACTCCGTCGCGTGCAGGCAGCCCCATCTCTGCCTCTCGTGTGTAAAACCGTCCTCTGCTTGCAGGACTTTTTCTCTTTAGTGAGCTCTTGGGGCCATTGCAGGCCCCCGCCTCTCTGAATCCTCCCCCCACCCCCGGCCTTTCCCAGCAGCTCAGAGAGGCCTCTCTCGGAATGTTTGCAACTGAATTACGCACTCCGTGCTTTCAGAGTTAACTCGGGAGGGTCCCAGAGGGAGCTGCCTCTTCACGCTGCAGTCAGCAGGCAGGGACCTGCCGCTGTCACCGACATGGCGGCTCCCTCGGATGCCTCATGTCCCCTCTCACGCTTACAAAGTGCTTTCGTGCGGGTGATCAGCCGACCGAGGTGGCCGGCTCTTTCCTCGGAAGCCAGCCGGAGAGGGGGCGCGGCTCCCCGGGTCACACAGAGGGGACCTCCCGCTGGATCTCCCGTTTCTGTTTAGCCAAGAGCTGCGCGAGCGTCCTGAGGCCACGGAGGCCAGAACGCGGGCCCTGTGGCCCCTGTGCCTCTGGGCACAAGAGGATGTCATTCTCTGCCCAGGTTTCATTGGTAGGGGTTTCTAGAACGTTCTCTGAAACATAGGATCTTCCGAAGGTGACGCCTGTCTCTGTAACCTTAGTAGCCGCTCCCTAAGGAGCCTCCAGCGGGGGAGGCCCGCAGGCCGCCGGCCGGGAAGAAATGGCCTCCCTGTCACACAGAGGGGCCCTGGAGTGTGGCCAGGCACGCGCTCTCTGGAAGGTCAAGGAATAGCCTCCTCTGAGCAGGGCTGGCTGGCACATGACAGGCGCCCCGCGGGTCCAGGGAGGCCCAGGGCAGACATGACCAGTCAATCCAAGCGTTCTTTCTGGATGAGCTCAGACGTCTTCCCAGAATCCTCACAGAGCACTCTGGGCCCATCATGTGGAGAGAGATCTGTGATCTCTCCCTGCTGCCCTGTCCCCCTGCCCCCTCGGTGCCCCGTGCCCATGCCACTCCGCTCATGCACAGGCAGGGCGCCAGGCCGGGCCTCTGAGCCGCTGAATATCTGATCCCTCTGAGGTAGACCCGAAGGACGATGGTGAGTGTGCTGAGCAGGACAACAGTCTGCCCTCCGCAGCCCACGCCCTTTCTCAGCGGGTCCCTGGCCCCACCAGGGCACCCAGTTCCTCCCTCTGATCACTGATCCTGCCAGAGGCCTGGTGGGTACGTTTTCATGGAGGACCCGGGGTCTCTCCACCAGGCGTGAGCTCCTCTGAGGGAGGCTTTGTTCCTTCCTTCACCGAGTGTTTCTTTGGGGCCCAGCGGCCCGGGCAGGCTCCGGGGGGCCCGTGGGGAGACACAGACAGGCCTCTGCCCTCGGGGAGAGTAGGTCTCACAGCAGGCCAGACCTGAGCCAGGCGGCTGCACAAGGAACGGGGGAACGGCGACTCGAGGAAGTACCACAGGGAGCCTCGGGCCCACCCGTCCACGGGAGGCTGAACGGGCACCGACGTGGCACAGAGAGGAGGGAAGGGACAGCATCACAGAGGCCTGTGTCAGGAGGGAGAGGATGAGCGTGACAGCCACAGGTGGCCAGTGGGGCGAGGGAGAGCACAAGGGCTGGACATGCCAAAGGAGGCCCTGCGGGAAGGGGGGGCCGATCCCTGGGGGCCCTGCAGGCCCCGAGAAGGTGCCTGGTCTTCCTTCCGCTCAGCAGGAGGTCCCGGGGCAGCACCACGGCTCTGTGTCCCCGCAGGGGGTGGGATGGAGGTGTGGGTGCATCACCTCAGTGAGGAATGCGGGGGCACAGAGGGAAGGGCTGAGCACAGAGAGTGATGGGTGCTCTCGGGAGTATTGGCAAAGCCTGGACGCGATGCCGCCCCCGCCTCCCAGCCCCCGCTGCTGCCCCGGGGCTGACCTGGGCCTCTGGTGCAGGCCCGATCGTCACTTCCGGTCTTGGTCAGCTAAGTTACTGCTGCGCCCAGTCTTTTAGGTATTTATTTCACTAGAGGCATTTTATGCTCAAGTTCTGCTCCCCCCCCCCACCCCTCCTCAACAGTTAGATAACAGTCTCCATTCAGCACCTTGACTTAAGTTATAAGGCTTAAAATGGACTTGTTGTTTTCTTTCTTTATGAAAAGTATTAGCCGTGTTGAGAATTCGGTTTACATCGACAGCTCTCATTATAAAGGCAGTCTTTTGCGGGTTGTAACTTTCCAATGGGACCTGTCAGGTCCCACGCCTGGGGGTTTTGCCTGCAGGCTGCGCTGGGGTATGTTCTTTCTTCTCCCCATGCCCCCCCCCCCCCTTTTGCTGGAAGGTGCGGCGTGGGCACCTAGGCATGGGCTTTGCCACGCCAGCCTCCTGCCGAGGAGCAGGCATCCGGTGCCCCCCAGGCCGTGCTGCCCCCGCCTCCAGCCTCCGCCGCGGGCAGAAGGGCCTCACCGCTGCGTGCGCCTCCTCACACCGCCTTGTTCGCGCTCCACGACTTTCCATCCGCTGTTGGCACGTCTGACACCTCGCCTGGCACAGGGTGTGCTGCAGCTTTTAAACGGCCCTTCTCTCTGGATGGACGGTCCTCGTCCCGTGGGGAGGAGATGGTGGCTTCCAAGTATGTGAGGGGGGCACGTTCCCGAGGGCCGTGGTTCTGGGTCCGAGGCTTCCTGCTCCTCGGGGAGGGCCACAGACCGAGCTCAGGGCACTCCCTGGGGCTGGCGGGAATGGGAGTGATGGAGGAGCACAGCGGAGGTCGCCGCGGAGACCTGGCTGAAGGAGGGCATGCTCAGAGACCACGGGCCAGGGAAGGTTGTTCATCCTAACAGCCTGGGATTTCCCCAGGTGGGTAGGGAAAACACGTCTGGGGGCAATGTCTCCAACATCTCTCTCTCTCTCTCTCTCTCTCTCTCGCTCGCTCGCTCGCTCGCTCTCTCTCGCTCTCGCTCTCGCTCTCGCTCTCACTCTGTGTGTATCGCCTTCCTCTCCCCCAAGCTTTCAGTCTCTGTAACCAAAATCCCTCCACTACAGTTAAAGCCGCGGAGGGACCAGTTAAGCCAGAATAAAGGATGGCGGTAGCAGAACGCGCGAATTCCCTTCCCTTCTAGAGAACAGTGGCTCGTGGGTATCACAGGAGCACGCTCCTCGGTCTGCTGTCGCCCATCTGGGATGGGAACGGGGGAACAGATGCGGAAATCCCTGTGAACATCTTCCAGATGCCGCCTGGGGCGGGCGGGCCCCAGCGGTTTCCTGCAGGGCATGCTGGTTCCTATCGCTGCCCTGTATTTACAGACCGGCTCCCGGAGAGCCCGCCGCCCTCTGTGGCTGGTGGAAAGGCCATTTCATACAGTCCCCACTAACGGAGGGGAGCGGGCCCGGGCAGAGGAGCACGCAGAGAAAGGGACGTGGCCACGGCCACGGCCACGGCCATGGCGATGCATACGTTACCTGACCCTCTGCAAAGGGTGCCCTTTGTTACCTTCCAGGATCCCCACAGGGAGTGTCACCCAGGTTGCCACAGTGGTGACAGGATTTGTCCTCTGGCCGGCTGCCTCCACCCTCTCTGGAGTCTGCACCCTCCGTGGTGTCACTCTCCATTGCTTATGGCACTGGGGCCGCCGGCCACCCTGGCTAGGGTGTTCTTGCAATTACCTTGTTTCCTTCGCCACCCCCCACCCCCGGCTCAGTGGAAGGCGGCTCTCCTAGACAGGATATTGCAAGCAGGTTGGCAGAGGAGGTGATGGCTGAGGTGCTGGCATGGTGCCCGAAGGCATGCAAGGCAGCTCTCGGAAGAGGCTTGTCTCTCCCTCCTGACTTCATGCAAGCAGAGACGTGTGAGAAATCTCCTCACCCACTCACTCAGCAAAGGAGGGACACACCGTCACGTTAAGCCATGGGAGGGGCATGGAGTCCAGCTCCAGGTAGAGGGGCCTCGCGTTATTTGTCAAATTAATATCAGAGTCCTTTGTTCCCTTTTAAAAATATTTTTTTGATTTTTTTTTTTTTTTTTTTTTTTTTACAGGGAGGAAGGGAGAGGGATAGAGAGTTAGAGACATTGATAAGAGAAAAATGTTGATCAGCTGCCGCCTGCACACTTCCCACTAGGGATGTGCCCGCAACCAAGGTACATGCCCTTGACCGGAATTGAATCTGGGACCTTTCAGTCCGCAGGCCTACGCTCTGTCCCCTGAGCCAAACCAGTTAGGGCCTTTGTTGCCTTTTGAGATTCCTTTTTGTTAAAAAAATTTTTTAATCCTTATCTGAGGATATGTTTTTATTGATTTTAGCGAGAGAGGAAGGCAGGGAGAGAAACATCAGTGTGAGAGAGGACATCAATCAGGTGCCTGCCTGCGGGGATCAAACCTGCAACCTGCAGGGGGCAGTGCAGGAGCCGTGTCTGGGTCCAGAGCAGTCCTGGGGTGGGCGCCAACCCTGCCGTGTCACAGGACCCTGGGTTACAAGTGGCCATCGTCCTTTCTCCGCCCCGCATTGCCATGCTGGTCACTTTCACGGCCTTCGCTCTGCCTCCTTCTCTGGACTCCTGACTCCGGGTCTGGCAGAGACTCGCATCCTCATCTCCGTGGTAACCCAGGGCGCCTGGCTCTGCCCAGGGCATGCTGTGGCCCGGTCCCAGCGAGCCTCCTGCTGCTGAACTCGGCTTCCCGCGCCTGCCGTGTCAGTGTGCACGGGAGGTGGGCCTTGAAATGAGCTTGAAATGGTGGAACAAAAAAATTTTGTTCCATTTCTGTGCATTCAAACTGTATTCCAGAAGGGCTAGGGAACAGGTAATGACAGGGGCCTGGGTGGGGGTGGTGGCGGCGGGGAGCCTTGTGAGATGAGCCCGGCAATTAGCCTCTCCCCGCCAGGCTCCGCTCACAGAACCGGGGTGGCGCCTCCTGCGGGCGGGGGGCTCCGCCCGGAGAATTGCAGGGTGGGCGGGGGCCTCGGGGATCATTGTTCCTCCAAGAACGGCTGCGTTTGAACCGCCCCCGTGAAGTCCCACAGAGGCTCTCCCCAGCACAATTCTTTTGAAAAAAAAAAAAATAATAATAATACTTCATTGGGTTTTTCAAAATTACAAAAGCAATACGGGCTTGTTGTAGCACAGAGATGTGTTCTAATTTTTCAGAAAGGCGTTCATCAATAGCTTCCCTGATTCCCACCCCCACGCCCCGAGGTGCTGACGCTCACCGGTTAGTGATTAGCCGGAAGCTTCACCCCCTTTTGTATGTGTGCGTGTCCCCCCAAAAACATCCGAACCTACGTGTACATCGATAGGGGTTTTCTTAATATGTTGGTGCTGGTTTTGTTTTAAAGGAGGAAATCACACTACAACAATGATCCTGCAATTTTCTCTTTTTACTTACTGTACACGGAGTGGCCGGATTAGTGTGATCTCTGAACGCATAGTAATCTGGCCATCCAGTGTATATCCTATATAATAAAAGGCTAATATGCAAATTATCCCCTCGACTAGCAGGCCTCCTGGCCAGGCTGACCAGACACCTCCCCGCCCCCCGCCGCCCATGCACGAATTTATGTACTGGGCCTCCAATAATAATCATACTAATCTGGCCACTCAGTGTATATCCTGAACATTTTGTAAGTCAATACAAATAGATCCACTCCATTTTAAAAACCAGCCAGTAATGTCTTTCCGTATGAGTACCATTATTTAGTCCACCGTTTTCTGTCGGCGTGCATGCATGTATTCAGGTTGCTTCCAGGTTGGTGTGCTTTGTTTTCTTTGATTCTTAGCTGTTCTATTAGCAGCTCCTTCTGAATATTCTTTGGTTTCTTTCTCTCTCTCTTGTGCCTCTGCTGCAAAAGAAGACTCTGCCTTGGGAGAACCATAGAAATGGCGAGCAATGGAAATGTTATTCTCGACAGTCACGCCAATGTAGTTCTGTCCCTTTAATGTGTCACGTTTTCAGACTATTTGCCATCATGTGCGCAGGCACTGGGGGAGGTTGTCTCTTCAAAGTGCCCCCGGGGTAGAGGGGGCGCCCGGCCCTGCTTCAGCCGGGAGTGCGAGAGGCGTCAGAGCTGAGCGTGGGGAGGGCTCTGGGGTCCATCCTGTCACCACCGCTCACCTGCTGTGTGGTGCTGGGGACGTGGGTTCATCCAGGAAGCCGGGGAGACCACCGTGGGAGGGCTCGTGTACAGAAGGTGCTTTGGACCACGCCGCGGGTGGAACAGCCAGGGGGCCGATGTAGCTGTTTGCAGGGCCCCCTCCGCTGTGGGCCGGAGCTCCTCGGAGGGTGTGCGCTGGTCCTTGAGCATGAGCTGAAGGCCACTTTAGTCAGCCGATAGTCCCCACCCACCACTAACACCTGGTCCGGACCTGGTTCTTCACACCCCAGGTTGTTGCAAGATCCAGAAACCTCCTTAATGTTGGTTGCCAAAAGTTCTAGAACCCCTCTGCAGCGGCAAGCAGGCTGGAGGTCCAGTGGGGCAGGGGTCTGGCAGCCCCCGTGGCCACATGTAACCCACAAACACTCAGCAGGACCCGTCGTGTCAAAACAAAGTCAAGACGTGCCAGACACTTCCTGTTGGAAAACAGTTCTTCTCCCCTAAGACTTAGCAGGTGCCCACACCTGCCCGACCTGCCACAGCACGTCGACACCCGGAAACACCCCCCGGCCCGGCCCGAGGCGGGCAAACCGCCTCGCACAGCCTGGGACCAGGACACGGGTCAGGACCATGGACTCTGACACACAATCTTCCCTGGCTTCAGAGCCTGCCCCTGACTCATTGTATGGCTTTCAGCAAATTACTTGATCCCTTGGAGGCTCAGTCTCTCTATCTGTGTAATGGGAATGACATACGCCCCTGACAGCCCCGATTAAGGCCAAATGAGACGATGCCTGCAAAGCATACAGCGCAGGGCCTGCTACCCGGGAGGCTGGTACCCCCTGGTGTCTGATAGAGAGGCCACCTGCTCCCTCCCCGCCTCCCTTGAAACGGGGGCTAGCACTCCAGACCTCCTGGCCATCCGACCACTCTTTTTTTTTTTTTTTTTTTAATATATTTTATTGATTTTTCACAGAAAGGAAGGGAGAGGGAGAGTTAGAAACATCAGTGAGAGAGGATCATCAGTCAGCTGCCTCTTGCACACCCCCTACTGCGGATGTGCCTGCAACCAAGGTACATGCCCTTGACCGGAATCAAACCCGGAACCCTTCAGTCCACAGGCCGATGCTCTATCCACTGAGCCAAACCGGTTTCGGCTGGCCCCCTTCCCTCACACAGGCACTCACTATGCACGTACACAAAGGCAATCCCTGGCTCTGTGATGGCGCGGGGACAGGGAATCCCCGAGGAGACGCTCAGCCCTGTCTGGGGCTGGGAAGAGGCCAGCTGCGATGTGTGAAAGGGAGATGCTTGGTCTGGATCTTCCAGAGTGAGGAGCTCCCTGCGAAGGAGTGAGCAGAGAGAACAGCTCGTGCACACTCCAGGGACAGGAGTCCGGGGTCAGGCGTGGCCGGGCTTGGCTGTAACGAGATGCCGGGGGCGGTGGAGGTGGCGGAGGGGCTGTTGATAAAAGGCCCTTCCGCCAAGTACCGTCAGGAGGTTGGACTTGATCTGAATGCTCCGGGGAGCCACGGAACGGCTCTCAGGAGGGGAGTGACACGGTTTGGTTCGCATAGGTCAACCTACGTACCAGGGAGTCACGGTTCGATTCCCGGGTTGCGGGCTCGAGACCTAGTGTGCGGCGGGCAGGAGGCAGCCGAGCCATGATTCTCTCTCATCACTGATGTTTCTATCTCTCTCTCTCTCTCCCTCTCCTTTCCTCTCTGAAATCAATACAAAAATATATGAAAAAATAAAAGCACATTTAGAAAGTCACAGAGCTGGCCAGCCTGGACCCCGGGCCTCTGAGTCTTAGCGGTAGAATCATCATCTCCTTTGTGACAGCAATAGAACCATCATCTTTTTTAGGGGGACCTTTTTCTACCTTTGCTTCTCCCCTGCCTCCCCATTTTCTCAGCCGGTCCCAGGCGCGTTTGCTGGCTGGAAATCTCACGCTCACCATTGCTGCAAACCCAGGAGTTCGTTGCATCACTGGCAATCAGCTCCTGTCCTCGGGGAAACCTAATTAGGTATTACAGGACTTTTGATGTCGTTTCCATGGGAACCGCTGTAGTAATCGTGTACATGCAGAATATATGCTCCAGGGAGTTTGAAAAAAATAAATATATTGTTACTGGGTTTCTAGAAAATCTTTAACTTTTTTTTTCCTTTTGATTTTCTTCTGCACACACACTTACACACACATAGACATGTATATTAATGATGGAAACGCTCCCTGGAGTCCTCCTCTCACAGAGAGAGAACAATAGAGAACACAAAAGGCCTTTTCCATTTTCTCTCCTGTAATTAAAAAAAAAAAAAATCCGTAGCTGCACAAGAATGGAAGTTTTTCAGATTGGTCATATCGTCCAAGCGGCATCTCCCCTAATAGCCAAGAACATTTTAATTAAAGAAATTGCTTACATAAAGAACCCGAAAGGCCACAGGCTTTCAAAACGGAATGGGCGGGGGAGAGGATGGGGGAAAATAATGAATCAACTCCAAACCGATGTACAATGTAGGGAAAGGAGGAGAGCAAGGCGGGCGTCCGTGTGCCTCCGCGGGAAGCGCCAGGCAGATGGGTCTGGACTCAGCCTCCATCAGGGTGGCACTGGGGGCTCCAGGAGAGTCGTCTCCCTGTCCGGGCGGCCGGTCCCAGGCCCTGGAGCTAATGCCCTGTGGGCTCCCGAACTCCCACTGAACTGACCTGCCTGCAGGTGACCGGACAGGTGGCCCTTCAGGGTTGGCCCCCACAGGGCGCTGTGAGAAACTCTGAAAGGGAAGCATTCAGACCTGGTCTGGCTGAGGTGGAGGTGCAGATAGAAGGGCCCAGCAGATGAGAGGGAGGGAGGGAAAGAGAGAGAGAGAGAGAGAGAGAGAGAGAGAGAGAGAGAGAGAGAACCTGTTACATGCCCATGTGCCACACCTATAGTTCCAGGGTGCCTGGAGAATCCTCCTGCATACCCCCCACTGGGGATGTGCCCACAACCAAGGTACATGCCCTTGACCGGAATCGAACCCGGGACCTTTCAGCCCGCAGACCGATGCTCTATCCACTGAGCCAAACCGGTTCTGGCAAATGGAGGCATTTCTCAGCCAGGTCTCCCCAGGCCCCGTCCAGGGTGCTCACACCCCAAGCGAAGGCTCCGGAGAGGGCCAGCTGCCCCGTCCTCCCTCGCACCCCCCCTCCCTCTCCGGGGGGCTCTGTCTGCCTTGGCCGCACTCACTAACGGGCTCCCCGCCCCCCGCAGCTCTTCGTGATCGACAACGGCGCGGACGACTGGCGGATAGCCATGACCTACGAGCGCATCCTCTACGTCAGCCTGGAGATGCTGGTGTGCGCCATCCACCCCATCCCCGGCGAGTACAAGTTCTTCTGGACGGCCCGCCTGGCCTTCTCCTACGCGCCCTCGCAGACGGAGGCCGACGTGGACATCATCCTGTCCATCCCCATGTTCCTGCGCCTCTACCTGATCGCGCGCGTCATGCTGCTGCACAGCAAGCTCTTCACGGACGCGTCCTCCCGCAGCATCGGCGCGCTCAACAAGATCAACTTCAACACGCGCTTCGTCATGAAGACGCTCATGACCATCTGCCCCGGCACCGTGCTGCTGGTCTTCAGCATCTCGCTGTGGATCATCGCCGCCTGGACCGTGCGCGTCTGCGAGAGGTAACCCGGGCGCCGGGCTCTGCCCTCAGCCCCTGTGTCCCCCCCCCCCCCCCGCCCCAGCATGGAGCTCTCAGTGGGGAGGGGAGGGAGGAGGAGGAGGAGGAGGAGCAGGGGGCCAGGATGTGTATGCCCGGAGGAGGACAGACATGGGCAGGTGCCCACACACCTCACCTCGAGGGAGAAAATGGGCAAGGGGAGGGTCTGGCCAGGCGGGATGCGAGCTGCAACGTGGAAATCTTGCAGCCGAGGTGAGCGGGGGAAAGGCATGGACGGTAGGACGCATTCGCCGCTGCCTCTTGGCAAACCAGAATGTGTATGGGCACGCTCCGGTGGCATCCTTAGCCTTTCTCGGGTGTCCCACGGCCACTTCTGAATTTATCTCTTCCCGTCGGAGAGGGAGGGTGCTCACGTTTTGAAGGCTCCGAGGCATCCTGCAGCCAGGAAACTGGTTTGGTGCTGTGTAGAGCTCGGGTTGTCTCAGAAGTTATTTGCCCAGGAACCTGTTTCAACGTGTGACGCTGTGGATGCGTCCCGACGCAAAGGTTTGGGCCACAGACCGGCGGTGGTGGTGGTGGTGGCGGCCCTGGGAGCTTGTGAGGATGCAGAGTCTCAGGCCTCCCCTCAGAAGCACTGAGTGGGATCTGCATGTTGACCCGTTCACCGGGTGAGCTGGACGCTCCGTGCAGTGTGAGAAGCCCTGACCTGGCGGGACACGCTGTGGGAAACACTGCTTTCAGGAGGCTGGTGGCTGGGCAGGGACGCAAGTGGCGGGAGAGAAGGGGCATGAGGCCTGATAGATCGGGGCTCTAACAGCCCTTCCGAGCGGCTGCCACCGAGGTCACGGGGAGGGCTGGCTCCTGGTGGCCCCTCCCCGTGTCAGGCCGACCCCAGGTGTTCGTTTTCACCTGAGTTCCCATGTTGTGTCTGTCACCGGGGTTAGAAACCTGTTTCTAAGTAGTTGCAAGTCCTTTGGAACGTCACGTAGCATCTCTGGCTTTGATGTTCTTATTTTAAAACCAGAGGCCCGGCGCACGGAGACTCGTGCGAGACCAGGCCTTCCTTCCCTGGCTGCCGGCACCGGCTTCTCTCCGGCACCCGGGACCCCGCCTTCACTCTGCCAGGCCGACGTCTGCCTTTTCTCTGGCCCTGCTGCCCTCCTGTAGCTCCCTCCCCCTTTCCCCTCCCCTCTCCCTGTAGCAGGTGTCCTGTCCCGCCCGAGCCGCCTGCATGCACACGCTGCCCAGAGGCCCTGAGAGGCTGGGGCGGGGCAGAACATCCTGACCCCACTGCCGCCATCTTTGTCACATCAATTTGCATATTCCCTCCTTATTGGCTGTGGGTGCCGCCATCTTTGTTGAGGAGTGATGGTCAATTTGCATATTCCATCTTTATTAGTTATTATCTTGAGATAAAAGGGAGATATGCTCACTTGAGAGGTCATTTCTGCTATGCTGGCTTGCTCAGACCTCCTGTGTGATTGGCATGGGTCCTGGTAGTCACCCTTCATTCGTCAGCGCATACAGTTGTACCGCTTCTCTTACAAAGACCAGGCAGGTTCCTTCAGAGTCAAGCTTCCATGACCTTTGTCCTTTCCCAATGTCAGAGAATGAGCAAGATGGGCAGGAACCTGGAGACAGGAACTTACCAACCCGAGGCCGACAGAGACGGGAAGAGGGGCTGCTCTGGGGGACCAGCGCATCGGACTGGGGGTCGGGGGTGATGTGGGCCACATGACCTCGATCCCTCTCAGCCTGATCCGAGCACGATCCTGTCCGCTGCGGCTTCGGAAGGTCACACCGCAGCCCGGCGGGTTCCGGGATGGCTCCCGCCAGCACCCGGGCAGGGCCGGTGCACCTTCCCTCAGCCTGCAGCCGGGTTGTGTACCCACGCTCCGACGGTTGCTATGGAGATCCCGTGTCAGCGAGTCGCCTTTTGAAAGATATGTCTTGGGCCAGCTTTGATGCCATGATAAAGGTCTTGCACAGTTCCTCCTTCCAGGAAGGGAGGGGACTTCACAATTACCCAGAACGGCCTGCGCGGGGAGGGCGGCAGCTGTTGCTGGGAAGGCGCTGACAACAGAGGCTTGTTTTGCTTGGACCCCAGCGAGGCATTACATCATGGCTTCCGAGGCCTGTCAGCCAGGGCGCTCCGGATCCTCCCGGCCGCCTGCCCGCCTCCACAGGCCGCCCAGGGCCATCTGAGGAGCCTCCCCATTTAACACTGTCGCACAGAACGGCCTCGCTGGTGGAGGGACCCTCCCCGGCCCGGCCCCGAGGCGGCAGGTGCGGGAGCGCCCTCCGGGCCGCCCCGAGGACAGGCCGGCGGCTCCCGGTGCGGTGTATCCCCCGGAGGAGCCTCGGGGCCTCCCCGGACACGGTGACGTGGCTGAGCCCGCTTTGTAAACGGCCTCACAGCCTCTGGAACGGGTTCCCCGGGGGCTGTCCCCCGCGGGGGCTTGGAGCTGTGCACGGGGGCTGTCTCCGGCTCTCTCGCCTGCCACCGGGTCTCTGGGGATGCGGTGATGAGTTTCCATCCTTTCCTGAATATCTGCATTCGAAGGAGAAGTCTGATCCTGGAGACCTGGCCCCTGGAACGGGAGGGAAGCAATCAGGGGTCCACCGCCCCTGCCGTAAGGGAGATGAAAAGAGGTTTCCTTCCTCTCTCCGCTCGGCACCAACCACAGAGCCCCCCTCCTCCCACAAGCTCCTCCCGCCTCCAGCAGGGCCTCCTCCTCCCGGGAAGCGGGAGGGAGACCATCTACGGGAGGCAGCACACGGAATGGGGGGATGTGAGCCCCCAGCAGGGCTGTGAGAAGAGTTTCCAGAGCCAGGGGCTGAGGACTGTCGTTTCTCACCGCCTCTTGTGTCGGAGGCACCACCTCCGAGGTGGACCACGGGCGGGGACCGCAGGAGGGGAGGGAATGATCGGAACTCGTAGTTACAGTTATTTTTGCCTAAAAAACCAGCGCTGCCAATATTTTAACGTGCAGGTAGACCAGTAATACGTGGGTGTAATGGGTGACGAACATACATGTGGCAGGGGGAGAGTGCACGCTCAAAAAATGGGACTGGTAGGAATCTGTGATATTTAAAAAATACTTTTTTTATTGATTTTTTTTTTACAGAGAGGAAGAGAGAGGGATAGAGAGTTAGTAACATCGATGAGAGAGAAATATCAGCTGCCTCTTGCACACCCCGCACTGGGGATGTGCCCGCAACCAAGGTACATGCCCTTGACCAGAATCGAACCCGGGACTCTTCAGTCCGCAGGCCGACGCTCTATACACTGAGCCAAACCGGTTTTGGCGGAATCTGTGATTTTAAAGGTCGCAAACTACTAGTTCGGAGGGTCAGGGTACTAGTCAATGGGGATTGCATCCTGCCGCATCGGCTGAAGCCTGCTAGGCCCAGAATCCCTGCCCTCTGGTTAGAGAAAGAAGTCAGCACCCTGAGGGGCAGAGGAGCTGCCTGAGGCAATCCTGCTGCCCCGGGCCAGCTCCGGACAGATCACTAATTCCAAGATGAATTTCACAGCGCAGGGTGGAGGAAGGTGAGGAAGGGAGAGAGGAGTGAGGGGAGGGATCCTCATGAGGCCTTGGAAACCCACGTGCAGAGTCGGGAAAGGGGAAAACCACCCTGGAGGTGCAGAAGCAGGATTCTTTTTTTTTTTTTTTTTTTTTTAAATATATTTTATTGAGAGGAAGGGAGAGAGATAGAGAGTCAGAAACATCGATGAGAGAGAGTCATCGATCAGCTGCCTCTTGCACACCCCCTACTGGGGATATGCCCGCAACCAAGGTACATGCCCTTGACCGGAATTGAACCCGGGACCTTTCAGTCCCCAAGCCGACGCTCTATCCATTGAGCCAAACCGGTCCCGGCAGAAGCAGGTTTCTTATGAGGACCAGCAGGCACTCTCCGAAGATGCCTGGGCTGCCTCCCAGGTGCCGCAGGGTGGTCTCTGCGATGGAGACAGGCCGGGGGTGTGAGAGGAAGCGTGTCTGTCTCACACAAGCATGGGGCTCCAGGAAACTAACATTGTTCCAACAAAAAGGAAACCCACATCCGGGGCACTGAGCTTTCAAGAACGTGGGATGTGACCCTGGCCGGTTTGGCTCAGTGGATAGAGCGTAGGCCTGCGGACTGAAAGGTCCTGGGTTCAATTCCAGTCAAGGGCATGTACCTTGGTTGCGGGCACATCCCCAGTAGGGGGTGTGCAGGAGGCAGCTGATGGATGTTTCTCTCTCATCGATGTTTCTAGCTCTCTATCCCTCTCCCTTCCTCTCTGTAAAAAATCAATAAAAATTAAAAAGAAAAGAAAAGAAAAAAAAGAACGTGGGATGTGGAAGACCAACTCCAAAGCTCTCTCTGGAGGTAGAAGATAGAGACAGGAGGGAAGAGGGCGGATGGGACCGAACTGAAGGCTCTCGAATGAAGACCCAATCCAGGAATCGGAGTTATTTTGGGAGGAAGAAACCAGAATGATCTGGATAAAAGCATCATCCAGGACATGCATGAAGAAAAGGTTTCCAGGATTGGCCAGCTGAGGGGAGCGGGGAGGTGAAGATCAGGCAGATCAGAGAGACTTTCCGTTTTCCAGTTGGAATGGGGGGGCAGCGGGGGGTGTCTGGAAAATTGACTGAATCATCAGGTTAAGCAATCTGGAAGCACGCAGGCAACACAACGCAGACTTTTCCTCAGGAACCTAAGTCCCAGGAGACATTAGAGATTTACTGCCATTCACATGAGGAAACAAGAAAAAAAAAACAACAACTGTCATTCTTGGCATTGCGTGGACTCAGAAGGTGAACAACCTACGTACACTGTTGGGAAGCTTGCCCACCAGCCGAGGAATGACTCCCCATTAAGCTCTCCAGAGGGGAACAGGGTGCAAGAGAGACAGGTGGGCAGCACTGGAATCAGTAACACAACCCAGACAACATCTGAGCATGGCGGCAAAACCCAATTCTAGAGAAAGCAGATTCTGGAAAGAGTAACAGCATGAAATAAAAACAATAATTCCATAGTAATTAGAGGGTTGCAAACCCTCCAATTAAAGAGTTGAGAGAGAAGGTTAGAAAGGATTCGTAAGCCGAAACCGAGGTAGAGCTCTACTCAGTGGTAGAGCGTCAGCCTGTGGACTGAAAGGTCCCAGGTTCGATTCCCGTCAAGGGCATGTACCTTGGTTGCGGGCACATCCCCGGTAGGGGGTGTGCAAGAGGCAGCTGGTCGATGTTTCTCTCTCATCGACGTTTCTAGCTCTCTATCTCTCTCCCTTTCTCTCTGTAAAAAATCAATAAAAACATATTTAAAAAAAAAATAGAAGGGATTCGTAAAAGCATGCTAAAGCCCTCATTTCAGGCAGAAGAGAATTTAAATAGCCCTATTCCTAGATTTTAATAATGACAGCAATATAACTGGAATCACTTTTAAACCCAAAGGTGACCACAGGTAGAATTTTTAAAGTATAACACTATGGATAACAATAGCGCCACCCCGGTGTCAGTTCACTTAATCCGTACCACAGCTCTGTGAGGTACAGGGGTTGTTATTACCTCCATCCCTCGGGTGGGGAAACTGAGGCACAGGGAGGTGAAGCAATGTGCTTTGGGCCACAGAGCCAGGATGCGGCAGACCTGTGTCTCCAGCACCCTGCCTGAGAGTCTCGCCTTTACCTACCCTGAGAACGTGTACTTTCCACATCGCTGGATGAGACACACAAACATGAGACAGAAAAATAAAGGAAATAGGAAGGAAGAGTTTAAAAACAGAATGCACGGAACAATGGGAGAAACCAAACTTAGCATTTATAACCATCAGCAAAATTGAGTTTTCCTCCCGTTAGAAGGCAATGCCTCTTACTTAAATAGGTCTTAAAAGCAAAATTTAATTCCATGCTGTTTACCAAAGAGGTGGCCTACATGGAAGAACCAAGAAAAATAAACGAATAACAAAGATTTATTAGGTAAGGGAAACTGAGCAGAAATCACCATTTTAAATCAAGTTGAATTCAAAGCAAAAAGCCATGAAATGATCCAAAGGAACCATTTTAGTAGAAATAAAAAAGACTAGACAGTAAAGCTTCGAACTTTTATGTAAGAATAAATAAGGAGGTTGAGAATCTGAATTATAAAATGTTTTAATTAACTGATAAATATTGAACTTGGTGACCTATAAGGAAATAATTCATCTCCTTTTTAAGCACCCATGGAACACTGACAAAAGTCAGTTCACTGCTTAGCCACACCTTTCAAAACATCAGAAAAAAGTTCAGATATATTCTCTAACTACCCTGTTTCTCTGAAAATAAGATAGTGTCTTATATTAATTTTTGCTCCCAAAGATGCACTAGGTCTTATTTTCAGAGGATGTCTAATTTTTCCATGAAGAAGAATACGGTACACATTTATTGTTAAATGAAAATAAAGGAAATTTATTACCTGTATATGGTACGGTAGTATGGTAGTCAACACAAACCAGAAAAACTGTGAATCCTACAGTATCAAGAATTTACTCATTTATTCAATGACAATCATATCATCATCTTCTGGAACATCATCATAACAATCCAATTCCTGAATTTGCTGGTGAATTTCTTGTGACTCCATTTCTTTCAGAATCAGTGGACCAAATCTCTCATGTTTAGCAATAGCATTCTGAGACAGAGCCTAGGGGGGGCCTTATTTTCAGGGGTATGCCTTATATTTCACTCAGAAGGAAACCTGTAAGTAGGTCTTATTTTCGGAGGATGTCTTATTTTCGGGGAAACACGGTATAAGACCATAACACTCTATCTAAAAAAAAAACCCAAAAAACAAAACAAAAAAACATTTGAGGGGAATTTTTAAAGCAATCTCCTCAATTACAACGTGGTCAAAAGAGAATTATTCAAACTACTATTTAAAAGATTACAAGGAGCCCAACTGGTGTGGCTCAATGGAACCACAAGGTCAAGGTTCCATTGGTTTGATTCCCAGTCAGGGTATGTGCCCGAGTCTTGGCCTCTTGACCCCCCAGTAAGGGGCATGCAGGAGGCAGCTGATCAGTGATTCTCTCATCATTGATGCTTCTCTCAGTCTCTCTCTTTCTCTCTGAAATCAATAAAAATGTATTTAGAAAGGAAAAAAAAAATATTACAATGACAACTCTGTATGTCAAAACTTAGGGTATGACCAAAGTTGTATTCAGATGGAAAATATCCTTCAAGTTTTTCAGTTAAAAAAAAAAAGGCATGACAATACATTGAATCCATTGAAAGAACTAAGCAAACTTTAGGAGAGCAGATTAATTTTATAACACAAAGACAGGAATTGATGGATTTAAAAACAGAAGAACAGAAATTATAAATCTAAACCATACCGATGTCTAATAAATCTAGTCAAGAAAAAAAGGAAACATGGACAATATTAGAAATTTTAAGGGGGAAGAGCCCTTCATTTGTTTCCTGAAAATATGTTTTTACTGATTTTAGACAAAGAGGAAGGGAGAGATGGAAACTCTGATTGGCTGCCTCCTGCATGTCCCCTCCTGGGGATAGAGACTGAAACCCAGGCATGCACTCTGACTGGGAACCAAACTGGTGATCTCTCAGTGCTTGGGACAGGGCTCAACCAACTGAGCCACACCAGCCAGGGCACTTCACTTTTTTTTTTTTTTTTTTTTTTTTTTAAAGAGAAGAACACCGAGGGGAACTTGATCTACTTGATGTTAAAATGTGTTATAAAACTCAAGTAATGAAGTCCCTGTGGCACTACTGAAAACTCAGTAATGGCAGATCAATGGCAGATCAATGAGACCTCATGGAGAACTCTGAAATAAACCCTGGTATGTAAGAACCCGAGATATGAGGAAGCAAACCAATGAGGAAGCAATAGATGATTCAATAAAGGTTAATGGGGAGGCAGGATATTTGGGTTAAAAATCAAATTAGAGCCCCACCTCTCACCAGCCACCAAAATAAATTCCAGTTGGAGTCAGATATGAAAGAATAACTGTGAACGAGCTCTAGTAAACAAAGTGAATATTTAATCAATTCTGAGGTGGGTAAGCATAAAATGTCAGAAGAGAAAAAACAAACAAACAAAAAAGGAGAAGCCTGGTGTATTTGTTACCATTGTATATACAATTTTAGGTTTCACTCCAGAAATACAAACTTATTTAACAAGTAGATGATACACCAGGAAAACTATTTGCTGCAAACATGACAAGAGGTAAATATTCCTATTATACAAAGCTGTCTTAGACACTAATCAGAAAAACTCAGCTTTTCAGGGCGGGGGGGGGGCGGGGGGGCCTAAAAATAGACAGCCACGATGGGAGAAATACAAAAAGGCCATAGAACGAAGCCCTGGCCAGTGTTCCCAGTGGTTAGAGCGCCAGCCTGTGCACTGAAGGGCCTCTGGTTCGATTCCTGGTCAAGGGCAGGTACCTCGGTTGCAGGTTCATCCCCAGCCTGGTATGGGTTCCGTGCAGAAGGAAAGCGACCAATCTCTCCGACGGATGTTTCTCTCTCTCTCCCCCGCTCCCTTCTACTCTCTTAAAAAAAAAATCAATGGAAAAGTTATCTTCAGATGAAGCTTAGCAACAACAACAACAAAACCAGAAAATGAAACATACGCTTAGCCTCGCTAATCAAAGGAGTACAAGTTAAAACTCCAAGGAGGGTGACCTTTTCTCCTCTGGGACTGACCAAAATGCCAGTGAATATAACTCACGGCTTCCGAGGTTGTATGATGGTGGTGTGTGCTGGGGGGGGGGGGGGGGTTCTCCCATCGTCGGAGGAAGGAAACCAGCACCACCTGTCTGGGGAACCTCGCCCGTTGGCCATGCCAACCGCCCCAGCCTGTGGCTTGACCCCAGTAATTCTCCCAGGGAGCGATTCTAACGCAACAACCCATTTCGGTCCAGACGCTTCAGCATGATGCATCTCCAGTAGGGGAGAGTCAGAAACCTAGTCACTGTCCCCCCACCTGCCCGGGGTGGTACCCAGCCACATGCCATGCTGGGGGGGCGGGCAGAGAAGCTGCCTGTCTCTTACCACGGATGCCTGAGGGCCTAGGGGCTGACTTCCCATCCGGTGGGCCAGCGGGCAGGGCCGCCCCACGGGGAGGGGCAGTGCCACAGTCCCCCGAGGTGGGGCCCTGGGGGAGCGCTGAGCTAAGGAAAAGGGAGCGGTTCCTGTCGCCACACCAGCCACATCTATTTATGGTGGACGCTGGTCAAGGCAGGAAGTCCGCTGAGGTCAGCGCTGGGATGTTGTGTTTGCACCAGGTGATCCCGTTGCTCCGTGCATCTCCAGGGCAGCAAGGGACTCGGCCTTCCCCTGCAGGTCTTCTCACGTGTCCGGTGGCCCGGGCCCGTGGTCGGCAAACTCATTCGTCCACAGAGCCAAACATCAACAGGACGACGACTGGAATTTCTTTGGAGAGCCACATTCTTTAAACTCAAGCTTCTTCTAACGCCACTTCTTCAACAAGACTCGCCCAGGCCGTGGTATTTTGTGGAAGAGCCACGCTCAAGGGGCCAGAGAGCCGGATGTGGCTCGCGAGCCGCGGTTTGCCGACCACGGGCCTAGGCTGTCTCGCGTGGGATCCCTCCACCGCCCTGGCTGGTGTGGAGCCCGCACTCCCACCGCTCACGGCCCAGCCGCTGAAGGGTTTGTTTCACAAGCCTTTCTCCTCCCACTAAGTCCCAGCTCCTTCATCCGATGCTTGGTGTGGAGGGAGTATGGGCGGGAGTATGCCGCACCCCGATGGCACCTCACTGAGTTACCCCCACACACACACACACTCCCCTCTGCCCGGCGGCCTCCGGCCTGCTCTGTGCCCTGCCCGGGAGTGTAAGCACAGCCGTAGTTTCGGGGCGGTTTGAGACTGGGGGCCCGGGGAACCTAGCATGCCGGGCCATTGCATTCTCCCAAGAGGCTCATGGGAGCAGCCTGCTCGCCAAGCCCCCCGCAGGCTGGACCAGGCCTGGGGAGACCGTTCTGGTAGGCGCTGCCCTCCACCCCCACATCAGAGGGACCGCCGCATGGGCTGGCGGGTCAGCCATGGCCATCGAGGCAGGCATGGACGTGGGGGCTCACCACGCTCTTCCCGGCAGGTGCCCCTGGCCAGCCAGCCTCCGGACGCCGGGAAACGGGACCATCACAGAAAGCCCTTAGCACTGGTGAAGCCATGGCGTGCGCTGAGCGCCCAGGGGAGCAGGGGTCCCCTCGCCCCCAGACGTTTGAGGACAGGTTTTCTCGTCTCCAAACGAATGGTCTCTAGTCCTTCCACACGCCCTCACAGGACCCTGCCCACCCGCCTCCCTGGTGCCGGTGCCACACAAAGTGGACGAGGTGCCCGAGTGTTAGGCAGCTTCCTGTTTCCTCAGCATTGTTCTCCTTTCTCTGCAGGAAGGCGCGGGCCCACAGGAAGGTAGGGGGCCCGGGAGGGGTCCGGGCCCACAGGAAGGCAACGGCTCTCCCAGAGCAGGCACCCTGGCCTGGGAGTTGGGGACCGAGGCCCAGGGCCCAGCTCCGGACAGATTAGGCTCTTTGCCAGCCCTCGTGCGAGGGCCGCATGCTCTATTGTTACATTTCCCTCAGTTTGACGGCAAGGAACCGGCTCAGCCAGAGCCCCATGGGGGCCGGGGGGGACTGGCACCCCCACTCCACATGGCCCACCGCCCACAGGAGCCACACGGCTGAATGAAGGGCAGAAGGGTTCTGAGCCATGTGAGCAACAGAGAGAACTCTGCCAGGAAGTGCCAGGAGACTCGTGTCCTGCCCTAGCCGGCTTGGCTCAGTGGATAGAGCGTCAGCCTGTGGACTGAAGGGTCCCGGGTTCGATTCCGGCCGAGGGCACATGCCTGGGTTGTGGGCTCGGTCCCCAGCGGGAGGGCGTGCAGGAGCCCGCCGATCAATGCTTCTCTCTCACCACTGATGTTTCTATCTCTCCTTCTCCATTCCTCTCTGAAATCAATAAATATACTAAAGAGAGAGAGACTCATGTCCTGCTCCCAGCTTCAGCAAGGGGCAGGGGTTCTGGCCTGGGGGAAGGGGGGTCATTTCTCAGCCTCAGTTTTCCGGCTGCTGGAAGCAGTGGTCATCAGCCTGTGCAGACCTTCAGCGGGCTGGCCTGAGCACCGGGTACTGAGAGGGCCCCCCTGCTCCTCCGGCTGCCCCCCCCCCCGCCCCCATCCCCTTCTGCGCCACCAGCATCTGCTTCCTTCAGCGGCCATGCCCTGCGATCCCCTTCGTCCCGCCCGCCCCGGAGCCGCAGCCGCCACGCTCACGGAGGCTCCCTCCACCGCACCGCCGCCAGCGTGTGAGCCAGGCCTCTTCCCCGGGGGGCAGTGCGCAATCATGAACAGCCTGCGGAGTAATAATAGTGTTATTAATAGTTATTAAACCCTGCTACTCGCCGGCCGATATTGTTAGGAATTAAATACGCTTCCGAGAATAAACTACGGGTTTGTTTTTCCCCTCGTGGGGCTTATCCTCTACCTGGGAAGGCCGTTCCGTCAAGAAGCAAATGAGGGTGTGATTTCGGATCCGTGAAGGAGTTAAAAAGCATGGCTGCAGGTGATTTTTTTAAAGAGTGTGGGGTTGGAGAGGGATCCTACGCTCTGGAGGGACAGAAGGGTTCTGAGCCATGTGGGGAGCAGAGAGAACTCTGCCAGGACCTGCCAAGAGACTCGTGTCCTGCCCTAGCCCGCTTGGCTCAGTGGATAGAGCGTCGGCCTGCGGACTAAAGGGACCCAGGTTCGAGTCCGCCCAAGGACACATGCCTGGGTTGTGGGCTCCATCAGCTCTAGAAGGTCTCTCCAGAGTTTCGGCTGAGACGGGAAGAATAAGAGGAGCCGAGCCTTTTACAGACAGAGAGGGAAGGCTCTCCAGGAAGAGGGAGCGAGAAGCGGGTCCAGAGACGCCGGCTGATGGAGGGCCAGGGTGTGTGGGGTCACGAGAGGCGAGTACAGTGGACGGGCATGTGCGTGCCCCAGGGCCTGGGACAGAGGGGATCGCCTGGTGTCTGTGGAGAAGCAGTCGGAAGGGAGTCAGAGCTCTGAGGAGGTGAGCGAGGAGGCCGTTGCTGCCGGCCGGGCCAGAGACCGGGGTGACTCGGGAGACGGGCGGTGGCATGTAGACTCTCCGATCAGCCCACGCCCAGGCTGAGCCGTGTGCACGCTCCCGTGCACAGAGCGCCCGTGCACCACGTCTGTGCTCACCCGCAGGAGGCTGCCCCTACTCCTCTCTGCTTCTTTGTTCTTGCCTTCTTTTTCCTCGGGAATTTTATCAGTTAGTATTTGGTTTTTTGGCTGCAAGCGACAGGAAACCCAAAATAGCAGTGGCTTAAACCAAACAGAAGTTTCTTTGTTGCAAAAACAAAGACTGGAAAAGGGTCCGTCCAAAGCAGGTACGGAGCTCCGCGGCCTCGGGGTGGGGGTGGGGGGCCCAGGTCCCTCCTCCCGCGCCGCCTGCCGGCCTGGGGACCCGGCTTCTTCTCCTTCCCCCTCCAGCGAGGCCGCTGGAGCCCAGCCCTTCCATCTCCCTGCCAGCCGGAAGGAAGGAGGGAGGGGCACAGTACATTATCGAAACGTAAATATCTGTGTTTCCCGATGATCTGAAGCTCTACAGCAGCGGAGAGCCGCTAGCAGGGCCGCCTAAGACCATCGGAAAACACAGATATTTACATTCGATTCATTAACAGCAGCAACATGACCGTTCTGAAGTAGCAACGAAAATGATTTTATGGTTGGGGGGCACCACCACAAGGGGAACTGCATTAAAGGGTTGTGGCGTTAGGAAGGTTGAGAATCGCTGCTCTAGTGCAAGCACGTCACACTCTCGGCCCCGGGGCCGCATGTCTCCTTTACGTGGCCAGTGTTTGCCTTTAGTTTGACAATCTCTAGTGCATGGATGGCGCCCAACCAACTGAGCCACACTGGCCAGGGCGGAAACCAGTCATTCTACCCCAGGAGCCACTTCCCATGCAGGTGGATGCAGGTGGAAACAGTGTCTTTCCTTGAACGCCACGTCGGCTTTACGGCGAGGGGCGGGGTTAGAGGCCGGCTGGGACCTTTTCTGAGAAAGTGTGTGTCAAAATTAATAAAGTAAACAGCTATATTTTCCTACTTACAGAGTCAAGTACATGTGAACACAGTTAATTGGGCAATAGCTTTGCAATTATTTTGTCAAGTTTAACATATGAAATTGCTCCCACTTAGTTACCAGCCTTCTTCATTTGTTTTGTTCTCATTTATAATTGAAACTCTGCCTCTTGCTTGGGGAATACATGCGTCTTGAGGCTTTTCATTATTTCAGAAATTAGACTGCTCTCTCCCGAAGGTTGCCAGGCGGTCACCGCGGCCAAGTTCGGCGACGCCTGCCGGCCGGGGGCACACTGAGCCAGGGTCCCGGGAGCCTGGGGAAGGACGGCCTCCAGCCTGAGGAGGAGCCTCCGCGGGTTAAGCGCATGTCCGTGCTTCTTGCATCCATCGTCCCTCTTAACCCTTCCCCACGCCTTTGCAGTCTTTTTTAAAAATATATTTTATTGAGTTTTTACAGAGAGGGAGGGAGAGAGAGAGAGAGAGAGAGTTAGAAACATCGATGAGAGGGAAACATGGGCCAGCTGCCTCCTGCACACCCCCTACTGGGGATGTGCCCGCAACCAAGGTACATGCTCTTGACCGGAATCGAACCTGGGACCCCTTAGTCCACAGGCCGGCGCTCTATCCACTGGGCCACACCGGTGAGGGCGCCTTTGCCATCTTATCGCCATTTCGCAGATGGAGAAGCGGACGCCGAGGGCAGGCGGAGCTCGCCCGGCCTTGTGGGAGGGTGCTGCTTGCTGGCCCCGGCAGACGGGAGGCCTGTCACAGGCCATCTCCTGGAGCTGCCAGCGCTTGTAGGAGGTTAGGGATGACTTTTTAAATAAATAAGGAAAACCGTCTCCTAGCTCACAGCTTTGCCATCGACACAGCGTCTCCTCCGGGGCCCGGCGCTCCATGACGTGGGCAGGGCAGGAGCCGTTTTCTGATTTTATTTATTTATTTGTTTGTTTGTTTGTTTGTTTTTTAAAATATATTTTATTGATTTTGTACAGAGAGGAAGGGAGAGAGATAGAGAGCTAGAAACATCGATGAGAGAGAGTCATCAATCAGCTGCTTCCTGCACACCCCCTACTGGGGATCTGCCCGCAACCAAGGTACATGCCCTTGACCGGAATAGAACCCGGGACCCATCAGTCCCCAAGCCGACGCTCTATCCCACATGTGTCAAACACAAGGCCCGCGGGCCAAATCCAGCCCGCCAGGCCTTGCAATGTGGCCCGCACCGCGCTGTCATCACTGCACTCCGCTGTCAGTTTATGGCATTGTCAGTTTATGACTGTTCAGTAAACCATTCGGCCCGCGATTTAGGCTGGATTTTAGATTTTGGCCCCTTCTCTGATTGAGTTCGACACCCCTACTCTATCCATTGAGCCAAACCGGTCCCGGCCGTTTTCTGATTTCAGAAACGAGGGAATGGAGGTGAGGGAGGCAGAACCTCCCTGCTGGCCCGGGGCCCCTGCCCGGAGAGAGAGAGAGTCCTCCACCAGTGTCCTCCGCCCCTGCTGTCCCCGCCCCTCCCTCCGAGGCCCCCGTGGGGCCGGCCGGGGCGTCATCCGCCTGAGCGTCCCCGCGGCTGGCTCTGGTGCCCGCGGACCCACTCGGTGCCCGCGGACCCACTCGGCGCTCGCAGACTCCAGAGCCCACGGCCGCTCAAGCTGACACGCGAGCGAATGGCCTGCGCTTGGGGGAGTGAAGGATGAGGGTGGCAGCGGCGATCTTGGTTTCAGAGAAGGATTGTGTTTCTTGGAAAGTCTGCGGAGAACGGTGCCACGGCTTGAGGGTGTTTTTAATAAAACCATCCATCAGATATAATAGAAGGAGGAGCCCGGAGACAAGTGTTTAGCAGGAGGAGCGAGGTCACCGTTATCGTATCCATCACCTTCCTCAGCCACAGCTCCGCTCTGACCGGGGCAGATCTGACCGAAAGACAAACAGGAGGCCTTCCGAGGACTCGACTCCCGAGGACCTGCTCCGTGGCTTCTTCTCTGCCTCCCTCCTGTCTGTGCGTCAGGGTCTCTCCCCATCTGGTTGCTGTTTGGCACTCTGTGCAGCTGTCTGGCTCTTCCATTCTGCGTCCCAGCCCCTCCTTTGTGCTGGCAGCCTCCTCTCCTCCGCTGGTTTCAGTCCCATGAAGTGTCAGAGGTGGGTTGCCGTGTGCAGGCAGCATTTTGTTGCCTGGCAACGTGTAACAAGTGTCTTCTGTGATGGCTGCTTCCTGTAGAGCAGAGCCAGGGCTGGGGCCCTGGGATGTGGGAGCCTCCAGAGGCTTCTCTGGGGCACGGGGGGAGGCGTGTGGGGGCGGCGGGGGAGGAGAGAGACAGGCCGGCAGGCGCACTGGCGTGCATGGTGGCGGAATAGCCGTGCTGATGGCTGCATGATGGCGGAGGCACCAGCTCAGCCTCGCCTGTGCTGACTCAGGAATTACAGGAGTTCCGTGGGCAGAAGTCTTGGTTAGAGTCCACCTCAGGAGGTTCTGTGTAGCTCGGTGGTCACCAGCCGTGGCTCCCCAAGGCATGGCTGGCCCTGAATGACAGCTGCAGGGGGAGAGGGGATCCCCCCTCCTGAGTCTCACCTCGCCTTCTTCCCTGTGGGGTGCCAGAGGCCTGGAGGAGCGGGGAGGTGGAGAGGCAGCAGAGCCTGAGCAGAGAAACCGGAAGGGGCTCTAGAGCTCATGTCACCAAATCCTCACGTTTTACAGACGAGGAAACCAAGGCCCAGAGTCACACAGCACGTGGGGGAGTCTGACTCCCCGGGCGGGTCTCTCTCCTGGGGCCTCCGTCCCGGTCGGGCCGAGGGGCTGGGCGCCTCGCGGGGTCTCCAGAGGCAGCCCAGGGTGAGGCGCCCGTGGCCTTGGGCCCAGGTGGTCCTCCCGGCCTCCGTTTCCTTCCCTCAGAGGAGGAGGGCTGTCGGGGAGAGGCAGCCCTGAGACAAAGCCTCTTCTCAGGGGCGGGGGAAGCCGTGCCCCCGGAGCGCCCACCAGAACACAGCATCCAGGAGGCTCCTCCCCGGGGAACTCTCTCCACCGCGTTCTCTCTGTTCCTGGGCACAGCACGGCCCCCTCCCGCCTCCCAGCGAACGCTGCCCAGCTGGGACGGAGCTCTGTGCCCGATCCAGCACTGGCTCACCGGGAGCTGCCCGCCTCCAATTCCTTTAGAAAGCACGGACCGAGGAGGCAGCACCTCCCTCCCCTCCAGGCAGCAGGGACCACCGCTGCCAGCACTGCTCTCCAGGGGGTGCCATTCACACGGAAGTCGCGGTGAAGGGCACAATCAACCTGCTGCTGGGGCAGCCCTGGCTCTGGCTGGCTCGTTGCAGGACAGATCCGGGATCCATACAGATCCAGGATCACATACAGATACAGATCTGGGATCCCGTACAGACCCAGGATCCGATACAGATATAGGATCCCATACAGATCCAGGATCCGATATGCAAGGAAGGGCGGCGCCCCAGCCCTCTCTCCTCTCGCCCTTGCGGAGCCGGCCCCTCCCCCAGAGGGTCCCATGGTCAGAGACAGGGGTGTGCCGCCAGCCAGGCCCCCGCTCGCATGCACACAGGCCCTCTCCCTCCCCGGGGGGATGTTTCACTCTGTGCAAGCTCCCCAAGCCGGCCAAGCCTGTGCTTCCCCCTCAAGAACACGGAGAGGGCAGCCCTGGTCTCGTTCTCGTGAGGATGCAATGGGATCGTGCGCAGCAGGCATGGTCCACGTGGCGCGTGGCCGGTGCGTGGCCAAGGATGACGGCCGTCATCTCTTCCAATCGGCCTGACTGTCTCTGGTCCTGCCTGCCCTCCGGGAGCAGCCCCAGACATAAAGGGAGACGAGAAGAGCTCACCTCTCAGGCCTTGGAGGGAATATTTTTGCAAGAGTTCCAACCCGTTGTTCTTGTCTCTGGATCTGGAAAACCGGGCACGGTGACGCCCCGTGGCTTCCGAGGCGCGTTCCGTGGCTGCTGTTGGGATGTCGGGAAAGCCTCGGGCGGGGGAAAAACTCACAGCGACAGACGGAGGCCCCTGTCAGGCGGAGCTGAATGAACACAGAGACAGCGGCTGTGAGGGGAAGCAGAGGCCTAAGAGGAGCGTGAGACGGGACCAGACTCAGAGCCCTCCCCGCCCTGCCTCCTCCAGCGCCTCTGCCGAGCCTCCTCCGAGCGCCGGCCGCCGGGTGGGCTCCTGTCCTGCAGAAGCACGAGCCCCGGGAATCAGCACAGGATCAGTCCTTGTGGCGGGAGGGGACGGAGGAACAGGGGGCTCAGGGAACCCAAAGAGCGCCTGATGTAGAACAAGCATGTCAAACTCGCGGCCCACGGGCCACACACCTCATTTATGTGGCCCGTGTTGGCCTTTGCATTTGGCCTGCTTGATCTACAAGGCTTTCTGGAGGAGGCGATTTGGGGGTGCAGGCGACAGTGCAGGCCAACAGCCGGGGTGCTCACTCGGTTCCACGCTTGGAGCTGGGGCTGGGAGAAGCACCTCCTGATCCCCCACCCCCACCCTCCGTGGTCCCTCTGCCTCCACGGGGGTACCACTCCCCCTGGCCTGCTAGTCCCTCCACCCGAGTCCTCTGCCCAGCCCACCCCTTTAGTCCTGGGTGGTGTCAGGGGTGCCCCCTAGAGGAGGTCCCTGCTGAGTGCACCCACTCTCCTCTTGGGCACTCATCTCAGCCTTTTGTCCTTTATTTATTTTTTTCTTTCCTTTCCTCCTTCTCCTCCTTCTTCCTCTCCTCTCCCCTTCCCTCCCCTCCCCTCCCCTCTCCTCTCCTCTCCTGTTGCCTGGTGCAGGCCTCCTTCCCTGTACTGTAAGGTCCATGAAGCTTCTCACATAGTAGGGCTTCCTGTGTAGTTGTTAACTGAATCTTCTCATTTATTAAGCCCCAAACATGCGCTCGGTGCTGTGCCTGCTCTCATGTGTGTCACCTCATTTAACCGCCAGCACGATCCCAGGAGCGGTTCCGCGTTCCGTTTTCACGGACGGAGAGCCCGGGGCGTGGAGCGGGAGCCCCCGCAGAGGCCATGCGGCCCGGCGGCCGGACTGGGGTCGGAACCCGCCCCTCCCCCCGCCACGCCACCTCCCGACCCCGCAGGGGACACCCTTCCCCAGGGAGCAGGGCTCCGTCCAAACATATTGTTGTTCTCCGTGCTCACGCACTTTTATTAATCGTCTCCAAATCAGGAAACAGGGAAATATTTTCAATAAGTGGAGAGGAAACACGGCGAGGAGAGACACGGACCCCGGAGGGCTTGCCAGAGGAGCCATCTGGCTGTTCACCGAGGAGCCCTTCGCAGGGGCTGAAGGAGACGGGCTGTGCAAGGAGCGCAGCTGGCTCCCCTCGCGTGGCGCGTCCATTTGTGAAGTGGAGGCTTAGAACAAACATCGTCGCTAAAGGAGGAGAGAGACACACACTAAAAAAAAATAAAAAAGAAAGAAAAGAAAGAAGAAGAAGGAGGAGGAGGAGGAGGGGGAGGTTGAGCTGGTGTCTTGTTTAGACAGCTGTGAGCCATGGCGTCCAGATGTGTGACAGCTGCCAGGTGTCCGGACTCCTCCACATCCGGCCGGCCACGCATGCCACCGCCTCCGTGAGAGAAGCTGAGGCCAGCCGTGTCTGGGGCGAGGAGCAGCCTGTTTCTCAGAGCTGCCGTGTTTCGGTGATGGTGGTTTCCCCCTCTTTTAAAAGGTGCTGAGGCCTCGCACCCAGGCTGTTCGCTCTGGGGCCAGGGAGAAGAGACTAGACTTAGATTGGCCTTGGGAAGCAAGACCCGGGGCTATTGACTTGAACTGCCTAGCACCGTGGTCGGCAAACGGCGGCTCGCGAGCCACATGCGGCTGTTTGGCCCCTTGGGTGTGCTCTTCCACAGAATACCATGGCCTGGGCGAGTCTATGTTGAAGAAGAGGCATTATAAGTGTAAGTTTTAAAAAAAAACTTTGGCTCTCAAAAGAAATTTCAACCGTTGTCCTGTGGATATCCGGCTCTGTGGATGAAGGAGCTTGCCGACCACTGGCCCGGTAGAAGGAGACGTCCTTATTTTCCTAAATCCAAAGCCAATCCCAAAAAGAGGGCACGGCGATTGGAACGGAGCGGCGAGGCGTGGCGGTCTGTACACCCGTCTCGCCGTGGGCAGGCGGCCCACGCCGGAGTCCCCGTGCGGTCAGTCCTGAGCCCTAGGGCCATGTCTCTCCCATTCTAAGTCGCTTATACAGGAAATTGGTTTTAAGGAAAGAAAGGACCTTTCTTTGTTGTTGTTTTTGTCTTGATTAGCCAAACACGCAGTCCTAGCTCTGAGTCACCACGGCCGTTGGCTCCTCCGCTAACTCTGAATGCCGGTGGCACTCTGTCACACGCTTCAGAAATGTCTTCGATCCCAAACTCACCTGGCTTATGCCCCTGAGGAGCGTCCGTTTCTCCCCGGAGCGGGCCTCGCGTGGCCTGGTGCACGGCGGCGCTTGGTCCTCAGGAGTCGGCTATAGTCAAGGCTGGGGCCGAGGGAGAGGTAGGAGCAGGTGTAACGCCAGGACTCTGGGCAATTCCCGCCTTCGGGTGTGACTGTGTGGCGCTGGGGGGGGGGGGGGGGGGGTGACGGGAAGGTGACGACAAAGCTGTCTGTGTGGCTAGCGTCCTGCAGAAGGCCTGGCTGGATTCTGGAGGACTTCCTATCAACACACCTGCCCCAGAGTGAGTGGCCAGAGGCCTCCCATCATGGAGACTCGTGGAAAAAGCGTGAGGTCGCAGCTACTGTCAAGAAGCCGGGGTCCTCTGAATAGCAAGAACGGGCTCCCCGCCCGTGGCAGCCAGCAGCCGCTCGGACAGAAGTTTATCTGCCGAGGAGATCTCAACGGGCTTCGCTGAGTTCCTGAAGCACAAGCCCCTTTCCCGGGAGGCCACATTCACTCCAGACAGTATTTACTGGACAGCCGTCATGTGCTGAGCTCCGAGCTGGTACTTAGCACAGGTTGCAAAGAGGACTCTGACAGCCCTGGCTGGGTGGCTCTGTGGGTTGGAGCACCATGGGGAATAGCAAAAGGCAGCAGGTCTGATTCCTAGTCAGGGCACCTCCCCGGGTTGCAGGTTCGGTCCCCGGTCAGGGTGTGTGCAGGAGGGAGGCGACCCATCGATGTGTCTCTCTCTCACACACCCGGAGTTTCTCTCTCTCGCTCCCTCCCTTCCTCTCTCTAAGATCCATAGAACAAACAGCCAAAACCATTTGCTATCTCACTGTTGCTAAGGGTCAAGAGCTCAGGGGGCATGGTACACAGGGACCTCTGGCTCGGTCGTCAAGCTGTCACCCAGGGGTGTGGCCTCGCCTCAGGGCGCTGTGTCCCAGCTCACTCCTGTGGTTGTGGCGGAGCTGCACACACCCGCATGGGAACACAACTGTCTGAAGCAAAACAAGGTCATGAAAAGCATCACGCTGAGGCCATTGATGCCCTCCCAGGGGAAGGGGGGGCTTTGGGAGGGGAGAGCACAGAAGGAGGTTCCACGGGGCAGGGTTGGGTAGTGAGTGCTTGCTTTATTTTCGTGCTTCCTAGCTTTGCATCACAGGACACGCGTTTCTGGTTTCTTCCTCTCAGGTTTGATTCTGTGTTTGCATTATGAACAATATAGGCAGGCGTGCGCTCTAGAGTCAGCTGTCCTTCCCGTTCACCCTCCTCCGGAGCTTGGCTACACTCTCCTCAGAGACCTTGAGCCGGAGGTACGCAGACAGGCTGCCCCTGGGTTCCTGACCCAATGCCACCGGGGTGAAATAGCCAATGATATTTAAGCTGCTAAGTACTGGGGCAACTTGTTGTTCAGCCACAGAGAACCAATCTTTTTTACTGTCTTTTGCTAATTGTTTATCTTTATGTCTCTGAACAATGGCTTGTCTTGCTCCCCCCCCCTTCTTTTTAAATATATTTTTATTGATATTTTACAGAGAAGAAGGGAGAGAGGTAGAGAGCTAGAAACGTTGATGAGAGAGAAACATCGACCAGCTGCCTCTTGCACACCCCCCACTGGGGATGTGCCCACAACCAATGTACATGTCCTTGACCGGAATCGAACCTGGGACCTTTCAGTCAGTCCGCAGACCGACGCTCTACCACTGAGCCAAACCGGCTTCGGCTGTCTTGCTCCTTTTTGATGCATAAGTTTTGGCATCACCTGTTCCCTCCCCTCCCGGAAAGATGAGGAGTTGGTTGGCCTCCCTTCCGCCCCTTGAACTCATCCTGACCCCCATTCTCCTTTCATCGTTATGTTATAATTCTGGTTAGATCAGTAAGCACTGTTTGCATTACTCGGTCAACACTAATTTGACTCTAATCATAGTTGAGCCTTTGTCTTCAAGGATGAAAACTTCTCTTTTCCCACAGAAGCTTTATTTTATTATATTCTGGTTAATCACCACGTTTGTTCATTTGCTCACTTTTCTATGTATCGATCCCTCATTTAACTCCAAATGCTGGCGGTTGTCTGACTCTCTTCTCCAGATGTTTAGGCACATCCTGTTTCCTAGCCATTCATCATCTTGGAGAAATGTCTTCCGAGCTTCAGACGTGCTCCCATCTGGACGGGTGGCCCTCTGTGCCTGGTGCCTGGCCTTCACCCTGGGCCTCTTTCCACCACCTGTCTCCTGTGCCCCCCACTCCGGGGCTTCCTTCTTTGGGGCTTACTCCTTTGTTTGGGTGACGCCCTCCCTCTCCCTCTCCCGCTCCCGCTCCCTCTCCCTCTCCCTCTCCCTCTGCTTCTCCCTCTCTTTCTCCCTCTCCCTCCCTTTCCTTCTCCCTCCCTCTCCTTCTCCCTACAAGCTCCATAGAATCACCTCCTCTCCCTGGTGTTCTGAAATTTCACAGTAATGTGTCTTGGTCTGACACATTATTTTCATCCACTTTGCTAGGGATGGTGGGCTCTTGATCTAGAAACTTGTGTCCTTCGATTATGGGGAAATTTTTTTTAAAATTATGCATTTACTTCTTTTCTTCTTCACTCTCTGTCTCCTTCTCCTCCTCCTTTTTGTCCGGTTCTCTCTTTCTGACGCTATTAATATTTCAGTTGGTAGACTCATTTTCTATTTTCTCTCCTCTTTTCACTTCTGTCTCTATCTTTTGGGAGCCTTCCTCCATTTATCTCCCAGGCCTCCAGGAAGAGTTTCGGTATGGCACGCCGTGCCTGTCTCCCGGGTCCCCCGGCTGGTTTTCTCTCTCTTACAATGTTAATTATAGGATTTCTCCAAGCGTTCTCTGCGAACGGTCTGTGTCGGATCCAGAGCTCTGTTTCTTTGTTCCGTCGGCTGGTTTGGCGTGTGTCTTGAATGCTAGAGACATTGCTCGGCTGTCTGGGGATTCCTGGGTTTCTGCTGGTTTCTAAAAGCAGGGAACTAACAAGGCTAGTCATAGAGGGATCTGAGAAGGGGGCAAAAGCAGCTTATGTGTTTAATCTGTCATCTTTATACCATCATACTTTTCTTTCATAATATTAAAAAGGGAGCAACCATAGTCTACACTAGGGGTGTCGAACTCAATCAGAGAAGGGGCCAAAATCTAAAATCCAGCCTAAATCGCGGGCTGAATGGTTTACTGAACAGTCATAAACTGACAATGTCATAAACTGACAGCGGAGTGCAGTGATGACAGCGCGGTGCGGGCCACATTGCAAGGCCTGGCGGGCTGGATTTGGCCCACGGGCCTCGTGTTTGACACATGTGGTCTACACCCTAATGATAAATGAATAAGCATAATAATTGACACCCCCCCCCCCCCCACACACACACACATTTTCTCCTTAGCCCTTAATGAAAAACAAGGAACTATTTTTTTCCCCCAAAAAAAATTCTCACGCCGAAACCGGTTTGGCTCAGTGGTAGAGCGTTGGCCTGCGGACTGAAAGGTCCCAGGTTCGATTCCGGTCAAAGGCATGTACCTTGGTTGCGAGCACATCCCCAGTAGGGGGTGTGCAAGAGACAGCTGGTCGATGTTTCTAGTTTTCTATCCCTCTCTCTTCCTCTCTGTAAAAACTCAATAAAATATATTTTTTTTAAAAAAAGAAAAGAAAAAAAAATCTCAATTGTAAGAAAATAGCATGAAGTCTGCATGTGAATTTGTGACAAGTGTAAACCACTCTAGAATTGTGAATAGGTTCGATGCAATTCCTGCCTCCTCCCCACTCCCACAGTATGAATCACCAGGCCTGCTCTCTCCCGCATCACTTCCTGCTTGGCGAGTCCCCTGTGAGTCTTGTCTGTGACGCTGCCCCAGGTCAGGCAGTGCAGGGTGTCTGTCTGACTCAGCATCTTTCAGAGCAGCGGCCGCCAGCCTTTCGGACCTCACGGCCCCCCAGGGGCTGGGGGCCACTGGTCGGCGACGACCGCTGCTCTACAGCCCCCTCCTGAGGACAGAGATGGGTGAAGCGTTACAATGAATGAGTGACACCCTCCAGATCTCCTTCTTCTCTCCTCACACACATAGTTAGCACCAGTCGGGTTTTATATGGTGAACGAACAGGAAACCCGAAAGGAATGAAAGGGGATTTAGAGGAAAATAAAGCAGTAAATCAAACACCAGCCTTAGGAAAAGAGAGAGGACGTGCTGCCGTGTGCTTAACGCCACTCTGGGCTCTGCCTGGGCTGAGCACTGTGGGTAATGTTCCTATCCGCCCATTGCTGAGCACTGTGGGTAATGTTCCTATCCTCCCATTGCTGAGCACTGTGGGTAATGTTCCTATCCTCCCATTGCTGAGCACTGTGGGTAATGTTCCTATCCTCCCATTGCTGAGCACTGTGGGTAATGTTCCTATCCGCCCATTGCTGAGCACTGTGGGTAATGTTCCTATCCTCCCATTGCTGAGCACTGTGGGTAATGTTCCTATCCTCCCATTGCTGAGCACTGTGGGTAATGTTCCTATCCTCCCATTGCTGAGCACTGTGGGTAATGTTCCTATCCGCCCATTGCTGAGCACTGTGGGTAATGTTCCTATCCGCCCATTGCTGAGCACTGTGGGTAATGTTCCTATCCTCCCATTGCTGAGCACTGTGGGTAATGTTCCTATCTGCCCATTGCTGAGCACTGTGGGTAATGTTCCTTAATCCAGTTGGCTCCTTCCAGGCGGGGCAGCCACGAGGCCCTGGAGGTATAGACACCCCTCAGCAGGGAGCCCAGCACCCCAGGACACAGCTCTTGAGAATCCATCAGGCCCCCCCACCCCACCCCCAGACGCCGGGAGGAGCCAGGGGGGTGGGGATCCATCAACCTTCAGGAAATTGCCAAATATGTTCGGTGACTTTTTTTTTAAGTGACAATGAAGCATTTTTTTATTGTTTAAAGTATTACATATATTAGTACATATATCTCATCCCCGCTCCCCCAATTGACCCCAGCCTCCCCTAACCCCTGTGGCATACCTTCATCCCCCTTCCCCAGGGTCTTGTGTATGTTTGGTGGTTTATTTTATTTTATTTATTTATTTTTTTTTTTTACATTTCCCTGTCCAGGAGCTTGTGCTTTCAAATTAATCACATCCACGTGCATTTAGACTGTGGGTTGAAAGGGGAAAATAACTAAATTGTATTACGTCATGATTTCACCCAAAGCTGTGTTACCTGCACCAAAGGGACATCTCCAATCTGGTCCAAAGCACTTACCTCTGGGACAAGCCTGTCTGGGGGCGGGGAGAGGGGGGAGCCGCAGGCAGGGCCGGGGCGGGCAGCGGGCAGGGTCCTGGCACCTGCAGCCGCCTAAGGAGACCTCCGCGTCGCCATGGCAGCCGCTTCCGCCCAGCGGACGTGGTCTCGCCCCCTCCCCCGTGAGGATGTGCCCGCAGCCCGGCCCGGCAACCGCGGCTCCTCCCACTGACGCCTGTCTCCCCTCGGCAGGTACCATGACCAGCAGGACGTGACTAGTAACTTCCTGGGGGCCATGTGGCTCATCTCCATCACATTCCTCTCCATCGGCTACGGGGACATGGTGCCCCACACGTACTGTGGGAAAGGCGTGTGCCTGCTCACCGGCATCATGGTGAGTACCCGCCCGCCCGTCCCCTCCCCGCCCTCCGAGGGAGCACACAGGGGCCTCTCCGGTCGGGGGCCGGGCAGCTGCTCGTCCACACACCGGCGTGCATGTCTGTGCACTCAGAGGCAGATGTGAATCCACACGGTTCCTCACGCTCATGTTTCCTTTCCCAAGGCAGAGACAGGTCCTGGCTCCTGACATTGATGGTCTCTTTACAGCCCCCCCCCTTCTGTCCACGCCCCCCCCCAAAAAAAAAAACAAACCCGGGCTGGGTGAAGCTAACCATGGGTCTGACCCCCCTTCCTACCCTCCACCACTGGACGGTCCAGGTTGCTTCTTCCCCCCCCCCTCCCCCCGTGAGCATCTGCTAACCGGAGCTGAGCTCAGGGAGGCAGGGACAGGGACCGGGAAAGCACTGAGAGGCCGCACGGGGCCTGCAGGGGACTGGGCGCCGCTGGTGGGGAGAAAGCCCTCGGCTTCTCCAGATGTTGGTTCCCAGCTCTGCCTGTGGGGGCGCTGGGCTCCCAGAGCCAGGTCTCTCCCAGCTCTGGCATCAGCGGGACTGTGACTCCCTCCCCAGCCCCAGCCCCCTGCAGGTGCCCAGCGGCTGGGCTGCATCCGTCACCTGCCGCCCCCACCCAAAGCCACCCTCGCCCATCACAGGACCCTGGCAGCTCCATGTGAGGGAGGGCCTGCAGGGGGCGTCAGACGCAGGGTCTGAATTCCCACGTTGGTCCTCGCCCTGGGCTCTGGGCAGGGAGGGCACTCAGCCTGCTGGGCCTGCCCCCCCCCCCCCGCCCTCCCCGGGGATGGCGACGCCCTGTCAGTGGTCGTCAAACCCATTCGTCCACAGAGCCGAATACCAACAGGACGACTGAAGCTTCTTTTGAGAAACAAAAACGTTAAGCGTAAACTGCTTCTAACACCACTTCTTCAACATAGACTCGCCCAGGCCGTGGTATTTTGTGGAAGAGCCACACTCAAGGGGCCAAAGAGCCACATGTGGCTCGCAACCGCGGCTCTAGGGGAACGTGCTCTGTCAGCGTGAGGAGCTGCACAGGCTGCCGAGGTCCTCTCGTCCCCGGCCTCCACCCAGCCTTCCCTGCGGGGGATGAGCCTCCTGGGCCTTGCTGAGCTTTAGGTCCAGGCCAGGCAGCCACCGCTCCTGGGCCTCCTTCCTAGAACCCTAGACACAGGCCCAGAGGAGAAAGCACCGCAGCCCGGGCGCCGGGGGGTCCCGGGGGGGGGGGGGGGCCGGGGTGGACAGGGTGCGGGAGCTGTCCCCGGCCTCGGTGGGCGGCTGCCCAGCCCTCCCCAGGGGAGCCCTCTCTGCAGCCCCATTATCCCCCCCGGGGAGAGCCTTCTCTCAGCGCCCCAGGTTCCACCATCCTCCCGGGAGGAAAAGCGGCGCCTGCGGAAAGGAAAAGGGATTAGCTCCTCACCAGAGGCCGCCCACTCCCACCCTCCGCGGCCTGGGGGCCTCCGGGGACTGGTCATGGGTCAGGGCCGCGGAGGGCAGAGAGAGGCTGGGCGGCGGCTCTGTGAGCGGGAGGGCCCGGGGCGGCCGTCACCGCGGGGCACAGCCTCTCCCTTTGCCCCGGAGCCCAGGCCAGGTGCCCCGGCAGGCGGCACTCCTGCAGGGCGTGAGCGACGGACCCAGCCGGGGCTGGGCGAGTGCTGGTGAGCCCGAGGCCTCGGAACGGTCCCTCCCGGTGGTGGTAGGAGGCTGCCTGGCGCCCCGCCAGCTGTCACCAGGAGACGGGGAGCCGTCCGTTCTTCCAGAAAGGATGGAGGCCGCCTCTCCCGGCTCAGAGCCCCTCCTGGGCCGTGGGCTCCTGCCTCGGCGGCGCTGAGCTGGGGCGCACGGAGCAGGCGGGCGGGCGGAGGGGTGGGTGGCCGTAGGTGGAGGGACCCGCTGGGAGCCTCTGTTATTTTTAAATGCCAGCCATTCTTCCCCTCGGCGAGGAGCTGCGCCCCATCCGAGCAGCTGCGGCCCCCTCGCTGCCATCTCCCTGTCTCCCCCCCCTCCGGCAGGCACCTGGGGCCTCCACCATGCCAAAGCCGAGAGCCAGGCGGCCCGGCCCCGCCCGGCCTTCTCCTTAGAGGGTGGCCGTCAGCACCCTGTTTGCCCCGGTTAGCTCCGCAGCAGCCCCTGGGAGGGGGCATTGCTCCTTGCCGAGAGAGTGGTGACCAAAGTGGGAAGGACGGACGGACGGATGGACGCGCACCTCCCACATGAAAGCCACAACCCAAGGTCCACCTTCTCCTTTGCACGGACGCCGGTGCACAGGCCTGTGCCTCCCTCCACACCAGAGCGGCGAGGGTTCTCGCCCACATCAAAGCCGTGTGGAGCCCCAGGGCCGTTTCCCTAACGAACGTGACCTTTCTAGCGGAGCCAGTCCGTTCCAAGAGCTCCTCTCGCCCCCTCCCCGCCTCCCTGCACTGTGTGCCTCTCGGAATCGCTCCTGCCTGCAACTGAGCGAAAGGTACAGCTTCCTGTTTGGTTGCCATGGACACCGTGCAGGCCAGGACGAGGCCTGCCTGGGAAGGGAGAGGCGAGATTTGTGTGTGTGCGGGGCCCGTAAATAGTCTTAATCATTGTTTTCTCTCGGCAATCCCCGTAACGGGGTAATTATCC